>NC_059209.1:1322283-2644566 GCF_020615455.1 Coregonus clupeaformis
TATATTTTCTGAATGTAAGACATCAGTTTCCTGCCCAGCTGCCCCGTCCAAACTATATTGAAACTAATTTCACACATATAATAATAGACGTGGCCTAAAGACAAGATCCAATACACAATAGTATGATAGATGACAATATTATCAATTGATAAATTGAGAATGTAGAGACTGATGACCAAGAAGGGAACTGAGCTTACCAAATAGCATTTCTTCCATATCATCCTACAGAGGTCCATGCAGCCCAGACATTTTTGATTGCTATACCCTATCAGAAAGAGCAGATTCCAAGGTTTCTAATGAACCAATTTTTTCCAAACAACAAAGATGGTCTCTTTTTCAAAATCGAACTTTTCCTAGAATAACCATCTGTGCGTTCCTCATGTGAGTAAGTATGGCTACTGGTGACAATCGGGGTATGCGAGAACACACGATCAGACGAGGAAAGAGCAGTAGGAGTAGCAGTGTTTTCTGTGGTAATCCATGTTTCCGTCAGCGCCAAGAAGTTGAGGGACTGGAGGGTGGCATAGGCTGAGATGAACTCTGCCTTGTTGGCCGCAGAATGGCAGTTCCAGAGGCTACCGGAGACCTGGAACTCCACGTGGGTCGTGCTCGCAGGGACCACCAGATTAGAGTGGCAGCAGCCACACCGTGTGAAGCATTTGTATGGCCTGTGTGGAGAGGATAGAACAGGGATAGACAGACACATAGTTGACAGGCTACAGAAAAGGCTACAATAATGCAAAGGAGATTGGAATGAAATTAACTAAGCATCTGGGAAAGCGAGAGAGCGGGGCCTCCCTCACGTTTCACTGAAACACTCAAATATAACTTTCCCAACTTCCACTTTAGATTAATAGACTTTAGTTAGTGTCTGGTCTGTTAGCGATATTACCAAACAGACTACTTCTGTCTCTTACCTCTAGTTAGCGTCTGGTCTGTTAGCGATGTTACCAAACAGACTAATTCTGTCTCATGCCTCTAGTTAGCGTCTGGTCTATTAGCAATGTTACGAAACAGACTAGTTCTGTCTCTTACCTCTAGTTAGTGTCTGGTCTATTAGCGATGTTACGAAACAGACTAGTTCTGTCTCTTACCTCTAGTTAGTGTCTGGTCTATTAGCGATGTTACCAAACAGACTAGTTCTGTCTCTTACCTCTAGTTAGTGTCTGGTCTATTAGCGATGTTATGAAACAGACTAGTTCTGTCTCTTACCTCTAGTTAGCGTCGGGTCTGTTAGCGATGTTACCAAACAGACTAGTTCTGTCTCTTACCTCTAGTTAGTGTCTGGTCTATTAGCGATGTTACGAAACAGACTTGTTCTGTCTCTTACCTCTAGTTAGTGTCTGGTCAATTAGCAATGTTACTTACAGTTAGTGAGTGCATACATTTGTTATTTTCTTTTCATACTGGTCCCCCGTGGGAAGCGAACCCACAACCCTGGCATTGCAAGCGCTATGCTCTACCAACTGAGCTACACGGGACTATATGTGACCGACCACCTCAATTCAGCCTTATGTTGCAAAATTTGAAAAGTGTGTTTTACATTGAATAAAAGTAGAGACTCAGATCTACAAAAAGTTAATCATACACTGCAGTTGAGGAACAATGGGAAAGTAATTCTGCTTTCAAAGTTGATAAACTTGTAACCCCACTTTTGAGAAAATGGCCCTTGAATGTTTTGGTACATCCACTGGAGTGTTCTTCTTTGTCTACTCCTATTCAGCATTGTTCACACCCACTTAAGCCTTTTCCCCACCCATCTCTTTAAGGATTGACTTATCTGGCCATCTGCTAAACTGTGAGTAAGGTAGTGTAGTAAACAACCAAAGATTTCAAGACTAAAAGTGGTGAGAGTAGTACAATAAGGAAAAACTCCAGGTAAAGATAAACTCTATCTAGTCCTTGGCCTACTGTATATCCTGATCTGATTTTGGTTCAGGTCATGTTGTTCCTTACATTACCATCTCTGGTAAACACACACTACTGTATGTATGCTATAATTCCTATTTATGAAAACTGGGAATGGCTTCACATTTCAGGCTTTTGAATATGTATAGAGCAAAATAGGACCTGGCAACACTTTTTTGTTATGAATAGTATACTATAATATTTGTTGTTTCATGATGCATTTCATAAACAAATAATTTGATTACCAGGGAATGCCGCCGAACGCCATGCAGAAAATTGACGATTGAGGAGGAGCAGCGTGGGGACTGGGTCTGGGTCCATTTTCTACCGGTCCTACTGCAGCCTCTTCACATGGATGCCTTTAGAGTAATGTAAAAACATATCCTTGACTCTATCCAGCGAAGCAAACGATGTCGGCCTACTGAATGAATGACAAATGGATGGAATGGGAGATAATTGTGCAGTTTTGTATTTGCATTTATTAGGGATCCCCATTAGTTACTCTTTCTGGGGTCCAAACACATTAAGGCACTTACATTACACAAAAAACTAAAGATAAAACAGTACATCATATAACATTATTACACTACTACATACAGTGAGGGAAAAAAGTATTTGATCCACTGCTGATTTTGTACGTTTGTCCACTGACAAAGAAATGATCAGTCTATAATTTTAATGGTAGGTTTATATGAACAGTGAGAGACAGAATAACAACAAAAAAATCCAGAAAAACGCATGTCAAAAATGTTATAAATTGATTTGCATTTTAATGAGGGAAATAATTATTTACCTGGTGGCTCATTACACACCACAGACGAGCAAATATTCTTTACACCATCAACATAAGAATCACCACAAAACGTTTTTCTTTTTTTTCTGCTTTAATATTGCAGATAGATTGTAACTTCCATCAATGTAATTGTCTGCATCACTTCCAATCCCCCATATGTTTTTTTCCCCTCGCAAATATATATATATATACAGTGGGGAGAAGTATTTGATACACTGCTGATTTTGCAGGTTTTCCTACTTACAAAGCATGTAGAGGTCTGTAATTTTTATCATAGGTACACTTCAACTGTGAGAGACGGAATCTAAAACATAAATCCAGAAAATCACATTGTATGATTTTTAAGTAATTAATTTGCATTTTATTGCATGACATAAATATTTGATCACCTACCAACCAGTAAGAATTCCGGCTCTCACAGACCTGTTAGTTTTTCTTTAAGAAGCCCTCTTGTTCTCCACTCATTACCTGTATTAACTGCACCTGTTTGAACTCGTTACCTGTATAAAAGACACCTGTCCACACACTCAATCAAACAGACTCCAACCTCTCCAAAATGGCCAAGACCAGAGAGCTGTGTAAGGACATCAGGGATAAAATTGTAGACCTGCACAAGGCTGAGATGGGCTACAGGACAATAGGCAAGCAGCTTGGTGAGAAGGCAACAACTGTTGGTGCAATTATTAGAAAATAGAACAAGTTCAAGATGACGGTCAATCACCCTCGGTCTGGGGATCCATGCAAGATCTCACCTCGTGGGGCATCAATGATCATGAGGAAGGTGAGGGATCAGCCCAGAACTACACGGCAGGACCTAGTCAATGACCTGAAGAGAGCTGGGGCCACTATCTCATAGAAAACCATTAGTAACACACTACGCTGACATGGATTAAAAGGTCCCCCGGCTCAAGCCAGCGCATGTCCAGGCCCATCTGAAGTTTGCCAATGACCATCTGGATGATCCAGAGGAGGAATGGGAGAAGGTCATGTGGTCTGATGAGACAAAAATATAGCTTTTTGGTCTAAACTCCACTCGCCGTGTTTGGAGGAAGAAGAAGGATGAGTACAACCCCAAGAACACCATCCCAACCGTGAAGCTTGGAGGTGGAAACGTAATTCTTTGGGGATGCTTTTCTGCAAAGGGGACAGGACGACTGCACCGTATTGAGGGGAGGATGGATGGGGCCATGTATCGCGAGATCTTGGCCAACAACCTTCCCTCAGTTAGAGCATTGAAGGTGGGTCGTAGCTGGGTCTTCCAGCATGACAACGACCCGAAACACACAGCCAGGGCAACTAAGGAGTGGCTCCGTAAGAAGTATCTCAAGGTCCTGGAGTGGCCTAGCCAGTCTCCAGAGCTGAACCCAATAGAAAATCTTTGGAGGGAGCTGAAAGTCCGTATTGCCCAGCGACAGCCCCGAAACCTGAAGGATCTGGAGAATGCCTGTATGGAGGAGTGGGCCAAAATCCCTGCTGCACTGTGTGCATACCTGGTCAAGACCTACAGGAAACGTATGATCTCTGTAATTGCAAACAAAGGTTTCTGTACCAAATATTACGTTCTGCTTTTCTGATGTATCAAATACTTATGTCATGCAATAAAATGCAAATTAATTACTTAAATCATACAATTTAATTTTCTGGATTTTTGTTTTAGATTCCGTCTCTCACAGTTGAAGTGTACCTATGATAAAAATAAAAGACCTCTACATGCTTTGTAAGTAGGAAAACCTGCAAAATCGGCAGTGTATCAAATACTTCTTCTCCCCACTGTATATAGAAGCAAAATATATATATATATATATATATATATATATATATATATATATATATATATATATATATATATATATATACATATATGTATACAGTGAGGTAAAAAAGTATTTGATCCCCTGCTGATTTTGTACGTTTGCCCACTGACAAAGAAATGATCAGTCTATAATTTTAATGGTAGGTTGATTTGAACAGTGAGAGACAGAATAACAACAAAAAAATCCAGAAAAACGCATGTCAAATTTTTTATAAATTGATTACAATTTTTATGAGGGAAATAAGATTTGACCCCCTCTCAATCAGAAATATTTCTGGCTCCCAGGTGTCTTTTATACAGGTAACGAGCTGAGATTAGGATCACACTCTTAATGGGAGTGCTCCTAATCTCAGTTTGTTACCTGTATAAAGGACACCTGTCCACAGAAGCAATCAATCAATCAGATTCCAAACTCTCCACCATGGCCAAGACCAAAGAGGATGTCAGGGACAAGATTGTGGACCTACACAAGGCTGGAATGGGCTACAAGACCATCGTCAAGCAGCTTGGTGAGAAGGTGACAACAGTTGGTGCGACTATTTTGCAAATGGAAGAAACACAAAAGAACTGTCAATCTCCCTCGGCCTGGGGCTCCATGCAAGTTCTCACCTCGTGGAGTTGCAATGATCATGAGAACGGTGAGGAATCAGCCCAGAACTACACAGGAGGATCTTGTCAATGATCTCAAGGCAGCTGGGACCATAGTCACCAAGAAAACAATTGGTAACACACTACGCCGTGAAGGACTGAAATCCTGCAGCGCCCGCAAGGTCCCCCTGCTCAAGAAAGCACATATACAGGCCCGTCTGAAGTTTGCCAATGAACATCTGAATGATTCAGAGGAGAACTGGGTGAAAGTGTTGTTGTCAGATGAGACCAAAATCGAGCTCTTTGGCATCAACTCAACTCGCTGTGTTTGGAGGAGGAGGAATGCTGCCTATGACCCCAAGAACACCATCCCCACCGTCAAACATGGAGGTGGAAACATTATGCTTTGGGGGTGTTTTTCTGCTAAGGGGACAGGACAACTTCACCGCATCAAAGGGACGATGGACAGGGCCATGTACCGTCAAATCTTGGGTGAGAACCTCCTTCCCTCAGCCAGGGCATTGAAAATGGGTCGTGGATGGGTATTCCAGCATGACAATGACCCAAAACACACGGCCAAGGCAACAAAGGAGTGGCTCAAGAAGAAGCACATTAAGGTCCAGGAGTGGCCTAGCCAGTCTCCAGACCTTAATCCCATAGAACATCTGTGGAGGGAGCTGAAGGTTCGAGTTGCCAAACGTCAGCCTCGAAACCTTAATGACTTGGAGAAGATCTGCAAAGAGGAGTGGGACAAAATCCCTCCTGAGATGTGTGCAAACCTGGTGGCCAACTACAAGAAACGTCTGACCTCTGTGGTTGCCAACAAGGGTTTTGCCACCAAGTACTAAGTCATGTTTTGCAGAGGGGTCAAATACTTATTTCCCTCATTAAAATGCAAATAAATTTATAACATTTTTGACATGCGTTTTTCTGAATTTTGTTGTTGTTACTCTGTCTCTCACTGTTCAAATAAACCTACCATTAAAATTATAGATTGATCATGTCTTTGTCAGTGGGCAAACGTACAAAATCAGCAGGGGATCAAATACTTTTTTCCCTCACTGTATATCCTTTTAAAAAATATATTTCCCTTTATTACTTTCCAACCCAACCACCCCTTCCCTAATTGGAGTAAACTAGTGAACAACAACGCTTAGGCCTCTACTTCCAGCATATACATATTATATACATTTTATGGACACAGTCAATTTTACAAGAATTATATTTAGTTTGTTTTTACTCCTGAACTTCCTCTACCCTCAACCTCCCTGATTATTATCATGATGTCCATCCGGTTTGCTTCTATGTGCCATATCTTTCTAACTGTGCTCTTTCACAAAAGCTCTCAACCTATAACCTATATACTTATTATGGACACAGTATGCTTTACATTAGTTATCTTGTTGTTATTAGTTGTTATTAGTCCCATCCTTCAGCTCCATTCAACACCACCCATCTATCTCTTAACACCATCCATATTGGATTTCTATTTGCCATATATTTTTCAACTGTACTGTGATGTTTCACAAAAATTCTGAACCCTTCTATTCTCATTGTTTCTACAAAACGTATTGTATGACCTCTTATACACTATATTAGGCCCAGCCTTTGGAACTTTGGTTTTCCTAGATATGGCTACTATATTGTGATCACTACATCCAATGGATTTGGATACTGCTTTAAAGCAAATTTCTGCAGCATTAGAAAAAGATGTGCTGTTTGTAACTACCCTGGTAGGTTGACTGATAACCTGATCAAGGTTGCAGGCACTGGTTACAGTTTGAAGCTATTTCTTTATTGGGCAGCTTGATGAAAGCCAGTCAATATATAAATCACCCAGAAAATATACCTCTCTGTTGATATCACATACATTATCAAGCATTTCACACATATTATCCAGATACTGACTGCTAGCAATTGGTGGTCTATAGCAGCTTCCCACAAGATTGGGCTTTAGGTGAGGCAGATGAACCTGTAGCCATATTACTTCAACGGTATTTAACATGAGATCCTCTCTAAGCTTTACAGGAATGTGGTTCTGAATATAGACCGCAACACCGCCCTTATTGGCATTCCTGTCTTTTCTGTAAATGTTATAACTATGTATTGCTACCACTTTATCATCAAATGTATTATCTAAGTGAGTTACAGAGATAGTCAGAATATGAATGTCATCTGTTACTAGCAAGTTATTGACTTCATGAACCTTGTTTCTTAGGATACATATGTTAATGTGGGCTATTTTTAGCACTTTTCTGGGATGCTTGATTGTTTTCATTGCTTTACTGGGAAGCATTCAATAGCTGTAGGATCAGCAGAGGCATTCAGGTCAGTTAGAGGGACATAAATTAGGTTACTTACATTGTGTCTACCAACGCCCCTGGTATAATGTACATTTGCTGAATCATTATGACAACTCAGAGACACAATGGTAGGGATTAACTGAGCTGGGCTTGGGTCATATAATGCTGTGGAAGGATCAAGGAACCCAAATTATTCGGGTGGATCCCATCCTCCTTATAAAACTTGTTTTGTTTCCAAAAGGTATCGAAATTGTCAACTAACGTTACACCCATTGAGCTGCAATAATCACATAGCCAGATGTGAAGAGAAAGAATCCTGCTAAAGTGTTCAATGCCACGATTCAGAGAGGGCACAAGGCCAGATATTATGGTTTTTAAAAATCCAATTTCAACTGTTTAGAGCTGCCCTTCATAATGTCATTAAATCCCACATGGACTACGATATAATCCATTTCCATGTCCTGGTGTAGAAGATTCGGGAGCAGCTTAGTAATGTAATTTACTCGAGCTCTGGGATAGGACATTGTTTTTGCACCAGGAACAGTGACATTTCTTACCATGGAGCTGCCCAAAATCATGGCTGGCGAGAAGGACGAAGAAATCCGTCCACTCTCACTTTTCACAGGATTCGGAGAACCCTTTAAGGATGGGCGAGTGGCAGGATAACTTGAGCCCGTAGCTCCCGGCGCATGGCGCAGGCCTCCTACATATGGAGAATCCCCGCTCGATCCAGAACAGGGATGGAAGGTTGCCGATGTCGACTTTGAAATCGTAGGGGAAGGAGTAGGCACAGCGGCCGCAGACACAGGTGCCCCCAGCGACGAAGGTGTAGGAAGATCAGGCTCCAGGGCGGCGAAACTATTCGTTGTTTGTATCCGCTCCGGGCCTCTCGTTGGGAGTGTAGCCTGCTTTGCGGGAGGCCGCTGTCTTTGGCTTCCACGGCTCGTGACATACGACCATCGTTGACTGGCATGCTCCTCTTGCTGTGCTCCTTCAACTCCGCTATGGGGGAGGAGAGGCAGGAGATGGCTCCCCTGGCGATTGAACTCAGGGCAACACCAGCCAGTCAGACAATGACAAACGACAAGGCGGAGATGCATCCAACAAGCGCGAACACCGTCCAGCCACCGGCGTAGAAAAGGTAAATATTCCACTCTGCGTTTTTTACGTAGGCTGATAACCTGCTTGATCAAGGAAGCCACTTCAATCCTATAATCCTCTGCAAGCAATCAATTGCCGCATTGGAACTCTGTCACGATCGTCGTAGGGAATAGACCAAGGCGCAGCGTGATGAACGAACATGGTTAACTTTATTATCTTTAGTGATAATAGACAACAATCAACAAAACAAGAAACGACTCGTGAAGTCCACGGTAACAATGACCAACACGGAACAAGAACCCACAAACACAAAGGGAAAACAGACAGTTTAAATATGGCTCCCAATCAGAGACAACCAACGACAGCTGACACTCGTTGCCTCTGATTGGGAGTCACTCTAGCCAACATAGAAATAAACACAACTAGAACTACCAACATAGAAATCTAACACATAGAATGAACACACCCTGGCTCAACATATAGAGTCCCAGAGCCAGGGTGTGACAAACTCCGAGTGATCCAGTTTGTCCCAAAACAAAGCGTAGTAGATACAGCTCCTACAGCTCTGGAACCGTTCATTTACTTCTCCAGACAAAAATGGCTCCATTGCAAAACTCATCTGGGATTAACTTCATTAGCTTGATGGCTAGCAGTTTAGCTACTTTATCAAAAGAAGCTGTAACTGGACTTCATGAATTACTATAACTGTCATGATTTAACTGGATTAGAACTCAAATGCAGACAAGTACACCAAGCCAGAGAAGGTTTAACAGGTTTATTTACAATGTTCAAAAAGTCCAGGTTTCCAATAATAGGGGAAGAGCAAGTCCAGGTTACAGGGAGGGTAACAGATCCAGGTCAGGGCAGGTGTGGTACCGTAATGTCCTAGTGTCCGTGGTGAGTCCAAAAGGGAGGTCCGGTAGTGGGGAGCAGGATGGTGGTGGCAGGAGTGAAGCGGAGGCAGAAGTCAGGTTCCCATAATATGGTCGTCTTGACTATGATCTGACGATGAGTGGAAAGTTTGACCGGGTCTTAAAGGCTGAGGTGATTATGGTGAATGAGCTGCAGCTGGAACCCTGACTCCCGCACACCAGACTTCACTCCTGCAATCAAGGACAGACAGAGGGGGAGGAGGAGAGCAGAGAGAGAGCTACCTAGCAGCAGTAGGCCTAACAGTCCCCCCCCTCTACGGACGCCACCTGGCGACCGACAGGGTTTATCAGGATGTAACCTATGAAACTCACGGACCAGAGCAGGATCCACAATGAAGCTCCTGGGCACCCAGGAACGTTCCTCAGGACCATAACCCTCCCAATCCACCAGGTACTGGAAACCACGACCCCCGCGGCGAACATCCAGAAGTCGCCGGACAGTGTAGACCGGACCCCCACCCACGATCCTGGGCGGAGGAGGGGGGACGAGAGGGCGGGCACAGAGGGCTAACCGACACAGGCTTAATCTGGGAAACATGAAAGGTGGAATGAACCCGTAGGGAGGCAG
Organism: Coregonus clupeaformis; assembly: GCF_020615455.1. Taxonomy (NCBI): domain Eukaryota; kingdom Metazoa; phylum Chordata; class Actinopteri; order Salmoniformes; family Salmonidae; genus Coregonus; species Coregonus clupeaformis. Next base: position 1,332,290 of record NC_059209.1, read on the forward strand.
GAAGCTGTAGCTTAACCGCGCAGGGGTTAACAATAGACAGTATCTTGAACGGTCCTATAAAACGAGGCGCCATCTTCTTAGACTCCACTTTCAACGGAAGGTCACGTGACTTAAGCCATACCTCTTGACCAGGAGAGTAACCGGGAGCCTGGGACCGGTGACGGTTGGCTTGCCTCTGCATGTACGCCCGAAGCTCGGGACAGAGCTACCCTGGCCTTCCTCCAGACCTTGAAGCAGCAGCGCATGTGGGACTGCACCGAGGGTACCGCCAGTTCCCTCTCTTGAGAAGGGAACAGGGGAGGTTGATAACCCAGAGCACACAGAAAGGGAGACAAACCAGAGGAAGCGTTAGTCAAGGTGTTATGAGCATATTCCACCCAGGGGAGCATGGAGCTCCACGACCCAGGGTTAGACCCTGTGACACAGCGGAGAGCGGTCTCCATCTCCTGGTTCGCTCTCTCGGCTTGCCCGTTGGTCTGGGGGTGATATCCAGAGGACAGGCTGGATGTAATGCCCAAAGCTTTACAGAAAGCCTTCCAAACCTGGGAGACAAACTGGGGACCCCTGTCAGAGACAATATCCGTGGGTAGACCATGAGAGCGGAACACATGTTCAACCAAAATATCAGCCGTTTCTCTGGCAGTGGGCAGTTTAGGTAGGGCCAAAAAATGAGCAAACTTAGAAAACGATCAATAACAGTAAGAATGACAGTCTTTCCAGACGAGGGGGGAAGTCCAGTGACAAAATCCAAGGCAATGTGGGACCAGGGCCGGCTGGGTATTGGCAGAGGTCTTAGATGACCAGCGCTGGCCTGGGTGGAGTTCTTACTACGTGCACATACCGTACAAGCAGCAATGAAGGCTCGAGTGTCCGCCTCCATCCTGGGCCACCAGAACTTCCGTCGCACAAATTCAAGGGTCCGAGTAACTCCAGGGTGACAGGTAAGGGGAGACGAGTGAGCCCACTGTCTCCTGAGTGGCGCAGTGGTCTAAGGCACTGCATCGCAGTGCTAACTGTGCCACTAGATCCTGGTTCGAATCCAGGCTCTGTCGCAGCCGGCCGTGACCGGGAGACTCATGGGCGGCGCACAATTGGCCCAGCGTCGTCCAGGGTAGGGGAGGGAATGGCCGGCAGGGATGTAGCTCAGTTGATAGAGCATGGCGTTTGCAACGCCAGGGTTGTGGGTTCGATTCCCACGGGGGGACAGTATAAAAAAAATAATATATGTATTCACTAACTGTAAGTCGCTCTGGATAAGAGCGTCTGCTAAATGACTAAAATGTAAATGTAAATGTAAGTACCTGGGAGCGAACAGACTCAGGGACAAACAACCGGTTAGGAGGACCGCTCCCAGGGTCAGCTTGATGATGTTGAGTCTGTCTAACAATCCCTTCGATGTCACATGTAATGGCCGCAATACTGCAGGTAGGAGGCAAGATGGGTTCAGGGTTACTACCAGTATCAACAGCAGAAAAAACACGAGACAGGGCGTCAGGTTTGACGTTGCGTGACCCAGGACGGTAAGACAGAGAAAAATTGAATCTACCAAAAAATAGTGCTCACCTGGCTTGACGGGGGTTGAGCTGCTTCGCTGACTGGATGTATGCCAGATTCTTATGATCCGTCCAAACGATTAAGGGTTGTTCCGCCCCCTCCAGCCAATGCCGCCACTCTTCGAGAGCCAGCTTCACGGCGAGCAGTTCACGATTGCCAACATCATAATTCCTCTCTGCCTGAGAAAGTTTCCGTGAAAGGAAAGCACAGGGATGCAGTTTGTTATCTTCCGGTGAACGTTGTGACAACACCGCACCTACCCCAGTGTCGGATGCATCCACCTCCACGACAAACTGGCGGTCGGGGGTCCGGCTGCATCAGAATGGGAGCCGAGGCGAAGCGATGTTTCAGTTCTTCAAACGCTGCTTGGCCCCTTCATTCCAAGCGAACGGTCGTGCGATGGAGGTGAGAGCGGTGAGTGGCGCCGCAATGCGGCTGTAGTCCTTGATGAACCTCCTGTAGAAGTTCGCAAACCCCAGGAATCGTTGAAGTTGTTTTGCGGGTGGAGGGGGCTGGCCAGTCCGTGACAGCAGAGATCTTAGCTGGGTCCATCCGCAACTCCCCCTGAGCTATTATGTAACCCAAAAAAAGAGGTCTCAGACACATGAAATTCACATTTCTCCATCTTCACAAACAGTTTGTTCTCCAACAACCTTTGCAACACCTGGCGCACATGCAGTTCGTGTTCCTGGGAGGACTCTGAAAAAATCAGGATATCATCCAGATAGACAAAAACAAACCGATTCAACATGTCCCGAAGGACATCATTGACTAGTGCCTGAAAAACGGCAGGGGCATTGGACAACCCAAAAGGCATAACCAGGTACTCAAAATGTCCCAAAGGTGTGTTGAAGGCAGTCTTCCATTCATCACCTTTACGAATGCGCACCAGGTGATACGCATTTCGTAGATCCAGTTTAGTGAAGATAGTTGCACCATGAAGGAGGGGAAAAGCAGAGTTAATTAAAGGCAGAGAATATTTGTTCTTAATGGTGATGTTGTTAAGTCCATGGAAATCAATACAGGGTCTGAGGGTCTTATCCTTCTTAGCAACAAAAAAGAATCCCGCTCCTACAGGTGACGAGGAAGGACGAATAATACCTGACGCCAAGGAGTCCCGAATGTAGTTCTCCATAGCCTCCGTCTCCGGGCGGGAGAGATTGTACAGGCGACTGCTGGGGAGAGGGGCTCCTGGCTGGAGGTCAATGGCGCAGTCGTAAGGCCGGTGAGGAGGAAGAGAAGTAGCTCTGTGTTTGCAGAAAACGGATGCCAGGTCATGATACACATCAGGGACAGCAGAAAGATCCATGGACTCCAGTGGAGGTTGAGGCACAGTGCTGGCAGGGGTCTGAGCAGAACACAAACAATTCACATGACAAAATGTGCTCCATGAAACAATTCTACCGGTCACCCAATCAATGTGTGGATTGTGTCTTATGAGCCAGGGGATACCAAGGACCAGGGGGGTCTGTGGGCAGTCAATTATATGGAATTGAATGTTCTCCTGATGATTACCCGACACTCTGAGACAAACAGGAACAGTCTGATGAGTAATACGGGTCAACAATTGTCCATTTAGACCCTTAGCCTGCAGCGGACAGTCCATAGGAACAGTCTCTAACTCCATTTGTTGAGCCAACTCTCGATCCAAAAGCTTTCATCGGCACCAGAGTCAACCAGCGCACTAACCGAGAAATTCTGGGACTGCCACTGGAGGGATGCCTGGAGCAGAATGCGGGGAGAAGAGGAAGAATCCGCTGCTCGGCTCACCAAAACTTCTCCCAATAATGATGAGCCGGCCCTTTTCCCCGGACGAACTGGGCAGGAAGGAACGAAATGACCAGCTTCTCCACAATACAGGCAGACCCGAGCCTGAATACGACGTGCACGCTCCTCTGAGGACAACCGTGCACGACCCACCTCCATGGCTTCGGGTTCAGTGCTCCTCGTATCGACTCCGGGAAGACTCGGCTTTCTCCGTAGGGAAGATGCGGGAAGGAGTTTGTTGACGACAGACCAGTTGCTTGGAACTAACACTCCTCTCCCGGCGGCGCTCCCGAATCCGATTATCCAACCTGATTGTGAGTGAAATAAGATTATCCAGCGTAGGCGATACATCATATGACACCAACTCATCTTTTAAAGTCTCAGACAAAGCATTGATGAACACTCCTTGTAATGCCTCATCATTCCAACCGCTCAACGCCGCTAACATCCGAAACTCCACTGCCATCTCCGCCACACTGCGAACCCCCTGCCGAAGAGACAACAACCGTTTCGCAGCCTCCTTGCCCCGTACGGGGTGGTCAAAAACCTTCCTCATCTCAGTGGAGAAGGCCACGTAAGCGTTGCAAATGTCCGACTGACTCTCCCAGACCGCGGATCCCCAGGCACGAGCGGAACCGCTAGTAGAGTTGATAAGGTAGGCAATACGGGCTATTTCTGAGGTGTAGGTGAGGGGCTGTTGTTCAAACACTAACGAGCATTGAGTCAAAAATTCACCACAGGGTCCCATGTTCCCATCATAGCGCTCTGGAGCAGGAACAAAAGGCTCTCTGATCTGGGCTGGAGGGCCAGGAAAAACAGGTGGAGCAGGAGAAGGGCAGTTTGTATGCCATGCCCGAGGGTTGCATTATTAACTTGGGTAGTAAGGACAGACACCTGCTTGGTGAGTAATTGAACCTGATTAAACAGCACCTGACTATTCTCAGCAATAGTCTTAAACAGGGTATCATGTTGGCCAAGTAAAATGTCCTGATTGGCTATAGCAGTCCGAATTTGAGTGCACTCTGGGGTGGTATCCGAGCTACTGTCTGCTGGGTTCATGTTGGTCAGATCATACTGTCATGATTTAACTGGATTAGAACCCAAATGCAGACAAGTACACCAAGCCAGAGAAGGTTTAACAGGTTTATTTACAATGTTCAAAAAGTCCAGGTTTCCAATAATAGGGGAAGAGCAAGTCCAGGTTACAGGGAGGGTAACAGATCCAGGTCAGGGCAGGTGTGGTACCGTAATGTCCTAGTGTCCGTGGTGAGTCCAAAAGGGAGGTCCGGTAGTGGGGAGCAGGATGGTGGTGGCAGGAGTGAAGCGGAGGCAGAAGTCAGGTTCCCATAATATGGTCGTCTTGACTATGATCTGACGATGAGTGGAAAGTTTGACCGGGTCTTAAAGGCTGAGGTGATTATGGTGAATGAGCTGCAGCTGGAACCCTGACTCCCGCACACCAGACTTCACTCCTGCAATCAAGGACAGACAGAGGGGAGGGGGAGAGCAGAGAGAGAGCTACCTAGCAGCAGTAGGCCTAACAATAACTCTATTACTAATCAAATCTACAAATAAAGTTGATCAAATGGATTACACTTTAATGCTTTTATTTTAAGGGATACGAAAATAGGCTACAGGCCTAAATTTTTTCTAGGACTTTGTAGAATTATACAAAACATATCCTTGACTTTATCTAAACAAATAACTATTGTTGTTCTTTTTTTTATTGATATATATCGTTAAAATGATTCATGCAATTAAACCTTTACAATAATGTATGCACTATTATCAAGCATTGGTGCTTATGTTAGCGCACCTTGCTGGTTGATATGCATCTGATGCATATGCTAAAGGGAAAGCCCGGTATTGTTCTCTAGCGGTGTTATGTGAATTATTTAACAAACTATTTCAGTGTCTCTGTGCGTCTCCCAAATGAAGGAACGGACAGAGTCCCGGTCTGCATAGTCAGAGATTTATTCATTGAGAATTCTGCCATCACAATTTCAGAGTCCATCTTTTATACTCATACGTCATACAAATATCTCTCCTCTCTGTAGGCGGGCTGTAGTTTTCCACTTTAAAACTGCTCTCCTAACCATTAGGTCACACACACATACACATACACACACACACACACATACATACACTGCTCAAAAAAATAAAGGGAACACTAAAATAACACATCCCAGATCTGAATGAATGAAATAATCTTATTAAATACTTTTTTCTTTACATTGTTGAATGTGCTGACAACAAAATCACACAAAAATTATCAATGGAAATCAAATGTATCAACCCATGGATGTCTGGATTTGGAGTCACCCTCAAAATTAAAGTGGAAAACCTGTTCCAACTTTGATGTAATGTCCTTAAAACAGGTCAAAATGAGGCTCAGAAGTGTGTGTGGACTCCACGTGCCTGTATGACCTCCCTACAACGCCTGGGCATGCTCCTGATGAGGTGGCGGATGGTCTCCTGAGGGATCTCCTCCCAGACCTGGACTAAAGCATCCGCCAACTCCTGGACAGTCTGTGGTGCAGCGTGGCATTGGTGGATGGAGCGAGACATGATGTCCCAGATGTGCTCAATTGGATTCAGGTCTGGGGAACGGGCGGGCCAGTCCATAGCATCAATGCCTTCCTCTTGCAGGAACTGCTGACACACTCCAGCCACATGAGGTCTAGCATTGTCTTGGATTAGGAGGAACCCAGGGCCAACCGCACCAGCATATGGTCTCACAAGGGGTCTGAGGATCTCATCTCGGTACCTAATGGCAGTCAGGCTACCTCTGGCGAGCACATGGAGGGCTCTGTGGCCCCCCAAAGAAATGCAACCCCACACCATGACTGACCCACCGCCAAACCGGTCATGCTGGAGGATGTTGCAGGCAGCAGAACGTTCTCCACGGCGTCTCCAGACTCTGTCACGTCTGTCACATGTGCTCAGTGTGAACCTGCTTTCATCTGTGAAGAGCACAGGGCGCCAGTGGCGAATTTGCCAATCTTGGTGTTCTCTGGCAAATGCCAAACGTCCTGCACGGTGTTGGGCTGTAAGCACAACCCCCACCTGTGGACGTTGGGCCCTCATACCACCCTCATGGAGTCTGTTTCTGACCGTTTGAGCAGACACATGCACATTTGTGGCCTGCTGGAGGTCATTTTGCAGGGCTCTGGCAGTGCTCCTCCTGCTCCTCCTTGCACAAAGGCGGAGGTAGCAGTCCTGCTGCTGGGTTGTTGCCCTCCTACGGCCTCCTTTACGTCTCCTGATGTACTGGCCTGTCTCCTGGTAGCGCCTCCATGCTCTGGACACTACGCTGACAGACACAGCAAACCTTCTTGCCACAGCTCGCATTGATGTATCATCCTGGATGAGCTGCACTACCTGAGCCACTTGTGTGGGTTGTAGATTCCGTCTCATGCTACCACTAGAGTGAAAGCACCGCCAGCATTCAAAAGTGACCAAAACATCAGCCAGGAAGCATAGGAACTGAGAAGTGGTCTGTGGTCACCACCTGCAAAACCAGTCCTTTATTGGGGGTGTCTTGCTAATTGCCTATAATTTCCACCTGTTGTCTATTCCATTTGCACAACAGCATGTGAAATGTATTGTCAATCAGTGTTGCTTCCTAGGTGGACAGTTTGATTTCACAGAAGTGTGATTGACTTGGAGTTACATTGTGTTGTTTAACTGTTCCCTTTATTTTTTTGAGCAGTGTACATACACACACCCACACATAGGCTGCCTCACAATATCCTGCACCATATTTCATACTCCTTAAAAAGCCTAACAGTTTCTTTCCTCCCTAAAATCCTAAGTTATCTTGGTTTCTCAGTTGCCTGTAGACAGTTCTCCTTGTCCTTTGTTGTCTGGTCTAACTCTTACTCACATTGCTAAATAGTAGCTCAATGTCATAGTCTTTACTGGTCCTACACTCACACATTCTAACACATTTCACACAGTTTCAGGGTGTAATAATTAGTCATTAATAATGAATCTATCAATCCACCCTTTGACTAAATATTACACACATACTCACAAAATATATGTTGTTATAGAAATGAATCACACACATTGAAGCATATAAGTTGGTTTGCATATAAAAAAATTACAAATTGTCTCATTCAATACAGGTTCATCAGGGTTACCCCATGATTAAAAGCGTAACGTTACTCTTTAGCAATGGTACCTAACCTGTTTACCCACTATCTGGAAACAACAGTCTAAGCCTATAGTGAAGAACAATTGCTTCATCACATCCTGGACATCGGTTAACTAGTACATCATACTTAAAACAAGACTTTAATACACAAAACATCATTACAATAACTTTTAAACTAGAGATTTATAGTTCTAGGAAAACATCCAGTCTCAAACTATCTGAATCGTCGTCGTCCTCCACCAAGCCTGGAGGGTCATATTCTTCATTCGGGGGGTCGGAGTCCAGGATTTGGCCGTAGCTCACCATTTGCTGTGATACTGCATACTCCAACGCCTTGCTCACCAACCCTCGGAAACAGGGAATAAGACAACATCCACAAAGAACAAGCATACCCATAGACGCGATTGCTGCGCCTAAAATAGTTACAACAATAGTTTTCCATTTACCAAACATGTTATCAAACCAACCAGTTATTGATGTATTCACCCCCCAGTTCTCAGCCCATTCTTTACTTAATGCAGTGAGACCTGCCAGTCCTCTAGTTACTGTACCATCTGGGGCTGTATTGTTGGGGATAAACATACAACAATGACCTCCCACCATCTTGCAAATCTGCCCTTCTCTACTAAAAGCATTTCGAGAACCAAACTATTCTGCAGGTCATGAGTGAGGTGGCAGATAGTTGGCCTGAGATTCTCTTCACTGCATTCCTTGTCTAATTAACAAACCTTTGTAGATGTAATTAATCCAGTCAACATTTTTATCAATTGTAACCCACCAGAAAAACGTTGTTGTAAACCCTTCTCCAATTTGATCTGTGAATTGCATTACTTTGGTGTCTATAACATTGATAATCTCCGGGGTTCATGGTGAATTGTGGTGCCTTAGTATTATCCTTTTTAAGAGTGGTTATTTTAATATCAGAACAATTAGGCGAGGTTTGGTTTGATCCCAAATCTATCACACAAGAGAACATGGTCTGAGGCATAGGTGCAGTTAGAAGGGTTGGCCTACCTGTTGAACAGGCATAACAATTAGTTTGACCCAACACCCTAGCTGTGTAGTTCATCCACCTTACCCAGAAGTTCTCATTTGAAATTCCTTCTACTTCTCCTTGGTTCATTTCCTGCAAGAGGAAATATTCTACCCTTGGTGGTTTAGTGCTATTTAGGATTCCTTCTGAGGGCCTTCCAAGGGGTATTAGACTAGTTTTTTGGTACCTCTGGTGATAACATTAGATCTACCTGCTGTTCTGTCTCGGGGGTGGAAGATTCATTTCTCTCCTGAAAATTGAACCTCAACACAGGCCCAATAGTTCCTTGCTATGTCATCTTGCATAATTGACTTTACCGTTATCACCAGTTCCGTTTTACATTTATCATGGGTTTGTTTAATTCCCCATCGGTGTACTGCGTCCATTCCATTCTCATTGTATGTTCCCCAGGTATGTTTAAACACCCTTGCCCAAGGACATGAGCGTTCCCCAGTGCAAATGTATTTACCATACCTTCTAAGACCTAACTTTCTTGTACACGCCCCCTTCTTACCAAAGCCCCCAAAACCTCATATATCTTCATGGGAGAAGTCGAATGGTATCTTGAATCCCCCATCTTGTCCTAAACTGACTTTAACTATTAAAATAATAATTTCCCCAATAGTCTTTCATGGTTTCAGTATTTCTACGAGATCGAATTTCCCTTTTTAGGTTGACCTGGATTCATCCATAATATGGTTAACATGATGATGCAGCTCCGAGTCCCCCAAAATCCCCAAAACCGCCATCCCAATCCTGTCCCTGACCCACCTGCCTGGTACTTCCCCATACCCACTCCTCTATAAACACCCCACAGTGATGAAAGGTCGGGGTAGGGTTTCTTCGTTAACAGAGTTTACCCCGAACCCTAGTGGGTCAGTTCTTCTCTTTAACTCTGTGTGTGTTCAACGGTGTTTGTATGTGGGCCTACCTTTTTGCAGTGGGTAATGTGGACCCAAGTGGCTCTCTCAGCTATTCTTATAGCAAAGGCAGTTATCAATAGGACTTGGTATGGTCCCTCCCAGCGTGACTGCTTTCAATCCTCAACGATTGGATCCACACCCAGTCTCCACGTTATATACTATGAATCACCTTCTCCTTTACTTTTCTGTAGGACACAAATTCTTAGACATACGGATATGGTTAACGAACAATTTTCTCATGTGTTCTGCTAGTGTATTCTCTAGTTCTCTGCCTCTTCTGGTCCTGCCAACTGTGGCATTCCGTAAGGTCTTCCAAACACTTTCTCAAAGGGGGATAACTCATTTTTATCTGGGGTTACTCTAAATTTCTTCCCTTCACTCTGTGATAACACTATAAAATCAATTTCCAATTGCTGGAAGGGGTACTTAGCCGGAGGATACTCAAACTGAGGTGCCCTTTGTCTGCCCTGGTGATTATTTTGAGCACAGATAACACATCTTGAACACATTTTTTATTTTTATTTTTTATTTTTTATAATTTGTAATCCCATATGCAACAAAGTGTTGTCTAATCTGCTCTACCATCCATCCCTCCCGTTGACACATGGCTCTGCCCACTCCTGAGTGGCGCAGTGGTCTAAGGCACTGCATCGCAGTGCTAACTGTGCCACTAGAGATCCTGGTTCGAATCCAGGCTCTGTCGCAGCCGGCCGCGACCGGGAGACTCATGGGCGGCGCACAATTGGCCCAGCGTCGTCCAGGGTAGGGGAGGGAATGGCCGGCAGGGATGTAGCTCAGTTGATAGAGCATGGCGTTTGCAACGCCAGGGTTGTGGGTTCGATTCCCACTTGTGGCCAGTATAAAAAAATATGTATTCACTAACTGTAAGTCGCTCTGGATAAGAGCGTCTGCTAAATGACTAAAATGTAAAATGTAAAAAATGTGTCAATATTGCAGCATATCTAAACAGTAATTGCGGGAGAATTGGTAAGCTGTCTTTGACCCATATTCCTTCCTTATTTACTGCGCCTTGCTTCACCCATCTGTGAACTTCCTTAATTGGGGCCCTACTGTAGCTCTCTAGAAGTAGATCTCTATCTATCGAAACGTCTTCTTTTGACAGCTGACTGGGACAAGAGAAGTGTTTTAACCCTGCTGACAACATTTGATAATACCTCAACTTACTTCTATCCCGTAAAAGTAATCCAAGATTAGTACAATTGACTAGCAACAGGTATCCATCATTCAGGGAAAGCTCTCTCTCTCTTCTGTTATTTTATGGTTCGAATCATATATATTATTACCAAATTATACATTTCTTCACACTTTTCACAGTACTATAAATTACCCTCAACTTGGTAAAATAAACTCTCTTAAAGTCCTCCTGTCATGCCTTTAGAATTTACCAGTGTGGATGATCAATTAACAGCAGAAAGTCAAAACAGAGTTGAGGCAATTGAAATCATTCAACGAACTGTTCCATCCCATAGTATACTAAACATTACCATCATTCTAAATATTTCATAAATGTTACTTATCCCAAGTGTTCATTAAGTCCTCATGACATTTATTCTCATAATAAATCATGTATACCCTAAACTCAGTCAAAACAGAAAAACTCCATAAAATTCACTGTGTGTGCTCCTTTAAGACTTATCACCTTTGACCTGTTGAAAACCCCCTAAAATCAAAATAACAACCCTTTATACACATCATACTAGGTGTGTTGTTTTTTATTTGAAAAACCCAATTGAAAAACAACAAACCAAAATAGCCAGGTCATGAGGACTCCTGATTTCTCTCTTCCTCCCACTCTAGTCATGCCTCCTCTTCTTCCTCTGATTCTGGCTTTCTCCCCCTGTCTCTTCCTCCTCTGCCTGTATTATACTTTCCTCCTTTTCCTCTCTTCCCCTTCTGCCTACAGTCTCTTAACTGGTGCCCTTTCCTTCCACAGTAACTACACGGTTCCTCACATTCTCTAGCAAAATGTCCCGTTTTGTCACAATTGTAACACTTCCACTCACTCCTGTCTCCACTATTACCATTTACTTCTTGTCTGTCTTTGCTACCGTAACCTCTATTCTCTCCTAGGTCCTTCCAGTCTCTCCTATCTCCCATCTCCCCTAGGGCTGCCACTAGGTACTCAGCTCCCTTCACTTCCTTTTTCTTGTTTCGTTCCTTTCCATTCTGCTCATGATGGATTGCATAACGCTTAACTTCAGCTAAGGTAGCCGTCCCCCAGTTTTTTATTGCTTGAGAGATTTCTGGACTCATTCCACTTAGGAAGGCAATCTTTAACTGTTGGTGATACGGACCCTCTGGTGCCCCTGGTCCTGGATCTATTAGCCCACTGTTTGCATTGACACAGCTCTCAGGCTCTCTAGGTATTGACTAATAGTCTCACTTATCTCCATAAGCCCCTCCTTCTGCCCACTCTAGGACCTGCGCATTCCCATCCCCGGGAACCCAGTTTCCTCTCACTGCCGCCCAGTCCTTTGACACTATCTGTCTGACTGCCCTTTCTAGTTCCCCTCTATTCAGCTTAAAGCTGGCGGTCAGCCCTTCCATATCTCTTCTGAACTGGTGTACCCCCGTCTTGGGGTGGGGTATCCCTTCCAGTGCTCTCACTATATCTCTCTGAGTCCATGCTCTGTATACTTGTAAGGTATCAGGCTGGTTGTCTTCTCCTGCTCTGGGGTTTGCAGGGCTATTAAGGGATAGGATTGCTCCATTTTACCCTTACCACTGCCAGCCCCCTCTGACTCTTCCCCGTCTGTCTCCTCTACCTCTATTGCTGACTTTCCATCTAACATTACTTTAACAGATAACCAATTATTTTAAACTTTTAGTCAAAACAAAAAAAACATCTGTTCCCAGAGCTGCAACTTAAACTACTCTGTTATACTAACCGCTATGTGTTGCTAGGACAATCTCTTTTCTCACCCATGATGTATATCTATGTTTGGGTGAGCAAGTCAATATATAATTATTCTTCCAATTATTATTTTATGAAATCTCTAGTCTCTCATTTAACACATCCCCTTCATCAACATTTGACATTTCACTATGGTCAATTTGACCATATTCCTACATTACTTCTACATTTTCCAACATTAATTACCCCCCTAAAAGCTTGACCGAAATGTATTGTATCGACGTCATATGATCACCCCCGTACACGTGACCTGTTCCTCCACCAGGATTTATCATACCCCTCCTAGTAATGTGAATTTTCCACTCAGTTGGTAAATGAATATCCACATACCATTAATTCTCCTCTTCCCAATGCAAGATTGGGCAAGCCCTTTCTCCACCAGCTTTTATAAGCTTCAAATGACCTTAAATATAGTCCCTTTCCTTACACTTTCTCCACAAAGAAAAGGCTATTAATTACAGGATTTATTTTTGTTGTCCGATCACCCACACAGATAAGCAGCCACTCGTGCTTAAATGAATCACTGAATGACTCACAGCCGCTCAAGCTAATCATTCACCCGTACGAGATGAGCAGACCTACTCTATCATAACCTTCTCTTCACACCACACCTAGAATCACCCCTTTCTGTATAGGTAGTCTTGACTAGTCCCCCAGAATTATCTCATACTCTACGGAGGAATTTATCCCCACAATGTAATCTTGATCATTCCTGACAGTCTCATACAACAGGAATGGGTTCTCCCTCTTTTCTATACAACCACCTGGAATTATTCATAGATGTGACTTTTGAGCAAATATTAGGTCTCACACGTATACAACCTTACATGATTATTGGTTAACACCATCAGTAACCCGGAGTTTGTAAGGCTCCAGTTTCATGAAATGGATAGAGTTACGGCAAAATCTACAGTTGTTTATGACTTTTGACTTTACTAATATTCTATTTCTCACACATGCTATTTTAATTCCTTCTGTTGTACAACCCTCTCTGTATTTATTTATCCCGGATTATTTGTTGAACATTACTGTTCTATAATCTACTACAGGTTCTCTGAATACAGGGTAGTTTCTTTTGGTAATGGCCTATTACCGTGAATCGTTACGGACCCACCCTGAGCAATCCCAGACTGCCCCAATTAATGAATAAAGACTACAGACCTTATCCTTGCAGCCGAAATTCAATGTAGGTTTGGATTCCGTCACCGTCTCTCCCAAAATGAAGGAACGGACAGAGTCCCAGTCTGCATAGTCAGAGATTTATTCAATGAGAATTCTGCCATCACAATTTCAGAGTTCATCTTTTATACTGATACGTCATACAAAAATCTCTCCTCTCTGTAGGCGGGCTGTAGTTTTCCACTTTAAAACTACTGTCCTAACCATTAGGTCACACACACATACACATACACACACACACACACACACACACATGCATACACACATAGGCTGCCTCACAATATCCTGCACCATATTTCATACTCCTTAAAAAGCCTAACAGTTTCTCTCCTCCCTAAATTCCTTGTCACGCCCTGACTCAGGGGACGTTTATTTGTAGAGTCAGGTTGTGTATATTCCTTGTTATGTTAAGTTTTCTATGTTAATGTCTAGATTGTGTAGATCTATGTTGGCCAGGGTGGTTCCCAATCAGAGGCAGCTGTAGCTCGTTGTCTCTGATTGGGGACCATACTTAGGCAGCCGTTTGGCACCAGTCGGTGTGGGATCTTGTTCCGTATAGGTATGTTATTAGTCTACCTTGGACTTCACGTATCGTTTGTTTGTTGTTTGTTCGTGTTCAGTACGTTAATAAATATGTACGCTTATCACGCTGCGCCTTGGTCCGTCTCATCCGTAAACGATCGTGACAGAAGATCCCACCAAATTAGGACCAAGCAGCGTGCCCAGGAAGAGAGAATAGCGATGTCTCAGGTGGGCAAATGGTGGTCATGGGAGGAGATATTTGCGGGGAAAGGGCCATGGGCGAAGTTAAATGCCCAGGCAGGAGAGGAGAAACGGCGCTAACCGTGTCGACGACGGACACCCGAGAGGCAACCCCAAGAAACATTTTGGGGGGGGCACACGGCGTGGACGACGAGGCAGCAGGAGGCAGCGACAGGGCGAATCTGCAGACTAGGAGAGGAGGCCACCAGGTTACGGGGGCTATTGGTCCAGAGGGAGCAGGAGTTAATTGGTCAGAGGGAGGTGCTACAGGAGGCGATAAGGGAGAAGGAGAGTGTAGAGGCACGGCGAGAGGAGCTGGATAGGCAGCAGAAGGAGCGGAGGTTTATAAGGGAACCCAGTCCCGCTCCTCGCACCAAGGAAGTGGTGTGTTTCCACAGTCCGGTACGGCCCGTTCCTGCTCCCCGCACCAAGCCAGTGGTGCGTGTTCCCAGTATGGCCCGACCCATTCCTGCTTCCCGCACAAGGCCAGTGGTGTGTGTTCCCACTACGGTCCGGCCCGTTCCTGCTCCCCGCACTAAGGTAGTGGTGCATGTTCCCAGTACGGCCCGACCCATTCCTGCTCCTCGCACTAAGCCAGTGGTGTGTGTCCACAGTCCGGTACGGCCCGTTCCTGCTCCCCGCACCAAGGCAGTGGTGCGTGTTCCCAGTCCGGCCCGGCCCGTTCCTGCTCCCCCGCACCAAGCCAGTGGTGCGTATTCCCAGGCCAGCCCGGCCTTTTCCTGTCCCTCGCACCAAGCCAGTGGTGCGCATCGCCAGCCCGGTCCGGCCTGTTCCTGTCCCTCGCGCCAAGCCAGTGGTGCGCGTCGCCAGCCCGGACCGGCCTGTTCCTGCCCCTCGCACCAAGGCAGTGGTGCGTGTCGTCAGCCCGGTACGGCCCGTTCCTGCTCCCCGCAACAAGACAGTGGTGCGTGTCGTCAGCCCGGTCCGGCCCGTTCCTGCTCCCCGCACCAAGCCAGTGGTGCGCGTCGTCAGCCCGGTCCGGCCCGTTCCTGCTCCCCGCACCAAGCCAGTGGTGTGCGTCGTCAGCCCGGTCCGGCCCGTTCCTGCTCCCCGCACCAAGCCAGTGGTGCGTGTGTCCAGTCCGGCACGGCCCGTGCCTGTTCCACCGGAGCCTGGTCCGGCACCGGTCAGCTGCTCCACTCCGGAGCCAGAGCAATCCGCTCCACCGGGGTCCGGTCCAACTCCAGTCAGCGGATCCACTCCGGAGCCAGAGCAATCCGCTCCACCGGTGCCCAGTCCAGCTCCGGTCAGCGGCTCCAGTCCGGAGCCTGTACAGTTAAATCCACCGTCGTCGGGTCCAGCTCAAGTCAGCGGTGCCAGACGAGACCAGGGGCACAACTGGGAGGTGGAGAGAATGTGGTGGTCACGCCCGGAGCCGGATCCGCCTCCGAGGCGGAATGCCCACCCGGCCCCTACCCTGTTATGTTTATGTGGCGCGGTCGGAGTCCGCACCTTTGGGGGGGGGGGGGTACTGTCACGCCCTGACTCAGGGGACGTTTATTTGTAGAGTCAGGGTGTGTATATTCCTTGTTATGTTAAGTTTTCTATGTTAGTGTCTAGATCGTGTAGATCTATGTTGGCCAGGGTGGTTCCCAATCAGAGGCAGCTGTAGCTCATTGTCTCTGATTGGGGACCATACTTAGGCAGCCGTTTGGCACCAGTCGGTATGGGATCTTGTTCCGTATAGGTATGTTATTAGTCTACCTTGGACTTCACGTATCGTTTGTTTGTTGTTTTGTTCGTGTTCAGTACGTTAATAAATATGTACGCTTATCACGCTGCGCCTTGGTCCGTCTCATCCGTAAACGATCGTGACATTCCTCAGTTATCTTGGTTTATCAGTTGCCTGTAGACAGCTCAATTTGTCCTTCGTTGTCTGGTCTAACTCTTACTCACATTGCTAAATAGTAGCTAAATGTCATAGTCTTTATTGGTCCTACACTCACACATTCTAAAACATTTCACACAGTTGCAGGGTGTAATAATTAGTAATTAATAATTAATCTATCAAGCGGGTACTTATAGGCTGAAAGGCCAGGCCAGTTCTAGTGTTAAAGGCTTAATCTGCAATATGTACATCACCAATTTTGACTTTTAATAATAGCCATTGATTCCTGAAGAATAAAACTTGCCTCATGCTTCATGAGCTTAGTGCAACTGTCAAACCCCATCAGAACCCAAAATATTAACTTGTTTTACTCCATTGTTTGTAAACAATGTAATTGGAAACAACACTGTATACAACTATAATTGTGATGTCATGGATGTTCAGTAATTGTATCCTTAGCTCTGTCTAGGAATATGAGAGTGGTTACATTTCTCCAGCTCAATTGTCTACAGCACCCGGTGTCACAGGAAGGCCAAGAAGATCATCAAGGACCTCAGCCTCCCGAGCCACGGCCTGTTCATCCCGCTACCATCCAGAAGGCGAGGTCAGTACAGGTGTATCAAAGCTGGGACCGAGAGACTGAAAAAACAGCTTCTATTTCAAGGCCAACTGAGGAGTATTTGTGTCTGTATTTCTGTATTTACCCTTTTGTGTGTAAAAACTCATTATGATTGGCTGGGCCTGGCTCCCCAGTGGCTGCACCCCTGTCCAGTCATGTGAAATCCATAGATGAGGCCTAACAAATTTATTTCAATTGACTGATTTCCTTATATGAACTGTAACTCAGTAAAATCTTTGAAATTGTTGCATGTTGCATTTATATTTTTGTTCAGTATATATTTAATTTGATTTGATCCCTCAGCTGTTTACCAAAACGGATTGCCTCTTCAACACTAGAACCACCATAGGCCAACGCCCCATTGCTGTTTGATTTTGTCATTTAAATACATCTTCCATTTTGAAAGCAACATCCTCCTCCTTCCATGACTTTTCCTAAATAGTTGTATTTTACATTGCTCAGTTTTTTAATCACAAACAGAAAGGTATTTAGAGTCTGTTTTTTTTCACACCTATTCCTAACATAAGGGGCCAAATGCGCTGCTGGGCGTTGGTACCCAGTCACTAATTGGTTTCTCCTCACTGAATGAATGCCGTCAGTGGATGAATGGGTGATAGAAACTGATAATTGTGCACATGACTTTTCATTTACATTTGAATGAACTGAAGGATGAGGAGGGTGAAGAGGGTGATTGAATTTAGAACATTAGTGTAATGATGATGAAGAATTGTGAACACCAAGAAAGAAGCTACTGCTGCTAAGGAGGCAGCCGAGGCATAAGCGCGTCGTCCTCCTCCTCAGCATCATGCACCATGTTCTAAATAATTAAACTCGCTAGTTTGCCTGTCTGTAAAGATAAGGGCTGGCTGTACGTTGATCCTGCTGCTCTGATTGGATAGAGCGAAGCTGTCTCCATTCATACGCTTCATATTTCACCCGACGCTGTCTCCGTTCACTCGCTTCATATTTCACCCGATCACTTCTCATCGCACGTTTCAGTCTGATCATTTAGATTGCTGTTGTCTCCTGTTAGTTAGCCTGCTGCTTTGATAAATCAATAGGTAAGGACGTTTTCTAGCAAGCTATCAATATGCATAATATCTAACAAGCGAAGCAAGAGAAGGGAAAGAAGAAGCGCACATTCTGACTGAGTGACAGCAAACTTGTATGTCTACCTTGGTGCTGCAATGTCTCTCTCTCACTCACTCACTCTCTTCTCGGGCAACGGCCCGACTTGCACTGGCAGCCTTTAGCCATTAGGCCAAACATTTTGATAGACAATGTTGTGATTTTTGTTAAATAAAATATTTATTTTAACATTATGCCTCTGATGTATTTCTTCATCACCAACAGGAAAGACAAGTGTACCCCTTTCCTGCAGTCAAATGACCTAGTGGTCTCATGGGTGGAATGTTATTTCTATTTATTAACACATTTCAACTCTATATTTGACATGGTACAGGTGTCTTCTGTTTTTTAAGACTATAACCATATGTGTGAGGTGTTGTGGTGAGTGTGGTGAAAGGAGTCAGGCGCAGGAGGGTAATCACCGAATACAGAGTTTATTCCTTCGTTGACACACAAATGCGCTCCAATAGCGATCAATGAAACAGGCACAGGGGGAAAATCTACCCTGGCAACACAATGTTATGAGTAGCTCCACCGAGCTACATACTCTCACAATTAACAATCACCCACAAGGACAAGTGGGCAGAGGGAACACTTATACATGGACTAATTAGGGGATTAGAACCAGGTGATTGACAAGACAATTGTGATGATGATTGGCGTGGCAGTGGTTAGTACTCCGGTGACTACGAACGCCGAAGCCTGCCCGAACAAGGAGGGGAGGCAGCCTCGGCCGAAGTCGTGACAGGTATATACTTTTGTTTCGAAGTAGATTTGTTTAAGACTACCAGGAAACACTCTATGTGACCCTGATTTAGCCCACTGCAGTAAAGGGATTTATTAAGCCTATTAATTGTTTGTTTCCCTCTTAATTTATTTCCCCAGGTGCTCCAGTGTCAAAATGTAATTTCAGTCTCATCAGAACAACAGTTGCACATTTGGATGTGTTGAGTGATTATTGCGTATTAACTTAACTAATTAGTTAAATAGTTTTGGAATGGCTCCCGTGTGCCACTAGTGATCCTGGTTCGAATCCAGGCTCTCTCATAGCCGGCCTCGACCGGGAGACGCATGGGGCGGTGCACAATTGGCCCAGGGTAGGGGAGGGAATGGCCGGCAGGGATGTAGCTCAGTTGGTATAGCATGGTGTTTGCAACACCAGGGTTGTGGGTTCATATTATTATTATTATTTTTTTAATAATGTATGCACTCACTAACTGTAAGTCGCTCTGGATAAGAGCGTCTGCTAAATGACTAAAATGTAAATGTAATTAGTCTATCACTTTATTAAGATAGTCCCAATGCATATCAACAGAGGGTTACTAGAGTGTTAGTGAATGCACTGATCATGGTCATCAGTTGATAAACATTTGAATGTGAAGTAGAGAGTCTGTAGACCGTCAACTAAGCTCAACTTGTGTTTCACTTTATTTGGATAGTCCAAAAGTGTGTCTACAGATAGTTACTAGAATGACAACAAATATGCTGTTAAATTGTAACTGATATGCAGTTGAGATGCTGCTGATAGTCTCCTGATTGTTTGTTGATGATCTATAGATGGGCTTGGCATTTGTGCAAGTGAGGGGACATACTGTTGCAATTTTACTGACATGCTACAGATATGCTGCTTGTAGTCTACAGATAGTTTGTTGAAGATCTGTAGATGGACTACAGACACTGTCTTGGTGAAAGTCAACAGACATGCAGTTGACATGTTAATGATACACTATTAGAAAAGAAGGTGCTATCTAGAACCTAAAAGGGTTATTCGGCTGTCCCCATAGGAGAATCCCATGTAGAGGTTCTACATGGAACCCAAAAGGGTTCTACCTGAAATCAAAAAGGGTTATGCTATGAGGACAGCCGAAGAACCCTTTTGGAAACCTTTTTTCTAAGAGTGTAGTCTATAGATAGACTGTAGAGCATCTACTGATGGACTATCCAAATAAAGTGTTACCGATGGTGCCACTCGCTAAATTAACCAAACAGAATTCATATTCACAGCACAGAGATATATACACACAGATATATACACACACGCATATGCTCATTGGCATGCACAGGGAAACACACACAGGGAAACAAAAACACACACCAAAACAACTTGGGAGAAGAGAGAAAGAAATGATATTTTGATCATGATGCTAGTCATGAAGCCATTGTCTTATTGTGTCATTGTCCAGGCCTTGTCACACTAAGCCTCAAAGATATTCATGAGCTAAGTCCCCACTCTGGGAGAGTAGGGTGCTGTGGCAACCAATTCGGCTCTCGTTCCTGTCCACAAGTCACATGTCTGTTTCCCCACTGCAGAGTTACTGTGCAGACAATCTGCTCTCAAGGCGAAACGCAGCTCATCCAAGTCTCCACTCGCTCCCCTCATCTCTTCCCCTCTTCTCCTCAGTCAATGCCTCGTGGTGGTATTGATTAAAGCGGTGTCTTTTCGTCTCCTGCCAGCGTATTTCCACAGACCACTACGATCTAAAAGGAAACAGCCACAGGGAGAAAGGGAAGGAGGGATGAACTTGGAGAGAGAGGGGGAGTGGAGATTTCTGGGTTACAGCACCACCATACTCTCTCACAGAAATGTAGAACTCCCCCAGTGATGCACAACTTCCAAGCCATGGTTGTCATGTACAGTACAGTACACACAACAACCTTCCTCCATTCTTTGCCTCCCTCCTCCTCCTTTCCTCCTTTTCCACCCATCCTGCTACCTCTTCCGCTGCTCCCTCTTTCCTGCCTACCACATTGAGGGAGTTTCGGGGGTCCTGTGAGGCGCGGCCGGCCTGTCTGCCTTGTGCCTTTGGTAAAACAGCGCTTCGCTAGAGTCAATAGCGCCACATCTGTAACAATAAAACAGGTTAATGTGGGAGCCCATCTCAGTGGACCAGAGCTCACATCTCAGGGAACATCTGGAGAGACATTTGGAACAGCCAGCAGGCAGTCATATAGCTTTCTCTGCTCTCTCTTTCTCTCTCCTAAGAGAACCCCCTTCTCTCTCTCTCTCCAAAAGTCAACCTCTCCGTGTTTCTCTTTCCATTTCAGTTCCCCATTCTTTCTCTCTCCATCTCTCGCTCCCTCTCCCTCTCCCCCTCCATCTCTAATCTTTCTTCACCCCCCTCCATCCATCCTCCCTAAATCCCAATAAAAGGGCCTTCCCCAAAGCGGACGTAATGTGGCATTGTAAATAAGCGTCTTATACATTGTGCAGACAGGAGTTAGTGCTGATGTTGCACCGAAGTACAGCTGTGAAAAAAGACAGGGCACAGACCAATAAAACACAGCAATCAACAAGTTGAAATATTCCGTTGATCAGTGTAGGGTTGCATGTGATGATGCTACCCGGCAGTCCAACGCAATTAGCCTGGATTATACCTCATTCCCTGTTCCCATTCTCATTTAATAAATGTAGTAAAAAATTTAAGAAACAGATCCGCTATATCTGAAATAGAAAATAAGGAATTTAGAATCCAAAGAGATATCACTGAAGGTTTAGGGTACACACTAATAGCCTTATATTACAGATTCGCATCAGACACAAAAAATATGTAAACACTGCCTAATACAAACACACACACACACGCATACAGCCATTGCTTCCTCCAGAGAGCGGTCATTTGTGACCCTGTTTTGGTAATGGCACATCGCATAGTAAAACGAAGGGTTGGGGAATTAGCTTCCCTGTTGACTTGTTCAACTCTCCCCTGTGCCTCTAACATATTCAGTGTATTCTGAAGGCCTGAGGCGAGGATGGTTAGGCTGTGGAGAAACCAACTAACCCAGACACGTGCCAATGTGCAGGAGTCCAGATGCTTTCTGTTTTGGAATGCTGATACCATTAGTTATGTCCCTTGGCATTCTCCTGGGGTTTTGGCGCTAGCTTTTAGCTAGCTGCCTCAGGGCAAATGCCATTAGATTGAACATTCCAGGCTGTGGAGTCAGTACATGATGCTAGAAAATATAAAGCCCAGTTACCATGCTAATAATGATAAGAGAATACCACTAGGACCAGCACTATTTGACCATACTATCATCAGCAATAAAACATAATAATCGTCATATTCTATTTTTGATGTGTCACATCAGTTTCTTACTTTTTCCACTTTTTTAAATCAATCCGATATGTTTTTTTTCCCCCACTGTTTGGAGCTATGAAGATTCACTTTGAAGCGTTGACATGCTCTTAGAACGACAGAAGGGGGAAGAGACAGAAAAATCTGGAAGTGCATCACATAGCCCTCAAATCACCATGCAGGAAGTGGTGTGTGTACAATTTGTTTGCCCCGTTTCCTTGGGCGGGATATTCTGAATGAGAGGATAGAGGGAAAGATGGGACGAGAGAAAGAGAGACGTCTGTGGTGATGGAAGTATGGAATTGAAAATATGGAGAAAAAAGAATAGATTAGTTCCCACAATAGGGGAAGCGGAATAGGGGAAGCGGAATTCAAAATAGACTGAAATAGAAG
Organism: Coregonus clupeaformis; assembly: GCF_020615455.1. Taxonomy (NCBI): domain Eukaryota; kingdom Metazoa; phylum Chordata; class Actinopteri; order Salmoniformes; family Salmonidae; genus Coregonus; species Coregonus clupeaformis. The sequence continues at coordinate 1,354,664 of NC_059209.1, forward strand.
ACTCGGAAAACCATTTGAGGTGAAAGACTCTGTCCTCACATCTGGGATTCATGATGAAAACAGTCCTTGATATTGTTCCACTTAGATTGTGTTCATGATGATAGGCTTTGGACATCCTGTACAACTTCATTCAAATGGTGTTGCCCATGAAAAATGCTTGGGCTGGACCTTGTCCATAACCACAGATCCAGGATTCAGAACCAGATTGCTGCAGAGGAGCCAATACTAATGTTAATCATCAAGGGGGTGTAAAGATCTGACCCTGTATCAGTGGTTACGGAGTTCAAAGGATGAGCCAATAGGGGGAACACATTCTATGGGATATAAGTGGCTAGAGACCAGACGCTAGAGATCAGAAAATGTCTTCACAAAAAGTGACCTTGGCCAAGTTCAGGTAACATTTTACTTGAATGAAGACACTTCACTGTGATAAATACAGTGAGCTACAAAAGTATTGGGACAAATTCACTTATCTGTGCATTAAAGTAGTAAAAAGTTAAGTATTTTGTCCCATATTCACAGCATGCAATGAATACATCAAGCTTGTGACGCTACAAATTTGTTGGATGCATTTGCTGTTTGTTTTGGTTGTGTTTCAGGCTTTATCAAGGCTCTGATTGGTGAACCAATGGCCAATTCATAAATCAAATCAAATCAAATCAAATTGTATTTGTCACATGCCCCGAATACAACAGGTGTAGACCTTACAGTGAAATGCTTACTTACAAGCCCTTAACCAACAATGCAGTTTTAAGAAACTACCCCCCCCAAAAAAATCACAAAATAAAATACAATATAAAATAATACGAAATAAAAGTAACAAATAATTAAAGAGCAGCAGTAAAAATAACAATAGCGAGGCTATATACAGGCGGTACCGGTACCGAGTCAATGTGCGGGGGCACCGGTTAGTCGCGTAATTGAGGTAATATGTACATGTAGGTATAGTTATTAAAGTGACTATGCATAGACAATAAACAGAGAGTAGCAGCAGCGTAAAAGAGGGGGAGTGGGGGCAATGCAAATAGTCTGGGTAGCCATTTGATTAGATGTTCAGGAGTCTTATGGCTTGGGAAGCTGTTTAGAAGCCTATTGGACCTAGACTTGACGCTCCAGTACCGCTTGCCGTGTGGTAGCAGAGAGAACAGTCTATGACTAGGGTGGCTGGAGTCTTTGACAATTTTTAGGGCCTTCCTCTGACAACGCCTGGTATAGAGGTCCTGGATGGCAGGAAGCTTTGCCCGTACTGGGCCGTACGCACTACCCTCTGTAGTGCCTTGCGGTCAGAGTCTGAGCAGTTGCCATACCAGGCAGTGATGCAACCAGTCAGGATGCTCTCGATGGTACAGCTGTAGAACCTTTTGAGGATCTGAGGACCCATGCCAAATATTTTCCGTCTCCTTAGGGGGAATAGGTTTTGTCGTGCCCTCTTCACGACTGTCTTGGTGTGCTTGGACCATGTTAGTTTGTTGGTGATGTGGACACCAAGGAACTTGAAGCTCTCAACCTGCTCCACTACAGCCCCGTCAATGAGAATGGGGGCGTGCTCGGTCCTCTTCTTTTCCCTGTAGTCCACAATCATCTCCTTTGTCTTGAGCTCTGTTTGTTGGCAAGGTTGTGGACACACACAATGCTTTTAACATGCAATGTTTTCAACTTACATATTTTACACACTTTGACATACATAGTGTTGTAGACTAAACGTGTTTTACTCGCCTGAGTTACAATATTCTACACTGCCATTAATTTTTCTCAAATTCTAATTAATTGTGTGTTTGGTGTAGGCTTACCTTGGCCTGACGGTTTGAGAGCCGTGTAATTCTCTCTCGGACAAGTTGAGAATTCCCTATCAAGAAGAGAGACACGAAAGGCCAGCTAGCTTAGCTAGCCTAGCTAGGCTGTAGCCTCAAATGGAGAACAATAACAAACGTTTTCAATGCTGCAGGAGCTGTGTTTATTTTGTTCTATTCCGGGACAATGTGGACCGCCCAGACTTTCAATGTTGCAACTGTTTGCTTGCACAGGACTACAGTGGCGAAGTGGCTACTCTTAGCAAACAAGTAGCGAACCTACACAAGCTACTGGGGAATCGAAGCCTGCCTACTTTTTCTTTCTCTTCTACCCCATTAGCCAGATGCCACTCTGGCCTGGTGGAAGTGTCACCGCCGTGTCGGCTCTACACAGCCGACTGGCCGGTGCTCTACAGGGATCCCTCCCTGAATGGGTCTCCCCCTTTCCTGGAGAATGGAGTTAGTAGATTGCTTCTGGATGACTTGGTGGATGCTCCTGTTCCCGATCCTACCAACCAGCCATGGAGATACAGTGGGGAGAACAAGTATTTGTTACACTGCCGATTTTGCAGGTTTTCCTACTTACAAAGCATGTAGAGGTCTGTAATTTTTATCAAAGGTACACTTCAACTGTGAGAGACGGAATCTAAAACAAAAATCCAGAAAATCGCATTGTATGATTTTTAAGTAATTAATTTGCATTTTATTGCATGACATAAGTATTTGATCACCTACCAACCAGTAAGAATTCCGGCTCTCACAGACCTGTTCGTTTTTCTTTAAGAAGCCCTACTGTTCTCTACTCATTACCTGTATTAACTGCACCTGTTTGAACTCGTTACCTGTATAAAAGACACCTGTCCACACACTCAATCAAACAGACTCCAACCTCTACACAATGGCCAAGACCAGAGAGCTGTGTAAGGACATCAGGGATAAAATTGTAGACCTGCATAAGGCTGGGATGGGCTACAGGACAATAGGCAAGCAGCTTGGTGAGAAGGCAACAACTGTTGGCGCAATTATTAGAACAACAACCTCCTTCCCTCAGTAAGAGCATTGAAGATGGGTCGTGGCTGGGTCTTCCAGCATGACAACGACCCAAAACACACAGCCAGGGCAACTAAGGAGTGGCGCCGTAAGAAGAATCTCAAGGTCCTGGAATGGCCTAGCCAGTCTCCAGACCTGAACCCAATAGAAAATCTTTGGATGGAGCTGAAAGTCCGTATTGCCCAGCGACAGCCCCGAAACCTGAAGGATCTGGAGAAGGTCTGTATGGAGGAGTGGGCCAAAATCCCTGCTGCAGTGTGTAAAAACCTGGTCAAGACCTACAGGAAATGTATGATCTCTGTAATTGCAAACAAAGGTTTCTGTACCAAATATTAAGTTCTGGTTTTCTGATGTATCAAATACTTATGTCATGCAATAAAATGCAAATTAATTACTTAAAAACCATACAATGTGATTTTCTGGATTTTTGTTTTAGATTATGTCTCTAACAGTTGAAGTGTACCTATGATAAAAAATTACAGACCTCTACATGCTTTGTAAGTAGGAAAACCTGCAAAATCAGCAGTGTATCAAATACTTGTTCTCCCCACTGTATGTCACTCACCGTGGAAGTTGAAAACAGCGACCTCTGGCAATGGGGGCCTCCTTGGTGACACAGACTAGAAACAGATTTAACGCCCTGGATCTAGAGGTTCCGGCGCCTTCGAGATCGGATCGGGAGGTACCTGAGCCTTCATCCTCTGTTTTGTCTCCCTCTCCGGTGGCTTCTACCTTGGGTTCAGATCCTCAGAGCTCCCCCTTCATCGGACTGTGAGGGTGTCTGAGACTCCGGCCGCTTCATCATCCACAATGGATTCTACAGCTGGCTCATCTCCTTCGGGCCCCACCGCCAACGTCCTGACCTCCTCAGCCATTGCACCAGCTGTCGTCACCGGCAGCTCTATGGTGAGAAACATCTTGGGTTCCCGGGTCAAAAACTGGTGCTATCCTGGAGCACGAGTACAGGACATTACAAGGCTACTTCCGACCATTCTACGACAGCTGTCGGGAGCTGACGCTGTCGTAGTCCATTTACATTTAAATCATTTAGCAGATGCTCTTATCCAGAGTGACTTACAAATTGGTGCAGTCAACTTATGATAGCCAGTGGGACAACCACCTTGTTTTTTTCTATTTTTTTATGGGGGGTGGGGGAAGAAGGATTACTTTATACTATTCCAGGTATTTCTTAAAGAGGTAGGGTTTCAAGTGTCTCCGGAAGGTGGTCAGTGACTCCGCTGTCCTGGCGTCGTGGGGGAGCTTGTTCCACCATTGGGGTGCCAGAGAAGCGAATAGCTTTGACTGGGCTGAGCGGGAACTGTGCTTCCGTAGAGGTAGGGAAGCTAGCAGGCCAGAGGTGGATGAACGTAGTGCCCTCGTTTGGGTGTAGGGTCTGATCAGAGCCTGAAGGTAAGGAGGTGCCGTTCCCCTCACAGCTCAGTAGGCAAGCACCATGGTCTTGTAGTAGATGCAAGCCTCAACTGGAAGCCATTGGAGTGTGCGGAGGAGCGGGGTGACATGAAAGAACTTGGGAAGGTTGAACACCAGACGGGCTGTTATATTGAAGGCGTTTAATGGCACAGGCAAGGAGCCCAGCCAACAGCGAGTTGCAGTAATCCAGATGGGAGATGACAAGTGCCTGGATTAGGACCTGTGCCGCTTTCTGTGTAAGGTAGGGTCGTACTCTGCGAATGTTGTAGAGCATGAACCTGCAGGATCGGGTCACCGATTTGATGTTAGCGGAGAACGACAGGGTATTGTCCAGGGTCACGCCAAGGTTCTTTGCACTCAATGGAGTTGTCAACCGTGATGGCGAGATCATGGAGCGGGAAGTCCTTCCTCGGGAGGAAGAGCAGCTCCATCTTGCCGAGGTTCAGCTTGAGGTGGTGATCTGACATCCACACTGATATGTCTGCCAGACATGCAGAGATGTGATTCGCCTCCTGGTTATCAGAAGGGGGAAAGGAGAAGATTAATTGTGTGTCGTCTGCATAGCAATGATGGGAGAGACCATGTGAGGATATGACAGAGCCAAGTAACTTGTTGATAGAGAGAAGAGGAGAGGGCCTAGAACTGAGCCCTTTGCGACACCAGTGGTGAGAGCATGTGGTGCGGAGACAGATTATCGCCACACCACCTGGTAGGAGCGACCTGTCAGGTAGGACGCAATCCAAGAGTGAGCAGGGCCGGAGATGCCCAACTCAGAGAGGGTGGAGAGGAGGATCTGATGGTTCACAATATCAAAGGCAGCGGATAGGTCTAGAAGAATAAGAACAGAGGAGCGAGAGTTAGCTTTAGCAGTGTGGAGAGCCTCCGTGACACAGAGAAGAGCAGTCTCAGTTGAATGACTAGTCTTGAAACCTGACTGGTTTGGATCAAGAAGGTCATTCTGAGAGAGATAGCAGGAGAGTTGGCTAGAGACGGCACACTCAAGAGTTTTGGAGAGAAAAGAAAGAAGGGATACTGGTCTTCAGTTGTTGAAATCGGAGGGATCGAGTGTAGGTTTTTTGAGGAGGGGTGCTACTCTCGCTCTCTTGAAGACGGAAGGGACATGGCCAGCGGTCAAGGATGAGTTGATGAGCGAGGTGAGGTAAGGGAGAAGGTCTCCGGAAATGGTCTGGAGAAGAGAGGAGGGGATGGGGTCAAGCGGGCAGGTTGTTGGGCGGCCGGCCATCACAAATCGCGAGATTTCATTTGGAGAATGAGGGGAGAAAGCCAAAGCATATGGTAGGGCAGTGTGAGCAGGACCAGCGTTGTCATTTGACTTAATAAATGAGGATCGGATGTCATCAACCTTCTTTTCAAAATGGTTGACAAAGTCATCCACAGAGAGGGATGAGGGAGGGGGAAGAGGAGAGGGATTCAGCAGGGAGGAGAAGGTGGCAAAGAGCTTCCTAGGGTTAGAGGCAGAGGCTTGAAATTTAGAGTGGTAGAAAGTGGCTTTAGCAGTGGAAACAGAGGAAGAGAATGTAGAGAGGTGGGAGTGAAAAGATGACAGGTCCGCAGGGAGTCTAGTTTTCCTCCATTTCCGCTCGGCTGCCCGGAGCCCTCTTCTGTGAGCTCGCAATGAGTCGTCAAGCCACGGAGCAGGAGGGGAGGACCGAGCCGGCCAGGAGGATAGGGGACATAGAGAGTCAAACGATGCAGAAAGGGAGGAGAGGAGGGTTGAGGAGGCAGAATCAGGAGATCGGAGGGAGAAGGATTTAGCAGAGGGAAGAGATGATAGTATGGAAGAGAAGAGAGTAGCGGGAGAGAGAGAGCGAAGGTTGCGACGGCACATTACCATCGGAGTAGGGGCAGAGTGAGTAGTGTTGGAGGAGAGCGAGAGAGAAAAGGATACAAAGTAGTGGTCGGAGACTTGGAGGGTAATTGCAGTGAGATTAGTAGAAGAACAGCATCTAGTAAAGATGAGGTCAAGCGTATTGCCTGCCTTGTGAGTAGAGGGGGACGGTGAGAGGGTGAGGTCAAAAGAGGAAAGGGGTGGAAAGAAGGAGGCAGAGAGAAATGAGTCAAAGGCAGATGTAGGGAGGTTAAAGTCACCCAGAACTGTGAGGGGTGAGCAATCCTCAGGAAAGGAACTTATCAAGGCGTCAAGCTCATTGATGAACTCTCCAAGGGAACCTGGAGGGCAACAAATGACAAGGATGTTAAGCTTGAATGGGCTAGTGACTGTGACAGCATGGAATTCAAATGAGGAGATAGACAGATGGGTCAGGGGAAAAAGAGAGAATGTCCACTTGGGAGAGATGAGGATTCCTGTTCCACCGCCGCGCTGACCAGATACTCTCGGTGTATGCGAGAACACATGGTCAGACGAGGAAAGAGCAGTAGGAGTAGCAGTGTTTTGTGTGGTAATCCATGTTTTCGTCAGCGCCAAGAAGTCGAGGGACTGGAGGGTAGCATTGGCTGAGATGAACTCTGCCTTGTTGGCCGCAGAACGGTAGTTCCAGAGGCTGCCGGAGAACTGGAACTCCACGTGGGTCGTGCGCGCAGGGACCACCAGATTAGAGTGGCAGCAGTCACGCGGTGTGAAGCGTTTATATGTCCTGTGCAGAGAGGAGAGAACAGGGATAGACAGACACATAGTTGACAGGCTACAGAAAAAGGCTACAATAATGCAAAGGAGATCGGAATGAAATGAACTAAACATCTGGGAAAGCAAGAGAGCGGGGCCTCCCTCACTTACGTTTCACTGAAACACTCAAATATAACTCTCCCAAATTCCACTTTAGAAATTATAATTGTTGTAAACTACAGCGGTAGTAGGAATAGACTCTAACTTAGTTTATTCAGCTAGCTAACTTGGTACAGTATTCTTCCATGAAAACCGTCCAGGGCACCGAATCCTATGACGCCATAGCCAACTAGCATGCCAGCCTCCAATAACACGGTTTAGCACCAGTACTCGGTTACAGCAAACCAGTGTGTTAACACGCCAAACATATCATCCGTGTCCGTGTCTAACGTTGTGTAAAGTTTTGGGTTAGTTTTCACAGTTTGAGTGAGTACGTCGTCAACTTATTCAGCCAGTTAGTTAGCATACTAGCTAGCCATTGCTCTCTGCCAACGAACCACCCCTCCTCCAACGGCACGAAACACACAGAGAGAGCCAAGCTGTGGGGTCAAACATCATTAGGAGGGCTAGATCATAACTGCTGAATAGGGTTTTTGCGGTGACCGTATTACCGCCACACCGGCAGTCATGAATCATTTCCATGTGACCGTTGAGTCACGGTAATCTCCTTTTATGCACTCTGGACATGCTTTGGTACTACCCGACTTGCTAACGACCATCAGGTCCTAATGACCTGGTACTCAGGGCTCTATTGTCCCTCTAACCACTCTGACATCAATGCAAATGCAATCGAAAATCACATCAAACACATATCATCAAAACAGTAGACCTATAGTACTTTTAAAACTCACCTCACTGTGATGATCAATTTGTAGAAAGAAGTTCAACAGCAGGTTGAAACAGTGTAAAACATGGTTGTTGTGGATGTTGTTTCAAATCCTAACACAACGAAATGGACAGTGCTTTCAAAGGTGATGATTCATTTATGCACATGCATAGGCTTATGAGCCCAAGCCCAAAAAAATTAACCAGAATTAAAATGATGATTGTGCCGTTACACAATACATAGCCTACCGCATATTACGCATGGCAGAAAAACATAAAACAAAACTGATTTAAGATGTCTTTGGTACATAATTGGTCTAGCCTATACTACTGTATTATTATACATACTGGATGGTCTGGTTACCTTATGCTCCCAAATTTCTATCCATGAGTCTGGGAGAGTATGTATAGCTCTAGGCGATGCTGTTGGTTCATTGATTGTGCAGGGCGGCATACAGTTAGCCTACAATTAGTGCATTTGTATTTGATTTTGAATAGCCTAGTAATAGGGCATTTTTTATATTTTCATAATTAATTGGGTGACATATTACCTTTAGCTATACAGAATATCTCACCACCATGCGTTTCCATCTCCTCCTTTCTCTACTTTATTCCTTTCTCGAGCGCGCAGACAGGTTGTCAACAGTTTAGTGAAATATATTTAGTTGTGAAAACATGTTACTATCGATGTTCCTGAACAGATTTCACTTGCTTTCCCATATTAAAGACTGGGTGTCTGCAGGAACAAGGTTGGAGAGCCCATGGCATACAGAGTTTGGGTGGAATATCACCTGTCGGGGCAGCGAGAGCATGCTCCTTAAACAGTGGTTGATGCGTGGAGTGAAATGTGTTCTCATATTTACTTCTCAGCTGCTCATATTAAGCACAGCCCAGCTATAAAAACCGAAGTAGCCTACTAATCAGACCGGTGGGAAAGTGCGCAGCCTCCATTCACTATTCGAGTGCATACAGATGTCTTTTTTCCCCTGCCCCTAATCCAGCCCATTTGATAATGGGCCATTCTAAATTAAAACAAATTTGACATATTAGTAAAGAGGAGATTAAATTGAGAATAGTCTGATGGGTGAAAATATGATCACTTGATGGGAGAACAGCTGTGCAGCCTGACGAAAGGAACAGTTTATAATTTTTTAAAATATTTTTTTTATATATATAATCCCATTTATTACTTTTCAATCCCGCCATCCTTTCCCTACTTGGGGTAAATTAGTGAACAACAATGCTTAGGCCTCTACTTCCAGCTTATACTTACTATCTACATTTTATGGACACAGTCAATTTTACAATCATTATATTTTGTTAGTTTTTTCTCCTGAACTTCTGCTACTCTCAAACTCTCTGATCATTTTCATGATGTCCATCCGGTTTGCTTCTATATGCCATATCTTTCTAACTGTGCTCTTTCCCAAAAGCTCCCAACATACAACCTATATACTTATTATGGACACAGTATGCTTACATTATTAGTTATCTTGTTATTATGTGTTGTTAGTTGTTATTAGTCCCTTCCTTCAACTCCATTCAACACCACCCATCTATCTCTTAACACCATCCATATAGGATTTCTATTTGCCATTTATATTTCAACTGTACTGTGATGTTTTACAAAAGTTCTGAACCTTTCTATTCTCATTGTTTCTACAGATTGTGAATAAAAAATAAACATTTTTGCTAAAAGTATTATTATATTATTGATCGATTGACTATGACTTTTCAGATCACCCAGTAATGCTATCTGCAAGGTTAGCTCCAGGTAAATATTGCAATCCTTTAGCCATTCCTGGACCTGTGTCCAAAAACTAGCTACAAATGGACAGAACCAAAACAAATGATCTAATGATTCTGTCTCTTCACAGCAAAATCTGCAGAGCTGGGAAGATTGTATCCCCCATATAAATAACATTCTATTGGTAGCAAGAATGTTATATAATAATTTAAATTGAAAGATTCAAATTTTTGAATCCGGTGTCGTTTTGCGTGTCAGTTCATAAATACTATGCCAAGGGATCGGTACGTCAAAAATCTCTTCCCAACTATTTTGCAATCTATATGGGACGGCTGTCAATCCTTTGGTCCTTAAATGAAACTGATATACTTTCTTATTTATCACAGTTTTCCTTAACCAATTATGTTCTTTAATGCAAGGCCGACAGACAAGTTCCTTACTTTCTCCCCCTTCCACTTTCCTCTTCCATTTTTGCAGTAAGGCTGCAATTATTTGGTTGTAATTTTGGGTAGAGCAGACATTTCCATATCTCTCTCTCTTGTTAGCTGCATGTGCGATATAACTCCACCAGTCCTACCGATGATATCATTTACGAAGATTATACCTTTTTTAAACATTTTGTCAAAATATTAAGTTTTTTTGTCAATTAGTATATTTGAATTTAACCACAATATTTGTTGCATTATTTGTTCTGTCGTTTCTGGAGGATTAAATTGAAATTGCAACCAACTTTCTATGGCTTGTTTTAGAAATAGTGATATTTGGGAGATGATTTCCTTTTCAAATAACTGTAAATAAGTTGTTGTAATCTGAATAAAGGGTAAAAAGGCAATCTTACTAATTTGCTTGAGAACCAGTTCGGATTTAAGTTTAACTTTTGTATGACTGAAGCTTTTAGTGATAGGTCTAATGTTTTAATATTTAATAATTTCTGTCCTCCGAATTCATATTCATTATATAAATAGGCCCGTTTAATTTTGTCTGGCTTGCCGTTTCAAATAAAATTGAATATTCTTCTTGAGTGTCAGATAATCTACCATTTACATAGGAGTGGTTAAAACATGCTAATAACGGTCCTCTTAGTATATCAAAAAAGGTTTGGTATAACTCGACTGGTATGCCATCCAACCCTGGAGTTTTCCCTGACTTAAAGTCTTTAATTGCATCCAGAAGTTCCTCCTCTGTAATTTCACCTTCACATGAGTCTTTCGGTATGGCTGTTAATTCTACATTATCAATAGAAAAAAATCTCTACAATTAGCTTCAGTTAGAGGAGATGGAGGCGACTGAAAAGAAAACATATGCTTAAAGTACTTTGTTTCCTCCTTCAAATGTCATTTGGTGAATCATGGGTGACTCCGTGAATTGTAACCAGTTTCATTTAATTATTTTTGGTAGCATTCCTATGTTGAAGATTAAAAAATAATTTTGTGCATTTTTCCCCATATTCCATCCAATTTGCTTTATTTTTTATAATATATTACACTTGATCTTTCTTGAATAAGTTTCTCCATTTCTTTTTGTTTTTCCTCTAATTTATTCTGAGCCTCTATGTTAAAGTTTTTATTGCCATCTATCTGTTCTGTTAGACTTTCTATTTCCTTTGTTAGTATAAACTATTTTGACCTAAAATGCTTCTTTTTTTTCGAGATGAGTACTGAATTGCATGGCCTCTAAAGGCACATTTAAAGGTGTCCCATACAATAAGGTGATTTGCTGTACCTATGTTATGTCGGAAAAAGTCAGTTATAAATTCCTTTGTCCTAATTAAAAATAAATTATCATCCAATAGGCTTTGATTAAATTTCCAATATCCTTGCCCACGTGGAAATTCATTAAGAGTAATGTATATGCCAATTATATGATGGTCCGACCGCATTCTGTCCCCTATCAACACTTTTGGTGCCAACGAGAATGAGATAAGAAAGAAGTCAAGACGACTAGCTTGATTGAGTCTCCGCCATGTATATCTCACTAGATCAGGATATTTAAGCCTCCATATATCTACTAGTTCTAATGTATCCATGAAATTCCCAATTTCCTTAAGAGCATGTGGGTGATTGTTTGTGGTGTGATTTCCTTTACGGTCCATTGAGCTATTTAAAACAGCATTATAATCCCCCACCATAATAATATTGTCTTAAATTGCTTGCAGGGTTGATAATTTATTATATACATTGTCAAAGAAGTGTGGATCATCATTATTTGGTCCGTAAAGGTTAATGAGCCATATATCTGTTCATGGTCCAATAACATATTTAAAATAATCCATCTACCTTGCGTATCTATTTGGACAATTTGCACATTGGATCGAAATTACTATTAATTAATATCATCACCCGTTTTGAATTTCTTTGCCCATGGGAGAAGTATAATAATTTGCATTTTATTGCATGACATAAGTATTTGATCACCTACCAACCATTAACAATTCCAGCTCTCACAGACCTGTTAGTTTTTCTTTAAGAAGCCATCCTGTTCTCCACTCATTACCTGTATTAACTGCACCTGTTTGAACTCGTTACCTGTATAAAAGACACCTGTCCACACACTCAATCAAACAGACTCCAACCTCTCCACAATGGCCAAGACCAGAGAGCTGTGTAAGGACATCAGGGATAAAATTGTAGACCTGCACAAGGCTGGATGGGCTACAGGACAATAGGCAAGCAGCTTGGTGAGACGGCAACAACTGTTGCCGCAATTACTAGAAAATGGAAGAAGTTCAAGATGACGGTCAATCACCCCCGGTCTGGGGCTCCATGCAAGATCTCACCTCGTGGGGCATCAATGATCATGAGGAAGGTGAGGGATCAGCCCAGAACTACACAGCAGGACCTGGTCAATGACCTGAAGAGAGCTGGGACCACAGTCTCAAAGAAAACCATTAGTAACACACTACGCCGTCATGGATAAAATCCTGCAGCGCACGCAAGGTCCCCCTGCTCAAGCCAGCGCATGTCCAGGCCCGTCTGAAGTTTGCCAATGACCATCTGGATGATCCAGAGGAGGAATGGGAGAAGGTCATGTGGTCTGATGAGACAAAAATAGAGCTTTTGGTCTAAACTCCACTCGCCGTGTTTAGAGGAAGAAGAAGGATGAGTACAACCACAAGAACACCATCCCAACCGTGAAGCATGGAGGTGGAAACATCATTCTTTGGGGATGCTTTTCTGCAAAGGGGACAGGACGACTGCACCGTATTGAGGGGGAGGATGGATGGGGCCATGTATCGCGAGATCTTGGCCAACAACCTCCTTCCCTCAGTAAGAGCATTGAAGATGGGTCGTGGCTGGGTCTTCCAGCATGACAACGACCCAAAACACACAGCCAGGGCAACTAAGGAGTGGCTCCGTAAGAAGCATCTCAAGGTCCTGGAGTGGCCTAGACAGTCTCCAGACCTGAACCCAATAGAACATATTTGGAGGGAGCTGAAAGTCCGTATTGCCCAGCGACAGCCCCGAAACCTGAAGGATCTGGAGAAGGTCTGTATGGAGGTGTGGGCCAAAATCCCTGCTGCAGTGTGTGCAAACCTGGTCAAGACCTACAGGAAACGTATGATCTCTGTAATTGCAAACAAAGGTTTCTGTACCAAATATTAAGTTCTGCTTTTCTGATGTATCAAATACATATGTCATGCAATAAAATGCAAATTATTTACTTAAAAATCATACAATGTGATTTTCTGGATTTTATTGCAGAAAAATTACAGACCTCTACATGCTTTGTAAGTAGGAAAACCTGCAAAATCGGCAGTGTTTCAAATACTTGTTCTCCCCACTGTAGCTGTACTGTGATATTTGCATTGCTACTGAGTAACCCTTCAATTGTTCTCCACTAATTCCCCCGCTAAAGCCCCTCCCCATTCCAAGTTGAGCCGTCATCCCAGTGATCGGCATCCCACCCACGTCCCTCCGGATCCGTAATGCCCCGAGAGGCCAGGACCCATCCATCGAAAACAGCACACAGTGCCACCCACAAAACAGAAGCAGATTAACCGCCAAAAGCATTTCCAATGTTGTAACCTCTATATATATATATAACTATTTAAAAAAATTATGCATATCCTATTTTCCATCATTATCAATTAATATACGTAATAATGTCGGCAGTTCATGCGTAGTATTTTAACATCCAACCCAGATTGCCATTGTATTACATTTAATTTATTGACAAGCAATTATTATCCTAGCAAACAATTACCGCGGTCCATCCCATACTCCCCCCAACATCCCCACTCCCCCCCACAACAGATGCGGGACAAACACACACGCACATACTCACATACTCCAACACACTGGAGCGCAAGCTTTTTTTGCTACATCCTCCAATCATCAATAGCCTATAGTTGCACCATGTTGCCCATATATGTTTTGATTTCTAAGACATTCTAAGGTTTGTATCATTCACAACTAAAGTTACCAAATAACTCTAAATCTAGCCTATAGGACCTGTTTCAAATGATCACTTTTACACTCACATAGCCACTCCATATGCGCAGTCGCTCCGTAATGGAAAAATATCCTTTCTATTTTATTCAGCTAAGTTCAATTATATTCTCCGTACTATAAAATCATATTAAATAAAATAATGGCACAGGATATTAGCATATTCTGTCAGCTAAATGAACAAGCCTACAGTCTAATGGCATGGAGCATGGATTTATTCTTATGGTGTATATTAAATTGACTTATTAGAGTTTTGTAAATGTAGATGTTCCAAAGGCGCGCATCAGCAGCTTGTATGCGTGGAGGCCTGGAAATGCTAAACAAGTTTATGTTAATTAAATTTAAATTACCATGCGACCGGCAGCCTTTTGCATGACAATAACCGGCTGAGAAAATTTAATAACCCTACTGCTGAAAATGGATTTTAAAGAACTGACTCTAGCTCTGAAAGATTCCAAAAAGCTGCCAGTTATTTCAGGTCTGGTACCATCATTGGGCAGCGAGTGTGAAAGACTGAGCAGGCTACTGGCATTACACACCTGGCTAAAGGATGACTATAGCTCTGTTGGAATAATTTTTATAGATAACTTTGACACCTTCTGGAAACAGAAGATGCTCTACAGGAATGTGTCCATCATAAATTATCTTGGCTCCTGGACTCTGTCCACACATTTCAAGGCTGTGTTGAGACAATGACTTATCAATGACCAAAGCCCAGCTCAGATAATCCCTACCATTGTGTCACTGAGTTGTCATAATGCTGCAGCAAATGTATATTATCCCAGGGGCATTGGCAGTCACAATGTAAGTAACCTAATGTATGTCCCTCTAACTGCCGTGAATGGTTCTGTCGATCCTACAGCTATTCTTTGCAGTAATCACGTGCCTATGAACCAGAGTTATACTGTTAGCACTGAGGCGGTGTGCCCTAGTAGGAAGTCCACTGTGTGCAGCTCACCCTGCACTATCAGCTCAAACATAAGTAACATAGTCATGTCTACTTCTGATAAGCTTCCCAGTAAAGCAATAAAAAACAATCAAGCATCCCAGAAAAGTGCTAAAAATAGCCCACATTAACATATGTAGCCTATGAAACAAGGTTCATGAAATTGATAACTTGCTTGTAACACATGACATTCTTATTATGACTATCTCTGAAACTTAGATAATACATTTGATGATACAGTGGTAGCAATACATACAGTGCACTCGGAAAGTATTCAGACCCCTTCCCCTTTTCCACATTTTGTTAAATTATAGCCTTATTCTTAAATGGATGTAAAAAATATATAATCCTCATCAATCTACACACAATACCCCATAATGCCAAAGTGAAAACAGGTTTTAGAAAAACCGTATTTACATAAGTATTCAGACCTAGGGCTGTTGAGGTGGACATATTACCGCCACTCCGGCAGTCATGAGTCATGAAGGCAGTCAAATTCTGCGTGACAGTTTAGTCACACCATGAAAACAAGGCAGAGCTCATGCCTTTCAAGCAACTGTTTTCAAATCATCATTAGTCGCATCATGCAGCCTTACAATGTATTAAAACTCTAAACATATAGCCCAACGTTTGTAGAACAACTAAAGTTACATTAATAACTATAAATTAAGCATATATAAGTACCTATTTCTTTGTTAACCGTTCTACACAGAATAGCCACATGTGCGCACTCCCTCAAATCATTAGGAGAAAATATCCTTTCTATTTTATGCTTTGTTCAATTGTATTCTTCATACTATAAAATAATATAAAATAATGCCATGGAATTCTAAGTAAATCTTGTCTGATAAATGAACTAGTGTAGCCCACAGCCATATGGCATAGCCAGATCAGGACCTAACATAACGACAACTCAGAGTTTGCTATACTGTTCTTCTGAAATAGACTACATTTTCTTCATATCATGTTTCTTTAGACCTGTCTAAAATAAATAATGGATTTAATGTGAAGGTGTAGGCGATATTACATGGATTTATTATACTTTTTTAAATGTAGATTTTCCAAAGGTCTGCATCAGTGGCTTGTAGACTATGTGTGGAAGCCAAGTGATGCTAATTTTTTTTATGTTAATTAACGGTAAATTACCGTGAGACCGACAGTTATTTCCTTGACAATCACCGGCTGACGAACGTTCGTGACCGCCACAGCCCTATTCAGATGCATCCTGTTTCCATTGATCATCCTTGAGATGTTTCTACAACTTGATTGGTGTCCACCTGTGGTAAATTCAATTGATTGGACATGATTTGGAAAGGCACACACCTGTCTATATAAGGTCCCACAGTTGACAGTGCATGTCAGAGCAAAAACCAAGCCATGAAGTCGAAGGAATTGTCCATACAGCTCCGAGACAGGATTGTGTCGAGGCACAGATCTGGGGAAGGTTACCAAAAAATGTCTGCAGCATTGAAGGTCCCCAAGAACACAGTGGCCTCCATCGTTAATGGAAGAAGTTTGGAACCACCAAGACTCTTCCTAGAGCTGGCCGCCCGGCCAAACTGAGCAATCGGGGGAGAAGGGTCTTGGTCAGGGAGGTGACCATGAACCTGATGGTCACTCTGACAGAGCTCCAGAGTTCCTCTGTGGAGATGGGATAACATTGCAGAAGGACAACCATCTCTGCAGCACTCCACCAATCAGGCCTTTATGGTAGAGTGGCCAGACGGAAGCCACTCCTCAGTAAAAGGCACATGACAGCACGCTTGGAGTTTGCCAAAAGGCACCTAAAGGACTCTCAGACCATGAGAAACAAGATTCTCTGGTCTGATGAAACCAAGATTGAACTCTTTGGCATGAATGTCAAGCGTCATTTCTGGAGGAAACCTGGCACCATCCCTACGGTGAAGCATGGTGGTGGGGATGCTTTTCAGCGGCAGGGACTGGGAGACTAGTCAGGGTTGAGGGAAATATCAATGGAGCAAAGTGCAGAGAGACCCTTGATGAAAACCTGCTCCAGAGCGCTCAGGACCTCAGACTGGGGCGAAGGTTCACCTTCCAACAGGACAACGACCCTAAGCACACAGCCAAGACAACACAGGAGTGGCTTCGGGACAAGTCTCTGAATGTCCTTGAGTGGCCCAGCCAGAGCCCGGACTTGAACCCGATCTAACATCTCTGTAGAGACCTGAAAATATCTATGCAGTGACACTCCCCATCCAATCTGACAGAGCTTGAAAGGATATGCAAAGAAGAATGGGAGAAACTCCCCAACTACAGATGTGCCAAGCTTGTAGCGTCATACCCAAGAAGATTCGAGGCTGTAATCACTGCCAAAGGTGCTTCAACAAAGTACTGAGTACAGGGTCTGAATAACTATGTAAACGTGATATTTCCGTTTTTTATTTTCATAGATTTGCAAAACATCCGTTTTAGATTTAAGGCTGTAACGTAACAAAATGTGGAAAAAGTCAAGGGGTCTGAATACTTTCCGAATGCACTGTAGTTATAACATCTACAGAAAAAACAGAAATTCCAATGGGGGCGGTGTTGAAGTCTATATTCAGAGACACATTCCTGTAAAGATTAGAGAGGATCTCATGTTAAATACTGTTGAAGTAATTTAGCTACAGCCTTGTAGTGGGAAGTTGCTATAGACCACCAAGTGCTAACAGTCAATATCTGGATAATATGTGTGAAATGCTTGATACTGCATGTGATATTAACAGAGAGGTATATTTTCCGGGTGACCTAAATCAGTCAACCTACCAGGGTGTATACAAACAAAGTAAAGCCCCTTTACTGGCTCAAATAGCCAACCAATCAACCTGTTACCAACGCGTAGTAAACTTTTCTATTTTACCAGATCCAATGCTATTTTACAGTAAACAAATTGACAACAGACATTCAGGACGCTTATAGGGAAGGGCATTCAACATGCACGGCACTTATACAAATGACAGATGATTGGCTGAGATAAATTGATGATAAAAAGATTGTGGGAGCTGTTTTGTTAGACTTCAGTGCGGCTTTTGACATTATCGATCATAGTCTGCTGCTGGAAAACGAATATGTTATGGCTTTACAACCCCTGCTATATTGTGGATAAAGAGTTAACTGTCTATCAGAACACAGAGGGTGTTATTTAATGGAAGTCTCTCCAACATAATCAAGGTAGAGTCAGGAATTCCCCAGGGCAGCTGTTTAGGCCCCTTGCTTTTTTCCATCTTTACTAACGACATGCCATTGGCTTTGAGTAAAGCCAGTGTGTCTATGTATGTGGATAACTCAACACTATACACGTCAGCTACTACAGCGACTGAAATGACTGCAACATTTAACAAAGAGCTGCAGTTAGTTTCAGAATGGGTGGCAAGGAATAAGTTAGTCCTACATTTTTCAAAAACTAAAAGCATTGTATTTGGGACAAATCATTCACTAAACCCTAAACCTGAAATAAATATTGTAATGAATAATGTGGAAATTGAGCAAGTTGAGGTGACTAAACTGCTTGGAGTAACCCTAGATTGTAAACTGTCATGGTCAAAACATATTGATACAACAGTAGCTAAGATGGGGAGAAGTCGGCAGGTAGCTTAGTGGTTAAGAGCGTTATGCCAGTAACCAAAAGGTCGCTGGTTCTAATCCCTGAGCCGACTAGGTGAAAAATCTGTCGATGTGCCCTTGAGCAAGGCACTTAACCCTAATTGCTCCTGTAAGTCGCTCTGGATAAGAGCGTCTGCTAAATATGTAAATGTAAGTCTGTCCATAATAAAGAGCTGCACTGTCTTCTTAACAACACTATGGTCAGGTGCCACAAAGAGGGACTTAGGAACATTTTAATTGGCTCAGAACAACCCTGCACGGCTGGCCCTTAAATGTACACGGAGAGCTAATATTAATGACATACATGTCAATCTCTCATGGCTCAAAGTGGAAGAGAGATTGACTTCATCACTACTTGTTTTTGTTAGAGGTGTTGACGAGCTGTCTGTTTAAAATACTAGCACAGCTCAGACACCCATGCATACCCCACAACACATGCCACCAGAGGTCTCTTCACAGTCCAGAACAGACTATGGTTGGCGCACAGTACTACATACAGCCATGACTACATGGAACTCTATTCCACATCAGGTAACTGATGCAAGCAATATAATCAGATGTAAAAAAAAAAAAATTAAAAATACACCTTATGGAACAACAGGGACAGTGAAGAGACACACACAAAGGTACAGACACATGCATACGCACAAATTGTGATATTGTTGTATGGTGGTATTAAACATTTTGTAATGTAGATATGTAGTGGTGTAATAATGTTATATGATCTACTGTTTTATCTTTTGTTTTATATGTAATGCAAGTGCTTTAATATGTTTGGACCCCAGGAAGAGTAGCTGCTGCCTTGGCAGCAGCTGATGGGGATCCCTAATAAATACAAATAAAAATACAAATGTACATAAAGGGCTGTAATTTCTAAACGGTTCACCCGATATGGATGACAATACCCTCAAATTCGGTCCGCACTTTAACATCATAGTCATTGTATCAATCCCAAGTGCTGGAGTACTGAGCCAAAACAACAACAACAGTTGTCACTGTAATACTTTTGGAGCTCACTGTAAATATTAACATTTATTGAGGTTTTGAGATTTTAATATCCCAATGTGGTGAATGATTCTGTGAAGACAATGTAAGCCCAGCCAAAATGAATGTGTTAGTGATTAATATAAAACAAGTGTTTAGAAGTTTCTAAATGTTTTTTGTTGTTGTTTGTTGCCTGTCCCCATATTGTCCCTAGTGCTGTAATCAATTAAATGGCTTTAATTTAGCAATATGAGGTTCCTCCATGATGGTTCCTCAATGTCTTGAATATGGTGCCGTTTGGCGAGGGAGGCTCAATGCAGTGGATTTGAAGTTTCCCTGTTTATTAATTAAAGAAACCAAAAGCCCTGTGTGTGTGTGGTCTGTGTGTATTCATATGAAGGCTCTTGGTGGTGGTGGTGTGGTGGTGTGCTTGTGTGCGTGTGTCTCTCTGTGGCCTGTTTTTGTTCTTCTGAAGGCTCGGCCGGCGGAGTTTGTCGGGTGGGTGGTTTGTGGGATGTTTCACAAGTTGTACCAAGTGCTCTAAAGTGACCCAAAAGCTATTAGCCGGAACCCACGCCACGGTGGCCTGTCGGTGTCACACTCACTAATGCAGGGCTGTAAACTATATCCTATGCTCGCACAGTTCTGTGAAGGGACATCTTGCATGCAAATGTTTTGAGGTATTACTTTCTCTAATGATATTCTGTTACTTGAAAGCTATACTGTATGTAGTACACTATTAGAAAAAAAGGTTCTACCTAGAACCCCAAAGTGTTATATGGCTGTCCTTATAGGAGAACCTTTTTTTTCAAAGGGTTCTCCTATGAGGACAGGCAAATAACCCATTTGGAACCCATTTTCTAAGTGTAGATTAGTGTAAGGCCTTAGAACGTTTTAATGTCCATGAGAAATACAATTTTGGCTATGCACAGCTCACACACACTCAGGTAAATGATGAGGGAAAGACAGTTTAGTTGTGCTATCTAGAACCTAAAAGGGTTCTTCAGCTGTCCCCTTAAGAGAACCATTTGAAGAACCCTTTTTGGTTCAAGGTAGAATAACTATTTTGGTTCAAGGTAGAACCCTTTTGGGTTCTATGTAGAATCCTTTCCACAAAGGGTTCTACCTGGAACCAAAAAGTGTTCTATTGGGACAGCTGAATAACCTTTTTGGAACCCTTTTTTCTAATATCGTACACGTCAGTTGAGCAGTTTGATTAAGTCTTAAGTCAACTTATTAGCAGCAGAGATCTTGTTTCAGAAGACTTGCGGTTAATTAGTCAATTAAATTAAATACACTCTCGATACATATTATGCAGCGGCAAATTATTTTATTTCTGTTGACAGTTCATCATGGAATGTCAAATTAATCGACTGTTTTCATGTATATATGTTAATAAAAAAATTATTAAGCTATTGCACTATACTGCCTAATTAGGTTGTCTGGCGTTCACTTAGATTAACAAAAAAATTGCTCCAATCTGTTTGTGTTGTACTATTTGAATTACAAGCAACTCTTGAGTATTTTCCACTCGTATTGAGGGGACTTCTTTCATTGGTGGTCAAATTAACCATTCTACTCTCTTCTAATAACTTTTCACACTTTCATGCCAACCTGAACTGTACTGTGCTGGCTCAGATATTTTCTATTCACATTGTCCTTTCCAGCACGGTTCCAGCAACTTTAGTGAATGCATAACCAGGCCAACGTGGTACAACTCAGCCCGACTGGGTCAGTAGTGTAAAAAGAATGTGTCAATATTTGCGGTTATATTAACGGTCCGTAATAAACCATTTATAAGGCATTTACAAAAAGATTGCACACCATTTAGGTTTAGGGGTGGGTTAGGTAAGGGTTATGGTAAGGGTTAGGGTTAAATAGTGCTTACTTTAGATTAGGGCCTGCAAAAACACTTTAATTATGATTAGTAAATGGTTAATAAATGTGGGAGTAATGATTCATAAATTGTTGATTACGAATCATCAATGGCAACAACTTGCCAATGTCCCAACCACTCTCTCTGAATGACCAATCAGTGGAGGTGGTTGTGTGTTTCAAATACCTTGGGACACAAAGACACAAAATATTTTGAAGCTATACATGGTTTATGTTCCTATTATAAATAATGGAGTAATGCAACCTTATATTTTGACTCTTGAAACATGAATAAGTATTTAAAGGGTCAAACTGTGATTACTTCATACATTTTTTGACTTTTAAATTATTTGCACATTCTTAAAGAATATGACTTATATAATAAATGCTTCATGAGCTTAGTCCAATTGCCATACCCCATCAGAACCCAAAATATTTGCTTGTTCAACTCAATTGTTTTTAAACAATGTAATTTTAAATAAACACTGTTTAGCCTCTGAATATGGTTAAAATGGTAATTTTGTATCCATAGCTCTATCGATTAATTTGAGAGTGGTTACATTTCTCCTCCCCCAATTCTTAAGCTTTTTACCAGTGGCGGGGTAGTCTCTTGGTTGTTGTTTGAACTGCAGATTGTCCCTTTAATAAGCAATGGGTATATATGTGACCGATCGGCTCGATTCGGTTTTATGTAGCAAAATTTGAAATTGTGTTTTTTACATTTGATAAAAGTAGATTCTGTGATGTCACGAGAGGCTGTGTCCTGGAGGGACGTTACATCCCCCTGAGGTGGCTGCAAACCCAGACAGCTATGGCTCCATCTGCTGGTATGGTCGGGAACTCCACCCCTCTATGGCCAATCTTCCCACGCAGCTGAAACAAATGAGGAGCTGATGAGCTGAAGGTTTGGGAAGTGAAGAGACACAGTCTCCAACCTGGGCTCTCTGGAGGACAAGAGTGCTGCACGTCCACTTCCAGGAGGAATATAAGGATTTGGAGATACTTACCTTTGGGGAAATACTCACCTTTGGATATATGCACCGGTGGAAATACGTGTGGGACATTTGGAAGGACGTTTTGCTGGGTTGGCCACTAGCTGCAACGTGGAATACAGTAAGACTGGGGAAAAGTTGTTTGAGCGAGTGAGAGTTATGATTTTGGAGGTGGAAGAGACATCCCTGAACTGTTAACCCTTAAAGAGCCACAAGAGAACAGAATTGTGTTATACTTTCGTTAGTTTCCCAAGACCTTTAATAAAATCCTTGTTTTGATTGAACCTGGTCTCCTTGCACTACTTGAGCAATCCCGCTGAAAGCTGTGTAGCCTCTCGTGACATCACAGATGGTGGAGAATACGGGCACGCTCAAGCGTTAATAGTGCATGTCAGAGGAGGATACCGAAGGTTTGATCACCCAGTTTTCCAAGTTGGCCGTAGGCTCCCCGCCGACTGAAATGGAGGACATATTGAAAGCCCTTGTTGCTGGCCAGCAAGCCCAGATGCAAGCAAACGTGGCTCTCTTGGAGGAGCAAAAGAAAGCCAACCTTCTGAAGGCAGAGGAATTGCAGTTGCAGAGACAGAGGGTGGTCCAAAATACCCGCCCAATAAAGGCAAGTGACTTTATATCTAAGATGGGAGCTACCGATGACATTGAGGCATACCTGCATGCATTTGAGGCCACGGCCACTAGGGAAGCCTGGCCCAAGCAACAGTGGGTTGGTCTGTTAGCCCCCCTTTCTAACCGGGGAATCGCTGAATGCTGTCCGGGACCTGGGCCCTGACCAGGTTACTGACTATGATGCCCTGAAGTCTGAGATCCTCAGCAGATATGGACTCACAAAGTTTGGTATGGCCCAGCGCTTTCACAGCTGGACCTTCCAACCAGACCAACCTCCTCGGGCGCAGATGCATGAACTTGTCCGAATCGCAAGGAAATGGCTGGATCCGCAGAGGAATACAGCAGCGGCGGTGGTGGAGGCCGTTGTGGTGGATCGTTACCTACGCGCCCCTGCCTTATGAGGCAAAACGGTTCATCAGTCAACAGGCCTTGACCACGGCTGATCTGACCGTGGAAGCTGTGGAAAAGTACCAGGCCACAGCGGAGATGCTGAATGCTTCCCGAAAGGACCCCAAGGTCTCGAACCCAGCCACGTCAGGACTTATCCCGGCTCCAGGGGGAGCCAGAAACCAGGCGGGTCCAAGAAGAGTACACCAGGAGGGGGAAACTCGACAGTGTTACCGGTGTGGGGAGATGGGACATATCTCCTGGCAGTGTGGGAAACCAGCCGATGAACCTATGCCCACTGCGGAGTCCTCCAGCTCAGCACCCACACACCGTGTTGCCTCGCTCTTGGGAGTCGTAGATGGCGGCCCAGATCGACCCCCCACCTGCCCGGTAACTGTGAATCACCATGATGTGGAGGCCTTACTGGATTCTGGTAGCCGGGCCACCCTGGTGCGTAAGGATTTGGTGGGCCCAACGTGTCTGACCCCGGGGAAAGTCCTCCCAGTTTCCTGTGTCCATGGGGACACCAGAGAATACCCCATTACTGAACTTACAATGACCAGCACACGGGGAACCATACACACGACGGCGGGGGTGGTTGATTCCCTCCCCGTCCCTGTCCTAATTGGACGAGACTGCCCAGCCTTTTACCCACTCTGGAGAGAGTCTCAGTAGAGGATAACCCGAGTACCTCAGAAACGGAGAGGCAAGACTCATCCTGGGAAGGCTCCGGTGCAATCCTCCGAGTTACTCACTCCCGCCCGGGCTCTGATAGGGATGGCAGGTGCCCAGACCGACACAGAGACGGAGCTACAGAATCTGGACAAAGAACTGTCTGGTCTGAAGGGGACCGCTGAGAGGTATTGTTTGTTAAAGCAACAGTTAGACATGAAGACAGAAGAGTTAGATATCCTCCAGGCTAAACTCCAACAGAGCTCCTTCCATAAGCAACAGGAGGAGCTGGAGAGGCTGCGCAGGACCATCGAGGAGTGTGAGGAGACCCTGCGCAGTAGTAAGGAGGTCCAGAAGAAGGCAGAGGAGAAGTACAAGGTGTTGGAGAACAAGATGAAGAATGCGGAGGCAGAGAGAGAGAAGGAACTGAAAGCTGCTCAACAGAAGCTAAACTCTGCTAAAACCAAGGCTGATGCGTTTCAGTAAGAAACTCAAGGAGAGACAACAGGAGGCTGTGTCCCTGGTCCTAGAGTTGGAGGAGTTGAAGAGAGAGCAGTCTGGCAAGCACCACGGCAATGCGGACGCCCTCTCCCGGCGTGATGCCTTCTTCGCTGCCTTTACCCCGACGAGGACGTCGGTCCCGAGGAGGGGGATGTGTGATGTCACGAGAGGCTGTGTCCTGGAGGGACGTTACATCCCCCTGAGGTGGCTGCAAACCCAGACAGCTATGGCTCCATCTGCTGGTATGGTCGGGAACTCCACCCCTCTATGGCCAATCTTCCCACGCAGCTGAAACAAATGAGGAGCTGATGAGCTGAAGGTTTGGGAAGTGAAGAGACACAGTCTCCAACCTGGGCTCTCTGGAGGACAAGAGTGCTGCACGTCCACTTCCAGGAGGAATATAAGGATTTGGAGATACTTACCTTTGGGGAAATACTCACCTTTGGATATATGCACCGGTGGAAATACGTGTGGGACATTTGGAAGGACGTTTTGCTGGGTTGGCCACTAGCTGCAACGTGGAATACAGTAAGACTGGGGAAAAGTTGTTTGAGCGAGTGAGAGTTATGATTTTGGAGGTGGAAGAGACATCCCTGAACTGTTAACCCTTAAAGAGCCACAAGAGAACAGAATTGTGTTATACTTTCGTTAGTTTCCCAAGACCTTTAATAAAATCCTTGTTTTGATTGAACCTGGTCTCCTTGCACTACTTGAGCAATCCCGCTGAAAGCTGTGTAGCCTCTCGTGACATCACAATTCTCAGAGCAAAAACAAAAAAATATGTATATCATACACTACAGTTGAGGAACAATGAGAAAGTAATTCAGCTTTGAAAGTTGATCAACTTGTAACCCCACTTTTCAGAAAATGTCCCTTGAATGTTTTGATACACTTACTGAAGAGCTCTTCTTTGTCTACACCCATTCATCATCGTTCACACCCTCTAAATCCCCACCCATCTCTTTAAGGATTCACATGTGAGGCCATGTACTAAACAACCAAAGATTTCAAGACGAAAGGCTGGTTTATACTACGGGTGTGTTCGTAAATTTAATCTGGAGTGCCAGAGTGTGCTCAGAGTGCGCTCTGGGCGTTCATAAACTCAGAGCATTGTCAGATTGTCCGTTCGTAAATTCAGAGCGTTTTGCTCTCGGAACATTCAAACCGCACACTGGATGCTCTGGCCGAGGAGTAGTGTTGATCCGAGCGTTCTGACCTAACAACAGCATTCAAGCACCCAAGCTAACTGGCTAACGTTGGCTAGCTTGCTAGCTACTTCCATTCACAAATGAGAAAACAGCTCACTCTGAACATTTTACTCACCCTAGAAGAGCTGGTTAGGCTGTTTTTATGTTATCCAGAGCGTTGGTGACTGCCACATGTGCTTCTGGCAACAATTGAATTACGTTTTTTTGCCAACGGTTACTGACACCGGCCATATTCAACGGGTGTTGAGCGTTCGTAAATTCGTCAGTTATTCTGCACTCTGGCACACACAGACAAGAGTGCTCTGAAATCGGAGTAGATAGCCAGGGCGAATTAACCAGCTACGTCTATCGACAGTTGTCATAGTGACATCATGAACATTCTATTGAAATGGTTACTTCCATAGTGGAGTCTTTTGTTTACACAAGTAGCTAGCTAGCTAAACAATGAACCATAATCCCATCTCAAAACATTACTACCCTGCATGAATCAACAGATAGCTAACCAACCAGGTTCAATGTTAGCTAGCTAACATTAGGCTATAAGTAGCAATGCAAATGGCTCTGAGATACAAATAATATTACTACACAGATCATACATGTAACGTTAGCTAGCAAGACAGCCAGCTAACGTTAGCTAGCTAGCTAACAGTACACTTTAACTTGAAATTAAAATGACTTTCTAACAAAATTATAAATGTGTAATATCTGAAAATGTAGCTAGCTAGTCTATCTTACCCATATACATGGATGGACGCCTCTCCCTCTCTGTCACGGATGTCATGGTTGCCCTTAGTTTGAAGATGCAATCCGGAGACATGTGTTTTACACAATAGCCTGTTCTCTTTTCGACTCTGTCTGCATATTTGCAATCAAACGCCAGAATTCTCTCCATCTCCTTAGCTATCATACTCTAATTCCACTGATTTTAAAACACAGTCCTCCAGAAAGTGGAGAGCAACACTTATGCAGATCTACTACGTGATATCTTTTTTAAAAATGCAGTGTTTGAAACGATTACCTACACATGCTGAGCAGCTCATGTTATAGACAGAATCGTGCTATGTGGTAGACCAATCCGAACTCATCTCTTGACATGTCCAGCCCACTCATTATCTCAGCCAATCATGGCAAGTGGGAAGGTTGATGTCTTTTTCTGTGGCTAAACCAACTAGGCTCGTAATTTAACCATTGTATTCGTATTTACAGATGGCATACAAGGTTGTTATTAAGGCACATGAAAGTTCACATGTTCCAGAAGGCATTGCTGCCAAAACACGCATTTTGATTAAACTGTTTACGTTCAAATGGCTCTCCTGTGAAGTAGTGACGCGCGACATACGCCTAGTTTCCTGAAACTAGTCACATATCAAGATTAGGAACATTGGACAGATCCCCAAAATATTATTATTATTATTATAATAGTTATTTTATAAATCCTTAGCCCTTCTCTGAAGGCGTAGAAGGCCCATTGTTCCACACAGTGTTTGGGTTAGTAATAATTTGTGTGGCTCTATTGTCCCTCAGCATGCATTTTTTCACTATTCTGAATGTCTAAAGAATCCATATGTTGTTCTGAAATATGAACAAAGAAATACTAGACAAACTCTTGTATGGTGGTGATTTGACGAATTTACAATCATGGTCTTGAATTGGACTCACATTTTCTGGTCTTGGTCTTGACTCGGTCTTGGACCCATTGTTCCCCTCCCGGTCTCGGTCTTGACTCGTTCTCGCCCCCCATCCGGTCTTGGTCTTGACTCGGACTCCATTTGCTCCGGTCTTGGTCTTGAATCGGTCTCACTTTAGGTGGTCTCGAACACAACACTGGCTAATAACAGCACAATCATGTGGTGGATATTGGTAAGGCGGTAGGGGTTGAAATAGACCTGAATCTGCATACCAAGTTATGTGGTGATCCACCAGTTAGTTTACAATTGACAAGGATTTATTTGACAGGCCGCACCCCATAAACATTGATTGGTTCAGAGTGACCATCTTGTTTGAGCTACACTCCTGCATGAGATAGACCGTTGGATATTGAAATTGTTTTCCATGGATGCTGTATACCAAGTTTAGTAAAAAATGGTCCTGTGGATCTGCAGTTTAACTGCTTTAAAAAATATATTTTTAAAAAATCTGAAAATCCATCATGTGAGAAGTTAGCTACTAGTGTAAATGTTTTCCTTTTATGCAAATGTATATATATTTAAAACATAATAACGTTCATAAACTAGTTATTTAATTGGTATAGTGTGTATAGCTTAAACTGTTTTAAAAACTGTACAATTTTGAAAACCAACCACTTTAGGCTTCCATTGAAAGCCATGTTGTTTCATGGCATTTCAAATAGTTATAATGCACAGTAATAATGTTTGGTGGCAGGACTTGTGCTATTATCAGATCTTTCAGGAAAAAACCCTGGAAATGAATACAAAAAAACTATGTTTTAAGTGAAATATTAGCTTTTGTCTGAAGATGAAAAAGACAGAAAATGCAAAAGCTAATTTGACCTATGCACTAACAAGGGTTTTCAGCATAAGCAGATTGACTACTGCTAGAGTAATGTAGCTTTATTATCTACTGTACTTCAACAACAGATGCACTCACATTGGATGGGTTCATTAGGATTCAAACCTTCTCTCAAACAGCCTAATACATACTCTTTGAGTAGGTTTAACCCATTAATGTACTTGGTATTGTAATAATGATTTTTCATGTAAGACAAATGGGAATCTGTTCAATGTTTCCTAATCTTGATATGTGACTCGTTTCAGGAAGGCCTATGTCGCACTTCACTACTTCACAGGAGAGGCTTTTGGGAGAAATACCTTCTGGATCATGTGAACCTTCATCTGCCTTAATAACAAACTTGTATGCCATCTTTAAATACGAATACAATGGTTAAATTACGAGCCTAGTTGGTTTTGCAACAGAAAAAGACAGCAACCTTCCCGCTAGCCATGATTGGCTGAGATAATAAGTGGGCTGGACATGCCAAGAGATGAGTTCGGATTGGTCTGCCATGTAGCACGTTTATGTTTATAACATGAGCTGGTCAGTATGTGTAGGTATTCCTTTCTAACACAGCTTTTTTGAAAGATATCACGTAGTAGAACTGCATAAGTGTTGCTCTCCACTTTCTGGAGGACAAAGTTTTGAAATCAGTGGAATTAGAGTATGATAGCTAAGGAGATGGAGAAAACTCTGGCGTTTGATTGCAAATATGCAGACAGAGTCGAAAAGAGAACACACAGAAGGCTATTGTGTAAAACACATGTCTCCGGATTACATCTTTAAACTAAGGGCAACCATGGCATCCGTGACAGAGAGGGAGAAGCATCCATCCATATATACGGGTAAGATAGTCCAGCTAGCTACATTTTCAAATATTACACATTTCTAATTTTGACAGAAAGTTCTTTTCATTTCAAGTTAAAGTGTACTGTTAGCTAGTGTAGTAATATTATTTGTATCTCAGAGCCATTTGCATTGCTAGTTATAGCCTAATGTTAGCTAGCTAACATTGAACCCGATTGGTTAGCTACCTGCAGATTCAAGCAGGGTAGTAACGTTATGAGTTGGGATTATGGTTCATTGTTTAGCTAGCTAGCTATTTGTCTAAACAAAAGACTCCACTATGGAAGTAACCATTTCAATAGAATGTTCATGATGTCACTACGACAACTGTCGATAGACGTAGCTGGTAAATTCGCTCTGGCTATCTACTCCGATTTCAGAGCACTCTCGTCTGAGTGTGCCAGAGCGCAGAATAACTGACGAATTTATGAACGCTCAATACCCGTTGAATATGGCCGGTGTCAGTAAGCGTTGGCAAAAAAGCGTAATTAAATTGTTGCCAGCGGCATAGTGGCAGTCACCAATGCTCTGGATAACATAAAAACAGCCTAACCAGCTCTGCTAGGGGGAGTAAAATGGTCAGAGTGAGCTGCTCTCTCATTTGTGAATGGAAGTAGCTAGCAAGCTAGCCAACGTTAGCCAGTTAGCTTGGGTGCTTGACTGCTGTTGTTGGTCAGAATGCTCGGATCAACCCTTCTCCTCGGCAGAGCGTCCAGTGTGCGCTCTGAATGTTCAGAGAGCTAAACACTCTGAATTTAAAAACGGACAATCTGACAATGCTCTGAGTTTATGAACGCCCAGAGTGCACTCTGAGCAAACTCTGGCACTCCAGATTAAATTTACGAACACACCCGTATTATAAACCAGCCTTTTGTCTTGAAATCTTTGGTTGTTTAGTACATGGCCTTACATGTGAATCCTTAAAGAGATGTGTGGGGCTAAGGATTTAGAGGGTGTGAATGATGGTGAATGGATGTAGACAAAGAAGAGCTCTCCAGTAGGAGTATCAAAACATTCAAGGGACATTTTCTGAAAAGTGGGCTTACAAGTTGATCAACTTTCAAAACAGAATTACTTTTTCATTTTTCCTCAACTGTTGTGTATGATACACAATTTTCTAGCTCTGAGTCTCTACTTTTATCCAATGTAAAAAAACACAATTTCAAATGTTGCTCAGTAAAACCGAATCGAGCCGGTCGGTCACATATATACCTATTGCTTATTAAATGGGCAATATGCAGTTCAAACAACAACCAAGTGACTACCCCGCCACTGTTGTGGTAAAAAGCTGAAGAATTGGGGGTGGAGAAATGTAACCACTCTCAAATTCATCAATCGAGCTATGGATACGAAAAGACAATTTTAACCATATTCAGAGGCTAAACAGTGTTTGTTTAAAATTACAGTCTAAAAACAATTGAGTTGAATATGCAAATATTATGGATTCTGATGGAGTATGACAATTGGATTAAGCTCATGAGGCATTTATTATATAAATTATATTCTTCAAGAATGTGTAAATTATTTTAAAGTCAAAAAATTTCTGAAACAATTATAGATTGACCCTTAAAATACTTATAAATGTCTCAAGAGCATAGCTTAACTGTCTTACCCTATCATGACCCAAAATATAAGGTTGCATAACTCCATTATTTATAATAGGAACAAAAACCATCTATAGCTTCAAAATATGTTCAAAAGCTGTCAACTACCTTGTTCATTTCCCATCTGAGTAGGTTTATGTATTAGGCTAGGTCAAATATAGAGTTAGGGAGTGGTTTTGTGGTCACAGATTACACCTAGTGCTGAACTACAAATAATTTTGGCTGGACATTTTCCATTGATCTTTCTTTTTAGTCCAAGACTTGGCTTAATCTGTGTCCAGGGAAACCTCCCCATAATGTTTAAACGAGTGGAATGGGATGATGTCTTACATGAAAAAACACGTTTACATTACCAAGTACATTAATGTGGTTAATCTAATTTAAGAGTATGTGTCACGGTTTACTAAGCCAGAACCCAGAAGCAGACCAGGACAAGGTAAGTGGTGTCAAAGGTGAGTGTTTATTTAACTGATCCACGAGTGCAGCTGAATAATCCAGGGAACAGAGCGGGCGGCGTGGATGAGTTGTTGAGGGTGCAGTAGTTGGTCCAATGATGGCTCGGCAGCCGCCGACCATCAGGCAGAGGTTGGGTGAAGGTTCCGGACGAGTGACTGCAGGGAGAACAAAACGGAGGTAAGCATACAACAAGCAGACAAGGTGCAAAACAACAAAACTAATGCTCTAAGCTCTAAGACTAGATCCGCTGATAAACATACTGTTCATGGCTAACGATCCGGCAGGGAATGGATGTTAGGCCAGAGCCTAAGAAGGGTGATGATCAGGACCAGGTGTGCAGATTGCTGATGGGATGCAGGTGCGGAAATCAAGAGAGCTCCCGCCTAGCAACGTTGCCCGGCAACCAGGCAGGGAGCGTTCCAGAACCCTCGGGAAACTGGAGATCACGAGCAGAAAGACTAGTACACAGACAGGACCCGACTCAGACTGCCGGGATCGTTACAGTACCCCCCTCCGACGAACGCCACCGGGCGGACTCCCCGGAGCGCCAGGATGGAGGCGGTAGAAGTCACGAATGAGGTCAGCATCTAGGATCTGTCGCCGCGGAATCCAACTCCTCTCTTCAGGACCATACCCCTCCCAGTCCACGAGATACTGGAAACCCCGGCCCCGCCGTCTGGAATCCATGATGCGTCGCACCGTGTAGGCAGGACCACCTCCGATCATCCGAGGAGGAGGAGGAGGAGGCGGAGGAGGCAACAGAGGACTGAGGAAAACAGGCTTGAGGCAGGAGACATGAAAGGTGGGATGGACTCTGAGCGTCCTCGGTAGTTTGAGTCGAACTGCCACCGGATTGATCACCTTCTCCACCACAAACGGACCAATGAACTTCGGTAACAACTTCCTAGACTCAGTCCGTAAAGGAAGATCCCGTGTGGCCAACCAGACCCTATCTCCGATGGTATAGGTGGGAGCGGGGATCCGGCGACGATTCGCCTGGAGCTGATACCGGTCCGAAACTCTAAGGAGTGCCTTTCTGGCCCGATGCCAGGTCCGGTGGCAACGACGAATATGGGCCTGAACAGAAGGCACTGAGAGCTCCTTCTCCTGAGAAGGGAACAAGGGAGGTTGGTAGCCATACAGGCACTGGAAGGGAGACATCCCAGTGGCAGATGTAGGGAGAGTATTGTGGGCATACTCAACCCAAGGCAACTGAGCGACCCAGGAGGTGGGGGTTGGAAGAGACCAGGCAGCGTAGCGTGGATTCCATCTTCTGGTTGGCTCTCTCCGCCTGACCATTAGATTGGGGGTGAAAACCAGATGTGAGACTGACTGTAGCTCCAATGGCCAAACAGAAGGACTTCCAGACAGCAGAGGTAAACTGAGGGCCACGGTCGGAAACGATATCACTGGGCAAACCGTGGACCCTGAAAACCTCCCTAACCAGGATCTCGGACGTCTCCGAGGCAGAGGGAAGCTTGGCAATAGGCACAAAGTGGGCGAACTTGCTGAATCTGTCCACGATAGTCAGAACGACCGTGTTCCCCTCAGAAGCGGGCAACCCAGTGACAAAGTCCAGGGCCAGATGCGACCATGGTCGCCGGGGAATAGGAAGGGGGTGAAGTAGTCCAGAGCTGGGCCGATTGGTACTCTTATTCTGCGCACACACTGGACAGGCAGCAACAAAACCCCGAGTATCCTCGGCCATGGCAGGCCACCAAAAACGTCTGCGAAGAAACGCCATCGTCCGAGCCACGCCAGGGTGACAAGCCATCTTGCTGGCGTGGGACCATTTGAGGACAGCAGGACGAACCGACTCAGGCACAAACAACCGACCCGGGTGGACCGTTACCGGGACCGGGCTGCGTCCGAAGGGGCCGCCATCACCTCCTCCTCAATCTTCCACATAACTGCTCCCACGACGCAGTTCCGGGGGAGAATTGTCTCGGTCTTGGACCCACTCTCTTCCGTCTTGGAGAACATCCGGGACAAGGCGTCCGCCTTGCCGTTCTTAGATCCAGGTCGGAACGTCAGGGAAAACTTGAATCGTCCGAAAAACAACGCCCACCTGGCCTGACGGGAGTTGAGACGTCTAGCCGATTGCACGTAAGCAAGATTCTTGTGGTCAGTCCAGACAATAAACGGTTGCTCCGCCCCCTCCAACCAGTGGCGCCACTCCTCCAAGGCAAGTTTCACCGCGAGAAGCTCCCGGTTACCCACATCGTAATTCCTCTCCGCAGGCGAAAGGCGACGAGAGTAGTAGGCGCAGGGATGGAGTTTACTGTCCGTGGAGCATCGCTGCGACAGGATGGCGCCAACTCCCACATCAGACGCGTCCACTTCAACGATGAACTGACGGGCCGTGTCCGGTTGAGAGAGAATCGGTGCGTTGGTGAATCGCCTCTTCAAATCCAGAAACGCTCGATCCGCCTCCGGATTCCACTTGAAGGTCCTGATACTGGAAGTCAAGGCAGTTAACGGAGCGGCCACACGGCTGTAATCCCGGATGAATCTGCGGTAGAAATTCGCAAACCCCAAAAATCTCTGGAGCTGCAATCTCGTCCCGGGCTGGGCCCATTCCAGAACCGCTCTAACCTTCTCCTGGTCCATCCTAATCTCTCCCCTGGAGATGATGTACCCGAGAAAGGATGTCGTGTGGGCGTGAAACTCGCACTTCTCGGCCTTCACGAACAGGCGATTCTCCAACAATCGCTGCAGAACCTGCCGGACATGCTGGACGTGGTCGGAAGGTTCCTTCGAGAAGATCAGAATGTCATCCAGGTAAACAAACACAAAGAGACCGATCATATCTCTCAGGACGTCGTTCACCATACTCTGGAATACCGCTGGAGCATTGGTCAGTCCAAACGGCATCACCTGATACTCAAGTGGCCCATCGGTGTATTGAAACCCGTCAACCACTCGTCCCCCTCTCTGATCCGGACCATGTGATACGCATTGCGTAGGTCTAGCTTGGTGAACACCGTAGCACCCTGTAAGGAGTCGAAGGCAGAACTCATCAAGGGCAGGGGATACTTGTTCTTGACCGTGATGTCATTCAACCCCCGATAATCAATACACGGTCGAAGAGAGCCATCCTTCTTACCCACAAAGAAGAATCCTGCCCCCCAGGGGTGATGACGAGGGACGAACGAGACCAGCAGCTAGGGACTCCTTGATGTAGGTCTCCAAAGCCTCACGTTCAGGTCGGGAGATACTGTATAACCTTCCCTTAGGGTAGACAGCTCCAGGGAACAGGTTGATGGCACAATCATATGGTCGGTGGGGAGGGAGTGACAGAGCCTTCTGCTTACTGAACACTTCCCCCAAATCGTGATATGTCTCGGGAACCAGGGACAAATCTGGGGGTTTAGCCTCAATCACCTGACTGGGAACCGAATGGGGACAGGCAGTCTTGAGACAGTTAGCATGACAATCAAGGCTCCAACTCGTTACCTTGCCCGTCACCCAATCGAACGTGGGATTGTGTTCCTTCAGCCAGGGGTATCCAAGGACCAGAGGAACATGGGAAGACGGCAGAATGAAGAATGAAATCATCTCAGAATGATTCCCCGACAACAGCATCTTAACCGGTTCAGTCCTCATCGTGATACGTGCCAGACTACTGCCGTCCAGAGTGGTAGCTTCAATGGCTTCCGGCAATTGCTCCTTGGAAAGCCCCAGCTGTTCCACCAACTCGGCATCAAGAAAGCTTCCATCGGCACCTGAATCGATAAAAGCGTTAATCGCTAAGCTCTGATTCCTGTTCATAAGGGTAGCCGGGAAACGGGGTCTGACAGAGGTATTGAGAGGTCGAAACTGGCTCGCTAAAAGTCCTCCCAACTTTAGCGAGCCGCGCAGTTTGACGACCGCCGGGAACCAGTGGCGAGGTAATGTCCCGAACCACCACAGTAGAGGCAACAGTTAGTCCTACGTCTGGGTTGGCGCTCCTCCTTGGTTAACCCGTGCCGCCCCACTTGCATGGGTTCAGAATCGGGAGACAGGACCTCTCCACTAATCCTGTGTGGTGGATGATGATCGACGTATTCTGGTCCCATCCCCGACCCGACTGGCACCTGAGAAGCTGATCGGTTGGACGGGACCCATTGCTTCTCCCTCCTTCGCTCTCGGACTCGATTATCCACCCGAATAGACAAGGCTACCAAGCTGTCCAGGTCACTAGGCTCCGGATAGGAGATCAACTCATCCTTGAGCTGCTCCGACAGACCCTGGTAAAAGGCCGCTTGCAGAGACTCCTCATTCCACCCACTCTCCACAGCCAACGTCTTGAACTCGATCACGAAGTCGGCCACGCTGCGAGTTCCTTGGCGAAGCGAAAACAGGCGCCTAGCTGCGTCCCTCCCTCGGACGGAATGGTCGAAGAGCTTCCTCATCTCGGCCGTGAACCCCTGGTATGAAGCCATGCAGGGATCCTGTCGTTCCCAAACGGCTGAAGCCCACTCCAGCGCTCGACCACGCAGCAACTCAATCACAAAGGCTATCCTAGCTTTGTCTGTGGCATAAGAGTAGGGCTGTAGATCGAACACTAATCCACACTGCATAAGGAAGGAACGGCATCTTCCCAGCTCCCCCTCATATTTATCCGGCGTCGGAACCTTGGGCTCACGGAAGGGCACAGCTCCAGACGCGGCAGGCGAGATGGGTGAAACCGGTAGTGGATCCTCCACCGGAAACTTGCGCTGGTTCTGGACCTCCGTCAGACCGGTAGAAAGGTTCCGAACTGACAACGCGATCTCCTGTAGTACCGTGCTATGATGGCCCAACATCTTCTCCTGATGGGTAATGGCATGGCGAACAGAGTCCAGGTCCGCTGGGTTCATTACTGGCCGGATCGTTCTGTCACGGTTTACTAAGCCAGAACCCAGAAGCAGACCAGGACAAGGTAAGTGGTGTCAAAGGTGAGTGTTTATTTAACTGATCCACGAGTGCAGCTGAATAATCCAGGGAACAGAGCGGGCGGCGTGGATGAGTTGTTGAGGGTGCAGTAGTTGGTCCAATGATGGCTCGGCAGCCGCCGACCATCAGGCAGAGGTTGGGTGAAGGTTCCGGACGAGTGACTGCAGGGAGAACAAAACGGAGGTAAGCATACAACAAGCAGACAAGGTGCAAAACAACAAAACTAATGCTCTAAGCTCTAAGACTAGATCCGCTGATAAACATACTGTTCATGGCTAACGATCCGGCAGGGAATGGATGTTAGGCCAGAGCCTAAGAAGGGTGATGATCAGGACCAGGTGTGCAGATTGCTGATGGGATGCAGGTGCGGAAATCAAGAGAGCTCCCGCCTAGCAACGTTGCCCGGCAACCAGGCAGGGAGCGTTCCAGAACCCTCGGGAAACTGGAGATCACGAGCAGAAAGACTAGTACACAGACAGGACCCGACTCAGACTGCCGGGATCGTTACAGTATGTGTCAGGAGGTGATGTGTACGCGGCGAGTGAAGTCAGACGCAGGACACAGAGAATCAGGTTGACTACTTTACTGAGCGTTACGCACAAAACAAATGTCTCCAACACTGGAGGGAAAAACACCATATGCGTAATCCGAAGTAGTAGCTAGGCCGAACATCAACAAGACAATGAACAATAACACACAAACGTATAACAAGGGAACTTATATGCTACACAATCAACACTAATATGCAACAGGTGTACTAACTAGACAACACAAGACAAACACCGAAAACATAGATCGGCAGCAGCTAGTACTCCGGTGATGACGAACGCCGAAGCCTGCCCGAGCAAGGAGGAGGAGCAGCCTCGGCAGAATCCGTGACAGTACCCCCTGACGCGGCTCCAGCCGTGCGCCGACCCCGGCCTCGGGGACGGTCAGGAGGACGCGGAGCAGGGCGAGTGGGATGACTCCGGTGGAACTCCGTCAAGAGGGAGAGATCTAAGATGTCCCTCCTAGGCACCCAGCACCGTTCCTCCGGACCGTACCCCTCCCACTCCACGAGATACTGCAGACCCCCCATCCGACGTCTCAAATCCACGATGGACCGGACTGAGTACGCCGGAGCCCCCTCGATGTCCAGTGGGGGCGGAGGAGCCTCTCGTATCTCATTCTCCTGGAGTGGACCAGCTACCACCGGCCTGAGGAGAGACACATGGAACGAGGGGTTAATGCGATAATCATTGGGCAGTTGTAACCTGTAACATACCTCGTTCAATCTCCTCAGGACTTTAAATGGCCTCACAAACCGCCGACCCAGCTTCCGGCAGGGCAGGCGAAGGGGTAGGTTTCGAGTCGAGAGCCAGACTCGATCTCCAGGTGCATACACTGGACCCTCACTGCGGTGGTGATCGGCGCTCGCCTTATGCCTACGGATAGCCCGCTGCAGATGGACATGCGCAGCGTTCCATGTTTCCTCCGAGCGCCGAAACCATTCATCCACCGCAGGAGCCTCGATCTGGCTCTGATGCCAGGGTGCCAGAACCGGCTGATACCCCAACACAAACTGAAAAGGAGTCAGATTAGTAGAGGAGTGGCAAAGTGAGTTCTGGGCAATCTCTGCCCAGGGGATATACCCCGACCACTCATCCTGCCGGTCCTGGCAATAGGACCTCAGAAACCTACCCACATCCTGGTTTACTCTCTCCACCTGCCCATTACTCTCAGAGTGGAAACCTGAGGTAAGGCTAACCGAGACCCCCAAGCGTTCCATAAACACCCTCCAGACTCTAGAGGTGAACTGGGGACCCCGATCAGACACTATATCCTCAGGTACCCCGTAGTGCCGGAAGACGTGAGTAAACAGGGCCTCAGCAGTTCGTAAGGCAGTAGGGAGACCCGGCATTGGAATGAGACGGCAGGCCTTAGAAAACCGATCCACAACGACCAAAATAGTGGTATTCCCCTGGGAGGGGGGAAGGTCCGTGACAAAGTCCACCGATAGGTGAGACCACGGCCGTTGTGGAACGGGTAGGGGTTGTAACATCCCCCTGGGCAGGTGTCTAAGTGCCTTACACTGAACGCACACTGAGCAGGAGGAGACATAAACCCTCATGTCCTTTGCCAATGTTGGCCACCAGTACTTTTCACTAAGGCAGTGCACTGTCCGGCCAATACCAGGATGACCAGAGGAGGGTGACGTGTGAGCCCAATAAATCAGTCGATCACGGATCTCGAGCGGCACGTACTTCCGCCCCTCCGGACACTCTGGAGGAGTAGGGTCGGTACGTAACGCCCGCTCGATCTCCGCGTCGACCTCCCACACCACCGGTGCCACCAGACAAGACTCCGGAAGTATGGGAGTGGGCTCAATGGACCTCTCCTCTGTGTCATATCGCCGGGACAGGGCGTCTGCCTTAACGTTCTGTGACCCTGGTATATAGGTGAGCTTAAAGACAAACCGAGCCAGAAACATGGCCCACCTAGCCTGACGAGGGTTCAGTCTCCTAGATGCCCGGATGTACTCCAGGTTACGATGGTCAGTCAGAATGAGAAAAGGGTGTTGAGCCCCCTCAAGCCAATGCCTCCACACCTTTAGGGCTTGGACCACAGCTAGCAGCTCCCTGTCCCCCACGTCGTAATTACGTTCCGCCGGGCTGAGCTTCTTAGAGTAAAAGGCACAGGGACGGAATTTAGGAGGCGTGCCCGAGCGTTGAGACAGTACAGCCCCAATACCCGCCTCTGACGCGTCCACCTCCACTTGGAACGCCAAAGAGGGGTCCGGATGTGCCAGCACCGGAACCGAGGTGAACAGGTCCTTCAGATGTCTAAACGCCCTGTCCGCCTCGGCCGACCACTGCAAACGCACCGGGCCCCCCTTTAGCAGGGAGGTGATGGGAGCTGCTACCTGTCCAAAACCCCGGATAAACCTCCGGTAGTAATTGGCAAAACCCAAAAACCGCTGCACCTCCTTAACCGTGGTGGGAGTCTGCCAATTACGCACGGCTGAAATGCGGTCAATCTCTATCTCCACCCCTGACACGGACAACCGATGTCCCAGGAAGGAGATGGACTCCTGGAAAAACAGGCATTTCTCAGCCTTTACATACAAGTCATGCTCCAACAGCCTACCCAACACCCAACGCACCAGGGCCACATGCTCATCTCGTGTAGCAGAGTATATTAGAATGTCGTCAATATACACCACTACACCCTGCCCATGCAAATCCCGGAAAATCTCGTCCACAAATGATTGGAAGACTGAAGGAGCATTCATTAACCCTTTTGGCATGACGAGATACTCATAGTGACCCGAGGTGGTACTAAATGCTGTTTTCCATTCATCTCCCTCCCTAATGCGCACCAGGTTGTAAGCGCTCCTGAGATGCAATTTTGTGAAGAATCACGCTCCGTGTAATGACTCCGTCATACTCGCAATCAGAGGGAGATGATAACTGTATTTAATAGTAATCTGATTGAGACTACTGTAATCTATACACGGGCGCAATCCTCCATCCTTCTTCTTCACAAAAAAGAAACTCGAGGACGCAGGAGAAGTGGAGGGCCGTATGTATCCCTGTCCCAGATGTATGTTTCCATAGCCGCCGTCTCCTCTTGAGACAGAGGATACACATGACTACGCGGAAGTGCAGCGCCTGCCTGGAGGTCTATCGCACAATCCCCCTGTCTATGCGGTGGTAATTGAGTCGCCCTCTTCTTACTGAAGACGAGTGCCAAATCATTATACTCAGGAGGAATGTGCAGTGCGGACACTTGGTTCGGACTCTCCACCGTTGTCGCCCCTACGGAAACACCTACACACCGCCCGACACACTGATCAGACCACTCCCTGAGAGCCCTCTGTTGCCACGAAATGTTGGGGTCATGAGATATTAACCAAGGAAGCCCCAGCACCACGGGAAACGCAGGAGAGTCGATCAGATACAACTGTATAATTTCCTCATGACCCCCCTGCGTCTTCATCTTAAGTGGCGCCGTGACCTCCCTAATCAATCCTGACCCCAAAGGACGGCTGTCTAGGGCATGGATAGGGAAAGGCACATCTACTGGTAAGAGGGGAATACCTAACTTGTAACAGAAATTGCGATCAATAAAATTCCCAGCTGCGCCTGAATCGACTAGCGCCTTATGCTGGGAATGAGATGAAACCTGGGGAAATTCAACTTGGACACACAAGTGGACAACAGAGAGCTCTGGGTGAGTTGGGCGCTTACTCACCTGGAATGACTCATCAGTGCGTAACCTGCTGCCTCGATTCCCAGGAGACCCTCCCCAGCACCGAACCGCAGTGTGTCCTCTACGGCCACAGCTGGTGCAGGGGACGGCCTATCTCTGGGTCTCTCTCCTCCTCTCTCTAGCACCAGCACCCCTGAGCTCCATAGGGCTTGGCTCGGAGGTGCTGGGGGATGGAATGGACGGCCCCAACTCCGGATGTCCGCGGGTAGCCAGCAGGGTATCCAGACGGATCGACATGTCCACCAACTGATCGAAGCTCAAGTTGGTGTCCCTGCAGGCCAACTCTCGGTGAACGTCCTCCCGTAGGCTGCACCTATAGTGGTCGATGAGGGCCCTCTCATTCCATCCCGCATTGGCCGCCAGAGTCCGGAAATCCAGGGCGAAATCTTGCGCGCTCCTCTTCCCCTGTCGGAGGTGGAACAGACGCTCCCCCGCCGCTTTCCCCTCTGGGGGATGATCGAAAACCGCCCTGAAGCGGCGGGACAACTCCGCATAACTGATGGTGGCGGCGTCTATTCCCCTACATTCGGCATTGGCCAACTCCAATGCCTTGCCGGATAGACAGGAGATGAGGGCGGAAACGCTCTCGTATCCCCAGGGCGCCGGGTGAATGGTTGCCAGGTAGAGTTCTAGTTGAAGCAGGAAACCGTAACACCCGGCTGCGGTGCCATCATAAGCCCTCGGGAGCGAGAGCCGAATCCCACTGGACTCCGGAGATGGAACGATGGGTCTGGCCGATGGTGGTGGTATTGTAGGAGGAGGTGTGGGCAAACCTCCTCTTTCCCATCGGCTCAAAGTGTCCATCACATCCTGCATGGCGGTGCCGAG
This sequence comes from Coregonus clupeaformis, assembly GCF_020615455.1. Taxonomy (NCBI): domain Eukaryota; kingdom Metazoa; phylum Chordata; class Actinopteri; order Salmoniformes; family Salmonidae; genus Coregonus; species Coregonus clupeaformis. The sequence goes on from NC_059209.1 coordinate 1,395,804, forward strand.
TCTTCGGATCATGGCGTCTTGGCTGCTGACGCGCTCCTCTAAAGACTCCGTTGGTACCGCTGGTCCTGCTGACTCCATGGTGGTGTGTTATTCTGTCAGGAGGTGATGTGTACGCGGCGAGTGAAGTCAGACGCAGGACACAGAGAATCAGGTTGATTACTTTACTGATTACTTCAAGACGAACGCCGAAGCCTGCCCGAGCAAGGAGGAGGAGCAGCCTCGGCAGAATCCGTGACAGTATGTGTTCGGTTGTTTGAGACAAGATTTTAATCCTAATCAACCCATCCAATGTGAGTACATCTGTTGTTGAAGTACAGTAGATCAATACAGCTACAGTACTCTAGCAGTAGTCAAGCTGCTTATGCTGAAAAGCCTTGTTTGGTCAAATTAGCATTTTAAATTCCTGTTTTTTTCGGCTTTAGACAAGAGCTAATATTTCACTTAAAATATAGTTTTTTTTGTATGAATATGTTATTGTGTCATACACATTCATTCTTTAGTAGAAGCATATGTGGTAACACTTAATAGTATGTGGTAACACTTAATAGAATAGAATAGAATAGAATAGAATAGAATAGAATAAAACATTATTGTCCATCCAGGATGGACATTTTTCTTTAGCATCACCTTCCATTAAAAGGATCACATACAGATATAGTGAGGGAAAAAAGTATTTGATCCCCTGCTGATTTTGTAAGTTTGCCCACTGACAAAGACATGATCAGTCTATCATTTTAATGGTAGGTTTATTTGAACAGTGAGAGACAGAATGAAAACAAAAACATCCAGAAAAATGCATGTCAAAAATGTTATAAATTGATTTGCATTTTAATGAGGGAAAAAGTATTTGACCCCTCTGCAAAACATGACTTAGTACTTGGTGGCAAAACCATTGTTGGCAATCACAGAGGTCAGACGTTTCTTGTAGTTGGCAAACAGGTTTGCACACATCTCAGGAGGGATTTTGTCCCACTCCTCTTTGCAGATCTTCTCCAAGTCATTAAGGTTTCGAGGCTGACGTTTGGCAACACGAATCTTCAGCTCCCTCAACATATTTTCTATGGGATTAAGGTCTGGAGACTGGCTAGGCCACTCCAGGACCTTAATGTGCTTCTTCTTGAGCCACTCCTTTGTTGCCTTGGCCGTGTGTTTTGGGTCATTGTCATGCTGGAATACCCATCCACGACCCATTTTCAATGCCCTGGCTGAGGGAAGGAGGTTCTCACCCAAGATTTGACGGTACATGGCCCCGTCCATCATCCCTTTAATGCGGTGAAGTTGTCCTGTCCCCTTAGCAGAAAAACACCCCCAAAGCATAATGTTTCCACCTCTATGTTTGATGGTGGGGATGGTGTTCTTGGGGCCATAGGCAGCATTCCTCCTCCTCCAAACACGGCAAGTTGAGTTGATGCCAAAGAGTTCAATTTTGGTCTCATCTGACCACAACACTTTGTGCTTTCTTGAGCAGGGGGACCTTGCGGGCGCTGCAGGATTTCAGTCCTTCACGGTGTAGTGTGTTACCAATTGTTTTCTTGGTGACTATGGTCCCAGCTGCCTTGAGATCATTGACAAGATCCTCCCGTGTAGTTCTGGGCTGATTCCTCACAGTTCTCATGATCATTGCAACTCCACGAGGTGAGATCTTGCATGGAGCCCCAGGCCGAGGGAGATTGACAGTTATTTTGTGTTTCTTCCATTTGTGAATAATTGCCCCAACTGTAGTCACCTTCTCACCAAGCTGCTTGGCGATGGTCTTGTAGCCCATTCCAGCCTTGTGTAGGTCTACAATCTTGTCCCTGACATCCTTGGAGAGCTCTTTGGTCTTGGCCATGGTGGAGAGTTTGGAATCTGATTGACTGATTGCTTCTGTGGACAGGTGTCTTTTATACAGGTAACAAAATGAGATTTGGAGCACTCCCATTAAGAGTGTGCTCCTAATCTCAGCTCATTACCTGTAGAAAAGACACCTGGGAGCCAGAAATCTTACTGATTGAGAGGGGGTCAAATACTTATTTCCTTCATTAAAATGCAAATAAATTTATAAAATTTTTGACATGCGTTTTTCTGTCTCTCACTGTTCAAATAAACCTACCATTAAAATTATAGACTGATCATGTCTTTGTCAGTGGGCAAACGTACAAAATCTGCAGGGGATCAAATACTTTTTTCCCTCACTGTACATTTTCACATCATACACATTTAAACCAGTCAGTCCATCATGTTGCATACACTAAAAACATAGGATGACATTGATACATTCACTGACAACCGACCGCTTTCCCAACTGCACTAGATAGTTATCTACATATACTGATACAATTTACTTTGCATTTAGTAGTCCAACAGCACAAGGAACAAATTAATGTTTGAACACGTTCTTCTTGGCTATGGGCATTCTGAAGCGCCGGCCAGTGGGAATCCTCTAGAACTGAGGGTGTAGCGGGTGGGAGGGGTCGCCAATGACAGCCAGTGCCATCTTTTTGGTTGCCTTGTGGAACAGACTACTCAAATGTGCCTGTGGTCGACCAATTCCTTTGCTGGCTGTGTTTACTATTCTGGTCAGTTTGCTTTTGCTCCTCACGCTCAGATTACCATACCAGACTGTCATATTGAACTGTCACGATCGTTGTAAGAACCGGACCAAGGCGCAGCGTGATAGGCGTACATCTTTTAATGAGTACTTTATACACTAACAAAACAACAAAACGATAACCTGGTAGCCTCCTCTCCTAGTCCACAAACTCTCCCTGTAGCTGCCTCCAGCAGCCCCGCCGTCCATGCCGTGTGCCCCCCCCAAAAAAATTATTGGGGTTGCCTCTCGCCTGTCCGACGACGGCACGGTTGGCGCCGAACCTCCTCTCTCGCCAGGGCCTTAACTTTTACCCATGGCCCTCTGCCCGTGAACATGTCCTTCCAAGACCACCATTCGCCCACCTGGGACATCGCCAACTTCTCCAGTTCCTTACCCGGCGTTTGCTCCTTAACACTCTGCTTGGTCCTTCTTTGGTGGGATCTTCTGTCACGATCGTTGTAAGAGGCAGACCAAGGCGCAGCGTGATAGGCATACAACTTTTAATGAGTACTTTATACACTAACAAAACAACAAAACGATACGTGAAGTCTAAAGGTTCACCAACACAAACCTATACAGAACAAGATCCCACAAATAACTAGTGCCAACAGGCTGCCTAAGTATGGTTCCCAATCAGAGACAACGAGAATCAGCTGCCTCTGATTGGGAACCACCCTGGCCAACATAGAAAACACGAACTAGAACAAAACATAGAAAATCACACATGGAAAATCCACACCCTGGCTCAACATATAAGAGTCCCCAGAGCCAGGGTGTGACATGAACGTAAGGATGCTCTCCACCAAGCTGCTGTACTCCATCTCCAGATCATCCTGGCTGACACCAAACCCCTTCAATTTCATCGTTAAAAACAGGCACTGGCTAGAGGAAAACATGGTTCAGCAGGGAACTTCCGGTAGAGGGCAGGTATGCAAGATGGCGTATTGAATTCACAATGGTACAAATCACTTCAAGATAAAAACATATATTCAATATCAGTAAGTTAGACTAAATATTAACATTTCATATATTTGAGGGTAATAACATTCAATCAGGACAACAACACGAAACAAATTATAAGGCTAGAGAAACTTATCGACAAATATTACAACAACACGCAACACCCAAACATGAGGGAAGATAAACGAGGAGAATCAATCTCCAAGAGAAAACGCGACTCCTCGACTGATACAGATGATTTATGCTTTTCACCACTGGGACTGGTAAGTGTGGAAAGCGACCTGTTGAAGTCGATAAATGACAAACTGGGCATACTAGAGTTGGTCAGTAATGATGTAAAAGAGTTGAAGGCGAGTCTTGAAATGAGTGACTGAAAAGCTGCGATAATGGAGAGCGATACAAAAAAACTAAAAGGGACAGTCACTAGGATGGAAACGGACGTTAAGGAACTTAAAAAGGAGAACAACTTTCTGAGAGAAGCCTTACTAGACATACAAACTAGATCGATGAGAGAAAATCTAGTACTTACGGGTATCCAGGAAAAAGAGGGAGAGATTACAGAAAAAATTGTGAAGGACTTCTTTCTTACAGCGCTTCAAATTCCACTCGAAGCTGTCGACAAAATCCAACTCGAACGTGTACACCGTTTTGGACAAAGAGGACAGAGATATGAGCGTCCAAACGTTGCCAAATTTGCTTTTTTTAAGGATAAAGTAACGGTTAAAAGGTAAAACACTTGCTGGCACAAAAATAGGCATGAATGATCAGTTTCCGAGGGAGATTGCAGAACGGCGCAAAGTTCTGTACCCTATCTTGAAGGAAAATAGATTAAAAGGGAAGCGTGTTGCTCTTGTTGTCAATAAACTGTATATTGACAACCACATGTTCCGCGACACAAAGACTACTCCATGGCTATTCTGAAAGTTCTAATAGAGGAGTTGAATAATAGAACACCCAATACTAGCCATCGTAGGGATTGCAATAATAAAGACATAGAAGGCACAGTATGTGGGTATGTGTGGATGAATTGTGATGGAAGGTGTGGTGTGCGTTTTTGGGTTTGAATAAGTATGGTGTTAAGTGAGGGAGAAAGGAAATGGTTGCATATCCCAGAGCCAACGTGTGTCTGTGAGCAGGGGTTGTGAGAGAGAGCTTTCAATTTTGTGCAGATGAGGGATACACATTTTAAACTATAGCATACATCTAATCTATTTTTTATTGTCCTATCATGATGGAACGGTCCCCAACCCTATATCCTAGACACCCACCTGAGCGACCCATACACCAAAGAGAAGTGTCCATCTGTTTTATGGACCTGCTGTGAGTTGCCTATCTGGAGCCAAAACAGAAAAATCAATGCAGTCAGAGACCTACTTGAGCAGCACCGCTCCCTCAAGATTTCTGAGCCTGCCTGGCAGGGTTGGTCCTACAAAGCCAGAGCCCCCTGATGGGAGAGCATAATATACAAGGACATTCTCAAAGCTGCTAATGAGAACCTTGACGACCTTGTACCTAGCCGGTGGGGATTCCGGTGGGGGTACCCCCACCCAGGTAGTGGCAGTGCTGGCAACACTGGCTGCAGTAACCCATGGGGAGGGGGACACGCTCGGACAATCAGAGAGGGGGCTTATCATTGTGGCCCAGGTGGCACAAAATAATCAAAGGTCTGACTGCACAGAGATGCTTGGGGAAAATGGTTACAATGGGGGACCAGAGTGTTTGTGCCTCAGGTGAAGAGGGTGGATCTGATCTCCATCAACTAGGACTTGACATAGATTAAATAGATTAATCAAATCTCACATTGTTGTCAATTTTTGCTCAATCTTGCATGCTTTCTCAAACAGCTGTAACTGTATATGCATTCGTGTATGCATTCGTAAATCAGGTCCTTTCTTGAGTTGGAATCTGGGATGTAACAACCGTTGAGCATCTGATTTTATGGATGATTGTGGAGAAAAGGGGTTGTGTGTTAGAGTATGCGCGTGTGTGTGTATCCCACATCTGTTGCAAGGGGGTAAGGATGTTAGGGAGAATATAGGATGAACCACAATAATTGTTTGCTAAAATAATAATTGCTTGTTAAAAATGTAATGTAATACAATGGCAATCCGGGTTATAGGTTAAAATCCTACGCATGAACTGCCAACATTATTACGCATATTAATTGATAATGATGGAAAATAAGATATGCAAGATATTTGAATAGGTATATATTTTTCAATAGCTATATGTATATATATATATATATATATATATATATATATATATATATATATTGTGATGTCACGAGAGGCTGTGTCCTGGAGGGACGTTACATCCCCCTGAGGTGGCTGCAAACCCAGACAGCTATGGCTCCATCTGCTGGTATGGTCGGGAACTCCACCCCTCTATGGCCAATCTTCCCACGCAGCTGAAACAAATGAGGAGCTGATGAGCTGAAGGTTTGGGAAGGGAAGAGACACACTGAGGGAGTGTGTGGGGGGTGAAGAGACACAGTCTCCAACCTGGGCTCTCTGGAGGACAAGAGTGCTGCACGTCCACTTCCATGAGGAATATAAGGATTTGGAGATACTTACCTTTGGGAAATACTCACCTTTGGATATATGCACCTGTGGAAATACGTGAGAGACATTTGGAAGGACTTTTTGCTGGGTTGGCCACTAGCTGCAACGTGGACTACAGTAAGGCTGGGGAAAAGTTATCTGAGCGAGTGAGAATTATGATTTTGGATGTGGAAGAGACATCCCTGAACTGTTAACCCTTAAAGAGCCACAAGAGAACAGAATTTTGTTATATTTTCGTTAATTTCCCAAGACCTATAATAAAATCCTTGTTTTGTTTGAACCTTGTCTCCTGGCACTACTTGAGCAATCCCGCTGAAAGCTGTGTAGCCTCTCGTGACGTCACAATATATATATATTGAGGTGAGAGCATTGGAAATTATTTTGGCGGTTGACCTGCTTCTGTTTTGTGGGTGGCACTGTGTGCTGTTTTCGATGGATGGGTCCTGGCCTCTCGGGGCCCTAGGGATCCGAAGGGACGGGGGTGGTATGCCGATCACTGGGATGACGGCCCAACTTGGGATGGGGAGGGGCTTTAGCGGGGGAATTGTGGAGAACAATTGCAATGCAAATATCATAGTACAGATACAGTGGGGTGAACAAGTATTTGATACACTGCCGATTTTGCAGGTTTTCCTACTTACAAAGCATGTAGAGGTCTGTAATTTTTATCATAGGTACACACAAATCCTGAAAATCACATTGTATGATTCTTAAGTAATTAATTTTCATTTTATTGCATGACATAAGTATTTGATACATCAGAAAAGCAGAACTTAATATTTGGTACAGAAACCTTTGTTTGCAATTACAGAGATCATAAGTTTCCTGTAGGTCTTGACCAGGTTTGTACACACTGCAGCAGGGATTTTGGCCCACTCCTCCATACAGACCTTCTCCAGATCCTTCAGGTTTCGGGGCAGTCGCTGGGCAATACGGACTTTCAGCTCCCTCCAAAGATTTTCTATTGGGTTCAGGTCTGGAGACTGGCTAGGCCACTCCAGGACCATGAGATGCTTCTTACGGAGCCACTCCTTAGTTGCCCTGGCTGTGTGTTTCGGGTCGTTGTCATGCTGGAAGACCCAGCCACGACCCATCTTCAACGCTCTTACTGAGGGAAGGAGGTTGTTGGCCAAGATCTCGCGATACATGGCCCCATCCATCCTCCCCTCAATACGGTGCAGTCGTCCTGTCCCCTTTGCAGAAAAGCATCCCCAAAGAATGATGTTTCCACCTCCATGCTTCACGGTTGAAATGGTGTTCTTGGGGTTGTACTCATCCTTCTTCTTCCTCCAAACACAGCGAGTGGAGTTTAGACCCAAAAATTACAGACCTCTACATGCTTTGTAAGTAGGAAAACCTGCAAAATCGGCAGTGTATCAAATACTTGTTCTCCCCACTGTATATGGACACTCAATCACCGTGGTATTTTTTATTGGTAAATTTACAAACATATATAATGATAAATAGATTTGAAACTTGTATCTCATTATGGTATATGGTGAAATAAGTATAGGCAGTTATAATTGTAATGGCTTAGCAGATAATAACAACAGAAGAACAATATTTACATGGCTCAAAGAGAAGGAATATAATATTTGTTGTTTACAGGAAACTCATTCAACAATTCTAGATAAAGTTGCGTGGAAAAAGGAATGGGGGTGCGAAATATACTTCTCCCATGGGCAAAGAAACTCAAAAGGGGTGATGATATTAATTAACAGTAATTTCGATCCGAATGTGCAAATTGTCCAGACAGATAAGCAAGGTAGATGGATTATTTTAAATATGTTATTGGACCATAAACAGATATATGGCTCATTAACCTTTACGGACCAAATAATGATGATCCACACTTCTTTGACAATATACAGTGGGGAGAACAAGTATTTTATACACTTCCGATTTTGCAGGTTTTCCAATTTACAAAGCATGTAGAGGTCTGTACTTTTTATCATAGGTACACTTCAACTGTGAGAGACTGAATCTAAAACAAAAATCCAGAAAATCATATTGTATGATTTTTAAGTTATTAATTTTCATTTTATTGCATGACATAAGTATTTGATACATCAGAAAAGCAGAACTTAATATTTGGTACAGAAACCTTTGTTTGCAATTACAGAGATCATACGTTTCCTGTAGGTCTTGACCAGGTTTGCACACACTGCAGCAGGGATTTTGGCCCACTCCTCCATACAGACCTTCTCCAGATCCTTCAGGTTTCGGGGCAGTCGCTGGGCAATACGGACTTTCAGCTCCCTCCAAAGATTTTCTATTGGGTTCAGGTCTGGAGACTGGCTAGGCCACTCCAGGACCATGAGATGCTTCTTACGGAGCCACTCCTTAGTTGCCCTGGCTGTGTGTTTCGGGTCGTTGTCATGCTGGAAGACCCAGCCACGACCCATCTTCAACGCTCTTACTGAGGGAAGGAGGTTGTTGGCCAAGATCTCGCGATACATGGCCCCAACCATCCTCCGCCAAATACGGTGCACTCGTCCTGTCCCCTTTGCAGAAAAGCATTCCCGTTTCCACCTCCATGCTTCACGGTTGGGATGGTGTTCTTGGGGTTGTACTCATCCTTCTTCTTCCTCCAAACACGGCGAGTGGAGTTTAGACCAAAAGCTCTATTTTTGTCTCATCAGACCACATGACCTTCTCCCATTCCTCCTCTGTATCATCCAGATGGTCATTGGCAAACTTCAGACGGGCCTGGACATGCGCTGGCTTGAGCAGGGGGACCTTGCGTGCGCTGCAGGATTTTAATCCATGACGGCGTAATGTGTTACTAATGGTTTTCTTTGAGACTGTGGTCCCAGCACTCTTCAGGTCATTGACCAGGTCCTGCCGTGTAGTTCTGGGCTGATCCCTCACCTTCCTCATGATCATTGATGCCCCACGAGGTGAGATCTTGCATGGAGCCCCAGACCGAGGGTGATTGACCGTCATCTTGAACTTCTTCCATTTTCTAATAATTGCGCCAACAGTTGTTGCCTTCTCACCAAGCTGCTTGCCTATTGTCCTGTAGCCCATCCCAGCCTTGTGGAGGTCTACATTTTTATCCCTGATGTCCTTACACAGCTCTCTGGTCTTGGCCACAGGTCTGTGAGAGCCGGAATTCTTACTGGTTGGTAGGTGATCAAATACTCATGTCATGCAATAAAATGCATATTAATTACTTAAAAATCATACAATGTGATTTTTTGGATTAGATTTTTTATTCGATTTTTTATTAGTTTTAGATTCCGTCTCTCACAGTTGAAGTGTACCTATGATAAAAATTACAGACCTCTACATGCTTTGTAAGTAGGAAAACCTGCAAAATCGGCAGTGTATCAAATACTTGTTCTCCCCACTGTATATAATACATTATCAACCCTGCAAGCAATTCAAGACTCTATTATTATGTTGGGAGATTACAATACAGTTTTAGTTAGCTTAATGGACCGTAAAGCTAATCACACTACAAACAATCACCCTCATGCTCTTAAGGAAATCGTGAATGTCATGGATACATTCGAACTAGTAGATATATGGAGGCTTAAATATCCTGATCTAGTGATATATACATGGCGGAGACTCAATCAAGCTAGTCGTCTTGACTTCTTTCTTATGTCATTCTCGTTGGCACCAAAAGTTTAAAACGTTTTTATAGGGGACAGAATGCGGTCGGACCATCATGTAATTGGTATATACATTACTCTTAATGAATTTCCACGTGGGCGAGGATATTTGAAATTTAATCAAATCCTATCGGATGATAACTTGTTTTTATCTAGGACAGAGGAATTTATAACATATGTTTTCCAACATAACATAGGTACAGCAAATCCCCTTATTGTATGGGACACCTTTAAATGTGCCTTTAGAGGCCTTGCAATTCAGTACTCATCCCGAAAACAAAAGCAATTTAGGTCAAAAGAGTCCATACTAACAAAGGAAATAGAATGTCTAACAGAACAGATAGATAGCAATAAAAACTGTAACATAGAGGCTCAGAATAAAGTACAGGAAAAACTAAAAGAAATTGAGAAACTTATTCAAGAAATAATATATTATAAAAATAAAGCAAACTGGATGGAATATGGGAAAGAATTCACCCAAATCTTTGTTAATCTTCAACATAGGAATTCTACAAAAAATAATTAACTGAAACTGGTTACAAATGATGGAGTCACCCATGATTCAACAATTTATTTTTTGAAGGAGGAAACAAAGTACTTTAAGCATATGTTTTTGTTTCAGTCGCCTCCATCTCCTCTAACTGAAGCTAATTGTAGAGATTTTTTTCCTATTTATATAATGTAAAATTAACAGCCATACAGAAAGACTCATGTGAAGGTGAAATTACAGAGGAGGAACTTCTGGATGCAATTTAAGACATTAAGTCAGGGAAAAATCCAGGATTGGATGGCATACCAGTCAAGGTATACCAAATATTTGTTGATATACTCAGAGGACCGTTATTAGCATGTTTTAACCACTCCTATGTAAATGGTAGATTATCAGACACTCAAGAAGAAGGTCTGCTTTCATTATTACTGAAACAGGATACAAGTGGAAAATATAAAGATCCAGTCCATTGAAAAAATTGGTGGCACCTTACAGTTCATTGTTGTGATGCAAAAATTCTAGCGAAATGTATAGCGCATAGAATTAAAAAGGTATTGTCGGACATTATTGAATCGAATCAGACAGATTTTTTTATTGAATCGAATCAGACAGATCTGCATGGAGGAATGGGCCAAAATACCAGCAACAGTGTGTGAAAACCTTGTGAAGACTTACAGAAAACGTTTGACCTGTGTCATTGCCAACAAATGGTATATAACAAAGTATTGAGAAACTTTTGTTGTTGACCAAATACTTATTTTCCACCATAATTTGCAAATAAATTCATAAAAAATCCTACAATGTCATTTTCTGGATATTTTTTTGAGTACCTATGATGAAAAATACAGGCCTCTCTCATCTTTTTAAGTGGGAGAACTTGCACAATTGGTGGCTGACTAAATACTTTTTTTCCCCACTGTAGGTTATAGGTTGAGAGCTTTTGTGAAAGAGCACAGTTAGAAAGATATGGCATATAGAAGCAAACCGGATGGACATCATGAAAATGATCAGAGAGGTTGAGTGTAGAGGAAGTTCAGGAGTAAAAACAAACAAAATATAATTATTGTAAAATTGACTGTGTCCATAAAATGTATATTAATATGCCATTTAGCAGACGCTTTTATCCAAAGCGACTTACAGTCATGCGTGCATAAATTTTTGTGTATGGGTGGTCCCGGGGATCGAACCCACTACCTTGGCGTTACAAGCGCCGTACTCTACCAGCTGAGCTACATACCATATAGTATGTATAAGCTGGAAGTAGAGGCCTAAGCATTGTTGTTCACTAGTTTACTCCAATTAGGGTGGTGGGGTTGGTAAGTAATAAAGGGAAATATATTTTTAAAAAGGATATGTATATGTACAGTTGAAGTCGGAAGTTTAGATACACTAAGGTTGGAGTCATTATAACTCGTTTTTCAACCACTCCACAAATTTCTTGTTAACAAACTGTAGTTATGTTTGGAGGAAAAAGGGGGTTGCATGCAAGCTGAAGAACACCATCCCAACCGTGAAGCACGGGGGTGGCAGCATCATGCTGTGGGGGTCCTTTGCTGCAGGAGGGACTGGTGCACTTCACAAAATAGATGGCATCATGAGGAAGCAAAATTATGTGGATATATTGAAGCAACATCTCAAGACATCCGTCAGGAAGTTAAAGCTTGGTCGCAAATGGGTCTTCCAAATGGACAATGACCCCAAGCATACTTCCAAAGTTGTGGCAAAATGGCTTAAGGACAACAAAGTCAAGGTATTGGAGTGGCCATCACAAAGCCCAAACTTGTAAACTTCTGACTTCAACTGTATGTGTATGTATGTATATATGTATGTATGTATGTATGTATGTATGTATGTATGTATGTATGTATGTATGTATGTATGTATGTATGTATGTATGTATGTATGTATGTATGTATGTATGTATGTATATATATATATATATATATATATATATATATATATATATATGCAAGAAAGAAAAAAACATATGGGGGATTGGAATTGATACATACAATTACATTGATTGAAGTTACAATCTATCTGCAATATTAAAGCTGATCTACCCCCTAAAAATAAAATAAAATAAAAACAAACAAAAAAACAGGCACTGGCTTGCTTTAAAAAATATACAGTCTGCATTCTCTGTAAAACTCAGCTTGTTATCAATTTGTGTCCCTAGGTATTTTAAACACTCAACCACCTCCACTGGTTGTTCGTTCAGAGAGAGTGGTTGGGACATTGGCAAGTTGTTGACATTGATGATTCGTAAAATGAACCATTTATTAATCATTACTCCCACATTTATAAACCATTTACTAATCATAATTAAAGTGTTTTTGCAGTCCCTAATATAAAGTGAGCACTATTTAACCCTAACCCTTACCATAACCCTTACCTAACCTACCCCTAACCCTAAATGGTGTGCAATCTTTTTGTAAATGCCTTATAAATGGTTTATTATGGACCGTTAAAATAAAGTTTAACCGCAAATATTGACACATATCCTTTTTACACTACTGACACAGTTGGGATGAGCTGTACCACGCTGGCCTGATTATGCATTCACTAAAGTTGCTGGAACCATGCAACATGAAATCTTATAAAAAATCAGTTCATTTACACCTTCAGGAAGAATATGATATTTTCTTGCAAGTGACCACTTAGATATGGTCATTTTCACATTTTCATAAATTCTTATAATGTTTGGGAATTACGTATACTAACGCATTTGTGAAAATTCTATAGCAATGTGGACTTGGAAAGTGGCCATGCGTTAATTAATAGACACTGCAGTAAATAAAACCAAATAAAACCATCTGTCTTGTCCGGGACCGGAGTCTACACAGACCGGTGCGCTATAGCCAATCAGAGCTACAATAGGCCTTATACAAACAAGCCATTTGCCACGCGGGCCTGCCATTATTCACTTTGAACTGGACTGTGTGTTTACAGGCAGTTGCAACAGCGCGACTCTAGATAATTAGAACACATTCGCCAAAAGCTACAAAATACACCTGAATGGATTTCTGCAAATATCTAAACACCACGGGAGTCCTCTTACATTTGGGAACTTTACAGTCCTATTGATCAAACAACCATGAAAAGGTAGGCTCTCTCTCCCTCAGTTATGCACATCAACAACAACAAGATCAACAACTAATGCTAGTTCAAGACGAGCTAAAATCTAACAAAGGAACATTAGATTAACCTTTTCAGACTTTTTCAAAATTGCACTAATAAACGATGGGGAATTGTAGCCTCCTCATCCTTCTGCAGCTTACCTGCCAATGCATGCTTCTCCCAACCAAGCTAACTGGCTAAAGTTGGCTAGCTTGCTAGCTAGCTATTTCCAGAAACAAATGAGTGAACACCTCACTCTGACTATTTTACTCACCGTAGCAGAGCTGGTTAGGCTGTTTGCATATTATCTAGGCGTTCGTGACTAACTATTACTTTTTTTGCCTACGTTTACTGACACCGCCCATTTTCAATGGGTGTTGAGCGTTCGTAAATTCATCAGTTATTCTGCGCTCTGGCACACTCAGACGAGAGTGCTCTGAAATTGGAGTAGATAGCCAGAGTGAATTTGCAAACGCAAGAGATATGCTAACTGATAACCGTCGTTCAAGTTCTTGCTAGCTAACCAAATGACACCTGCATCTCTAGCTGTGTATAGCCACCGAAAAACACTCCGTGTTTTTAGCTTGCTACATAAATAGATATGCTAGGCTATTAGCCACGTTAAGACTAACTTGTATGCTAGTCTATTAGCCACGTTAAGACTAACTTGTGATCATTGCCCTTGCTAGTTTGATTGTATTGACATTCCCAGCCTTAGTTACAATTTTCTTCCAAAATATTGAGTAAATGAAACTGAAACAGTGCATCCCGAATCGAGGCAGCAAACAATGTACCAGGCCAGCTGTGATTTACAACCTGATAGCAATATTTTTTTGAACTACTTCGAGGCAAGCAACACTGATGAGAGCACCAGCTGTTACGGACAACTGTGTGATCACGCTCTCCTACATCTCCGAGGCCTAAGCGCAAAAAAGCCAGAACTGTGCGCACTGAGCAGGTGCCCACGCCACCACCAAATTAAACGGTGAGACAGGAGAGAGGACAGCACCATTTTGAATAGAACAAGCCGGGCACCGTTTGGAATAGAACAAGCCAGTGAGAATTCTACGGGCTATTATCAGCACAAAATGTAATCACTGAGAGAGCAGGCCCTACATCTCAAGCAAGAAACAAAATCAGCAACGCACTCAACAGCTTTTGTTGTTTAGGCTGCTGTCATATCAACACATATTCATTATGCCATTATTGCTTTTGTGATGATTTTCACTCGTAATGATGTTCAGACAACTGAAAAAGAAGCTTATACCGGGTTCCAACACCAATTATTTCTGTTTCATAGTTCTAACAAAGGCACTCCATGAATACAATTTATTGAACACTTATTTTTTTAAACATCCACATAGGAGGTCCCGTGAAAAAAACGTGCCGCCCTATGGAAATCAAATGCCTGTCCAACGGATTCGTTTTGACACCGGCCCTGGTGTAATAGAGTTAACAACATGTCGTAAGCTCACTTCACAGCTAGCTTGAAATGTTGCAGATGGAGCCATCCAATTGGTACATTTTGGGTGGCTCAAACTGTTGGTAAGTTGCCAAGGAGGACAGTCACGTGTGTTTGCGAGCAGAGGATCACTGGTTCGAGCCCAGTGTGGGACACAGGCAGTGGTGGAAGATATACTTTTTTTGCATTAGCACTACACACCTGATTTAAATCATCAACACTTGATGATAAGTTGATCATTTGAATCGGCTGTGAAGTACTAAGGCAAAAACAAAAATGTGCACCCCTTTGCGTCCCCAGGGCCAGGATTAAGAAACGCTGTTCTATCTAGACTAATCACATTCCCCACCTCACCTCTCCCTGGCTACCGTATGCAGACAAGATCTAACTCTGAACACATTGACTATACTTCAATTAATGTTTGTTATGTGTACCTGTTTGCTTTCTTTGCTGACCACAAGCATGTAGGTTAGATATGAGAGCATTGCTTGGTTTTTAAAAAGTTTCAGTGTTGCTACAGTTTGCAAACAAAGTAATTCTGACAATATTTATGTTTTTCAGGTGATCATGGTGACAGTATATCATAGAGATGGGCAACTCTAGTGTGTCAGGTGTGTTAGCTGGGGTTGGTGAAAACGTGTGAAACTAATAAGGCCCACGAAGGCTGGAGTACCACGAGGAGGATGACCAGATTGAGATGGAATCAACAGACTCAACGCAAGGTGCAGCATGATCTGATACAGAGCTCTCCTGGAGAGTTACCCTCTTGTAGGTTTTCTCCAACCCTAATCTAGTGCAGATTATTCGAATAACTAGCTGGTTGATAAGCTACAGGAGCGTAACTCTCCAGGACATCTGAACCTCCACCTAGACCCCCCACTCTTTTCTCTATTATTTTTCTTCACCTTTATTTAACCAGGTAAGCCAGTTGAGAATAAGTTCTCATTTACAACTGCGACCTGGCCAAGATAAAGCAAAGCAGTGCGATAAAAACAACAACAACACAAAGTTGCTATAGCCGTCTTTGGCGATTGGACTGAGGGATGTAAACACAGACAGCTTGCAGCTACCACATTTAGCAATGTTTGATTCATTCACCATTACATCATCATCTAAAATAAAGTGAATGATCTTTGTTTAATATTCTTGTTTGTTTGTTCTAAGGAGGTCCAGTAGGTTAATATAAATAGTACTGATGACTGTATTACAATCATGTTGGTAAGGTTGACTTGAGTGAAATATTGTTATGTTTGTTATGTTTTGATATTGTAATACTTTCTGTAACTGGTCTCATCACCTGCTACTTGCATTTCAGTAGCTAAGTTGTTTATGAATTACACAATTGTCAGAAAGTGAGGATAAATCCAGCTAAGATGCTGAAACTTGTATGATTTTGCGATGAGAATCCAAATAATATTGGAGATATGGCCAAAGAGTAGCTAATACCGACGATCAAGGTAAGAATAGACATAGCTATAATGTTCTACTTTTGTTTGAGGAAACTAACGCGGCATTATGCTATTGTATGTAATTTTAGCATTGGTTTTATTAGCTAACATGAGTGGTCGATTTGATGCAACAAAATGATCTGAGCTTATCCCTGCATGTTAGATAGTTAATCTGCCTTTAATTTAAATGTAAATATGGCTGAGAGAATTGAACAAAATAAGTATGTTGTCAAGGTACAACGAGTTAGCTAGTCAGCTAGGCAACTTGTGCCATAGTTGGGCTGCATGGACAAGACTTGAACCCGGGATTATGGCTAGCAAGCTAGCTATTTAACTAACTAGCAACTAACATTACAACATCAACTAACAAAACAGATATAAGTTCAATAATGTAGGCTATCTGGCTTGAATTACATTTGGAATATGGCTTAGATATGGCTGAGAACAAAAATATATTGAGTGTCAATGTTGTCGGGATATAACGTTAGCTAGCTAGTTTAAAATATGTGTAGCTAGCTACTGTTGCTAAGATACGAGAGATTGGTTTCAGTTTTGTGTCACAGCTCGGTACATAGAACAGATAGATCGCCAATGAGGACATGCTGCATTGCTCACTTTCAAAGAGTGTTTACATCCCTCAGTCCAATCGCCAAAGACGGCTATTGGCCATAGATACCCACAATCCCCCTGCGCACGTCTGAGGTCAAAGGGTGATGGTAACACAGTGTGCTTTTGATATAACAAACAAGATATCAGCAAACGAAAACTGCTGCCCTCCTGAGAAGAGCCATTACTCCTGAGTAGTATTTCTAAACATGGACCCACGGAGACCCACTTTTGAAAAGTACCACTCTAATAAATCCTGTGTGAGAAAGCAGAGGATGAATTTCCGACTTCTGCTGGCTTTAGAGGAAAAAAACAAACGTTGGAAGATGTTTTTAATTTTATTGGCCTGACATGGTCTGGAGCCGAGCAAACCCACAACTCTTCTCCTAGGCTCAAAGGCTAGGCAGTTTAGACGTAGAGCTGTAGAGCTGGAATTGAATTAAAATGTACATAGTCTGATACTAATAAATAAGAAAAACACTTGAACATGATAGCCCATTGATTATGTTTTCTTTATCAGGCATTATTTCTGGTTTGGAGTATAGGAGAGGAAGAATGTGTGTTTTTGTGCCCATATTCTGATGCTATGCTGAGATCTCACTCAGCGAATAACAGTGCCGGAGCGGGGTAGGCGCTATAGGCTACAAGTGGTAAAGTGATCCCATCAATACAAATGGCAATCAAGTGCCTGCACAGAATGAGAAACAGGCAGCCTTTATGACCCTCTAGTGACCTCCACAATCCCTCAGCCTGGAAACATAAAACTTAATCAGTCAGCCTGGATGCATCTCGGATAAACTTGTCTCTTACAGGATCACCCTCACAATATCGAGCATGGAATCGATTCCATATAATTATAATGGAGCATGAACTGATAGAAAGTTGTTCAACACAATAATGGGAGCTAGAGGAGCTCACCCCTCGCTGGGATGGAGGCAGGCGCTGAACGAAGGACACGATGGAATCGAAAACAATGCTCTAAAATAAATAATATTAAATCTTTGATATGAGTTATCCTGGGTAACATTAGACATAGACTGATAGGTTGTTCAATAGACCGTAGATTGCAGAGAACTCCCTCTCAGTCCGTACCAGTTTCGTGTCGGGTGATTCACGGTGAATGAACAGTTAAAAGCCAATGTTAATTCCTTAGATTCAACAGACACTTTCCGTTAAATACCAGAGATAAATCTTCTGGGGCAGACGATGTCAGCAATTATAAAACCACAAGTGTAAGCAACCACCAACAGATACTTTTTCAACAATGGTTCTGGTAACCTTGTAGTTTAGGTTGAGGTGAAACCCACCTTTGACTATAGGTCTCAAAACCACAACTAAGAAACTGAGAGCTGGGGGGTATACTACAAAGTATGCAAAAATATAAATGCAAAATGCAACAATTTCAAAGATTCTACTGAGTTACAGTTCATTTAAATATATCAGTCAATTGAAATACATGTACAGTGGGGAAAAAAATATTTAGTCAGCCACCAATTGTGCAAGTTCTCCCGCTTAAAAAGATGAGAGAGGCCTGTAATTTTCATCATAGGTACACGTCAACTATGACAGACAAATTGAGGAAAAAAAATCCAGAATATCACATTGTAGGATTTTTTATGCATTTATTTGCAAATTATGGTGGAAAATAAGTATTTGGTCACCTACAAACAAGCAAGATTTCTGGCTCTCACAGACCTGTAACTTCTTCTTTAAGAGGCTCCTCTGTCCTCTACTCGTTATCTGTATTAATGGCATCTCTTTGAACTTGTTATCAGTATAAAAGACACCTGTCCACAACCTCAAACAGTCACACTCCAAACTCCACTATGGCCAAGACCAAAGAGCTGTCAAAGGACACCAGAAACAAAATTGTAGACCTGCACCAGGCTGGGAATACTGAATCTGCAATAGGTAAGCAGCTTGGTTTGAAGAAATCAACTGTGGGAGCAATTATTAGGAAATGGAAGACATACAAGACCACAAAATAATCTCCCTCGATCTGGGGCTCCACGCAAGATCTCACCCCGTGGGGTCAAAATGATCACAAGAACCACACGGGGGGACCTAGTGAATGACCTGCAGAGAGCTGGGACCAAAGTAACAAAGCCTACCATCAGTAACACACTACGCAGCCAGGGACTCAAATCCTGCAGTGCAAGACGTGTCCCCCTGCTTAAGCCAGTACATGTCCAGGCCCGTCTGAAGTTTGCTAGAGTGCATTTGGATGATCCAGAAGAGGATTGGGAGAATGTCATATGGTCAGATGAAACCAAAATATAACTTTTTGGTAAAAACTCAACTCGTCGTGTTTGGAGGACAAAGAATGCTGAGTTGCATCCAAAGAACACCATACCTACTGTGAAGCATGGGGGTGGAAACATCATGCTTTGGGGCTGTTTTTTCTGCAAAGGGACCAGGACGACTGATCCGTGTAAAGGAAAGAATGAATGGGGCCATGTATCGTAAGATTTTGAGTGAAAACCTCCTTCCATCAGCAAGGGCATTGAAGATGAAACGTGGCTGGGTCTTTCAGCATGACAATGATCCCAAACACACCGCCCGGGCAACGAAGGAGTGGCTTCGTAAGAAGCATTTCAAGGTCCTGGAGTGGCCTAGCCAGTCTCCAGATCTCAACCCCATAGAAAATCTTTGGAGGGAGTTGAAAGTCCGTGTTGCCCAGCGACAGCCCCAAAACATCACTGCTCTAGAGGAGATCTGCATGGAGGAATGGGCCAAAATGCCAGCAACAGTGTGTGAAAACCTTGTGAAGACTTAAAGAAAACGTTTGACCTGTCTCATTGCCAACAAAGGGTATATAACAAAGTATTGAGAAACTTTTGTTATTGACCAAATACTTATTTTCCACCATAATTTTTTAATAAATTCATTAAAAATCCTACAATGTGATTTTCTGGATTTTTTTCCCTCATTTTGTCTGTCATAGTTGACGTGTACCTATGATGAAAATTACAGGCCTCTCTCGTCTTTTTAAGTGGGAGAACTTGCACAATTGGTGGCTGACTAAATACTTTTTCCCCCCACTGTATTAGGGGAATAGAGATATTCATCTGTTGGTCACAGATACCTTTAATACAACATCTAAAAGAGTGTTGATTGTGGGGAGGTGTAATTTACAGTTTACCAACTTAGGCAGTGGGGGTGAAACTGATTTTCAATAAGAAAGATGCCTTTGTATCCGTATACACACCAAATTGATAAGACAAAGTTTTTTTGCTAATCTGACTAAATTGATGCTTGAATTAGCATCAGATTTACGATTGGTCATTAGTGGTGACTTGAATGCTCTTTGAGAACATGCTTTAGACAAATCAGTACATCAGGACCTCTATATGGCAGGGGCTGAGCTCCCTGCCATCCAGGTCCTCTATTTCAGGCGGTGTGAAAGGAAGGCCCGGAAAATCGTTAAGGCCTTTCTGCTTCCGCACAGCAAGGGGTACCCGTGCATCAAGTCTGACACCAACAGGCTCCTGAACATTTTCGATTCCCATGCCATAAGACTGCTAAATAGCTAACTAAATAGCTAACAACAGGGGCTACACAGACTATCTGAGTTGAACCTTGTATTTTATTCTTATTTTTGCAATGTCTCTTTGCACACTCACAGGGCCCTACACACAAACACACACTGACACTCCAACACACATACAAACACTCCCTCCATCATTAGCTCACACACACATGCACTACATGACCAAAGGTATGTGGACACCTGCTCGTCGAACATCTCATTCCAAAATCACGGGCATTAATATGGAGTTGGTCCCCCCTTTGCTGCTATAACAGCCTCCACTCTTCTGGGAAGGCTTTCCACTAGATGTTGGGACATTGCTGCGGTGACTCAGCCACAAGAGCATTAGTGAGGTCGGGCACTGATGTTGGGCGATTTTGATGGGGTTGAGATCAGGGCTCTGTGCAGGCCAGTCAAGTTCTTCCACACCGATCTCGACAAACCATTTCTGTATGGACCTCGCTTTGTGCATGGGGGCATTGTCATGCTGAAACAGGAAAGGGCCTTCCAAAACTGTTGCCACAAAGTTGGAAGCACAGAATCATCTAGAATGTCATTGTATGCTGTAGCGTTAAGATTTCCTTTCACTGGAACTAAGGGGCCTAGCCCGAACCATGAAAAACAGCCCTAGACCAGTATTCCACCTCCACCAAACTTTACAGTTGGCACTATGCATTGCGGCAGGTAGCGTTCTCATGGCATCCGCCCAACCCAGATCTGCGTTTCCACTGCTTCAGAGTCCAATGGCGGCAAGCTTTTCTCTACTCCAGCCGACGCTTGGCATTGCGCTAGGAGATCTTAGGCCTGTGTGCGGCTGCTCGGCCATGGAAACCCATTTCATGCCGCTCCCGGCGAACAGTTGTTGTGCTGATGTTGCTTCCAGAGGCAGTTTTAAACTAGGTAGTGAGTGTTGCAACCGAGGACAGACTTCAGCACTCGGCGGTCCCGATCTGTGAGCTTGTGTGGCCTACCATTTTGCGGCTGAACCGTTGTTGCTCCTAGACGTTTCCACTTCACAATAACAGCACTTACAGTTGATCGGGGCAGAAATTTGATGAACTGACTTGTTGGAAAGGTGGCGTCCTATGATGGTGCCAAGTTGAAAGTCACTGAGCTCCTCAGTAATGCCATTCTACTGCCAATGTTTGTCTATGGAGACTGCATGGCTGTGTATTCAATTTTATACACCTGTCAGCAACTAATTTTAAGGGGTGTCCACATACGTTTGTAAATATAGTGTTATATGCACATACAGTACCAGTCAAAAGTTTGGACACAGGGGACTCTTATATGTTGAGTCAGGGTGTGTATATTCTTTGTTATTTATATTCTATGTTGTAGTTCTATTATGTGTAGATCTATGTTGGCTGGTGTGGTTCCCAATCAGAGGCAGCTGTAGCTCGTTGTCTCTGATTGGGGACCATACTTAGGCAGCCTATTGGCACTAGTGGGTTGTGGGATCTTGTTCCGTGTAAGGTATGTTGGTTGTGTCTACCTTGGACTTCACGTTTCTTTTTGTTTGTTGTTTTGTCGTTGTGTTTATTCGTTATAATAAACATGTATGCATATCATGCTGTGCCTTGGTCCGTCCCGTCCTTCAACGAGCGTGACAGAAGATCCCACCAGACCTGGACCAAGCAGTGTGCTGAGAAGGAGCAGAGAGGATGGACTTGGCAGGAGATAAGAGAGGATCTGGCAAGAAAGATGGGAGGCCCTGAAAGGGATCAGGGTGGAGAGGCAACACGGTGTGGACGACGAGGCAACAGGAGGCCGCGATAGGGCGGATCTGCTGGTTAGGAGAGGAGGCCACCAGATTACGGGGGCTATTGGTTCAGAGGGAGCAGGAGGTATTCGGTCAGAGGGAGGCGCTACAGGAGGCTAGAAGGGAGAAGGAAGGTGTAGAGGCACGGCGAGAGGAGCTGGTTAGGCAGCAGAAGGAGCGGGGGTTAATAAAGGAACCCAGTCCTGCTCCTCGCACCAAGCAAGTGGTGCGTGTCGCCAGTCCGGTCCGGCCCGTTCCTGCTCCCCGCACCAAGCCAGTGGTGCGCGTCGCCAGCCCAGCCCGGCCTGTTCCTGCTCCTCGCACCAAGCCAGTGGTGCGCGTCGCCAGTCCGGCCCGGCCCGTTCCTGCTCCTCGCACCAAGCCTGTGGTGCGTTTGTCCAGTCCGGCACGGCCCGTGCCCGTTCCACCGGTGCCTGATCTACTTCCGGTCAGCTGGTCCACTCTGGAGCCAGAGCAGTCCGCTCCACCGGTGCCTGATCCAGCTCCGGTCAGCTGCTCCAGTCCAGACCATGACGTCAGCCCCTCTCCAGATTCGGGGTCTCCCACACCAGGGTCCAGACAGGGCCTGGCATATCGTGGGAGGAAGGAGAAGGGAAGTAGCGCGCCGAGGTCCAGACCAGACCAGGGGCACAACAGGGAGGCAGAGAGTGAGAGGTCGTCACGCCCCGAGCCGGATCCGCCTCCGAGGCGGAATGCCCACCCGGTCCCTAAACTGTTATGTTTATGTTGTGCGGTCGGAGTCCGCACCTTTGGGGGGGGGTACTGTCACGCCCTGACTCAGGGGACTCTTATATGTTGAGTCAGGGTGTGTATATTCTTTGTTATTTATATTCTATGTTGTAGTTATATTATGTGTAGATCTATGTTGGCCGGTGTGGTTCCCAATCAGAGGCAGCTGTAGCTCGTTGTCTCTGATTGGGGACCATACTTAGGCAGCCTATTGGCACTAGTGGGTTGTGGGATTTTGTTCCGTGTAAGGTATGTCGGTTGTGTCTACCTTGGACTTCACATTTCGTTTAGTTTGTTGTTTTGTCGTTGTGTTTATTTGTTATAATAAACATGTATGCATATCACGCTGCGCCTTGGTCCGTCCCGTCCTTCAACGAGCGTGACAACACACCTACTCATTCAAGGGTTTTTCTTAATTTTTACTATTTACTATGAAATAACACATACGGAATCATGTAGTAACCAAAAAAGTGTTAAACAAATCAAAATATACACTGCTAAAAAAAAATAAGGGAACACTTAAACAACACATCCTAGATCTGAATGAAATAATCTTATTAAATACTTTTTTCTTTACATAGTTGAATGTGCTGACAACAAAATCACACAAATTATCAATGGAAATCAAATTTATCAACCCATGGAGGTCTGGAATTGGAGTCACCCTCAAAATTTAAGTGGAAAACCACACTACAGGCTGATCCAACTTTGATGTAATGTCCTTAAAACAAGTCAAAATGAGACTCAGTAGTGTGTGTGGCCTCCACGTGCCTGTATGACCTCCCTACAACGCCTGGGCATGCTCCTGATGAGGTGGCGGATGGTCTCCTGAGGGATCTCCTCCCAGACCTGGACTAAAGCATCCGCCAACTCCTGGACAGTCTGTGGTGCAACGTGGCGTTGGTGGATGGAGCGAGACATTATGTCCCAGATGTGCTCAATTGGATTCAGGTCTGGGGAACGGGCGGGCCAGTCCATAGCATCAATGCCTTCCTCTTGCAGGAACTGCTGACACACTCCAGCCACATGAGATCTAGCATTGTCTTGCATTAGGAGGAACCCAGGGCAAACCGCATCAGCATAAGGTCTCACAAGGGGTCTGAGGATCTCATCTCGGTACCTAATGGCAGTCAGGCTACCTCTGGTGAGCACATGGAGGGCTGTGCGCCCCCCCAAAGAAATGCCACCCCACACCATGACTGACCCACCGGCAAACCGGTCATGCTGGAGGATGTTGCAGGCAGCAGAACGTTCTACACGGCATCTCCAGACTCTGTCACGTCTGTCACATGTGCTCAGTGTGAACCTGCTTTCATCTGTGAAGAGCACAGGGCGCCAGTGGCGTATTTGCCAATCTTGGTGTTCTCTGGCAAATGCCAAACGTCCTGCATGGTGTTGGGCTGTAAGCACAACCCCCACCTGTGGACGTCGGGCCTTCATACCACCCTCATGGAGTCTGTTTCTGACCGTTTGAGCAGACACATGCACATTTGTGGCCTGCTGGAGGTCATTTTGCAGGGCTCTGGCAGTGCTCCTCCTGCTCCTCCTTGCACAAATGCGGAGGTAGCGGTCCTGCTGCTGGGTTGTTGCCCTCCTACGGCCTCCTCCACTTCTCCTGATGTACTGGCCTGTCTCCTGGTAGCGCCTCCATGCTCTGGACACTACGCTGACAGACACAGCAAACCTTCTTGCCACAGCTCGCATTGATGTGCCATCCTAGATGAGCTGCACTACCTGAGCCACTTGTGTGGGTTGTAGACTCCGTCTCATGCTACCACTAGAGTGAAAGAGTTTTTTTGAGCAGTGTATTTTATATTTGAGATTCTTCAAATGGCCACCATTTGCTTTGATGACAGCTTTGCACACTCTTGGCATTCTCTCAACCAGCTTCATCTGCAATTATTTTCCAACAGTCTTGAAGGAGTTCCCACATACAGTATACTGAGCACTTGTTGGCTGCTTTTCCTTCACTCTGCCGTCCGAATCATCCCAAACCATCTCAATTGGGTTGAGGTCGGGGAATTGCGGAGGCCAGGTCATCTGATGCAGCATTCCATCACTCTCCTTCTTGGTCAAATAGCCCTGAGGTGTGTTGGGTCATTGTCCTGTTGAAAAACTAATGATAGTGCCACTAAGCCCAAACTAGATGGGATGGCATATCGCTGCAGAATGCTGTGGTAGCCATGCTGGTTAAGTGTGCCTTGAATTCTAAATAAATCACAGACAGTGATTTAGGACTGAGCACGCCCCCATTCTCATCGACGGGGCTGTAGTGAAACAGGTTGAGAGCTTCAAGTTCCTTGGTGTCCACATCACCAACGAACTATCATGGTCCAAACACACCAAGACAGTCGTGTAGAGGGCACGACAAAGCCTATTCCCCCTCAGGAGACATTTGGCATGGGTCCTCAGATCCTCAAAAAATTCTACAGCTGCACCATAGACAGCATCCTGACTGGTTGCATCACCACCTGGTATGCCAACTGCTCGTCCTCCGACCGCAAGGCACTACAGAGGGTAGTGCATACGGCCCAGTATATCACTGGGGCCAAGCTTCCTGCCATCCAGGACCTCTATACCAGGCGGTGTCAGAGGAAGGCCCTCAAAA
Source organism: Coregonus clupeaformis (assembly GCF_020615455.1). Taxonomy (NCBI): domain Eukaryota; kingdom Metazoa; phylum Chordata; class Actinopteri; order Salmoniformes; family Salmonidae; genus Coregonus; species Coregonus clupeaformis. The sequence continues at coordinate 1,421,295 of NC_059209.1, forward strand.
TTGTCAAAGACTACAGCCACCCTAGTCATAGACTGTTCTCTCTGCTACCACAAGGCAAGCGGTACCGGACCACCAAGTCTAGGTCCAAAAGGCTTCTCAACAGCTTCTACCCCCAAGCCATAAGACTCCTAAACAGCTAATCATGGCTACCCAGACTATTTGCACCCCCACCCCATCTATTTACGCTGCTGCTACTCTGTTAATTATTAATGCATAGTCACTTTAACTCTACCCACATGTACATATTACCTCAACTACCTCAACTAGCCGATGCCCCCGCACATTGACTCTGCACTGGTACCCTCCTGTATATAGCCTCCCTACTGTTATTTTACTTCTGCTCTTTTTTTCTCAACACTTTTTTGTTGTTGTTGTTTTATTGTACTTCTTTATTAAAAAAAAAAATGCATTGTTGGTTAAGGGCTGTAAGTAAGCATTTCACGGTAATGTCTACACCTGTTGTATACGGCACATGTAGCAAATAACATTTGATTTGATTTGATATTGATTACTACATCGTTGGGTTTAGAGCTAGCAAGAAAGGCATTTCACTGTACAGCAAGTAGAGATCAACGGTTGGATTCCACTGCTCTGCAAAGATGGGCAGCAGACATTGGTATTATCGATCTGTGGTGCTCAATAAATCCTTCTATCAGCAATTTTTCCATTTACTCTGCAAGACATAAAACGTTATCACGAATGTATAATTGTTTAATTTCAAAATATATTTTTGATCTTATACCAACTGCTCTATATGACCATAATGAGAGCCATTGTACGACATCTTTGACCTCTGACAGACCATGAGCAACCTGCTGGCATTTTAACACCACGCTATCGCAAAATGAATCGTTCTGAATGCAATTTGAGTCACATCTAGTTGAATTCATAGCTATCATTCAAAAATTACCATTGAGTGCTCTGAGAAGTGGTAAAGGTATTCATAAGAAGCTTTTCCACACGATTTGCTTCAATTCTTAACAAAACCCGTTTCCTTAAAATTCAAGAACTTGAACAGAAACTAGCCTTGGCCGACCAGAAAATACAATCAGTAGCATCAACCCAAGCTATACTCGAGTGGGATCTTATCAAAAAGGAGCTGGGCATGTTACTTAGACATCGTGCTGAGTTTGTTGGTAATCACTCCTGGCAAAGGGTCATGCCCTAGTCGTTTACTAGCCATGAAACTCAGATCTAGCGAGAACAAATCTAGCGAGAACAAGAAATGGCAAATAAGTCTGGCTGCACAACCGATTGGCAAACGTACTGATGTGTAATGAGGAGCACCTTAAATGACATTTTGGAAAAAAGGCAAACTCAGCTCCATCATTCATTGAATCAGATGGCTCATTCATCACAAAACCAACTGATATTGCCAACTACTTTAATAATTTAGATTAGCAAACTTAGGCATGACATGCCAGCAACAATTGCTGACACTACACATCCAAGTATATCTGACCAAATTATGAAAGACAAGTGTTGTAATTTTGAATTCCGTAAAGGGAGTGTGTAAGAGGTGAAAAAAGTATTGTTGTCTATCAACCATGACAAGCCACTGGTGTCTGACAACTTGAATGGAAAATTACTGAGTATAATAGAGGACGATATTGCCACTCCTATTTGCCATATCTTCAATTTAAGCCTACTGGAAAGTGTGTGCCCTCAGGCCTGGAGGGAAGCAAAAGTCATTCACCTACCTAAGAATATTAAAGCCCCTTTACTGGCTCAAATAGCCAACCAATCAGCCTGTTACCAACCCTTAGTAAACTTTTGGAAAAAATCGTGTTTGACCAGATACAATGCTATTTTACAGTAAACAAATTGAGAACATACTTTCAGCACGCTTATAGGGGACATTCAACAACCACAGCACTTACACAGATGACTGATGATAGGCTGAGAGAAAGTGATGAGAAAAAGATGGTCGGGATTGTTTTGTTAGACTTCAGTGCGGCTTTTGAAATTATCGATCATAGTCTGCTGCTGGAAAGATGTATGTGTTAGGGCTTTACACCCCCTGCTATATTGTGGATAAAGAGTTACCTGTCTAACAGGACACAGAGGGTGTTTTTTAATGTAAGCCTGTCCAACATAATCCAGGTAGAATCAGGGATTCCCAGGGCAGTTGTCTATGCCCCTTACTTTTTTCAATCTTTACTAACGACAAGCCACTGGCTTTGAGTAAAGCCAGTGTGTCTATGTATGCGGATGACTCAACTCTATACATGTCAGCTACTACAGCAAGTGAAATCACTGCAACACTTAACAAAGATCTGCAGTTAGTTTCAGAATGGGTGGCACGGAATAAGTTAGTCATAAATATGTCATAAACTAAAAGCATTGTATTTGGGATAAATATTTCACTAAACCCTCAACTAAATCTTGTAATGAATAATGTGGAAATTGAGCAAGTTGAGGTGACTAAACTGCTTTGAGTAACCCTGTATTGTAAACTGTCATGGTCAAAACATATTGACACAACAGTAGCTAAGATGGGGAGAAGTCTGTCCATAATAAAGTGCTGCTCTGTCTTCTTAACAGCACTATCAACAAGGCAGGTCCTACAGGCCCTAGTTTTGTCATACCTGGACTACTGTTTAGTCGGATGGTCAGGTGCCACAAAGAGGGACTTAGGAAAATTGCAATTGGCTCAGAACAGGGCAGCACGGCTGGTCCTTAGATGTACACAGAGAACTAACATTAATAATATACATGTCAATCTCTCCTGGCTCAAAGTGGAGGAGAGATTGACTTCATCACCACTTTGTGAGAGGAATTGACATGTTGAATGCACCAAGCTGTCTGTTTGAACTACTGGCACACAGCTCGGATACCCATGCATCATGGACATGCCACCAGAGGTCTCTTCACTGTCCCCAAGTCCAGAACAGACTATGGGAAGCGCACAGTACTACATAGAGCCATGACTACATGGAACTCTCTTCCACATCAAGTAACTCATGCAAGCAGTAAAATTAGATTTAAAAAAACAGATAAAAATACACCTTATGGAACAGCGGGGACTGTGAAGTAACACAAATATAGGCACAGAAACATGCATACAAACACACAAAAACATACGGACTATACACACACACACACATGGATTTTGTGTTGTAGATATGTGGTAGTAGACTATGGGCCTGAGGGCACATACTTAATGTTTGTGAAATCTGTTGTGTATGTATTGTAATGTTTTTTAAATGGTATAACTGCCTTAACTTTGCTGGACCCCAGGAAGAGTAGCTGCTGCCTTGGCAGTAGAAATAGACTTTGATTTTGGACGTTTGAAAAGGTCCTGAGAACGTCGATATATGCCTTCCTCGGCGCTCACCGAAAAAATGAAAAACAATTGCCTAGCACTGGCGCAAACTCATGATGCTCAGAGATTAAGCACATAGCTCAGACCGAAGTGTGCTGCTCTGACCACGCACCACGGCAGTTCACAATGCTCTAGCATGTCGGGAGAATACTTTATGACACTTGATGGGAACAGTACGTGTTTTTTAATTATTTTGTTTAACCTTTTCACACATATCAACAAATGGGTGTGATCATTCTACAGTGGTCCCTGCAGCGTACGATTAAACCGGTTTGATTAGAACGCTTATTTAGAACGTCCTGTTTCGATTGACGCAACAGTCACTTCTGTTTATTTCACACGATAGCCTGCTGAATTTGCAAGCTAACATTTCTTTCATTTAGATTTCGGCACAAATGAAAATGTGGCACTGACTTGCCCATGGATTGATGTTTTAGCATTGTCTCAATGAAAAGTTTGGCGTTCGACTATCTATGTGCGACATGCATGTGCAGTTAAGCCTACTAGAGTTAGCAGCAGGCGGATTACAAATTTCCACCGTCGTAGTACGGATGAAGCCTGAACTGGAATGGGAAGCTAACTGAAGCTGTCTAGCTTTAGAAAACCCTGAGTAGATCTAGCTTGCTTCGTAGTATACCCATCTGGTCTTTTTTAATCTATTTTTTGCATCTAAAAGATGCAAATTGAAATTTGGTCCTTTCATAGTGCATCTGTTATCAGTGTGGCGCTCTGTAGAAAAGCATGCAAAAATGATAATCGAAGACAATCCATCTATCCCATTATTCTGCAATTCCAAACTCCTGATAGGGGGCAATCTCATCAGCTTCCCTCACTGGAGTGAGGTGTACATACCCTATCAGATATAACCGTAGATGTCAATCTCTGTGCATTTCAGGACCTACAATGCCAATATAATGTACCAGGGACCTATTTTTTATTTTATTTGCAGCTACGGGCAGCTCTTCAGGCTTATGGTGTGCCGTGGGGAACAGAGCTAACCATCCATCCTGTTAAAAAAATATTCTCATCTGGGACAACACTGGGCTTAGTCTCGAAATTATGTAAATTGTTGCTGACAGTAGCAAACAAACCTCTATCCCTTAACACACAATGGTGTAGGAATCTATCGCTACTAGACTCTGCCATTAACTGGGGCTCGTTCTGGTCCAACATCTCACTATCATCAATAAATCCCAATCATAAAATGACCAATTTCAATTTCATACATCGGCTATATACCACACCCCGTAAATGATTTCAAATGAAAATAATTGCCAGTCAAAATGATTTACTCTGCCCCCATGGTGCCCAAGGCCCGGATTTGCATATGATTTGGAGATGCCCAGATGTCCTCTCATTCTGGAATCAGGTTTCGATGTCTTTATCCAACATTCTTGAAATAAATATTCCCTTTTCACCAACAACACTTCTGCTCAATGACGATTCTTCCATGGAACTTACTGTTCGTGAAAAACCAATATGGCTAGCCGGACATACAGCAGCCAAAAAGATGGTTGCGTTAGGTTGGTAAGAGCCTCACTCTCTGCCTTGGCGTCAATGGCTGCTTTCATTTATGTACAATACTAACATGGAACTTTCTGTGCCCCATGTGCATGGTGCTAAAGAGACAAATGTTGAGCTATGGTTTACTGTTATTGAAAAAATAAGAAAATTGCTATGATATCTTCAGTAAAAAGGATTCTGTATGGGTGGGAATGGGTGGGTGTTTTGTTTCCTTTTGTCTGTGTTACCATAAAAGATCACAAAAAAAGAAAATATATGAATATGTATGCAATATGTATGCAAGATCATCATCATTGTGTATGTGTTTTAGTACACATTCATCACCATCAAGAAGGTGTGGTGTGTTTGTGTGCGTTTGTAGCACTCTGTCTCAACAGATTAAGTTTTCCAGAGTGAGAATCAAACACTTAGCAGATATGTGTGTGTATGCGTGTGCGTGTGTGTGTTTGGGGAAGGGGGGATATACAGTTGGGAGAGCAAGTATTTGATACACTGCCGATTTTGCAGGTTTTCCTACTTACAAAGCATGTAGAGGTCTGTCATTTTTATCATAGGTACACTTCAACTGTGAGAGACGGAATCTAAAACAAAAATCCAGAAAATCATATTGTGTGATTTTTAAGTAATTAATTTGCCTTTTATTGCATGACATAAGTAGTTGATACATCAGAAAAGCAGAACTTAATATTTGGTACAGAAACCTTTGTTTGCAATTACAGAGATCATATGTTTCCTGTAGGTCTTGACCAGGTTTGCACACACTGCAGCAGGGATTTTGGCCCACTCCTCCATACAGACCTTCTCCAGATCCTTCAGGTTTCGGGGCTGTCGCTGGGCAATACGGACTTTCAGCTCCCTCCAAAGTGTTCTATTGGGTTCAGGTCTGGAGACTGGCTAGGCCACTCCAGGACCTTGAGATGCTTCTTACGGAGCCACTCCTTAGTTGCCCTGGCTGTGTGTTTCGGGTCGTTGTCATGCTTTAAGACCCAACCACGACCCATCTTCAATGCTCTTACTGAGGGAAGGAGGTTGTTGGCCAAGATCTCCCGATATATGGCCCCATCCATTCTCCCCTCAATACGTCCTGTCCCCTTTGCAGAAAAGCATCTCCAAAGAATGATTTTTCCACCTCCATGCTTCACGGTTGGGATGGTGTTCTTGGGGTTGTACTCATCCTTCTTCTTCCTCCAAACACGGCGAGTGGAGTTTAGATCAAAAAGCTCTATTTTTGTCTCATTAGACCACATGACCTTCTCCCATTCCTCCTCTTGATCATCCAGATGGTCATTGGCAAACTTCAGACGGGCCTGGACATGCGCTGGCTTGAGCAGGGGGACCTTCCGTGGGCTACAGGATTTTAATCCATGATGTTGTAGTGTGTAACTAATGGTTTTCTTTGAGACTGTGGTCCCAGCTCTCTTCAGGTCATTGACCAGGTCCTGCCGTGTAGTTTTGGGCTGATCCCTCACCTTCCTCATGATCATTGATGCCCCACGAGGTGAGATCTTGCATGGAGCCCCAGACCGAGGGTGATTGACCGTCATCTTGAACTTCTTCCATTTTCTAATAATTGTGCCAACAGTTGTTGCCTTCTCACCAATCTGCTTGCCTATTGTCCTGTAGCCCATCCCAGCCTTGTGCAGATCTATAATTTTATCCCTGATGTCCTTACACAGCTCTCTGGTCTTGGCCAAACAGGTTCAAACAGGTGCAGTTAATACAGGTAATGAGTGGAGAACAGGAGGGCTTCTTAAAGAAAAACTAACAGGTCTGTGAGAGCCCGGAATTCTTACTGGTTGGTAGGTGATCAAATACTTATGTCATGCAATAAAATGCAAATTAATTACTTAAAAATCATACAATGTGATTTTCTGGATTTTCCATCTCTCACAGTTGAAGTGTACCTATGATAAACATTACAGACCTCTACATGCTTTGTAAGTAGGAAAACCTGCAAAATCGGCCGTGTATCAAATACTTGTTCTCCCCACTGTACCATTTATTATAGGTATTCACCATTCACTTGCAAGTGCCTCAGAATTAATTCCCTCTTGACTACTCAAATCCCTTTTTATTCATCCTGCTCCATTCTGAACTTTTGCACATTTAATCCATCACGAGAAAGAAAAAGAGAGGGAGGAAGGGAGATGCTAGAGAGGTAAGCATACCACTTGTCTATCAGATGGATACCATATGGTAATCATCCATCCACTCAAGGCACTTGTTCTCACCCCCACACAGCCATGCCCACACATGACTAACAAAAAGGCACATGTGTATGATGCACAGATGAGTTTGCTATCTTTTCTTTCTTTCTTTTAAAAAAAAAATCTTTATTTTAACAGGGAAAAACAGACTGAGACCTGGATCTCTTTTACGGCTGTGCCCTGTGTAAACATGTTGACATGTACAGTTTTAGACATACAGACAAGAACATTTCAAACATACAAAACAAAAACACAATAAAACAGAAACAATCACAGACAACATCATATTGATCCTCCATAACAATTTTTAAATGGGCAAGGGACACCAGAGTGTCTAACTTAAGTTGGATGTGCAGTTTGTTCCATAAATAAAGTGCAAAGGAACTGAAGGCAGTCCTACCCAACTCTGTGGAGACCATAGGAGTCTCTAATATAATCCACATCTGTGATCTGGTTTTAAAATTAATTAAGTAATATGTACATGTGGGTAGAGTTAAAGTGACTATGCATAAATAATTAACAGAGTAGCAGCAGCGTAAAAAGAATGGGGTGGGGGGGCAGTGCAAATAGTCCGGGTAGCCATGATTAGCTGTTCAGGAGTCTTATGGCTTGGGGGTAGAAGCTGTTGAGAAGTCTTTTGGACCTAGACTTGGCACTCCGGTACCGCTTGCCGTGCGGTAGCAGGGAGAACAGTCTATGACTAGGGTGGCAGGAGTCTTTGACAATTTTGAGGGCCTTCCTCTGACACCACCTGGTATAGAGGTCCTGGATGGCAGGAAGCTTGGCCCCAGTGATGTACTGGGCCGTACGCACTACCCTCTGTAGTGCCTTGCGGTCGGAGGCCAAGCAGTTGCCATACCAGGCGGTGATGCAACCAGTCAGGATGCTCTCGATGGTGCAGCTGTATAATTTTTTGAGGATCTGAGGACCCATGCCAAATCTTTTCAGTCTCCTGAGGGGGAATAGGCTTTGTCGTGCCCTCTTCACGACTGTCTTGGTGTGTTTGGACCATGATAGTTCGTTGGTGATGTGGACACCAAGGAACTTGAAGCTCTCAACCTGTTCCACTACAGCCCCGTCGATGAGAATTGGGGCGTGCTCAGTCCTCTTTTTTTTCCTGTAGTCCACAATCATCTCCTTTGTCTTGGTCACATTGAGGGAGAGGTTGTTGTCCTGGCACCACACGGCCAGGTCTCTGACCTCCTCCCTATAGGCTGTCTCATCGTTGTCGGTGATCAGGCCTACCACTGTTGTGTCGTCGGCAAACTTAATGATGGTGTTGGAGTCGTGCCTGGCCATGCAGTCATGGGTGAACAGAGAGTACAGGAGGGGACTGAGCACGCACCCCTGAGGGGCCCCCGTGTTGAGGATCAGTGTGGCAGATGTGTTGTTACCTACCCTTACCACCTGAGGGCGGCCATCTGCATATAAATGGAATTTACAATATCTGATATCATCACCAATGTTGTTTATATAAAGTGAGAACAATAATGGGCCAATTATTGAACCCTGAGGGACCCCTTTAAGTAACTGTAAGGGGTCAGACTTGACCCCGTCGACCATGACGGCCTGAGTTCTATCTTTAAGATAGTCATAAAACCATCGACAGGCATCAGTGCCCAGTCCTATAGATGACAGCTTACTCAAAAGGATAGCATGGTCTACAGTGTCAAAAGCTTTTGACAAATCTACAAACAACGCAGCACAGTTCTTTCTATCATCTAAGGCATTTGCAATATCATTTACAACAAGCATAGTGGCCGATGTGGTACTGTGTTTAGATCTAAAACCAGATTGATTGGTGCTAAAAATACTGTTAACAGAAAGAACAGATTGTAACTGTTTGCTGACTATAGATTCTAGGATCTTTGCCAAACAAGGGAGCCTAGAGATGGGTCGATAGTTATCCAAATCACTACCGTCACCTCCCTTATGTAATGGCAGAACAAAAGCTGCTTTCCACACCTTAGGGATATTTCCTGTGCTTAATGTTAGATTAAAAATGTGTGTCACTGAACCAGCAATGATAGGTGCAGCACACTTAAGTAAGTACGTGTCTAAATTGTCAGCGCCTAAGGATTTCTTAGTATCAATGGCACACAGGGCAGCTAGAACCTCTGCTTCAGTTATTTTCTGGAAACTAAAAACAGGGTTACCATTTTTCAGAGTAACGGTTCAAAAGCAAGACGAAAAATCAACTAACTGGCCAGTACCACAATGGCCACTTTTCTTTTCAAGTAAACAACCAGCAGAGATGAAATGCTTATTAAAAGCATCACGAATATCATTTTTTTTCACTTAGAATACAGGAGTCTGAGATAATTTGCTTAGGAAGAGAAACAGCATAATTCCCCCGTTTCAGTGAATTAATGGTTTTCCAGAATTTTGCAGGATCTCCTGCAGAATCTGTCATAGCATTAAGGAAGTAATTTGATTTTGCATTTTTGACAGCTGCAGTACATTTATTTCTCAATTACCTAAAAAACAGCCAATCAGCTGGAGTACCTGTTTTCCTCACCAAGGCCCAGGCCCGATTCTTTTGCAGAAAAATACCTGACAATTAAGGAGAGAACCAAGAACTGGTTCGGTTTCTTACTCTGTGATTCTTAAGCGGGGCATGTTTATCAGACATAGAGGTAACAATAGAAGAGAAAAAAGCAAGGGCTAAAACCGGGTCCAGAAAGCAGCAAGTGGATAAAAGCTCAGAGTCATTTAAGTCAAGGATAAAAGCTTGCTGTGAGAAATGTTTATAATTTCTCTTAGAGATTATACAGGGATCAGAGTGTTTCAGCCTGGTATCTCTAATTCAAGCAATAGAGCAGTGGTCACTGATATCATTTGAAAAAAAAACACTGGCTGTGTATTTATGGGGGGTATTTGTTAGAATAATGTCTAGTAGGGTAGATTTTACTGGATTCTTAAAGTTGGGACGGGTTGGTTTAGTTATCAGCTGAGTTAGATTTAGCTCAGTACAAATATATTTTAATTTATCGGATACTGGTGAAAGCCAATCCAGGTTAAAATCTCCCAAAATCAGTAATTCAGATTTTGCATAATTAGACAGTATATCAGTCCATAGAGTACAAGGAGGAGCTGAGGGGGGGGGGGGGGTGATATACCCCTGCTAGAGTTAAATGAGCATTATTACCAAGTACCACATTTAAAACTAGACATTCATATTGCTTTGGGACAGAGGTTGATATGGACACAGAAACATTTAAGCAGCATTTTACATAAATCGCGATACCACCACCTCTACCAACTCTATCAGCTCTATAAATATTGTACCCAATCAACTGAACATCTGAATCAGGCACAGAATCACACAGCCACGATTCAGATACAATCAGTACGTCAACATTTGATTGTGAGACCAAAATTTCAATAAAATCCAACTTTTGGATCAGGCTTCTAGCATTCAAATGAATTATTCCAATGCCATTGCTACGGGAATTCATATCAGATGGAGTATCCAAGGTAGCACCTGAAGCTGCACTGAATGAGCAATAAACCATTTTCGAGCTATTGACAGAGCTCAATTTTATGGGGACAAGATTACTACTAACAATACCTCTCTGCATGTAAGTAGTATTCGCAATACGGTGATTGGACAATAATCTAGGAATTGCAGAAAGGTTGTTAGCTGAAGTTTGTTCCATATTTGCAATTGAGGGACTAATTAATGAAACTGGGAGAGGAGCACTGAACATAGTCTGATAGGGGAGCGTACAAAATACACAACGTCAGGTATCAAAGGCTCTACATGAGGCAAGAGTAAGAGACATGTTGGTGGAGAGGATGCTGGAGCCATACCTGTTAAGATGTCAATTGTCCCGAAGAAATAGACCTGGTCGGTCTGTAAAAGCTGAAAAGTTATCCACAAAAGGAATTCCCATCGTGCAGCAGTATCCCTTAAGCCAGGTGTGTAATTGGCGTATACGACTAAAAACCATATTCGTGTAGCGTGGGGATGGACAAGGACCGGAAACAACACACTGCTTCCCAGTTTCCAGCAGCGTATTTATCAATGTTTTAAAATCGTCTCTCAATTTCTCTGACTGCTGGAGTTTAATGTCATTTGACCCAACATGGACAATGACATTTGAAGCGGCGGAGTGCTTGCTAATAAGTAGCGGTAGCATGGAATTTAGGTCAGGGATCCTAGCGCCAGGGTAGCAGAAAGTCTCAGCTTTCCGGATTGAAACGTTTCGGACCATGGATGTACCCACCACGAGAACGGAAGGACTACAGATGGGTTTATTGGGTAAATGACGGGGCCTCTCCCGGGTGATCTGCCTCCTAGCAGGTTGAGGGGGGCTAGCAGCTGAGACTGACGACCTAGCGGTAGGCAAGGAGCGCAGATGAGTGTGCTTGGGCACTTCCACCTGAGAGTGAGACGGCAGCAGTAGAGATGTAGCATGAGTGTTAACTGTTAAAAGTGTTGAAACGATTGCTTGTATTATTATATCTCCTGACTATGACATGCAGCTTATAAAGGCTTCATAAAGCCTGTATAAAGCCTACATAAACACATTTATGTAGCCTACATAAACATTTATTTAGAAACACTACATAAATGTGTTACCAATCATCTATAACCACATGTCATGCTTTATAAAGGGTTCTTAAATGTGGCATAACTGTGTGACATAACCACCAATGTCAAATGTGACATAACCCACTATGCAAAATGTGACATAAACCTGAGCTTTATAAACGGTGGCATAAGCGCAGCTTAATAAAGGCCTAATAAATCACATTAAATTGAGGTTTCTCTAAGCATGTAAAACCCTGTCATGCATCTTGGTAGAGCATTGCAATGCCAGGATATTGGGTTAGATTCCTGGGACAACCCATGCGTAAAAATCTATTTACGCATTGCTGTAAGTCGCTTTGGATAAAAGCGTCTGCTAAATTTGATATATTATTATATTTCACTAAAACATTTCTAGGATGGCCCAACCTCTTTCCCTCTTGGGTGCATAGTCAGTATTGGACCTGACCTCAACCTCCCCAAAATGCTGTGCTGTAGGAAGACACACAAGCTAAAGTGCAGACATGCGCAGCAAAAAAAGTTGGTAGGGCCTTTTAAAATCTTGTTTTGCCTACTTCAGTTTTTTCCCAAAAATTCAGTTTTCTTGGTTTTGTTTTTCCTGGTTTCGGATATCCCTCCTTTTTCTGGTTTACCCCCCTTTTTTCACACTTTTTGAATAGAAAAACAAACAAAAAATGATTTGCTGTGTTCACAACAATGCTTAAATCACATCAGGGGATGGTAAAAATCGAGTTTTCTGTAGTGCATTAAGCGCACATGTGATATGATTCGGCCGCCAATGGAATGGGTGGAGTAAAAGGCTAGCAACACTCTGTATTATTCAGAGCCCCTTGAAATGAAACCATATATACATTGTACAGACCCTACTGAAAATTCCCTACAATACTTTTACTGCGGCACCCAGAATAGTTCTTGCTCTAAGCAAATATGTGACCGACCGGCTCGATTCGGTCTCATGTAGCAAAATTTGAAATTGTGTTTTTTTACATTGGATACAAGTAGATACTCAGAGCTAGAAAATTGTATATCATACAATGGGAAAGTAATTCTGCTTTGAAAGTTGATCAACTTTCACTTTTGAGAAAATGACCCCTGAATGTTTTGATTCACCTACTGGAGAGCTCTTCTTTGTCTACACCCATTCCGCATCATTCACACTCTCTTAAGCATTTGCCTCACTCATCTCTTTAAGGATTCACATGTTTAGACATGTAGCTAGCTAGCTAAACAATGAACCATAATCCCAACTCATAACGGTACTACTCTGCATGAATCTACAGGTAGCTAAAGCTAATCAACTAGGTTCAATGTTAGCTAGCTAGCTAACATTAGGCTATAACTCTGAGATACGAATAATATTACTACACAGATCATACACGTAACATTAGCTAGCGAGCCAGCCAGCCAGCTAACATTAGCTAACTAGCTAACAGTACACTTTAACTTGCAAGGAAAACAACTTTCTGACAAAATTAGAAATGTATAATATCTGAAAATGTAGCTAGATAGACTCTCTTACCCGTACAAATGGATGAACACTTCTCCCTCTCTGTCACGGATGCCATGGTTGCCTTTAGTTTGAAGATGTAATCTGGAGACAGGTGTTTTATACAACCATCTTCTGTGTGTTCTCTTTTCGACTCCCTCCACATATTTGCAATCAAACGGCAGAATTTTCTCCATCTCCTTAGCTATCATACTCTACTTCCACCGGGCAACACTTTTGCAGTTCTTCGTGATGACTTTCAAAAAAGCAACGGTATAAAGTATTACCTACACATACTGAGCAGCTCATGTTATAGACAGAAGCATGCTACATGGCAGACCAATCCGAACTCATCTCTCGCCATTTCCAGCCAATCCATTATCTCAGCCAATCATGGCTAGCGGGAAGGTTCCTGTCTTTTTCTGTAGCTAAACCAAATAGTCTTGTAATTTAACAATTGTTTTCTTATTTACAGATGGCATACAAGTTTGTTATCAAGGCACATGAAAGTTCACATGTTCCAGAAGGCATTTCTTCCCAAAAATGCATTTTGACAAATAAAATGTTTTATGTTCAAATTCCTCATCTGTGAAGTAGGGACACGTGGCATACGCCTAGTTTCCTGAAACGAGTCACATATGTATTCCATAGTGATTCACATTTGGGGCATTTATTTGAACTTGGAACATGTTTTAAAACCCAAATGCAATGCAAATGTCACTTAAATATGAACAAATATGAATCATTGTTAATATTTAGACAATTATTTTTCATATATCATGAATGGTTATTGACACTTTTCTACTATTACGTAGGGGACCTTTATTTTGAAAATGTCTGAAATTCCATGGCCTGGAAGTACTTTTTTTTTGTGTGTTGGTGACAAGACCCTGATCATGTGATGAAATCAAATGCCCACTTGTGCAGCCACTGGACAGCGAAAAACAAGTAAGTTAACCTTTATTTAATGTAATTTAGATTTGTTTGTAGTAGTTATGTGTTGAGTTAGATTACATACTGCAGCTACCTCAATCGTTATTTCAAATAATTTCAGTGACTTCACAGCAGTTGCTAGCTAGCCAAAATTTTGCTAGCTAGCAGCCTCAGCTAAATACAAATCCCCCTAGATACAGCCACATCTCATAGTCACGTCATGAGATTTGTAAATGAAAGAGGAATATAATAATACGAATTGAATGGAGTTTCCCCATCTTCCCATTTAGATTTTCAGGCGCAGCACAGAAATGCCCTGATCCAGATGGTGTGACAAAGGTATTTCCCAACAGACCTGCTAACTTTCTTTGTTGTTACTTTTAAGTTTCGAACCTACATGCAATACCTCCAGCAGGAAGAGGGGCACGAATCATTCATCTGCCAGCTCAGGGACAAGCTACACTATTCACAGCCCTGTGTAATGTAAAATGTAATTGCATTTCTGAACTTTTTGGAAGTTCATGTACACTACATGACCAAATGTGGACACCTGCTCATCGAACATCTCATTCCAAAATCATGGGCATTAATAAGGAGTTGGTTCCCCCTTTGCTGCTATAACAGCCTCCACTCTTCAGGGAAGGCTTTCCACTAGATGTTGGAACATTGCTGCAGGGACTTGCTTCCACTCAGCCAAAAGAGCATTAGAGAGGTCGGGCACTGATGTTGGGCGATTAGGCCCGGCTCGCAGTCGGCGTTCCAATTCATCCCAAAGGTGTTCGATGGATTTAAGGTCAGGGCTCTGTGGATGCCAGTCAAGTTCTTCCACACCGATCTCGACAAACCATTTCTGAATGGACCGTTTTGTGCACAGGGGCATTGTCCTGCTGAAACAGGAAAGGGCCTTCCCCAAACTGTAGCCACAAACTGGGAAGCACAGAATTGTCTAGAATGTCATTGTATGCTGTAGCGTTAAGATTTCCTTTCACTGGAACTAAGGGGCCTAGCCCGAACCATGAAAAACAGGCAATTTCATGAAGCTCCTGACGAACAGTTATTGTGCTGTCGTTGCTTCCAGAGGCAGTTTGGAACTCGGTAGTGAGTGTTGCAACCGAGGACAGATGATTTTTAAATGCTACGCGCTTCAGCACTCGGCGGTCCCGTTCTGTGAGCTTGTGTGGCCTACCACTTCGCGGCAGAACCGTTGTTGCTCCTAGAAGTTTCCACTTCACAATAACAGCACTTACAGACCGGTGCAGCTCTAATCAAAATCAAATCAAATTTTATTTGTCACATGCGCTGTATACAACAGGTGTAGACCTTACAGTGAAACACTTACTTAAAAGCCCTTAACCAAGAATGCAGTTTTAAGAAAAATAAGACTTGGCGCTCCGGTACCGCTTGCCGTGCGGTAGCAGAGTGAACAGACAATGATTAGGGTGGCTGGTCTTTGGAAATTGTTAGGGGCCAACCTCTGACACCGCCTGGTATAGAGGTCCTGGATGGCAGGAAGCTTGTCCCCAGTGAGGTACTGGGCTGTACGCACTACCCTATGTAGTGCCTTGCGGTCGGAGGCCGAGCAGTTGCCATACCAGCCGGTGATGCAACCAGTCAGGATGCTCTCGATGGTGCAGCTGTAGAACTTTTTGAGGATCTGAGAACCCATGCCAAATCTTTTCAGTCTCCTGAGGGGGGATAGGCTTTGTCGTGCCCTCTTCACGACTGTCTTGGTGTGTTTGGACCATTATAGTTTGTTGGTGATGTGGACACCAAGGAACTTGAAGCTCTCAACATGCTCCGCTACAGCCCTGCTGATGAGAATGGGGGCATGCTCTGTCCTATTTTTCCTGTAGTCCAAAATCATCTCCTTTGTCTTGATCATGTTGTGGGAAAGGTTGTTATCCTGGCACCACATTCCAGGTCTCTGACCTCCTCCCTGTAGGCTGTGTCATCTTTGTCGGAGATTAGGCCTACCACTGTTGTGTCATCAGCAAACTTAATGATGGTGCTTGGCCATTCAGTCATGAGTGAACAGGGAGTACAGGAGGGGACTGAGCACGCACCCCTAATGGGTCCCCGTGTTGACGATCAGCGTGGCAGATGTGTTGTTACCTAACCTTACCACCTGGGAGCGGCCCTTCAGGAAGTCCAGGATCCAGTTGCAGAGGGAGGTTTTTAGTCCAAGGGTCCTTAGATTAGTGATTAGCTTTGAGGGCACTATGGTGTTGAATGCTGAGCTGTAGTCAATAAATAGCATTCTCACGTAGGTGTTACTTTTGTCCAGGTGGGAAAGGGCAGTGTGGAGTGCAATAGAGATTGCATAATCTGTTGGTCTGTTGGGGCGGTATGCAAATTGGAGTGGGTCTAGGGTTTCTGGGATAATGGTGTTGATGTGAGCCATGACCATTCTTTCAAAGCACTTCATGGCTACAGACGTGAGCGATACGGGTCGGTTGTCATTGAGGAAGGTTACCTTAGTGTTCTTGGGCACAGGGACTATGGTGGTCTGCTTGAAACATGTTGGTATTACAGACTCAGTCAGGGACAGGTTGAAAATGTCAGTGACGACACTTGCCAGTTGGTCAGCGCATGCTCGGAGTACACATCCTGGTATGCGTCTGGCCCTACAGCCTTGTGAATGTTGACACATCGGCTACGGAGAGCATGATCACACAGTCGTCCGGAACATCTGATGCTCTCATGCATGCCTCAGTGTTGCTTGTCTCGAAGCGAGCATAGAAGTAATTTAACTCATCTGGTAGGCTCGTGTCACTGGGCAGCTTGCGGCTGTTGTTCCCTTTGTAGTCCGTAATAGTTTGCAAGCCCTGCCACATCCAACGAGCGTCGGAGCCAGTGTAGTACAATTCAATCTTAGTCCTGTATTGACACTTTGCCTGTTGAATGGTTTGTCGGAGGGCATAGCGGGATTTCTAATAAGCGTCCGGGTTAAAGTCCCGCTACTTGAAAGCGGCAGCTCTACCCTTTAGCTCAGTGCGGATGTTGCCTGTAATCCATGGCTTCTGGTTGGGGTATGTACGTACAGTCACTGTGGGGACGACGTCATCGATGCACTTATTGATGAAGCCAGTGACTGATGTGGTGTACTCCTCAATGCCCTCGGAAGAATCCCGGAACATATTCCAGTCTGTGCTAGCAAAACTGTCCTGTAGCTCACCATCTGCATCATCTGACCACTTCTGTATTGAGCGAATCACTGATACCTCTTGCAGTAGTTTTTGCTTGTAAGCAGGAATCAGGAGGATATAATTATGGTCAGATTTGCCAAATGGAGGGCGAGGGAGAGCTTTGTACGTGTCTCTTTGTGTGGAGTAAAGGTGGTCTGGAGTTTTTCTTCTCTCTGGTTGCACATTTAACATGCTGGTAGAAATGAGGTAAAACGGATGTAAGTTTCCTTTCATTAAAGTCCCCGGCCACTAGGAGTGCCGCTTCTGGATGAGCATTTTCTTGTTTGCTTATGGCCTTACACAGCTCGTTGAGTGCGGTCTTAGTGCCAGCATCGGTTTGTGGTGGTAAATAGACAGCTACAAAAAATATAGATGAAAACTCTCTTAGTGAATAGTGTGGTCTACAGCTTATCATGAGATACTCTACCTCAGGCGAGTAAAACCTTCAGACTTAATATTAGATTTCGTGCACCAGCTGTAATTTACAAAAATACACAGACCACCACCCCTTGTCTTACCGGAGGCAGCTGTTCTATCTTCCCGATGCACCGAAAAACCCGCCAGCTGTATGTTATCCATGTTGTCGTTCAGCCACGACTCGGTGAAACATAAGATATTACAGTTTTTAATGTCCCGTTGGTAGGATATTCTTGATCGGAGCTCATCCATTTTATTATCCAATGGTTGTACTTTGGCTAATAGGACTGATGGTAGAGGCAGATTACCCACTCACCGTCGGATTCTCACAAGGCACCCCGACCTACGTCCCCGATATCGCAGTTTCTTCTTCATGCGAATGATGGGGATTTGGGTCTTGTCGGGTGTCTGAAGTAAATCCTTCGCGTCCGACTCGTAATTATAATTTTTTTTGTCCAGTATGAGTTGAGTAATCGCTCTTCTGATATCCAGAAGCTCTTTTCGGTCATAAGAGACGGTGGCAGAAACATTATGTACAAAATAAGGTACAAATAACGTGAAAAAACACACACAATAGCACAATTGGTTAGGAGCCCGTAAAACGGCAGCCATCTCCTCCGGCGCCATTACATAGCAGGGCAGAAATTTGACGAACTGACTTGTTGGAAAGGTGGCATCCTATGACGGTGCCACGTTGAAAGTCGCTGAGCTCTTCAGTAAGGCCATTCTACTGCCAATGTTTGTCGATGGAGATTGCATGGCTGTGTGCTCGATACACCTGTCAGCAATGAGTGTGGCTGAAATAGCCAAATCCACTAATTTGAAGGGGTGTCCATGTACTTTTATATATATAGTGTTTATGTATTGTTTTAAAATGAACAAATAGAAGGACATGTATGGTTTAAACATGTCTTTAATGTATATTTGTTTTAGCTGTTAGTGATAAGTGTTAATACATTCCTGTTTACATCACTAAGCCTTCATGTATGTGTTATGAATGACCAAAGGTGTCTGACTTTATAGTAAGTGCAGCATCATATGATATAAGGCATTTATGTATTTGTTATGAATGACCAAAGGTGACTGACTTTAAATTAAGTACAGCATCATATGATACAAGGCATTTATGTATGCGTTATAAATTACCAAAGGGGTCTGACTTTAAATTAAGTACACCGTCATGCAATATAGATTCTTTATGGATGTGTTATTCAATAAATAGTTTATTAACGTTTTGCTGATTTATGAAGATTCTCTCATGAGCCACAGGTTACTGTAGGGTGTGAAGAGGTATTTATATTTAAATGGGTTGCTGGACCTCCAAATATTGCGTTTGTGTGTGTGTGTGTGTGTGTGTGTGTCAGAACCCAGATGATTTGGAGTAGTCCAACCTGAGACTACCGCACCAGGTATTCCTCTTTTGCTCCCATGCTGGAGACCAGGGCTTGATTACAACCTATTACAATGGTGCCAACATATTGTGGCTAATCTTTCAGCGGGGGAGTGGGTGAATGTGTCAAAGACTGTGTGGTATGGCTAGTTTTTGTTGTGTGTGTGTTTATGTACTGAGGAACATGTAACTTGGTTCCAGAAGAAATACATTTTAAATTTCTTTAGGTGTACTTAACACAGTCAAAAAGTCATAATTATGGTAAACCCTGCCCATTTCCACAATTTATCTCCTTAATATTGGATTTTAAACCTAACTCTAACTAATGAAGGCCAAGTTAGATGCGTTGGTCCACCAGACCTTCCACGCACATGACATCACTTTAGAGCGTATACCATCCTTCAGCACAACATGTCACCCTTTATGAAGCACGTTTATATTATATTCGACATAGTGGGTTATATCACATTTGACATTGGTGATATTGTCACACAGTTATGCCACGTTTATGAACCCTTTATAAAGCATGGCATACAGTTATAGATGCTTTGTAACACATCTATGTCGTGCTTATGAAGGCATTATGAAGGTTTTATAAAGTCTTTATAAGATGAACGCCATATAAAGCAGGACCTATATATGCAACATGAAACTGTTATTCTGTGAAGTCATTGAAGGGGCCTGTGTACTGTAAAACTGACAATGAATATGCTCTCTTCATCGTGCCACTCCATCTCTGTGTGTCTGTGAGCTGCCACAATCGTGACTGTGTCTCAACAACGTGGCGTCTTTAAAAAAAAAAGTATTTTTTGATGCAGGACAGAATACAGAGTATTTTTCACAACAGCGTATCGATTTACAGTACGTCTGAAAAAAAAGAAACATAGAGAGCGTTCCCTTCGGAGAGACGAGCTGACTGAGATCACAGACACTCAAGATATTTATGTCATGTCTTTATGTCATGTCTTTCTCAAAACTTTTTTTCGGGAGGGGGGAGGTGGAGGGTGTTTTGGGGAGCGTTTTGTTTAGTTTCTGGGGTATGTCAGCCTAAAGTGGCATATTCTGGCTGGGATCCCCCCATTGATGTGCCTGCAGAGCAGTCTCTAGCAAATGTCACATCTGCATGGGAGAGAGAGAGGCTGAGAGAGTTCAGATCTGTAATTTAATCAGTAGCTCTGCAGAGGTTTGGGGGGTTTCATCTGGGTAAAGGGGGGTGATTGTGAATTCCGATCTAAAAACAATGTCACCCCTGTACGCACTGAACTCGTCATTCCTCATCTGATTTCAGTGTGCTACATTTGCACACACTGTATATATATTTTATGTTGTATTTTTTGACTTTATGTTTTGTTTTACCCCCATATGTAACTCTGTGTTGTTTTTAATCGCACTGCTTTGCTTTATCTTGGCCAGGTCGCAGTTGTAAATGAGAACTTGTTCTCAACTGGCTTACCTGGTTAAATAAAGGTGAAATAAAAATAAATAAAATAAAAGTGTGTGAGCACATTGTTACTGAGAAATGAGAAGGAGAAAAAAAAAATCTAGGCCCTATTCCGTCTTTGTCGGTGGATGGAAATTGGCATTGTTTGTTGTTCGTGTGCTTTTGAGTTTTTTTACTGCTGTACAAATGGCAAAACTACCGTAATTAATTGCAACATAGTGACAAGTAGTGGCAAGATTTAAAAGTGGTGAACCGTCCCCCCCTAAATTGCAAAGCTAACAGTTTATAATGTGCTCACATTGTACAGCTCATGCCAAACAGTATGCATAGCCAAAATTATTAAGCATCTCTATACCATAATCTTGAGACAGCAGACAAATCCCACAGATTTACTCCAAAATATTTCCCTGATTGCCTATTATTCAACTGATGAGATGAGGTGAGATACTGTATTTGCATTTGATCGTATCACTCTCGAGACATTGTAAGCCATTTTGTCTCCAAGATGCTTATAGCTTCTTTTTCCCAGCCCTACTACTCAAATAGTATCTTCTGGAAGTCATGGGCACATACTGTACAAAACTGGGGGTTTTCAACCTCTGGCATGTTGCCATGTACAGTAAACCTGTTTAGTGGGCTTTGTGAAGCTCTGTATTTTGCCCTTAAGAATCATGGCTGCGTCCAGGGCAGTATAATGAATGGCAAGAGTTGAGAATTGCTTCTCCAAACCTAGCCCATCAATCTAATCCACTCACGTCCTTTAGCTGAAATATTATTTTGGAGCTATGGGGCTGAGATGCATTTCCTTCTGACTGTTTGTGGTATATACTCTTCTGCCTCATTCCTGGCTTGGCTTCTCAGACTTCAGTACTCGGGAGGATTTGACTGAACTTTACTGTACTACAACGCCAGTGCCCTCGACAGCTGTGCCAACTGTGCAAAATATGATGACATTCATTTGAAATAACTCAAATACCTTGACAGTGTTATCTAATATCAATGCATTTTAAGACAAATACAAAAGCTTTGTACTTTGGCTCGGTGAGAATGATTGAGAAAATCCTGTCGAATGTTCACATTTCTATTTTTTTCTTCTTCATGAGAGGCATCATGATACAGTACAATATTCAAATGTTGTCTTAAGGCCAGGGGTTGGGGATAGCGGGCTGTGGCAGTCAGAAAAATCCTTATTCAATCTTCACCCCTCTGACTGCCTCAGATCTCCCTTTGAAAGGAACAAGGACCAAGGCGACCTCACTCTAATGTCATCTGGCTGCACGGAGAGCTAGCTAGGGCAATTAAATCTTGTTCCACTTTGTTGTACATGTGCAAAACACATTTCTCCCCTAAACATCAACAAAGCCGCCAATGTGTGAGGTATGGTCGTACTCTATGGATATCGTAGAACATGAACCTGCAAGAGCGAGTCACTGCTTTGATGTTTGCAGAGAATGACAGGGTGTTGTTCAGGGTCACGACAAGTCTCGGTTGAGTGACCCGTTTTGAAGCCTGACTGGTTAGGGTCAAGAAGATCGTTCTGAGAGAGATAGCGAGAGAGTTGATCAGAGATAGCACGAAAATAAGAAGGGATACCAGTCTGTAGTTTTTGGCGTCAGAGGAGTCGAGTTTCAAGCACAGATTTAATGACAAAGACCAGGGAGGTTTTCCAAAGCCTCGCAAAGAAGGGTACCTATTGGTAGAAGGGTAACAATTTAAAAAGCAGACATTGAATATCCCTTTGAGCATGGTAAAGTTAGTAATTACACTTTGGATGATGTATCAATACATGGCTGTGATCAGAGAAAACTGAGGATGGATCGACAACATTGTAGTTACTACACAATACTAACCTAAATGGCAGAGTGAAAAGAAGGAAGCCTGTACAGAGAGTAAAACTATCCCAAAACATGCATCCTGTTTGCAATAAGGCACAAAAGTTAAACTGCAAAAAAAAATTAACTTTATATCGTGAATACAAAGCGTTATGTTTGGGGCAAATCCAACACAACCCATCAATGAGTACCGTTTTCATATTTCATATTTTCAAGCATGGTGGTGGCTGCATCATGTTATGGATCAGCCTGGACTAGGGATTTTGGGGGGGATAAAAATAAATGGAATAGAGCTAAGCACAAGAAAAATCCTAGAGGGAAACCTGGTTCAGTCTGCTTTCCAACAGATACTTGGAGACAAATTCACCTTTCAGCAGGACAGTAACCTAAAACACAAGGCCATATATACACTGGAGTTGCTTACCCAGACGACATTGAATGTTCCTGAGTGGTGTTAGGGGTGTGAATACTAAATTAGATATTTTTGTATTTAATTTTCAATACATTTGCAAATATTTCTAAAAACATGTTTTCACTTTGTCATTATGGGGAATTGTGTGTAGCTGGGTAAGAAACAAATCTATTTAATCCATTTTGAATTCAGGCTGTGACACAACAAAATGTGGGATAAGTCAAGGGGTATGAATTATTTCTGAATCCACTGTATATCTCAATGTTATTGGCCACTCTTTCAGAAGCTATGGCTAGTAGGCTCTCTAACAGTATACACTTTTGCAGTATACACTTTTGCGGTGTGTGTGGCATTCAATAATACAGCATTGACACAAGAGTGGATGTATGTCAATATCAAATGAATATTACTGTGTGAAAATGTGCTAGGATTAAATTCAAGCCTTCATTTTAGTAGTTTATGTGTGTGTGTGTGTGTGCAACCCAGTATCACAGATTATTGTGAAATAGACAACAAATTGCTTATTGGAAACACGAAAAAGTGTGCCTGTCACAAATACACTTTTTTTGTGTGCAGTACACAATTTTGTATACAGTGCATTTCAATCACAGATAAAGACAGTAGGTTACTTAAGACAGAAATTATAGGATGGAGGTTGGGTGGGTGAAGAACAAGAACATGTTCGAATCTCATCACAGACAACTTGAGCATTTTAGCTAATTAGCAACTTTGCAACTACTTTTAAGCTATTTTGCAAAGCATGTTAACTAACCTTAACCCTAACCATAACTATTTAACTACTTAGCTAGCATGTTTCCTAACCCTAACCTTAACCCCTAACGTTAACTCCTAACCCTAACCTTAACCCCTAGCCTAGCTAACGTTAGCCGCCTATCTAGCCTAGCTAACATTAACTACCTAGCTAACCTAGCTAACATTAGCAACAACAAATTGGAATGTGTGTAATGTACACGAATGCATTATGAAGAAAGAAAATCATAGACTTGTCACTAATTTCCAAGAAGTAATTTGTGTCTATTTCACTATAAGCTGTGATACTGTGTTGGTGAGTGGGTGTGCCGTGGTGTATCTCTCTATCTGTCTGTCTGATTGTCTGTCTGTCTGTCTGTCTCTCTGTGTCTGTCTCTGTCTGTCTGTGTGTTGATAACTCTGTGTGTCCACCACAAGAGTCTGCTAGGGGAGGACGGCTTATAATAATGGCTGGAATGGAGTGAATGGAGTGTTATCAAACACATGGAAACCATGTGTTTGATGTGTTCAATACTATTCCCTTTATTCCGTTCCAGCCATTACTATGAACCTCTCCATCCCAATTGAGGTGCAACCAACCTCCAACTTCCATGGCTAGATAACAGTCTTTGTCTGAATGAGTGGACTCTGTGTCTTTGGCTTCAACATATCGTCAGAGTGATGTCAGTGGTTTGACATTGAGATGGAGATTAATTGCAGTTGTTCATGCGAAGGACTTCACCAGCTATCATTAATAAAGCCCCGAAACCCAAAGCAGCACTGCAGACAGGCTCGGAGTCATCTAAGGAGAGTCACAACCATGGATGGCAAACACTGTGGCACCCAGCCGCCATCTTGAATTATCTTCTATCAGCCACTGTTTATAAGAATCTGTTACCGCGCAATTTAGATTTTGGCTACTGGATGGGAGCAGTGTGTGTGCAAAGTTTCAGATTAATCCAGTGAAGCATTGCAATACTGGACTATTTTGTATCAAGTCTGCCCAAATGTGCCGAATTGGTCAATTGATACATTTTCAAGTACATAACTATAGATACAATACAAAATGGTAATACAAAATGTAAGTTTACACACTCCCAGGAATGTCATACATGATGGATCATTAGCTTATACACATCTAGATTGCCGGGCTGGGTTTTGTTTAACACTTTTTTGGTTACTACAGGATTCCATATGTGTTATTTCATAGTTTTGATGTCTTCACTATTATGCTACAATGTAGAAAATAGTAAAAATAAAGAAAACCCTTGAATGAATAGGTGTTCTAAAACTTTTGACCTGTAGTGTATTCGGAAAGTATTCAGACAACTTGACTTTTTCTACATTTTGTTATGTTACAGCCATATTCTAAAATTGATTAAATACATGTTTTTCCTCATCAATCTACACACACTACCTCATAATGAAAAAGTGAAAACAGGTTTTTAGACATTTTTGCAAATGTATAAAAAAACAAAAACTGAAATACCTTATTTACACAGGTATTCAGACCCTTCGCTATGAGACTCGAAATTGAGCTCAAGTGCATCCTGTTTCCATTGATCATCCTTGAGATGTTTCTACAACTTGATCGGAGTCCACCTGTGGTAAATTCTATTGATTGGACATGATTTGGAAAGGCACACACCTGTCTATATAAGGTCCCACAGTTGGCAGTGCATGTCAGAGCAAAGAACAAGCCATGCGGTCGAAGGAATTGTCCGTAGAGCTCAGAGACAGGATTGTGTCGAGGCACAGACCTGGGGAAGGGTACCAAAACATTTCTGCAGAATTGAAGGTCCCCAAGAACACAGTGGCCTCCATCATTCTTAAATGGAAGAAGTTTGGAAACACCTAGACTCTTCCTAGAGCTGGCAGCCCGGCCAAACTGAGCAATCGAGGGAGAAAGGCCTTGGTCAGGGAGGTGACCAAGAACCCGATGGTCACTCTGACAGAGCTCCAGAGTTCCTTTGTGGAGATGGAAGAACCTTCCAGAAGGACAACCATCTCAGCAGCACTCCACCAATCAGGCCTTTCAGGTAGAGTGGCCAGACGGAAGCCACTCCTCAGTAAAAGGCACATGACAGCCCGCTTGGAGTTTGCCAAAAGGCACCTAAAGACTCTCAGACCATGAGAAACAAGATTATCTGGTCTGATGAAACCAACATTGAACTCTTTGGCCTGAATGCCAAGCGTCACATCTGGAGGAAACCTGGCATCATCCCTACGGTGAAGCATGGTGGTGGCAGCATCATGCTGTGGGGATGTTTTTGAGACTAGTCAGGATCGAGGGAAAGATGAATGGAGCAAAATACGGAGAGATCCTTGATGAAAACCTGGACCTTTAGTTTTTTATAACTTAGCAACATTTTCAAAAAAACTGTTTTTGCATTGTCATTATGGGGTATTGTGTGTAGATTGATGAAGGGCAAAAAACAATTTAATAAATTTTAGAATACGGCTGTAACATAACAAAATGTGGAAAAAGTGATCTCTGTTTTTTGTTGTTGCACTGTTTGGATTTAGGCGGCCCGCCCATAGATTACCATGGCAGAACAATCTCTGTCAGTGGGTGTAATTGTTGATTATTGTGTCTGGACTCTGGACACACACATTGACCATGGGGAGGGAGAGGACACACACTGAGGGAGGCAGGTACTGGGAGGTGTGAGGAGGCTGGGGCAGGGTCATGACCTCAGGGCGGTGGGTGTTTGGGTGGGTCAGCCAGGTGGGGCTGCAGGTGAGACTGTTGCTGTAGTCTGGGCAATAGCCTTGGTCACAGTCATATGGAGGAGACACTGACTCAACAACAACACACACAACAGACAAACAGCTGTGAAAATGGAATTCTCCAGATTCTATAGGAATTCAAGTAGTCATGAAATGAAAAATATTTTTTAACCTCTAAAAGTTATAAGGGTTAACCTTAAACTGTTGGGGGAAGGGTTCTACTAAGCAAACATGGAATTGTTGTTAGATGGTCATACCATGGATCATTTAGCTATTTGATTTAGAATTTAAGGACCCTTTTTCGGTATCAAAAACATATGAAAAATGTTGTTTTGATACAGTATTCAACTTGGCCTTTACTACTATAGCCCATAAAGCACAAGTAATACGGTTTTGAAGTGTCAGTCCTATATCTAGGACGAATAAGAAAGCTCAGGATTTTTTTGGGGACACATATTTAACCCCTTATGTTTTTGCCACAAAACTACCTCCATACTTCCACTCATTTGTATAGGTTACCTTCAGACGAGTCCCGTGACACTTGCGGGGGTTGTAGAGCAAAAAGGAGAACATCATCGTGTGTTCATGAGTCTCCCCTTTCCATAGAGTGGTATTAGTTTGTAGGCGTCCATTCGGACACTACACACGTTTCCGTGGTCTGACAAACACTGCTGTAGCTCGGCCACCTTTCACCACAGATGCGGAAGGCCGACATAGGCAGATGTGGTGGATTGATGTACACTATACTGTATATACACAAGTATGTGGACACCCCTACAAATTAGTGGATTCGGCTATTTCAGGCACACCCGTTGCTGACCGGTGTATAAAATCGAGCAGCCATGCCATCTCCATTGACAAACATTGGCAGTAGAATGGCCTTACTGAAGAGCTCAGTGACTGTCAACATGGCACCGTCACAGGATGCCACCTTTCCAACAAGTCAGTTCGTTAAATTTCTGCCCTGCTAGAGCTGCCCCGGTCAACTGTAAGCACTGTTATTGTGAAGAGGAAACATCTAGGAGCAACAACGGCTCAGCCGCGAAGTGGTAGGCCGCACAAGCTCACAGAACGGGACCGCTGAGTGCTGAAGTGTGTAAATATCGTCTGTCCTCGGTTGCAACACTCACTACCAAGTTCCAAACTGCCTCTGGAAGCAACATCAGCACAAGAACCATTCGTCAGGAGCTTCATGAAATGGGTTTCCATGGCCGAGCAGCCGCACAGAAGCCTAAGATTACCATGTAAAATACCAAGGGTCGGCTGGAGTGGTGTACAGCTCGCCGCCATTGGACTCTGGAGCAATGGAAACGCGTTCTCTGGAGTGATGAATCACTCTTCACCATCTGGCAGTCCGACGGACAAATCTGGGTTTGGCGGATGCCAGGAGAACGCTACCTGCCCCAATGCATAGTGCCAACTATAAAGTTTGGTGGAGGAGGAATAATGGTCTGGGGCTGTTTTTCATGATTCGGGCTAGGCCCCTTAGTTCCAGTGAAGGGAAATGTTAACCCTACAGCAATGACATTCTAGTTGATTCTGTGCTTCCCATTTTGTGGCAACAGTTTGGGGAAGGACTTTCCTGTTTCAGCATGACAATGCCTCTGTGCACAAAGCGAGGTCCATACAGATATGGTTTGTCAAGATTGGTGTGGAAGAACTTGACTGGCCTGCACAGAGCCCTGACCTCAACCCCATCAAACACCTTTGGGATGAATTGGAACGCCGACTGTGAACCAGTCCTAATCGCCCAACGTCAGTGCCCGACCTCACTAATGCTCTTGTGGCTGAATGGAACAAGTCCCAGCAGCAATCTTCCAACAGTGGAAAGCATTCCCGGATTAATGCCCATGATTCTGGAATGAGATGTTCGATGTGCAGGTGTCCAAATACTTTTGGTCATGTAATGTATATGTACATGTGCATGTGCACACTCGCTGTGAATGCCATAAAATGGTACAGTCTTTGCAAAGAGATGGGGCTTGGCAATATTCTGGGTGGACCTCTTTCCAACTCTTCTCCACTCTCTTCCTGCATCTTCTCTACCCAAGTCTTTCCTCTCCTCCACCCTCTTTCCCTTCTCTTCCCTCTCTCCTCTCGCTCCGGGGCCTTGCTAACGTGCCGGAAAGCTGAAGGCACCCCAAGAGGCATTCCTGTGTGTATTGGGCTTGGTGGAAGTGATTAAAAAGGGATTTGGGTGGAAGGGGTTGTTGTCACTGCATTTGATTTATCACCCTCAGCTGGGAAAGCCTGATGCAATAGAGAAGTAAATTTTTACAAAACACAAATTCCAGGTGTATCCCCCAAGAACCTCCTATAGGTTGGAAACAGATGCACATCTACTGTGTATTTCAGTACCTTTGAGCGCTCTGATTGAGCCTGTCCAGAGTGACAGATGGGCGGGGTTTGCACTTTTGGGACAACTCCATTGGTTCCATTGCAACAGGCAAGCTTCAATCAACTCAATCAAATGCATGAGTATTTGAAAGAAAATAAGTACTATTTGAACCACAGGTCTTGAGATCTGCCCGTCCACATCCCCCCCCCACACACACACACACATGCATACAAACACACACACACACACACACACCTTCTTTGTGGGAAAGGTCCTAGAAAACATTAGGACAATTAGGTGCCATTAATACCGTGAGGTGACATGAGAAAAGCAGCTGGGTGAATGGGCAATGGAAGGGCAGTTACCAAATAAACACACCAAGAGTCTGCTTCCGTCCCTGGACAAGTATTATGGGGGTCTGGGTCTAGTCAAGAGGCGCCTTAGATGTTGAACCCTGGTTGGGTTTTTGTTTTCTTTTCCGCAGCTCTGTGAAAACGTTTGAGTAATGGTACCGTTCACTCTCCAAAAGAAACACAGGCACAAATGCAAGCAAACACACACACACACACACAAATCAAATCAAATCAAATTGTAATGGTCAGATACACATATTTAGCAGATGTTATTGCAGGTGTAGCGAAATGATTGTGTTCCTAGTTCCAACAGTGCAGTAGTATCTAACAATTCACAACAATACACCCAAATCTAAAAGTAAAAGAATGGAATTAAGAAATATATAAATATCAGGCAATGTCGGAGTGGCATTGACTAAAATACAGCAGAATAGAATACAGTATATACATACGAAATGAGTAAAGCAGTATGTAAACATTATTAAAGTGACTAGTGTTCCATTATTAAAGTGACCAGTGATTCCATGTCTATGTACATAGGCAACAGCCTCTAAGGTGCAGGATTGAGTAACCAGGTGGAAGCCGGCTAGTGATGGCTATTTAACATTCTGATGGCCTTGAGATAGAAGCTGTTTTTCAGTCTCTCGGTCCCAGATTATATGCACCTGTACTGACCTTGCCTTCTGGATGATAGTGGGGTGACAGGCTGTAGGTGTCCTGGATGGCAGGTAGTGTGCCCCCGGTGATACGTTGGGCAGACTGCACCACCATCTGGAGAGCCCTGCTGTTGCGGGCGGTGCAGTTGCCATACCAGGCAGTGATACAGCGCGACAGGATGCTCTCAATTGTGCTTCTGTAAATGTTTGTGAAGGTCTTAAGGGCCAAGCCAAATTTCTTCAGCCTTCTGAGGTTGAAGAGGCGCTGTTGCGCCTTATTCACCACACTGTCAAGGAACTTGAAGCTTTACACCTTCTCGACTGTGATCCCGTTGATGTGGATAGGGGAGTGCTCCCTCTGCTGTTTCCTGAAGTCCACGATCAGCTCCTTCGTTTTGTTGACGTTGAGGAGGTGGTTATTTTCCTGGCACCACTCCGCCAGGGCCCTCACCTCCTCCCTGTAGGCTGTCTCGTCATTGTTGGTAATCAGGCCTACTACTGTTGTGTCGTCTGCAAAGTTGATGATTGAGTTGGAGGCGTGCGTGGCCACACAGTCATGGGTGAACAGGGAGTACAGGAGGGGGCCGAGCACGCACCCTTGTGGGGCCCCTGTGTTGAGGATCAGCGAAGTGGAGGTGTTGTTTCCTATCTTCACCACCTGGGGGCGGCCCGTCAGGAAGCCCAGGACCCAGTTGCACAGAGCGGGGTTCAGACACAGGGCCCCGAGCTTAATGATGAGCTTGGAGGGTACTATGGTGTTGAAGGCTGAGCTACAGTCAATGAACAGCATTTTTACATAGGTATTCCTCTTGTCCAGATGGGATAGGGCAGTGTGCAGTGGGATGGCAATTGCTTCATCTGTGGATCTATTGGGGCGGTATGCAAATTGTAGCGGGTCTAGGGTGTCAGGTAAGGTAGAGGTGATGTGATCGTTAACTAGTCTCTCAAAGCACTTCATGATGACAGAAGTGAGTGCTACTGGGCGATAATCATTTAGTTCAGTTACCTTTGCTTTCTTGGGTACAGGAACGATGGTGGACATCTTGAAGCAAGTGTGCACAGCAGACTGGGATAGGGAGAGATTGAAAATGTCCTTTAACACTCCAGCCAGCTGGTCTGTGCATGCTCTGAGGACGCGGCTAGGGATGCCATCGGGGCCGGCAGCCTTGCGACGGTTAACACGCTTAAATGTCTTACTCACGTTGGCCACGGAAAACGAGAGCCCACAGTCCTTGGGAGCGGGCCGCGTCGGTGGCACTGTGTTATCCTCAAAGCGGGCACACACACACCAATGAGGTACTTCAATATTTAATGCCATTTTCTGGTACTAGGTCCCTACAGTAGCTCCCGGCTGCTGGGTTAAAAACTGAACAGTTAATTTCCAAGTGCAAAAGCAGTAAATTACTATATCATACTATAGAGATAATAGCCCATTCATTTCCCTAAGTGTATGTACAGTAGGGTAAGTGAGTTATCACCTACCTCCAGTGCTATAAAGTCTTCCCTTGAAAAGATATCACATCATTAAAGATAGCAGACGGTATATATATATATATATATATATATATTTTTTACATGTTTGTGTCTGTCATATCCTCTTGTTTAGTGGTATTTAGAAGAAAACAGAGATATTAGCAGAAATACTCTGGACATTTTTTTCATTTTACTTGTCATAGATCCTGAGGCTTTGTATTTTATGGTATTAGCAACATTCAAAAACTTTTTGATGACACTTTCATTCTTCACCCTTACTGTATTTAATAGATAGGAATAACTGTAGGCCTTCCTCCCCTCGCCGAAACTATGAAGAATTTGAGAAGTGTTCCGAAACTAATGAGCATGTGTTTTTGTCTGGGGCAGCAGATATTTTCGAACACAAAATGGAGAAGTTCTGGGAAAGAGGTAGAAATATGCAGAGGGAGTTGATATTTCATGTTTTTGCCTGAGTGCGCCTCTTTTGATAAAGATCCAACTATAACACAGCTTGTGCATGACGTTTACATACTTGGGCTCCCACTGACAAATGGGTAAATTAATGGATTTGTTTCTGACGATAATAGCCGACCAGGGGAGGTTCGTGCTGCAGTCCGGGAATCTATAGAAGAATTGCCCAGGAACAACACAATCCTCAATGATAACAATATGAGAGATTAGGTCAAGGCAGAAATACCTCTGGGTTCTACTTACAGGATAATGGAGGGACCAGAATATATTGTCTCCACCTTTCACATTACATTTTAGTCATTTAGCAGACGCTCTTATCCAGAGCGATTTACAGGAGCAATTAGGGTTAAGTGCCTTGCTCAAGGGCACATCGACAGATTTTTCACCTAGTCGGCTCGGGGATTAGAACCAGCAACCTTTCGGTTACTGGCACTACACTCTTAACCACTAAGCTACCTGCCGCCCGCATCTCTTTCACAACATGCCTGCTCTTCGAAAGAGGATACAGCTAAATGTTATCAAAACTGTAGACAAGTGAAACAAGTGAATTGTTTCATCACACAGTTAGCCAAGATGGCTAGCTAGTTTCCATTAGCGATGCTAACAATCTGTTAGTGTTGCTAACAATCAGGTTACCGAAAACTGAACAAACCATGTACAGTGGGGAGAACAAGTATTTGATACACTGCCGTTTTTGCAGGTTTTCCTACTTACAAAGCATGTAGAGGTCTGTCATTTTTTTCATATGTACACTTCAACTGTGAGAGACGGAATCTAAAAAATCCAGAAAAGCACATTGTATGATTTTTAAGTAATTAATTTGCATTTTATTGCATGACATAAGTATTTGATCACCTACCAACCAGTAAGAATTCCGGCACTCACAGACCTGTTAGTTTTTGTTTAAGAAGCCCTCCTGTTCTCCACTCATTACCTGTATTAACTGCACCTGTTTGAACTCGTTACCTGTATAAAAGATCATAGGTACACTTCAACTGTGAGAGACAGAATCTAAAACAAAAATCCAGAAAATCACATTGAATGATTTTTAAGTAATTAATTTGCATTTTATTGCATGACATAAATATTTGATACATCAGAAAAGCAGAAGTTAATATTTGGTACAGAAACCTTTGTTTGCAATTACAGAGATCATACGTTTCCTGTAGGTCTTGACCAGGTTTGCACACACTGCAGCAGGGATTTTGGCCCACTCCTCCATACAGACCTTCTCCAGATCCTTCAGGTTGCGGGGCTGTCGCTGGGCAATACGGACTTTCAGCTCCCTCCAAAGATTTTCTATTGGGTTCAGGTCTGGAGACTGGCTAGGCCACTCCAGGACCTTGAGATGCTTCTAACGGAGCCACTCCTTAGTTGCCCTGGCTGTGTGTTTCGTGTCGTTGTCATGCTGGAAGACCCAGCCACGACCCATCTTCAATGCTCTTACTGAGGGAAGGAAGTTGTTGCTGTATCTCAGGTGGATGTTCAGGCTAATAGTTATCAAGCGAGCTAAAGTGGCTTGCAGCAGGTTAGTACAGTTTGCTCCTACACTTTCTCTATCTGCTGTAATTCTGTCAGGCAAAATGTAAAAAAAGAAAAGGTTTCTCCAGTTGTGCTTACATTTGACTGATTGGGACTTAATCCACTTTCCATGTGTGTAGGTGACAAATTGTGTGGAGGATGAGACACCTAGCATCAAATGTTATCTAATTCGATCATTTGGTGAAAGAAAAACATTTAATTGCTCCAGAACATTATGACATTTATATCTATTCTGGGCTGAACACGATCCAATCTTCAATCCAGACATCTAATGTTTCATTGCACATTTCACTCTCTCTACTTTGGCCAGGCGAGGACCTAAACCATTAAGTGCACCCAAAACATAATTACATCTGACCACAACAAGGTATGCAGTATGTTTTGCCTTGATCTTTGGAATTGGAGGGGGTGGAAAGGGGCTAGAGAAAGGGATTTTGAACTCCCATTAGTAAGATTACACCATTTTATGGAAGGAGACAGGGTCAACAGGGTAGATTCAGTTACGTTAGTGAGGAGCATGCTCCCAAATGGCGCTGTAGTGGGTCAACCCAGAATATTAGCTTACATTAGTCAAGAAGAAAGGGCCATACCACCAGAGGCAGTGAATAGGGGGGAGGTTAAGTCGTCCACTGAGACAGCTGCAAACATAACAGACAGTATTAGAAAATAAAAATAATAACAATGTGATCTCTTAGATCGTAGGTGCGTCAAATTAGTATGGATGGGTGCTTTAGAATTGTATGGCCAGTGTCCTTTAGCTAGATGCCCTTCGCCAAAAACATGAACACACACATACACACACAGAGAGAGAAAATACTGCTACAGTTCAAGCACATTTTCCCATGATAGCCTTGCAGTGTCAACAGGAATTCACTCTGAGTTCTGTTTGCTTTTTTGGCATTAATTAGCCTTGGTCAGTAATACATAACCAGCACTAGAGTGAGTATCTCACCATAAAAACTTGCTGTTGGTCTTTTTCTTCAGTGAACAAACATTCCACAATCTCAGATTATAGCCGTATTACCATTAGAGGGATTGCTAGAAAATACACTTGGCCCTGGAGTGACTGTACTGATTTATGGGAGTAAATTTGGTAATTAAATTAAATGACTAAGTGCACTGGTGAAGACTAATGCAACATTATTACGGTTATTTATTGGGGTATATACACTACCAGTCAAAAGTTTTAGAACACCTACTCATTCAAGGGTTTTTCTTTATTTTTACTATTTTCTACATTGTAGAATAATAGTGACGACATCAAAACTATGAAATAACATATTTGGAATCATTAGTAACCAAAAAAGTGTTAAACAAGTGAAAATATATGTTATATTTGAGATTCTTCAAATAGCCACCCTTTGCCTTGATGACAGCTTCGCACATTCTTTCAACCAGCTTCACCTGGAATGCTTTTCCAACAGTCTTGAAGGAGTTCCCACATATGCTGAGCACTTATTGGCTGCTTTTACTTCACTCTGCGGTCCGACTCATCCCAAACCATTTCAATTTGGTTCAGGTCGGAGGATTGTGGAGGCCAGGTCATCTGATGCAGCACTCCATCACTCTCCTTCTTGGTAAAATAGCCCTTACACAGCCTGGAGGTATGTTGGGTCATTGTCCTGTTGAAAAACAAATGATAGTCCCACTAAGCCCAAACCAGATGGGATGGCGTATCGCTGCAGAATGCTGTGGTAGCCATGCTGGTTAAGTGTGCCTTGAATTCTAAATAAATCACAGACAGTGTCACCAGCAAGGCACCCCCACACCATAACACCTCCTCCTCCATGCTTTACGGTGGGAAATACACATGCAAAGATCATCCTTTCACCTACACGCGTCTCACAAAGACACAGTGGTTGGAAACAAAAATCTCTGATTTGGACACCAGACCAAAGGACCCATTTCCACCAGTCTAATGTCCATTGCTCGTGTTTCTTGGCCCAAGCAAGTCTCTTCTTCTTATTGGTGTCCTTCAGTAGTGGTTTCTTTGCAGCAATTCGACCATGAAGGCCTGATTCACACA
This sequence comes from Coregonus clupeaformis, assembly GCF_020615455.1. Taxonomy (NCBI): domain Eukaryota; kingdom Metazoa; phylum Chordata; class Actinopteri; order Salmoniformes; family Salmonidae; genus Coregonus; species Coregonus clupeaformis. Next base: position 1,456,341 of record NC_059209.1, read on the forward strand.
TTCTCCTCTGAACAGTTGATGTTGAGTTGTGTTGTTTACTTGAACTCTGTGGAGCTTTTATTTGGACTGCAATTTCTGAGGCTGGTAACTCTAGTGAACCTATCCTCTGCAGCAGAGGTAACTCTGGGTCTTCCATTCCTGTGGCGGTCCTCATGAAAGCCAGTTTCATCATAGCGCTTGATGGTTTATGCGACGGCACTTGAAGAAACTTTCAAAGTTCTTGAAATTTTCCGGATTGACTGGCCTTCATGTCTTAAAGTAATGATGGACTGTCGTTTCTCTTTGCTTATTTGAGCTGTTCTTGCCATAATATGGACTTGGTCTTTTACCAAATAGGGCTATCTTCTGTATACCCCCCTAACTTATCACAACACAACTGATTGGCTCAAACGCATTAAGAAGGAAAGAAATTCCACAAATTAACTTTTAAGAAGGCACACCTGTTAATTGAAATACATTCCAGGTGACTACCTCATGAAGCTGGTTGAGAGAATGCCAAGAGTGTGCAAAGCTGCCATCAAGGCAAAGGGTGGCTGTTTGAAGAATCTCAAATATAAAATACACTGCTCAAAAAAATAAAGGGAACACTTAGGGCGGCAGGTAGCTTAGTGGATAAGAGTGTTGTGCCAGTAACCGAAAGGTCGCTGGTTCTAATCCCCGAGCCGACTAGGTGAAAAATCTGTCGATGTGCCCTTGAGCAAGGCACTTAACCCTAATTGCTCCTGTAAGTCGCTCTGGATAAGAGCGTCTGCTAAATTACTATTTATTAATTATTACTTAAACAACAATGTAACTCCAAGTCAATCACACTACTGTGAAACAAACTGTCCACTTAGGAAGCAACACTGATTGACAATAAATGTCACATGCTGTTATGCAAATGGTATAGACAACAGGTGGAAGTTATAGGCAATTAGCAAGACACCCCCAATACAGGACTGGTTTTGCAGGTGGTGACCACAGACCACTTCTCAGTTCCTATGCTTCCTGGCTGATGTTTTGGTCACTTTTGAATGCTGGCGGTGCTTTCACTCTAGTGGTAGCATGAGACGGAGTCTACAACCCACACAAGTGGCTCAGGTAGTGCAGCTCATCCAGGATGGCACATCAATGCGAGCTGTGGCAAGAAGGTTTGCTGTGTTTGTCAGCGTAGTGTCCAGAGCATGGAGGCGCTACCAGGAGACAGGCCAGTACATCAGGAGACGTGGAGGAGGCCGTAGGAGGGCAACAACCCAGCAACAGGACTGCTACCTTTGCCTTTGTGCAAGGAGGAGCAGGAGGAGCACTGCCAGAGCCCTGCAAAATGACCTCCAGCAGGCCACAAATGTGCATGTGTCTGCTCAAACGGTCAGAAACAGACTCCATGAGGGTGGTATGAGGGCCCGACGTCCACAGGTGGGGGTTGTGCTTACAGCACAACACCGTGCAGGACGTTTGGCATTTGCCAGAGAACACCAAGATTGGCCAATTCTCCACTGGCGCCCTGTGCTCTTCACAGATGAAAGCAGGTTCACACTGAGCACGTGACAGAGTCTAGAGACGCCGTGGAGAACGTTCTGCTGCCTGCAACATCCTCCAGCATGACCGGTTTGGCGGTGGGTCAGTCATGGTGTGGGGTGGCATTTCTTTGGGGGGCCGCACAGCCCTCCATGTGCTCCAAGAGGTAGCCTGACTGCCATTAGGTACCGAGATGAGATCCTCAGACCCCTTGTGAGACCATATGCTGGTGCGGTTGGCCCTGGGTTCTTCCTAATGCAAGACAATGCTAGACCTCATGTGGCTGGAGTGTGTCAGCAGTTCCTGCAAGAGGAAGGCATTGATGCTATGGACCGCCCGTTCCCCAGACCTGAATGCAATTGAGCACATCTGGGACATCATGTCTCGCTCCATCCACCAATGCCACGTTGCACCACAGACTGTCCAGGAGTTGGCGGATGCTTTAGTCCAGGTCTGGTAGGAGATCCCTCAGGAGACCATCCGCCACCTCATCAGGAGCATGCCCAGGCGTTGTAGGGAGGTCATACAGGCACGTGGATGCCACACACACTACTGAGTCTCATTTTGACTTGTTTTAAGGACATTACATCAAAGTTGGATCAGGCTGTAGTGATGTTTTCCACTTTAATTTTGAGGGTGACTCCAAATCCAGACCTCCATGGGTTGATACATTTGCTTTCCATTGATAATTTTTGTGTGATTTTGTTGTCAGCACATTCAACTATGTAAAGAAATAAGTATTTAATAAGATTATTTCATTCATTCAGATCTAGGATGTGTTATTTTAGTGTTCCCTTAATTTTTTTGAGCAGTGTATATTTTGATTTGTGTATCACTTTTTTGGTTACTACATGATTCCATATGTGTTATTTTATAGTTTTGATGTCTTCACTATTATTCTACAATGTAGAAAATAGTAAAAAACTTTTGGCCGGTAGTGTAGGCCATTACTGGTGTATGTATGGCTTGAAAGCGAACGGCTCCGATGTCCATCTGTGTTCGCCGCCATTAATTCCTTGTATAGTTATTACGAGTCAGGAAATTAAACGAACTCCACAACACCTTTCACTGGAAACAGGTCATTTCTCATGTCTGTCACTTTCATGTTGACTACGTTTTGTAGACCCAGAGTTTTGCGCGTGTGTGCAGTATGTAGGCTTTACTACGTTCTGGCTGTATTATAGACTCACACAATTTCTTGACAGGCATCTTGGACAGCCTGCACTCTATGACCACATGAATACAGGACCCGATGAAGTCATGTCAAACAACTAGCCAGTCCTCATTATCACTGTATGCCTGGTGTGCATCCCAAATGTCACCCTACATTAATTTTGACCAGGCCCCTAGGGTTTTCGTCATAAGTAGTGCACTATGTAGGCAATAGGCTGCTATTTGGGACGCATCCCTGGTTTTCTTCCACTTGGTTCCAGAGCGCCTCAACCCTCAGTCGATACCCAATGACATATCTCAATCTGGATCCAAGTCATGGATAGAGTGTTTGACATTGTGTCTGACCATTTAAAACGTCCCATTTCAGGAATCTAATTGTGAGTGGAAATCGAGGGTTGGAACCGAAATTATTTTTAGTTCTGAACATAACCATTATTTTTTCCGTTCCGTTCCAATGTTCCGACCATCAAAATAAACAAAAGACAGTACCGGTTTATATTGTTCCTTTCTGTTCCTATTTAAACCTCTGAAATATTTTTCTTTTATTTAGCTCGACATTAAATTACTTCACCAATCATGCAGTGCGGATAGAGCAGGATGCTATGGAGCAGGCAAGCTATAGCTCAGTGAGTTGTTTACATGCATGATAGAAAGACAAGCGTAGGGCGTGAGATGCAACTGAAATTGTGCAGGTGGAGGATGGAGGAGGAGGCTTGGCTTGAAGCACTGTGCATCTTGTGATGACATGCATTATCTGAATTAGGCCAACATAATTATACCTATGGAGGAGCGGCTATGGAGGAGCTTTGAATGTCTTTTAACTTCAGAGTTGGCTTAACTTTGTACCAAAGCTAGCTAGCTAACAAGCTGGTGTGTGCAGAGCGGGACCAGAATTAAAAACACTTCTTACCTTTTTGTAGTTAATAAATCAAATGTGAAATGTGACAACTATATTATCCCTAACTAGTCCTGAAAAAGTTAATCCATTCTTCTCTAATAAAAAAAAATCTCTCTCCCTAGCTTCTGAATCACGCTTGTAACATCAGTAGGCTACAGCTATGCTTCGGAGGGGGAGGGGCAGGTAGCTTACACCCACACGCTGGCAAAGATTTTCAGCTGACAGGCAGACACTGGAAGAAGTTTATCATTGACAGAGGCAGGGCATTGCATAGATGCTTTGTTGCGTTCTTTGTGGGACTGGAAAAAAATGCCCAGAACGGAAAATAATGTTATTAACCGGTTCCCATGCTTTTAAAATAACGGTTCTGTTCCGGAACAGTATAGATCACTTTCGTTCCCGGTTCTGATTCTGTTCCTTGAAAAATTTAGTTGTTTTCGGTTCTGTTCCCTGAACGGGTTCCAACCCCTGTTGTTAATACTTGAAAGTATGCTCCACCACACACACCAACACACACCCCACAGACTTCACCCCATCATCCTAATGAAGTCACACACTCAGCATCTTAAACTGCCGCTTGTTGTAACTTTTGGATAGCACCACACACACCCACTCACACACACACGCATGCACACAGGCCTTTTTTCTTTCTGTTTTACAACACGAGTAACACAACCACAAAGCTCTTTTATCACTTCCCCCAGCCTGCCTCTCACTCTTATTAGCCAGTGAAGGGAAATGAGGAATCAGTAAAAATGCAGAGCATCATTAAACACTATAAACTGTATACTTAGAAGGACAAAAGAGCTCGTAAAAACATGCTGGATGAATGCCAGGGAACCTGTTTAATTCCTCCTCCGGCGACAAATCAGTCTGCTCCAGGTCTAATTTGTAAAAGACAACAACATAAAGCATATACAGAGCGAATAAAATGTTCACTGGGTATATACTGTACGGCCTGCCCACTTACAGTATTTGGCAATAATGTAGAGCAGATTTGTGATTTGACTCGTACATGTTGTCCGCTTATAAGCCACTATGTAACCAACACCAACCCCACCATATCAAGGAGCAGAGATGCATGTACCCACGCAGGTGAGCGCACACACACACGCACACACATGTGCACAAGTGCACACATGCATACTCACATGCACACACACACACACACAAGCACAAGCACACACACACACAAGCACACACACACACACACACAGACACATTCACACACACAGTCTTGCGCAGCTAACCTTGTGGGGACATACAATTCAGTCCCATTCAAAATCCTATTTTCCCTAAGCCCTAACCCTTAACCCTAACCCGTACCCTAACCCTAACCCTAACCCTAACCTTAAACCAAAAACCTAACCTTAACCCTAACCCTAAACCTAACCCTAGCTCCTAACCCTAACCCTAAAACGAACCCTATCTCCTAACCCTAAACCTAATTCTAAACCTAACACTAATTCTAACCTTAACCCTAAACCCCATATAAATAGCATTTGAAGTTGTTCTTGGTTTACTATTCTTATCCCCACAAGTATAGGTAAACACACACACACACACACACACCACACTTATTATTTCTCCCTAACATTATTTAGTCAAGGAGATAGATGATCTAACATTCACACTACAGACAGTTTCATAGATTGGTGTTTTGATAGACAAGTGATTTCCTTAGTGTACATAATAATTGTTTGTATGAATCATTCCTCGACAGAATGAATAAATGAAGACAGGAATGAGAAAATGCCATTTGAGTTGACATAAATAGTAGTTTATTTGTGGGCATTTTGACTTGATCACAGACGGATCCCGAACTCTCAGGACACTAGAGCAGAGTATTTAACTTGGAAGGGTGAGGTGCTAGGAGACCACGGGAACACTCGCAGAACCAACTCACCAAGCCGCCCATAAATTCTCACCCTATTCGCTCCCTCAAACTTAGGCCTTATCCCTTTTCCACATTTTGCTGAGATGAGGTTCTCGTGTGGAATTGTGACTTTCTAACCAACTGGATGTAATTGAAAAGTCATGCAAGGAAAATGTTAAAGTCCAGTTCGACACATTGAAAAACAAAGAAAGAAACACCAAGATAAGAAAAGGGTAAAACGGTCCCCCATAGCACAACTATACAGCATCCCGGGTGTATTACTGTATGTCTGGCATTCATTTATTTCATTTTTATTTAAGTGGGGCCACAGTAAAACTCAAGCCCCTCTGAACCTTTATTTCAAGCATATCACCTAAATCACTGGAGGTATGGTAGAAAAACAGGACACCTCGTAAAACTGGGGGGAAAAGCCCTTCTGTTTTAGTACACACCAGGGAAACAGAATCGGACTCTTTGTGAAAAGAGCACTTATATAACATTTAAAATGACAAAAGGGGACATGCATAGTTCAGCCAGTGTTTATTGTCCTCTTGTTTTTCAGTTGATTCAGACTCCCTTGGCTTTGGTGATTAGGAAATGGACTGCCCTTTTCATCTCATTGGCTCGGATTAGAGAGAGAGAGAGAGAGAGAGAGAGAGAGGGAGAGAGAGAGAGAGAGAGAGAGAGAGAGAGAGAGAGAGAGAGAGAGAGAGAGAGAGAGAGAGAGAGTTTATATCTAATGACTTTATCTAATCCCCGGAAAACAATGTCTTTATGGGACTGTGCATAACGTGTAGGGTATATGTCCCAGTCAAAACTGTTCGCTGCTCTGGCACCCCAATGGTGGAACAAGCTCCCTCACGACGCCAGGACAGCGGAGTCACTCACCACCTTCCGGAGACATTTGAAACCCCACCTCTTTAAGGAATACCTGGGATAGGATAAAGTAATCCTTCTACCCCCCCCAAAACAAACAAACCAAAAAAAAATTGTAAAGTGGTTAACCCACTGGCTATAGGATGAATGCACCAATTTGTAAGTCGCTCTGGATAAGAGCGTCTGCTAAATGACGTAAATGTAAATGTAAATGTATGTGTGGTCCAGGGCCTCCTGTAGTGAAAAGGGCAAAAGTGAAGATACAGTGTAGGTCACGGTTTCCTTTAAATCTGGAACAGTTGTCATCGGCAAGGAGGATGGAAGGGTGGGAAGAATGGTCACATACCCCACCTGCAATGGGGAACATGAGCAGAAAACCATACTGCCTTTTCGCTGTATGGCTAACCGTAACTGCCTACGTGACCAACTCTGTGGATGTTTGAGAGTTATAGTAGGGAGGAATGTGTATTAGAAGGGAAGCGGGCTCACAACCTTCCCCGTTTGGACTTTTATATGGCTGATAATTCCCGATAGCCTCAAGAGTTTTCACTCTACACACAAGGTCGGTAAAATGCATCCAGTGCGCCTCAGCACGTTGAGATGAGTCATTATCTTTGTGATTTTACCGTTAGCCACCATTCACCACAGACAATTTTCCTTGTGTGTTTTATAATAGTAAAATATACATCCCATCCCCAACAAACCCCATAGATAATTCCTTTGGTCACATTGGGTCTTTGTTCAAAGGCATGAAGCCGCATCAAATCACCAGGAGGGATAAGATGCTTTCATTCAATGTGGTAACTATAAACAATAAAACATAACCCAATCCCCAGTGATACATCTCTGTATACCACAACACTGTTATGTACCAGCTCATCTTAACCGTTTAACGAGGTCAATTACAAACTTGTTACAGATCACAGTTGCATGCATTTGGGAGTTGTCCACCGACTAATGTGGTTTCAAACACTTTCAAAGGCATGGTTTGGTGAAATATCATTATTTTTCTAGGCAGCAGCAGGGATGCTAACTGTGGTAGGGCGATAGAAAGAAACTCAAAATAAACCAAACCAAATATTCATCCAACTTCTCTGAGAATCTTTTATGCTTCAGTATTTTTTTTAAATTAACTTATACGTCAGAAACTTGCTTCTTCTTCAATGTATTAGTGCATTGATTTATGTGTGAAGGTAATGTACTAGCCTATACCACTAGATGTGTATTGTCACTACACATACTCACAGCATATAATCAAATCAGACATGGCCTCCCGAGTGGCACTACAGACCCCTGTTTGATCCTGGGCTGTGTCACAGCCGGCCGTGACCCGGAGACCCATGAGGCGGCGCACAATTGGCCCAGCGTCGTCTGGGTTAGGGGAGGGTTTGGCCGGCTGGGATTTCCTTGTCCCATTGCCCTCTAGTGACTCCTTGTGGCGGGCAGGGTGCCTGCAAGCTGATCACGGTTGACAGCTGTTTCCTCTGACATATTGTTGCGGCTGGCTTCCGGGTTTAGCGAGCAGTGTGTCAAGAAGCAGTGCAGCTTGGCAGGGTTCTGTTTTGGAGGACACATGGCTCTCGACCTTCGCCTCTCCCGAGTCCGTAGGGGAGTTGCAGCGATGGGACAAGACTGTAACTACCAATTGGCGAGAAAAAGGGGTAAAAGTTTTTAAAAAAAATCTAATCAGACATGTGCAACCTTCCATTGAGTTTTCAGATTTTCACTGACAGATAATGCACAGAAAATGGATTCCTGTGCGAACTAGCTTTGGATCAATATTTGTATTGCCCATGGAGATTCTCTTAACTCCATAAAAAAGCTGTGTGTGTGTGTTATGGCTTAACCCAGTTAAAGCCTGAAGGTTTGTTAGGGCTTCACTTCTTAGACATGTACTTTTTCACCAACAGGGTTGGCGAGTAAAGGCCTTTGCAGACTATACGTCAGATTCAGTCTTTTAGAAAACGTATTGGATTACTTTTAAATACAGAAAGGATGTTTGCGCAATAATATATTATGACACCTTGCTGTTTTCTCAATGACATTAAATTCAGCATTGAAAATAGGCACACCTTTAAGTTTATTTCACCTGAGCTAGTCTGACCACAAATCAGAGACCGGGGTGGTAGGTAGCCTAGCAGTTAAGCGCGTTGGGCCTGTAACTGAAAGGTTGCTGGTTCGAAACACAGAGCCAACTAGGTACAAAAATCTGCTGATGTGTCCTTGAGCAAGGCACTTAACGCTAATTGCTCCTGTAAATCGCACTGGAAAAAAGGTGTCTGCTAAAAATGTAAAATAATGGCACACCAAATGCATTTGATGGGTCCTTTTTGTCTGCTTCTAATGCCTCTTAAGGGGGAAGTAATCCAAAAATAACGGAAAGTAATCAGATTACGTTACAGAGTTTGGGTAATCCAAAAGTTACGTTACTGATTACAATTTTGGACAGGTAACTAGTAACTGTAATGGATTACATTTAGAAAGCAAACTACTCAACCCTGTCCACCAATAGCTTTAATCATTATCGTTATAGTGTAGTTTGAGGGTTCCTTTAAAGGTGGCTGGATGACAAGATGACAAGCACTTTAGCTGAGGCCTCATAAAGCTGCATGCCTACAACTTCCTGGTTCTTCTCAAACAACAAAAAACATCTGACCAACCACAAGAGAGCAAATTAATTACCAAGTAAATAATGAAATGATACAAATCAACCTATTCAACACAGTTCAGGAAAAACATGAAAGGTGCAATATGCAGAAATCGCTCCGCCATTTCCTGGTTGCTAAAATTCGAATAGTTCGCCTAATTTCAGTTTATTTGACAAGACAAGCAGTCATTGTGTAGAGAATCATTGTACCATCCAAACCACTGTGAAATATATTTTAAATAACTAAAAAAATTGTATTTTCATCTGTCTGAAGCAGGTGTACAAAACCAAAAGTAAAAGATGCAAAAAAGAAACATAAGAACAAGAAGCATAGAAATAGCGCACATAGAACAGATTTACTGCTTATTAGACTTGCTTTCAATGAGAATGACAGATATACTGTATAACTCACATTTCTATGTGAATTTGGTCAGGTCGCCCAAAACGTTACATATTGTAGCTTTAAAATGGCCATAGAAAATTACAGTTATAATTCTCTTACAATAATCCAACCCAGTTTAGTCTGTCTTTGTGTGGGAAATTACATAGAAACTGTCTAAAGCCAATGGGGAAGATAAACTGTCGTATCCTCACCTAGCTCTCCGGCTATCCAACCTTTTCAAGGGTCCATGAAAAGACCACCTCCCATCATCCTTTTTTGTATATGGGTCACACACACACACACACACATACACACACACACACGCACACACGCACACACACACACACACACGCACACGCACACACACACACACACACACACACACACACACACACACACACACACACACACACACACACAAACACACCTACCTTACGGACTGTAAAACGCAGCTAACATTCAGCAGATGCCCAAACTCTGGGAAAATCCAGAGGGGACCGAGCAGTGAGGAAGTGGTAAAGGGGTAATGTTTTTTCGTTCTCCTCCATGCCAGTTTTCTTTATTTTTCTGTAGCCTTGCCAGTCCTGTTGTGGGCCCTGATACAGGGTCCCAAGGGCCCAGCGGTGAAATGGCAATATGGACCATCTGACACCTGTCAAAACAGTCCTGTTAGTCAAGCGTCGAGCCCTGTCAGCTCACTGAGAAAAGTGCTAGGCAGCCTCTCAATTTCTCCTTCCTCCCTCTCCCTAACTCTCCCTCTCGCTCTACCCTTCACTTTCTCAACCTCACTTACTTTCTCTCCCTCTGGACAGACACATGCACACCAGAACCACATTCTCTACCCTCACCAAAAGACTAAGGTTTCCTACTTGTACTGACCTCTCACTATTTCCTTCTCTCTCTCCCTCTCTTTCTCTCTCCCCCTCTCTCTCTCTCTCTCTCTCTCTCTAACACACACACACACACACGTATCACCACACAATATAATTCAATACAATGCAGTGCACTTCTGTGGACGATAAGCAGGAGAGCAGCACAGATCCAGAGCTGCAGGAGGAGAGGAAACAGTCACGCGCTATGTCAGTGCAGCTCTATTCAATTACCCATAGGCTTATCTGTTTACATTAGTTGTTTGCAATCTCTTTCCCCAATGCTTAACAGGAACCAAGCAGGGGACTTATTTTTTGTGGTCTGCCTTCCTTGCTCTTGAAAAATGTTGATTATCGAATGTAAAAACAATGGAGCAAAGTCGAGGCAGAGAATTAACTTATTTGAGCGTATAAGAACACTAACAAACACTGTGAACATTTTGAAAAGCTGATAATGTAAATAAAGGGTGTTACATGGACCGATAGGGGATGAGAATAAGGTTATGGACCGGGTTCCTGGCCTAATAACATACAGTATATTCAACTAAATCCAGGACATTACTAATACCAAACATTAAGTTCTATGGGAGAAATCAATGTGCAAATTTCCTGGAAAAAGACACACACTTCCTTCACCAGATCTGGTTATTAATGTGATAAATATGGAGATTCTGGCAAATGATTCTGTGGGTGCTCGAAGATTCCCAATATGATCCCAAGACATTCTTGGAGTCCTGGAGAAGATGTCCCCATCCCTAGAGCCACAGCTGCTTCACTTGTCAAAGGAAGTGGTGGAAGAGAAAAACTAAACGAGGAACCAGAGTGCTCTTCTTCCTTTTCATGTCTTATTAAAAACATGCCCTCGATAAACTTTTATATCCTGCCTTATTAATCGGCCTTGGTTTGACTCTGGAACAGCCTTGAAAAAGACCTAGTTGAACCGTTGGGTGTTTATGTGCTGGCTCTAAATAAATGAAAATACTAAGCATATAACTTTGATGTCCTGCATGTGGTTTTCCCTGTGGATAGATATATTATTACTTTGACTCTGGAACCACCACCAGAGAAAGAGCAAGGCAATTGTTCCCAGTGTAAAGACATTAGAGTTCTAATGAGTCTCAGACAGATGCAGTTTAGAGAAGGTCCTCCTGAGTCCCCACGTACATCCTTTGCCCCTTCTCCATCTATCGACTGTGGTCATCCCAGGTCACCAAGAACTTGAGGAACCATGTGGAACCAGGTCCACAGTATTGTAGTGATACATAGCTTAAACGGAGTGAAACAAACACAATGGAAAATGTCTAAGACCATATACATACAGTTGGCAACAGTTTCTGTATGGATGGCATTGGATTCAATTTTAAATTGACGTTACAGTATGTTGATGGTCCTTTTGGTCATTTACAGTTGTCTATCTTTGCTATAATGACCTTGGTCTTTCCACCAGGTATATTAAATAGCTCCACTTTCCCCAATTCAGACAATGATAAAGGATTCAACTGATTTGTGTGGTTAAGTGCAGCAACACTTATCTGATCTGCCATTGTCTTTGGACACCCATTGTACGAATGTGGCAGTTCTTGTGGCAGTTCTATGAATTCCTATAGTCGGGCAGACGTGCAGTATATTTGTTCAGAAAGTGATTTAATAAAGCCATTGTTAAAGGAAAGAGAGCTGCGTTCGATTTGGAGTACTATTATATAACCAAAACATCCCTTTACTGCAGACTCTCTCCCTCTCTCTCTCTCACACTCTTGTAACAAAGTGATGTAAGTGCAGCAAATGTCCCCCATTCATTTGGGCCGGATGGATTGTGGAGGGAAGGCTGCCAGTCCGATGCGTCATTAAATCATCCACGACTGAGGGGTATTACAGGAGAGATACAAATAAACAGTCCCACACACGAGTGTAGGAAAAATATTAGGCATCAACCCCAATCAAAGTTTAAACAGTGTTTAACAAAGAGAGAGAGGTGACAGCTGTGGCATCTCGTGTATAGCAGAGGACAGTAAACATGACGACATGGTACGATAAAACCTCTAACCCATGTGACGACATTGTTCTTGGTATTGATTATTCATTGAATATCAGGACTTCGTTAATTAGGCACTTAAGGCGTCAGCATGCTTCAGTTTGGCTGAACTCGGTTAGGCGAACCGAACGAGTGTGCTCGCATATTTCCTTAAAAACGACAATAGTACTGTTTGTCCATTTTGAGATGCCGTAGCCAGTACACACTTCCTCAAAATAGGCAGAATTAATCGAAGATAACTCAAGAAACATGTCATTAATTTTGACATTTTTGCAGAGGAGATCTTAGTCGCCCAATTTTACATCTAACTAAGATGTTTGGTTCAGTATTTCTCATTCAAAAAATTTGTATGAAAACCAGTCTCAATTGAAGAATCCCTACTGTTGACCAATCACCAACGAAGGGGCGTAGACTTCAGCTACCGACTTCGGCTTGCCTCAAGAGTTTTTTTGTGCCCGAACTGCCTGAAAAAACTCTTACCGAAGTCCAAAACTAACAAAAACGTCACAAAATGTTGTCATACTATATGCACAAACTCTTCTGAACTGTTTTGGCTTGGAAGCATGCGGACACCTTTAGGAGTTTACAGACAGCCCTTGTGCCCTAAACTGTGAATGAACCATTTCCATAGCGGATTGCATTGTTTGTGTTATTGTATCTATGAAAGTAAGTGTGACTAAAGGCCCTTCATCAAATGGCACCATCCAGATTGCAATAGGGAACAGTTGTGTGTCCCAATTCTGTTTCCCTAATCATCTAAACATAATCTCCATAACAGCTGGGCTCACTCTTCTGCTGGACGCCGCCTGCTCAGTGTGTCGGTCACGGGGGCCTAATGGGAACCAGGGGAGGGCCTGGATGATAAGAGAGGACCAGGGGAGTTGATTTTGGTTCCGGCCTGCAAATTGCTATAGGGAATTGGGCCTTTCTGTTTCTCAGCTTCACCTGGCCAGAAAGACCAGAGAGAGACCCCAAAAGGTTCTTCAAAAGGTTTCAATTTGACGAACCCCTAAAGGATACTCCAGGAACCTTTTCTTTTTAGTGTACAGTATACAGGGGTTCTTCAAATTGAAAGAACCCCTTTTAATGGATCCTCAAATAACCTTTTGGGGTTAATTTTTGAACTACCTCTCCTCCCCTATTATAATTAATAATAATATACAACAATAACAACAATAACACAATATTTTAGTTGTCAGTGTTTATTATGATTTTAGTGGCAAAGCAGAATAAAAAAATCCAAATATGAGGTGAACTCCCAGCAGAGCTCCAAGTCCAATGGAGTGTTGGCATGTTGATGTTAATGTGTTGATGTGCTTCGTATCCATAGCCAGAATGACTTTGCAGTGCATAGTGATCGAACAGATTTCCTGTTATATTCATCAGTGGTGTAGGGAGGGTGAAGTCTGTGAATCCAAAAAATAGTAATTATACTGATTTTTAACAAAACATGCACAAGACAGTATTCATACCTTGGTTTTTGTGGTAAATGTTAATGAAAAAAAACTGTTTTAATAATAGTATTCATACACATACTGTACCTTGTTCATAATGTAGAGGCCTATGGGATTTTCATTGAAGAGGTAAGGGAGGAGGATGGTACATGTGATCTGAACAACATACCAATATCAATTGACATACTGTACCTTTGTATGCCTCCTCGTCTGTATACCTGCAGACACAGACATATAAGTGAGCAGTTCAGTCATCTGCGCCCAATACAGCTAGCCTTCAACATATTCTTACCTCTTGATGATTGATAGCCATTGAATTGTGTCCATTTCCTGTTTTAGAAAGATTTGCACAAATATGAAAACATAGATGGTATCATCATAAAACAATATCAATTTAGATCATACAAGGGACAAACCTTACCTTAAATTGAGGAGATCTTTAAATGTTTCAGTTAAGTGCCTGCACCTGCTGTCATTTCAAATCCAAATGTTTCAGTTGGGCAGTTAGGTTTCTGCAAGAACACCCACTAACTAAGGAGGTTCCTCGATGAACCCCACCTCCTATGGGGTTCTTGGAAGAACCTTTTAGGGGCCATTTTCAGTGCCAAGAACCCTAAGGTTCTTCAAAGAACTTTGAGGATCTTAGAAGAACCTTTGTTGAACCCCTAATTCTTTGAGTGTATGTCCCATACAGGGTGAACTTGCCCCACGAGGTAATTATGCAAAAAAAAAAAATGATGTAAGCACTTCGCAGCAGCCGACAGCCTGAACATATAGAAAATGACACTGAGTTTTCAAGTGCTCAGATGTCTGCTTTGACAATATGTTGAAGAGTTTCCAGCCTGAAATACCTCTCAACCATACTCCAGTAGCTGTCAGTTTCTATTTCAGTTTTGGACCAGAAGACATATTATTTTCCACTATAATGATCTCTCCACAGTGACTGTCAGCAGCTTGCAACATGATTTTCTCTCCAACAGGCTCCATTGAATGACCGGCCAAAAAAACTATGCAGGGAAGCCATCGTAACACCTGTGTTTGTTACTAAAGAAGACGTAGGGATGATGATTTGCCATCCTGCATTAGGGCCGTCTCTCGGTGCAGTGGCACTGACCTTTCACTGTCCCAGTCTCATAAAAGAAAGGCATGCTGGGAAAGCAGTTGTGGTTATGCATCGCTCAATGCCTCTACCTCTTCCCCAGAGTGGCTATACACATTCTCCAGCAACCTTGTCGTTTGACCTCCATCATGACTGGGCAAATTGGATATCTGTTTCCCCTTCGAAAAGAGAGAGATAAAAAAGAAAAACAAACTCCTCCAGGCCTATATAATATTAATCTCCTGTAGATCATTAGTCATAATCGTGGGTGTTTGACAGGTAACTAAATGAAACTCAGTCACGACTCTTGTGAGAGTAAAGATGTGGAATATGGAGTTCTAAGTGCAAACTTTGTTATGTTAAAAGTAAAGAAATGTATGTTTGCGTACAAAATCTATAAAAGCATCCTCTTATGTAACATTTTATATTGCAAATTATTGTCCATGTTCATATGGTTTAGTGAGTGTTTCACAGTGAAAAACTCACCCTCTCCTCCAGTTCTCAATCCTGCTTGCTCTTGCGTTATGTTGATAGCAATCACAATTATGCTTACAAGGTCCCCTAAAAAATCGGCATAAATTAAATCAACTAAATTGGCTAAATAATGAACAGGACACCTTCATGTCATGGTCACTGTAATTTCATGACACGTGAAAACAAGATGAATACAGATGTAGGATCTTAATTTAATTCAGTTTGCAACAGCAGGAAAATAATCCTGCAACAAGACAAAATGTGAATTATTATGTGGATTATAATTAATGGACATTTTTGTAGGGGTTTATACATATTTCATTAGGGCAAATCAAGTCTGAAATTTCAAAGTGAAAATTACAAACTTTAGAAGCCTTTTAAAACCTCAAATACACTCCAAATTTGCATTTCCTGCAGTGCAGGAAAATTCTCAGCAACAAAATATTGACCAAATTAAGAGCATCACTAAAGGTAAAAATTTCTGCCCAATTCCGTGCACACTTTCATTTTTGTACGGCTGTGTGGAAAGTGTTTTGCATACAGATGTGATGTGATAATAAGACCATTGTTCTCTACTTCAAATGAATGACAGCAGGAATTAGCTGCAAAAAGTTTTGCCACAACTATCTGTCTAACTCTCTCAAGCCTCATCAAGCAATGTTTGTGAGCCTTTATGGAACCTCTGTGAGCTCTTGTGTGGAAGTATATTTTTTTGCAAGGCATGTATTTATTAGCTAGTGTCTGTGTGTTTGGCAGTGGAACTGAGAATTGGGTGCTTCGTGCTCGCTGTTGAGCAAGTACCCCTTTCATTAAAAGTAGACCGAGCAGAACACCAGAGGCAGAGAGGATTTCTGGTCTGGGGAGCCGCTCCAAGCCCGAGCTACCCTACCCACACACTGATAATTAAGGGCCCGGCGCCCTTCCCCTGCCCCAGCATGAGTGCCTGTCCTGTGGGCACTGTTTCAACCGGGGACCCAGGCTCTGCTGCCTAAGCAGGCCTCAGGAGGGCACTGGCTCACTGAGTGGGGCAGCAGAGCACATAGATTGACTGTGCTTCATAGTGGGCCACTGTTTTTACCCAACTAAGACTTCCCCTTCTTATCGCCACCAACATCAAGGTCTACTGGTCACACAAATTAAGGGGCAATTATGCTTTGGAAGCACCAGAGAGATCAAAGTGGTTTCCACTGAAGTAGAATCCGCTCTGGAGAGCAAAACAGCTTGATAAGGTTGGATTGCGTAATTTAATAGGAAGCTGACCAACACAACCACACCAAATAATAATTTATGAACAATTGCCTTAAAATGGGTAAAAGACAATCACAATGAGACAACTGTTGTTAGCCCAATTGTTGTTATTCTGCAAGATATGAGCTCTGATAATGCATTCATTATGATACAGGGCAGAGTCCAATTAAACTGGGAATCTTTTCCTCTACCAGGCTCTCAAAAACTAGAAGATTTTGATGGGAAAAGAGATGGAGGGAATCAAACCGACTGAGAATTACGGCTGCTCCAAGACACTGTCGAATAGGCTGTATCTGCAAAAAATGTAATCAGCCTGCAGAAGAACGAAGAAATAGAAAAAACAACAAGAACAAGACAGAGAAAAACATATTTCATCCTCCCTCACTTTGGTTCCTTGATTCTCTCCCTGGCAGTAATTTAATGCAAATCTCACAGCAGTCAAACACATTTCAGAAATGAATGGAGCTTTATGGATTCAAATGTAATTTGCTAACAGTTAATGAAAACCCTCTCAATATAAACAGAGGGGTGCTTATTGAACAGGTGTCGGGGAACAGTTGAAACACCAACGCTCGGTCCATCTGATGTTTACAGATGGGCCCTTCTTCTTCTATTCCCAGGGGAAATGAGATAGGGTGCTAATCTAATTTCGATACGTGTGTAACGATATCTGGTTGGGCACATGTGGTCGTGTTTACTCACCATGTAGAAATGCATTTAGGAAATTCTGACCTGTGTGTGTGTGTGTGTGTGTGTGTGGTATGTGAGTGTGTGTGTTCCATGACCTGCTAGTGTTTCATGTCTGAGTGCTATTCCTAGTGCTAAGCCCACCTGTCCTGCCCCCCAACAGAAACATAAAACTAATAGGTTAAATAGGAAGTGGGCAATAAACGGTGTTCAGCTACTTTTTGGGGACTTGCATGTGTTGCGCCCATCTTTTGTGAAGAAAGTCATTTTCCTGAGTCTGTTGAAAGCAACAGCCCATGAGACAGTCATAACTATCTAGTTAGGGTCCTTCACAGACACATTTTTCAGCATTTATTTGACACTCTGTGTCCCTTCAAAATATTCCAAAACTATCTGGAGACCTCAGCAGTGACACCAAGAGAGCATATGTTGATATGTGTGTAACACTTAGCAGATTCACCCTCAGAGAAAGTTTGTCCTGTGTGTGTGTGTTTATGTATGTGTGTCTGTTTCTCTTTGTGGAGGGAGGGAGGTAGCCTGACGATTCACATTAAATTCTTCTGCTGCTCTGTTGTTCGTTACATACTTTAGTCTGAGACTGCCATCAATCTCAGACTAAAGCATTGTACAAAACAAAGTAATCAGCGATTGAATCGTCTCTAACCAATCAGAGTATCAAAGCCAATGACACATTTTCTAACCGCCTCTTTACCCACTTGTGTTCTTGCTCTGGCCAAACCCATCGGTTTCTGGACCAATCAGACGGCCCGAATGTGGTCGCATTCAGCGAAGGGTCGGGGAAGAAACTAACGTTCGTGGGGGTGGCGTAGCGTTTGGCCGGAGCAAGGAGTCTGGGTAGCCAGGCAAGGAGGGAGGGTGGGTGGGTTGGAGGGAATGAATAGACTTGTGGCATGTCTCGTCTGTCTGGCGCTGCCATTTTCTCAGTCGCCGGAATGATTTGTTTCTTGAAAATATTATGAGCTGAAGCCGTGGCACATCTTCCCATGCTAAAAGACGTGGATTGGGATAACACAAAGCACACGTTCTCTCCCATTTACGCTGATCGTCACATTACTGGGGAAATTTCTGACCGTGCTTAAAATATAGCAGGCCTTGTAATTTAGAGATCAGACATTTCCGGCATGCAAGGGAGACTGTGCCAAGCTTCTGACTTGTTAAGCATGGGGGAATTGATTTCCAGGACAGGCCAGTCTCTCAGCCCCCCGGGCTGCTTTATTGATTGGTATTTGACCGTGGCTCTGGGCGGTTAACGTGTGAAACCAATCCAATGCTTTGTTGGACTTGGCACATCCAAAGTAATGACAAGTCTTCAGGCTTCCATCTCCAGTCGTAACACCGGACACCGATCTATTAAACATTCAAGTGCTGAGGAGGGAAGATTCCTGGGTGTAGTAGCGCTACTTCAGTGTACCCATTGTCTGGACTAAGTCTGGACTGTCGACTTTAGCTCATTTCTTGGAGGATCACTTGCCCTAAAAGTGTCAAGAAATGTAATGTCAAGAAATGTAATGTCCCTCCACTTTTGGCATCATTAATAATACAACTTGAGCCGGAGAATCCGATAAGCACAACAGTCCTATTAATTGCAGTATAAATGAAGTGTGAATAGTAAGTGTTTATGTCGACACTGAGTTGCCTGAGTGTAGCCCTTTGAAGTGAATCCAATCCGCACAGTGACCGTTGGGGAATGTGCAGAGGCTTTTTTTGGTCGTCATACCACAGCCATGTATGATACTGGACGTATGACGCTCATGGTGCTCCTGACCACATGTGGGCTTTAAATGAAAATGTTAACAAAGACCTCGGAGGGTGAACGATGGCTTGGGTCGTGGTCTCAAGGGTGGGGGTCTGGAGTATGTGGATTAGGGTCTGGAGATGGGTAGCGAGGGAGTCATGGAGGGCAGGGATCTACATCACCACGCCACATAGGCAACGGGGGCCATTCGTCACCCTGACAGGCCGGTGGCATCAAGTGTGACATTCCTGGGTGTGCGGGGCCACCAGCGCCGGAGCGTGCCATACAAACACACCCCCAGAGCCCAGGGCCACACATCTGGAGGGGAACCCGATCCTTTTCCACAGCCTGGGGGCAGGGGGGCTGAGAGGTGATGGGGGGAAGGGGAGGGTCCTTTCACTTATGAGCTGATCCCTACATGCAACCCTGTTAGCACTTACATGTGAGGTCAAGATCGTAAAACATAAGAATGTACAGTTGGCAGGTTGCAGGGGGTCTGTGGGCCTGCGTCGGGGAGGGGGGGTAAGTCCGGACCTATTTGCATCACTCCATGTGTGTTTGTGTGTGTGGGGGTGTTTGTGTGTTTGTGTTTGTGTTTGTGTGTGTGAGGCCCGGCTGACTGATGGTGTCATCGAGGGTGGTTCAGGTTTTCTAAACATCGTATCGTTGGGGGGTGGGTTACAGGTTTGGGGGGCAGCTGAGACCAACACCCCCATCTCAGCCAACCCCAACCGACCATATCTCTCTCATTCATCCTTGCTTTCTTCCATGCATGTTGGCTTATTTGTCTTTTTTTTTTTTACAATACAAAACATACAGTACACATATAAAAGACAACATACAGATGCACACAAACATCAACAACATCACACCTTCCCAGACCCACCTGTTCTCACCCCTATCTCTAGTGCCTGCACTGCTCTCCGCCATGTCCTCAAATTGCACCATTTTGTTCTTCTCCATCGCCCATGCTCTTTCAATATTTAGATAATGAACCGTATGATTTTTCCATTGTCTTAACGATGGAGGATTGGTTGATTTCCAGTTTTTAAGTACACGTTTTTTCAAGATAATTAATGAGAAGAGTATCGTCCAACTCATCAGGTATCTCACTTTACCCTCATATGACGCCTTGAAATATGCAGACAGACTGATTAAAAGTACATTTCTAACAACCAACTTCTAACTCTGCCCATAACCTTTGGACTTTAAAGCATTCCCAGAAGGCATGGATTATTGAGTCATTGTTAGTTTTACACTTAAGACTTGACTCTGTTGTTGTGCTGTAGAATTTGTGAATTTTGTCTCTTGCATAATACATTCTATACATTAGTTTATACTGGATTAAGCGTACATTTATGTTAACTGTAATTTTGTTAGTTATGTTCCAACATTCCCTCAATTTTTTGCCAGTTATTTGGCTTTTCTCCGTAATGAAAATTCCACATGTGCCACATCAAGACAGGCATTTTACTATTCTGCCTCTGCTCGTCCTGGTCCTAAGGGGCGAGCTGCAGACAGAGCAGCACACACAAGCCTACAGAGAAGAAGTGACAAATGTTTCTCCCCTCTCCTTTCTCTCAGGAGATTTAGTGACTCGATTGACTTTTTAAGCCAGGACTTTTCATCTTTCTGAGACAATGGCGACACTTCACAGGGCTCCTCTTTTTTCTTCCTTCACAATCCAGCAGCGTATTACTTTAACTAGTCCGCTCATGTTTTAGATATGTCCCTTGGGTTTTACAAAATATAGGATTTTCATCGAACAAAGGCTCCATTTTAAAAGGGGTCGTTTTCATGAGACTTGTGAGTCTCAAGTTTATGGAAGCACATTTTTACCATAAAAATGCATCTTTATAATAAAGCATTCCATGCATTATTGCATTTGCAAACTTACAGTACATTTGGAAAGTATTCAGACCCCTTCACTTTTTCCACATTTTGTTACGTTACAGCCTTATTCTAAAATTGATTAAATAAAACATTTTCCTCATCAATCTACACACAATACCCCATAATGAAGAAGCGAAAACAGGTTTTTAGAAATTATTACAAATGTATTAAGAATAAAAAAACTGAAATACCTTATTTACGTAAGTATTTAGACCCTTTAATATGAGACTTGAAATTGAGCTCAGGTGCATCCTGTTTCCATTGATCATCCTTGAGATGTTTCTACAGCTTGATTGGAGTCCACCTGTGGTAAATTCAATTGATTGGACATGATTTGGAAAGACACACACCGGTCTATATAAGGTCCCACAGTTGACAGTGCATGTCAGAGCAAAACCCATGCCATGAGGTCGAAAGAATTGTCCGTAGAGCTCCGAGACAGGATTGTGTCGAGGCACAGATCTGGGGAAGGGTACCAAAAAATGTCAGCAGCATTGAGAGTCCCCAAGCACACAGTGGCCTCCATAATTCTTAAATGAAAGAAGTTTGGAAACACCAAGACTCTTCCTAGAGCTGGCCGCCCGGCCAAACTGAGCAATCAGGGGAGAAGGGCCTTGGTCAAGGAGGTGACCAAGAACCCGATGGTCACTGACAGAGCTCCAGAGTTCCTCTGTAGAGATGGGAGAACCTTGCAGAAGGACAACCATCTCTGCAGCACTCCACCAATCAGGCCTTTATGGTAGAGTGGCCAGACGGAAGCCACTTCTCAGTAAAAGGCACATGACAGCCCGCTTGGAGTTTGCCAAAAGGCAACTAAATGACTCTCAGACCATGAGAAACAAGATTATCTTTGGCCTGAATTGAACTCTTTGGCCTGAATGCCAAGCGTCACGTCTGGAGGAAACCTGACACCATCCCTACGGTGAAGCATGGCGGTGGCAGCATCATGCTGTGGGGATGTTTTTCGTCGGCAGGGACTTGGAGACTAGTCAGGATCAAGGGAAAGATGAACGGAGCAAAGTACAGAGAGATCCTTGATGGAAACCTGCTCCAGAGCGCTCAGGACCTCAGACTGGGGCGAAGGCTTCATCTTCCAACAGGACAACGACCCTAAGCACACAGCCAAGACAACGCAGGAGTGGCTTAAGGACAAGTCTCTGAATGTCCTTGAGTGGCCCAGCCAGAGCCCGGACTTGAACCCAATCGAACATCTCTGGAGAGACCTGAAAATATTTGTGCAGCGATGCTGCCCATCCAACCTGACAGAGCTGGAGAGGATCTGCAGAGAAGAATGGGAGAAACTCCCCAAATACAGGCGTGCCAAGCTTGTATCATCATACCCAAGAAGACTCGATTATGTAATCGCTGCCAAAGGCGATTCAACAAAGTACTGAGTAAAGGGTCTGAATACTTATGTAAATGTGATATTTCAGTTTTTTTTTTATAAATGTAAACAAATATCTAAAAACCTGTTTTTCTTTGTCATTACGGGGTATTGTGTGTAGATTGATGAGGGGGAAAAATTATTTAATAAATTTTAGAATAAGGCTGTAATGTAACAAAATGTGGAAAAAGTCAAGGAGTCTGAATACTTTCCAAATGCACTGTACTATTCCTAATGTGGTGAGTAAATTGGATAGTCATAATTTAGGCCAAAAATATAACTCAATTACTGTTCGCAAAAAATACCTCAATGCCGCTCGTGAGTAGGCCTAGGCTAGGCTATATCAGATATGTTTATTTTCCTTTCTTTGCACGGGGAAATTGTGGCCCTTTATCAACACATTTCAAGCAATTCTACTACACTTTATATGACTGGGTAGCCTATACTCTGCTGACACTGACAAACAGATCAATAAAAACAACGTTGTCTGCAACTATCTAATAGGCTTACGAAAAGGTAAGACCAAAATACAATATGATGTACATCTACAGTAACCTGGAGGAGGAAATTATTGTCCAAAAACAAACTTTCAAGTAGCACTAAATACAGTGAATATGGCCTTGCGCCACTTGTGCCAATAAGATAAGCTACTGTTCGCTCAATTAGGTTGAGAATTTTGATAACTAAAAGACATTAGACTCTTTTCATTGTCTTCTCTTTACAGCAATAGCCATTTGCTTTCCAAACTACATTTTCCCGCAATTGTATTTTGAAATATTACAATATGCGTTGCTGGACCTCTCTTTCACTGACATTCGCAACTCAACAGTCATCTATTTGGTATTTGCCGCGCGCACTATCCAAATTGCGGGTCCATCCGAAAGGCTATGCAATATAAAACAATCCACAGCTTATTTATTTTTTAAGAAGTTAATGATCCTCTGATTCTCCAAATCATGCTTTCTGGTGTAGTAGCCTATTTTGAAGGATTTTATGTGTTTCTGTATATACAGGAGTATGCTAATTACACTATTTAATTTAGGCAATTTCATTAAATGTTTTCCACTGCATTGTTCAATACTCGTTTCTGATTGGCTAGAAGAACATTCTAGAATGGACATTAAAACCAGATAACGGGACAGTTGGAAAATATATCGTGACAGTTTAAAAAGATATCGGGGCATCTTGCAATAATTATGCAATATGCGCCTACACATGTAGACCATATTTGCTACAACGTTACAGACAACCAACAACTATACAAACTGACATTGGAAAAAACTTAGCTAGCTAACTAGCTAGCATTGATTTATTTTTGCAGAGACATATATTTTTGGGAGCATCTGATGACGTAACGTGGTGAGTGTTGAACATGAATTTCTCCGGTCCCCTCCCCCACTAAAGCTGTCAAATGCTCCCACATGTTTCTAGTTTGACCAGCTGTTTTCAGCAACTGATATTTTTAATTTGTTTGTCATATTGGCAGGTTTGCTAGCAACAAAACTATTTAGCTAGCTTCTAGCCTAGTGTTTGATATGCAATGCAATCTCCTCGTAATAGACTACCACAGTATGAGTCATAATACCCATAAAACCTAGCGGTCAAATAGGGAAATGGTTCCAGTTATTTTTTCCACCATTAATTTTTTCCCAAAGGGGATTTTAGGATCACTTAAAATAAGGGCTGTGTTTCGTGTAGGCTTACCCTGGCATGACGCTTTGATAACCTTGTAAATCTCTCTCGGACAAGGTGACTTTTATCAATATATTCGCCTGTATTTACCCCCAACAAATGAAATGCTAATGTGGCTATCATAAAGAACTGCAAATGCCATGATGATCTGGACGAGACTGCTGAATTGAGGCAAATGTAAGAATCTCTGGACTAACTATCTAATGTTAGCTAAATGTACCTGTTAGCAAAGGTGCTAGCTAGAGATGACGTGCAGGAGCTTGCAGGGATTTGTAGTCTTGCATGGTGTCTACTTTGATGCTAATTAAGTGTTTAGTATTATTTTCTTTGGCAACTGTGGTATAAGTGGGATAAACAGCTTAAACAAATGCAACACAATAAACTTTGCTGTTATTCTGGCTGCAGAGACGTGGCTGTGTAGCCGTAGCTAGTTGGCTAGCTAGCAGTAAGCAAGGGATACGAATGTTGCCACTGAGTATGGCAATGGAAAATAAAGAACAAACGACTGTAAATATCAAACTAATCGAATGAACGACTGGGTCATTGCTTCAGCAACCAAAAGATGAGAAAGTTTGAATTTGCTTATTAAAATAAAAATATTAAAGTTATTTATTTCGACTGGTAAATGTGTGCTTTCCTGTTGTTTTCTTTGGCAACTGTGGTATAAGCGGGATGAACGCCTCCGTTCTGTACATTACCTTGGAAAAATGAACTCCTCAAAGGGACTCGGCTCCACCTTGTCCATTATAATGGACAGCTGCGTCGTCCATTATTT
Source organism: Coregonus clupeaformis (assembly GCF_020615455.1). Lineage (NCBI taxonomy): Eukaryota > Metazoa > Chordata > Actinopteri > Salmoniformes > Salmonidae > Coregonus > Coregonus clupeaformis. Next base: position 1,481,053 of record NC_059209.1, read on the forward strand.
CCAAGGTAATGTACAGAACATCGGCGTTTATCCCTTACTTAATTTAGCAAGCTTAGCTTCCCCTAGCCTTATGGACGCGCCGCCTAAGGTCATTTTCCAACACAAAGGTGACTTAAAACACTTGCGATAAGCGCTGTCGAAATGAGGGATGTCATTTTAAAAGGCTGCCAGGAAGAATATGTTTGTCAATATTCCTCAGTTAATGGATTCTTAATCAATGTCACCGTAAAGGAATCACTTTTCTCACAGACACATTCCGCCGAGGTCCTGATAGCCAAAGTGAATCGCTCGTCACACAATGACAGGCGCGAATATCCACTGACACAATGTTATCTGCTATTCCACACAGCAGTTTGGCGGTATCTCAGGAAAATTGCCTTTCGTTTCTGTATTCATCTTCCGATCCCCCTCTCTCTCTTATGCATTGATGGCTTCAGGATGGTGGCAGGATGCCTGGAGAGCCCAATGATGGCACAGATCTTTAATACATTTGTCTCCCTGAGCACGATGAGGGAGGATAGTTGTTAACATTATAACGTATCGATCCGTTCGACTCCCCTTTCCCAAGGCTGTGCACGCCGGGCCATTACTCATCTCAGGCCACCCCTCTCGGGTCTCTTGTGTGTCCCTGACAGCGCCTTTCTCCACTGTCCTGTCTCTGTTCATGTGATAGGAACCTATACTCTCCTCGACAACCCCAAGCAGAGGCCCCTGTTAGAATACTCTAGGAATGCATCCTCCCTTCCTTGTTTCCTTGAGATCAACACAGATCTATAAATGAATGGATAGGTGTAAACCCAATTACTTGTAATAATCCACCCAACTTCATATATTTGATTACAAGGAAGGTAGAAAGGAAGGATGCTTTTCTGAAGTATTTGAAAAGGGCTAGAGTCTCAGAGTAAAGGACAGATAGAGAGATGATAGAAATATGCAGTTATCTTGTGTGGGGCCAGATGTCTTTCAGCTGTAAGGGATGGGTAGCATGGATCTGACAACCCTGAAAGGCTGAAAGACAACCCAATTCAGCAAGACTGTCCGGATGAATTTCCAGGGCAATGGATCATCTAGGATTTTAATGGCTTGTGATTGTTACGGGTTAAAGGGTTGACCTTGTTTAGAAGCTTGTGTGTGTGTGTGTGTGTGTGTGTGTGTGTGTGTGTCAGCATGAGCGTGATTGTGCACATACTTGTATGTGCATGTGTAACTTTTTTATGAATGAAAAAGTGTGTTTGTGAGTGTTTGTGTGTGTGTGAGACAGAACATGATGGCATTTCATCTGACTGAGGTCAGCCTGCATGCACGCGCACATACACACCATACACACATACACACACCCCTTCAGTCACAAATACACATCCCAGCTCATGAGCAGGCCCACAAAATCCATCAGGATGAGTGTATCAAATCGCCATGGCCGCTCCTGTCTGGGACTATTTGATGTCCTGCTGAAGATGGATGACGAGTCCATCGCTGGGTCACTGAAGAGTAAATATCAATTTCCAGGTTATGCAAACCTATGTACCAATATGGTCCTGCTTCCAATCATGTTTTTTTTCGGACGTGTTTCACTTAAAGCTGCAATATTAAACTTTTTGGGCGACCCGACCAAATTCACATAGAAATATGAGTTATAGATACAGTGAGGGAAAAAAGTATTTGATCCCCTGCTGATTTTGTACGTTTGCCCACTGACAAAGAAATGATCAGTCTATAATTTTAATGGTAGGTTTATTTGAACGGTGAGAGACAGAATAACAAAAAAAAAAATCCTCAGCTTGTTACTTGTATAAAAGACACCTGTCCACAGAAGCAATCAATCAATCAGATTCCAAACTCTCCACAATGGCCAAGTCCAAAGAGCTCTCCAAGGATGTCAGGGACAAGATTGTAGACCTACACAAGGCTGGAATGGGCTACAAGACCATTGCCAAGCAGCTTGGTGAGAAGGTGACAACAGTTGGTGCGATTATTCGCAAATGGAAGAAACACAAAAGAACTGTCAATCTCCCTCGGCCTGGGGCTCCATGCAAGATCTCACCTCGTGGAGTTGCAATGATCGTGAGAACGGTGAGGAATCAGCCCAGAACTACACGGGAGGATGTTGTCAATGATCTCAAGGCAGCTGGGACCATAGTCACCAAGAAAACAATAGGTAACACACTACGCCGTGAAGGACTGAAATCCTGCAGCGCCCGCAAGGTCCCCCTGCTCAAGAAAGCACATATACAGGCCCGTCTGAAGTTTGCCAATGAACATCTGAATGATTCAGAGGAGAACTGAATGAAAGTGTTGTGGTCAGATGAGACCAAAATCGAGCTCTTTGGCATCAACTCAACTTGTCGTGTTTGGAGGAGGAGGAATGCTGCCTATGACCCCAAGAACACCATCCCCACCGTCAAACATGGAGGTGGAAACATTATGCTTTGGGGGTGTTTTTCTGCTAAGGGGACAGGACAACTTCACCGCATCAAAGGGACGATGGACGGCGCCATGTACCGTCAAATCTTGGGTACAGCCAGGGCATTGAAAATGGGTCGTGGATGGATATTCCAGCATGACAATGACCCAAAACCCACGGCCAAGGCAACAAAGGAGTAGCTCAAGAAGAAGCACATTAAGGTCCTGGAGTGGCCTAGAAAATCTGTGGAGGGAGCTGAAGGTTTGAGTTGCCAAACGTCAGGCTCGAAACCTTAATGACTTGGAGAAGATCTGCAAAGAGGAGTGGGGCAAAATCCCTCTTGAGATGTGTGCAAACATGGTGGCCAACTACAAGAAACGTCTGACCTCTGTGATTGCCAACAAGGGTTTTGCCACCAAGTATTAAGTCATGTTTTGCAGAGAGGTCAAATACTTACAGTGGGGAAAAAAAGTATTTAGTCAGCCACCAATTGTGCAAGTTCTCCCACTTAAAAAGATGAGAGAGGCCTGTAATTTTCATCATAGGTACACGTCAACTATGACAGACAAAATGAGAAAAAAAATCCAGAAAGTCACATTGTAGGATTTTTATGAATTTATTTGCAAATTATGGTGGAAAATAAGTATTTGGTCAACAACAAAAGTTTCTCAATACTTTGTTATATACCCTTTGTTGGCAATGACACAGGTCAAACGTTTTCTGTAAGTCTTCACAAGGTTTTCACACACTGTTGCTGAGCAGTGATGTTTTGGGGCTGTCGCTGGGCAACACGGACTTTCAACTCCCTCCAAAGATTTTCTATGGGGTTGAGATCTGGAGACTGGCTAGGCCACTCCAGGACCTTGAAATGCTTCTTACGAAGCCACTCCTTCATTGCCCGGGCGGTGTGTTTGGGATCATTGTCATGCTGAAAGACCCAGCCACATTTCATCTTCAATGCCCTTGCTGATGGAAGGAGGTTTTCACTCAAAATCTCACGATACATGGCCCCATTCATTCTTTCCTTTACACGGATCAGTCGTCCTGGTCCCTTTGCAGAAATACAGCCCCAAAGCATGATGTTTCCACCCCCATGCTTCACAGTAGGTATGGTGTTCTTTGGATGCAATTCGGCATTTTTTGTCCTCCAAACACGACGAGTTGAGTTTTTACCATAAAGTTATATTTTGGTTTCATCTGACCATATGACATTCTCCCAATCCTCTTCTGGATCATCCAAATGCACTCCAGCAAACTTCAGACGGGCCTGGACATGTACTGGCTGAAGCAGGGGGACACGTCTCACACTGCAGGATTTGAGTCCCTGGCGGCATAGTGTGTTACTGATGGTAGGCTTTGTTACTTTGGTCCCAGCTCTCTGCAGGTCATTCACTAGGTCCCCCACGGGGTGAGATCTTGCGTGGAGCCCCAGATCGAGGGAGATTATCAGTGGTCTTGTATGTCTTCCATTTCCTAATAATTGCTCCCACAGTTGATTTCTTCAAACCAAGCTGGTTACCTATTGCAGATTCAGTCTTCCCAGCCTGGTGCAGGTCTACAACTTTGTTTCTGGTGTCCTTTGACAGCTCTTTGGTCTTGGCCATAGTGGAGTTTGGAGTGTGACTGTTTGAGGTTGTGGACAGGTGTCTTTTATACTGATAACACGTTCAAACAGGTGCCATTAATACAGGTAACGAGTGGAGGACAGAGGAGCCTCTTAAAGAAGAAGTTACAGGTCTGTGAGAGCCAGAAATCTTGCTTGTTTGTAGGTGACCAAATACCTATTTTCCACCATAATTTGCAAATAACTTCATAAAAAATCCTACAATGTGATTTTCTGGATTTTCTTTTTCTCAATTTGTCTGTCATAGTTGACGTGTACCTATGATGAAAACTACAGGCCTCTCTCATCTTTTTATGTGGGAGAACTTGCACAATTGGTGGCTGACTAAATACTTTTTTTTCCCCACTGTATTTCCCTCATGAAAATGCAAATCAATTGAAAACATTTTTGACATGTGTTTTTCTGGATTTTTTTGTTGTTATTCTGTCTCTCACTGTTTAAATAAACCTACCATTAAAATTATAGACTGATCGTGTCTTTGTCAGTGGGCAAACGTACAAAATCAGCAGGGGATCATATACTTTTTTTTCCCTCACTGTATCTTAATGTATTTGAAATACATTTTATGTGACGTTAAAGATACTGATTTTTTTTCCCGTATGGGGTGTGTGTGTCTGTAGCTCTCAGAGACGTAACGGACCCCAGCACGAGGAGCACACACAAGCAATCCCAAATCCCAATTTGGAGATAATTAAAGGCAATTATAAAACAAAACACTTTCCTGCCGCAAACTACCGCTCTCCCAGGACAAGTTTCCAGTGTGCTTATTTGGTGGGGCTCCGCACCGCTCCGCTTTGATGCCATAGGGAGAGGAGTGAATGAGAGTGTAGGCAGGGAGTAGAACGTGTCGGCCTACTGCAGGGTTGGCCCACTGTGTGTGTGGTATATGGAGGTAGCCACCAGCTAGCTACCATTTGAGCCAGTTCTGGGTCCTCCCTGTTAAGAAAAGAGGAGTGTGTCAATTGAACTGAAAGTAAAAGTGGCCAAACTACTCAAATAGACAGAAGATTCCAACAAGTGTCATATTAATACTAAATCCCACACAACTATGACAATTGATGATTTATAATATCTATCACAACACTTATCACATCTATATTTGATATCTAGTCGTGACTATATCCATTAGACATATACAAAATTAGATAGTGTTGCCTTTAGAGATATTAGTTACCTTCCATTGATTTATTATCATTCATGACTGTATCGGTTTAATCTGTTTCAAGGTGATTTGTCACCATTACCTGCGCTCCCTTGCTTAATTGTGACAACCATCGCAGCCCAACACGGCATTTAGAGCATCTGCTTTGGTGATGAGAGATAGAGCCACCGATTCACAAAGCAATTACTGTGGTCCTCGACGTATGGTGTCCCAACGCATGAATGTGGACCAATACAAATTATTTCTTTATTTCTTTCTTTCTTTCTTTTTTTCTTTCACTCTCTGTCTGTCTATCTGCCTGTCTCTCACTCTCTCTCTTCTCCTCTCTCAGTGTCTCTCCATCTCTCTTTTACTCCCTCGCTCTCCATCTCTCTCTAGGAGTCATGATGCCGTAAAAGCCTGACAATCACAGCTGCCTGCTTGTCTTCCAGGGAAGTCACTGTCTGTCCTTGAACTGGTGGGGTTGAGAAACTAATTTGTTGGCTGATTTCTGTGCGGTCGTCCCGGTCATCGCCCTCGACCCTCTCTGGTGGCTCTGTTCAATTTGAATCCCTGCCGGGGACTCTGGGTGCCTGGACCGTCTTCCTCTGTGAGGGACAGCCAGTGATGACTAACACCGTCTCTTTGGCAGCCCCTGTCAGAGCAGGGCCACAAACTCCATGGGTGGGAGGTTGGAGAGGGGTGAGAGGTAGGGAGGGAGGGATGGGGGTGGGGGGGGGGTTGTGAGTGAGTGAGAGAGAGAGAGAGAGAGAGAGAGAGAGAGAGAGAGAGAGAGAGAGAGAGAGAGAGAGACAGAGAGAGAGAGAGAGAGAGAGAGAGAGAGTTTGCGTGTAAGTGTATGATTGTGACTGTGTGCGAGAGCAGTTTGATGTGTTTGAGTGAGTTCTATTTTCCATTTTTTTATGTGCAGATCATCTTTTAACGGTCCTTGACTTCTGTCACTGATTTGGTCTTTCATTCACTGCAATAACAATGCTGCCTTGACAGCTCAGTAGCACAGAACTTGAATCCTTGAAAATACGACATACTGCTGAAGACCTCACTGAACCGTAAAATACATTATGTAACACTGCATTTCTGATCAGGGTAGAACTCATACAGTGCCTTGCAAAAGTATTCATCCCCCTTGGCGTTTTTCCTATTTTGTTGAATTACAACCTGTAATTTAAATTGACTTTTATTTGGATTTCATGTAATGGACATACACAAAATAGTCCAAATTGGTGAAGTGAAATGAAAAAAATAACTTTCTTCAACAAATGCTAAAAAATGAATAACAGAAAAGTGGTGCGTGCATATGTATTCACCCACTTTGCTATGAAGCCCCTAAACAAGATCTGGTGCAACCAATTACCTTCAGAAGTCACATATTGAGTTAAATAAAGTCCACCTGTGTGCAATCTGTGTCACATGATCTGTCACATGACCTCAGTATATATACACCTGTTCTGAAAGGCCCCAGAGTCTGCAACACCACTAAGCAAGGGGTTTCACCAAGCAAGCGGCACCATGAAGACCAAGGAGCTCTCCAAACAGGTCAGGCACAAAGTTGTGGAGAAGTACAGATCAGGGTTGGGTTATAAAAAAATATCAGAAACTTTGAACATCCCACGGAGCACCATTTAAATCCATTATTAAAACATTTAAAGAATATGGCACCACAAACCTGCCAAGAGAGGGCAGCCCACCAAAACTCATGGACCAGGCAAGGAGGGCATTAATCAGAGAGGCAAAAAAGAGACCAAAGATAACCCTGAAGGAGCTGCAAAGCTCCACAGCGGAGATTGGTGTATCTGTCCATAGGACCACTTTAAGCCGTACACTCCACAGAGCTGGGCTTTACAGAAGAGTGGCCAGAAAAAAGCCATTGCTTAAAGAAAACAATAAGCAAACACGTTTGGTGTTCGCCAAAAGGCATGTGGGAGACTCCCCAAACATATGGAAGAAGGTACTCTGGTCAAATGAGACTAAAATTGAGCTTTTTGGGCATCAAGGAAAACGCTACGTCTGGCGTAAACCAAACACCTCTCATCACCCTGAGAACACCATCCCCACAGTGAAGCATTGTGGTGGCAGCATCATGCTGTGGGGATGATGCTGCCACAGCATAATGAAAAAAATAATAATAAAAATAAAAATAAATGTTTTTCATCGGCAGGGACTGGGAAACTGGTCAGAATTGAAGGAATGATGGATGGCACTAAATACATGGACATTCTTGAGGGAAACCTGTTTCAGTCTTCAAGAGATTTGAGACTGGGACGGAGGTTCACCTTCCAGCAGGACAATGACCCTAAGCATACTGCTAACGTAACATTCGAGTGGTTTAAGGGGAAACATTTAAATGTCTTGGAATGGCCTAGTCAAAGCCCAGACCTCAATCCAATTGAGAATCTGTGGTATGACTTAAAGATTGCTGTACACCAGCGGAACCCATCCAACTTGAAGGAGCTGGAGTAGTTTTGCCTTGAAGAATGGGAAAAAATCCCAGTGACTAGATGTGCCAAGCTTATAAAGACATACCCCAAGAGACTTGCAGCAGTAATTGCTGCAAACGGTGGCTCTACAAAGTATTGACTTAGGGGGGGTGAATAATTATGATCGCTGAAGTTTTCTGTTTTTTTGTTTTATTTCTTGTTTGTTTCACAATAATAAATATTTTCCATCTTCAAAGTGGTAGGCATGTTGTGCAAATCAAATGATACATATGGGTGGTCCTATGTAGCTCAATTGGTAGAGCATGGCGCTTGTAACGCCAGGGTAGTGGGATCGATCCCCGGGACCACCCATACATAAAAATGTATGCACACATGACTGTAAGTCGCTTTGGATAAAAGTGTCTGCTAAATGGCATATTATTATATTATTATACAATCCCCAAAAAAATCCATTTTAATTCCAGGTTATAAGGCAAGAAAATAGGAAAAATGCCAAGAGGGGTGAATACTTTCGTAAGCCCCTGTATCTCTCTTATCATTTCTCTCCCTCTCTCTCTTCCTTTCTCTCATCATCTCTCCCATCCTCTTTTTACCTCTCTCTTTCCCCATCCTCTCTCCCACCCATCCTCTCTCCCACTAATATTGCAGATAGATTGTGGCTTCCATCAATGTAATTGTATGTATTATTTCCAATCCCCCATACATTGTTTTGTAAATATATACAATACCAGTCAAAAGTTTGGACACACCTACTCTTTCAATGGTTTTTCTTAATTTTTACTATTTTCTACATTGTAGAATAATAGTGAAGACATCAAAATTATGAAATAACATATATAGAAACATGTAGTAACCAAAAAAGTGTTAAACAAATCAAAATATATTTTAGATTTTAGATTCTTCAAATAGCCACCCTTTGCCTTTATGACAACTTTGCACACTCTTCACATTCTCTCAACCAGCTTCATGAGGAATGCTTTTCTAACAGTATTGAAGGAGTTCCCACATATGCTGAGCACTTGTTGGCTGCTTTTCCTTCACTCTGCGGTCCGACTCATCCCAAACCATCTCAATTGGGTTGAGGTTGGGTGATTGTGGATGCCAGGTCATCTAATGCAGCACTCCATCACTCTCATTCTTGGTTAAATAGCCCTTACACAGCCTGGAGGTGTGTTTTGTTGAAAACAAATGATAGTCCCACTAAGCACAAACCAGATGGGATGGTGCATCACTGCAGACTGCTGTGGTAGCCATGCTGGTTAAGAGTGCCTTGAATTCTAAATAAATCACCAACAGTGTCACCAGCAAAGCACCACAACACCATCACACCTTCTCCTCCATGCTTCACGGAAGGGAACCACACATGCGGAGATCATCCGTTCACCCACACCGCGTCTCACAAAGCCACGGTGGTTGGAACCAAAAATCTCAAATTTGGACTCTTCAGACCGAAGGACAGATTTCCACCCCATCTAATGTCCATTGCTCGTGTTTCTTGGCCAAAGCAAGTCTCTTCTTATTATTGGTGTCCTTTAGTAGTGGTTTCTTTGCAGCAATTCAACCATGAAGGCCTGATTCACGCAGTCTCCATTAAACAGTTGATTTTGAGATGTGTCTGTTACTTGAACTCTGTGAAGCATTTATTTGGGCTGCAATCTGACGTGCAATTAACTCTAATAAACTTGTCCTCTGCAGCAGAGGTAACTCTGGGTCTTCCTTTCCTGTGGCGGTCCTCGTGAGAGCCAGTTTCATCATAGCGCTTGATGGTTTTTGCGACTGCACATGAAGAAACTTTCAAAGTTCTTGAACTTTTCCAGATTTACTGACCTTCATGTCTTAAAGTAATGATGGACTGTCATTTCTCTTTGCTTATTTGAGCTGATCTTCCCATAATATGGACTTGGTGTTTTACCAAATAGGGCTATATTCTGTAAACCACCCCTACCTTGTCACAACACAACTGATTGGCTCAATTGCATTAAGTGTGGCTACTTATATAAAATATATTTTGATTTGTTTAACACTTTTTTGGTTACTACATGATTGTTGTGTTATTTCATAGTTTTGATGTCTTCACTATTATTCTACAATGTAAAAAATAGTAAAAATAAAGAAAATCCCTTGAATGAGTAGGTGTGTCCAAATGTTTGACTGGTACTGTATATATATATATATATATATATATATATATATATATATATATATATATATATATATACAGTGTGGAGAACAAGTATTTGATACACTGCCGATATTGCAGGTTTTCCTACTTACAAAGCTTGTAGAGGTCTGTAATTTTTATCATAGGTACACTTCAACTGTGAGAGACGGAATCTAAAACAAAAATCCAGAAAATCACATTGTTAGATTTTTAAGTAATTAATTTTGCATTTTATTGCATGACATAAGTATTTGATCACCTACCAACCAGTAAGAATTCCAGCTCTCACAGACCTGTTAGTTTTTCTTTAAGAAGCCCTCCTGTTCTCCACTCATTACCTGTATTAACTGCACCTGTTTGAACTCGTTACCTGTATAAAAGACACCTGTCCACACACTCAATTAAACAGACTCCAACCTCTCCACAATGGCCAAGACCAGAGAGCTGTGTAAGGACATCAGGGATAAAATTGTAGACCTGCACAAGGCTGGGATGGGCTACGGAACAATAGGCAAACAGCTTGGTGAGAAGGCAACAACTGTTGGCGCAATTATTAGAAAATGGAAGAAGTTCAAGATGACGGTCAATCACACTCGGCCTGGGGCTCCATGCAAGATCTCACCTTGTGGGGCATCAATGATCATGAGGAAGGTGAGGGATCAGCCCAGAACTACACGGCAGCACCTGGTCAATGACCTGAAGAGAGCTGGGACCACAGTCTCAAAGAAAACCATTAGTAAAACACTACGCCGTCATGGATTAAAATCCTGCAGCGCACGCAAGGTCCCCCTACTCAAGCCAGCGCATGTCCAGGCCTGTCTGAAGTTTGCCAATGACCATCTGGATGATCCAAAGGAGGAATGGGAGAAGGTCATGTGGTCTGATGAGACAAAAATAGAGCTTTTTGGTCTAAACTCCACTCACCGTGTTTGGAGGAAGAAGAAGGATGAGTACAACCCCAAGAACACCATCCCAACCGTGAAGCATGGAGGTGAAAACATCATTCTTTGGGGATGCTTTTCTGCAAAGGGGACAGGACGGCTGCACCATATTGAGGGGAGGATGGATGGGGCCATGTATCGCGAGATCTTGGCCAACAACTTCCTTCCCTCAGTAATAGCATTGAAGATGGGTCGTGGCTGGGTCTTCCAGCATGACAACGACCCGAAGGAGTGGCTCCGTAAGAAGCATCTCAAGGTCCTGGAGTGGCCTAGCCAGTCTCCAGACCTGAACCCAATAGAAAATCTTTGGAGGGAGCTGAAAGTCCGTATTGCCCAGCGACAGCCCCAAAACCTGAAGGATCTGGAGAAGGTTTGTATGGAGGAGTGGGCCAAAATCCCTGCTGCAGTGTGTGCAAACCTGGTCAAGATCTACAGGAAACGTATGATCTCTGTAATTGCAAACAAAGGTTTCTGTACCAAATATTAAGTTCTGCTTTTCTGATGTATCAAATACTTATGTCATGCAATAAAATGCAAATTAATTATTTAAAAATCATACAATGTGATTTTCTGGATTTTTGTTTTAGATTCCGCCTCTCACTGTTGAAGTGTACCTATGATAAAAATTACAGACCTCTACATGCTTTGTAAGTAGGAAAACCTGCAAAATCGACAGTGTATCAAATACTGGTTCTCCCCACGGTATATATACATGTTTTAATGTATTTTCCTTTATTATTTTCCCCTAACCCTACCATCCCTCCCCTAATTGGAGTAAAGTAATAGACAACAACTCTTAGGCTTCTACTTCCAGCTTATTCATACCATATACAGTAAATTTTATGGACACAGTATAGTTTCAAATCAAATCAAATCAAATTGTATTTGCCAAATGCGCCGAATACAACAGGTGTAGACATTACAGTGAAATGCTTACTTACAAGCCCTTAACAAACAATGCATTTTTTAAACAAAATGTTTTTAAAAAGTGTTAAGTAAAAAATATACAAGCAAATAACTAAAGAGCAGCAGTAAAATAGTCCGGGTAGCAATGATTAGCTGTTCAGGAGTCTTATGGCTTGGGGGTAGAAGCTGTTGAGAAGCCTTTTGGACCTAGACTTGGCGCTCCGGTACCGCTTGCCGTGCGGTAGCAGAGAGAACAGTCTATGATTAGGGTGGCTGGAGTCTTTGACAATTTTGAGGGCCTTCCTCTGACACCACCTGGTATAGAGATCCTGGATGGCAGGAAGCTTGGCCCCAGCGATGTACTGGGGCTTGGCCCCAGTGATGTACTGGGCCGTACACACTACCCTCTGTAGTGCCTTTCGGTCGGAGGCCGAGCAGTTGCCATACCAGGTGGTGATGCAACCAGTCAGGATGCTCTCGATGGTGCAGCTGTATAACTTTTTGAGGATCTGAGGACCCATGCCAAATCTTTTCAGTCTCCTGAGGGGGAATAGGCTTTGTCGTGCCCTCTTCACAATTGTCTTGGTGTGTTTGGACCATGATAGTTTCGTTGGTGATGTGGACATCAAGGAACTTGAAGCTCTCAACCTGTTCCACTACAGCCCCGCCGATGAGAATGGGGGTGTGCTCAGTCCTCTTTTTTTTCCTGTAGTCCACAATCATCTCCTTTGTCTTGATCATGTTGAGGGAGAGGTTGTTATCCTGGCACCACACGGCCAGGTCTCGGACCTCCTCCCTATAGGCTGTGTCATTGTTGTCGGTGATCAGGGCTACCACTGTTGTGTCGTCAGCAAACTTAATGATGGTGTTGGAGTCGTGCCTGGCCATGCAGTCATGGGTGAACAGGGAGTACAGGAGGGGACTGAGCACGCACCCCTGAGGGGCCCCCGTGTTGAGGATCAGCGTAGCAGATGTGTTGTTACCTACCCTTACCACCTGGGGGTGGCCCGTCAGGAAGTCCAGGATCCAGTTGCAGAGGGAGGTGTTTAGTCCCAGGATCCTTAGCTTAGTGATGAGCTTTGAGGGCACTATGGTGTTAAACGTTGAGCTGTAGTCAATGAACAGCATTCTCACGTAGGTGTTCCTCTTGTCCAGGTGGGAAAGGGCAGTGTGGAGTGCAATAGAGATTGCATCATCTGTGGATCTGTTGGGGTGGTATGCAAATTAGAGTGGGAATAGGGTTTCTAGGATAATGGTGTTGATGTGAGCCATGACCAGCCTTTCAAAGCACTTCATGGCAACAGACGTGAGTGCTATGGGTCGGTAGGTTATCTTAGTGTCCTTGGGCACAGGGACTAAGGTGGTCTACTTGAAACATGTTGGTATTACAGACTCAGTCAGGGACATGTTGAAAATGTCAGTGAAGACACTTTCCAGTTGGTCAGCACATGCTCGGAGTACACTTCCTGGAAATCCGTCTGGCCCTGCGGCCTTGTGAATGTTGACCTGCTTAAAAGTCTTACTCACATCGGCTGCGGAGAGCGTGATTACATAGTCATCCGGAACAGCTGGTGCTCTCATGCATGATTCAGTGTTGCTTGCCTCGAAGCGAGCATAGAAGTGATTTAACTCATCTGGTAGGCTTGTGTCACTGGGCAGCTCGTGGCTGTGCTTCCTTTTGTAGTCTGTAATAGTTTTCAAGGCGTGCCACATCCGACGAGTGTCAGAGCCGGTGTAGTATGATTCAATTTTAGTCCGGTATTGACTCTTTGCCTGTTTGATGGTTAGTCGGAGGGCATAGCGGGATTTCTTATAAGCGTCCGTTACAAATGTTTTTAGTCCCATCCTTCAGCTCAACTCAACCCCTCCCATCTATCTCTGAATACCATGCAGTTTTGATTTCTATTTGCCATATGTTTTTCAACTGTACTGTGATGTTTCATAAATGTTCTGAACCTTTCTAATCTCATAGATTCTACATATTGTAAATTAAAGATAAACATTTTTGCTAAGAGTATTATTATATTATTAATCGATTGACTATGACTTTTTAAATCACCCAGCAGGGCTATTTGCGGAGTTAGCTCCAGGTAAATGTTGCAATTCTTCAGCCACTTCTGAACTTGCGACCAAAAACAAGCTACATACAGTGCATTCGGAAAGTATTCAGACCCCTTGACTTTTTCCACATTTTGTTACGTTACAGTCTTATTCTAAAATATGTATATATATTTTTAATGTCTCATCAATCTACACACAATACCCCATAATGACGAAGCAAAAACAGGTTTTTAGGAATTTTAGCAAATGATTTACAAATAAAAAACTGAAATATCACATTTAAATAAGTATTCAGACCCATTACTCAGTACTTTGTTGAAGCACCTTTGGCAGTGATTACATCCTCAAATCGTATTGGGTATGACACTACAAGCTTGTCACACCTGTATTTGGGGAGTTGATCCTATTCTTCTCTGCAGATCCTCTCAAGCTCTGTCAGGATGGATGGGGAGCGTCGCTGCACAGCTTTTTTCAGGTCTCTCCAGAAATGTTAGATCGGGTTCAAGTCCGGGCTCTGGCTGGGCCACTCAAGGACATTCAGAGACTTGTCCCGAAGCCACTTCTGCATTGTCTTGGCTGTGTGCTTAGGGTTGTTGTCCTGTTGGAAGGTGAACCTTCACCCCAGCCTGAGGTCCTGAGAGCTCTGGAGCACGTTTTCATCAAGGATCTCTTTATTCTTTGCTCTGTTCATCTTTCCCTCAAACCTGACTAGTCTCCCAGTCCCTGCCGCTGAAAAACATCCCCACAGCATGATGATACCGCCACATTGCTTCACTGTAGAGATGGTGCCAGGTTTCCTCCAGACGTGACGCTTGGCATTCAGGCCAAAGAGTTCAATGTTGGTTTCATTAGACCAAAGAATCTTGTTTCTTATGGTCTGAGGGTCTTTAGGTGCTTTTTGGCAAACTCCAAGCGGGCTGTCATGTGCCTTTTACTGAGGAGTGGCTTATGTCCGGCCACTCTACCATAAAGGCCTGATTGGTTGATTGCTGCAGAGATGGTTGCCCTTCTGGAAGGTTCTCCCATCTCCACAGTCGAACTCTGATGCTCTGTCAGAATGACCATCTGGTTCTTGGTCACCTCCCTGACCAAGGCCCTTCTCCCCCAATTGCTCAGTTTGGCTAGGTGGACAGCTTTAGGAAGAGTCTTGGTGGTTCCAAACTACTTCCATTTAATAATGATGGAGGCCACTGTGTTCTTGGGGACCTTCAATTCTGCAGAAATATTTTGGTACCCTTCCCCAGATCTGTGCCTCGACACAATCCTGTCTCAGAGCTCTACTGAAAATTTCTTCAACCTCATGGCTTGGTTTTTGCTCTGACATTTACTGCCAACTGTGGGACTTTATATAGACAGGTGTGTGCCTTTCCAAATCATGTCAAATCAATTGAATTTACCACAGGTGGACTCCAATCAAGTTGTAGAAACATCTCAAGGATGATCAATGGAAACAGGATGCACCTGAGCTCAATTTCGAATCTCATAGCAAAGGGTCTGAATACTTATGTAAATAAGGTATTTCTGTTTTTTAAAAAACCCGTTTTTGCTTTGTCTTTATGTGGTATTGTGTGTAGATTGATTAGGAAAAAACATTAATGTAATCCACTCTAGAATTAGGCTGTAACGTAACAAAATGTGGAAAAAGTCAAGGGGTCTGAATACTTTCCGAATGCACTGTATGGACAGTACCAAAACAAATGATCTAATGATTCTGTCTCTTCGCAGCAAATTCTGCAGAGCTGGGATAGTTGTATCCCCCATATATATATAACATTCTGTTGGTTGCAAGAATTTTGTATAATAATTTAAATTGAAAAATTCTAAGTTTTGAATCCAGCGTTGTTTTGTGTATTAGTTTTGTGTATTGTTTTGTGTATTAGTTAATGTGCCATGGAATCGGTACGTCGAAAATCTCTTCCCAGCTATTTTGCAATCTATATGGCACAGCTGTCCATTTTTTCGTCTTTAAATGAAACTGGTATACTTTTTTATTCATCAGAATTTTCTTTTGCCAATTTTGGTCTTTAATGCAGAGCCGACAGACAAGTTCCTTACCTTCTCCCCCTTCCACTTGCATCTTCCATGTTTGCGGTAATGCTGCAATTGTTTGGTTGTAATTTTAAGTAGAGCAGACATTTCCATATATTTTTGTTAGCTGCATTTGTGACATAACTCCACTAGTCCTATTTATGATATCATTTACAAAGATTATAATATATTTTTTTTTATTCCAAAAATAATGCATATTATCAATTAGTATATTTGACTTTAACCATAATATTTGTTGTAATATTTATTCTGTCTTTTCTGATGGATTAAACTGAAATTGCAATTCATATTTCTATGGCTTATTTTAAAAATAGCGATATCTTGGAGATGATTTTCAAATAACCAAAAGTGAGAGTTTGTAATCTGAATAAAGGGGAAAAGGGGTGAGACATTCTTACTAATCTGCTAGAGAACCAGTTCGGATTTAAATATAACTTTTGAATGACTGAAGCCTTTAGTGAGAGGTCTAATGCTTTGATATTTAATCATTTCTGCCCTCCAAATTCATACTCATTATATACATAGTCCCGTTTAATTTTGTCTGGTTTGCCATTCTAAATAAATGGAATATTTTTTGCTCATATAATTAAAAAAACAAGTCCCTAGGTGTAGGCAAGGCCATAAGAAAATAGGTAAACTGGGATATGACTAAAGAGTTCATCAGGGTGATTTTTCCACAAATAGACAGATATTTTCCTTTCCACGTTAGCAAGATCTTTCTATTAAAACGTATTGTAATACAGATTATTTTTTTATTACGGGATATGAAAACCGAGTATGTCCACTTCACTGTCAGACTATTGTATTGGTAAACTACACGGTAATGTAAAAGTTGTATTTTTTTGTGATCCAATACTTAATATAGTACACTTACAGTGGGGAAAATTAAGTATTTAGTCAGCCACCAATTGTGCAAGTTCTCCCACTTAAAAAGATGAGAGAGGCCTGTAATTTTCATCATAGGTACACGTCAACTATGACAGACAAAATGAGAAAATTCCAGAAAATCACATTGTAGGATTTTTAATGAATTTATTTGCAAATTATGGTGGGAAATAAGTATTTGGTCAATAACAAAAGTTTCTCAATACTTTGTTATATACCCTTTGTTGGCAATGACACAGGTCAAACGTTTTCTGTAAGTCTTCACAAGGTTTTCACACACTGTTGCTGGTATTTTGGCCCATTCCTCCATGCAGATCTCCTCTAGAGCAGTGATGTTTTGGGGCTGTCGCTGGGCAACAAGGACTTTCAACTCCCTCCAAAGATTTTCTATGTGGTTGTGATCTGGAGACTGGCTAGGCCACTCCAGGACCTTGAAATGCTTCTTACGAAGTCACTCCTTCGTTGCCCGGGCGGTGTGTTTGGGATCATTGTCATGCTGAAAGACCCAGCCACGTTTCATCTTCAATGCCCTTGCTGATGGAAGGAGGTTTTCACTCAAAATCTCACGCTACATGGCCCCATTCATTATTTCCTTTACACGGATCAGTCGTCCTGGTCCCTTTGCAGAAAAACAGCCCCAAAACATGATGTTTCCACCCCCATGCTTCACAGTAGGTATGGTGTTCTTTGGATGCAACTCAGCATTCTTTGTCCTCCAAACACGACGAGTTGAGTTTTTACCAAAAACTTATATTTTGGTTTCATCTGACCATATGCCATTCTCCCTATCCTCTTCTGGATCATCCAAATGCACTCCAGCAAACTTCAGACGGGCCTGGACATGTACTGGCTTAAGCAAGGGGACACGTCTGACACTGCAGGATTTGAGTCCCTGGCGGCGTAGTGTGTTACTGATGGTAGGCTTTGTTACTTTGGTCCCAGCTCTCTGCAGGTCATTCACTAGGTCCTCCCGTGTGGTTCTGGGATTTTTGCTCACCGTTCTTGTGATCATTTTGACCCCACGGGGTGAGATCTTGCGTGGAGCCCCAGATCGAGGGAGATTATCAGTGGTCTTGTATGTCTTCCATTTCCTAATAATTGCTCCCACAGTTGATTTCTTCAAACCAAGCTGCTTACCTATTGCAGATTCAGTCTTCCCAGCCTGGTGCAGGTCTACAATTTAGTTTCTGGTGTCCTTTGACAGCTCTTTGGTCTTGGCCATAGTGGAGTTTGGAGTGTGACTGTTTGAGGTTGTGGACAGGTGTCTTTTATACTGATAACAAGTTCAAACAGGTGCCATTACTACAGGTAACGAGTGGAGGACAGAGGAGCCTCTTAAAGAAGAAGTTACAGGTCTGTGAGAGCCAGAAATCTTACTTGTTTGTAGGTGACCAAAAACTTATTTTCCACCATAATTTGCAAATATATTCATTAAAAATCCTACAATGTGATTTTCTGGATATTTTTTTCTCAATTTGTCTGTCATAGTTGACGTGTACCTATGATGAAAATTACAGGACTCTCTCATCTTTTTAAGTGGGAGAACTTGCACAATTGGTGGCTGACTAAATACTTTTTTCCCCCACTGTATCATAATTTGGTTGTAATCCAGAGAAGTTACAAAAAGTATCTAGATCATCTATGAGGCTGTGGGGGGATCCAAATTGTGCATTTAAAAGATAACATGAATCATCAGCATACAATGACACATTGTTTTTTAAGCCCTGGATTTCTAGGCCCTTGATACTATTGTTGGATCGGATTTTAATAGCTAACATTTCGATGGCCATAATAAATAGATATGCCAATAGTGGACACCCTTGTTTTACTCCTTTCGACAGTTTAAAACTTTCTGAGAAGTTGATTTTACACCTAGGGTTACTATACATAACTTTAACCCATAAGAGATTCTCCAAAATTGAAATATTCCAGACATTTATGTATATATTCCAGTCGTACTTAATCAAAAGCCTTTTCAAAGTCAGCTATGAATACCAGGCCTGGTTTCCCAACATTTTCATAGTGTTCTATTGTTTCCAGTACTTGTCTTATATTATCTCCAATGTATCGTCCATGTAAAAAACCTGTCTGACACTGTCTGGGATTTATTTAGAATTCAAGGCACACTTAACCAGCATGGCTACCACAGCATTCTGTAGTGATACGCCATCCCATCTGGTTTGGGCTTAGTGGGACTATCATTTGTTTTTCAACAGGACAATGACCCAACAAACCTCCAGGCTGTGTAAGGGCTATTTGACCAAGAAGGAGAGTGATGGAGTGCTGCATCAGATGACCTGGCCCCCTTAATCCCCCGACCTCAACCCAATTGAGATGGTTTGGGGTGAGTCGGACGGCAGAGTGAAGGAAAAGCAGCCAACAAGTGCTCAGCATATGTGGGAACTCCTTCAAGACTGTTGGGAAAGCATTCTAGGTGAAGCTGGTTGAGAGAATGCCCAGAGTGTGCAAAGCTGTCATCAAGGCAAAGGGTGGCTATTTGAAGAATATAAAATATAAAATATTTGTTGACTTGTTTAACACATTTTTGGTTACTACACGATTCCAAATGTGTTATTTCATAGTTTTGATGTCTTCACTATTATTCTACAATGTAGAAAATAGTAAAAAAATTAAGAAAAACCCTTGAATGAGTGTGTGTGTCCAAACTTTTGACTGGTAATGTATATTTTCAAAGAAGCGTGGATCATCATTATTTGGAAACGTATAGATTAATGTGCCAAATTTGTTTATGGTCCAATAACATATTTAAAATTATCCATCTACCTTGCGGATCTGTTTGAACAATTTGCACATTCGGATCAAAATGATTGTTCATTAATATCATCACCCTTTTTGAGTTGCTTTGCCCATGGGAGAAGTATCTTTCTCCCCCCTCAGTCCTTTTTCCACACAACTTCAGCTAAAATTGGTGAATGAGTTTCCTGTTATCAATGGCTATTATATTCCTGCTCTTTTGGCCAGGTAAATACTGATTGTCTTTTCTTATTATCTGCTAAGCCATTACAATTATAACTGGCTATACCTATTTCACCATTTACGTAGATACAAGTTTCAATTCTATTCATAATAATACAGTGCCTTTGGAAATTATTCAGACCCCTTGACTTTTTCCACATTTTGTTACGTTGCAGCCTTATTTTAAAATGGATGTAAAAAATAATAATCCTTAGCAATCTACACACGATACCCCATAATGACAAAGCGAAAACAGGTTTTTAGACATTTTTAGTACAGACTGAGCCAAAGGGTTAGAAGACATATCTAAGAGATAGAAACCGAAAAAAGGAGACGGAGATGGCAATGCACGTTCACTCGTGACGCGAACATATCCACCTCGGCTCTCCCGAACCGTTCCCAAATTTGGATAACAATGTCCAGGTGCAGACGCCACTCGTCGTCCCGAGGACCCCCTCGAGACATGATGTCTGCACCTACGTTCAAGTAGCCTGGAATGTGTGCTGCTCTCAATGAGCGAAGGTGCTCGTGAGCCCACAGCCACAATTCCTCCGCCAACCGGTGGAGTGCAGCAGACCTGACTCCTCCCTGGCGATTGATATAGGCTACCGTGTGATTCGGATGAAACCTTTGTAGGGCTAGCAACAGAGCAACCCTTCGAGGATCCGAAATTTGAGCCCTCATTGTTACAGTGTCTAGCTGTATCCCCAGATAGACAATCTGATGACTGGGCCAGGGCGCACTCTTTTTCCAATTCACAGCGCGTGAGATGAATCACTGTCTGTGTCGTGTGTGTGATTGCCAGCTCTGCTGACGTGTCGAGAACCAGTAAGTCTTCTAGGTAGGCTAACAGCCTTATTCCCTGATGACGTAACGGTTCTATTGCCGCCTCCACACATTTGGAAAACGTGCGAGGTGCCAGGGCTTACCCGAATGGCATCCTTGTGAATTCGTACGCCACCCCTTGAAAGGCGAAACTCAGAAACTTCCTGTGACGCGGCTGCACCGGCACATGAAAGTTCGCGTCCTTCAGGTCTATGCTCATACAAAAGTCTCCCTTCTGGACACATTCCAGTAGACATTTTGCCGTTAGCATTCGGAATGGCAGTTTGGTTACGCTCTCGTTGAGAATGCGTAAATCCAATATTGGCCTCATTCCCCCCGTCTTTTTGGGCACCAGGAAGTAGGGCGAATATAGCCCCTTGTTCCTTTACTCCCAGGGAACTACTGTGACCGCCTCCTTCGCCAAAAGTTCCGTAATCTCTGTAACGAGAGCGGCAACTTTTTCCGGCGTTTTCATCACCGTCTCCACCACCCCCCTGAATGGGGGAGAGGTCCGATGAAATTGGATGGCATAACCCTTCTCCAGCGTCCGGTCTAGCCAGAGGGAGAGGGTACAGCTTCGCCGCCACTCCCAATAATGCTGAGAAAGCGGAAGAGCGCGAAGCTGTGGTGCATTCAGTAGGAAGGACCTGTATAACACTGAAGTGGTGGAACAGCCCAAGGCGGGCCTCCCATTAAAAGGAGGGAAACATGAGCGCATTCTGAGAGAAAGGGGGCGCCGACATGTTGGTTATACTCATAACCTCGTTATCCCAGCCCTCCATGAACGTAGCACGGGTCTGAACTGCACTGTCAGAGCGCCGTCCCCCAATAGCGATTGCGTCATCATTCCCTTACCTGGCTGCGACCGCAGTCTGCTATGTGAGATCTCCACTACAGCACTCCTAGGAGTCTGTAGTGTGAGGTCTTTATGAGGTAATGCAAGGCGGTGCCTTGTTACCCTTCTTACACCTGCCTCATGTGTGCGCTCAGCTACGCACCCTTGGTGGGCTGTGCTACACTCAGAGTGGTGAGAGAGAGAGAGAGAGAGAGTGAAGGAACCTGAACGTTCTCGGATGTATCATGGAAAAGGGGCTCTCTTGTGACAAAGTCAATTGGAGCCAACTCTTTATTACACACATCAACAAAAACAGTTTCCTCCGTACCCTCAACAGAAGGGTGGGGGGGAATAGTGGGCACAGTCGGACCAGGCGCTGTGCCGTCTCCCATTCTCTCCCCCTCGCCATGTCATGGGAAGGACCTGTATAACACTGAAGTGGTGGAACAGCTCAAGGCGGGCCTCCCATTAAAGGGAGGGAAACATGAGCACTTTCTGAGAGAAACAGGGGCGTCTCTGATGCCCTGATGACCTCTCTTGCCGGTGGCATGGTCGGAACATCTGGCGCTGCAGGAGGGGCGCGGCCCACTCTCTTGCTGCTGGAGGCCACCGTCTGATGCCGGGCGCGACGCCTAGCTGTAGACCCGGTCTACTAGAGGCGATGGAACTCGACGGTCTCTTAGATGCAGAGCTAGACCTCCCAGCCAGTGGCAGGTGTCTAGCCAGCTGCTTCTTCTCCTCATCGAGCTTAATGAAATGCTCCATCGCATCCTTGACGGTGACCCCAAACAGGCCGTCGTCAGAGATGGGGGCGTTCAATAATGAGGCTCTGTCCGACTCTTTCATGGCTGTCATTGACAGCCAAAGGTGTCGCTCTGCAACTACCGAGGTGGCCATGGACCTCCCCGCACAAACAGCCAACGCCTGCATTAGGTGGAGAATAGCACCAGAAATTCAGAGCGCAGAGAGGCTGTGGCGTGAAATGGGGCTGCTGAATTTTCAGAGCCATGTCGTCATTGCCCAGGGATGAGAATGACCTTGCTCTTTCCAATGGAAAGGGGGTCTTAAAAGTCTGGGTCAATGAGACGGATTGTTCCAATGGAATATCCATCTCTTCCCCAATATCCCTGTCATCTCCTGAGTCAGCGTCCTCAGATGACGCCTCAGAAGCTGAGGCTAACACTGATAGCACATCCTCGAGAGGGATATCCTCCCTAAAAAATGCCCAACGCTGCTTCCTCTCCTTCAAAGAAAGGAGGGCGCAGCTGGCGCATAGTGGGGGATCCATGAGGCCGTCCCTTGCGTGCTGTGACCCTAAACACACAAAACATAAATCGTGGGAGTCGACAGCCGACATTGAGCTCTGAAAATAGCTTTTGGTGGTGGAAAATCTCCTGGTGTGCTCATTCTTCGACGGCGTTTTTCTTCGTCCTGAGTCTTGTGATCTTATCGGCTTCTTCAGTCCAGTCCAGTCGCTGAAGATAATTAGAGGCTGATTGAGGGGAAGTGTCCCCTCTTATAGGGACACCTGTACTCCTATTGGCTGCAGGTGTGTGCATAATTTTGTCTCAGGCTGTTCGCTGCATAGGCAGCGGGGTAAACCAATAGGAGCAGAGCTCCCCTATGGGATGGAGCTCCACGATATAGAACTGGAAGGAATGGCGGCCAAAGGAGGTGTTGGCTTTGGGGATGACCAGTGAGATGTACCTGCTGGAGTGCATACTCCCCGATGGGTGTTGCTATGGTGACCAATGAGCTAAGATAAGGCGGGGATTTGCCTAGCAGTGATTTATAGATGACCTAGAGCCAGTGGGTTTGGCGACTAATATGTAGTGAGGGCCAGCCAACGAGAGCGTACAGGTCACAATGGTGGGTAGTATATGGGGCTTTGGTGACAAAACGGATGGCACTGTTATAGACTACATCCAATTTGCTGAGTAGTGTTGGAGGCTATTTTGTAAATGACATCGCCGAAGTCAAGGATTGGTAGGATAGTCCGTTTTACGAGCGCATGTTTGGCAGCATGAGTGAAGGAGGCTTTGTTGCGAAATAGGAAGCCAATTCTAGATTTAACTTTGGATTGGAGATGCTTAATGTGAGTCTGGAAGGAGAGTTTACAGTCTAACCAGACACCTAGGTTTTTGTTGTTGTCCACATATTCTAAGTCAGACTGCCGAGAGTAGTGATTCTAGTCGGGCGGGCGGGTGCAAGCGGCGTTCGATTGAAGAGCATGCATTTCGTTTTACTAGCGTTTAAGAGCAGTTGGAGGCTACGGAAGGAGTGTTTAATGGCATTGAAGCTCGTTTGGAGGTTTGTTAACACAGTGTCCAATGAAGGGCCAGATGTATACAAAATGGTGTCATCTGCAAAGAGGTGGATCTGAGAGTCACCAGCAGCAAGATCGACATCATTGATATAAACAGAGAATAGATTCGGCCCGAGAATTGAACCATGTGGCACCCCCATAGAGACTGCCAGAGGTCCAGACAACCGGCCCTCCGATTTGACACATTGAACTCTATCTGAGAAGTAGTTGGTGAACCAGGCAAGGCAGTCATTTGAGAAACCAAGGCTATTTAGTCTGCCAATAAGAATGCAGTGATTGACAGAGTTGAAAGCCTTGGCCAGGTCGATGAAGACGGCTGCACAGTACTGTCTTTTATCGATCGCGGTTATAATATCGTTTAGGACCTTGAGCGTGGCTGAGGTGCACCCATGTCCAGCTCAGAAACCAGATTGCATAGCGAAGAAGGTACGGTGGGATTCGAAATGGTCGGTGATCTGTTTGTTAACTTGGCTTTCAAATACTTTCGAAAGGCAGGGCAGGATCGATATACGCCTGTAACAGATTTATATGTCTTGTGTGTATCTGTGTACTAGGCACTATGCAACCTATGCTTTCGATGGATCTCATATGCATTCTCTGTGCGTAGACAGCTCTCATGTTCAGCTCTCACACGCAGGGAGACAGAGGGAAGAAGAAACAGAAACGTTGTCGTCTCTGAGAGTTGTCTGTCTGTTCATGTCTTTCTGCTACACAGCTGCGAGGAAGATGTTGGATATTTTTTTCTTGCTGCTGTTCCTCTGAAATATTTTTTTCCCCTTCCCTCCGAAAGCTCACAGGGTCTCAGCAGGGTGTCCGCACAGCTCTGCTCTGTTGTGGAATCACCAGGCCTCCTCAGGGAGACGTTGTTGGAATTTCAGATCTCAGAGTCTGTAACAGAGTGGAGCCGGCTGCTGCAGAGTTAGAGAGAAAGAGAAGGGCTGTGCGTCAGACCAGGAGAATCAAATCAAATCAAATGTTATTTGTCACATACACGTGTTAAGCAGATGTTATTGCGGGTGTAGCGAAATGCTTGTGCTTCTAGCTCCGACAGTGCAGTAACATAGAATTGAACAGGACCAGATCAAACTCGCCCAGGGAAAAGAACATGGCAAAGAACAAGGCTGGAGCGAATCATATTGTGTGAATTGTATTGACAGGCATGGCTGCATAAAATCCTTTGGTTTAAAAAGTCTCCCTTCTGGTTTATGACCTCAAACTAGCTTTAATTTAGATAGCAATGACATAAACACCTAGCGGTTAAGAGCGTTGGGCCAGTAACTGAAAGGTCGGTGGTTCAAATCACCGAGCCGACTAGGTGAAAAACGGATGTGCCCTTGAGCAAGGCACTTAACCCTAATTGCTCCTGTAAGTCGCTCTGGATAAGAGCATCTGCTAAATGACTAAAATCTAAATGTAATGAACAAGCATGTCATTTGTTGCTGCTTGTACACACCCAGGCCACCCACCCATGTGACGACAGAGTCTAAAGAATGGAGCCACCAAGACCTTGGCGGAATCCTCGGTAGCTCCATTGATGAGAACTTTGTAAAATGACAACGGATTGAACCCAAACTTGGTTCTTATATGAGTGTATGCCAAGATTTTCTTCTTTATTTTTTAAATCACAATTTTTTCATACAGTAGTTTATGTTGGCTTCACAGTCATGCTCCTGCGATACATATGACAGAGCTAATTGTAGGGCTTGGAACACCAGTGCTGAGAAATGTTGTGAAAATAGTGCTGTTTTCTTAAAGCATGCTGGTGGCACTGAGCCCAATATCACAGTGTATGTATTCTGGTGAATGAAACCAGCGCCGCTCTATAGACTCTTTGTTTGAACGCTGGCTGCAGTTGAGCTCTGCCAACTTCAACTAATAAGTTAAAACAAAAAAATTCTCAGAAGACTGCCCACTATTGAGGATATACAGTAGCGAGTACTGTTGAGATTTGGGTCTATGGTAAATAAGTAGGGATTGTCTTGTGAAATCCTTTGGTGCCGTATCTTGTAACAGCAGCAATATGTAACAATTTACACAAAGTGGCACTGTGTGGTATAGGATAAATTCGGCAGATGATGGGTGTTTGTGCGTATGTGAAAGTGGCGTGTAATCATGGATGTCAAGGGAAGCCAGGCTTCTCCCAAAAATTGACCCCCCAAAAAAACAAAAACATGTTTTATCTTTCGTCTCTCTGTGTTTCATAAATTTCCTTCAATTAGCAAGAGGCTAAATGTAGCTCACCAGAGAAAGCATCCGAGCGAGCGAAACAGCACCCCTCTGTCTCTGTATGTGTAGCCCATCTATCTGATGCTGTCTCGTCAAAAAAAGTATGACATTGTTGCCGGCCATAGCATTGAACGCAAAGGAAGCCAGCGAGCATTTGGCCTCCTTTGATAAAAAAAGTAGAAAATAATTGCCAATCAGCGTTGAGCTAAACTGAGTGAGCTCGACTGTGAATGGTCCTGGCGCACCCAAATTATTTTCAAGGGAAGCCAGTTTGGATTTGTCTTCACACCAATCACATCAAAAGCAAAACGTAAGCAAAACTTTAATTGTTGCATCTCGTTGTGTTGTTGTCCTCTGATGGCTAGCTAGCTAACTAAAATTGTCCATTTCCAACATTAGCCATGGATGGAGATAGGGATTTGGACTTGTGGTTTTACTTAATTCTCTGTACTGGCCAATGATTATAACAGCGATTCTGATCCCACCATAAATTCCTACATTTTGCCCCTGGCCTGAGAGGATGGAAGTTCAATATGTAGCTAGATGTAGTAGGCTAATGTTAGCATAAAAGGAAGTTAGGCTAGCAAGCAAGTATTTTAGCAAGGTAGCCCAGGACAACCTAGGCTAGACCTTTTCGTGAACATGAAAGAGAGGAGGATGGCATTGGCGTTTCTCTACAAGTAGGGTGAGTCAACATGTTTTTTCTACTTGTACAGATGCACGCATGCACATACACACACAGAGAGAGAGAGAGAAATCAGAACCATGGACATCATATTTAGCTTACATTGATTGGACTAAATTGTTTTTGGTATCTTTTAGTTGTGACTGTATTAGACTAAGCATAGGTGATTTAATGATGTTGAAGTTGAAATGGTACTGGAATAGTGGAGGCAGCTCCTGTTTTCTTTGCGACTTGCGGTAACTGTCCGTGGTTCTAAATCAATTGTTGTTTCGTAGTCCAAAAATGTCGGAAATATCTAACTTGCTTGACCATGCTGTATGTACAGTGAGGGAAAAAAGTATTTGATCCCCTGCTGATTTTGTAAGTTTGCCCACTGACAAAGAAATGATACGTCTATAATTTTAATGGTAGGTTTATTTGAACAGTGAGAGACAGAATAACAACAACAAAATCCAGAAAAACGCATGTCAAAAATGTTATAAATTGATTTGCATTTTAATGAGGGAAATAAGTATTTGACCCCCTCTCAATCAGAAAGATTTCTGGCTCCCAGGTGTCTTTTATACTGGTAACGAGCTGAGATTAGGAGCACACTCTTAAAGGGAGTGCTCCTAATCTCAGTTTGTTACCTGTATAAAAGACACCTGTCCACAGAAGCAATCAATCAATCAGATTCCAAACTCTCCACCATGGCCAAGACCAAAGAGCTCTCCAAGGATGTCAGGGACAAGATTGTAGACCTACACAAGGCTGGAATGGGCTACAAGACCATCGCCAAGCAGCTTGGTGAGAAGGTGACAACAGTTGGTGCGATTATTCGCAAATGGAAGAAACACAAAATAACTATCAATCTCCCTCGGCCTGGGGCTCCATGCAAGATCTCACCTCGTGGAGTTGCAATGATCATGAGAACAGTGAGGAATCAGCCCAGAACTACACGGGAGGATCATGTCAATGATATCAAGGCAGCTGGGACCATAGTCACCAAGGTAACACCCTACGCCTTGAAGGACTGAAATCCTGCAGCACCCACAAGGTCCCCCTGCTCAAGAAAGCACATATACAGGGCCGTCTGAAGTTTGCCAATGAACATCTGAATAATTCAGAGGAGAACTGGGTGAAAGTGTTGTGGTCAGATGAGACCAAAATCGAGCTCTTTGCCATCAACTCAACTCGCCGTATTTGGAGGAGGAGGAATGCTGCCTATGACCCCAAGAACACCATCCCCACCATCAAACATGGAGGTGGAAACATTATGCTAAGGGGATGTTTTTCTGCTAAGGGGACAGGACAACTTCACCGCATCAAAGGGACGATGGATGGGGCCATGTACCGTCAAATCTTGGGTGAGAACCTCCTTCCCACAGCCAGGGCATTGAAAATGGGTCGTGGATGGGTATTCCAGCATTACAATGACCCAAAACACACGGCCAAGGCAACAAAGGAGTGGCTCAAGAAGAAGCACATTAAGGTCCTGGAGTGGCCTAGCCAGTCTCCAGACCTTAATCCCATAGAAAATCTGTGGAGGGAGCTGAAGGTTCGAGTTGCCAAACGTCAGCCTCGAAACCTTAATGACTTGGAGAAGATCTGCAAAGAGGATTGGAACAAAATCCCTCCTGAGATGTGTGCAAACTTGGTGGCCAACTACAAGAAACGTCTGACCTCTGTGAGTGCCAACAAGGGTTTTGCCACCAAGTACTAAGTCATGTTTTGCAGAGGGGTCAAATACTTATTTCCCTCATTAAAATGCAAATCAATTTATAACATTTTTGACATGCGTTTTTCTGGATGTTTTTGTTGTTATTCTGTCTCTCACTGTTCAAATAAACATACCATTAATATTATAGACTGATCATGTCTTTGTCAGTGGGCAAACGTACAAAATCAGCAGGGGATCAAATACTTTTTTCCCTCACTGTAGGTAATGTAACTGTTTGTCCCATGCAATATACTTTGTGGACTTCACCGGACAGATGTTGCTCTCCGGTTTTGTGATGAAACAAAGGTGTGGTTGAATTTATACTGCCACTGTCTTCTTATTGTCTTGGCAAGGCATATGAACTAACAGGTTATAGAGCAAACAATGTAATTATCACAGCACATAGGTTGTAATATGGCTTTTTTTCTGGCTTGGCTTCCCAAGTGATTTTACCCACCCACCGCTACTGGTATGTGAGTCTGCTATGTGTGTTGTGTTGGAGGAGGTAGGGGCCAACCATCTAACGACTTCAAGCTTTGCAGAAAAGTGAATAAATAAAAGGTGAAATCAAAACACAAATGTTTCAGCATCAAGCCATCAGTGTAAATGGTTGGCACACACACGGCTTATATTTGAAGGATAATTGCATATGTCACATGATCAAGATAGAAAATACGTCAGAAAAAATATTAATTCTGTCTGAAACGTTCCCTTGCCAGGCTTTTACATTGGCAGCCTTTGCATGTTGTACCAAGTGAGTGTGTGTGTATGTATGTGTGTGTGAGCGCACTTGTGTGTGCATGCTTATGTGTGTCTGTGTGTGTGTCTGTGTCTGTGTGTGTGTGCCTGCATACGTGTGTGGTCCAACTGCAATAACCATCCGGCATTCAACAATCATCATAGATCTCCCAAACGAAAGTACATACATTTCATAAACAACTCATGTTCCATTGATGTGCAGTCAATAGTCTTTGTTCCTGGAAAAGCTTCAATTCAGGCACCAATAGTCTAATAGTACACCAATAGGCTTGTTTCCTTTTTTGACCAAGGTCCTACTGAATCCAAATCAATACTGATTAGCCATGCTTTGGTACACCCAACTGGTTGAAGTGTCAAGGGTGTGTAAACTCGGCCAGACAGTAGAGCTTCTACTGACCTCTCTGACACAACCTCCGCCCCATTGGGCTATGGGGTCAATCAGAGTCACGGCTTAGCATGACATGCGATGCGGTCGATGAGAGGTCAAAGGGGTCAAGTCCATTTCCAAAGAGGTCACGGTCCAGGGGGCTGGACATCTTGCAGGTGGATAGGACTAATCTTGCCCGGTCCTGGCCGTTCTGCCACCCAAGGAGAGACAAAAAAAAATGCCACCCTCCTCCTATATCCTCCCAAAACTAGAATATTGTAGCCCTACAGTGTCAATGCACAATGGAATTCTATGAATGCATATCCATGTGGTAGGCCTACCGTTTGTAAAACTGGTAGTTGCATTGGATTAATTAGTCCTGATTCCTGTAACTAATCATGTTGGCTATTTAACTATGAATATCAGCCTGAGCCAATTTGTAATGAGAATAAATGTGTTTACACAGTGGGAAATGCAGAAATATTTTTTTCCACTACGATCAGCTCGTCAAACAAATACAAACTTGAAACCACTGATTATCATGACAATTTTAGCCCATGGGATGAAACTCCCAGACAGTTGTGAGTAGCCTGATTTTCCATTCCATATTGTCGATTTTACTTTGATCGATCCTGTTTTTAAGATATGGTGTTTGTTAACATGTCATATTCACATCGAAGCAAATGTTTTATTTGATTGCGCAACATTTATGTTAGGCTATATGATCTGAGAGATGAGCATGATGTAAAAAGGGTTTGTCTCATGACATTGTCATAAATGTGATTTTCATTCTGTAGGCTACAGAAAAGGCCACATACAGTGGGGAAAAAAAGTATTTAGTCAGCCACCAATTGTGCAAGTTCTCCCACTTAAAAAGATGAGAGAGGCCTGTAATTTTCATCATAGGTACACGTCAACTATGACAGACAAATTGAGAAAAAAAGATCCAGAAAATCACATTGTAGGATTTTTTATGAATTTATTTGCAAATTATGGTGGAAAATAAGTATTTGGTCACCTACAAACAAGCAAGATTTCTGGCTCTCACAGACCTGTAACTTCTTCTTTAAGAGGCTCCTCTGTCCTCCACTCGTTACCTGTATTAATGGCACCTGTTTGAACTTGTTATCAGTATAAAAGACACCTGTCCACAACCTCAAACAGTCACACTCCAAACTCCACTATGGCCAAGACCAAAGAGCTGTCAAAGGACACCAGAAACAAAATTGTAGACCTGCACCAGGCTGGGAAGACTGAATCTGCAATAGGTAAGCAGCTTGGTTTGAAGAAATCAACTGTGGGAGCAATTATTAGGAAATGGAAGACATACAAGACCACTGATAATCTCCCTCGATCTGGGGCTCCACGCAAGATCTCACCCCGTGGGGTCAAAATGATCACAAGAACGGTGAGCAAAAATCCCAGAATCACACGGGGGAACCTAGTGAATGACCTGCAGAGAGCTGGGACCAAAGTAACAAAGCCTACCATCAGTAACACACTACGCCGCCAGGGACTCAAATCCTGCAGTGCCAGATGTGTCCCCCTGCTTAAGCCAGTACATGTCCAGCCCGTCTGAAGTTTGGTAGAGTGCATTTGGATGATCCAGAAGAGGATTGGGAGAATGTCATATGGTCAGATGAAACCAAAATATAACTTTTTGGTAAAAACTCAACTCGTCGTGTTTGGAGGACAAAGAATGCTGAGTTGCATTCAAAGAACACCATACCTACTGTGAAGCATGGGGGAGGAAACATCATGCTTTGGAGCTGTTGTTCTGCAAAGGGACCAGGACGACTGATCCGTGTAAAGGAAAGCATGAATGGGGCCATTTATCGTGAGATTTTGAGTGAAAACCTACTTCCATCAGCAAGGGCATTGAAGATTAAACGTGGTTGGGTCTTTCAGCATGACAATGATCCCAAACACACCGCCCGGGCAACGAAGGAGTGGCTTCGTAAGAAGCATTTCAAGGTCCTGGAGTGGCCTAGCCAGTCTCCAGATCTCAACCCCATAGAAAATCTTTGGAGATATAGAGACTTTATCGATGTGTTATGAATGACCGAAGGTGTCTCACTTTCAAACTAAGTATTACAGAATACTTCATCAAGTGTCAATAAATAGGTTATTAACATTCTGCTGATTTATGAAGGTTCTCTCATGATACACAGGTTACTGTAGGGTGTGAGAGGTATTTCAATGAATTGATGGACATGCAAAGCTTGCATTTGTGTGTGTGTTTGCTAGAACCAAGATGATTTAGAGGTATTCATCTTCTGTTCCCACGCTGGAGATCAGGGCTTGATTACAACCTGTTACAATGGTGCCAACGTTTTGTGGCTGATCTTTCAGCGGTGTATTGGGTGAATGTGTCAAAGATCTGACTGGGCCCAGCACTGTGTGGTATGGCTAGTTTTGGTTGTGTGCATGTTTGTGTACTGAGGAACATGTGACTTGGTTCCAGAAGAAAGACACTTTCAATTTATTTAATCAAGGTAAGTGTTTCTTGGTTTAACATCGTCCCCAGGCTATTGCACTGACAGCACATATAAGCCTGGGATATCAACCATTCAAAGTTGGCCTTAGTGGGAGTGACTTTAGAATTCTATAGGTGTGACCTTACTGAGTAAAGTATTTGTCATCATCAATACAGGACTGCCAAATTTCAGAGATAGCTTGGAGTGAGATTTCCTGCTCGGGTGGCGGGGAGAATCTCCATATACAGTACGTTAATACCTGTATCATTGGATCCATCTGTGATGATCGTGTACGGATTGTCTTTCATCTATATTTACATTTACATTTTAGTAATTTAGCAGACGCTCTTATCCAGAGCAACTTACAGTTAGTGAGTGCATATACTTTCATACTGGCCCCCCTGGTCCCCCTGTGGGAAACGAACCCACAACCTTGGCGTTGCAAGCGCCATGCTCTACCAACTGAGCTACACGGTTCTTTTTCACTAGTTCATTTTTGAAGTGTGGTGTGACAGCTTCGTTGATTATACAGGTGGTCTTTGTGCGGGCACACTCTTTTTTTTATGTTGCCTATCCAGTACAGTTTTAAGCCCTACCATACCGATTGTGTACCTTGGCTTTTTGTGCAGACATCCCACCAACAGAAGCGGCTACCGGGACAGATTTTTTTTTAAAGTTGCAGACTGCAGCACCTTTTGTTTCTCCTGGTGGCCCTGGCTCTTAATATGTCTGATAACATATGTAATGCCAACACCAATAATGCATGCTCGTGCTGCCTTTATATAAAATTGGTCATTTGGCTGTCCACTCACTTTTAAACATGGACTAATACTTTGCAGCTCCACTCATGGCTCTTTGCTTTTTGACCACTTATTTTCTTGCTGCCGTCTCTGGCTGGGTCTGCTGTACTTTCTCTCTGTCATCCTCTCTCTCTGGCTTCTCTGAATGCCTTTTTGTGTTGGGGGTTGATCTTTTGCTGCCCACATTGAAATTAATGTTCTCTTCCTGCCACTTTAGATAACATCCTTAAAACAGAGATTGATTGCATTAGCTAAACTCAAATCTGGTTTGATTGATTCAATCTCATAAATTACGTTGAACAATCTCTAAAAATCAATAGTTACTAGCTAGCTGATGCATTTCATCACCACCATCATTTCTCAAAGGAGAGAGGGATGACTGACTGTGTTCCCCAATATCCAAAGTAAACGAAGGGGTGATGCATTTACCCTTTTTAAGGGGAACTTGAGACTCTTTGGCAAGCCAGCACTAGTAGGCTAGCATGTAGCTAAGCTAACCTACATAAGTTTTCCATAAATCAAATAAAATGTTAGCTAGCTTACTAACTAGCAAACATAAACCCAACATCCTGCCCCACGTTGTAATTTATGTCAATGATAACATGGACTACGTTGCTTACCTTCATTACTTTGTTCTTTCTTTGATGTGAATTCTCTCTGGGGACTTGTCTTGTGTTGTAAGATGACAAGAGCTGCTGACCACTAAATTCTGTCAGTGAAGTGTGATAATAATGCTTGAGCCCAGCCTGTATCAACTTTCACTGTAGCAATGAGTAGGAATTACATTATTTGGGCTTGCAGCAGACACCCAGAAATAATGATGATCGCGTTTGGAGAGATGCTGCCTTTATATTCAATCCTGCACACAATTTATGAAAATAAAGCACACACAAAAACAACAACACCTTTTGGGGATTCCAGCGTGAGACATAAGAGGTGTAGCGTGAGAGCATGTGATCAGAGTCAATTGCGTGTGTCTCACGGTGAATGCGTGAGAGTTGCCAGCTCTGTCACTACTTAACACAGTCAAAAAGTAATAATTACTGATGGTCCACTAGACCCTCCGTGCATTTGGGTGCAAGTGTCTGGGAACGAGATTAGGTGTAATGTGATTAAGCTGACATCATGTTAGAGCGTATGCCATCCTTCAGCACAACATGTCACCCTTTATAAAACACATGTTTATATCATATTTGACATAGTGGGTTATGTCACATTTGACATTGGTGATTATGTCACACAGTTATGCAACATTTATGAACCCCTTATAAAGCATGATATACAGTTATAGATGCTTTGTAACACATTTATGTAGTGCTTATGAAGGCATTATGAAGGCTTTATGAAGCCTTTATAAGCTGAACATCATTCAAAGTGGGGCCGAATATTTTATATATATGTATATTATATATACCTCACATGCGACCTGTGATAAGACTATGCAATTAATATGAACAAAGCCTATTCAAATGTTTATCTGACTCAATAAAATTATTAAGCAATGTGAAAGCAAGCATTGTTGAGTTACATGAATGGACTTTCAAGAAAGGTCTGAGAATGCAATACTAAAGGCAAATAGATTTAATTACATTGTAAAATAAATAAATTCACATAAAAGGCATGAACTTAAGTTACAAGGCATTACTGGCATTATGCAAGCATTAGCAATCTAGGCATAAAAGACAAAGCATGAACAAAACAGGCCTACTCAGGCCATGTGACTGGGTAGCCTACAAGAGGAGCATTTTCATACAACCTTTTTCCATTGGCAGGATACAGGATAAGAGGCGGAACAAAGGCATTTCATTCCATTTATAACATTTGAAGGTGTGACTTTTTCAAAACAAAACAAACCACCATTGACCAATCAGACACCAAGTAACATGATCAACCTGGCCCAGTCACAAAGGCTTGTGTTGATAGAACTTCAAAGTTCTATCAACACATCGACTGTCGTACTCGCTCTGCTAAAACTCTCGACCACTGTTACTCCAACTTCCGGGATGCCTACAAGGACCTCCCCCGCCCTCCTTTCGGCAAATCTGACCACAACTCTATTTTGCTCCTCCCTTCCTATAGGCAGTAACTCAAACAGGAAGTACCCATGCTAAGGACTATTCAACACTGGTCTGACGTATATACTGATACGGTGACTGAGTTTATCAGGAAGTGTATAGGAGATGTTGTACCCACTGTGACTATTAAAACCTACCCTAACCAGAAACCGTGGACAGATGGCAGCATTCGTGCAAAACTGAAAGCGCGAACCACCGCATTTAACTATGGCAAGTTGACTGGGAATATGGCAGAATACAAACAGTGTAGTTATTCCCTCCGCAAGGCAAACAAACAGGCAAAACATCAGTATAGGGACAAAGTGGAGTCGCAATTCAACGGCTTAGACACAATACATATGTGGCAGGGTCTACAGACAATCAAGGACTACAAAAGGAAAACCAACAACGTCGTGGACACCGACGTCTTGCTTCCGGATAAGCTAAACACCTTCTTCGCCTGCTTTGAGGATGAAACAGTGCCACCGACGCGGCCCGCTACCAAGGACTGTGGGCTCTCCTTCTCTGTGGCCGACGTGAGTGAGACATTTAAGCGTGTTAAACCTCGCAAGGCTGCCGGCCCAGATGGCATCCCTAGCCGCGTCCTCAGAGCATGTGCAGACCAGCTGGCTGGTGTGTTTACGGACATATTCAATCTCTCCCTATCCCAGTCTGTTGTCCCCACATGCTTCAAGATGGCCACCATTGTCCCTGTACCCAAGAAAGCAAAGGTAACTGAATTAAATGACTATCGGCCCGTAGCACTCACTTCTGTCATCATGAAGTGCTTTGAGAGACTAGTCAAGGATCATATCACCTCTACCTTACCTGCCACCCTAGACCCACTTCAATTTGCTTACCGCCCCAATAGATCCACAGACGATGCAATCGCCATCATACTGCACAATGCCCTATCCCATCTGGACAAGAGGAATAACTATATATGAATGCTGTTCATTGAGTATAGCTCAGCATTCAATACCATAGTACCTTCCAAGCTCATCACTAAGCTCGAGGCCCTGGGTCTGAACCCCGCTCTATGCAACTAGGTCCTGGACTTCCTGACGGGCCGCCCGCAGGTGGTGAAGGTAGGAAACAACACCTCCACTTTGCTGATCCTCAACACTGGGGCTCCACAAGGGTGCATGCTTAGCCCCCTCCTGTACTCCCTGCGTGGCCAAGCACGACTCCAACTCAATCATCAAGTTTGCAGACGACACAACAGTAGTAGGCTTGATTACCAGCAATGACGAGACAGCCTAAAGGGAGGAGGTGAGGGCTCTTGGAGTGTGGTGCCAGGAAAATAACCTCTCACTCAACGTCAACAAAACAAAGGACTTCAGGAAACAGCAGAGGGAGGACCCCCCTATTCACATCGACTGGACCGCAGTGGAGAAGGTGGAAAGCTTCAAGTTCCTCTGCGTACACATCACTGACAAACTGAAATGGTCCACCCACACAGACAAATAAAATAC
Organism: Coregonus clupeaformis; assembly: GCF_020615455.1. Classification (NCBI taxonomy): domain Eukaryota; kingdom Metazoa; phylum Chordata; class Actinopteri; order Salmoniformes; family Salmonidae; genus Coregonus; species Coregonus clupeaformis. The sequence continues at coordinate 1,517,185 of NC_059209.1, forward strand.
AATTTTATTTGCCACATGCGCCGAATACAACAGGTGTAGACATTACCGTGAAATGCTTACTTACAGCCCTTAACCAATAATGCATTTATTTTTTAATAAAAAAGTAAAATAAAACAACAACAACAACAAAAAATAATCTTATGGCTTGGGGGTAGAGGCTGTTGAGAAGCCTTTTGGACCTAGACTTGGCTCTCCAGTACCGCTTGCCATGCTGTAGTAGAGAGAACAGTCTATGACTAGGGTGGTTGGAGTCTTTGACAATTTTGAGGGCCTTCCTCTGACACCACCTGGTATAGAGGTCCTGGATGGCAGGAAGCTTGGCCCCAGTGATGTACTGGGCCGTACTCACTACCCTCTGTAGTGCGTTGCGGTCGGAGGCCGAGCAGTTGCCATACCAGGCGGTGATGCAACCAGTCAGGATGCTCTCGATGGTGCAGCTGTATAACTTTTTGAGGATCTGAGGACCCATGCCAAATCTTTGTTGTGCCCTCTTCACGACTGTCTTGGTGTGTTTGGACCATGATAGGTTGTTGGTGACGTGGACACCAAGGAACTTGAAGCTCTCAACCTGTTCCACTACAGCCCCGTCGTGCTCAGTCCTCTTTTTTTACCTGTAGTCCACAATCATCTCCTTTGTCTTTGTCACGTTGAGGGAGAGGGGGTGAAGAAGCCGCAACAGCGCCTCTTCAACCTCAGGAGGCTGAAGAAATTTGTCTTGGCACCTAAAACCCTCACAAACTTTTACAGATGCACAATTGAGAGCATCCTGTCGGGCTGTATCACCACCTGGTACGGCAACTGCACTGCCCGCAATCGCAGGTTTCTCCAGAGGGTGGTGCGGTCTGCCCAACGCATCACCGGGGGCAAACTACCAGCCCTTCATGACACCTACAGCACCTGATGTCACAGGAAGGCCAAAAAGATCATCAAGGACAACAACCACCCAAGCCACTGCCTGTTCACCCCGCTATCATCCAGAAGGCGAGGTCAGTACAGGTGCATCAAAGCTGGGACTGAGAGACTGAAAAACAGCTTCTATCTCAAGGCCATCAGACTGTTAAATAGCCTTCACAAGCACATTAGAGGCTGCTGCCTATATACATAGATTAGAAATCACTGGCCACTTTAATAAATGGAACAGTAGTCACTTTAATTATGTTTACACATCTTGCATTACTCATCTCATATGTATATACTGTATTCTATACTATTCTACTTTATCTTAGTCTATGCCGCTCTGACATTGCTCGTCCATATGTTTATATATTCTTAATTCGATTGCTTTACTGAGATTTGTGTGTATTGGGTATATGTTGTGAAATTGTTAGATATTACTTGTTAGATAGTACTGCACTGTCGGAGCTAGAAACACAAGCATTTCACTACACCCGCATCTGCTAAACACTGACCAATAAAATGTGATTTTATTTTATTTGTTTGTGGATGAGACCAATGCAAATAAGGCAGAATTCCTAAGGACAATAAAACCTTTTTCCATACAGTAGAGTTCACCCTGTACAGATACAAGTTACCACAGAGACCATACATCCATAGAGATGGCATCAGGGAAGAAGTTTCAAATTGATACCAAACATGGATGCAATGACATCACTAACACGCATTTCAATAGTCAATCCGCTGGATACTGTAAGAAAGAGAGAGAGAGGTGCATTTTTGCCCCTCCAGCTTTCCCTTTAATTTCTTTATTTCCCCAAGCAAAGCACAAGCCACAAAAAAAGACAGTGACACACAAACACACACACACACACACAAAGATGATTTGAGAAATGAAAGGTCATCAGTAGGGAAAAGCTACTCTCGCAAAGCTTGAAGTTGAGGTTTCCCCTCACTCACACTCTCTCTCTCTCTCTCTCTCTCTCTCTCTCTCTCTCTCTCTCTTTCCTTCCCTCTCTCTTTAATTGCCTCTCAGTCTCACCACCTTTCTCTATCTCTCTCTCTCTCGGTCTGAGGAGTTGAGAGGTGCATTTTATACCAGATCATGCCTTACGTAATGTTCTTCCACAAACACACTCAAATACTTCTCTCTCTCTCATTCACATACACTCTCTCAGACACATACTTTCCCTCTCTCTTCCTCCCTATCCTTCCGTCCTTCCCTCTATCTCTAACACAACACTCAACCTCTTTCTCGCTCTCTAGCGCTCTCTCTCTCTCCCCCTCCGTCTTTCCCCCTATATAGCTCTATTGTTCCGCCCCTATATCTCTCATTAGCGTTCCAACACTCATCTTCTCAGCAGGGGTTGCGTCACAGGCCGTTTCATGAGTAGCCCGCCTCTGAGATTTACGAGCAAGCCGGGCTAGATATGTACAGTTCAGTATCAGTGTCAGTGTCAGCCAGGACTTCTCAATAGCAGCACATGTTACTGTACATGGCACACTCCCTTACTTATGCCTACTTTTAATAAACACTTGCTAGTTGGCAAAATAACTGCCAGAGAACCATGAATGCCATGAATACTAACCCACTGACCATTGGGGTTGATATTTATGATCGAGTACTTCGACTTCATTTACTCTCATATAATGATCAACCTAAACTGTTGTGGTTGTGCAAGGCATTTCCTAAAGGCATTCAATGTTTAAAACTGGAAGTGAAATAACTTACAAAGCCGTTTGCACCAGCATGGACATTTCTAAAAGTTTGTGTACTACACAACTATTCTAAATGCACACCCTCAGAGTTGAACACCCTCCATGGGCTATATACTGTCTTAATGTCATCTTGATCAGATAATATAACTTCCATTTTTTTATTAATACCATTTCTCCCTTCAGTCTCCCAGATAGGAGTTGTTGTTTCAGTTAAATTTCATATTTTATCGCTCCCGAACATTAATCTCATATTTTCCCAAGATTTCTGCTGATAGTCTTTCCCATGGTATCCATGGTTTTTAAGGCACAAACGTTTGTAAGGAGGAGGGGGAAACATGGGTGTTATTATTCACAGGTAGTCGCGAAACACTGAGTTAACTCACACGCCTTGGGGGTAACCTCCCCCCTCTCCCCCCTAACCACAGGTCCCCCTATCCCCAGCCCCCCACCACCCACCTCTGCCTTCTACCAGTCTCTAACCCCTAAAGGTGGCTACAAACTCCACTCCGTCGATTGACGTGCATGCATGTGCAAAGGTGGAGTCTGTTTTTTGGGGCAGCGCGCACTTTTGTCCACATCATCGTTGCGTTCCACCTTTAGGGGTTGAACAAAAATCATCTCCTTTAAAAACACCAGCACTGGGCTCCCCCTCATATTCACACCCGCTTGTTTTTACTTTGCATCAGGGGCAAGGCTTTGATATAATTTGCAGGCCATTTGATAGCACATTAACCATCCTTAATACATTTTCTGACTTCCTTCTTGTGTCAACTTTGTAATACTAGACAAATACTGTATCAGGCACAAACTTTTTAATAAACTTCAATGAACAAAAACAAACTCAGAAACCATACATGTGTTTTTTTATGGCATATACATCTTCATATATAACCCAATGGTTACAATGAATATTACCATAGGAATGTCTCTGTTGGGGATATGACTGTTACACATGAATGGCTGATACACTTTCTCTTGTTTGTTTTGATGATTTTATGTGAAAGAGTATATACTTTTTGGACTGGTATGAAGAGCAAAACCCTTATGTGGTCGGGAGGGAGATGCAGGAATCTTCTCACGAAGCATGTTCGGATCTCAACTCACTGCAGGCCAGCTGCTAATACCAAGGCCAGAGTGCTTGCCGGGGACCCAAACACAGAGCCCATATGTCTTTGTGGGAGACGAGGCATTCCCTCTGAGGGTAAACCTGATGTGACCATATCCAGGTAAGATATGCTAAATAAATGTGACTATACATATGATGTGAAAATTATACCAATATAGACGCTGTAATTATATGCCTCACATAAAAGTGATCTGGCAGGATGGGGGCCTACGTCCAAACATAGGCTATACAGGTGTTACACTACACATTTGAATGTTCCTGTTCAATACTAATGGAAACGCTTATTTAATTCAAAGGTTCCACTGGCCTTGATGACGCCAAGAAGATCTACAACTATCGTCACTCAAGAGCCTAAATAATTTCGGAGAACTGCTTTGGAATCCTTGCTGCAAGATGGAGCATCCTGGGATGAGCCCTTGAGGTTGCCCCAGAGAAAGCTGCATGGCCCTCCACAACTACCTTTGCACCACAGACACTACAGACACTGACAACACGGAGTCATCAACACGGTACATCCACCCCACGTTTGTTGACCACGCCACAACCACTGGGATCCTGGGTCGAGGAGAGTGGAGACAGGTGGTACAAGGGGACACCAGCTTCCTGGACCCAAGAAACATGTCGACAGACAGGGCAAGCAAAGATGCTATAGATGTGTGCAACAACCTCAACTACTACTTCCTCACACCAGCTGGTCTAATGTCTTTCCAGGAGTCTGCTATCACGTGTGGCACCCTACAGTAACTGTTCATATGTGTGGTTTGGAAAACATGTGTGCACATATGTTCTCTTCCTCTAGTTGATGACTGTTTATACAGTATGTCATGTTGTGAGCTACACAGTTGGTTTTGCTGTTTGGATTTTGCTGTTTTTCTTATTCACACTTCACTATAAAGACTACAGTCACTTCATTCTTGTGTTGTTTTAGTTTGTCATATATTTTTGGGCGGCTAGACCCTCAAGACATTTACCTAACCTTGTGATATGTGTAGTGGCCTTTCAATAGAGACCTTCCTTCTATGGTACATGGGTGAAAATGAGTGTCCAGCTGTAGACAATAAGGACAGACCCCTAAGACATTAAACTCATCTACATAGCTCATGTACAAAGCAGTACAAGTTTACTGAGTGACTGATTCAGAACAGTAATACTTTCTGCCACAAGTACAAATAACCAGACAAAGTCATTTGCTGACCTTTTAGATATTTTTTACGATCACAAGAGGAAATATCACGAGGAAAATAGTGAAATGTAAAACACAAAGTAAAAAACAATATGTCGTCATGTCCCTGAAAAACGGGAGACATTGATTAGGAGGAATATCCATGGTACCATGACGTCATAGACGGCCTTAGCTGGACACTGCTGCTGTTTCTGTAACTCCTGCTGCCGTTTCTTTAACTCATCCACCTGCTGCATAATGTCAGTGTCCAAAGGATCCTCAGCTGTCTTCCTCTTCCGGCCACTGGAGCTGGGTCGGGGAGATGGGGCGGAGGTTGATGAGCACTGGTGCTCCCAACTTTAAAAAGTTAGGAGCGCAACCTAAAATCCAAGAGCACCAGAAGATATACATACTGTATTTTCTTTATTGATTGAGATATAGCATATTGGGCCTATGTGAATTCTAGCTACTTTTGAATCACATGTTGTGCTCTAGAAAATAATATTTAACCCTGTAAAGACATTTGTTTATTGTAAAAAGCTAAAATGTTGATACAAAAACCTGTCATTGAAATTACAGTCATTTGTGGAATATTAGGTTTCTACAATGTGTAAAAGCACTACATATTGAGATGCATTACATTGAACATTCTACACTGCCTCCTTAAGAGGACATGCAAGAGATCAGTCATTCATTGCTATGATCCTTGATCTTCTAAAGAAGCTATCCCGTTTCCTTTCTTTCTGTACCCTCAAATGTTTAGATATACTTGTATAGTAACCAGGTTGTTAGCTAGCTAGCTAGCTAATGAGGTAACATGACTGAACAAGGTGTAAACCAATACCCGTGAGTGGTTTTGGAACGACCCACGACATGGTTTATGAACAGGCCCTGGAAACTAACTTTTTGGTCCACCAGCCACTTAGAATTCTTACCAGCCAATACATTTATTTGCCATAATAACACCAAAAACCACAACAACAAAAAAGTTTTTCCAGGTTTCGGATTCCCTGCAAAACAAAAATACAAGTTTTCACTCTCCAAATCACACTTTTTAAATAGAAAAACAACAAAATTGGATGTTCTAAGTCCACAACAATGCTTAAACCACACCAGGAAACAATGTGTTAGGTCTGGGGAAGAGAATACATATTTTGTATAGTTGCCCTTTAATTTCAATTGCACACCTTAAGAGACTGATGTTTGGCTGGCTGTGTTTCTGTACTGCATGCACAAAAGCCGAGTTTGCATAAAAAAAGACCACACGATTGATACAAATCATCAAGCCTACTTTGCAGTTAACTTTTAATTTGGAAAGTTTTATGGGAAACCCTTTAGAAATAGCTAACTAGCTACACAAAGTGGTAGACACAGGCATTCCCATTCTGTTATCTTCAGAAAGTTGCAAGAAATACAAATCACTAATGCATTCTTTAATATTCTTTACATATAGGCTTTAGATTGAACAAATCTGCGCTTGTTTTCTTCTCTAGGGCACTCGGAAACAACTGCACAGTGAAGCCTATCATTACAATTATTATTATCTGGGTGATATTTTTCCTGGTTGCATTGGTGCTCCCAAAATAAAATGTCAGGTCGCACAGCAAAATATCTAGGAGCATATGCAACCAAAATAGTCGCACTTTAGAGCCCTGGCGTCAAGCAATGACAGAAGGCTTAGTATAAGCATCAGGTCTAACCATGCCTGTATAACATCATATTGGCTTTTATACATTAAATGGAGACAAATGTTTTAGACCCAATGCACTGAAAAATAACCAAATTACCATGATTGAGGATGTACAGAATCAAATTACCGCGCTGCATTCACATTCATCATCTTAAGGAAATGTACTCATCCAGAAAAAATGAATGAATTGAACACAAAAGGGCAGACGATACAATAATCCCTTTTGTATTGTATGGTAAAGACCTATTTTTCATTTTAATTAACATTAGACAGAAAAAAACACTTCTGAGGATGTCAGGGAGACGGGGGGAAATCTCTTCGATTCTTGGTTGGCTGGAATTGGACGTCTGTTCCGAGGTTGTTAACTGTGTTGACAAATAGCTACAAATGGTTCAGCAGGTTACAATGTCAGTCTCCATCATCCAGTAGACCTAGGTGCCAGAGGGGACCATAAAACAGGTTGACACACAGACAGACAGGAAGTACTAGCCACTTTGTCACCGCTACATCCTGTGTTACTCATTTCAAAGGGACGGCTGCGGAACTCCCTTTTGGATGGCTGGTCACTCCTCCTGACTGACTGACTACAATTTGGGACCACTCATGCCTCCACGCAAAAACACATGCAGTGTCCATTAGCTATAAAATATGGCAACAATTCACAAGGGGTAATCTCACACCCATCAAACTCACTCCCACAAATCAATCTGACTTTTATAGATGCAATTATGAGGTCTATGAATATTGTATCAAATGAATATACGCATTTTTCATTCAGGCTGTGTTGACTGAAAAGCCATTTCTCCATTGGAAAAATCAACCGTAGACAGTATGGCTGCACTGCTGGCAAAACAGTTTGCAATTTAATGACAAATCCCTGCGACGAGCTCAACTCAGACATTTAAATCCAAAGTTGACGTTTTTGAGTTCCGAATTGGGAGCACGTTTTGCATTCTCTCTCCCTCTCTCTCTCTTTCTGATTGACACTTACTCTTATTGTCTGTGGTCTATTTAGTGCGGTGGAGATGCATTTTATTGGCGACCACATAATGCGAGCGAGTGGCTGTTTATTTTCACCATCGTAAGGCACCAAAAAGATCCCTCTAGCAGTGAAAAGGCAGTCCCTGTGCCTGCTGGAAGTCCAACTGGCCTAAATTAGAGAGGGGGGGTCCCCGAAAAATTCAGTTTGGCCAAGTATTCTTCTCTTTGACTGCTTTTAGCACTGTTTGGAATATTGTAATGCAGTCTGACTTTTGCCAACGAGTTAGTTTTAAAATTTTTGTCATCATATTTACAATGGAAATTGTAATTGAATCATGACATGCATTATTGATTTGCCTTTTCCACGGCAACAAGGAGTATGAGGAGGGGGGTGGGAGGGTAGCCTTTGAGAAAGGCTTGGAGGGAATGGAATCTGGGAAATAGCTGATGTCTGCCATAGGGTTTTGGCATGGTCTCTAGCTTCTTGTTTGTGGGGTAGCCATTGGCAGCCCTACATAGTGGCTTTTGCGAGAGATAAATTACATCATAATCCACTTAGATGGGACCACGTTCTCATCTCAGCTCTTTTAGAGTATGAAAAGTAACCTGTGTTACTTTATGAGTTACTCACTTGGAAAGCCCATCTTCATTACAAAATACTGATGGGTTGAAAGACTTATATGGCGCCACAGTGGTCAACATACTGTACCCTTCACTCATAGTAAACTGTCAATATACGAGTTACTACTATAAATCCTCTCTACCAGTGGTAACGGACTGCTATATTTCAAAGAACCCAATTTGACACAACTGTATGATCATTTTCTAATACATATCATTGTAGTTCTAAAGTATGGTAAGTCAGTTGTCTGCAATTGTAATGATAATTTGATTATCTACCTGGCAACTACTTTTCTCTATTCTGATTGGTCAGATGTTTTGTTCATTGTTGGTGGATGACAGGAAGTAGTTGATTTGATGCATGGCTGTAACTGTGGTCAGTTGTTCATTAAATCTGCAAAAGAGTATCGGTCTCCATCCAGTGTTTGTCTACATAGTCATATATCCATCTTCTAAAGAACCCACAAACTACACAACAATTCCTTTATGAACCTGTAATTCCATGATCATGATCTCCAATTGGTCTTCTTTGTTGTCACAAAAAAAAAAAACTGCATCCAATGTCACCAGACAGACATGGAACCCACAAAGCAAAATAAACCATGGGACACCAAGGAACGCCTCGAAAAGACATGTAATAACAGAGTTGGTAGAACTGTCCCATTACAGAATGCTGTGGGAAACCCTTGTGGATGACCTATATGCTCCTCAAATCAAGTAAGTCAAAAGTGAGTCTTATTTGGTTGATTTAAGAAACTGTTGGACACAAAGCTTACCTCAACCGACTTAAGTAGATATTTCAATAAGGTTCTCTCCTTGAGAAATAGTCTGCTTATGAATTGGACAACAAACCTCCCACTTTGCAGCCAGATATCTTGCCTTTGGGTAGCAGTGCTACTGTATAATGCTTCCCCGAAAATAATGCTACATGATAACCCTTAATTTTACAGCCTGTTAATTACTATGTATTTGCTAGGTAAATACATAGTATCAAAAACTAAATACGTAATAAAATGTATGTCTTAAACGGACTTATTAGTAACCAAGGAAGTACTGTAAGTACTACATACTTAATTAGTAAATACAAAGTCCAAAATGTGTGTTATATACTGTAGGTATGTACAAGTAAGTAAGAAGGTACAACTAAGTACCAGCTAATAACTATGTAAATATCTAGTCACGCCACCATTTCAATATAATATATAAGAAACACCAAAGAACATACAAAGTCACAAAATGTAATTATATAGTAACACATTTTAGTCCTAAAGGTAAGTACAAGTAAGAACCAGCTTATTACAATGAAAATACAGTACATAGTCCTGCCAGTCTCATTTGAAGTAAGACCTAAGAAACACCTAAGAACATACAGAACATGGTAATTTATCAGTTATTACCACATAATTACCAAAACAATACCTTCAAGTACTGCTTGTGTTCATATTCTCTCCCATTAATTCTATGTACTTTACCTTTACCTACCCAGGGGTCGCGTTAATGCAGAATTCTGTGTTTTTCACACGCATTTAGCCAATTCATATAATTCAGCTTTTCTATTTGGGTTTCAATTATTTTCTTAACATTAAATGCACTATGCATAATGTGGGTTAAATGTTGTAACAACACAGAATAAAACAATTAATACAAGTCCCATGATGGTAGTGACTGCCTATTACTGCCTATCACTTATTAACCATAATTTATTCACTTTACTTTAATAAAATATTTCAGTTGTTGTGTATATTACATTTGTTTCAATTGATGACTTTATTATTTAATTCCAAGTCATCATTTCATCTCTATAGAGCTGCTGCCTATGCTGTGTGACGAAATCACTATTTTAATAGTTCTTCAAAGTAAATAAGGCATACTTTTATGACTGCTGAATACCAACTATCAATCTCTTAGATCATGTATTTTCAGGTAGAGATACCTCGCCAAGCAACTGCTCTCTATCCCTCTCGATCGTGCGATCTTCTGTCTCTTCTCACCCTCTCCGTGTCTGAAGTTGTGTATTGGAGATAGGCCATCAGTGCGTGTTCTGCAAACAGTACAGCGGATGAAGTCGGGGTGAACGGATAGACGTGTTTATAAACAGCGATGAAGAAGGAGAAGAGCCGAGTGGATGATTCTGGTCCAGTGAGAGTGACATTTTTGGAGAAAGTGGATCCCTGCGTTTTGGCTGATCCATATGTAGTCTTAGCCTAGGTAGAAAATAATTAGGTTACTATTAAATCAGTGAAGGTAGCTTAAAGTGGACTTGTGATGATTTTCGGTGTTTCTTCTACCAAGAGGGAGCGGGCACTCCGCATAGCGTGTCACGCGCCTCGGGACAAGACCTGTGACTTGCTTTGCTCTCCGGAGCAGGGCGACTTTGAAAGGAGTGATTACTGGGGTGGCGTTAAGTGTTGAGGTGGAGCAACTGAAATTGAAGATTCCCTGTGTCTGTGACGCCCGCCGGTGGCGAGCGTGGTGAAACTGAGAAGATACTGTCTGTCCTTTGGAGTTTTGAAGCAGAGTTTTTACCTGACAAAGTCATGTTGGGATATGTCAGTTATCCCATAAGAGCTATTGTGCTGAACCAACTAAGGTGTTTCAGATGCCCAGTTTATGGTCATGCAGCAGTGTGAATGAAGGGAAATTCCGAGATGTGAAAAGTGTGCAGGAGGACATAGGACAAAGGAATGTGTAGTATCGGTGGAAAAAACTGTGTGTGTCAATTGTTGAGGTGCCCATGTTGCTGGGGATCAGAAGTGCCCGGTGCCAGAGAGACAGGTTGAGGTTGCCAGGGTCAGAATAGAACAAAAGGTGTCGTATGCTGAGGCACTGAGAAGAGTAGAGGATGATGGGTCAAGGGTGAGTAGTAGGCCTAGAGTGATACGAATTTGTGCTTCAGTACGGTTGGCTTCTTAGCATTCATTGACATGGCCATCAACTGTACCACAGAAATGGAACATACAATACCAGTCAAAAGTTTGGAAACACCTACTCATTCAAGGGTTTATCTTTATTTGTACTCTTTTTTACATTATAGAATAATATAAAAACTATGAAATAACCCATATGGAATCATGTAGTAACCAAAAAAGTTTTAAACAAATCAAAATATATTTTATATTTGAGATTCTTCAAATAGCCACCCTTTGACTTGATGACAGCTTTGCACACTCTTGACAATGTCACGGATTCAGCCGAGGCTGCTCCTCCTCCTTGCTCGGGCAGGCTTCGGTGTTCGTCGTCGCCGGAGTACTAGCTGCTAACGATCTATGTTTCTGTGTTCTACTTGTTTTGTCTTTATTGTTCACACCTGGTTCCCATTATGTATTGATTTCTTCCCTATTTAACCCTCTGGCTCCCACTGTGTTTTGTGCGTGTTTGTTCATGTTTGGTTGTCGTCTGGTGAGCGGGTTTGTTCCTCCCTGCGTGGAGGTTATGTTATTTACGTTACCTACGAGTAAAGTACGTTTTCGATTAGCTCTGTGCAAATTACGGCAAGATCAGCTCAAATAAGCAAAGAGAATTGATAGTCCATCATTACTTTAAGACATGAAGGTCAGTCAATACTGAACATTTCAAGAACTTTGAAAGTTTCTTCAAGTGCAGTCAAAAAAAACATCAAGCGCGATGATGAAACTGGCTCTCATGAGGACCGGCACAGGAATGGAAGACCCAGAGTTACCTCTGCTGCAGAGGATAAGTTCATTAGAGTTACCAGCCTCAGAAACTGCAGCCCAAATAAATGCTTCACAGAGTTCAAGTAACAGACACATCTCAACATCAACTGTTCAGAGGGGACTGTGTGAATCAGGCCTTCATTGTCAAATTGCTGCAAAAAAATCACTACTAAAGGACACCAATAAGAAGAAGAGACCTGCTTTGGCCAAGAAACACGAGCAATGGACAATAGACCCGTGGAAATGTGTCCTTTGGTCTGGAGTCCAAATTTGTGTCTTTCTGAGACCCGGTGTGGGTGAACGGATGATCTCCACATATGTAGTTCCCACCGTAAAGCTTGGAGGAGGAGGTGTTTTGGTTGGACTCCCGAGTGGCGCAGCGGTCTAAGACACTGCATCTCAGTGCTTGAGGCGTCACTACAGACCCCCTGGTTCGATTCCAGGCTGTATCACAACCGGCCGTGATTGGGAGTCCCATAGGGCGGCGCACAATTGGCCCAGCGTCATCCGGGTTTGGCCGGTGTAGGCCGTCATTGTAAATAAGAATTTGTTCTTAACTGACTTGCCTAGTTAAATAAAGGTTAATAAAAATAATAAATAATAAAATGGTTGGGGGGTGCCTTGCTGGTGACACTGTCTGTGATTTATTTAGAATTCAAGGCACACTTAACCAGCATGGCTACCACAGCATTCTGCAGCCATACGCCATCGCATTTGGTTTGGGCTTAGTGGGACTTTCATTTGTTTTTCAACAGGACTATGACCCAACACACCTCCAGGCTGTGGAAAGGCTATCTGACAAAGAAGGAGAGAAATGGAGGGCTGCATCAGATGACCTGGCCTCCACAATCCCCCGACCTCAACCCAATTGAGATGGTTTGGGATGAGTCGGATGGCAGAGTGAAGGAAAAGCAGCCAACAAGGGTTCAGAATATGAGTGAACGCCTTCAAGACTGTTGGAAAAGTATTCCAGGTGAAGCTGGTTGAGAGAATGCCAAGAGTGAGCAAAGCTGTCATCAAGGCAAAGGGTGGCTTTTTGAAGAATCTCAAATATAAAATATATTTTGATTTGTTTAACACTTTTTTGGTTACTACATGATTCCATATGTGTTATTTCATAGTTTTGATGTCTTCACTATTATTCTACAATGTAAAAATAGTAAAATATAAAGAAAAACCCTTGAATGAGTAGGTGTGTCCAAACTTTTGACTGGTACTGTATATCACAGAAAATATATGTTGTGGTGGCAGCTGCATAGCAGTACCTGGGTGTACAAGGTTTTACTGCAGAAGAGTTACAGTGGCATCCGAAAGTATTCACCCCCTTTGGTATTTTTCCTATTTTGTTGCCTTACAACGTGGAATTAAAATGGATTTTTTTGGGGGGGGTTGTATCATTTGATTGACACAAAATGCCTAACACTTTGAAGATGCAAAACATATTTTTTTGTGAAACAAACAAGAAATAAGACAAAGAAACTGAACTTGAGCATACATAACTATTCACCCCCCCCCAAAATCAATACTTAGTAGAGCCACCTTTTGCAGCAATTACAGCTGCAAGGCTCTTGGGGTATGTTTCTATAAGCTTGGCACATCTAGTCACTGGGATTTATGCCCATTCTTCAAGCCAAACTGCTCCAGCTCCTTCAAGTTGGATGGGTTCCGCTGGTGTACAGCAATCTTTAAGTCATACCACAGATTCTAAATTTGATTGAGGTCTGCGCTTTGACTAGGCCATTCCAAGATATTTAAATTTTTCCACTTAAACCACTCGAGTGTTGCTTTAGCAGTATGCTTAGGGTCATTGTCCTGCTGGAAGGTGAACCTCCGTCCCAGTCTCAAATCTCTGGAAGACTGAAATATGTTTCCCTCAAGAATGTCCCTGTATTTAGCGCCATCCATCATTCCTTCAATTCTGACCAGTTTCCAAGTCCCTGCCGTTGAAAAACATCCCCACAGCATGATGCTGCCACCACCATGCTTCACTGTGGGTATGGTGTTCTCGGGGTGATGAGAGGTGTTGAGTTTGCGGCAGACAAAGTGTTTACCTTGATGGCCAAAAAGCTTAATTTTAGTCTCATCTGACCAGAGTACCTTCTTCCATATGTTTGGGGAGTCTCCCACATGCCTTTTGGCGAACACCAAACGTGTTTGCTTATTTTTTCTTTAAGCAATGACTTTTGTCTGGCCACTCTTCCATAAAGCCCAGCTCTGTGAAGTGGCTTAAAGTGGTCCTATGGACAGATACTCCAATCTCCGCAGTGGAGCTTTGCAGCTCCTTCAGGGTTATCTTTGGTTTCTTTGTTGCCTCTATGATTAATGCCCTCCTTGCCTGGTCTGTGAGTTTTGATGGCCGGCCCTCTCTTGGCAAGTTTGTTGTGGTGACATATTCTTTCAATTTTTTTATAATGGATTTAATGGTGCTCGGTGGGATGTTCAAAGTTTCTGATATTTTTTTATAACCCAACCCTGATCTGTACTCCACAACTTTGTCCCTGACCTGTTTGGAGAGCTCCTTGGTCTTCATGGTGCCGCTTGCTTGGTGGTGCCCCTTGCTTAGTGGTGCTGCAGACTATGGGGGCTTTTAGAACAGGTGTATATGTTCTCAGATCATGTGACAGATCATGTGACACTTAGATTGCACACAGGTGGACTTTATTTAACTATTTATGTGACTTCTGAAAGTAATTGGTTGCACCATATCTTATTTAGGGTCTTCATAGCAAAGGGGGTGAATACATATGCACGCACCAATTTTCCGGTATTTATTTTGTAGAATTATTTGAAACAAGTTTAATTTCACTTCACCAATTTGGACTATTTTGTGTATGTATTACATGAAATCCAAATAAAAATCCATTGAAATTACAGGTTGTAATGCAACAAAATAGGAAAAACGCCAAGGGGGATGAATACTTTTGCAAGGCACTGTACAGTATGTGTTGAATGAAAGAGTCACATCCTTCCAGGCTGTTGACTTGGTGTAGGATCAGTTAGGGTCAAAGTAGTGGAATGGTTTATTTAATCTCTGTAGGTCTAAGCCATTATAAACAGAATCCAGTTTGTCCACAAATTAATAGTTTATATGTTGGAATTATGTCTCCATCTCAACCAAGAATCAAAGTGAAATAATTTGACTAAATCAAGTCAAACTTTATTTAAAGTGCATTTAAAGTTTGATTTGATTAGAGTTAGTCCTTAACTTAGATTTTTGGTTGAGATGGAGACGTGAATTCAACATATCAATTAGTAATCTGTAGACAAACTGTAATTAAAGGCAGATTAGGTCAGTGGCACGGATGCATTGACAACCAAACACAATTAAATATCCAGATTGTCTACAAATTAATAATTTATTTAACTAGGCAAGTCTGTTAAGAACAAATTCTTATTTACAATGACGGCCTACACTGGCCAAACCCGAGCCCTATGGGACTCCCAATCACGGCCGGTTGTGATACAGCCTGGAATCGAACCAGGGGGTCTGTAGTAACACCTCAAGCACTGAGATGCAGTGCCTTAGACTGCTGCGCCACTCGGGAGCCTCAGACTGGTTGCAACCTACAGCAGAGTTAACATGTTTGTTTGTTCGTTCTTTGACTGACGTTAGCTAACGTGAGCCAGCTAATATTACTCTTATTTGGTATCTCAATTTGGTAGCCATCTATTCCATCCTTGTCTGGAAAACACTGTTACAAAAAATATAATTGTTGATTTAGCTAACTCTCTCTCTGTTTGTGTGTTGGTTGCAATGATGAATGTCTATAAATCGTCTATGGTTGGTTAGTTGGTTCTCAGCCATTCTCGTTAGTTAGCTAACAGCAAGCTGACAATATTGAAATGTCCATGTTAGATATGCTTAGTTAGCCAGGCTAATAGAGATCAATACAATTAGTGGGGTGGTTAAATTGTGTATTGTTCTGTATTTTGTTTTAGGTGGTACAGAATCTGATTCCACCTACATGCGCTTCCAACCCCTAGCTCTGCACAAGGTGAAGGTAAGTTGGCCTAAATATTTACAAGCTGATGGCAAAGATAGATCAAAGCATGGCATAAACATGACTTGGGTAGTGTGTAGGTTTTTTGTTGTGTTATGGGGTTACAGGTGGTTAGAGGTAGCCTGAGGAGCACAGCGTACCTTCCAGACCATGTAATCAATTTAGTCTACTCTTTTTACCTTTTCCTTTTGTAAAAATCAGATTATCTGGAGTCATTTTACAGTGCCCTGCTAAAAAGGGACATTGAAAGGTATACGATCAAGAGTACAACAGCAATGACACATTAATTTTTCTCTCTGCAGATTCTCAAAACACAATACAAAGATACAGTGCCTTCGGAAAGTATTCAGACCCCTTGACTTTTTCCACATTTTGTTACGTTACAGCCTTATTCTAAAATTGAATTGAAAATAAAAAACATAAATACCTTATTTACATACAGTGGGGAGAACAAGTATTTGATACACTGCCGATTTTGCAGGTTTTCCTACTTACAAAGCATGTAGAGGTCTGTAATTTTTATCATAGGTACACTTCAACTGTGAGAGACGGAATCTAAAACAAAAATCCAGAAAATCACATTGTATGATTTTTAAGTAATTAATTTGCATTTTATTGCACGACATAAGTATTTGATACATCAGAAAATCAGAACTTAATATTTGGTACAGAAACCTTTGTTTGCAATTACAGAGATCATACGTTTGCTGTAGGTCTTGACCAGGTTTGCACACACTGCAGCAGGGATTTTGGCCCACTCCTCCATACAGACCTTCTGCAGATCCTTCAGGTTTCGGGGCTGTCGCTGGGCAATACGGACTTTCAGCTCCCTCCAAAGATTTTCTATTGGGTTCAGGTCTGGAGACTGGCTAGGCAACTCCAGGACCTTGAGATGCTTCTTACGGAGCCACTCCTTAGTTGCCCTGGCTGTGTGTTTCGGGTCGTTGTCATGCTGGAAGATCCAGCCACGACCTATCTTCAATGCTCTTACTGAGGGAAGGAAGTTGTTGGCCAAGATCTCGCGATACATGGCCCCATCCATCCTCCCCTCAATACGGTGCAGTCATCCTGTCCCCTTTGCAGAGAAGCATCTCCAAAGAATGATGTTTCCACCTCCATGCTTCACGGTTGGGATGGTGTACTTGGGGTTGTACTCATCCTTCTTCTTCCTCCAAACACGGCGAGTGGAGTTTAGACCAAAAAGCTCTATATTTGTCTCATCAGACCACATGACCTTCTTCCATTCCTCCTCTGGATCATCCAGATGGTCATTGGCAACCTTCAGACGGGCCTGAACATGCGCTGACTTGAGCAGGGGGACTTTGCGTGCGCTGCAGGATTTTAATCCATGACGGCGTAGTGTGTTACTAATGGTTTTCTTTGAGACTGTGGTCCCAGCTCTCTTCAGGTCATTGACCAGGTCCTGCCGTGTAGTTCTGTGCTGATCCCTCACCTTCCTCATGATCATTGATGCCCCACGAGGTGAGATCTTGCATGGAGCCCTAGACCGAGGGTGATTGACCGTCAACTTGAACTTCCATTTTCTAATAATTGCGCCAACAGTTGTTGCCTTCTCACCAAGCTGCTTGCCTATTGTCCTGTAGCCCATCCCAGCCTTGTGCAGGTCTACAATTTTATCCCTGATGTCCTTACACAGCTCTCTGGTCTTGGCCATTGTGGAGAGGTTGGAGTCTGTTTGATTGAGTGTGTGGACAGGTGTCTTTTATACAGGTAATGAGTTCAAACAGGTGCAGTTAATACAGGTAATGAGTGGAGAACAGGAGGGCTTCTTAAAGAAAACCTAATAGGTCTGTGAGAGCCGGAATTCTTACTGGTTGGTAGGTGATCAAATACTTATGTCATGCAATAAAATGCAAATGAATTACTTAAAAATCATACAATGTGTTTTTCTGGATTTTTGTTTTAGATTCCGTCTCTCACAGTTGAAGTGTACCTATGATAAAAATGACAGACCTCTACATGCTTTGTAAGTAGGAAAACCTGCAAAATCGGCAGTGTATCAAATACTTGTTCTCCCCACTGTAAGTATTTAGACCCTTTGCTATGAGATTCAAAATTGAGCTCAATTGCATCCTGTTTCAATTGTTCATCCTTGAGATGTTTAAACAACTTGATTGGAGTCCACCTGTGGTAAATTCAATTGATTGGACATGATTTGGAAAGGCACACACCTGTCTACATAAGGTCCCAGAGTTGACATTGCATGTCAGAGCAAAAACCAAGCCATGAGGTTGAAGGAATGGTCTGTAGAGCTCCAAGACAGGATTGTGTTGAGGCACAGATCTGGGGAAGGGTACCAAAAAAATTATGTAGCATTGAAGGTCTCCAAGAACACAATGCTTCCATCATTCTTAAATGGAAGAAGTTTGGAACAACCAAGACTCTTCCTAGAGCTGGCCGCCCGGCCAAACTGTGGAATTGGGGGAGACAGGCGTTGGTCAGAGAGGTGACCAAGAACCCGATGGTCACTCTGACAAAGCTCTAGAGTTCCTCTGTGGAGATGGGAGAACCTTCCAGAAGCACCACCATTTCTGCAGCAATCCATCAATCAGGCCTTTATGGTAGAGTGGCCAGACAGAAGCCACTCCTCAGTAAGAGGCACATGACAGCCCGCTTGAAGTTTGCCAAAAGGCACCTAAAGACTCTCAGAGAAACAAGATTCTCTGGTCTGATGAAACCAAGATTGAACTCCTTGGCCTGAATGCCAAGCATCACATCTCAAGGAAACCTGTCACCATCCCTAATGTGAAGAATGGTGGTGGCAGCATCATGCTGTGAGAATGTTTTTCTGCGGCAGGGAGACTAGTCAGGATCGAGGCAAAGATGAACGGAGCAAAGTACAGAGAGATCAAGTATTGGAAACAATAGAACACTATGGAAAATATGGGAAACCAGGCCTGCTATTCATAGCAGACTTCGAAAAGGCATTTGATAAAGTTCAACTGGGGTTTATATTTAATTGCCTGGAGCATTTCAATTTTGGAGAATCTCTTATAAAATGGGTCAAAATCATGTATAGTAACCCTAGGTGTAAGATAGTAAATAATGGCTATTTCTCAGAAAGTTTTAAACTGTCAAGAGGAGTGAAACAAGGTTGTCCACTATCGCCATATCTATTTTTTATGGCCATCGAGATGTTAGCTATTAAAATCAGATCCAATAATAATATCAGAGGATTAGAAATCCAGGGCTTAAAAACAAAGGTGTCATTGTACGCTGATGATTCATGTTTTCTTTTAAATCCACAACTAGAATCCCTCCACAGCCTCATAGAGGATCTAGATACATTTTCTAACCTCTCTGGATTACAACCAAATTATGACAAATGTACTATATTACGTATTGGATCACTAAAAAATACAATTTTTACATTAACATGTAGTTTACCAATAAAATGGTCTGATGGTGATGTGGATATACTCGGAATACATATCCCAAAGGAAATAAATGATCTCACTTCAATCAATTTTAATAGAAAGTTAGCAAAAATAGATAAGATCTTACTACCATGGAAAGGAAAATACCTGTCAATTTGTGGAAAAATCACCCTGATTAACTCTTTAGTATTATCCCAGTTTACCTATTTGCTTATGGTCTTGCCTACGCCTAGCGAACAGTTTTTTTAATTATATGAGAAAAAAATATTCAATTTTATTTGGAACGGCAAGCCAGACAAAATTAAAGGGCATATTTATATAATGAATATGAATTCGGAGGACAGAAATGATTAAATATTAAAGCATTAGACCTATCACTAAAAGCTTCAGTCATACAAAAGTTATACTTAAATCCGAACTGGTTCTCAAGCTAATTAGTAAGATTGTCTCACCCAATGTTCAAGAAAGGCCTTTTTCCCTTTTTTCAGATTACAACAACTTATTTACAGTTATTTGAAAAGGAAATCATCTCCCAAATATCACTATTTCTAAAACAAGCCATAGAAAGTTGGTTACAATTTCAATTTAATCCTCCAGAAACGACAGAACAAATAATGCAACAAATATTGTGGTTAAATTCAAATATACTAATTGACAAAAAACCTTTATTTTTCGACAGAATGTTTAAAAAAGGTATAATCTTCGTAAATGATATCATTGGTAGGACTGGTGGAGTTATGTCGCACATGCAGCTTACAAAAACATATGGAAATGTCTGCTCTACCCAAAATTACAACCAAATAATTGCAGCCTTACCGCAAAAGTGGAAGAGGAAAGTGGAAGGGGGAGAAAGTAAGGAACTTGTCTGTCAGCCTTGCATTAAAGAACATAATTGGTTAAGGAAAACTGTGATAAATAAAAAAGTATATCAGTTTCACTTAAGGACCAAAGGATAGACAGCCGTCCATTATAGATTGCAAAATAGTTGGGAAGAGATTTTTGACGTACCGATCCCATGGCATAGTGTTTATGAACTGACACGCAAAACGACACCGGATTCAAAAATTAGAATCTTTCAATTTAAATTATTATTTAAAATTCTTGCTACCAATAGAATGTTATTTATATGGGGGATACAATCTTCCCAGCTCTGCAGATTTTGCTGTGAAGAGACAGAATCATTAGATCATTTGTTTTGGTTCTGTCCATTTGTAGCTTATTTTTGGACACAGGTCCAGGAATGGCTAAAGGATTGCAATATTTACCTGGAGCTAACCTTGCAGATAGCATTCTATCTGCAATATTAAGCTGATCCACCCCCCCCCCAAAAAAAAAAAAAAAAAAAGGACAGAGAGATCCTTGATGAAAACCTGCTCCAGAGCGTTCAGGTCCTCATACTGGGTTCACCTTCCAACAGGACAACGACCCTAAGCACACAGCCAAGACAATGCAGGAGTGGCTTCAGGACAAGTCTCTGAATGTCATTGATTGGCCCAGCCAGAGCTCGGACTTGAACCCGATCGAAAATCTCTGGAGAGACCTGAAGATAGCTGTGCAGCAATGCTCCCCATCCAACCTGACAGAGCTTGAGAGGATCTGCAGAGAAGAATGGGAGAAACTCCCCAAATACAGGTGTGCCAAGCTTGTAGCATAATACCCAACAAGGTGCTTATGTAAATGTAATATTTCCGTAGATTGATGAGGGGGGAAAAAAACTATTTCATAAATTGTAGAATAAGGCTGTAACGTAACAAAGTGGAAAAAGTCAAGGGGTCTGAATACTTTCCGAAGACACTGTATGTCTACAAAATTCCCCTGCAAAGGGCTACTATTGACAAGAATGATCACCTCGATTTAGATATTTTTTTCATTGGTCTTTTGACCAATTTAGATCAGATATAAAAAAGATCTGATGTGATTAAGACCAATTAGTGGAAAGAATATCAGAATTGGGCTGCCTGTGTAAACGCAGCCAGTGTGGCTCACCATAAGACCATGTAGAACATACAGGAGGCTGCTTAGGGGAGGACAGCCCATAATAATGGCCAGATTGGAGCGAATGGAATGGCATATTGGTTTCTATGTGTTTGATGTACATTCCACCCATTCCGCTCCAGCCATTACCGCCAGCCCGTCCTCCCCAATTAAGGTGCCACCAACCTCCTGTGGTTGAACAAGGGTCTCCAACCCTGTTCCTGGAGAACTACCCTCCTGTAGGTTTTCGCTCCAACCCCAGTTGTAACTAACCTGGTTCAGTTTATCAACCAGCTAATTATTAGAATCAGGTGTGCTAGATTAGGGTTGGAGTGAAAACCTACAGGATGGTGTCTCTCCAGGAACAGGGTTGGAGAGCCCCGATTTAGAACCACCATAAAATAAATATGGATATTTTCTATCAATCTTTGAAATTTGTCTTCCCTTATGGATTCACAGAATATATTTATATAACCTGTACAGGGCTCTCTAGCATCAAGCAGACGCTAGATATTCAGATATCCAAATAATGTGTATTTGTCCAATTCTAAAATACAGAGGAGTGTACACTATTTAATGTTAACTCAAAATAACTGGGTATTCAACAAGAATGGATATGGTAAAAGTAACATACAAAAAATGTTTTATGACCAGTGTACTACAGTTCAGTGTGTCCGAGGTATAGAGACACACAAGTGCAGAGAACTGTACAGTTCAGTCATTTAGCAGACGGTCTTATCCAGAGCAACTTACAGTTAGTGAGTGCATACATTATTTTTATTTTTCATACCCCCCCGTGGGAATCAAACCCACAACCCTGGTGTTGCAAACACCATGCTCTACCAACTGAGCTACATCCCTGCCGGCCATTCCCTCCCCTACCCTGGATGACGCTGGGCCAATTGTGCGCTGCCCCATGGGTTTCCCGGTCACGGCTGGCTACGACAGAGCCTAGATTTGAACCAGGATCTCTAGTGGCACAGCTAGCACTGCGATGCAGTGCCTTAGACCACTGCGCCACTCGGGAGGCCACTAATACGTGTCACATATCACTTTGCAAACAATGTAAAAAATATTATAATAATCATTGAGTTAATAAAGCCACATACAAACATGGTCTATTTTTTGCTTTCTTGAGTAAGGCAGCTCCAAAATGCAGGTGTTTCAGCCAAGCTCAGTGCTTTCTGTGGTGGTGGAGCAGCCAGTGGAAAATACAGAGAGTAGGGGTTAGTAATGTTCTCTAGTTGCGACGTATTTGTCTCAATGTTCTGCCACTCATGGGGACACTACGTCACGGCAAAGTCTACGGGGAGAGTTAGAAAATTCAAGCCCCTTGGGTGCTGCCATAGAGTTGCATTAGAAGTGCTCATCCAAGAAGGCTCAAGGTCATTGGCCACAGATAAAATGACATAAAATCACGTTATATCTACCGTAGCTTTGATTGGACTGATCATGTCAACATCATACTTTCAAAATCTTAGCTAGCAAGGTAGGAGTCATCATCATGAATCAAGTCGACAATCTACTGGCAAACTCTTTTCAAACCTTGTCATATGAAGAGAAATCATGAAGAGATTTTATTGATAAAACATTTCGGTGCTCATCGGCCATTGGACATAAACATTACACAACAAGTTAGAAATTGCAAATCCAACAATGAGTGGTTTGGAAGGAATCAATGGCTAACTGCAAGCATTGCAAAGCAATCACAAGCCTGCTATTCAGTGGAGAGGGTGTATGGTCCAAGTCTGGGTTTAAGGGTCTCTTTTCCAAGCTTAAAATAATAAACATTCAACATTGGCCATGCTGTCAATCCAGCATGACTTATTCTGCGTTCAAAACAACTGGAAACTCGGAACTAGGAAATCTCAGACTTCAGTGAGTTCAAGACAACTGGGAACTCTGAAAAGAAAATGAGCTCTGACTGGGAAAATACGTTTTGAATGGTCATCCAACTCGTAATTCCAAGTCGGGAACCCGGGCCTTTTTCTAAGGCTCCAACCTAAAGATCACTGACATCATGATTTGGTCATCCAACTCGTAATTCCAAGTCGGGAACCCGGGCCTCTTTCTAAGGCTCCGACCTGAAGATCACTGACATCATGATTTGACCTTTTTGTTGTTGTTGAGTTCCCAATTGTCTTGAAAGCACCATAAATCCAGAGAATGCCAGACTTTGATGACAAAGTCTGATGACAAAATTTGCCCGCGAAGGACCGCCGCACCACCTTCCTGTTCAAGTGAGCACAGCACAACAAGGTGAGCTTGTCCTAAAGCAATGGGACTCCCTAAATCTTTCTCAGATTATTACCAATCCCACAAGGTATGACTCCAAACACCCAGAAAAGGCTACTCTCCTTGATGTTATCCTTACAAATAATCCTGATAGGTATCAGTCTGGTGTTTTCTGTAATGACCTAAGTGATCACTGTTTTACAGCCTGTGTTCGTAATGGCTGCTAAGTTAAACGACCTGTCCTGATTTGTCATAGACGCTTGCTAAATAACTGAACAAGCCTTCCTTCATGACCTGGCCTCTGTAAATTGGTATAGAATCAGCTTGATCCCCTCTGTCGAAGACGCTTGGACCTTCTTTTTTGATATTTTCAATGGAATTGTTAACAAATACGCCCCCATAAAGAACATGAGAATTAAAAACAGGTTCAGCCCATGGTTCGACCGTGATCTGGCAGAGTTACTCCACCTCAAGAATTTACATTTGGTGAATGGCTCGGCAAATACTCAGGCTGACTGGCTCTCGTTCAGGCAAATTAGAAATAAGTGCACTCAGGCTATCCGGAAGGCTAAAGTTATTTACTTTAAGGAGCAGTTCTCTCTCTGTGGGTCTAACCCCAAGAAGTCCTGGAAAACAGTGAAAGACCTGGAGAATAAACCCTCATCCTCACAGCTGCCCATGTCCCTTAATGTTGATGATGTGGTTGTTACTGACAAGGAGCGCATGGCTGAGCTCTTTAATCACCACTTCATTAAGTCAAGATTCCTATTTGACTCAACCATGCCTCCTTGCCCGTCCAACATTTCCTCATCTCCCAGCTCTTCTAATGCATCTAGCACCGATGCTCCTCCCTCTTTTTCCCCTACCCCGCTACAAGGTTTCTCTCTGCAGGCGGTCACTGAGTCTGAAGTGCTAAAGGAGCTCCTTAAACTTGACCCCAAAAAAACATCTGTGTCAGATGGTTTAGATCCTTTCTTCTTTTACATTGCAGCCTCTTTAGTCGCAGAGCCTATCTCTGACCTTTTTAACCTGTCTCTCCTCTCTGGGGAGGTTCCCATTGCTTGGAAGGAGGCCACGGTGCGTCCATTATTTAAAGGTGGAGATCAAGCTGATCCTAACTGTTATAGGCCAATTTCTATTTTGCCCTGGTTATCAAAAGTGTTGGAAAAATCAACTGACTGGCTTGCTTGATGTCTATAGTATTCTCTCTGGTATGCAATCTGGTTTCCGCTCAGGTTATGAATGTGTCACTGCAACCATAAAGGTCCTAAATGATGTCACCATTGCCCTTGATTCTAAGCAATGTTGTGCTGCTATTTTTATTGACTTGGCCAAAGCTCTTGAAACGTAGACCATTCTTGTGGGCCAGCTAAGGAGTATTGGTGTCTCTCAGGGGTCTTTGGCCTGGTTTGCTAACAACCTCTCTCAAAGAGTGAAGTGTATAAAGTCAGAACATCTGCTGTCTCAGCCACTGCCTGTGACCAAGGGAGTACCCCAAGGCTCGATCCTGGGCCCCACACTCTTCTCAATTTACATCAACAACATAGCTCAGGCTGTAGGAAGCTCTCTCATCCATTTATATGCTGAGGATACAGTTTTATCCTCAACTGGCCCCTCCCCGGATTTTGTGTTAAACGCTCTACAACAAAGCTTTCTTAGTGTCCAACAAACTTTCTCTGCCCTTAACCTTGTTCTGAACACCTCAAAAACAAAGGTAATGTGGTTCGGTAAGACGAATACCCCTCTCCCCTACTACCTCTGAGGGTTTAGAGCTTGAGTAGTCACCTCAGTACTTCGGAGTATGGCCAGACAGTACGCTGTCCTTCTCTCAGCACATATCCAAGCTGCAGGCTAAGGTTAAATCTAGACTTGGTTTCCTCTATCATAATCACTCCCCTTTCACTTCAGCAGCCAAATGAACCCTGATTCAGATGACCATCCTACCCATGCTAGATTACGGAGACATAATTTACAGATCGGCAGGTAAGGGTGCTCTCGAACAGCTAGATGTTCTTTACCATTCGGCCATCAGATTTGCCACTAATGCTCCTTATAGGACACATTACTGAACTCTATACTCTCTGTATAACGACGCAAGACCCACTGGTTCATGCTTATTTATAAAACCCTCTTAGGCCTCACTCCCCCCTATCTGAGATACCTACTGCAGCCCTCATCCTCCACATACAACACCCGTTCTGCCAGTCACAGTCTGTTAAAGGTCCCCCAAGCACACACATCCCTGGGTCGCTCCTCTTTTCAGTTCGCTGCAGTAAGCGTCTGAAACGAGCTGCAAAAAACACTCAAACTGGACAGTTTTATCTCCATCTTTTCATTCAAAGATTCAATCATGGACACTCTTACTGACACTTGTTACTGCTTCGCGTGATGTATTGTTGTCTCTACCATCTTGGTCTTTGTGCTGTTGTCTGTGCCCAATAATGTTTGTACCATGTTTTGTGCTACTACCATGTTGTGTTGCTACCGTGTTGTTGTCTTGTTGTGTTGCTACCATGCTGTGTTGTCATGTGTTGCTGCCATGCTGTGTTGTTGTCTTAGGTCTCTCTATATGTAGTGTTGTGATCTTGTCGTGATGTATGTTTTGTCCTACAGTTTAATTTTTTATCCCAGTCCTTGTCCCCGCAGGAGGCCTTTTGCCTTTTGGTAGGCCCTCATTGTAAATAAGAATTCATTCTTAACTGACTTGCTAAATAAAGGTTTGACTGTCATTGATCAAGACAGGTGTGTGTCCACCCCAAAGTGCTGCATGTCATGATGACAGAGACCTGTCACGATCAATGAGTGAGAAGACTTGAAATAGACATGATGGCGGAGCACATATTGTTAGATTACTTTATGGAGCAAAAAAAGTATTTATTTTAATAACAAAGGATTTTCTAAATTCAAACTAACCCCCTGCAACTGGACACAGTGTCACGGAATCAGCCGAGGCTGCCCCTCCTCCTTGCTCGGGCAGGCTTCGGCGTTCGTCGTCCCCGGAGTACTAGCTGCCACCGATCTATGTTTCGGTGTTTGTCTAGTTTGTCCTGATTGTTTTCACCTGTTTCCCATTATGTTATATTGTATTCCCTTTATAAACCCCTGTCTCTCATTGGTTATTGTGTGTGATTGTTTTCCGTGAGGTCGGCAGTCTCGGGTGTATGCGTATATTGTTTCCTCCCTGTTTGGAGGTTTGTTTGTATTTATATTTACTGTGCTAGTAAAGTTTGTCTGCCAGTAGCTCGGTGTCCTGCGCTTGACTTCGCTCACCGCATACACGTCGCCCTGACAGAGTCACACACCATTCATGGAGTCAGCAGGAGCGGCGGTGCCAGCTGGATCAATGGAGGAACGCGTCGAACACCAAGCGGCCATGATCCAGGCTCTCGGCACCGCCATGGAACGGGTGGTGAGCACTATTGGGCGATGGGAAAGAGAGGGTCTGCCTACGCCTTCTCCAACTATACCACCACCATCGGCGATGCCCATCGCTTCACCTCCGGGATCCAGTGGGATTCGGCTCTCGCTCCCGAGGGCTTATGATGGCACAGCGGCCGGGTGTCAGGGTTTCCTGCTCCAGGTTGAACTCTACCTAGCAACCATCCACCCGGTGCCCTCGGGATATGAGAGCGTGTCCACCCTCATCTCCTGTCTGTCCGGCAAGGCGCTGGAGTGGGCCAATGCAGAGAGGGGGGGAATAGACGCCGCTACTGTCAACCCGCCGCTTCAGGGCAGTATTCGATCATCCACCAGAGGGTAAAGCGGCGGGTGAGCGTCAATTCCACCTTAGACAGGGGAGGAGGAGCGCACAGGAGTTCGCGCTGGACTTCCGGACGCTGGCTGCCAACGCGGGATGGAATGAGAGGGCCCTCATCGACCACTACAGATGTAGCCTGAGGGAGGACGTGCGTCAGGAATTGGCCTGCAGGGACACCAACCTCAGCTTCGACCAACTGGTGGACATGTCCATTCGTCTGGATACCCTGTTGGCTACCCGCGGACGTCCGGATTCAGGGCCGTCCATTCCATCCCCCAGCACTTCCGAACCGACCCCTATGGAGCTCGGAGGTGCTGGTGCTAGGGAGACCAGGAGAGAGACACGTCGCCCTGACACACAGACATTTTATGAGACTCCTGTTTCCCCGAATTGAGGACGGCATCGCTATTGTTGGTTGAAGATTATCTGCGCTACACCAAACAGTACCTGTCCTGTATCTCCCAGTAATGGATACCAATAATCTTTGATTAAATCACATTATCTGGTGTAACAATCTGTAGTTAAGAGAACTGGTGATCAGCAGATGATGGGAGAGGTGGTCATGATGAAATTGGCATTCCAAAGAAACATACAGTAAGTTCAGGGAATACTTGTAAAGCTGTGGGAGGAGTGTTGTCATGATCAAACTGCCATTCAACTCCTCATGAGTCATCTGCTTGAAAACCAGCATTACGTCTAAAAGCCAATTTATGCTTGATCCAAAAATGTGGTCAGAGACTCCTTGTGGAGGGTGTGGCGCAATTGCTGAGCTTCCGAAGCCACGCATAGGCCAAATTGAGCTCCGTACTGCATCCCTGTGCGCCTCCCAAATGTTGTAACAATGCGGAGGGCTCCGTATAGCTCCGCATTGACATGATTGGTTGAAGGTAGGTGTGGCGGGAGGTCCTGTATAAACACAAACTCACTTCCTGGACAACTTTCTTCACAACAGCTCTTCTCAACAGCTCTGCGCTGTCCAGTGATGCGCAAAAAGTATGAATGCCCTGACTTCTGCAGTGGCCATATCACCGTAAATGCTGCACAGCCAATGCAGACGTCAGATTGACCATGCAACGCCTTTTATCCCTAGAGAGAGTTCACGGGATACAGTTCTGCTACAATGACACACGCAAGCAAAGGAATTCTGTTTCTGTATCTAGAATCCACTCCAGGAAGAAGCCCAGGCACCGCAATGTATTTTCTATAAGTCAAAAAAACAAAACATTATACTCTATTGTACAGTTTGAACAACAGTTGAACCGTGCCAGGCATAACATCAACATTAGGGTAGACTAGTTGAACATACATACATGTGCACAGGCACAGAGATTACATTTACAACAATATCTAGCCTAATAGAAAGAAATATGGCATAACCCTCAACCTTTGCACAGTGACCAGACTGAACAATTGAGCCTAGCTAGGTAGGCAGACTGTATCTACCTACAGCCATGTCTATCAGGCATGCTTAGGCAAATATTTTTTATAGTAAAACCAGCTTCAGTTTTTGTTGTAAATTGTTGTATTATTGTTTCTCCTCACTGTTTGCTAGTAAACTTAGCTAGCTAGCTTGCTGGATCTGCAATACTTGTTATTTACATTTGTTTGGAATCCTATCTTGCGTCATGCCTATAATTTTGCGAACAAGTTACAAATGCAAGGTGTGGGGCATAACAAGTTAGCAGGCGCCAGGCTAACTAGCTAGCCAACTCCAGTCATGTGCTAACATTTGCTTGTAAACCTAGCTTTAGATGGATATCCAGCTAGCTAAGTTAGCAAACAGAAAAATTATTTGATTCCCCCTACTGTAACACAGTAGTATGTTAGCCAGCAATACACAATATGGGTTTAGTAGATAAACTCAAGTTAGCTAGGTGGCTTGCAGCAAAAATAACTTACTTAGCTAGGCACCGTATTTGTCATCTGCCCTCTTAGTGCTGGCATCGGCTGTAGCTGAGCTTCTAACGTTAGCTAAATCCAACTCTTTCTTTCGAATCCGCTTCACTATATTCGGTTGAAATATGTCTAGTTGAATGTCAACATGTAGCTAATTAGCCCTAATTTGAAGAGGGAGTGGTTACAAAGTTGATTGGACACACCTAGTAAGCAATACTATACACATTAAAAAGTGAAATACTGTAACTATGTTATCATACAAATACAACTCCAAGTTAGAAGTATCAGAACACTTAGAAAGGTAGTTCTAACCTTAAATATGACTGGGAAAAGTATCAAAAATAAACCAGCAAAACATGAACAACAACAGTCTAATAGCTGTTGATGACTTTGCAAATGCTATATAGGACTAAATAGTATCATTGATGATATACTGTATGACAAAAAGTATGGTTACATTTCATTTGCTTTGTTAAACCTACCCTTTGGAATGACTTGGATGACAACAGTTAATATATTGAGATATTAAGAGGTTTTCATGAACATTAATTCCAAAATTGCAACGGCTCCTCTGTCAGTTGAAAGCTGGGCTGAGGGCAGGGCTCGAGAACATTTCGAATTGTGATTGACAGTGTGTCTCTTTTTCGAAATAAACATAGCTGATCTTACTGTTTCATAAGTGGCAGGTAGTGTCACGCCCTGGCTCTGGGGACTCTTTAATGTTGAGCCAGGGTGTGTAGGTTTATTGTTTAGTTTTCTATGTGTTTCATTCTAGATCGTTTATTTCTATGTTAGCCAGGGTGGTTCCCAATCAGAGACAGCTGTAGCTCGTTGTCTCTGATTGGGGACCATACTTAGGCAGCCTTTTGGCATGTATGTTTTGTGGGATCTTGTTCCGGAAGGTTTGTGTTCAACTCAGGACTTCACGTATCGTTTGTTTTGTTGTTTTGGTTTGTGTTGTGTACTGAAATAAAAGAATGTACGCATATCACGCTGCGCCTTGGTCCGCTTCATCTAACGACGATCGTGACAGAAGATCCCACCATAAAAGGACCAAGCAGCATGCCCAGGAGGAGAAGCTGGCGATGGCTCAGGTGGGCGAATGGTGGTCATGGGAGGACATATTCGCGGGCAGAGGGCCCTGGGCAAAGGTACAGGCCCTGGCAAGAGAGGAGAAACGGCACCAACCGTGCCGACGACGGACACGCGAGAGGCAACTCCAATAAAAAAAAGTTGGGGGGGCACACGGCATGGACGACGGGGATGCTGGAGGCAGCTACAGGGCGCATCTGCGATTTAGGAGAGGAGGCCACCAGGTTTGGGGGGCTGGAAGGGTGGTTGGCGGAGCCTAGAGGTAGAGCAGAGCCAACTCACCGTACTCAGGCTAGGCAGCGTGAGACTGGGCAGGTTCCGAGTTATGCAGAGCTACGTACTGTGCCGCGAGTGTTCCGGCACAGTCCTGTACATCCTGTGCTAGCACGACGCACGTGTCGTGCTAAGGTGGGCATGCAGCCAGGATGGAGTGTGCGGGCTCAACGCTTGTGGCCTCCAGTACCCCTCCTCGGTCCCGGATATCCTGCGCCAGTGCCACGTGCTGTAGTGTCAGTACGAGTGCACAGCCCTGTACGTCCTGTGCTGATGCCTCACACAGAGTGTGTGGAAATAGGCATTCAGCCAGGACGGGTTGTGTCAGCTCTCCGTTCCAGACCTCCAGTCCGTCTCCACAGTCCAGCCCGGCCTGTTCCTGTCCCTTGCACAAAGCCTGTGGTGCGCGTCGTCAGCCCGGTCCGGCCCGTTCCTGCTCCCCGCACCAAGCCAGTGGTGCGCGTCGCCAACCCGGTCCGGCCTGTTCCTGCTCCCCGCACTAAGCCAGTGGTGCGCGTCGTCAGCCCGGTCTGGCCCGTTCCTGCTCCCCGCACCAAGCCAGTGGTGCGCGTCGTCAGCCCGGTCCGGCCCGTTCCTGTCCCCCGCACCAAGCCTGTGGTGCGCGTCGCCAGCCCGGTCCGGCCTGTTCCTGCTCCCCGCACCAAGCCAGTGGTGCGCGTCGTCAGCCCGGTCCGGCCTGTTCCTGCTCCCCGCACCAAGCCAGTGGTGCGCGTCGTCAGCCCGGTCTGGCCTGTTCCTGCTCCCCGCACCAAGCCAGTGGTGCGCGTCGTCAGCCCTGTCCGGCCCGTACCTGCTCCCCGCACCATGCCAGTGGTGCACGTCGTCAGTCCGGCACGGCCCGTGCCTGTTCCACCGGTGCCTGGTCCGGCACCGGTCAGCTGCTCCACTCCGGAGCCAGAGCATTCCGCTCCACCGGTGTCCAGTCCAGCTCCGCCCAGCGGGGCCAGACCAGACCAGGGGCACTACGGGGGGGTGGAAAGAGAGTGGTGGTTACGCCCGGAGCCGGATCCGCCGCCGAGACGGAATGCCCACCCGGCCCCTCCCCTGTTGTGTTTGGTTGACGCGGTCGCAGTCCGCGCCTTTGGGGGGGGTACTGTCACGCCCTGGCTCTGGGGACTCTTTAATGTTGAGCCAGGGTGTGTAGGTTTATTGTTTAGTTTTCTATGTGTTTCATTCTAGATCGTTTATTTCTATGTTGGTCAGAGTGGTTCCCAATCAGAGACAGCTGTAGCTCGTTGTCTCTGATTGGGGAACATACTTAGGCAGCCTTTTGGCATGTATGTTTTGTGGGATCTTGTTCCGGAAGGTTTGTGTTCAACCCAGGACTTCACATATCGTTTGTTTTGGTTCGTGTTGTGTACTGAAATAAAAGAATGTACGCATATCACGCTGCGCCTTGGTCCGCTTCATCTAACGACGATCGTGACAGGTAGGCTATACCTCAATAGCTGCATAATGTATTTTCAACTACAACTCAATGAGAAAATGCCAGGAGTGTGCAAAGCTGTCATCAAGGCAAAGGGTGGCTATTTGAAGAATCTCAAATATAAAATATATTTTGATTTGTTTAAGACTTTTTTGGTTACTACATGATTCCATATGTGTTATTTCGTAGTTTTGATGTCTTCACTATTATTCTACACTGTAGAAAATAGTAAAAATAAAGAAAAACCCTTCAATGAGTAGGTGTGTCCAAACCTTTGACTGGTACTGTATATGTAAATATATGTTGCATTCCCCCGTGGATACAGTGCCTTCAGAAACTATTCACACCCCTTGACATTTTCCACATTTTGTTGTGTTACAGCCTAAGTTTAAAATGAATTAAATTGAGATTTGTACACATTTATTATAAATGAAAAGCTGAAATGTCTTGAGTCAATAAGTATTCAACCCCTGTCAGGTGTCAGTGTGCAGCGGTAGGACGGAGTCAGGCGCAGGACACAGAACTGAGTAACAGACGAACTTTACTCAGAAAGAAACAAATACTAATTCCACGCAGGGAAAAACACCAGCTCACAGCAGTCATAAACACCAAACAAAGAACAATCACGCACAAAACCATGAGGGAACCAGAGGGTTAAATAGGGAAAATAATCATAACATGATGGGAACCAGGTGTGTACAATCAAGACAAAACAAATAGAAAACAGAAACGTAGATCGGTGGCAGCTAGAAGACCGGTGACGACGACTGCCGATAGCCGCCCGCACAAGGAGAGGCACCAACTTCAGCGGAAGTCGTGACAACCCCTTGTTATGACAAGCCTAAATAAGTTCAGGAGTAAAAAGTTGTTTGGTGGTATTAAACAAAATGTTTAATACCACCATACAACAATATCACAATGTGTGTGTCACGCCCTGACTTATGGGACTCTAGTATGTTGAGTCAGGGTGTGGAGTTCTATGTTGTTATTTCTATGTTCTTATTCTAGGTGTTGTATTTCTATGTTTGGCCGGGTGTGATTCCCAATCAGAGACAGCTGACGCTCGTTGTCTCTGATTGGGGATCATACTTAGGCAGCCTGTTTGCAATCATTAGTTGTGGGATCTTGTTCCGTGTAGAGGCTTGTATTGTGTTTAGCTTGAGGACTTCACGTTACGTTGTTTTGTTCGTGTGTTTATCGTTATAATAAACATGTATGCATTTCACGCTGCGCCTTGGTCTGTCACGCTCGTTGAAGGACGGGTCAGAGTGCATATGCATGTGTCTGCACCTTTGTGTGTGTCTCTTAAAAGTCCCCATTGTTCCATAAGGTGTATTTTTACCTGTTTTTTAAATCTGATTCTACTGCTTGCATCAGTTATGGGTAAAAATAAAAAAGCAGACGATGAAGTTATTAATTACACGTTGGATGATGTTTCAATAGAATACACCCAGTTACTACAAAGATGCAGGCGTACTTCCTAACTCAGTTGCCAGAGTGGAAGGAAACTGCTCAGGCAATTCACCATAAGGCCAGTTGGGACATTAAAACAGTTACAGAGTTTAATGGCTGTGATAGGAGACAACTGAGGATGGATCAACAACATTGTAGTTACTCCACAATGCTAATGTAATTGACAGGGTGAAAAGAAGGACGTTTGTACAGAATAAACAATATTCCAAAACATGCATCCTATTTGCAACAAGGCACTAAAGTAATACTGCAAAATATGTGGCAAAGTAATTACGTTTTTGCCCTGAATACAAAGTTTGGGGCAAATTGAATCCAATACATCACTTAGTAACTGCCTCCTTATTTTCAAGCATGGTGGTGGCTGCGTCATGGTATGGGTATGCTTGACATTGACAAAGACTGGGGAGTTTTTCAGGATAAAAATAAACGGGATGGAGCTAAGCACAGGAAGATCCTAGAGGAAAACCTGGTTCAGTTTGCTTTACACCAGACACTTGGAGAGGAATTCCCCATTTAGCAGGACAATAACCTACAAGACAACGCCAAATCTACATTGGAGTTGCTTACCAAGAAGACAGTGAATTTTCCTGAGTGGCCAAGTTACAGTTTTGACTTAAATCTGCTTGATAATCTATGGCAAGACTGTCATAGATTACACCCCAACACCTTAACAAAGCTTGAATAATCTTTTAATAATGGGCAAATATTGCACAGTCAAAATGTGCAAAGTTCTGAAGTCTTGTTAACACTGCAGGCAGGCCTTAATGCTCAAATCACTTTAGTTTTTCAAATCCGTTCTGGACTACTGACTGTCCAAACACCAAGTTACAAGTGACCACATCAGATTTGTATGTGTTCAGACAGCAGTCATTTGGTGACAAAGCTATGCTAGTTGTCATAGTAACGAGGGGTGTGTGTGCGGTGGTGTAGGCTGATTGGTGGTGGTGCTCGTGCTTCCTATCACTCAGGCTCTGTCGCAGCCGGCCGCGACCGGGAGACTCATGGGCGGCGCACAATTGGCCCAGTGTCGTCCAGGGTAGGGGAGGGAATGGCCGGCAGGGATGTAGCTCAGTTGATAGAGCATGGCGTTTGCAACGCCAGGGTTGTGGGTTCGATTCCCCTTGGGGGGCCAGTATAAAAAAATATGTATTCACTAACTGTAAGTCGCTCTGGATAAGAGCGTCTGCTAAATGACTAAAATGTAAATGTAA
Source organism: Coregonus clupeaformis (assembly GCF_020615455.1). Classification (NCBI taxonomy): domain Eukaryota; kingdom Metazoa; phylum Chordata; class Actinopteri; order Salmoniformes; family Salmonidae; genus Coregonus; species Coregonus clupeaformis. Next base: position 1,551,809 of record NC_059209.1, read on the forward strand.
ATGTAAGTTATGTAGCAAGCTAAGGTGACAACAATGCCTGCCATGGACATTTCCCAGTTTCTTTGAATGTTAAAAATCGTACAGTAAGAACACTTTTAAAGCCTCAAAGGATAAGATGATTCAACTTTCAAAATGAATCCTTCCTAGGTAGCTGTTTATCTTTCTAGCACATTCACTCATTTGATTGTAAACTATTAACAAGCTAGTTAACTACCACATGTTCTTGTCAAATTGTAAACAGAGTAGCTAGCAAGCAACAAGATGTGCCAAATAACAGTCTAAAAACCACTTGAGGGCAAATAAATCAGATTTGACCATTCAGACACAAGTCACATAGCCAGGTATGATATCTGTGTGTGACTTCAAACCACCTGCAAAGGTGGTTTGAAATGTGGCTTGAAATATCAGATTCCATGTGCTTTTTGGCTGTTCAGACTGCAAGAACTTCAACAGATTCATTTTACATTTTAGTCATTTAGCAGACACACTTATCCAAAGCGACTTACAGTTAGTGAGTGCATACATATCTTTTTTTTTTCATACTGGTCCCCCATGGGAATCGAACACACAACCCTGGCGTTGCAAGTGCCATGCTCTACCAACTGAGCTACACGGGACTAATATGCAAATTAATAGGATTTGAGTCACTTCAAATTGCCAATGTGAACACACCTTTAGAGACTTACCCAAGAAGACTCACAGCTGTAATCGCTGCCAAAGGTGTTTCTAACATGTATTGACTCAGGTGGGTGAACACTTATCTAATCAAGGTATATTAGTGTTTTATTTTTCATTCATCTTTAAAACATGTTATAATTTTTCTTCCACTTTGAATATTTTGTCTAGATCATTTACAAAAACTGGCAAGTGTGGTGCCAAGACAACAATTTATATCTCCTCTAGCTTGTCCAGCTTAATGAATACCTCCCACCATTCAAAGCTTTGTTTGGCGCTCCTCGCTAACCTGTCCCTCCTTAAGTGTATAAAAAAAAACAGGCTCCGCAACGTCTTTTCCCTTCTCATCCCGTATCCATCTTACCTATCTGGACGGACCCCCATCCATCACTACTCCTCAATTAAACCTGAGAATTAAATTTGCGTTTTGTCCCTGCACTCCAAAAAGGCCAATTCTATTGTCAATGAGACAGAGAACAAATGTGTCTCATTCAGGCTACAAGCAGATCATTTTCACTAATTTGAAGAGGACCTAAAGGCAAGGATGGCACAACCTGCTCCTTTTAGCTGTCAGTTTTGGCAGAGAAAGACAGACTCCTCTCCAGGGGAAAAGCGATTTCATTAAACTTGTGTTTATATGTTGGAAGCTGGTTTGCATTCAGCAAACACCAACCCAATGGGCACACCACGTCATTTTAATGGTGGATAATTGGGTAATATTTGGTTGAGACGTTGATCAATGAGATTACAACCTATATTCACCCACTCAAAAAGACAGCCAAAAGTTAGTTGAATTTCCAATTTGTTATCACTATGCTTTCAACTATCTAAAAGTACAACCAAATTCCAATGGAAACAAAATGTCTGATTTTTGGTTTAGTTGTCACTCAAAAGTATTTTACTGTGCTTTCAACCATTTAAAAGCACAGCAAAATTCAAATGGGAATACAATGACAGATATTTTGGTTATTTATACAACAGATTAATGTGTTATCACTATGCTTTATCTAATAGCAGAACCATATGACCTGCATTGCAGTTGAGATTACATTAAAGGAAATGGTGCAAGTTATCAATGCTGTTCGAGATTCTCCGAAGATTATTACAGTTGTGAAGGTCTCCACAGACATACGATGACCTATAAATGCTGTCTTGCACATACACGCTTTATATGATTACATAAGAAGACATTCATAGTTACAGTAACCTCAATGTGGCTATGAACGTGTTACTCATTTTAAGGTTGATTGTTACTTTACAGGTTTACTACAGCAGGAAAATAATCCTGCAGCAAATGGAAATGTGAATTATTATGTGGATTATAATTAATCTTTGTACATTTTTCATAAGGGAAAATAAAGTCTGAAACTTCAAAGTGGAAATAAGAAACTTAATTAGCCATTAAAAGCCTTCAATACACTGTACGTTTTCTCCTGCAACAGGGGGATCAAATGCTTGATAATGCACAGTTGAAGTCGGAAGTTTACATACACTTAGGTTGGAGTCATTAAAACTTGTTTTTCAACCACTCACAAATTTCTTGTTAACAAACTATAGTTTTGGCAAGTTGGTTAGGACATCTACTTTGTGCATGACACAAGTAATTTTTCCAACAATGGTTTATAGACAGATTATTTCACTTATAATTCACTGTCTCAAAATTCCAGTGGGTGAGAAGTTGACTGTGCCTTTAAACAGCTTGGAAAATTCCAGAAAATGATGTCATGGCTTTAGAAGCTTTTGATAGGCTAATTGACATCATTTGAGTCAATTGGAGGTGTACCTGTGAATGTATTTCAAGGCCTACCTTCAAACTCAGTGCCTCTTTGCTTGACATCATGGGAAAATCAAAAGAAATCAGCCAAGACCTCCACAAGTCTGGTTCATCCTTGGGAGCAATTTCCAAACGCCCAAAGGTACCACGTTCATCTGTACAAACAATAGTACGCAAGTATAAACACCAAGGGACCACGCGGCCGTCATACCACTCAGGAAGGAGATGCGTTCTGTCTCCTAGAGATGAACGTACTTTGGTGCAAAAAGTGTAAATCAATCCCAGAACAACAGCAAAGGACCTTGTGAAGATGCTGGAGGAAACAGGTACAAAAGTATCTATATCCACAGTAAAACTAGTCCAATATCGACATAACCTGAAAGGCCGCTCAGCAAGGAAGAAGCCACTGCTCCAAAACCACCATAAAAAAGCCAGACTACGGTTTGCAACTGCACATGGGGACAAATATCTTACTTTTTGGAGAAATGTCCTTTTGGTCTTGATGAAACAAAAATAGAACTGTTTGGCCATAATGACCATTGTTATGTTTGGAGGGAAAAGGGGGCGGCTTGCAAGCCGAAGAACACCATCCCAACCGTGGAGCACGGGGGTGGCAGCATCATGCTGTGGGAGTGCTTTGCTGCAGGAGGGATTGGTGCACTTCACAAAATAGATGGAATCATGAGGAAGGAAAATTATGTGGATATATTTTAGCAACATCTCAAGACATCAGTCAGGAAGTTAAAGCTTGGTCGCTAATGGGTATTCCAAATGGACAATGACCCCAAGCATACTTCCAAAGTTGTGCCAAAATGGCTTAAGGACAACAAAGTCAAGGTATTGGAGTGGCCATCACAAACCCCTGACCTCAATCCTATAGAAAATGTGTGGGCAGAACTGAAAAAGCATGTGCGAGCAAGGTGGCCTACAAACCTGACTCATATACACCAGCTCTGTCAGGAGGAATGGGCCAAAACTCACCCAACTTATTGTGGGAAGCTTGTGGAAGGCTACCCGAAATGTTTGACCCAAGTTAAACAATTTAAAGGCAATGTTACCAAATACTAATTGAGTATATGTAAACTTCTGTCCTACTGGGAATGTGATGAAAGAAATAAAAGCTGAAATAAATCATTCTCTCTACTATTATTCTGACATCTCATATTCTTAAAATAAAGTGGTGATCATAACTGACCTAAGACAGGGAATTTTTACTAGGATTAAATGTCAGGAATTGTGAAAGACTGAGTTGAAATGTATTTGGCTAAGGTGTATGTAAACTTCTGACTTCAACTGTATGTGATATCAACAAAGAGGTATTTTTTCTGGGTGATTTAAATATTGTCTGGCTTTCATCAGGCTACCCACTCAAGAGAAAGCTTCAAACTGTAACTAGTGCCTGCAACCTGGTTCAGGTTATCAGTCAACCTACCAGGGTAGTTACAAAGAGCACCGGAATTAAATCATCAACATGTATTGATCATATCTTTACTAATGCTGCAGAAATTTGCTTTAAAGCAGTATCCGAATCCATCGGATGTAGTGATCACAATATAGTAGCCATATCTAGGGAAACCAAAGTTCCAAAGGCTTGGCCTAATATAGTGTATACGAGGTCATACAATAAGTTTTGAAGTGATTCCTATGTTGTTAATGTAAACAATATGTGTTGGTTTGTGGTGTGTAATGGTGAGCAACCAGATGCTGAAAATGACTGTAAAAACTGTTAAATCCCCATGGATTGATGAGGAATTGAAACATTGTATGGTTGAGAGGGATGAGGCAAAAGGAATGGCAAATAAGTCTGGCTGCACAACTAATTGGCAAACATACTGCAAATTGAGAAATCACTATGGGAGGCGCTCAGTAATGCATAGAGCCATGACTTCATGGAACTCTATTCATGGAAACAGTAGAATCTGATTTTTTAAAAAACAGATAAAAATACACCTTATGGAACAGCGGGGACTGTGAAGAGACACACACACAGGTATATACACACGCATACATTCCAACACTCAGACATAATTTACAAACGAAGCATGTGTGTTTTGTGGGTCCGTCAGATCAGAGGCGGTAGGGATGCCCAGGGATGTTCTCTTGATAAGTGCGTGAATTGGACCATTTTCCTGTCCTGCTAAGCATTCTAAATGTATAATACTTTTGTGTGTCAGGGAAAATGTATGGAGTAAAAAATACATTATTTTCTGTAGGAATGTAGTGAAGTAAAAGTAAAAGTTGTCAAAAATATGAATAGCAAAGTAAAGTACAGATAACCAAAAAAACTACTTAAGTAGTACTAAAGTATTTTTACTTAAGTACTTTACATCCCTGATCCTCAATAAAGAAAGAAAGAAAGAAAGAAAGAAAGAAAGAAAGAAAGAAAGAAAGAAAGAAAGAAAGAAAGAAAGAAAGAAAGAAAGAAAGAAAGAAAGAAAGAAAGAAAGAAAGAAAGAAAGAAAGAAAGAAAAGGAGAGAATAGTTTACTCATTCATCTGTTCATTAATGTGTGGGACAGGATGACCACAGAAGGTTAGAGACCTCACTCAATATCCAGATATCCAAAAGTATGGCTAACCTACAGGCTGGTACCAGAAATCTTGTGCAGTGTCATTTTCTTCTACAAGTTTACCACTACTGGACAGCCACTCCTAAGCTATTTGGTTGTGGAATTCAAGGTATTTTAGCTTCAACCATGGTGAGGATGGGATACGTCAACACACCGACCTACCATTCTTTCTGCTCACCTCGCACCTTCCCCCAATTACTCCATTACACCCAGGCCTGAGCTGCAAATTCAATCAGGACAGTGAGGCATAGGGGGAAGTGTCTGGGGGTACGGAAATTGAAATAGTTTTTTCTCATTCTGCAGATGGGAGCTGAGAGGTACCCTCCTCGCCCCTACTAGTGAGCAAGTGCCTTTCAATTTGCCAGATTAGCGCCCCTAGCACGCCACCATGTTTTAGAACTGAATGACGGAGTGCCCTCCCTCCTCCCTCCCATCCCTCACTCCTCGACCACTCCATGTCTCCCAATCTTATTAAGTAATTAAATCTTTCTATCTCCAACAATTTTACGCCATCTCATTTCTCTACTTCCCTCTGTCCCGCCATGCACCCTCTAATCAGGTTTAAGGTTAGCCAAATGCCCTCCTCCTTCCCGCCATGTTGGGGACCACGGACAGAATGGAAGCAGAGATAAGTTTCCTATATTTCATGTTATGAGTGTATTTCAATGGTGTTCCTTACCCTGAATGAAAAACAACAAAAAATCAAAGCCAGGGCGAAAAGTGAAATATTCAGTTTCCTTGGAAATGTCGTATCTAAGTTGTGCCACTAAGCGGCATGCTATCCATAAGGAGGTGTTGTGTATTTCCAATAACATAAAGGTTTCCATCATAAAAAAAGTAATCGATGACATACCGCATTTGTGGGTCTGGGAGAATTATTATTTAGTAAATTAAGCTTACTGTCAAAAGCCTCTCCAAAAACAGCAGTACACCTTATCGGATGACAATGCAGTCAGTGTGTAAGAAAAACACAATCTGATCCACTGCTTGGCTAGGGAGGGACTGTTTTTGTTTTTGTAATGGACTAGACATCATACCTCAACAGTTACTGTATTGTTTATTTTTGGAAAATGGAACAGCCCTCATTATAGCAGCAAGGATAGGCCCAGGGTTGCATACAAGCCTGTCTAAACAGTTCATCTATCTATCATTCCACATACCGCAGATTACTATGTGAAATATGAAATAAGCAGACATACAACACCTTTAATCTCCCCGCTATCACTGTTTATATGGGCATTTTAAATATAGGGACAAGTGCAATCCACTTGAGGGCATTTCAGGGAAAATATTTTGTCAGGGAAGAGGACATACCTTTTCCCCTTCTGAGGGGGTGGCGGATGAACAGCGTGACGCAGGACATCAAATCAAATCAAATTGTATTTGTCACATGCGCCGAATACAACAGGTGTAGACCTTACCGTGAAATGCTTACTTACAAGCCCTTTGTCACATCTGCTCCTACAACGTCCTCTACTGCTCATCCTGTGTCTCCTTGACCTGCCGCCACTCCCCCAGTACTCTCTCCCTCTCCCTCTCTCTCTCTCTCTGTGTGTGTGTGATTGTGTGGGCAGAGACAGGTGTGCTGGAGTCAGAGCAGATCCCAACCAGCTGCAACCTGTTCCATAATCAAGACCTCTACAAATACTCAGTACTGCCACTTCCACACTGCCAGATCGTAATCTCTGCTCAGTCAGTCTACGGTTCTAGCCGTTTGTTACTATTCAGATCCTGTTATCCTGTTGTGCCTGTTTTCCTTGCCTGACGCTGTTTTCCTCTCCGCTATAGTTCTGCCTGCTCTGACTGTGGTCCCTGTCTCCAGTCCCACGTCTTGTCATCCTGCTACTCTGTCCTGGATTCCCCACTCTACTACTCCCTTGGATTCCCCTCCGGACCTGCTCACCCTATCTCAACCTCCATCGCTCCAGCCGTAGCCTCCGCACCTGGTTTCCATCTCTCCCCTGTGTTTCAATAAATACCTTGGTTACTTCATCCCAGTCTCCTCGTCTGAGTCTGCTCTTGGGTTCCCCTGTTCCAGTCCACGTAACAGTACGATCTGGCCCAAAGAGATGAACCCAGCAGACACTGCTACTCTCCACCAAACCCTCTTCGGCCAAGGCGCCCTGCTCGGGCAACATGACCAAGCCCTGAAGACCCTTCTGGAGCACATCAAGGAGTTTTCACAGAGCCTGTCTGACCTACAGGGCCGACCCTTCGCCCAGCGCTCACAACCAGTTCCAAGTCCTTCTCCTCCGCTCCGGGAGCCGTTGGTTCCGACTCCCGACCGTTACGATGGCAACCTCGGAGCCTGCAGAGCTTTTTTGGTACAATGTTCACTAGTATTTTTTTAATTTATTTTTTATTATATTTATGGGGGTAGATCAGCTTAATATTGCAGATAGATTGTAACTTCCATCAATGTAATTGTCTGCATCACTTCCAATCCCCCATGTTTTTAAAATATATATACATATATACATACATACACACACACACATACACATACATATCCTTTTTTAAAATATATATATTCCCCTTAATTACATTTCAACCCCACCACCCTTTCCCCACTTGGAGTAAACTAGTGAACAACAACGCCTAGGCCTCTACTTCCAGCCCCTACCCACTATCAAAATGTTATGGACACAGTCAATTTTACAGTAATTATATTTTGTTTGTTCTTTCTCCTGAATTTCTTCTACTCTCAACCTCTCCGATCATTTTCATGATGTCCATCCGGTTTGCTTCTATATGCCATATCTTTCTAACTGTGCTCCTTCACAAAAGCTGTTATTAGTCCCATCCTTCAATTCCATTCAACACCTCCCATCTATCTTTCAACACCATCCATATTTTAAAGTTTTGGTGCCAACGAGAATGAGATAAGAAAGAATCAAGATGACTAGCTTGATTGTTCACTAGTATGCTAGAGAACGGGCCAAGATTTCCTTTCTGATTGGCTGCCTCCGTGGAGCAGCGCTTTCCTTGGCCACAGCAATTTGGGAAAGACAGTCCTCCATCTGCTTCTCCTACTCCAGATTCACGAAGGAGATTAAGAAAGTCTTCGACCACCCGTTCTGCGGTAAGGATGCCGCTAAACGACTCCTGTCCCTCCGTCAAGGCCCCCATAATGTTGCTGAGATGGCATGTGAGTTCCACACCCTCGCCACTGAGAGCGGCTGGAATGAGGAGGCCCTTCAGGGAGCATTCCAGAACGCGCTCACTGAGACCCTCAAGGACGATTTGGTGTCCAGGGATGAGTCTGATGGACTTGATGAACTCATCTCTCTCGCTATCCGCATCGACAACCGTCATCCTGCATCTCCCTGGAAATCACCAGGAAAATATCAGTTTCCACATAATCGACTGTCCTTACTCTCCCCTGGTTCTTGGCCATCTATGGTTAAAGCTACACAACCCACAGATTGACTGGACCGCTGGAAAGGTAATCACTTGGAGTTCATTTTGTCACTCTAATTGTTACATTCTGCCCTTCCCCCTGCCTTGTCTGTGCCCCAGTTCATTCCAGATCCTCTGGAACTGTCATCAGTTCCTCCCGAGTATTACGATCTAGCTTCTGTGTTCAGCAAGCACCACGCCCTGTCGCTGCCTCCTCATCGGCCGTACGACTGCGCCATTGACCTCCAGCCTGGAGCTCCTCTACCCAGTAGCTGGTTGTTTAACCTCTGTCGTCCCGAGCAAGAGGCTATGGAGAGGTACATCCAGGATTCTCTGGCTGCAGGACTTATCAAGCCATCTTCCTCCCGGTGGGTGCTGGGTTTTTCTTTGTGAAGAAGAAGGATGGGTCACTGAGGCCGTGCATAGACTTCCGTTGGCTGAATAATATCACTGTTAAGAACAAGTACCCCTTGCCACTCATCAGCTTTGCTTTTGCCCCCCTCCATGGTGCCACGGTGTTTACCAAACTCGACCTTCGGAATGCCTACCACCTTGTCTGCATAAGAGAGGGGGACGAGTGGAAGACTGCGTTCAACACAGCACTTGGTCACTTTGAGTATTTGGTCATGCCTTTTGGTATTACTAACGCCCCTGCTGTTTTCCAGAACCTAGTCAATGACGTGCTGAGGGATGTGATTGGACGCTTCGTTTTTGTCTACTGAGATGACATCCTGATTTTTTCCAAGGACCCTGAGGCTCACCAGCAACACATTTGCCAAGTTCTTCAATGGCTGTTGGAGAATAAGCTTTTTGTTAAAGCTGAAAAATGTGAGTTTCATGCTGCCACAGTGTATTTCCTGGGTTATATTATTGCACAGGGACAGTTATGTATGGACCCCCGCCAAGGTCATGGCAGTCACAGAGTGGCCTGCGCCCTCCAACCTGAAGCAGCTACAGCGTTTCCTGGGGTTTGCAAATTTTTACAGACGTTCAATCCGCCACTACAGCCGTCTGGCAACACCTCTCACCACTCTCACCTCCACCTCCACTCCGTTTGATGTGTATTTTTTAATGAATTAGGAGATAGAACTGGGTTAATCACGAACATTGAGTTAGAATTATTTGTTACTGGGCCAGGAATTTAATTGGGGCATTTCACTGTGTGTGTGGGGAAGTAGAGAGGAAATCTGCCCTAGGGTCAAATTGCTTGCTCTTACTTCAATCCATAGCTGTCTTATCTGATGAGAGACTGAAACTAGCTTGTGGCCTTTTGTCTCTCTCTTCAAACACCATGAAGGGAGCGGCACCAGGGTTGAATGGAGTTTGGGCGCCTCTGACACCGGGGTAGGTGCTGTCCTGTCTCAATGTTCCCCCTCTGATCAGAAGGTCCACCCATGTGCATTCTTTTCCCGTAAGCTCTCACCTGCAGACAGGAATTTTGACATCGGAAACCGGGAACTCCTGGCAGTTAAGCTGGCTCTGGTGGAATGGCGTCACTGGCTGAAGGGCTCTGTAACCCCCTTCATTGTGTGGACTGATCATAAAAACCTGTCCTACATCCAGACCGCCAAACTTCTAAACTCCCGGCAAGCCAGGTGGGCCTTGTTCTTTGGTAGATTCAATTTCACACTCACTTATCGCCCCGGTTCAAAGAATACCAAGCCTGATGCCCTCTCTCGCCAGTTCACCGCCGACAACACGGGTACCGAACCAGAAGCCATCCACCTGCATCGTTGCCGCCATCACCTGGGAGATCGAGTCCCGTATCCGCCAGGCTCAGCAGAACCAGCCTGATCCGGGTAACGGTCCTAGTAATGATCTGTTTGTTCCAGATTGTGTTCGCTCTGATATTCTTCAGTGGGGCCATTCTACCCACCTCACCGGTCACCCTGGTATGAACCGGACCATCGCCTTCCTGCGTCAGCGCTTTTGGTGGCCCACCATGGATGGAGATGTCCGGGAGTTTGTCTCAGCCTGTTCGGTTTGTGCCCGGAACAAAGCCTCCACTAAACCCACTTCCGGTCTGCTCCACCCTCTTCCCATACCCAGTCGCCCCTGGTCACACATAGCTCTGGACTTCGTCACTGGCCTTCCCCCATCTAACGGTAACTCCATCATCCTCACCATTATTGACAGGTTTTCCAAAATGGCTCACTTCATTCCCCTCTCCAACCTCCCGTCCTCCAGGGAGACTGCAGACCTGTTAGTATCCCATGTATTTCGTCTGCATGGCATCCCCACTGACATCGTTTCCGACAGAGGACCCCAGTTTACCTCCCAGGTATGGAGATCCTTCTGTTCAGCTCTTGGTATCAATGTCAGTCTTTCTTCTGGCTATCACCCACAGACCAACGGCCAGACCAAACGGGCCAACCAAGAGATGGAGACTGCCCTACGCTGCGTGACCTCTCCCAACCCTTCCTCCTGGAGCGCTCAGCTACCCTGGGTGAATATGCCCACAACACCCTCACCAACGCCTCGTCAGGTATGTCACCCTTCAAGTGTGCTCTGGGTTACCAACCGCCCTTGTTCCCCGCCCAAGACGTTCAGGTTGCGGTTCCCTCTGTCCAGGCCCATCTGCGCCATTGTCACCGTACCTGGAGGAAGGCACGGGCTGCCCTTCTTCATGCCTCTGACAGGACCCAGTCCCAAGCCAACTGTCGCTGGGCCTCAGCCCCAGTCTACACACCGGGTCAAAAAGTATGGCTCTCATCGAAGGACCTGCCATTGAAGGTGGCATCGAAGAAACCTTCCCCCCGATTCATTTGTCCCTTTGAAATTGACTGTGTCATTAACCCCTCTGCGGTGGGCCTGAAACTCCCAGCCTCTCTCAGGATCCATCCTACCTTCCACGTATCCCTGATTAAACCTGTCTGCTCCAGTGCCATGTCTCCTCCTGCAGCTGCTCCTCCACACCCCCGGCTCATCGATGACCACCCTGCCTATACCGTCCGGCAGCTTCTGGACGTGCGCCGTTGGGGTCGTGGCTGGCAGTACCTGGTGGACTGGGAGGGATACGGGCCTGAGGAGCGCTGCTGGGTGCCCCACTGTCACATTCTGGACCCCTCCCTCTTACGGGATTTCTATACCTCACACCCAGATAAGCCTGGGGGGTATTGTCACATCTGCTCCTGCAACGCCCTCTACTGCTCATCCTGTGTCTCCTTGACCTGCCGCCACTCCCCCAGTACTCTCTCCCTCTCCCTCTCTGTGTGTGTGTGTGTGTGTGTGTGTGTGTGTGTGTGATTGTGTGGGCGGAGACAGGTGTGCTGGAGTCAGAGCAGATCCCAACCAGCTGCAACCTGTTCCATAATCAAGACCTCTACAAATACTCAGTCCTGCCACTTCCACACTGCCAGATCGTAATCTCTGCTGAGTCAGTCTACGGTTCTAGTTTGTTACTATTCAGATCCTGTTGTGCCTGTTTTCCTTGCCTGACACTGTTTTCCTCTCTGCTACAGTTCTGCCCGCTCTGACTCTTGTCCCTGTCTCCAGTCCCAGGTCTTGTCATCATGCTACTCTGTCCTGGAATCCCACTCTACTACTCCCTTGGATTCCCCTCTGGACCTGCTCACCCTGTCTCAACCTCCTTCGCTCCAGCCACAGCCTCCACACCTGGTTTCCAGCAGTTTCCACTGACCTGCACTCCATCTCCCCCCTGTGTTTCAATAAATACCTTGGTTACATCATCCCAGTCTCCTCATCTGAGTCTGCTCTTGGGTTCCCCTGTTCCACTCCGCATAACACCCTTAACCAACAATGCAGTTAAGAAAATATTTACTGAATAAACTAAAGTTACAAAATAACACAATAAAATAACAATAACGAGGCTATATACAGGGGGTACAGGTACCGAGTCAATGTGCGGGGGTACAGGTTAGTCGAGGTAATTTGTACATGTAGGTTGGGGTAAAATGACTATGCATAGATAATAAACAGCGAGTAGCAGCAGTGTAAATGCAAATAGTCCGGGTGGCCATTTGATTAATTGTTCAGCAGTCTTATGGCTTGGGGGTAGAAGCTGTTAAGGAGCCTTTTGGACCTTGACTTGGCGCTCCGGTACCACTTGCCGTGCGGTAGCAGAGAGAACAGTCTATGACTTGGTTGACTGGAGTCTTTGACAATTTTTTGGGCCATATGCACTACCCTCTGTAGTGCCTTGCGGTCGGAGACCAAGCAGTTGCCATACCAGGCGGTGATGCAGCCTGTCAGGATGCTCTCGATGGTGCAGCTGTAGAACTATTTGAGGATCTGAGGACCCATGCCAAATCTTTTCAGTCTCCTGAGGGGAATAGGCTTTGTCATGCCCTCTTCACGACTGTCTTGGTGTGTTTGGACCATGATAGTTTGTTGGTGACGTGGACACCAAGGGACAGGAAGCTCTCAACATGTTCCACTACAGCCCCGTCGATGAGAATGGGGGCGTGCTCAGTCCTCTTTTTTTCCTGTAGTCCACAATCATCTCCTTTGTCTTGATCATGTTGAGGGAGAGGTTGAGGGAGAGGTTGTTATGTCTATGTCATGGAAAAAGCAGGTGTTCCTAATATTTTGTACACTCAGTGTATATTGTTTCTTTTAAGCCCCCAACAAGAGACATTGGTTGCCAGTGTGAACCGGCACCTGTCACAAACAACGTGGGTTGCCAGACTGACCCCCCTCCACTGACGTTATGGAGAACTGTTGGCATGCAGCTGTCCATAGGAACCGTGGACCACGTCCATGTAATGATCCAAGATATGTAGCTAGCTAGCTTGATAACTATCTCAGATTTTTTGCCATTTATCTAATCGTATAACAATGTTCTAGAATTAATGCTATTTTTTCTTCTGTGTATACATACACTGCAGTTTATACGTTTTTTCTGAAATCTCAGACCTAGGGCAACAGTTTCCTGGAACATTATTTTCATTGTGGGAGGCAACCAGTCTGCCTAGGAAGACTAGTTCATTAGCTACTACTGCATAAAAGTCTAATGGAGGACTACCCCAACTTTCTTGGAGAGCCAAACCTTGTAGACTTTCACTCCTATGGAGCAAACATTCCGGTAGGCTAGTAAGGTGTTTCTTAGCAACTAAGTAGTACTATCATGTGTGCTAATGTAACGCAGTAAGTTACATGAGAGTATATCCACCAGTCTTATTATCAGATAATTTACATAGGTTCCAAAGTAAGTGTTACCACTGAGAGTGTTGGTGTTGGCAGTGCCACTGTCAACCGGTTAACTGAACCCCCATCTCTCTCCTCAACACCTCCACCCTCCAAACGGCCCCATCTGGAGTTTGATGACAACTGTTTTGAGGTCCCTGACTCGGATGACTCAACCTACCATCCTGGTGACACTACCATCTCTGATTCATAAACTCTATCATAAGTTCTTTATTATGTAAGACAGGTATACTAAATAGTGGCAACATGCTGGGACCCGTCTTTTCCAGTCTTTCTAATGTTTACATTTGGGTTCCTGATAACTGTTTTAATGTCACCACATTCAATAAGTCAAATGGTGTTGTGTAAGAAGGCACAAAATATTCAGTGTAAATAATTTGAATTGTGTCTAGCAAATGATGGTATGGATATGAATGTGATTTAGATGTATTGCATCTCATATTTTGTTTGTCTGTCCATTTTGTTCTGCAGACACGCCCCAAAACCTATCCAGGATGTTTCAAAGTACATTATGTATGAGGACTGTCTTCTGGAGCTATTTGAGAAGTGCCCAATGTGTGGATGGGGTGTGTGAGGTACTGACCAGTGTGAGGGGGACGTTCCTGGTCATTGACCAGCAGTGTTGTCCGTTGCCTGTACAGCCGGAAGTGGAGGAGCCAACCCCTCATAAGCAGTACTCCATCAGGGAACCTCCAGCTTTCAGCCGCCATCTACTTCACTGGATCATCCTTCATACCAACTAAGAATGTAATTGAATAGTTGATAGTATTTTCTACATTTTGAATATGTGTGTATTTGTATGTAATCAATGGCTTTTTCTAATACATGTGTTTTTACATCTTAGTGTCACGGATTCTGCCGAGGCTGCTCCTCCTCCTTGCTCGGGCAGGCTTCGGCGTTCATCGTCCCCGGAGTACTAGCTGCTGCCGATCGATGTTTCGGTGTTTGTCTTGTTTAGTGTTGAGTGTTTACACCTGTTCGCTATTATGTTTGATTGTAGTCCCTATATTTACCCCTGTCTCTCATTTGGTAAATTATGTGTTATTGTTTTGTTTCCCGGAAGGTCGGCATTGCTGTGTCGTATGCGTGTCTTTGTTTCCTCCCTGTTAGGAGGTTTTGTTTTGTATGTTCTTTTACTGGTTAGTAAATTACGTCTGCCAGTAGCTCTGTGTCCTGCGCTTGACTTCGCTCACCGCATACACGTCGCCTTTGACAGAATAACACACCACACATGGAGTCAGCAGGATCGGCGGTGCCAACGGGATCACTGGAGGAGCGCGTTATCCAACAAGCGGCCATGATCCAGAATCTTGGCACCGCCATGGAAGGGGTGATGGACACCTTGAGGCGATGGGAAAGAGGAGGTTTGCCCACACCTCCTCCAACGATACCACCACCATCAGCCATTCCCGTCGTTTCACCTCCGGAGTCCAGTGGGATTCGGCTCTCGCTCCCGAGGGCTTATGATGGCACCGCGGCCGGGTGTCAGGGTTTCCTGCTCCAAGTGGAACTCTACCTGGCAACCATCCACCCGGCGCCCTCGGGATACGAGAGCGTTTCCGCCCTCATCTCCTGTCTGTCCGGCAAGGCACTGGAGTGGGCCAACGCCGAGTGGAGGGGAATAGACGCCGCTACAGTCAGCTATGCGGAGTTCTCTCGCCGCTTCAGGGCGGTTTTCGGTCATCCCCCAGAGGGGAAAGCGGCGGGTGAGCTTCTGTTCTACCTCAGACAGGGGAAGAGGAGCGCGCAGGAGTTCGCACTGGACTTCCGGACTCTGGCTGCCAATGCGGGATGGAATGAGAGGGCCCTCATCGACCACTACAGGTGCAGCCTAAGGGAGGATGTTCGCCGAGAGTTGGCCAGCAGGGACACCAACCTAAGTTTCGATCAGCTGGTGGACATGTCGATTCGTCTAGATACCCTGTTGGCTACCCGCGGACGTCCGGAGTTGGGGCCGTCCATTCCATTCCCCAGCACCTCCGAGCCGAGCCCTATGGAGCTCGGGGGTGCTGGTGCTAGAGAGAAGAAGAGAGAGACCAGGAGAGAGGCCGTTCCCTGCACCAACTGTGGCCGCAGAGGACACACTGCGGTTCGGTGCTGGGTAGGGTCTCCTAGGGATCGAGGCGGTAGGCCACGCACTGATGAGTCATTCCAGGTGAGTAATCACCCAACTCACCCAGAGCTCTCTGTTGTACATATGTGTATTAAAGTTGTGTTTCCCGAGGTGTCTTCTCACTCCCAGCATAAGGCGCTAGTCGATTCAGGCGCAGCTGGGAATTTTATCGATCTCTGTTTCTCGTATAAGTTAGGGATTCCTCTTATACCAGTTGATGTGCCCTTTCCCATCCATGCCCTAGACAGCCGCCTTTTGGGGTCGGGATTGATTAGGGAGGTCACAGCGCCACTTAAGATGAAGACGCAGGGGGGTCATTAGGAGATTATACAGTTGTATTTGATTGACTCTCCTGCGTTTCCTGTGGTGTTGGGGCTTCCCTGGTTAATATCTCATGATCCCAACGTTTCATGGCAACAGAGGGCTCTCAAGGGATGGTCTGACCAGTGTGTCGGGCGGTGTATAGGTGTTTCCGTAGGGGCAACGACAGTGGAAAGTCCGAACCAAATGCCAGCAATGCACATTCCTCCTGAGTATGCAGACTTGGCACTCGCCTTCTGTAAGAAGAAGGCGACTCAATTACCACCTCATAGACAGGGGGATTGTGCGATAGACCTCCAGGTAGGCGCTGCACTTCCTCGTAGTCATGTGTATCCTCTGTCTCAGGAGGAGACGGCAGCTATGGAGACATACGTCACCGAATCTCTGAGACAGGGATACATACGGCCGTCCACTTCCCCTGCGTCCTCGAGTTTCTTTTTTGTGAAGAAGAAGGATGGGGTTTTACGCCCGTGTATTGATTACCGTGGTCTCAATCAGATTACCATTAAATACAGCTATCCTCTCCCTCTGATTGCTAGTATGACGGAGTCATTACACAGGGCGCGATTCTTCACAAAATTGGATCTCAGGAGCGCTTTCAACCTGGTGCGCATTAGGGAAGGAGATGAATGGAAGACAGCATTCAGTACCACCTCAGGTCACTATGAGTATCTCGTCATGCCATACGGTTTAATGAATGCTCCTTCAGTCTTCCAATCATTTGTGAACGAGATTTTCCAGGATTTGCATGGACAGGGTGTAGTGGTGTATATTGATGACATTCTAATATACTCCGCTACACGAGCCGAGCATGTGTCCCTGGTGCGTCGGGTGCTGGGTAGACTGTTGGAGCATGACCTGTATGTGAAGGCGGAGAAATGCCTGTTTTTCCAGGAGTCCATCTCCTTCCTGGGACATCGGTTGTCCGCGTCAGGGGTGGAGATGGAGATTGACCGAGTTTCAGCCGTGCGTAACTGGCAGACTCCCACGACGGTTAAGGAGGTGCAGCGGTTTTTGGGTTTTGCCAATTACTACCGGAGGTTTATCCGGGGTTTTGGACAGGTAGCAGCTCCCATCACCTCCCTGCTAAAGGGGGGCCCGGTGCGTTTGCAGTGGTCGGCTGAGGCGGACAGGGCGTTTAGACATCTGAAGGACCTGTTCACCTCGGTTCCGGTGCTGGCACATCCGGACCCCTCTTTGGCGTTCCAAGTTGAGGTGGATGCGTCCGAGGCGGGGATCGGTGCTGTACTGTCTCAACGCTCGGGCACGCCTCCAAAACTCCGCCCCTGTTCTTTTTATTCCAAGAAGCTCAGTCCGGCGGAACGCAATTATGACGTGGGGGACAGGGAGCTGCTAGCGGTGGTTCAAGCACTGAAGGTGTGGAGGCATTGGCTTGAGGAGGCTAAACACCCTTTCCTCATTCTGACTGACCATCGTAACCTGGAGTACATCCGGGCAGCGAGGAGACTGAACCCTCGTCAGGCTAGGTGGGCCATGTTTCTTGCCCGGTTTGTATTTAAGCTCACGTATATACCAGGGTCACAGAACGCTAAGGCAGACGCCCTGTCCCGGCGATATGACACAGAGGAGAGGTCCATTGAGCCCACTCCCATACTTTCGGAGTGTTGTCTTGTGGCACCGGTGGTGTGGGAGGTCGATGCGGAAATCGAGCGTGCGTTACGTACCGACCCTACTCCCCCAGAGTGTCCAGAGAGGCGAAGGTACGTGCCGCTCGAGGTCCGTGATCGACTGATATATTGGGCTCACACGTCACCCTCCTCTGGTCATCCGGGTATTGGTCGAATGGTGCACTGCCTTAGCGGGAAGTACTGGTGGCCCACCTTGGCTAAGGACGTGAGGGTTTACGTTTCTTCCTGCTTGGTGTGCGCTCAGTGTAAGGCGCCTAGACACCTGCCCAGAGGAAAGTTACAACCTCTACCCATTCCACAACGGCCGTGGTCTCACCTATCGGTGGATTTTGTCACGGACCTTCCCCCCTCCCAGTGGAATACCACGATCTTGGTCGTTGTGGATCGGTTTTCTATGCCTGCCGTCTCATTCTGATGCCAGGTCTCCCTACAGCCCTACAAACGGCCGACGCCCTGTTTACTCACGTCTTCCGGCACTACGGGGTGCCTGAGGATATAGTGTCTGTTCGGGGTCCCCAGTTCACCTCTAGAGTCTGGAGGGCGTTTATGGAACGTTTGGGGGTCTCGATTAGCCTTACCTCAGGTTTTCACCCTGAGAGTAATGGGCAGGTGGAGAGAGTAAACCAGGATGTGGGTAGGTTTCTGAGGTCCTATTGCCAGGACCGGCAGGAGGAGTGGTCGGGTTATATCCCCTGGGAAGAGATAGCCCAAAACTAACTTTGCCACTCTTCCACTAATCTTACACCTTTTCAGTGTGTGTTGGGTTATCAACCGGTCCTGGCACCCTGGCATCAGAGCCAGATCGAGGCTCCTGCAGTGGATGAGTGGTTTCGGCGCTCGGAGGAAACATGGAACGTTGCGCATGTCCATCTGCAGCGGGCTATCAGAAGGCAAAAGGCGAGCGCTGATCGCCACCGCAGTGAGGGTCCGGATTATGCACCGGGAGATCGGGTCTGGCTCTCGACCCGAAACCTGCCCCTTCGCCTGCCCTGCCGGAAGCTGGGTCGGCGGTTTTTGGGGCCATTTAAAGTCCTGAGGAGATAGAACGAGGTATGTTATAGGTTACAACTGCCCATAAATTACCACATTAACCCCTCGTTCCATGTGTCTCTCCTCAGGCCGGTGGTAGCTGGTCCACTCCAGGAGAATGAGATACGAGAGGCTCCTCCGCCCCCACTAGACATTGAAGGGGCTCTGGCGTACTCAGTCCGTTCCATCGTGGATTCGAGGCGTCGGATGGGGGGTCTGCAGTATCTCGTGGAGTGGGAGGGGTACGGTCCGGAGGAACGGTGCTGGGTCCCTAGGAGGGACATCCTAGATCCCTCCCTGTTGAGGGATTTCCACCGGAGTCATCCGACTCGCCCTGCTCCGCGTCCGGGGAGCAGGCCGGGGTCGGCGCACGGCTGGGACCGCGCGTCAAGGGGGGGTACTGTCACGGATTCTGCCGAGGCTGCTCCTCCTCCTTGCTCGGGCAGGCTTCGGCGTTCGTCGTCCCCGGAGTACTAGCTGCTGCCAATCGATGTTTCGGTGTTTGTCTTGTTTAGTGTTGAGTGTTTACACCTGTTCGCTATTATGTTTGATTGTAGTCCCTATATTTACCCCTGTCTCTCGTTTGGTAAATTGTGTGTTATTGTTTTGTTTCCCGTAAGGTCGGCATTGCTGTGTCGTATGCGTGTCTTTGTTTCCTCCCTGTTAGGAGGTTTTGTTTTGTATGTTCTTTTACTGGTTAGTAAATTACGTCTGCCAGTAGCTCTGTGTCCTGCGCTTGACTTCGCTCACTACATACACGTCACCTTTGACACTTAGGCTCTTACTGCATTGTGGGTCCACACCATCTCCATCTCCAGCTCCAACTACCATAACCATGTCCGGTCTTAAGAGGGAGAGCTCGGTTTGTTGTTTTGGAGAGTTTGTTGTTTTGAAAGAGTATTGGAAAGTTTCTTAGTAGCTAGCTAACTTTTGAGTTTGGTTCCCTTGACGCAGTTGGCATAAGTTGCTGGGACTGCTACTCTATGTCCAGTGATCCTGCCGACCAAGGCCGGGCCTAACTGCTAGCTAGCTGCCTATCAAGCTAGTGGTGTTTTCTTGAGGGCTTTTACGCAGGCCGCGATGCGGTTAGCCATTGTGGTTGGGGCTGTGGATTGTCCCGTGTTTGTAACTATCTAGATCCCTGCTGTTTGTTGTTGTTTTCAATCTTACCTGTGACCTGCCCTGTCTGGAACTGCGAGGAGTAACAGCGTAACCACCGTTGCTAGCTACCATGACAAAGACCAAAGCCGGCGGGGGTACTGTTGAGGACAGTGGTGTCTCTCTATCACAGGTGAAGGATATTTTAAATGAACAAGCAGTTGTTACAACAACAAGAAAATAGCTTCAAGTGTTTTGTCCAAATACTGGTGGATTCAACTAATAAAATAAAGGACGACCTGACCAGAGAGGTCAAGGACCTGAAGAACAGTTTGCAGTTCTCCCAGGGTCAGCTCCATGAGTTGAAACAGGTGAACGGCAAGATGACATTGAGAGAGGACATCAGTTCTGTGTGTGAATCCATGATAACAATGATGGAGGAATATCGCGGGACAATCAAAGCGGAACAACATGGTTGAGAACGGAATTGCAGAATATCCACATGAGACCTGGACGGAGTCTGACGACAAAGTGACGGAAATTATCTCTGAGAAGTTGAAGATGGACCACAGGAGGTTTGAGGTGGAGTGCGCCCACAGGACTGTAAAACCCACCACCGGCCCAGGTGACAGGCCCTGGCCGATAGTGGTCAAGTACCTGAGGTTCAAGGGAAAGGTAGCTGTTTTGGAAAGAGCCAATAACTTGAGAGTAACGTATATCTTCCTCAACGAGGACTATCCTGAAGCTGTGCGCCAGAAGAGGAAATAACTTATCCCCGCCATGAAAGCTGCCAGAGTGCGTGGGGACATTACTTGCATCCGCTATGACAGGTTCATTGTCCACCCTCCCTCGCAGAACCCTGGAAGGGATGAGAGAGCCAAGCCCATGGGTTCGTAGCTTCAACCCCGCAGCACACACACACACACACACACCAATTGATTAATGGACTGCTGAATGTATATTTTTTAATATTTAATATATTATTTTTATTTTTATTTTTTATTTTTACACATACACATACACACATACATACACATATACATATACATATACACACATACACACACATGCACACCCACATACATACATATCCTTTAAAAAAATATATATATTCCCCTTTATTACTTTCCAACCCCGCCACCCTTTCCCCACTTGCTTTGTTTGCTCTTTTCCATATTATGTCTATCGCTGATAAGCTACCCAGGAAAGGGCTGAAAATAGCCCATATTAATATATGTAGCCTTAGAAATAAGGCTCATGAAATCAATAACTTGCTAACATCAGATAACATTAATATATTAGCCATTTCTGAGACTCACTTAGATAATTCATTTGATGATACAGCAGTAGCAATACAATGATATAACATCTATAGAAGAGACACACATGCTTTTGGGGGAGGTATTGCTGTATATATTCAGAGCCATATCCCTGTAACGCTTAGAGAATATCTTATGTCAAGTCTTATTGAAGTGTTGTGGTTGCTGGTTCACTTGGCACATCTAAAGCCTTTTCTTTTGGGGTGTTGCTATAGGCCACCAATTGCGAACAGTCAGTATCTAAATCATATGTGTGAAATGCTTGATAGTATATGTGATGTAAACAGAGAGGTCTACTTTCTTGGGGACCTGAATATTGACTGTTTTTCATTAAGCTTTCCGCTCAAGTGCCTGTAATCTGGTTCAGGTTATTAATCAACCTACCAGGGTGTTTACAAACACTACAGGAACAAGATCATCCACATGTATCAATCACATTTTTACTAATACTATAGAACTTTGTTCTAAAGCTGTATCCGTACCCATTGGATGAAGTGATCATAATATAGTGGCTATATCCAGGAAAGCCAAAGTTCCAAAAGATGGGCCTAAAATAGTGTACAAGAGATCATACAAAATATTTTGCTGTGACTCTTATGCGGATGATGTTAAAAATATTTGTTGGTCTGATGTGATTAATAAGGACCATCCAGACGCTGCACTTGATAAATTAATGAATTTCTTCTTCCAATTATTGATAAACATGCACCTGTTAAGAAACTGACTGTTAGAACTGTTAAGGCTCCATGGATTGATGAGGAATTGAAAAACTGTATGGTTGAAAGAGATGGGGCAAAAGGAGTGGCTAATAAGTCTGGCTGCACATCTGACTGGCTGACTTACTGCAAATTGAGAAATTGTGTGACTAAACTCAACAAAAAGAAGAAGAAACTGTATTATGAAGCCAATATCTATGATATAAAGAATGAAGGGAAAAAACGCAATCTTTCATTCAATCAAATGGCTTATTCATCACAAAACCATTTAATGTTGCC
Organism: Coregonus clupeaformis; assembly: GCF_020615455.1. Lineage (NCBI taxonomy): Eukaryota > Metazoa > Chordata > Actinopteri > Salmoniformes > Salmonidae > Coregonus > Coregonus clupeaformis. The sequence continues at coordinate 1,573,916 of NC_059209.1, forward strand.
AATTATTTTAATGATTACTTCATTGACAAAGTGGGCAAACTTAGGCAGGAAATGCCTAAATTGAATTTTGTAAAGTTAGTGTGGGAGAGGTGGAAAAAGTATTGTTATTGATCAATAATGCCTCCTGGCATTGACAACTTAGATGGAAAGCTACTGAGGATGGTAGCTTACTCTATAGCCACTCCTATATGTCATATCTTTAATCTGAGCCTAGAGGAAAGTATTTGTCCTCAGTCCTGGAGGGAAGCCAAAGTAATTCCGCTACCCAAGAGTGGTAAAGCGGCCTTTACTTGTTCCAACAGCAGACCTATAAGCTTGCTGCCAGCTCTTAGCAAACTGTTGGAAAAAATGGTGTTTGACCAAATACAATGCTATTTCTTTGTAAACAAATTAACAACAGACTTTCAGAATGCTTATAGAGAAGGGCACTCAACATGTACTGCACTGACACAAATTACTGATGATTTGTTGAAAGAAATTGATAATAAGAAGATTGTGGGAGCTGTAATGTTAGATTTCAGTGCAGCCTTTGATATTATTGACCATAACCTGTTGTTGAAAAAAACTGATTTGCTATGGCTTTTCAACCTCTGCCATATTGTGGATTCAGAGCTATCTATCTAATATAACTCAAAGGGTTTTCTTTAATGGAAGCTTCTCTAATGTCAAACATGTAAAGTGTGGTGTACTGCAGGGCAGCTCTCTAGGCCTTCTACTCTTTTCATTTTTACCAATGACCTGCCACCTGCTTTAAACAGCATGTGTTTCCATGAATGCTGATGATTCAACCATATACTCATCAGCAACCACAGCTAATGAAGTCACTGAAACGCTTAACAAAGAGTTGCAGTCTGTTTTGGAATGGGTGGCCAGTAATAAACTGGTCCTGAACAACATTCCATAAGTCAAAACTTTTGAAGTATTTATGAAAAAATTGCAAGTATTTTTTACATGTTCATGCTCTGTGATCTATCCAATCCTGATTGATACTATCACAAAATATCTCTATATTTATCTGGCCATGCATGTAAAAACTAAAAGTGCATAGCAATGTAATAAGGGGCATTATTTAGATTGTATAGGTTACATAACATATAAAGTGCAACATTTCAAATATAAAAAAGTTCATATGTCGTTTGTATAACATCTATCAAGTCAAACTAGGCTATGTTGATGGGCTGATGGATCTGCTCTTCAACAAGGTGATCCAGTGCCATACGTTGGGGAGGCGAATAAGATCCCCTTCCCAGAAGACCTCTGTGCCCAGTTTGACAGGCCTGAGATGGAGGATGCCATAGTATATGTAAGATAAATGTGGACTGTACACCAATGACAGAACCGTTTCATGTATTACATTCAGAAGATGTTGTTTATGGCCATAAATCTTATGTATCCCGCTTCAGTCGAGGTGAGGCCTGAAGCCAGTATATACACCCTGGGCATCTGGGAACTCCTGGTGGATGCGAAGTACTACGCATGCTGGCAGCACCAATCTGTTCCTACGGCCCAGATAGCTCCAGCACCAGCTGACAAAGCTCATACTGACGAGTAGCCCCGATTCATTGATAATACCTACTAAGTCTGTCATAGGGCATGGTTTAGACTCAACCATCCTCCTGGAGATCTACTCTCCTGTAGACTTTCACTCCAACCATTACATATCACAACAAATTCCGCCAAACAAGTTATTGGTGCGAAGTTAAGTATAATTTTGTGGGTGCAAAAAGTGTGCAATACTGCTACAACACCCTTCTTACTTTCACCATGATCTGTTTTCCTCTCATAGGAACATATTCCAGAGCTTTAAAAGATACATTAACTTGAAAGGTTACTTGTATGCCATGATTGTGACTTTCATTATAACCATGTTTACGATCTGTTTATTCTATTATGTAAATGACTGATGAGAATTTATGAAGAATGACAACTACAGTGGGGAGAACAAGTATTTGATACACTGCCGATTTTGCAGGTTTTCCTACTTACAAAGCATGTAGAGGTCTGTAATTTTTATCATAGGTACACTTCAACTGTGAGAGACGGAATCTAAAACAAAAATCCAGAAAATCACATTGTATGATTTTTAAGTAATTAATTTGCATTTTATTGCATATTAATGTTACTGTATCATTTTGGTAAGGTAGAGAACAGTGGAGGCCGCTGAGGGGAGGACGGCTCATAATAATGGCTGGAAAGGAGTCAATGGAATGGTATCAAACATGTGGTTTCCATGTGGTTGATACCATTCCATTGACTCCATTCCAGGCATTAGTCTGAGCCGTCCTCCCCTCAGCAGCCTCCACTGGTAGAGAAATTCAGATATGGGCAGATAGCTTGCTGATCAGTAAGTACAGACTGGTCATTCTTTTAACAATAATTTACTGGATGGGTTCTCTAGTGGAGGTAGCTAACGTTAGTTTAGTTCAGCGGCAGAAATGGATTAGAACAGTTACACAGCAAGGAGCTGTGTAGAACACGGAATGATGAGGAATAGACTTAATTGGAAGAGCAGCTGACAGAAGCTGCATTGTCAATAGGGTGGGAAATCCCTGCCTGCCTGGACCTCCGTCTGGTCTAGTAGCGGGAGACACGTCAGACTGTCTGCCCACAGTATGTGTTTCTTGGGGGTTCCCATTCATGCATCATACCATGGGAGCTGAGGTTTATCTGTGGGCGCCGGTGCCCAACCGATCTGCCACGCCCCGCCAGCCACTACTGATGCTCTCATAGGTTAACGGAGCGCTAAGCTAATGTGGTTTGTCGCAGCACTGTGGCCCAGTGGTTAAGGAGATGGCTTAGTGGCAATGAAACAGATGGTGAGATCGTCTAAGGGACACAGACAGCTGTAGAGAAAGGCATGTCTCCAAAATTTTAAATATACAGCTGTATGAATGCAGGGTGTGTGCAATTGTGATAACTGTGTTGGTTAAGTAATTGTAATACCTAAGTTATCATTTGATGTGGTTGAAGTGCAACCACTTAAAAGTACTTTCATGAAGCAGATTAACGATTTTCATGTCTCCTTCAATACACAGCTAAACTTCAGAACCAAAAATCTCACTCAAGTAAGTAACCACAGCACATATTAATTTTTAGCAGGAAATATGTTAAACTAACTCCCAGCCTTGAAAATAGCTGTGGACTTGACCTGTTAAAACCTTACCTCAAGTGAGCCTACTTTTTCAGCTTATTTTGGGCTGGGGTCGCCTCGCCCTATCTCGAACTCCATGACACATTTTGCAATAACAGTTAATTAATCAGTTTGCATATTACATCGTTCAGAGGTGGGACAGTATCTTGCCTGGAGCTGGCCATCTCGTCTCAGGCGAATAGACACCTGTGCGCCAGCGAATGTGTTTGTTTCATCGAGTGTAGAATTCAATTTGCTGATTTACTTTAATCTAGAGCACCTTTGCCCCTAGCGCTGGGGAGGAGGCTGCTGAGGTTCCAATTTGGTTGAGGATTTTTTATGAAAAGAATTAGAGAAAAACGGGCAAGAGGAGAGAGAGAGAGAGAGGTGGGTTGATAGAGGAGGGAGGGAGGGAGCAGAGGTTGTGTGTGACCTTGGTAACTCACTGCAGTGCTCTGCCAGGTTTTGCAGTCAGCACCCTTGGGAAACGAGAACACGTTCACACGTGCACGCAGCATTTATGTTCAAAACAAATGGCAGAAAAAAGATAGAAAGTACAGACAAGCAAAAAATATATAGCTGTACTGTTGTTGTCATAAAAAAAACAGAATGACGGACGGCAGGTAGCTTAGTGGTTAAGAGCGTTGTGCCAGTAACCGAAAGGTAGCTGGTTCTAATCCCTGAGCTGACTAGGTGAAAAATCTGTCAATGTGCCCTTGAGCAAGGCACTTAACCCTAATTGCTCCTGTAAGTCGCTCTGGATAAGAGCGTCTGCTAAATGACGTAAATGTAAAAAATGTTATCAGCATTTCTCTACTTGGCAACTCATGGTTTTGTAGTCTTTTCTGTTCGAGTGCTTCTCACGCTTGTCTTTTGAGTTGTTTTTGTTCCCTATTGGGTTCAAGCTGTCCAGCATATTGGGATTCACTACATAGATTCCATTACTATCCTTGTGGGTACCGGAAATCCCCAAAAGTCCCCACAAGAATAGTAAAACAAGGAACATTCTCCCTTGTGGGGACAGGGTTAAGGTTATGGTAATGGTTAGGGTTAGGGTTAGGGTTAGGGGTTAGGGAAAATAAATTGGTGTGTGTGCATGGCATCAGTATGCGTGTGTGTGTATTATGTGTGTTTCCCTTACACTGTGCTTTTGTTATTTTGAGGAAGGTTACAGAGACTACCTTGTATTCTTGTATATCTCCTTAATAAAACTATTTGAACCGATCTGTGTAATCCGACCAACTTGTTTTGTACTGTATTTACACCAGGGTAGTCCATCCGTCTTTCTGGATATCTACCCACCTGTGGGGAAGTGTAAAGCATCAAGAGCATAGCTATCCAGGAAAAGAGAACAGTTTAGTAAATCATTATAAAACCATTCCAAAAGTACAATAATGATGACTATATGCTAGATATGAAATGCGCAAGTATTGTTTCTCACACAAGTTTATTGTTGCCCACACAAACTTTATTTATTCATGTCACGTCCGTTGTGTAAAGGATTGGACCAAGGTGCAGTGTGGTATGCATACATGTTTAATGTTAATAATAAGCACTCGACAAAATAACAAAGCAACTGAACATGAAGTTCTAAAGGCTATACATCAAACAAGCCAAACACACAAAAACAAGATCCCACAACTAAAGGTAGGCAAAATGGCTACCTAAGTATGTTCCCCAATCAGAGACAACGATCGACAGCTGCCTCTGATTGGGAACCACACCCGGCCAACATAGAAATACATAACATAGAATTCACACCCTGACCAAACCAACTAGAGAAAACCGGGCTCTCAAGGTCAGGGCATGACAATTTATATGATTTATACAGTATGTTTGGTTGTAGGCCCACCTCTTTCAACAACAATTCTGAGTGCGCCAGTTTTCATGCAAAGTTGGAATTGATAAAAACTGAACTTGACCTGAGAATGTGCTTATCCTCCATGCGTACGCACAGTTTCTAGTGGTTGTAGTATTGCATTGCAAGAAAGCAAAAGTAGCCTAGTAGTAGCATAGCTTTGTGCAGGAATATATGATTACACTCTTATTCATAACAAAACAACAGGTAGCTAAATATAATAACAAAATGCAATAATTGACTGTTAGTGAATTAATCACCTTTTCTGGCCATGATGAGTTCATATTCCCGAAGTAGCCATACAACAACTTTCCATGTGCTCTCTCATTGTGCCTATTAGATATTATAATTTCAAGTTTTTGCAGTTGAAAGCTAATACGGATTATAACATACAGTCAAATTTAACAGGTGAAAAGGCAGTTGATCTTTTGCATTAAAGTGTGTAAGCTACCACTTTAAGTAGGCCTACTGTAGGCTATTTAAAAACAAATTTGAGTAGACAATGTTTCAGAATTCGCGGGCAGTGCAGCATATTTAGATTCGGGAAAAAAAATGCAAAACATTGTTGAATTCAAACAATCTGTTTACAGGTCCACAACAATGTGCAATTGTTTTTGTCTGTCAGACAAGGTCAGATACAGCAAATGTCACTGCAAAACAAAACATTCTGCCAACCCCTCCAAAGACATTTGATCAAGTTCGTCATGCGTTGCTATTTCCTTAGATACCGTCTTGGCCTAATTTCAATATTCCCAAAGTATACAGCAAATAAGGGTGTTGTTGTCACCATAAAAGGTGAATGATGGACGTTTTTCAGGTGGAGATATAATGCTCGTTCACGCGCACACAGTTTCACGATAGGTCTGATTTATTACGGGAAACATGCGTATGTACACTACATGACCAAGAGTATGTGGACACTTCCTTGTTGACCATCTCATTCCATAATCATGCGCATTAATATGGAGTTGGTCCCCCCTTTGCTGCTATAACAGCCTCCACTCTTCTGGGAAAGCTTTCCACTAGATGTTGGAACATTGCTGAGGGGACTTGCTTCCAATCAGCCACAAGAGCATTAGTGAGGTCAGGCACTAACATTGGGCGATTAGGCCTTGCTCACAGTCGGCGTTACAATTAATCCCAATGATGTATCAATGGGGTTGAGGTCAGGGCTCTGTGCAGGCAAAGTCAAGCTCTTCCACACCGATCTTGACAAACCATTTCTGTATGGACCTCGCTTTGTGCACAGGGCATTGTCATGATGAAACAGGAAAGGGCCTTCCCCAAACTGTTGCCACAAAGTTGGAAGCACAGAATTGTCTAGAATATCATTGTTTTCTGTAGCGTTAAAATTTCCCTTCACTGGAACTAAGGGGCCTAGCCCGAACCATGAAAAACAGCCCCAGACCATTATTCCTCATCCACCAAACTTTACAGTTGGCACTATGCATTGGGGCAGGTAAAATTTGTGAAGCATCATTCATCACTCCAGAGAATGCATTTCCACTTCTCCAGAGTCCAATGGCGGCAAACTTTACACCACTCCAGCCAACGCTTGGCATTGAGCATGGTGATCTTAGGCTTGTGTGTGGCTGCTCGACCATGGAAAGCCATTTCATGAAGCTCCCGACAAGAAGGTCTTGTGTTGTCGTTGCTTCCAGAGGCAGTTTGGAACTTGGTAGTGAGTGTTGCATCAGAGGACAGACGATTTTTACGCGCTTCAGCGGTCCCGTTCTGTGGCCTACCACTTCTCGGCAGAGCCGTTGTTGCTCCTAGACATTTCCACTTCACAATAACAGCACTTACAGTTGACCGGGGCAGCTTTAGCAGGGCAGAAATCTGACAAACTGACTTGTTGGAAAGGTGGCATCCTATGACAGTGCCATGTTGAAACATTTACATTTTAGTCATTTAGCAGACGCTCTTATCCAGAGCATTTAGGGTTAAGTGCCTTGCTTAAGGGCACATCGACAGATTTTTCACCTAGTCGGCCCGGGGATTAGAACCAGCGACCTTTCGGTTACTGGCACAACGCTCTTAACCACTAAGCTACCTGCCACCCTTGAAAGTCACTGAGCTCTTCAGTAAGGCCATTCTACTGCCAATGTTTGTCCATAGAGATTGCATGGCTGTGTGCTCGATGTTCTATACCTGTCAGAAACAGGTGTGGCTGAAATAGCCGAATCCACTAATTTAAAGGGGTGTCCACATACTTTTGTATATATAGTGGATGGCGTGTGCTAAGTTTATACATCTCAATGTTTTTGTGCGTGTGCAGTCTTTTCCGATATGACACACCCAGATATTTAGTGTAAATTTACGCAACGGTTATAAATGAGGCCCCTCGTCCTTCCCAGCTCAAAGGTGTGCTTACTGCACACTGTGTTGCGTGGTGACGTCTCCTTCTAGAAGCTCTGCCGTTGTTGATCTCAGGATCATTCTCCTTGGTAGCCCCAATTGAGACCCCAGTCTTCTCAACACTGCTCTCTGAAGTTCTGGGATGTTCGTGTAGTCCGTTGACGTTTTCAATGCGTATAAACTTCACCTTCGAGACTTGTTATTGTAGAGACTCCTTTAGCTGAAAGATATAATAATATTTGGTGAGTATTTTATTTATACACAGCAAAAAGTCCAGTGTTGAATTAACTCCCACAGAGTTGATTTCAACACTTTTTGAGGGTCTACATAGGTCCACACTCTACAGAGTTAAATTAACACTTTCAAAATAGTTAAACATTTAACACTCTGCCAGAGTTCCTTTTTTAACTCGCAAAACAGAGTTAAAGTAACACTAAGGGATTAGACAACTAACACTGCTCCGAGTTAATTTTTTAAAACTATTTGTGTAGTGTTAATTTCACTCCCTAAAGTGTCAATTATCTACACTGAATTTTTTTTTAAATTAATTGTTAATTTATTCAATATTATTTATTAATTAATTTAATATATACTTATATTAATAAGAATTCATCACAATAAACAATCATTGTCAAAAACATTTATTTGTGCCTTTTCTCCCTTGCAGTCAGTTGAATTATAACATTGTGAATGAAGGTATACTGTACATACTTTCAACTGAAACATTGTATGAGCTTTGAATATCAAACGGTTTATGAAATTTAAGCTCAGACATTTTTAGTAGACATCTTTCCGCACTTCGTAATACTCTGAATGCATGATGATGGTCATCAAAATTCTCTGTAAATAGCTAGTTTGTCAAAAAACTAGTACATCACTTATTTGACAAAAGACTGGCATGTCTTCTTCCATTGCACTGCAAATAACTTGTCCAGCTTTATACTCTACACCATCAACTTTAACCCAACTAGTTGAGAAAACATATTTTGACAAGATCGTTTCAAGCATTTCATTGTTGACGATATTTAATTGGCCCATACTCATTTTGTGGGAGGGTGAAGGTTTCCCAGTGATAAGCAATGGCCATATGATGCTTTTTAGCCAGCGATTTGGTTATGTTTTTGAAAAATTTAAAACAATCTTTAAACAGCTTGTGTTTGGCCTCAAACCTCATACACCACGTATATAATAAGGGGCCAATTTTCCTTATAGAATATGGGTAATGGATCATAAAATGATGCTTAGGTATCAAGTTTCTATGTGGATAAAAGTGCTAAAAATAGTTTGTGGTGGTCAACAATCAAATGCTTTAAATATATTGTCATACCTAGAGTGAGAGAAGGTGAAAAAACTATGTTAATTTTTTGAAGTAACAACAGTAACAAATTCCAGTTTTTGTTTCCTGCAGGAATAATGTCACCAAACAACAGTGGGATGTTTTTCACAAGACACAATGTCTGAATAGAATTCAAACCAATGCCATTGCCAACACTCTCCAAAATCATCTTTGTAGGACGATTTTTTCGTTCTAAAAATCCATAATCAAAACCATAAATCTTGGAAAGCAAGTCCTGTTCTGACATAAAGTGTTGTGTGAGATATCCAAAAAGCAATTTGATCTCATACTGAACCACACCCTCAAGAAGATCATGCATGATATCAAATGAATAGTTATTACAAACATGGAAATACTTCAATGAATTAAGTGTAGATCTTTTTTTCAAACCATAAAGCGACTTCAATTGTGGGTTTTCCTGGAGAGACTGGCAATGCATTTCAAACATATCTTTTCCACGAAGGATCACCTTAGGATCATCCTCACTGTATACCGTTTGACAATCATTCTTCTCAATCAAACAAAGGCGACAGAAATGACGGTTACTGAATGACTCATTAAAACCAAGAATTGTGTGCATCCCTAGATTATCTCCAGTGATCTGACAGATTGTACCATATACAGTGGGGGGAAAAAGTATTTAGTCAGCCACCAATTGTGCATGTTCTCCCACTTAAAAAGATGAGAGAGGCCTGTAATTTTCATCATAGGTACACGTCAACTATGACAGACAAAATTAGAAAAAAAAATCCATAAAATCACATTGTAGGATTTTTTATGAATTTATTTGCAAATTATGGTGGAAAATAAGTATTTGGTCAATAACAAAAGTTTCTCAATACTTTGTTATATACCCTTTGTTGGCAAGGACACAGGTCAAACTTTTTCTGTAAGTCTTCACAAGGTTTTCACACACTGTTGCTGGTATTTTGGCCCATTCCTCCATGCAGATCTCTTCTAGAGCAGTGATGTTTTGGGGCTGTCGCTGGGCAACACGGACTTTCAACTCCCTCCAAAGATTTTCTATGGGGTTGAGATCTGGAGACTGGCTAGGCCACTCCAGGACCTTGAAATGCTTCTTACGGAGCCACTCCTTCGTTGCCCGGGTGGTGTGTTTGGGATCATTGTCATGCTGAAAGACCCAGCCACGTTTCATCTTCAATGCCCTTGCTGATGGAAGGAGGTTTTCACTCAAAATCTCACGATACATGGCCCCATTCATTCTTTCCTTTACACGGATCAGTCATCCTGATCCCTTTGCAGAAAAACAGCCCCAAAGCATGATGTTTCCACCCCCATGCTTCACAGTAGGTATGGTGTTCTTTGGATGCAACTCAGCATTCTTTGTCCTCCAAACACGACGAGTTGAGTTTTTACCAAAAGTTCTATTTTGGTTTCATCTGACCATATGACATTCTCCCAATCCTCTTCTGGATCATCCAAATGCACTCTAGCAAACTTCAGACGGGCCTGGACATGTACTGGCTTAAGCAGGGGGACACGTCTGGCACTGCAGGATTTGAGTCCCTGGCGGCGTAGTGTGTTACTGATGGTAGGCTTTGTTACTTTGGTCCCAGCTCTCTGCAGGTCATTCACTAGGTCCCCCGTGTGGTTCTGGGATTTTTGCTCACCGTTCTTGTGATCATTTTGACCCCACGGGGTGAGATCTTGCGTGGAGCCCCAGATCGAGGGAGATTATCAGTGGTCTTGTATGTCTTCCATTTCCTAATAATTGCTCCCACAGTTGATTTCTTCAAACCAAGCTGCTTACCTATTGCAGATTTAGTCTTCCCAGCCTGGTGCAGGTCTACAATTTTGTTTCTGGTGTCCTTTGACAGCTCTTTGGTCTTGGCCATAGTGGAGTTTGGAGAGTGACTGTTTGAGGTTGTGGACAGGTGTCTTTTATACTGATAACAAGTTCAAACAGGTGCCATTAATACAGGTAATGAGTGGAGGACAGAGGAGCCTCTTAAAGAAGAAGTTACAGGTCTGTGAGAGCCAGAAATATTGCTTGTTTGTAGGTGACCAAATACTTATTCCCACCATAATTTGCAAATAAATTCATTAAAAATCCTACAATGTGATTTTCTGGAATTTCTTTTCTCATTTTGTCTGTCATAGTTGACGTGTACCTATGATGAAAATTACAGGCCTCTCTCATCTTTTTAAGTGGGAGAACTTGCACAATTGGTGGCTGACTAAATACTTTTTTCCCGACTGTACCTACTCATCTGAAAATGGAAGTCTTAGCCCTTGGCTTTCTAGTTTTTGAAAATCATTTATCAACGGTTCTAGTATAACATCAAAACCATACTTGTGCAGATCTTGTGTGTGAAAAAGTGTTACCAAATGAATGTTCATCAAAACCGAATTAAAATTTTTGGGAAAGTTTCTTACAACAAAATAAAGAGAGACAATTTGGTGAATTCCACGTTTGGAGCCAAGGGGATTGGCTGTTTCAAAATCATCATAGTATAGTTGGATTTGTAATGCATGTCTATTAGCTGTAAACAAAGGGTGGGTTTTAAAATAACTTCCATCAAAAAAGTCAGTATAAGTGTCAGGATCTGATCTACACTCTTTCTTTAGCAAAACATAAATGTCTGGATTTCTGCACATATATAAAAGTATCCTTCACAGGTACTTGACCATAAGTACCGGATTTCTGATTTCGCCTGTTGTCATATCTCACTCCCAGTTTTATTTCTACTGGCTCGACAACTCCCCATTTTTGGTAGAAGTATTTATTTATTTTCCATTTTGTATTTAGATTTGTGAACGGGTTTTCATAATCTTCAAAAGACTCATTTATCACAGATATGTTGGGGTCAGTTATAGGTAAAGCAGAAATAGCTGTATGCTTTGCTTGTGAGCGAATCTCACTTCTTAGTTCTTCCAAATCTCCTACAATTGAGGATACCAAACTGTTGGAAATCCCACTCCCCTGTAATTTGGCCACGATAGATGCACACATTTCTTTAGTTGGATCTTTAGTAAGTCCTGAATCATTGCTCTCAGAATAAACACTGGAAGAGCTACATTGATTTTGTGGATTAAATGTGTCCTCCAAAGCATGTGCCTGAGATGAAGTTGCAACTGGCTCACTAGATGAACATGCAACAGTTGAAGTTTGAGCAATTTGCTGAACATTACTATGAACACTATTAAGGTGTTTCCGAAAACCTGTATATGTTAGGAACTGATGCCTACAGCCTTGCTGAGAACAAAACAATTTGAACTTGGGTCCAGGATAGTAACCATGTTCAACTCTTAAATGTGAAATCAACTGTTGACTGCTGAGATAATATTTCTGACACATGAAACAGGTCAACATTGTTATAGCTTCTTACTCACAGGGTGAGAGTGCTACTGGCTGGTTAAGCAGTCTCGCTCTCAAGTCTTTAACTCTGGGTGACTCATTCATTTTCCCCACATCAATGTTATACACTGTTGTCTGCAGGAATGTGTAAAAATTCACAAGTGCCACATCGTAAGACAAATTAAACACAAAATGTGCTTTGAAAAGTTCATCACATGCCCCGAGGGAGCGGTTTGCCTTGCATGGGATGAGACGCTTATCCATTGTGATGTAGAAGCTCTCAATCTTGCTCTTCAGACGCCCAACAGCGAGGAGGTACGGCTGCCGACCCTGCTGGTTGCGGAGATGCTCCTCCAAACTGCAGCATGACTAGGGTTGAGATCAGAAAACTGAAAATAAGACACAAGAATTATGTGCAGCCACAGAGAAAACTACATTATAGAAGTGATTATTCAAACATCTTTTCATTGGCTAGTGCAAGATGTGAATGAAGACTTAATTACAATTCCATCCACTTTTTAACAACCCTCATTTACATATGTGGCTAAGAAGGTGACGTGACAAATTATTATAATCACCTTAATAATATAATTACCTTATGAAAGACAAAAAGTCTCTCAACTGCATCACATGCACTAATTGTTGGAGACTTCAGTCCCCCTGGAGGTGGTGGAAGGAGATGTAACAGCAACAACAGGGAAGCCATTTCTGTCACAAGAATTAATTGAAAACTCTTCAAATGTAATACTTTTCAAGTTTGAATGAGAACAGGGAAGCATTATGAGAACGTTTTAAACCGTCATCCATCTATTAGTCACATTTATCGCAAAAATTAGATCAACGTTCAGAGATACACAGAATACATTTTTTAAATTATTGCAGTTATAGTTTAACTGCAATTATTGCAAATTTATTAAAATAAAAAAATAAAAACAACTCACTTGTTGCCTCATCAAGATCACTTCCTGGGGGACTTTCTGCTGACTGCACCAAGCGACGCAACTCTGGTGTTGAGGTGAGCCGCTTAGCCTCTTTTATGACATTTGGCTTGAAGAACAAATCCCATTTCTGAAGAAGCCTGGAGGATGTGTCGTCATCAAATAGGAGAGTGAAGTCTTGGTCCACCTTTAAGAAAGAAGATATTAATCTACTACTACTACTACTACTACTACTACTACTTCAGGAAATACTTTCAAATTTCAAGCCATTCTAAACATCTCATCCCAAACTTACCAATCCTTTTGTATCCAGGAATCTTGGGAAGCTGGAGAGGATCTCAACACTTCTGCCTGGGTCATTAACGAGCTTCTGACGGTGCTGAAAGGTCTCTCTCATCTTCTGGAAAATCAGGGAATTGTCTGTGGTATGGTTGAGCAAAAACATGGCCTCTTGGCAAGCATCACCATCAAGCTGCCTTTCAACATTAACAGTCCTTTGGAAATTTGGGCCCCCTGGAGAAAAGTCAATTGGGCTATTTGGTGGCAGTGCAGATCCTCGTGTTCCTGAAATGAAAAAGAGAAAAGAAATGCGTTGTCATACCAGGCTCATGAGAAATCTCACGGAATTCAAATATCAATGTCGTCCACACAGTTTTGTGTCACAACATGACATGAAAGAGTTAACAATAATAATGCAGATTACATAGCCCTTCTTGGAGTATGGATCCTTGAGGGAAGGGAACAACATCACTATCCCACGTGCATAATCTTCTTTAGTGGGGCGGTGCCTGAGAGGAGATATTAAATTAGTACATTCATGCAATGGCCATGCAGTTATTTGGCACAAATAAAAACAATGTGAAACAAATGTGAATGTGAAACAAATCATGCATGGCCATGATTGTCAGTCATGTGAGCCACCAGGATGTTAACCATTTTTCTTCTTGCAGCATCTGTTAGGGTTTCTGTTGTTTGGTACTCCTGTAGTACTTCTTCACCCCCAGACTTGCCTCTTAGCACAGCTTCAATCAACTAATAAAAAACAAAAACATTAGAATACAAAACATGGTGATAAATAGCTTTTCTAGAGACTCACAGTGAAAACATTTGAAAGCATTAAGAAACCTGTTCAGCAGACACAGCATCACGTGTATCCTCAATTCTTTGTCTCTTGCTAGGGACATCATCTAGGATTATAGTTGATGCACTTGAGCTGAAGCTTGAGTCAGACGTCTCAGAAGCAGAAGACAAGGAGAAATCAGAGAATTCTAAAGGAATAGAAAAAATGCAAATAATTATATTATGTAAGGTGTAAAGTGCTTTATTATACCTGCCTTGATATCTCACCCTGATCTGAGAATACTGTCAGCACCACATTCCCTTGTCCAACGAGGTCGCTGAATATTTCTGCATCAACTTCTGTCCCTGTTGCATCCTTGTATATAACTTTTGCATCAGGTGGCAGGCAAAATCTCTCGATGACTGGAAAAGATAGTAAGGTCAAACTGAATGTGCCTTTGAAGTCAGCACTGTTTCTTGCCTCACAGCCAATAACTGTTCACATTAAATACATACATCCACCACTGAATAATCCTTAAATAGACCTAGAGCATTTTCCCTCACATAACCCATTCCCTCTTAAGTCCAAATTTAAAAAATTATGATTGGCTTTTTTTATTGACTGTTTTGGTGTATTTTAATACTTTACACTCTATGAAGCACACATTACAGAACTGAAAATGATTAGCAATTTAACCCCATTTACCGTATAAAAGAGTCTGATAAAGGCATGTAAAGAAATCAGAATCGACAACATTAAGGAGCTTGCACAATGAGCTTTTAAAAGAACATGGGTGTGGTTTAAAACCTTTTTCCTAAGCCATGCTAACCGTTTTCATGGAATTGCATAAAGTCAAACCGTCCTTCATCCTCATCCAGCTTCACATATTTCTGCTGTTGGCTGTACTTCACCTGGACCAGCATTTTGACTGAGACATGCAAGGAAGTTTGACAAAGTAAATAAACATTTAAAGGAAGAACGGTAAAGATTAAAGCTAAGTCGACAGTGTTACACCATTTTTGGTGACCCATCAGATTCTGTGACCTGCACTGTTGGAAAAAGTACTAATTTTCAGAAAATCACGCTGTGACTGAGATATTAAAATGCTGCTTATGCATTGACTCATCAGTATTTAATGATACACTTAAATGTTTAATAAATGTTTAATATATCAGTCACAGCCCGATTTTCTGCTAATTTTGTACTTTAGCTTTAACTTAGTAATTTCAGTACAATTAACTGGTAATACTTATATACTTTTACTTAAGTAAATGATCTGAGTACTTTTTCCAACACTGCAGGTCATAGAATCTGATGGGTCACCAAATACAGTGGTACGCTAGTCACACAGACAACTAAACACGTGAAACACCTGCATGTTGGGACATGTTTTTTGCGGCCCCTTTGATGTTCAAAGTGAAGGAGGGAAAAAAGACGTTAGCTCCAGCCTCAAACAAGATTTTATACAGTAAAAAAACATAACGCTTTGTTTTTCCTTTATTAAATCATCATTGATAAAGTTGGAGATGGTTTAAGTAACAAACTGTTAGCTAGCTTACCATACACTTCTAGCTAGCTAATCACCAGGACAAATTTGCTGCTCAGTCCTGGCAACAAACACGGTTTTGTTAGGCATATATTCTCTGTAGATGTTTCATTGTTCATACTGAAATGCTCAGCATCAATTTATAATTGTTTCAGTAAGTTTGAGTTAATTGCACTTACGGTGTAGTACTGCATGGGAGGGAGAAAATGGCGCCGACTTGTCTCCTCTGTCTCCAACCGAAGAAGTGAAATGCATGGGCGGAGCTTAATTACATCTCTGCGGAGTTGGGTTAACACTGACCGGATCAACTCTGTCAAATAACTCCAACACTGAACACCATTTAAATCAGAATGTGTTAAAATTACACTCTGGGAGTGAAAATCAACTCGGAAATGTTTAACCCTGAAATTTCAACACTCCAATTTTTGCTGTGTAGAATTAACTATCACACCTGATTATCACACCTGATTAAACTAATTGCATTATAAACTGAATACCATGATTAGTTGATTATTGGAGTCATGTGTTAGCTGGTGCTCTGGCAAAAGTGTTACCAATCAAGCCCCCAAGGTCTGTTGGCTACACTAGTTCATTTAGCAGACAATATTTGATTAGAATTCCGTGGCATTTTATTTTATATAATTTTATAGTATGAAGAATACAATTGAACATAGCTGAATAAAATAGAAAGGATGTTTTCGCCAAATGATTTCTGAGGCAGTGCACACATGCAGCATTCTGTGTTGAGCAGTTAACAAAGAAACAGTTCCTCCTATATGCTTAATTTAGAGTTATTTATACAACTTTAGTTGTGATACAAACGTTGGGCTATACGTTTAGATTTGTAATACATTCTAAGGCTGCAACTCTAATGATGATTTGAAAAAAGTATCATGAAAGGCATGAGCTCTGCTTTGTTTCTTGCACAGGCTGTACACACTTCATCAGTCTCACATTCACAATTTGACAAGCACTTGATAATGCCTCAAATTTCCCGGCGGCATCCCCCTAATGCTGGCGTAATGCCCCCTAAAGAAATATATGCCTTTTGCGGCCAGTGGCTGTTGTGCCCTTGGGCTGAATATAATAATAATAATTCCATTCTCCCGTCTGCGTTCTCCGAAGCACCTCTCACTTCTTATTAGCCAATGGCCGTCAAGTGATTGGGGTCTTCTCACAGGCATCTATCTCAGCTCCGAAGTAGGCTACAAGTGAAGCCAGACACATCTGGGATGCAACTGCGCATGTCCTTCTTATGGAATTGCGAGGTGCATATTGAAGATGTTAGAAGAACTGTCCACATTTACTTTTTGTCAGCCAACAATGATGAATGCACTAACTGCAAGTCGCTCTGTATACGAGCGTCTGCTAAATGACTAAAATGTAATATAAATGTAAACAAGATGAGTAGGCCTAAAGAACAGCAAAAGCATTAGCCTATGTCAATCTACTGTCCCCCATAGTACAAAAGTTGACCTATTCTATTGGTCAACTTGTCCTTCTGTGCGAGAAAGAAATATTCCAAACATAGACTGGGACAGTTGTGGGATGCGATAGATCCCATATTAATAAAACCACTCGCATCAAATAACCTTTTAAAAGCAATGAGGCTGATGCAACAGATCAGAATATGTAGCTTAAAATGTTGATAAGCTATTAGGCTATTTCTTCATATTATAAGCGCAGCAATGCTCACACGGCAGTAGTTTATAAGCGTGAATGTTCCAAAATTCAATCAATTAGCGGGAAAACACCATTATCAATAGTGACCAAAAATACGATTATGCATGTAATGCTTTATTATAAAGGTGCATTTTTATGGTGAAAATTATCTTCCCCAAACTCACGCGCCGCCTATTAGGCTCTACACCGGTTGTAAAGCGGATTAATTTACTTTTTATTTTATTTTATATATATTTGTATTTTATTTCCCTAAAAAGAAAGTAATGCGCTGTTTCTTGCCTCATGCTCGGCATCATCAAGTGATAATATGTCACCAATCAGAGTATTCTTGATTTAATCTTGTCTTTACTAAATAATATAATTTATTTGTGAAATTAGTTTTGATTTAGAATGGACCATTATCATGCAACTGTCTCGGAACAGGGACAGGGAAAAAATACATGTCATCTAGCGAATGGAGGACGCTTTTCCCGTGGTTAATTTTCATGCCAGCCAGGTAGGCTATACTCCTGTTTTAAAGCGAAGCCTATAGAAAGCTGATGGGATCCTCCTCTTTTTAATAGAGGCCATCAAAACTGTTTTCTCACGTAATTGCATAGCCTATAGAAATGTTGCCCAACATGAGTTCATGAAGTGTTTGATTTGATTTCCGATTACATTTGCATTGATGTCAGTGATTAGAGGGACAATAGAGTGCTGAGTACCAGGCAGTCAGCAAGTTTGGTAGGCTACTAATGACCATCAGCAGCATCAGAGCTTGGAGAAGCCTAGTTACGTGACTAAACAGTCACATGGAATTTGACTGCGGTCATGACTTGTGACTGCCAGTGTGGCGGCAATATGGTCAACATAACAGCCCTAGTCGCGGGTTGCAGGTTTTTGGGATACTTCTAAATTGCACTTCGGCCGCCATGGCATTTCTCTTTCTTTCAAAAAAACATATTTCACTTTGACCTGCTGCTGCTGACTATCAGGCAGTGAGCAGACTGTTACTGAGTGAGTGAGAGAGTGAGTGGTGGGGAGGGGGCGAGCCGCGGTGTGTTTGTGTTGAGAGAGCACTGCAGCAGGCAGCTGAGTCAAGGAGACAGAGCAGCACTTTTGCACATCTGTAGGTAGGCTATTTAGATTGGTCATTATGGAGACACCTATTTCCAACCCTTTTTCCATAAAACATATTAATGGGCTAGAACTGATATAAAAGCGACAAAGCACTGGAAAATGACTTTAGGCACATTAGAGCACTTTAGATAAATTAGCTCAGAGGTGGTTTAGTCAACTGCATTCTAATGTTGACTTTTCTTATGGAAAACCGTATCAAGCGAAGGGTTTTAGCATGCTCAGTTCTTGGGTCTCGAGCGCTGCGCAAGTGGAAATTTGAAAGGGAAGTTATGGAACTCCCTCACATGTTTGTTATTGGGAAAAGTCCACAATGAATCTGACATTAAATGTGGAAAATGATACATTTGCATCTGTTGGCCATCAAGTAGGCTGTTAATTTCGATGCCATTGTAGGCTACTGTAGCCTACCATTTTATACAATAAATATGTTGAAATTACGATATCACTGGAGTCATTGCAAATCAATTTGTAGACTTTTCCCTGAAATTAGATGTTGGCCTATCAGGTGCTTTAGGCTACCTGCATCTAGCTCAGCAAACCATGGCAAAGTTTAATTGCAATTATAAACCCAGATTTGAGTCAGTAGCCTATTCCTATTGAGTCAATCTCGCAAATAGGCCATTTATAACGGTTTGTAGTCTTAACATCTGGCACATAATAACGGCACAATTGCCAGAAAATAGCCTATAATTTGTTTTTTTGAAGTGTGTCCAAGTGTTTCTTGCACTTTCGAGATCCTCTGGCCAACTTTCATCACTCAAACTCACCTGTCGAATTTATCTATAGTTATGCACATGCACAAATGGGATTTATTAACAATTATAAACTGTATGGTTTGAGCCCTGAATGCTGATTGGTTGAGAGCCGTTGTACAGTGCCTTGCAAAAGTATTCATCCCCCTTGGCGTTTTTTCTATTTTGTTGAATTACAACCTGTAATTTCAATGGATTTTTATTTGGATTTCATGTAATGGACATACACAAAATAGTCCAAATTGGTGAAGTGAAATGAAAAAAATAACTTTTCCATAACGGAAAAGTGGTGCGTGCATATGTATTCACCCCCTTGGCTATGAAGCCCCTAAATAAGATCTGGTGCAACCAATTACCTTCAGAAGTCACATAATTAGTTCAATAAAGTCCACCTGTGTGCAATCTAAGTGTCACATGATCTGTCACATGATCTCAGTAAATATACACCTGTTCTGAAAGGCCCCATAGTCTGCAACACCACTAAGCAAGGGGCACCACCAAGCAAGCAGCACCATGAAGACCAAGGAGCTCTCCAAACAGGTCAGGGACAAAGTTGTGGAGAAGTACAGATCAGGGTTGGGTTATAAAAAAATATTAAAACTTTGAACATCCCCCCACGGAGCACCATTAAATCCATTTTTTAAAAATGGAAAGAATATAGCACCACAACAAACCTGCCAAGAGAGGGCCCCGCACCAAAACTCACAGACTAGGTAAGGAGGGCATTAATTAGAGAGGCAACAAAGAGACCAAAGATAACCCTGAAGGAGCTGCAAAGCTCCACAGCGGAGATTGGAGTATCCATCCATAGGACCACTTGAAGCCGTACACTCCACAGAGCTGAGCTTTACGGAAGAGTGGCCAGAAAAAAGCCATTGCTTAAAGAAAACAATAAGCAAACACGTTTGGTGTTCGCCAAAAGGCATGTGGGATACTCCCCAAACATGGAAGAAGGTACTCTGGTCAGATGAGACTAAAATTGAGCTTTTTGGCCTTCAAGGAAAACGCTATGTCTGGCGCAAACCCAACACCTCTAATCACCCCGAGAACACTATCCCTACAGTGAAGCATGGTGGTGGTAGCATCATGCTGTGGGGATGTTTTTCATCGGCAGGGACTGGGAAACTGGTCAAAATTGAAGGAATGATGGATGGCACTAAATACAGGGAAATTCTTGAGGGAAACCTGTTTCCGTCTTCCAGAGATTTGAGACTGGGACGGAGGTTCACCTTCCAGCAGGACAATGACTCTAAGCATACTGCTAAAGCAACACTTGAGTGGTTTAAGGGAAACATTTTAATGTCTTGGAATGGCCTAGTCAAAGCCCAGACCTCAATTCAATTGAAAATATGTGGTATGACTTAAAGATTGCTGTACACCAGTGGAACCCATCCAACTTGAAGGAGCTTGAGCAGTTTTGCCTTGAAGAATGGGCAAAAATCCTAGTGGCTAGATGTGCCAAGCTTATAGAGACTTGCAGCTGTAATTGCTGCAAAAGGTGGCTCTACAAAGTATTGACTTTAGGGGGTGTGAATAGTTATGCACTCTCAAGTTTTCTGTTTTTTTTTGTGTTATTTCTTGTTTGTTTCACAATAAAACATATTTTGCATCTTCAAAGTGGTAGGCATGTTGTGTAAATCAAATGATACAAATCAATTTTAATTCCAGGTTGTAAGGCAACAAAATAGGAAAAATGCCAAGGGGGGTGAATACTTTCGCATACCACAGGTATGACTATTACTTTTTACTCTTGTAATTACGTTGGTAACCAGTTAATCATAGCAATACGGCACCTCAGGGGTTTGTGGTACACATTTACATTTTAGTCATTTAGCAGACATTCTTATCCAGAGCGACTTACAGTTAATGAGTGCATACATTTTTCATACTGGCCCCCCGTGGGAATCGAACCCACAACCCTGGCGTTGCAAGTGCCATGCTCTACCAACTGAGCTACAGGAGGCCTATATTCCATGGCTAAGGGCTGGGTCCTAAGAACAGTCCTTAGTTGTGGTATATTGGCCATATACCACACCTCCTCGGGCCTTATTGCTTAAGGCGCTCGTCGGCCCCGTTCGTGCGGGGTCTCCGGCGGGTCGCCTCGGCCGGCGCCTAGCAGCTGACTTAGAACTGGTGCGGACCAGGGGAATCCGACTGTTTAATTAAAACAAAGCATCGCGATGGCCCGAGGTGGGTGTTGACGCGATGTGATTTCTGCCCAGTGCTCTGAATGTCAAAGTGAAGAAATTCAATGAAGCGCGGGGAGAAAGCGCAAGTCGTAGAGTGGAATAGATGGGAACATATATTAAGAAATAGCCTACTACACGGACAAGGCTAGAGGCCTAACAAGGCAGCAATTCCAGCAAGGGGTTAGTAAGTGGGAAGGGGCCCAATAGAAGAAGTAAACCACAATGGGGAAAATACATAAAGGCAGAAACAACAAACGCACTTATAAAGGAGAACACTTAGACAGCCACATAGGCTAGATGGAAAACGCGAGCGTACCACCTTTGCCTGGGATGTGCCCGACCGGCGCCTTCCCCCCTCTCCCTAAAAGACACGGCCACAGGGGGCACCTGTGGGCAGGTGACCAGGCAGTGTCTCGAAAGGATTGGGGGAAGCCGGTGAACCGGGTCTTCCCAACACGGTCTCACAAATCAAGCGAGTGGTCGTGCCCACGACTCATTCGCGGCGCCAGGTACCTTGCAAACCACTCTGCGCCCCGGCGTAGGTGGAGGTATAATGTCTCCCCTCCCGTTGCATTGGCGGCGGTGGTGGCGGAGCGCCCGGTTGATTCAACTTATATAAAACCTTTCTGCGAGCAAATGACCAACACCTTGGGGAAGGGCTGACAGGGGGAAGAAGGGCTGCCTTCCAAACCCTGCGCAACCCCCAGCCTCGGTGGAAACTAGTGAATGTCTACTGACAGGATCAACCAGGTAATGGATAATAATCCATTACCGTGTCAGGGCGACCAACCCGGGTTATCAAAACTGGCACCAACGGCGGGCTTTTCCGGACGCCTTGAGGTCACGCGACCAGGAACTTCCACAGTCCTATACTCTGGGGACTCGTGGAGAAAAAGCTACGGAGCTTCCACAGTCCTATGTACCGGGGGCTCGGGGAGAAAAAGCTACGGTCCTTCCACAGTCCTATATTCCGGGGACTCTGGGAGAAAAAGATACGGAAACTCGAACGAACCCCGGCTTAGCCAGCCGAGTAAACGTCGTTGTCTTACGAACTCTCAGACCGCAAGCCAGGATCCCCCCAGACAGCCGGAAGCGGGGGGGGGACTTTGTCATTGCGGCGCCTCAGGGGGAGAGCGAACCAGCCACTCCGTCCAAAACACCAAACATCGGAGGAAAGAAGGCTGCGTTGCCTCCCCAGTCAGCTTGGTTCGAACCATGCCCGGCTCCCTTCACTCCTAGAATCAAGTCCCCAACCGCGGATACCATGACCATCTCAATCCCGGTACACGACCTGAGCTGCGGGTTATGTGGGGAAAAACTCAAAAAGGTGGGCAGCGTCATCAGGCACTTTAAGATCTGCCATAACCTGATAAAAGTTGTCTACAAATGCAACTCGTGCGGGCTTTCCGACCCCAATAGCCACGCAATCTCCTGCCATGTCCCCAAGTGCAAGGGCATGACAGAGACCCGGGTTGCGTCAGCGGCAGCATTTGAGTGCGAACACTGCAAAAAAGGCTTTGGATCTGGGGTCGGCCTCTCCCAGCATAAGAGGCACGTCAACCTAGCCCTTTATTGCCAGGAAAAGTCAGAGGCGGCGAGAACAACCAGGGAGAAGCGGAAAGGAAAAGATAATAAAAATGACGGCTGGTCGGTGTGGGAGGAACAGGAGATGGAAAACCGGTACAAACAGTTCGAGGGCCACAACTACATCCATAGTATGGTCGCCAGGGGCTTACCGGGGAGGAACCGCGAGCAGGTGAGAGACAAACGAAGATGCCTGAGAAAGGCAGCGACCAAGAATAAAGGACCTGAGGAGACCCCCGCGGCGTACAAAGAGATTAGGGGGCTGTCCCACCCAGGCATACCACCATCCCCAATACACGGCGTGTGCGACAAACTTAGAGTGGCGATCAAGAACTCCCGGGGTTGGGAGGGTGAGCACCAAATCGGGTCCACCACAATTTCCTTGAGGGGTGCAGATCAGGATAGTACACTGATCGAATCTTCGGCACTCGAACTACGAAAGTTGTTGGGCAAAGGGGCCGGAATTGACAGTGGCAGCAATAGGAATGGAAAGAAGCCTATGAGCGGCATCAAAAGAGGGAAGGTCAAGAGCGCGGTCTATCGACAACAGCAGATGTTGGTCGACAAAGACCAGTCCAAACTGGCGGCTCTAATCCTTGACGGTGAAATGAACGGCTCGTGCGCCATCCCCATACCAGAACTCACTCTGGCTTTTGCCAACAGGTGGCGGGCCACGGAGCTGTTTAACGGGCTGGGCCAATTTAGAACAGAAAGAGGTGCTGACAATGACGAATTCGGTCACCTGATCTCAACAACGGAGGTATGCGAAAACCTCAAGGGAATGAAAAAGGGAACGGCAGCGGGACCAGACGGAGTGACCAGAGAAAGTCTGGTCAGTTGGGACCCGAAGGGAGAGAAGTTGTCCAGCTTGTTTTCGATGTGGCTGGTGGAAGGGGCCCTACCCTCAACCTTCAAAGAGTGCCGCACTACTTTAATACCAAAGACGGCCGACCGAATGGAGCGGATGCAAATCGGAGGATGGAGGCCTATCACTATCGGGTCAGTAGTGGCAAGGCTCTTCTCTAGGATTATTACAGCAAGGCTAGCAAGAGCCTGCCCGATAAATCCGCGACAACGCGGCTTCATATCCACCCCAGGGTGCTCTGAAAACTTGATGTTACTACAGGGGCTCATCAAGCAGAGCAAGAAACAGCGAACTCCCCTAGCAGTGGTATTTGTGGACTTTGCGAAGGCTTTCGACTCAGTCTCACACGAGCACATCCGTCAAGCTCTGGGGCAAAGGGGCCTCGACCACCACATCATGGAGCTGATCGGAAGCACCTATGAAAAAAGCTCAACTAGGGTCATCATCGGCGGAGCAAAATCCCCGAAGATTGACATGTCGGTCGGTGTTAAGCAAGGTGATCCGATGTCACCGTTGCTGTTTAATCTGGCACTGGATCCGCTGATCCAGACTCTCGAACGCTACGGCTCTGGGGTTGGGTCAGAAGGCAGCCAGACCACAACGCTAGCGTTTGCCGATGACTTGGTGTTGTTGAGCAACTCGGTGAAGGGCATGGGGAAAAACATCGAAATTCTGGAACAATTCTGCCTACTAACGGGGCTAACGGTGCAACCTTCCAAGTGCCACAGTTTTTTGATTGAAAAGGGGGGCAACGGTAAGGGCGAGTCCTCGTTCAAGGTGAATGACTGTTCAGCCTGGAAACTGAACGGAGAGGACGTGCACATGATTGGGCCGGAGGAATCAGAAAGATACCTCGGCATGCAAATAAACCCCTGGGCAGGTATTGTCAAGCCAGAACTGATCGGGCTACTCCGTGAGTGGATATGCAAGATTGGGCGGGCGGCGCTAAAACCTCCACAAAAGGTGAAGATGTTGAACTCCTTCACTGTACCGAAGCTGATCTACAAAGCTGACCACGGCAACCTAAAGTTGGCTGACCTAACAAAACTCGATGGAACGATAAGAAGGGCAATAAAGGAATGGCTACACCTCCCCCGAGCACCTGTAATGGGCTGCTGTACTCAAAACACCGAGATGGGGGGCTGGATATCGTGAAATTGGCACGCCAGATTCCATCGATCCAGGCCAGAAGGATCCACTGGCTGTGGCACTCTGCGGACGAGTGCACGCGGAGGATAACTCGCAGTACAGTGGAAGAGTCAGAGTTTAAGGGACTATGGTTGAGAGCCGGAGGAATCGAGAAAGAGATGCCAACCCTCGAAAATAAACCAACCGGCTCTGTGACGCCGCGGTGCCCAATCCCAAGTGATTGGAGGCAGGAGGAAATGCGGAAATGGATTAGCCTGGAATGCCAAGGCATAGGGACGTTGGCATTTGGCAATGACAAGACCAGCAATACGTGGTTGGCAAATCCCTCAACAGTGGGATTCAAGCAAGGCCAGTACATCGATGGTCTTAAGTTGAGAGCAAACGTTTATCCCACGCGTGAGATGCTCGCGAGAGGAAGGCCGGAGATGGACTCCTCTTGCAGACGCTGCCCAGCTCCGTACGAATCTTGCTCCCACATCCTGGGCCAATGCCAATCGATCCAAGGAGCGCGCATAAATAGGCACAACAAGGTGTGTGACCTATTGGTATCGGAAGCCGAAAGCTGCGGATGGAACGTTATCAAGGAGATGCGCATCTTTTCCAAAAAAGGGAAACTGAGGAAACCAGACTTGATATTCGTGAAAAAAGATACAGCTTTGGTGGTGGATGTTACCGTGCGATACGAGGCCGCCTTTGACACCCTCGAGGTGGCCAGATCTCAAAAGATCGCGCACTATCTCCCGACCGCTCCAATGATTCTTAAAATGCTGCCTGAGGTAAAGAAGATCACCTTTCACGGATTCCCTATGGGGGCCAGGGGCAAGTGGCCAACACGGAATAACGAGGTGCTGCGAGCAATGGGAGTATCACAGTCACGAATAACAACATTCGCTAAGCTGATGAGCCGGAGAGTCCTGCTCTACTCAATAGACCTGCTGAGAGAATTCTTCCGTGCTGACCGGCTAGAGGAAGAGGCCCCGAGTGATGAGGGTGAAAACGCCACCCGGGACCGCATCGGGTAAGATGGGCCCGATATTCCTGGATACTCCTAACAACGAAAACCCCAACCATTACTGGGAGACCATCACGGCCGTCGCCGAACTAAAAGGGAGGACGGCGACGGTGCAGGCCGAAGGGAGGAGACAAGGGAGGACACGGTAATGAAGGTGCCCTTCAAAAACAAAATCAAAAGGTCAGCCATACTGGCAGTTACACACGTACATGGTGAGGCGCGAGGGGCAGGAACGGTAACATGTATCACATACGCGCAAACCAACAGAAAATCATAATAACATCTTCATACAAACGGCCGAGGGCGTTGCCTTTGACGAACGGTGAAATAATCCCTCATGTTATATTCCCCTCAGGTTTCCCGCAGTGGCAGACGGAGTCAAGCAGTTGGAAACGAACGCCCTTCCTAGCTGAAGGACGCCAGATACAGTAGCGCTAGTCCTTGGCGATCTCAATCCGGTAAGTAGTGCGCAGCACATAGATGATCGCCCCCGAAGACTGACGGCCAGTACGTAAGCCGGAAAAGGGTCAATTCCCGCCAAGCGGATCGACCGAATGTCAAATGGCTGATGTTCAAAGGAGACGAGCCCTGCTTGACAGAGGCTCTTCATGTCAAAGTGAAGAAATTCGACGGACCATGGGTAAATGGCGGGAGTAACTATGACTCTCCTAAGGTAGCCAAATGCCTCGTCATCTAATTAGTGACGCGCATGAATGGATTAATCATAGCAGTCAAAACAAGTTAAATCAAAATCCATTGATGGAAAATGATCTGGCGAGTTTAATATGGGCAAATTATATGTTCTCTCGCGACATATTCTTAATCTCGCAATAATTATTTTTTTGATGGAAAACCACATTTTGCTTCTTAGCCTCGTTACAAATTACGGCGATATTCCTTCTTAATCCGCTCAATAACGTTATGAATTTTTTTAAATTATTGGATAAATGTGGCAACTCTTGGGCTAGTTTTCAGGCCTTGTGGGCAGGTTTTAAGAGGTCATTGGGATAGACATTTTTGCTAGACCTGGCAACTGGACATTCTAAAACTAGACCGTTCAGGTCAAACAAACCATCACGTCGTGTCTCATCTTATGTATCTGAAATGGGCTTTGTGGCTATTCCCTGCCAGTACACTTGTGTATATAGCTAGCCAATATCAGTGTGGTTTTCAGACCACAGACATAAGAAATGTAACACAAGGTCAAGTAACGTTATACACATAAGTTGGCTAGTTATGACTAACTAGTGAAGTGACATTTTATATTTAAATGATACAAACCAATGCCGCAGTCTGCTAACAAGCTACTAGCTAACGTTAGCTAGCTAGCTAATACGAACTATTGGACACGTGGCTTGAAAACAATCAATCCAAAATATTACTTGCATACAAATTTACTGCTAAACATTTCACTTTATATCTAGCAAGATATATTATCTAGCTAGCTATGTCTTAGCTTTTCAGCAGAAAAAAATACAAATTCTGGGTCCATTTTGAATCCCTTCAACTCCCTTATTTCTGTCCACTGTGTGAACGTAAATCCAAGGTTTATTCTCATCTTGGCCTGGGTTCTATCGCTTTCCGTTTTTGCCTGTCTATTCTCCAAATTTCTCTGTTTTTTTGGCTTAGATGGAGGAGTAGTTGCTGCTGGGTCAGGTCGTTTGCCCCTCGCGTCTGCCATGACTGTAAGATAGCCATATCCGCTAGCCATTAGCTAAGTGTTGGCCATGGGCTCAGCTAGCTAGCTATCATACCGCCTCCTCACTGACGGAAAACACATCACTCATTGTGCACGCCACAAAATCTGGCAGGAAAATCCGACCGACTGGGAAAATGACTACCAGTCAATACAGCGATTCTCAGGCAGGCTAGGGGCGCACTATTGCTACTGTTGCATTGAATTGGATGACCACTGGCAACTTATTGGAGGTTTTGAACATAAAATAAAAATACAAAAAGTTACGTATTGCAGCTTTAATTTGGCAGGAACAGATGCACAACAATACATGTTCTGTGTTTGCTTTGAGACTGAACACATGCTGAAATGATTGACAAATCAATTTCCCCTCTGGGAAATTATCATATCTTAACCTGATGCAGTCCCTGGGCAGGCTTAAACAGGTATACATCAACACAGCATTAACAATGACATCCGTTTTCATTCAACCACACAACAAATGGTTGAGGGCACATACTCTCTGTAGACTTACCATGGTCTCAACATGTTCTCTGTAGACTTCCTATGGTCTCTGTAGACTCACAATGGTCTCAGCATGGTCTCTGTAGACTCACCATGCTCTCTAGACTTACCATGGTCTCTGTAGACTCATCATGACCTCAGCATTGTCTCTGTAGACACAGCACGGTCTCTGTAGACTCAGCATGGTCTCAGAATGGTATCTGTAGACTCACCATGGTCTCTGTAGACTCATCATGGTCTCTGTAGACTCGCCATGCTATCTGTAGACTCACCATGGTTGCTGTAGACTCATCATGGTCTGTAGACTGACCATGGTATCTGCAGACTCACCATGGTCACTGTAGATTCACAATGGTCTCTGTAGACTCACCATAGTATCTGTAGACTCACCATGGTCTCTGTAGACTCATCATGGTCTCTGTAGACTCACCATGCTATGTGTAGACTCACCATGGTCGCTGTAGACTCACCATGTTCACTGTAGACTCAGCATGCTCTTAGCAGACACACAAGCTCTCTGTATAGACTCACCATGGTATTTGTAGACTCACCATGGTCTCTGTAGACTCACCATGATAATAACAATGTAAAACAATGTGACAGAGGGTCCCCTGACAAACACCACAACCTTATCCAAGCCCTGAGTAATCCTCCAGCATATACAATTACAGAGGATGCCAGACTAAACATTAGGCCAGGTGAGAAAGATAAACAGGAGGGGGAGTTAGAGAATACATAATGCCAGAAAAATGCAGTCCAGCTCATCCCCCTCCAGTCTTGAAAAAAATGTCAGAGCCACTTTGAAATACCAGGTGCTCATTTGGCAAATCCAGGTGACCAGGCGACAAGCGACTAAGAGGGGAGAAAGTCCAGATGCCCTTTGAGGCATCAGTCACGTCGCCCCGGGTGCCAGCACCAGGGGGGATTGTGTGTGTGTGTGTGTGTGTGTGTGTGTGTGTGTGTGTGTGTGTGTGTGTGTGTGTGTGTGTGTGTGTGTGTGTGTGTGTGTGTGTGTGTGCGCATGCGTGCATGCGTGTGTGTGTCAGGGATTGGGGATGGGCCATTGTAAGGGACAGAGAAGGACAAAACCCTAAAAGCGCCCAGCAACGTCTTATTTAAAACAATGCTCAAATTGACCGCACATGTTTATTTTCTCTCTCTCTCTCTCTCTCTCCCTCTCTTTCTCTCTCTCTCGCTCTCTCACTACCAACCACTCAATAACTGAATAATAGTCTACTGTCTCCTCTCTTGCTCTGCGGGCCTTTTACTTATGTTTCCAATCAATTTGCTCCCCATAAATCTACACTGTCTTCATAAAACATTGCCTGTCAATTTTTTCCCCAGCACCTGCTCATAACAAATCACAGAGCCATTCTTCTGACTGATTGCTTCTTGGCAGCGAGAGTTTTAGTGTTGTCTGTTTATCTCAGTATGGTACAAGGCTGTGTGTGTGTGTGTGTGTGTGTGTGTGTGTGTGTGTGTGTGTATTGTGACTGGATTACCTCCTCCACCACGAGTCTTGCCCTGGTTTCCATGTCGTAACACACATCAGTGTGATATACAGGCCACACATTGTAACATTAAAATTAACTCCATCTTCACTCTCACCTACTGGGACCACACAAGGGGCTTTTTAACCCATTTACTCTATGTTCTATGTTTGTGTAAAAAAAAAAAAAAACTTTACTTTTTTACTTTTTTTGTTGAAAATGCACATTAATCATAATTTTTGTCAATGTGTCAGATTTAACTAGCCAACTAATTTTTAGGTATTAAGACGGTATTTTAAGTTATAACAAAGTTATTACTATCATAGTTAACTGATATGATAACACATGATATGATATTGATTATGGTTGCTCTCTTTTCTGATACCAGAGGTTATGTTGTACTACATGTCTGTATTCATAGCAACAGATACATGTTGTCGTAAATCATGGATGTTGACGATGTTGGTGAGAGATTGTGTGTATAGCCTCCAGCAGCACTAGTTTCCCTCCCACACCCAAATATTGATGATATCATCAATGATGACACTGTAGGTGTAGGTTCATTTTGGATCTTTTAAACAAAGCACAACTTTGTCTGAAAACAACATGAGTCTTTCTTTCAAACGCTCCAGATTTATCCTGATGTATTTCGGCTGTGCACTTGCACCATTATATTAAGAGGTACTATCTTTAATAGGTACTATTAGGGAAAAATCTGGTAACTTTCCCACAATTCCCAGAAGATTCCCGGAATCAGGAGGAAATAAACCAGGATTTATGTAAAATTTTGCAACGCTAGGTACTATTCATTCATCATATACTATTCACCCGTTCAGGCTCACTTCCCGTCCAATGGTATAACACAAACATAGTGAATGGGCTTCCCTTGTACTTATGACTGGCTTTACCTGTAGCTGTGTGTCGGTGCTAAACCTGATGACTACTCCTTAGGGAGTTCTGTATATCCTGTCTGGTGGGCTAAGGTGATTAGGACACACCCTCATGCAAACACACATCTTTCCCGATATTTCCAGGTGTCCGAACAGTTTCACTGCTGACCACATAACACATGATTGATGACATCCAGCCAACTGAAGGCTGAAGCCTAAAGCAAAGCTCTATTACATTGCAGGTCCTGTTTGGCTTGCAGATCAGTTAACAGAACCCTCTCCAGTAAAAGAGAGCCATAATAAATACTTGCGTTACCCAGGAAAGTGGTAATGTTCTTTTCCTATACCCTTTTCACACTGCCGTGCAGACCCGGACCAAACTCCACCAAACTTTTAAAAAAAACTTTTCACATTGTCTTTCTCAGCACGATTCCAGCAACTATGGTGGATGCGTAACCAAGCCAGCTCAGAACAGAATGTTTTAGGTTTGGTCAGTTCGGCTCATTAGTGTAAAAAGCCCTATATGGTGTCCAGAGAAGGTCGAGGTCTGGGTTTCCCATTATGTGTAACACTGGGTCAGGGTATGGGTGGTTTGATCATATACAGAGGGCAACAGCAGGGAAGCCATGTTGAGAAAGTAGCTCAGCTCAAATTCAAACCATGTACTTTTGTGGTTTGGTGCGTCGTTGTGACTACTGTAGGGGTTCTACAGTATTGAGGTAATTCTGAAAAACCTTTGATGACTCCCATCACCCCTTGACCTAGCTAATAACACCCAGACATAGAAAATCACACAACACACCTCAATTCAATGCACTCAATGCCCTTTAACTGCCGATACACTTATCGACCACAATGACTTCACTTTCACTTTGCGGTAATGCAGTAATAATGGAGTGATAACCATACCATCACAATTCCTTTGATGCGTTTCGAAATGGAATAGAATTCCCTCCGGCCTCCTTAAGAAGCTATTTCCCCAGTGGGATGAGAGCGTTGTTGACATTGACCTCCCGTCACCTACAGTAGAGAGAGCATTGTCACCGTGCCGCGGCTACCACGTTCACTCGGGGGTAAAAGACCGCTGTGAGATTGTGTCTGCAGCTGGACATATGGCGGTCAAGGGAGGTCACATGTGGAGGTCAAAGGTCAGCCGAGGAGTCTGGGTAAAGTGAAGTGGAGAGGATTGTGAGGGAGAGATGCTCTGTTTACATTTTGTTGGGACACTTTGGAGCTGCTGCCAAACCTGCCCAGCAACCAGTTGGAATTTCATCTCAGAAATCTTCGACAGTGTTACAGTATTTTCCAAGAAACAGTGGTTATGGTTATTAAGTTGAGATGAGATGAGACGTTTTTCTCAGGTGTTTGATTTTGTGTGAAGTAATAGACTTGCGAATGATGGAAACATTGAAGGATATTTATATATCAAGAAACGATTGTGTTGGGACCGGGCAAAGGTTAGATATTTCAAACGCAGTCAAGGATGTTAATCCGGAATATAAATCTGAAAGTAAAGGCAGGCAGGCAGGCAGGCATACCTCGGGAGCAGGGAGTAGATCATACTTTGAGAGACCATGCATTTACAATGCCAACTTCACAGAAGCACCCCATCAGTTTAAAGGGGCAGTGCAGTCAAAAACATAATTTTCCCTGTTTTTATCAATGATATTTCCACACTATGAGGTCAAAATAACACTCTGAAATTGTGAAAATTATGATTATGCCCTTTTAGTGTAAGAGCTTTTTCGAAAATAATACGCTCTGAAAGAGATGGAGGAAGAGAGAAAGAGAGAGAGGGAGAGATTAAGCAGTACGAGTTTGAGAGTGTCTGAGAAAGTGAGAGAGGGTATGGATGCCTGTCAGGGAAGTGACTGCTCTTGTGTGTGTGTCTATGTCTGTGTGTGTGTGTGTGTACTTGTCTGCCTGAAAATAAGTGTCAGATTGGGAGACACTTAGAGATTGTGTACCAGAGAGATTGAATGTGAAAGTGAATGATAGCATGTGTGGTGTATATGTGTCTTGGGAAGAGAGTTAGAGAGGCTACCACCAAACATTTTGCTCCCTGCTTTTACATGACCATCCATTCTGGTCTGGATTTTAGCGATTTTATTACCGTTCTGGTTAGCGAGTGTATCACCTTTATGGTTTTGTTTTCACCCTACGGTTATTTTATAAACTATTGTCGCCCCCTGGATGTCTGCCTAGTTGAGCGCCTCTCTTCGGCCTCCTCCTGTTACCTGCTGCACTGCTCCCCGCCTGCCCTGGTAAGTCTCTCCCAGTCTGGTACAGGTGCCCCCGCCACTCTGTCTCTCTCTCTCTCTACCTCTCCCCAGAGCTTTGCTCACCTACATCATGCACATACACCGCAGACTTTTTTACTGATCTGCTGTTGAATTATTTGATTAGTAATTCTTGCTATGTTTGTATTATTATTTAGGAACACTTTTATTTGAAGTCGTAGCTCAATTAATATGAGGGTTTAGTGTTGTGTTGGCTACATATCTTAGATTGTTCTGTTAACTTTGTATGTGCTTAGTGCTGTGTTTTCTCTCATGTTAATTGATAGAGCAATAAACGAACATGCTGCTGTTGCTCATTTTGTTGTTGTCTACCCTTGGCTTCTATAATTTTGGCAATACTTTTAGAGCCCGTTGCTCTGTGAATGAGGAAATATATGACTGTTTCTCCCTCGTGCCTTGGGAGAAACCACACGCTTGCTCTGTAAATGCACGCGAGAATTCTGCACATTTCTCCCAAACAACATGGGAGAAATCGGACTCTTGCGCTTACATGTCAGGACTGTTTTCTTGGTACTTAACCATGTCTCTGGACTTTACACATCTCCTGAAATATGTGGCGTTAAAGACTCTGGTAACTGTGGATTGTCGTTCAAGTGCTGTCTGTAAATCCAAATGTTGTAACCCTCGATCTAGACTTGCCATTATCTTGCTGCTTCTACTGTCTGGAAATGTGCAATCTAACCCATGTCCTGACATGTTTACCCCTGCCGAATTAAGTAGTCAGAGTGGCCGGATGTTTCTGCATATGAATGTAAGACGTCTTCTGCCGAAGCTTGATTTTGTGAATATATGGATAAAAACTGCCGACCCTGACATATTTATGCTTTCTGAAACCTGGCTCAGAAAATCTATTACAGACAAAAATATTGGCATAAATGGTTACAATGTTTTTCGTGCAGATCGTAAATCTAAGGGTGGTGGTGTTGCTGTATACGAAAAAGACAAGTTCTCGGCGGTCGTTCTGACTTCTATTACTAAACCTAAGCAATTTGAATATCTGTCTTTGAACCTAAAACTCGGCTCATCTTTAAATATTGTTGTATCTTGTTGTTATAGACCTCCATCTGCTACTGCTGACTTTTGGATTGTATTTTCAAATTGTTATCACAGTATGTCAACTCTGAGTTTGTCTTGATGGGTGATCTGAATCAGGATTGGTTAACATCTAGCTCTGATCAACTCATAATTCTGTGCAATACCTATAATCTCACTCAGATTGTCAACAGTGTAACTAGGTTGAATATAAAGTATCCTCTGAAATCCTATTTGATTGATTTGATCTTAACCAATACTCCTCATCGTTTTAATGCTTCTGGTATTTTTGCTAATTACATTAGTGATCACTGTGCTATTGCCTGTGTGAGAGAAGTTACAATTCCTAAGCGATCTCCACGTGTCATTGCGAAAAGAAACTGGAAGCAGTTTGATTTTCAAGGTTTTTTACATGATGTATTTAGCATTGAATGGAATAGAATATAATTAATCCCTGATGTTGAAATATAATTTCCTTACTTCCACAACGCATTCCAGGATTTATGCAATAGGCATGCCCCTTTCAAAAAATGCAGGATTAAGGGCAGAGAGAACCCTTGGTTTACTGATGAACTTACTAAAATCATAAGGGAACAAAATGCTAGGTGGGCTAAAGCAAGAGGGTCTGGTTCGGCAGATGATTGCATGGCTTTTAAACGTCTTCTAAATCTGAATGTGGCTATGACCCGAAAACTGAAAGCAGACCACTACAATAAATCTACTAAGGATAATTTAAATAATCCCTCCAAATGTTGGCAAGTAGTGAAAGGTTGTTGGTAGACACAAAGATTTTAACTGAGAGAACCTCTATTCTGAAAGCCTTAAATCTGCATTTTCTAGATGTAGGCAGTTTATTTGAAAAGGTTAAAGGTCTAAATGAGCCCCCTGTGAATTTACCTGACACCCCTGTGCACTCCTTCGCCAGGTTCTCCTTCTCATCCTTTTCTGTTTCAGAAGTGCGTAAAGCCCTGAAAGAAATTGATAGAAAGAAATCCCCTGGCCCTGATGATTTAGACCCCCACCTCCTATACCTAGCTGCAGACATCATTGCTCCCCCTTAACATGTATTTTTAACCTCACGCTTGACGTTAAGGAAATCCAGAATTTATGGAAATCTGCTTTCGTACTGCCTCTCCTGAAAGGTGGAGATCCTTCGCTACTTGACAACTATCAACCCATATCAAAATTGTCCTTAGTTAGTAGGCAGCTGAAGGCCTACCTCCAAGAAAACAACATCTTAAATAGAATGCAATCAGGTTTTAGGTCTGGCCACAGCACTGTTTCAGCAACATTGAAGGTTTTAAATGACATTCACTGTGCTCTTGACAAGAAATTACATTGTGTGTCTGTCTTTATTGATTTGTCGAAGGCGTTTGACACCGTGGACCATGCTGTGTTGGTGCAAAGGTACAAATGTTGTGGAATTACTGGTCATGCTCTAGATGGGTTTATAAATTACCTATCAAATTGTACACAATGTGTAATGTCGGATGGTTGTAAATCTGAGTCCATAGAGTTGTGCTCAGGTGTTCCGCAAGGTTCTATTTTGGGCCCAATGTGGTTAATTTTGTATATCAACAACATTGGGGATCATATTGAAACAGCGGATGTTCATTTTTATGCAGATGATACTGCTCTTTATTCAAGTGGTATTAGTTTATCTTTAGCTTTTGAAAATGCCCTCCCTGCGGTGGCGGCCTCTCAACCCGGTGTTACCGGTTGGTAACCCAAAACACATTGGAAGGGTGTTAGGTTAGTAGAGGAGTGGTGGAGAGAGTTCTGAGCATATTCTGCCAATGGCAGGAACACCGACCACTCCCCCGGCCGGTTCTGACAGTAGGTCTGCAGGAACCTACCCACATCTTGATTCACCCTCTCCACCTGCCCATTACTCTCGGGGTGAAATTCAGAGGTCAGGCTGAACGAGACCCCCAGACGTTCCATGAATGCCTTCCAGACTCTAGACGTGAACTGGGGACCTCGGTCGGACACTAGATCCTCTGGTACCCCGTAGTGCCGGAAGACGTGAGTAAACAGAGCCTCCGCAGTTTGTAGGGCCGTGGGGAGACCGGGCAGAGGAAGGAGGCGGCAGGACTTTGAAAAGCAGTCCACAACAACCAGGATAGTGGTGTTACCTTGGGAGGGGGGAAGATCAGTGAGAAAATATATACTCAGGTGAGACCATGGATGTTCTGGAACTGGTAAAGGTTGTAGCTTACCCGCTGGGAGGTGCCTAGGTGCCTTACTCTGGGCGCACACTGAGTAGGAGGAAACATACATCCTCACGTCCTTAGCCAAGGCAGGCCACCAGTACTTCTCAGTCAGGCAGCGCATTGTACGACCGATACCTGGATGACCAGAGGAGGGTGACGTGTGTGCCCAGTAGATTAGACGATCACGGCTAAGCGCAGGCATGTACTGCAGCCCAGCTGGACACTGCGGTGGAGATGGATCTGTGCGTAATACCTGCGCTATATCTGCGTCCATCGCCCATACTACCGGTGCCACAATGCATGAGGCCGGGAGTATGGGGGTGTTGTCTCTGCGCCTCTCCTCTGTGTCATACAGCCGAGACAGTGCGTCTGCCTTCACGTTCTTCGTACCCGGACTGTATGAGAGTGTGAAATCAAAGCAGGTGAAGAAGAGGGCCCACCTGGCCTGGCGAGGATTCAGCCTCATTGCTGCCCGAATGTACTCCAGGTTACGGTGGTCTGTCCAGACGAAAGGGTGTTTCGCCCCTTCGAGCCAATGTCTCCACACCGTCAAAGCTCGGACAACAGCCAACAGCTCCCAATCAGCAACGCCGTAGTTCTGCTCCGCCGAGCTGAGCTTCTTAGAAAAGAAGGCACAGGGGCGGAGCTTTGGTGGCGTGCCCGAGCGTTGGGATAAGACAGCTCCTATCCCTACCTCGGACGCATCCACCTCCACTACAAACGGTAGTGATGGATCGGGGTGAGCCAGTACCGGGGCTGAGGTGAACAGACCCCGCAATCTACTGAATGCCAAATCAGCCTCAGCAGACCAGCGGAGCCGGGACGGCCCACACTTCAACAAGGAGGTAATGCGAGCCGCGACCTTGCCAAATCCCCAAATAAACCTTCGATAGTAGTTGGCAAAGCCAAGGAAGCGCTGCATCTCCTTTACCGTGGTTGGAGTGAGCCAATTACGCACGGCTGCAACGCGGTCTCCCTCCATCTCCACACCTGTGGTGGTAATGCGATATCCGAGGAAGGAGATTGACTGCTGGAAAAACTCAAACTTCTCTGCCTTGGCATAAAGATAATTTTCCAGCAGTCGGACCAGTACTTTGCAAACCAGGGACACATGCTTGGCGCACGTAGCAGAATACACCAGGATGTCATCAATGTAGACCACCACACCATGACCAAGCATGTCCCGAAACACCTCGTTCACAAAGGACTGGAAAACGGATGGAGCATTCATCAAACCGTAGGGCATCACCAGCTATTCATAATGCCCAGAGGTTGTGCTGAATGCTGTTTTCCACTCATCCCCTTCCCGAATACGCACCAGGTTGTAGGCACTCCTGAGGTCTAATTTGGTGAAAAAACGGGTCCCATGCATTGACTCAATCACTGAAGGAATGAGGGGAAGAGGATAACTCAATCGTACCGTCACATTATTCAGTGGTCGATAATCAATGCACGGGCGTAAACTGCCATCTTTCTTCTTCACAAAGAAGAAACTCGAGGAGGCAGGTGAAGTGGAGGGACGTATATATAACCCTGGCGCAGGGACTCGGTGATGTATATTTCCATAGCCTCCGTTTCAGCCTGCGACAGGGGATACACATGACTCCTGGGAGGTACATCGTCTCCCCGAAGGGTTCTTACGGGGTGGTCACGTGAGTGTCCGGGTAGGTGTCTAGGTGTTTCCGTTGGTGCGATCACGGTGGAAAGTCCAGACGGTAACCCCACCGTGCGCAATCCCCCTCCCGATGAGGTGGTAATTTGCTTGCATCTTGGAAAACGTGAGCGCCAGATTATGGTATTCGGGGGGAATGCGCACGGTGGGGTTACCGTCTGGACTTTCCACCCTTTTCGCACCAACAGAAACACCTAGACACCTACCCGGACACTCACGCGACCACCCCGTAAGAACCCTCTGCGGCCATGAGAAATTGGGGTTGTGAAGGGCTAACCAAGGGATACCCAAGACTACAGGGTAAGCAGGAGACTCAATAATCATAAAGGTGATCAGCTCAACTTGTGTCTCCTGCGTAATCATGGTGACTGGTACAGTAACTTCCTTCACCAACCCGGACCCTAATGGTCGACTATCTAGTGATCTGATGGGGAGTGGAATGGTTAGGGGAACCATTGAAATGCCTTGACAGTGTGCAAATGCCCTGTCCATAAAATTCCCAGCTGCGCCTGAATCGACTAGTGCCTTACACTGGGATAGATAAAGTACAGTGCGCCGCAAATGGCTCTGAACACGTTTGGGTGTTCGTTACCTGGGGTGATACGTGAGTACCCTGCCTACCGCCTCCAGACCCAAAAGAACGTTGACTGCGACGTGAGGTGGATTGTCCCTTCGTGCCACCACAGTGGCACTGTCGCTGTCCTCCTGCGCTCTCTCGACCGGCGGCTCCTCACAGATCCATCTGCTCGGGGTCAGAGTCGTCCGGAGCGGGAATGGGCAGACCCCTACCAGGACGTCCTCTGGCTGCTAGCAGATTGTCCAGCCGGATGGCCATGTCCACCAGTTGGGAGAACGATAGCATGGCATCCCGGCAGGCTAGCTCCCGTCGGACGTCCTCCCTTAGGTGGCACCGGCAATGGTTGATCAGGGCCCGCTCGTTCCACCCGGACCCCACTGCCAGCGTCCGGAACTCCAGCGCGTAGTCCTGAGCGGTCCTCGTCCCCTGCCTCAGATGAACCAGTCTTTCGCCTGCCTCTCGACCCTCAGGCGGGTGATCAAAAACTGTCCGAAAGAGGCGAGCAAACTCCCCATAGTCCTCCAACGCGGTACCACCCTCGTTCCACACCGCGTTGGCCCACTCCAGGGCTCTCCCACAAAGGCAGGAAACGAGGACGGATACCTTCTCCCGCTCCCGGGGCGCCGGCCTGATGCTGGAGAAATACAGCTCGGGTTGGAGCATAAATCCCTTACATCGTGCGGCAGTCACATCAAACGCCGGTGGCCGGGATATTTGGATCCCTCCATGGGCTGGGGTGTAGGTGGCTGGACCCCGCTGACCAGCTGGTCTCGATAGATCGGGTCCTCTCCTCTCCAGGCGTTCTACTATCTGAAGAACCCGATCCATCGCTTCCCCAAGCTGGCCAGCATTGAGGAGTGCTCCTGGACCCTTGCCACAACTCCAGGCATGCGGTCTTCTCCTGCTGACTCCATTCAGCGGGTGAGTGATTCTGTGACGAGGTGTGAAGGAAGGAGTCAGGCGCAGGAGGTAAAATACCGAAGTCCAGAGTTTATTCCGTTTACATAAATCAAACGCTCCAAGCGTCAAAACGAAACTAACAAGGGAAAACATCCACCTTGGCATAAACACTAAGAATAGTAGCTCAACCGAGCTATACACTCTCACAACAAACAATCACTCACAAAGACAAGGGGAACAGAGGGAACACTTATACACATACTAATTAGGGGAATGAGCACCAGGTGTGTGTGATTGACAAGATATGACAAGTGGAGTGATGAGAATGGGATCGGCAGTAATTAGTACTCCGGTGACGACGAACGCCGAAGCCTGCCCGAACCAGGAGGGGGGGGCAGCCTCGGCGGAAGTCGTGACAAGAGTGTAATTGTCTTTAGGACAGCTGTTTTTTAGTTATGACATTCGTGTTTATTTACGTAATATGTAATTGTTGTACTGTATGTGTGTCTATAGTTTTGTTCAATGTTGTGTTAGTGTATGTAAGTAGTTTTGTCTGAAACTTTGTTCCCCCTGCTGCTGTTGGACCAGGTCTCTCTTGAAAAATAGATTTTATCTCAATGAGAAAAACCTGTATAAATAAAGACTAAATAATAAATAAATAAAATAGAATAAATCATATAGCTATCCTCTCCTATTGTAGGTAGTGAGTGTTTTGAGGGGTGATTCAGCAGAGGGAGTTAGTGGGGGCAGAAAGGAGGTGCTGATTTACGGTGGGGTCTAGTGGGGGTGGGAGGAGGTTGGTCGAGCGAGACAGGGAGGGGGGCCTCTGTGATCCAGCCCTAAGTGCCTGGCTGCTGGGGGAGACCCAGGGATTAGACGCCCCGTGAAACCCTCACTGTCTCTCCCTCTCTCCCTTTTTCTCTCCGCTTCCTCAGCCTGGAATTCAGGCTCAAAGCCTCTCTGAGATTCTCCAGAACCTACTCCCATCTCCTGCCACCCCCTCCAAACACACACACACCCACACACATGAGCCCAACCAAGCCACTCCTTATGTTCTGAGAGGAAAGCGATCCGCTCACATCCACATCATATTAGTGCTGCCATTAGACGGTCCAGGCTAACCAAGGGAGGGGAAAGGGGAGTTGGGAGGAATGGGGTTTCTGGGATTGGAAGGGGAAGGTTGAAGGCAAGAGACTGGAGGGGTTTTTTGGGGGGGAGCGTGTAAGCTTGAGAAATGTCCATATGGCAATAAAATGTCTGCCACTTAACTTATTGAGTTTCTAATGCACACCAGGTGCGGGGGTGGCGTTCTTGTCGGAGTCACTCGGCAGACCCCTTTACAAACGGGGAACGTTTTCAGAGACTAATATCGCCCCTTTACGAAAAACAGACTCTTTAAAAGAAATGATTATATAACGTAGGCTATATACCGTTTCACTGTTGCCATTCATAGCCAAGAAAACACTGAGTCAAAGCGGACCCAAATAACAACACAAACCATTAAAAAACAGCTAGAAAAATAAACCGGACTATAAAAGTTTTCGTAAAACCGACCAAAGCTGTAAAGTACAGGGTGACCGATTTATTAAGTCGGACTTTCCATTCATACAAACAGCCCTCTGGAGTATGGGTTTATACCCAACCCATATTTATGGTTTAACACACTTCTTGTTTTTACGTCGGCAAGAATTCAAGTTCAGGCCTCCAGAGTAAGAGTTTGAATCCTTGTGTTCATGGGCAGAGTGCACAGAGTCTTTGTTCTGATCTTCTAGAGGGTTCCATTAAGGGCACAACAGATTCACTCTTTGAGACATTCCAACAACAGGCCATGCTTTTAAAGAGCCCACTTACACCCAAAGTATTTCTCTCTCTGGTCCCTATAGTAGTCTCTACCCCCCTTCCTGTAGTCCTATCACCTTTCCCATAGGCACGGTTAGTGTTTGAGATGTAAACGTGAACAACACAGGTGGTAGCAGTGAACCAGCTCTCCCCTCCTTTGCCCCTAATGCAGACCAGGAGACTCAAGGCTAGCAATATGGTTTTGGCTACAACCGAGACAATCTCCTTTACAGACTCTACAGATCCTCTTACGCAAGTCCCAAGCAGTTATAAACAGATTTTCTTTCAAAGAGACTGTCGTTTATTGGAAGTCATTGTGGAATTCAGACAGACATACAGTGGGGAAAAAAAGTGTTTAGTCAGCCACCAATTGTGCAAGTTCTTCCCCTTAAAAAGATGAGAGAGGCCTGTCATTTTCATCATAGGTACACGTCAACTATGACAGACAAATTGAGAAAAATAATTCCAGAAAATCACATTGTAGGATTTTTAATGAATTTATTTGCAAATTATGGTGGAAAATAAGTATTTGGTCACCTACAAACAAGCAAGATTTCTGGCTCTCACAGACCTGTAACTTCTTCTTTAAGAGGCTCCTCTGTCCTCCACTCGTTACCTGTATTAATGGCACCTGTTTGAACTTGTAATCAGTATAAAAGACACCTGTCCACAACCTCAAACAGTCACACTCCAAACTCCACTATGGCCAAGACCAAAGAGCTGTCAAAGGACACCAGAAACTAAATTGTAGACCTGCACCAGGCTGGGAGGACTGAATCTGCAATAGGTAAGCAGCTTGATTTGAAGAAATCAACTGTGGGAGCAATTATTAGGAAATGGAAGACATACAAGACCACTGATAATCTCTCTCGATCTGGGGCTCCAAGCAAGATCTCACCCTGTGGGGTCAAAATGATCACAAGAACGGTGAGCAAAAATCCCAGAACCACACGGGGGGACCTAGTGAATGACCTGCAGAGAGCTGGGACCAAAGTAACAAAGCCTACCATCAGTAACACACTACGCCGCCAGGGACTCAAATCCTGCAGTGCCAGACGTGTCCCCCTGCTTAAGCCAGTACATGTCCAGGCCCGTCTGAAGTTTGCTAGAGTGCATTTGGATGATCCAGAAGAGGATTGGGAGAATGTCATATGGTCAGATGAAACCAAAATATAACTTTTTGGTAAAAACTCAACTCGTCGTGTTTGGAGGACAAAGAATGCTGAGTTGCATCCAAATAACACCATACCTACTGTGAAGCATGGGGGTCGAAACATCATGCTTTGGGGCTGTTTTTCTGCAAAGGGACCAGGACGACTGATCTGTGTAAAGGAAAGAATGAATGGGGCCATGTATCGTGAGATTTTGAGTGAAAACCTCCTTCCATCAGCAAGGGCATTGAAGATGAAACGTGGCTGGGTCTTTCAGCATGACAATGATCCCAAACACACCGCCCGGGCAACGAAGGAGTGGCTTCGTAAGAAGCATTTCAAGGTCCTGGAGTGGCCTAGCCAGTCTCCAGATCTCAACCCCATAGAAAATCTTTGGAGGGAGTTGAAAGTCTGTGTTGCCCAGCGACAGCCCCAAAACATCACTGCTCTAGAGGAGATCTGCATGGAGGAATGGGCCAAAATACCAGCAACAGTGTGTGAAAACCTTGTGAAGACTTACAGAAAACGTTTGACCTGTGTCATTGCCAACAAAGGGTATATAACAAAGTATTGATAAACTTTTGTTATTGACCAAATACTTATTTTCCACCATAATTTGCAAATAAATTCATAAAAAATCCTACAATGTGATTTTCAGGATTTTTTTTTCTCATTTTGTCTGTCATAGTTGACATGTACCTATGATGAAAATTACAGGCCTCTCTCATCTTTTTAAGTGGAATAACTTGCACAATTGGTGGCTGACTAAATATTTTTTTTCCCCACTGTATGAACAAATTTGGGTTCATAGGGCCTAATTGTTTGTGTGTTATAAAATATAAAATATTCCTAGCCTACAGATCAGACTGTATTATCTGCAGTGTCCAATACTGTTTCTCATTGATGTTACAGTGTAACATAGTTTTCTTTTTGTCCAAAGCTCTCCAAAACAAAAGGCACAATCTGGATGATTTTCTGCTCTTCAATTGTCATTTCAATTAATTCTGCAATATGTGGCTTTTTTGGTGACCATACCGAATTCACATAGAAATGTGAGTTATAGATCTGTCATTTTCATTGAAAGAAAGTCTAAGAAGTGTTAGATCTGTTCTATGTGCGCTATTCCTATGCTTCCTTTTCTTAAGTTTCGTTTTTGCGTCTTTTAGTTTCGGTTTTGTACACCAGCTTCAAACTGCTGAAAATACAGTATTATTGGTTAAGGCCTTTGCAGACTGTATGTAGGATTGTGCGATGCTACCAAATTAAAATATAAACCTGGCTAGATTGTTCAATTTGCTTCAATTTTGTCGTCACATTCTGCGATAGGCTTACGAGGCTACGTCAGCTGATGTAGGCTACGTCAACTGCAGCGGTGTGTTTGATCTGCGCATGTGCCAGCAGCACAAGCCTCACTGTATGCTTATGCGCGAGTCAAGTGAGTTTGGAAAAACTGAAAGTATGCATCTTAGAAATAGTTTTCACATACAAACTTTATATGTCCGAACTCAGAATCAAATAGGCTTCCACAAAATAACATGGTGGCTGTGGTATAACATTTATTTTGATTGGCGATTTTGTGCATTTATCAAAATCCCACCAGGTAGGGAAATCGTTCTTCTTGCATAGCATGTAGGCGAAATGTTTCAATCAAACCATTATATTAATCTGACTATTCCCAATAATCATATTATTGTGTGCATACTCAGTGCCAGCCATGTTCCTATTGGTCAGTCACAGAGATTGGCTTGTAACACCAGCCACACACTACACGATAAAGGCAAAACAATTCTGACACTGCTAGAACTTTGTCTGCGCTTACGACCGCACGAAGCGGTACTTCATTGGCAGACCTTATACCCTGTCACACTGAACGAGCCAAGACGTCCAACAATTGTTTACGGCCTAAGAATTTGCCCACAACGTGGAAATGTAGTCTGGGACAGCAAAATTGTGGCATAAGACGGCTAAAATCGTACAGTCTGCAAAGGCCTTTATGCAAAAGATATTTCACAGCGGTTTAGATGGTACAATGATTCTCTACACTATACTTGCTTGTTTTGTCACATAAACTGAACTATTTGAATTTTTGCAACCAGAAAATGGCGGAACGATTTCTGCATAGTGCACCTTTAATTACAGTGGGGGAAAAAATTATTTAGTCAGACACCAATTGTGCAAGTTCTCCCACTTAAAAAGATGAGAGAGGCCTGTAATTTTCATCATAGGTACACGTCAACTATGACAGACAAATTGAGGAAAAAAAATCCTGAAAATCACATTGTAGGATTTTTTATGAATTTATTTGCAAATTATGGTGGAAAATAAGTATTTGGTCACCTACAAAC
Organism: Coregonus clupeaformis; assembly: GCF_020615455.1. Lineage (NCBI taxonomy): Eukaryota > Metazoa > Chordata > Actinopteri > Salmoniformes > Salmonidae > Coregonus > Coregonus clupeaformis. Next base: position 1,618,423 of record NC_059209.1, read on the forward strand.
AAGCAAGATTTCTGGCTCTCACAGACCTGTAACTTCTTCTTTAAGAGGCTCCTCTGTCCTCCACTCATTACCTGTATTAATGGCACCTGTTTGAACTTGTTATCAGTATAAAAGACACCTGTCCACAACCTCAGTCACACTCCAAACTCCACTATGGCCAAGACCAAAGAGCTGTCAAAAGACACCAGAAACAAAATTGTAGACCTGCACCAGGCTGGGAAGACTGAATGTGCAATAGGTAAGCAGCTTGGTTTGAAGAAATCAACTGTGGGAGCAATTATTAGGAAATGGAAGACATACAAGACCACTGATAATCTCCCTCGATCTGGGGCTCCACGCAAGATCTCACCCCGTGGGGTCAAAATGATCACAAGAACTGTGAGCAAAAATCCCAGAACCACTCGGGGGGACCTAATGAATGACCTGCAGAGAGCTGGGACCAAAGTAACAAAGCCTACCATCAGTAACACACTTTGCCGCCAGGGACTCAAATCCTGCAGTGCCAGAAGTGTCCCCCTGCTTAAGCCAGTACATGTCCAGGCCCGTCTGAAGTTTGCTAGAGTGCATTTGGATGATCCAGAAGAGGATTGGGAGAATGTCATATGATCAGATGAAACCAAAATATAACTTTTTGGTAAAAACTCAACTCGTCGTGTTTGGAGGACAAAGAATGCTGAGTTGCATCCAAATAACACCATACCTACTGTGAAGCATGGGGGTCGAAACATCATGCTTTGGGGCTGTTTTTCTGCAAAGGGACCAGGACGACTGATCCGTGTAAAGGAAAGAATGAATGGGGCAATGTATCGTGAGATTTTGAGTGAAAACCTCCTTCCATCAGCAAGGGCATTGAAGATGAAACGTGGCTGGGTCTTTCAGCATGTCAATAATCCCAAACACACCACCGGCGCAACGAAGGAGTGGCTTCGTAAGAAGCATTTTAAGGTCTTTGAGTGGCCTAGCCAGTCTCCAGATCTCAAACCCATAGAAAATCTTTGGAGGGAGTTGAAAGTCCGTGTTGCCCAGCGACAGCCCCAAAACATAATTGCTCTAGAGGAGATCTGCATGGAGGAATGGGCCAAAATACCAGCAACAGTGTGTGAAAACCTTGTGAAGACTTACAGAAAACGTTTGACCTGTGTCATTGCCAACAAAGGGTATATAACAAAGTATTGAGAAACTTTTGTTTTTGACCAAATACTTATTTTCCACCATAATTTGCAAATAAATTCATTAAAAGTCCTACAATGTGATTTTCTGGATTTTTTTTCTCATTTTGTCTGTCATAGTTGACGTGTACCTATGATGAAAATTACAGGCCTCTCTCATCTTTTTAAGTGGGAGAACTTGCACAATTGGTGGCTGACTAAATACTTTTTTCCCCCACTGTATATACACTACTGTTCAAAAGTTTGGGGTCACTTAGAAATGTCCTTTTTTTTTTTTTTTTTTTTTTGAAAAGCCATTTTTTTGTCCATTTAAAATAACATCAAATTGATCAGAAATACAGTGTAGACATTGTTAATGTTGTAAATGGCTATTGTAGCTGGAAACAGCTGTTTTTTAATGGAATATCTACATAGGCGTACAGAGGCCCATTATCAGCAACCATCAGTCCTGTGTTCCAATGGCACGTTGTGTTTGCTAATCCAAGTTTATCATTTTAAAAGGCTAATTGATCATTAGAAAACCCTTTTGCAATTATGTTAGCACAGCTGAAAACTGTTGTGCTGATTAAATAAGCAATAAAACTGTCCTTCTTTAGACTAGTTGAGTATCTGCAGCATCAGCAATTGTGGGTTCGATTACAGGCTCAAAATGGCCAGAAACAAAGAACATTCTTCTGAAACTCATCAGTCTATTCTTGTTCTGAGAAATGAAGGCTATTCTATGCGAGAATTGCCAAGAAACTGAAGATCTCGTACAACGCTGTGTACTACGCCCTTCACAGAACAGCGCAAACTGGCTCTAACCAGAATAAAAAGAGGAGTGGGAGGCCCCGGTGCACAACTGAGCAAGAGGACAAATACATTAGAGTGTCTAGTTTGAGAAACAGGCACCTCACAGGTCCTCAACTGGCAGCTTCATTAAATAGTACCCACAAAACACCAGTCTCAATGTCAACAGTGAAGAGGAGACTCCGGGATTCTGACCTTCTAGGCAGAGCTGCAAAGAAAAGGCCATATCTCAGACTGCCCATCTTAATCTTTTCTTTTTATTAGCCAGTCTGAGATATGGCTTTTTCTTTGCAACTCTGCCTAGAAGGTCAGCATGCCGGAGTCACCTCTTCACTGTTGACGTGGAGACTGGTGTTTTGCGGGTACTATTTAATGAAGCTGCCTATGTAGATATTCCATTAAAAATCTGTCATTTCCAGCTACAATAGCCATTTACAACATTAACAATGTCTACACTGTATTTCGGATCAATTTGATGTTATTTTAATGAACAAAAAAATGTCTGTTCTTTCGAAAACAAGGACATTTCTAAGTGACCCTAAACTTTTGAACGGGTAGTGAATATCAATTGGTTCTTGAGGAGTATAACTTTTTTTATTGATATAATTTATGCATGAGCTTAGTACAAATGTTTTATTCTATCATAAGACAAAATGGTTGTTGCACTATTTTATTTATGTTTTCTGTCATTTGAGTCATTCTAAACAAACAATCCAGAGTTTCAAAATATGTGTTAAAAACTATCATGTTGACCTTATAGACTGTCAGTCTTTGTATCTGTCACACCCTGGCTCTGGGGACACTGTTGTGTTGAGCCAGGGTGTGTAGATTTGTGTTGTGGTTCTAGTTGGTTCATTTCTATGTTGGCCAGTGTGGTTCTCAATCAGAGGCAACGAGTGTCAGCTGTGGCTGGTTGTCTCTGATTGGGAACCACATTTAAACAGGCTGTTTTCCCACAGTAGTTGTGGGATCTTGTTTCTAGTTGGTTTGTGTATGACCGTGAACTGTCACGTTATCGTTTTGTTTAGTTTGTCAATATATCGCTAAATAAAGAGTATGTTTGCCTGCAACGCTGCGCCTTGGTCCTCCTCTGTTCCCGACGAGCGTGACAGTATCCGTTGCTCTGTTTATGAGTTTGAGAATGGTCACATTTCCACAGTCCCGTCCCTCAGCTTTACCAAACCAAGTAGCGGGATGCTGTTCGGCTGAAAAAGAGACTCCTGATTGTGACTTTAAAATTATGTGACTTAAAATGATTACTCAACAAAGCACTGGGACAAGGTTGCCATAATCAGCCAATAGCTACACAAAGAAATACATTTACTTTGGAGTAAACCATTATTTAACAATATAACAATAAACAATTACATTTCCCCTTTAAACTCAGAGGACAATGTTCTGCTGTGAGGAGGCTTGAACTGGCTAGATGTTGAACGTAAAGAGTAAAAAGGTTAACCCCATAGAAACCCAGGGAAATACAGTGGGGGAAAAAAGTATTTAGTCAGCCACCAATTGTGCAAGTTCTCCCACTTAAAAAGATGAGAGAGGCCTGTAATTTTCATCATAGGTACACGTCAACTATGACAGACAAAATGAGAAAATCACATTGTAGGATTTTTTATGAATTTATTTGCAAATTATGGTGGAAAATAAGTATTTGGACAATAACAAAAGTTTCTCAATACTTTGTTATATACCCTTTGTTGGCAATGACACAGGTCAAACGTTTTCTGTAAGTCTTCACAAGGTTTTCACACACTGTTGCTGGTATTTTGGCCCAGTCCTCCATGCAGATCTCCTCTAGAGCAGTGATGTTTTGGGGCTGTCACTGGGCAACACAGACTTTCAACTCCCTCCAAAGATTTTCTATGGGGTTGAGATCTGGAGACTGGCTAGCCCACTCCAGGACCTTGAAATGCTTCTTACGAAGCCACTCCTTCATTGCCCGGGCGGTATGTTTGGGCTCATTGTCATGCTGAAAGACCCAGCCACGTTTCATCGTCAATGCCCTTGCTGATGGAAGGAGGTTTTCACTCAAAATCTCACGATACATGGCCCCATTCATTCTTTCCTTTACACGGATCAGTCGTCCTGGTCCCTTTGCAGAAAAACAGCCACAAAGCATGATGTTTCCACCCCCATGCTTCACAGTAGGTATGGTGTTCTTTGGATGCAACTCAGCATTCTTTGTCCTCCAAACACGACGAGTTGAGTTTTTACCAAAGAGTTCTATTTTGGTTTCATCTGACCATATGACATTCTCCCAATCCTCTTCTGGATCATCCAAATGCACTCTAGCAAACTTCAGACGGGCCTGGACAGGTACTGGCTTAAGCAGGGGGGACACGTCTGGCACTGCAGGATTTGAGTCCCTGGCGGCGTAGTGTGTTACTGATGGTAGGCTTTGTTACTTTGGTCCCAGCTCTCTGCAGGTCATTCACTAGGTCCCCCGTGTGGTTCTGGGATTTTTGCTCACCGTTCTTGTGATCATTTTGACCCCACGGGGTGAGATCTTGCGTGGAGCCCCAGATCGAGGGAGATTATCAGTGGTCTTGTATGTCTTCCATTTCCTAATAATTGCTCCCACAGTTGATTTCTTCAAACCAAGCTGCTTACCTATTGCAGATTCAGTCTTCCCAGCCTGGTGCAGGTCTACAATTTTGTTTCTGGTGTCCTTTGACAGCTCTTTGGTCTTGGCCATAGTGGAGTTTGGAGTGTGACTGTTTGAGGTTGTGGACAGGTGTATTTTATACTGATAACAAGTTCAAACAGGTGCCATTAATACAGGTAACGAGTGGAGGACAGAGGAGCCTCTTAAAGAAGAAGTTACAGGTCTGTGAGAGCCAGAAATCTTGCTTGTTTGTAGGTGACCAAATACTTATTTTCCACCATAATTTGCAAATAAATTCATTAAAAATCCTACAATGTGATTTTCTGGATATTCTTTTCTCAATTTGTCTGTCATAGTTGACGTGTACCTATGATGAAAATTACAGGCCTCTCTCATCTTTTTAAGTGGGAGAACTTGCACAATTGGTGGCTGACTAAATACTTTTTTTCCCCACTGTACATAAATTATAGGTGAAAATAAAATATATATAAGAGCAAGCTTTTTTTTCTTCATTATTTTGATCCCAGATAGTCCAGTATTTACAAAGGTGGTGCCTCTATAGCATACTGAGGAGCGAGAGGGCAAGAGAGAGGGGGGAAGGAGGGAAAGAGAAGATTTATGACAAGAATACTCATTTGTAGTGCCATGCCATGACTAAAAAAGAGAACACAGGGGAAAAAACTCACATGGCACTGTATGGTGAATGTAATAATGCATTCGACGTAAGAGATTTTATAATTGTATATTTACAGCCTTGGGCATTATGTTGATATTAAACTACAGCATTATAACTTTATATTTACAGCCTTGGGTATTATGTTGATTTTAAACTACAGTATAAGTAAATTATTGTTTCTCTCTGTGGGTGTGACCAATGGAATGTGGCCTATATGACATAATGGAAAACAATATGTGTATCTGTACAACACAATATCAAAAATTGCATATAATCCCTGAACAGATGATACAAATGAGGTGTACTCCACTACATAACCTACAAGTATTCAAAATTAAAAAGCAAACAAACTCAAGTTTTGAACTGAAAAGGCCACCCTAAAGTCTGACTACAGTGACTAGCCTACTACACTGCATGTTTCACCGCAAAACTCAATACAAAAGTTTATTCAATCAACTCAATCTAATCAAGTTGACTGAATTCTATTGAAGGACAAACAAAAGCACTAGCAGATGCTGTAAAATCAACTGGCGTACAGAACAGTCAGTTGAGCCAGACTTTGGTGTTCTCCAAGCTATTCTTAACTCTTGACTGATGTGTGACTGTGGACACCTGAGGAAGGGACAGTGACTCCTGATATTTGGAGTGCTTAACCCCAGTGTCAATAATAACACTATGAGACAACAAACACTGCAGCCAGCCCAGCCAGTGACCATACAGACAACAACACTCTCCCTGACGTGTATCTTAGACCCTTGCACCTCTCAGGAACAACAAGCTCTCACAGTCTCACTGCAGCATTAGACGTTTATCCACGTTTCTCCAAACATCACATTTCAGTGTTTTTGACACCCTGGGTTGACTCCTTCTGCTCAGTATCTTTCCGTTTCTCCAAACGTCAAATTTTGAAGTTGCTCCAAATCTCAAATTTAGAAGGTTAAGGTTTTGGATAGGGTTAAGACATTAAGTTTAAGCACTTTCCGAATGGTTAAGGTAAGGGTTAAGGTTTGGGATAAGATTAAAAACCAAAACATGTCAAATGAGTGTCCACCATTGGATCGAAAACTCAACTTTCTGATCCAGAATCATGAAATTACACTCATCTGCCACCCCGTCCACAATGACTTAGCAAAACCCAAGCCTACTTGATGATAATTGTGCTCACTGTTGCCCCTAGTGGTCGGTTTTGAAGGCATTTCCCGACATCCTCAGGACAAGGATAGACATCCAATTTCAAAGTCACTCTTGAGCAATCTTCCTGCTCAGGAAATGACAGTCAAGCCTTGCTAGGGCCTTCAGCTGTGCACTCAGTCTTTAGAGACACGCTGAATGGAAATCTACCATTTTGATTTCAATTCATATGTTTTTTTTTGTTTAAATACCAAACATATGATTACCTAATTAGATATATTTTATTTATTTGATCTAGGCTACAGTAACTGGCCAACAAATCATGATAATCGCTATCTAATTTGAGTGACCAGCCATAGGTGATAGGCCTTCTCCATGTTGGACATTTTTCTAATTTGTATTTATTTAATTTCATAGATATTATACAAACTGTATAGCCAAATCATGAATCTATTATTGGTCGTTCCATTTGTTTATTATCTTTATTCGTGAATACAGTCCAATGCCTCTCAAAATTATTGGCAAAATGTCAATCAATACTATTTTGGTATTGCAAAGAGCTAACAACAATAGGCTTCATGATAACATGGTTAGTGAAGTAGGCTATTAGTTTTGCATAACTTTGAAGAACTGCCACTCTGGTGCAAAATGTAAGTCTTAGTCCAGTTAACATTGTCTTTATCAGCCATTCTTGTCCCCTTGCGGATCACCCACACCTGTTGTCTTCTACCCAGTGACACAGGGCCGTTATCGAGACCCTGCTGGTGCGCGGCGGGCCCTGAGTAGAGGGAGCCAGAGAAGACGAGGCAAAGGCCGGGGCTGGAGCCAGGTTTTGGGACGGAGAGGAAACCGCCCTTGTGAAGCCATTCCTCTCGCTCCTGAAGTCAACACTGAAATATATATATATTTTTATATATGGCTTTTTTATCTACTTGGTGCACAACTGCGGATGTAACTCCTTCTCATGTGGAGATAATAATTAAAGTTCCTGGAACATATAAATAAATGTTTTTGAGGTGTAGGCCATATTGAAAATTATTATAACCGAATTGAGATAGGCCTATCTCAATTCGGTTATAATAGTTTTCGATATGGCCTACATCTGAAAAACTGTAGGCCTATCTCAATTCGGTTTTAATAGTTTTCGATATGGCCTACATCTCAAAAATATTTATATATATTTGTTCCAGGAATTTTTATTATTTGAGGGGCATGAGAAGGAGTTACATCCGCAGTTGTTAACCATTTTGGACCACCAAATTTTTATTTTAATCAAAGCATTCTCCAGCACAATAAAATGACAATAAAATGTTATTGCAGAGGCTATATATTGACCTAAGGTTAACTTTAACACCTTAACTTCTGAAAAAAGCCATGCACGCATTTAATGTATTAGGCTACCACTCGAAGTATTGTATTTCATAATTATGAACAAACTTATTAATTAAAAAAATACAATTTAGAAAATGTTTTCTCAAATTCGAAGACAGAAGGGCTCATCATTGGCATTGGCATGATGTTCGACTAATTTGTATAGGCTATTATTACCTATTAATTGAAGTGAATGACACAATGATGCAATAAAATCACCGTAAACACTGTAAAGTTCAAGCAAAGGGCACTAAAAGATCCTCATCCCAGATGCTATTTTCTTTGGTTTTCAAAAGAAAGAGAAACCTCTATTCCAGGTTTATTGAAGAAGAAAAACATTACCATGTGCCCATTGTCATAGCCTACTGACTGTTCTTCAAATGCGCCTTCTCAATATGCCAATGAAGATTAAAACATATATATGACAGAGGCTAAAGCAACAATAGTGTTTCACTAAACTATACTGTACAGTTTGTAAACTTTTTAGATGTCTTCATATCTATTTCAGCAGAACCGGTGTTTTTACACATGGGCACATGCGCTTCAAGTGTGTAGCCTAATTATTGTTCTCGGTAAACTACAATGAATCAATATGCAACTTTTTTTTTTATATTCAGCAAATTATAATTTGTATTTCTTCAGAAACCGAGATTCTGAAAGTGTAGGTCTGTACACTGGGTGAGAATTGCGCACAATTATACTTACATAAAATCACAGTGTTCAATGGGCTTTGCATTTCGATAACACACAACGTCCATTGAACAACCTGAATATTCGACTCTGTTTAGACACATAATTGCTGGAATAGCTGAAAATTATTTTATCAAAATGAAAATAAGCAGAAACTCCATAGTTTTGCTTTAAATTGACCACTGAAATATGAGTATCCCGCAGGGGGGCGCTATGTCCCCGCTGAAACGTTGTGTCCCTGCCTGATCTGGGATTCCCGAGAAAGGCAGTGGCCCTGGAGCATCAGCTTTACAAGCTAGTTGCGGGGGTGTGACCGTATGAGACTGACTGCTGCTTTAACCATAACCCCTCCTCTTATGTCCCCCGTCTCTCTCTCTCTCTTTTACTCTTCCCTTGTTTCTGCACAACCGTTCCCAATTCCAATGCACACACCGAGCGGAGCATAAGCTTTCTGCAGCCACGCCGATAATTCGATCAGGGACATTACTACAATGTATCAACCAAGGAGATTGTTTTCGGGAATAACACTTGATCATGTAAACGGGTAGGCTAAACTACATACATAGCTGGACTACATTATGATATTGATACAAGAATTGTGGAGATATCAAACGTCTTGACTACAAAAAAGTATTTGGATTATTCCCGACGGACCCCGTGAAACGGATTTACATAGCCCTGCATATCGATAATAACAAACATTATCGGGGATTTTACCGAATGGTTGTTGGGAACGGGGCAACTTCTCTTCGGTGATTGCCAAATGCGAAGTCTACGGGTTGGACAACTTTTGCCCGTTCCCGTTTCTTGCATAAACCCATTGGAAATTATTGAAAAAGGAGAGGGATCCTAGATTGCACAAAGCTTCTCAAACCTTCCTCATATTTATATTTTTCTTGTTGGTTTTATGGAGGTAACTCTGGGTTTGGGTGCTAGACGCGGTTAGACTGGGTGCGTGGAGCATCGGAACACCTCGGATTGTATTCCTCCCTCCCTCTCTCCCCTGGCTTTATTTCATGTCCAAGCTGACTGCCTTATGACAATGGATTACTTTCTGGTTTTATGTAGCCTCTTGCTTCCCATGGCGTCAGCTGTTGAAGGTAAGACACATTCATATTTTTCGTGGTTTATTATTGGCTACTGGTTTTTGGATTTGCATTAAGACCCACTACGCCGAAGCTCTCATGAGGTCCGTCAATGGGCTACTACCTTATTGGTAGTAGCCGAAGCCGAGTAACACAAGTTTATCCCTCATCGAGCTATAGCTCTCTTATTTTTATTTTAGCATTTTAAACGAGATTATTTTATTTTATCAGGCTCTGAGAGAACATTTTGAACAGAAATTAACTGGCTCCCACAGATAGCTTTGCGCAATGGCAGACAACCCCAAACAACCCCAAGTGCCTTACCATTGCCCATTTTCAATACACATTTGTAATGCTCACCAGTCATATCCTTTCAAGGATAGTTGTGTATTTTTCTCGTTAAGATCATTCATTCTCCTTGATGCTTGCCTTTTCATTCTTACCCTAAGGAAATTAGCGCAACACTAGCCTATATCTCAACGGGGAGTCGGAGCTCTATGTAGGTTGCAGCTCCCCGGGTATGCAGCGCAATTGGTGCCGCAGACACTATAATTTATTCTAGTATTTTGGAAGGTTCAGAATTGCATAAAATAGTGGATCAGTTTGACAAGAAGCCTATTAAGTACTTTTTAAGCAGTTTTTGCTTTCAAACCATTACATCAAGGTGTAGCCTAATTGTAGCTATTTTTGCTATTGAATGATGATTAATTGCAAGCAAGGCGTTTGAGTCATGTAAATTGGGATAATACACTATTTGTCTACAAAATCACAGTGAAATATATTTTAATTGCATTCGTTAATATGTAGAGCAATATTAGCGAATTTAGTATTTTTTTTATGTTATGCAGCAAACATATGAAAACGAAAAGCGTTGTATTGTCTAACAGTGGAACATTTATTCATTGGTGTAGAATGGGGAAACAGGTCTGGCACACAGTGCGTTTGAATGGGCCAGTTTGTAGGCTATCGCCGTAGCAAGGCGGCTTGTAGGCTACCCGGCTGGTTTGTGTTACTGTTGCCACTAGAAAAGTAGGACAGCTTTCTTGTCTACTTTCATGACTTGTCAATACATTTTCAACTCCTTTGAATTTACACTGATAAGATAAGCTTTCCACGGTGTTGAACTTCGATTCTACTTGAGAGAGAAACCGAATAGCATGCACTGTTTTCTGATTCTTGGGATCATTTATTACGAACGAGCCTTGACCCGATTTCAGATCATAATATAAAATTACATTACATTTGTGCGTGATTATAACATAATTACGTTTAGACAGTGTTTTAAACAATCGGTTGTTCTGTTGTTTTCATAGTCGGCCTTTGAAGTTGTGGTAACGTGAAGTAGGCTATAGCGTGGGTCAAAATAATGTAGACCTATATGGCTTATCTGATAAGCTTTGTTGTTTCATTGGTGCCCGCAATCAGTCTGTATAAGGTAGATTATAGACCAACTCATGTCAAAAAGAAGCGGTAGATTATGAATTGGTATCCTCATGTTCACCTAGCCTATGTAGCCTATATTAGGCCTGTTATTCCACCGGTACGAGGTAGCATTCAAGATAGGCCTAGTTGGAGGCACTCATTTTGAGTGGTGTGTCAGGGTATATAACGGCACCGAAATTCTGGGTGCAGATTTTGGCTGAAGTTGATGTATTTCGTTAGAACAACCTATTTCCACCATAAGTGATGCCATACATTTCTCTTCGCTGACCTGGTTTGGGGCTTAGCTAAGCGTTTAACATGGCCAGGTGATTTATGACATGCGCTGGAGACTTTTCTGAGAGGGACCCTAGTTTGTGGTGATTTCGGGAGAGGCGACCGCCGGGGGACCAATACACGACCACATGGAGCGTCTGGTCTGACCAGGAACTATAAACGAGAGAATGCCCATATTTTACCCAATTTACAGCCGCTACTAACAAGGTAACACTGCACCGTTTTGGATAATACTTTTTCTATAGCCTATTGAAAAGAAAATACCTTTAGTTTTTTTGCGTTATAGGTCATGTTTTTTCGTAGGCTCGCATCCCCGTTCACGATTCCGTTGAATATGTTCAATTATTCATGAGCATATTCCTGATTAATTAAATAAATTGATACCCCCATAGGTCTATTGCGTGGCCTAATTGTGGACACATGAACTAGGCCTAAATGTCATAGTGTGACGATGTGACTACAGCTTAATATTTTGCTTAACAAAAATGAGCCATGGATATTGTGGCAATAGTCCGTTTTTCAACTCAACCAATAAAGTCATTAAATGACGAAGATTCTCCTTTATTTATTCAGAAACAAAAGCAAAGGCGCATGTATGAATCAGGCTACACCTGGCTATCTTTCGCACCTTCAATGTAGGCCTAAGCAAATATTTTTTCAGTATAGACTATTCAGTACTTTTATAGCTGTCAAAACAATTCATATTCCAGCCATATTGAGCGTTTTTACGCAATATGGTTGGCTTTAAAATGCCCTTGACTTCGCGAGGCCTACTCTACTGTACATGGCTACATAGATAAAGTGGCCAACAACCGGGAGTTGTTTGGATGAAGCTCTGTGACTATCGGTTTTCTCCGCGCCCCATCTGAGACATAAATTGTCCCGATGACATGTTAGTGCACCGGGGGATTCCTTAATCTTTCCCCATTGTAAAGTATGTTTATGATAGAGGTTTATGATAGAGGCAGAAGCAGATATGTTAGCGGTGCACACAGCATACACAACAACATCTATCACGATTTGCAAGCAATCTGGAACCGCGTTTGCCCACTTTGACGCGTATTTAATTTCACTTATAGGTCCCATCCTTCACCTTGCAGCCTATTGTTTTTCGAGAGAAGGGAGAAGCATTTTCAATTCAAGTACGTTGAACTTCGTTTTCCATTAGCCCACCCTCCCCTCCTCAGTTGATGAATTCCCAGACAGTGTGTAGCTAACCTCACAACACCAGTGTTTTGAAGCCGTGTAATTTACTGGAACTGATTTGACTTACCATTTTCACTGCTTGCATGTTTGTAGATTGTCTTACAGGTGCAAACCTTATCAAGTTTATTTTGTATGGATTTCCCCCAACTAAAGTGCTGATTATAAGCTTTGATTCGTTTTTCACCATATTTAGCCCATGCCAATGGCATAATCTTTCTGTCTCTTAGCGTTGCTATTTATGTTTGGTTGTGGTGTGCGTCAATAGACGGCGAGTGACCTGGGCCTCGTACGCACCAGCTTGTGTTTTTATACTGTGCCCAAGATCACACCTCTGCAGACCTAATTTCCTGTCCTTACTTTGCAGTTGGCGAATCACTCCCTCTCTCAATTCAACGTCTCTGTCTGTCTGTCTCTCTGTCTCTCTGTCTCTCTCTCTCTCTCTCTCTCTCTCTCTCTCTCTCTCTCTCTCTCTCTCTCTCTCAGCCAGGTGGTTTAATCATTCTCTCTTCACCGTGCCTGGAAGACTCTTCATCATCATTATTATTGCTTAACTTGTTCTGGGTAAAATTAAGGAAAGCCTTACCCAGCTTTTCTAGAACATGCGACAGGCCTATTCTGTTTGAATGAACTTGGATTTTTGTACACGTTTTACTGCGTCCAGAGAGATCACTTGCAGAGCGCACACCTCAGAGAATCTATGTTACATAGGCCTATGCATTCAAAGGTAAATGCTCAACAAACGTTGTTAGGGATAATAATGGACATTATTTAATGGACAAAATAAAGATTAGTACTAAGGTTAACAACTGTAACAACCAAACCCTCTTAGGGGTCGAGAGGGGAAATGGACGGCGGAGAGGCGTGGGCCTGAATTTGTAAAACAATACACAATAAGCCGCAACTAGCACTTTCAATATGGAGACCTTTCTGGGGCACTGTTGAATGTGACAGAATCGACAGAATGTAGACTCCTGTCCACTGGTTATTGTTATATATATATATATATTAGATTGACTCCATTAGGCCTAAACAAAATACTGTCCAAACCAAAATGAGAAATACATGGCTAAAAAGTACAGTGGATTTAATTGCGTGCTTTGGATTTATTTATTTATTTGTGCAGTTTGTTATAAAACTAATTGTTATAATTATATTATAATAGCCTCATTATATGTATAGCCTATGCTAATAATATCATAATTTAATTTATTATCAATATTTTATTTTACTTTGCTTTAATACTTTGTATAAACTGGCTCTTGGGTTGCATGCTTTGTTGAACTATTGAAAGTATTAATTATTTCAACTCCCCTCTACAGCCAGAGTGTCGCAATCGATGTGGCTTAATTGATCAAGGACAACCGCGCTGCTTAGGCCTTTAACCTGAAAATCAACAGAGTGATGCAAGAGATTGGCTTCCTTCCTATCGTCTGTGAACCAAATGCGACTTGGGACCAGTTGAAGTCCCTGGCCTTACAATCTATTAGAGGGCAGGTCTTTATTGCAGTCGAGTCCACAGAATGAAACGTTGAAGTGCACCAATTAAAGCAATTTAATAATAGGCAGTTGGAATCAAATGGTCTGGCTGATAGACAGGGGATGAGTTGGCCAATCTAACTGCCACGTAGGCCGCTCTGAATTACGTGGGTGAATTTGTTTTAATAATTTCAGTTTTTAGTTTAGATTGATTAATTACGAAAAGCCTAGTTTATTTATGAAGCCTTTTGGTTTTTCATAAATTGATAGTATATAGGTTTATTACTATACGGTTATGGTCTCTGTTTTTCCATTCCGTGAATTATAGTTGTAGCCTATTTTATCATCTAATTTTGTTTATTGAACATTTTCTTTTCATGTAGAGTTTGGCCATTATTAAAAATACAATACACTATATTGTTAGACTATAATTAATGCATAACAAATCATTTCATAGTGATAATTTTTCATGTGAAACATTTTGTCTGTCAGAAATATTATAAACTTTAGTTAAGTTCAAAAGCAATATAATTAAGTAAACAATTTAATCTGAATTTGTTGGATTTTAGAGTAATTGAGCTCTTATAATCTAATGGCAATAATATTAGGAATGATACTGGTGATGATGATACTTATAATAGTAGTATAATTAATGTAAAACTACAATGTTATGATTCCATCATTATAATCCAATTTATTTTCACAATTGTCAAATCATGATTCAGCCTGGAATTGTCAAATCCTCTATAAGAGAAGAATAAAAACGTAAAAAGTTGATATTTTCATAAAGATCTGGAAAACAATGGCATCTTCCCCACTCTGGCCCTGTATAGGTTAGATAGGGCCCCATTGAGTTGAAGGTCACATGCTAAGGAGAGGCCATGTTGAACAGATGTACAGTGTCTTTGGTTCAGATTGGCGTAAGGAGCTCAGATGGGGGTTGGTTGGTGGGGTGAAGGGCTGTGCAGCGAGAAAGAGAGAGCTGACAGGCTTATAGATGCTATGGGACTCAGGAGCGCTCATGTGAATGTTCACATCCCACTCGGCACAGACGTCAATTCAACGTCTATACCACTTTGGTTCAACATTGATTCAACCAGTGTGTGCCTGGTGGGATGTGAATGCTGATGGTACGGCTCACGTAGCACACAAACGTTTGCTCACATATCCACATATCCGTATACAACAGTCGCACTCCAGGAACTTCTATGTCATAAAAGAAAACTAGGTGACCTTCATGGATGGACAATATGGACAGTGGGTCTATAAGGGTTACTGTAAAGCCTACATTTTGGACGCCATAAGGACAGAATATTCTGGATGGATTGTGCTGTGAAGTGAATGGCTGGCTAATTAATGCAGAAGTGCTTGGTTGCAGACCTTCCTGTGTGTGTGTGTGTGTGTGTGTGTGCTTACGGAGATTCCCCTTTCTTCCTCTAAAGGGCTGTCCTGCAGCTGATGAAGGGTCTTGTCGAATAGAAAGTCTTTAACACTTGCTCCTGAGAGCGTGAGGAGCAAATGTGTCTGGGCCTGCCCGCTGCCAAATTCCCACTGGTGCTGTCTACAGCCAGTCAAGCGGAATGAGGGAGAGGAGGGAGACAGAAAAGAGAGGGACTGAAATAAAGAGAAGGAGAGAGAGGACTTGCACTCTGTCTGGGGAGAGCGAGATGGGTGGCTGTGGCACAGCTTTTGGACCGTGTCTTATATCACTGTGCCAACTGCCAAGGCCAACAGAGACAGCTCAAGCCACCTAAACAAAGTCACAAGACGGCGGCTGACGTTAGGGTAGTAGCGCCACTCCTTTACCTTTTTAGTCACTGTCAAAGTCAGAAGGTGTTTTCTCTGGGGTTTTTCCCTTTCAATTCGACTATAAAAGTTTTTCAACCGAAAATGTGTGACTAAAAATGAGTGTGGGTATGTGCGTGCAGGGTGGATGTGTTACCACTTGGCCCTTAGTCCACTGTCGTTTAAAAAAAATATATGTTTCCATCCAACTGGAACCATATTAATGAGTTTCAAAATTCTGATGAAATGGTAGACATAATATGAACTGCCATCAAAGTAGGCATTTTATAGGCCCCTTCCACATCGGACGTCCATAAAGCGCAGCTGAAATGACCATGTGTCACAACTCGCTTGGGTTAGAATGGGGGTGCGTTCAGCTGGGAACAACGTTGTAGAATGATCAGATAGAAAATGTTATGTAAAACAAACTTGCCTCTCTGACATCTAGAATAAGGAATCGTGTCGTCTCTATTTCATGACATTTCTATCTGCATCGTTCCACAGCGTTTGACTGCTGAACGTGGCTCTGTTAGGCCCCAGTGTGTTTTCTTCTGCTGCAATGGAGGACCTACGCCCTTTGACCTTCTATCGGGTCAAAACAAGGCAGTCACTGCATCTTAACCAAGCCAGTCTTGTTACTCAGTAACAATGGCTGCCCAAACAAAATCAAACCCTTGGGGCCATGCTCTAAGTCCAGCTTGGTTGAATAAAAATGGAATAAGGATGAAAAAGGAAACCAGTGGTGATGTGTATTTATTGTACAGGGAAATATGCATGCACAGCCACTCATGCCTGTCAACACACATAAACACTAATGCGAGGACACAAACAGACAAGCCAATAGCGCTGAAGTGTGCTTGAGCATCACTCGCCGCCAGCTAGCAGTTCAGGGCCAATGTGCTATTCACATGTAGGTCGGGTGCACTCGGGGGAGATGACTAACACACTTTATGGGCATGCCACGGTCATTACTCTGCCGAGAGTCGCTTGGCGAGAGCCGAGCAGACTTCTCCTTCTGCAATGCACAGTGGTTTGATCCAATTCAGCCCCCCTCCATTTTTTACGAGCTACAGGCTCTTGTAACACATTTTGCTGATGGAGCAGAAAGGGATCTTTGATATTTGTCTTTTTTTTTAAAAAGTCACATCTGTCGGCCGTTCCAAAATTGAGTGCCTGGAGGGAAAAGGCCATCACCTGGTTTCAGCTTCGCAAGTCTTGTTAAAATGTAAGAGAAAGAAGAAAAGGGGCCAACTCTGAGATATTTTTAACATATTGAAATAGTTGATGATGGGAGTTGAATGTAAGCTTTAGCTCCGGGTACTTGGTTGTATTTTGGAGAAGTTTTAAAGACTGGCAACACATTTAGCTACTTTTCAAAATGACTGCCATAAAGAGAAGGTGTGATGATAGGGGATCTTGGAGGCCCCGACTGAAGTCGTAGCTAGTGTGCTAGGTGTGAACGTCCACTTTGATTAAGGGGACTAGATGTGTGAAGCGAGTGTGTATTGTGTGTGTGTGAATGGTGGTGTGTGTGTGTATGTTCAATGTGCCTGTGTGTATCTTCATGGCATGGGAGTCGAGAGTTACAGCGGGCACTAAAACTCCATCCGCTCACTCCTTCTCCTAAGACTTAAAACAACCAGCTCCACCTGCTCGCAATCTACACTTCAAACAACACACACTGCCAAAAGGAAGCTTCTTCTCATGAACGGGTGCAGACTTTACCATACCCCCTATTACCACTTACCGACGTTGATGGTACTCACTCTTAATGACTTAAACGTGATGCAGCTTGCACAGAATGTACGATAGTCGAGAGTGACGATAATCGTCCCAGTTCCCACTACAACCTCCTGAAGGTTTTGTCTGTGGGAAGCGTTCTGCTAACCTTTGCATTGAACGTTAAAGACGTGAATAAATGCATGAATAAATGCATGAATAAGCATACCAAGTTAGGGGAAAAAGACAAAAATGCAAAAGCCAAACCGGTGAGGCAACTTTTTGTCTTTCGTGCATCCTGTGCACTAAAACACCAAATGTCTTGGTGTTGAGTTGAGGCAGACATTGTTTTACTGCGTAGCCGATCTGACACCTCTCCAATTGGGGAGACGGGACTGAGGGAGCTGTGAAGTGTGTGTGTGTGTGGTGTGTGTGTTTCTCTGACTATGTGTATGCATGTTTGGTCTTTGTCTCTGAGTGTGTATGTGTGTGTGTGTGAACACAGTGTATTTTCAGTGGCACAAGCCCCTCTGGGTGGCACAGAGTGCTCTCCCCCACAGGGCTATTGAGATAAGTTTCTCTATTATAGTGGAATGAAATGCTTTACGCAATCCAAGGCAATAGGTTTAATATATACGCCTAAGGGACCCCTATCTGTAGTAATCTCCTCACAGGAGATGTCTTGTCATTGTGATTTATTTACATATTAATGTTTCCTCTGTAGATTGTTTATCTAGGGCAAGCTGTAATCACGCAGCGAATGAGTGTCCATGTCAAGTGTTTGTGAAGAGTGTGCAGATATCTTTTTGAAGGATTCAATCTTAGTGTAGCATTTGAAAGAATGGCATTTCTGAGAGTGGTTTGATCAACACTGATGTGACTTCTATTATTATCATTGGTAGATGTTGTAAAACCTAGAAGATAAAAGGACTGAACGAAATATGTCAACCCCTTCCCTCTGTGCCCAGTCAGGCTACTAACAGCCCCCCCACACACACACATCCCTCCCACACACACCACCTCCCACTTAACCAGGTTCAGTGCCCAGATCCAATCCCCCTATTCCTAATTAATCAATCGGACGGATCCATTCATTGCCCCTCTCTCAATTTCTCCATCCCCATGGGGAAGGGGTTTGAAACAAGCAGACAGTTCAAAGACCCCTCGCTTAAAGGATTCACTGGAATATAGTGGTTGATGGAGCTAGAGAAAGAGATGAAGATAGACATGGATAGTAGAGAGAGAAAGAGAAATACGCTATATACCTTTATCTAGTTAAGATGAAACCATATGGTGACTGAACTTCCAATCACCTTCTGGGGTCCACACCACCACACCAGCTCACAGATTGTGTGTATCAAAGCCTTTCGACCCATAGGCATGGGTCCAGTAGATAGCTACATCTGCAAGGCAGTGAGAGTGTTCACCCAGGGCTGCCCTTTTCTACAGGGATTATCCACAAACCCCCTGCCCTGCGAGAAGCCTCCCATGCCGGGTGAGAGATGTATGATTGCAGGGTTGAGCTCCGCACTCTGGTTCTCCGCTGAGCCGTAGTCGAAAGGCTTATCAGTTATTGAACCTGAACCTGAACAGAGAGAGAGAGAGAGAGCAACAGAGAAATAAAGAGAGTGACAGAGCGAGAGAAGCAGAGAGGCAGAGAGAAAGCTACTTGTTCAGTATTGGCCAGCCAGTTTATTTCAAAGGGTGTTGAGAGTGTTGACAATGCAGGACAGAGTGACCGAGGTGAGATTGGGGGGAGCTGTGGTAAAATGAGTGGGGAAGAGGGGGTGAGGAAGGAGGGGTAAAGGGGGTTGGGGATGGTGGTGGGCTCTGGGAAGGTGTGAGCATCAGAGAAGGGAGATTTTATCTCCTGCCTTGGACCAGTGCCACATATCTACTGTATCCGCTACATCTTCAATTAGATTAGCTTAATCCAGCTCTAGCCTGGGAAGAAAGATCCAGCACTCTTTATTTTTTTCCCTCCCTCCGTCTCTCTTTCTCTCTCTCGCTCACCACCCTGTTACCAGATGAAAAGTCTGGGCTGTGATGCAGGCTGGAAGGAATCCGCCAGTGTTTTTAATGAATCTGACAAAACAACCGAGTGCCGATCAATGGCAACATTGTGCCATAATTTTCAAGACAGCATCTCTGACCATGTCAGAGAGAGAGTGAGAGAGACTGCAAGAGAGATAGATGGAGAGATAGAAGGAGAGAAATAGACAGAGAGACTGCAAGATAATCAGCTATGTAGTGCTAGGGCAAAAATTCAAAAGGCATTGTTTGCTTTTGCTCAGCCGGTTATGAGATTATACTGTCCAATAACTTTTATTATCGCCTAATTCAAGGAACTATAGGGCTGTATACCTTCTGTGATGATTTAGTGCGTAAACAGAACTCAGTGGGCTTATCCACAGGCAGCCGTTTAGGCCCAGAGCTTGTAGCTGGGTAGACAGCTTGGCACTGTGGTATGCCAAAGAGGAAGAACGAAAGGTTCACCGGTCCTCATTCAAACAGGTAGACTTTTAAACAAACCACAGTAGACAATGCTTCTCTTTATCTCCTCTGTTTACTTTCTCTTTCTTCATCTCCCTGTCACTCTTTCATTCTGTCCTTTCCCACCCTTTACTGTACCCCTGATTCCCATCCTTTAATAATTTCTTTATTACCTTCCCTTTGCTCTTCTTCACTCCTTCCCCCCTTTGAATGAACCTTATCTGAGTTTGGTTGTAATTGTAGTAATATTTTCCCTTCCCGTTATCTGCCAGCCTTGTGATATAGAAATCCCAGAAGCTAGGAGACAGGGCTATTTACTGCCCCATGGTCCTTTGTTGTGTCCACTTGTTCATAAGGGCTGACAGTCAGACGACTCACTTCCTCTATTGAAGCGGAAAGAGGAGTCTGCAGGTCTCTGCCTCGTTCTGTGACATTGTTTCATGTGAACGCGAAATGACGTGACTGTATGCAAAACATGCAGTTTGAGTTCAAGCACTGACACTTACATGACATGTTTGCCATGGCGTTCTCTTTCAACCTGTCCCCATCGCCCTTGGCTTCTCCAAGAACAGGTTCCTCATTTGTCAGACATCACAAAAGGAGAGATTAGTACAAATGTAGGAAAACACACGAGGATGTCAATGGGCTGTAATTCAATCTGTTGCTGTAGGGGGTCGGAGGGTGCCTAAGTGCAAGGCACTTGAGGTGTAGCAGGTTTTCAATACCCGGCAGAACGTTGAAGAGTGTGAAACCAATCGCCAGGGACATGAAAGTGAGCAGGAACACACAGTGGGGTCAAATAACCCCCCGACCAGATGGGAATGGTCAGTGAACAAGGGGGTCAATGTTTATACCATTGGTGTCAGAAGACGGATCTGAAAACATTACCCCAAAGCCACTTTTGCCCCCTCTGAATCCCTATGGGACCGGGGGCTAAAAGTGTGGTGATGATTAGAGATTCAATTTAGCTCTCCATCAATCAGTGCTGGAAGGAGGAAGGCGAGCGCTGTTGATAGCCCAGCCCTTTAAAACCAGACTGGGTTGTTCTCTTGGGAGTAGGCGTTTTTTCTGCTTTGCTAATTAAGCGGCAAAGCAGCCACTGCACTTACTTATTCATGAATCTTCACTTCGATCGGTGCAGGAGACCACTAGGTCACTCGACTCTAAACCCTAATTAGTCCATCACTAATGGCTGAGCTTCTAGACGATCCATACAATCTGAACATCGACGGTCAGCCGCTACATGCCATCTCTCTTCTGACCTTTACTTCTGGTCTTGTGTTGCTTGTTTGAGAACAAATTTGAGAATTTCCCCCTCCTGGAACATTATTTCCATAGTTAATTTTTTTTTCTGCATCTCCAATTTGAGTAGGTACTTTTAATCTTAATTGAGTTTAAGCTACAGTATTTAATTCTCTCTCCCAGATCCTCGTCTTAGTGTGCTTGGTTTCATTTGACTACAAGCCTAAAGAGAGATCAAATGGGATGAGGTGTCATGCCCTTTGATTTCCTCCACAGCGTTAGTACTAACAGAGAAAGTCAGGATGTGGCACAAACATTCTCCCAACTCATTTCCTCACTTGTTTGTTATGCTCATTCATAGACTAGCAGGTTGGAAAAATCATGCATCCCCTGACAATGCGGGTCAGTAAGACGTCACACGCACAAACCACATCAGTCCTGTAACCAACACACTACCCCCACGCAGACTAGTTAAGTTTAGTCTAGTTTTGGTGGTGGTGGTGACATCACTGCTCAGGGACAGTGAGTCCATCCATCTATCCATTGCAGCCTTGTGTGGTGTGGCTTTTAGAGCTATAAACACAGGTCCTGAGTCAGATTTACAGGCACCTGGGCTTTGGGCCTCATTAGTTTCTGCCCACTCTTAGTGGTTCTTTGTGGTTCAGGGTCAGGTCTAGTGTTTGCGTCCCAAATGCCACCCTATTCCCTATATAGTGCACTATATTTGACCAGAGTCCTATATAAAGTAGTGCACTACATGAGGAATAGGGTGCCATTTGGGAAGCAACCTATGACCAGTCAAGCAGGGGATGATCCACGCCCTGCGGTCTGGACTGACTCGGCCAGTCCCAAACGAACCCCACCTAAACCAGACCACCAAGAGCTCTCATACGTATGTGTGTGTGTGTGTCTAAGGTAGATGGCACATACATATGTGTGTTCATTGAATTAGGTTGCATATTTTGTCTGACATATAGGTAGGTATAGTACATTTAGAATATTTTATTTTATTTAACCATGCAAATCACATTGAGATGAACATCTTTTTTTCAAGAAAGCAGTCTTGTATTTGAATAGCCAATTAATTTGTAGCCAATTCATTTGTCATAGTTCTTATAGCCCTCAGCTGTGGCCACAGAAATAACTGAACTAACAGCTATAACTGAATGGTGAGGCAAGTCATCAGAATATGATCTTTATTAATTTGCCTGTTGGCTTTGCCACGGGCACTGTTGCAGGGATCACAGTGAGGAAGAGGGGTAAAACATTGGAAGTGAACATTAAAGCATGAAACTCACTGCCGATAGATTGCCGATAGGTACTTATCACAGTGGGTGGCCATTCCTTCTCTTGAAAGACTCAGTAGCGACTCAGTAGCGACAAACCTACCGATTCTACTTGTAGAATCGCAATGCTCGCCAGTGGCCAACAACTTGACTTTGAGCCAATTAGAGAGCACGAACGTGGGGGAGCCAACAAAAAAATAAGGAAAAAAGGGAATTTTCTCCACACAGCCACAGATGAGCCAGTCTCACTTCATATGCAATGAAGGCTATGGGATGGTAGCCAAGTGCACAGACTCAATGACAATACACTAAATGCACACAACACTAAATACTTCCCCCAAGCTAGCTAACCACTGTAGCTAGTATTGACATTATAATTAAGTCACAGCTAGCCATGTTGTGCTAGCTAGTGAATATACTTACGTTAGCTAGCTAGCTAGCTAAACATTTGACTATGGGCTGGCACTGGCAGTATGGGATTATGGAGAGTGAATTAAATTGTTTCTTCATCATTAAAATGTTTCTTGCTAGGTAGTTATGTAGCTGTGGCCATCAGGCTAGTATCAACAAGGGCTTTCTACAAAATAGCAACATTAGCGCAGAAAGCCCATTAGCCAAACGCACAGATATTTATATATGCCATGCAATGCCAAACACTTCAACCTTCTGGAGAATTTTAACAAGGCTGAGTGGCTGACGATATCCAAGGTCTTTGCTGTGTGAACACAAAAGAGATTGACTGCCGACACTGTTCAGAGGTGCTAAGTACTGTCGGCAGGCAAACGTTTGACAATCTTACCGGTGTGTCTGAGTTTTAATGGGGGGTAAAACATTAGAAGTGAATATTAACTTGTAGCGACGAGCATGACAGGAACATGGGTATGGTCAAGAGGTCTGTAATTATGACTGTCACCGCCAAACGAGAATCAAAGGTATGCATGTTTTTCTGCCTGTGTGTGTGTGTACATGTGTTTGAGAGAAAGAGACCTCTGATCAAACCTAAACTGTTTTAATCCTTCTCGCTCACCACGAGCACTTTGTGATGAACCAACTTTTTCGTCAGGGTTACCTAACCCTTTGTTCTCCTCCATCCCTGAGTGTATATTATTGAGTCTGTGTGGGTGAGTCAGTCTATCCACAATCACATCCCATACCATCACCCAATGTGATTGGCAGCCTATCAGGCAATTGACTCAACAGCTTAAAGTGAACTGTCGAAACAGTTGGGGTTAATGTATAGATCAGCGATTGACTCTGGGTGGATATAGAATGACCTTTCCAGTCCTTTAACCTCTGTTATTTATCCCTCGAGCCATATAGCCACAGTAGCTCCCTCTGTCCTTTTTATCTCCCTCCCTCGCTCCCCCTCTGCCTCCCTGCTGAGCTTTGGCCTCTATCGCCCTCAATCACACTAGCCGCTAGATAAACTAGTACAGGCTTCATAGGATGTTTGCCTCAGGGGCTACACATACCACAGGAGGTTGGTGGCACCTTAAATGGGGAGGACGGGTTCATGGTAATGGCTGTAGCGGAATTAGTGGAATGGTATCAGATACATCAACCACATGATTTCCAGGTGGTTGCCATTTGCTCCGTTCCAGCCATTATTATGAGTCGCCCTCCCCTCAGCAGCCTCCACTGATATACACACAGACACACACAGACACACACAGTCACACACAGTCACACACAGTCACACACAGACACACACAGACACACACACGCACACACGCACACACACACACACACACACACACACACACAGACACACAGACACACACAGACACACACGATCAGGGGCGTCATGCACCTCAGAAATCTGACCGGGGCCACGAGGGAGCTAAAGGGGGTTTAGCCCCCACAGTTCAAACTTTAGCCCCCTCAGTATTAGTTTTATGTCCCTATAAAAAAATTGCAAATAAGTTAAAAGGATTGAGTGACAGGTTGGCTCACCAAAGAATTCTGTATCTCTGCTGCACTGTGTCCCTGTATGTAGACAGCCTGGTCTCATAGACTAGACGTAACATAGTAAAAGTAAATCCGGGTCACTCAAATTAGTATGATATGTTACGTTTGGTATGGTAACATAAGACATAAGGTTACTTAAAGGTGCAATATGCAAAAAACGCTCAGCCATTTCCTGGTTGCTAAAATTCTAATAGTTTGCCTAATTTCAGTTTGTGACAAAACAAGCAGTCGTTGTGTGGAGAATCATGGTACCATCTAACCATTGTGAAATATATTTTCCGTAACCAAAAATATTGTATTTTCATCTGTTTGAAACTGGTGTACAAAACCCAAAGTAAAAGATGCAGAAACTAAACTTAAGAATGGGAAGCATAGAACTAGTGCACATAGAACATATCTACACTTCTTAGACTTGCTTTCAATGAGAATGACAGGTCTATAACTCAATATTTCTATGTCAATTCGCACGAGTTGCCCCAAAAAAATATGTATTGCAGTGATAAGTCAAAAACATATTGTACCTTTTGCAAATTCATAACATATTGTACATTTAGCAAATTCGGAACATATCAGAGAAATTGGAAATCATAACATATCATATAAAAATTGATGATGGACATTCTCAGATTAATACATACCATACGAAATGTAACATATCATACTAAATGGAGTTTCACAGATTTACGTACAGAATAATACAAAATGCTCTGAGACCAGGTTGCAGCAGGGGGGCTGTCAAGAATGCTGTAGGTGGGTGTAGTGGTGGAATCAAGCGCAGGACACCGAAGTATAGTCCAAAAGACTTTAGTACAAATTCCAACAAGGAAAATACGAACAAAACTTGCCCGAAGGCGAAACGACGCACGAAGGCGACACAAACAAAAGGCGCACTAAACAGGTGCGTAAACGCTCCAACAAAGTGGAGTGAAACTCAACCGAGCGAAAAAACAAGCACAACACACGACATAAAATAATCACACACAAACACAGACACACCCAACGAGACTTAAATAGAACACTAATGAGGACTAACTAGACACAGGTGTACAACATCAAGACCAAACCAAACGAACATGAAACATAGATCGGTGGCAGCTAGTACTCGGGGACGACGACCGCCGATGCTTGCCCGAACCAGGAGGAGGAGCAGCCTCGGCCGAAACCGTGACAGTACCCCCCTTGACGCGCGGCTCCAGCCGTGCGCCGACCCCGGCCTCGGGGACGACCAGGAGGACGCGGAGCAGGGCGCGCGGGATGGTCCCGGTGGAACTCCGACAGGAGAGATGGGTCTAGGATGTCCCTCCGCGGCACCCAGCACCGCTCCTCCGGGCCGTACCCTCCCACTCCACGAGATACTGGAGACCCCCCATCCGGCGTCTGGAGTCCAAGATGGACCGAACGGTGTACGCCGGAGCCCCTCGATGTCCAATGGGGGCGGAGGAGTCTCTCCTATCTCATTGTCCTGGAGTGGACCAGCTACCACTGGCCTGAGAAGAGACACATGGAACGAGGGGTTAATATTCTTATATTCAACAGGTAGATGTAACCTATAACACACCTCGTTCAATCTTCTCAGGACTTTAAAGGGCCCCCACAAACCGCCGACCCAGCTTCCGGCAGGGCAGGCGGAGGGGCAGGTTTCTGGTAGAGAGCCAGACTCGATCTCCGGGTGCGTACACCGGCCCCTCACTGCGGTGGAGATCGGCGCCGCCTTGTGACGAAGGACGGCCCGCTGCAGGTGGACGTGGGCAGCGTTCCACGTCTCTTCCGAGCGCCTCATCCAATCATCCACCGCAGGGGCCTCGATCTGGCTCTGCTGCCATGGTGCCAGAACCGGCAGGTAACCCAATACACATTGGAAAGGGGTTAGGTTAGTAGAGGAGTGGCGGAGAGAGTTCTGGGCCATCTCGGCCCAGGGAATGTAACGCGCCCACTCCTCAGGCCGGTCCTGGCAATACGACCTCAGAAACCTACCCACATCCTGGTTAACACGTTCTACCTGCCCATTACTCTCCGGGTGGTACCCCGAGGTAAGGCTAACCGAGACCCCCAGACGCTCCATAAACGCTCTCCACACACGGGAGGTAAACTGAGGGCCTCGATCAGACACTATATCCTCGGGGACCCCGTGAATGCCGGAATACGTGGGTAAATAGGGCCTCAGCGGTCTGTAGGGCAGTAGGAAGACCCGACATAGGGAGAAGACGACAGGCCTTAGAGAACCGGTCCACAACGACCAGGATGGTGGTATTCCCCTGAGAGAGGGGAAGGTCTGTTACAAAATCCACCGAGAGGTGGGACCATGGTCGTTGTGGAACGGGTAGGGGCTGTAACTTACCCCTGGGCAGATGTCGGGGCGCCTTACACTGGGCGCACACCGAGCAGGAGGAAACGTAAACCCTCACATCCCTAGCCAAAGTAGGCCACCAGTATTTAGTGCTAAGGCAATGCACTGTCCGGCCAATACCGGATGTCCAGAGGAGGGTGACGTGTGAGCCCAGTAGATGAGTCGATCCCGAATCTCGAGCGGAACGTACCTCCGACCCTCGGGACATTGTGGAGGGCTGGGGTCTGTACGCAACGCTCGCTCGATCTCGGCATCGACCTCCCACACCACCGGTGCCACAAGGCAAGACTCCGGTAGTATGGGAGTAGGCTCAACGGACCTCTCCTCCGTGTCATACCGCCGGGACAGTGCATCTGCCTTACCATTCTGGGACCCAGGGATGTACGTGATTTTAAATACGAACCTGGTGAGAAACATATTCCATCGAGCCTGGCGAGGGTTCAGTCTCCTCGCTGCCCGGATGTACTCCAGGTTCCGATGGTCAGTCAAAATGAGGAAAGGGTGTTGAGCCCCCTCAAGCCAATGCCTCCACACCTTAAGGGCTTGAACTACAGCTAACAGCTCCCTGTCCCCAACGTCATAGTTACGCTCCGCCGGGCTGAGCTTTTTGGAGTAAAAAGCACAGGGGCGGAGTTTAGGTGGCGAGCCGGACCGTTGAGAGAGAACGGCCCCTATACCAGCCTCAGACGCGTCCACCTCAACCTGAAATGGAATTGTGGGATCCGGATGCGCCAGCACCGGAGCCGACGTAAACAGGTCCTTCAGTCTCCCAAAGGCCCTGTCCGCATCAGCTGACCACTGCAGGCGCACCGGACCCCCCTTCAGAAGGGACGTGATGGGAGCTGCCACCTGTCCAAAACCCCCGGATAAACCTCCGGTAGTAATTGCAAAACCCAAGAACTGCTGCACCTCTTTTACAGTGGTTGGAGTTTGCCAATTACGCACAGCGGACACACGATCCACCTCCATTCTCACCCCTGACGCGGACAACCGATAACCCAAAAAGGAGACCGACTCCTGGAAAAACAGACATTTCTCTGCCTTGACATATAGGTCGTGCTCCAACAGCCTCCTCAATACCCGTCGCACCAGGGTTATATGCTCGGCTCGGGTAGACGAGTACACCAGAATATCATCAATGTACACGACCACCCCTGGTCCCTGCATATCCCGGAAAATGTCATCTACGAAGGATTGGAAGACTGATGGAGCATTCATCAACCCATATGGCATGACAAGATACTCGAAATGACCTGACGTGGTACTAAACGCCGTTTTCCATTCATCGCCTCCCTAATGCGCACCAAGTTATACGCGCTCCTGAGATCCAATTTTGTGAAAAACCGCGCCCCATGCAATGACTCCGTCATGGTCGCAATCAGAGGGAGTGGATAACTGTATTTCACAGTAATCTGATTGAGACCACGGTAATCAATGCACGGGCGCAACCCTCCATCTTTCTTTTTCACAAAAAAGAAACTCGAAGAGGCGGGGGAAATGGAAGGCCGAATGTATCCCTGTCTCAAAGATTCGGCTATGTAAGTCTCCATAGCTTTCCTCTCCTCTTGAGACAAAGGATACACATGGCTCCGTGGGAGCGCTGCTCCTGCCTGGAGATCAATCGCACAATCCCCCTGTCTATGGGGAGGCAACTGCGTCGCCCTAGTTTTGCTAAACACAAGAGCTAAATCCCCATATTCAGGCGGAATGTGCAGTGCGGGCACTTGGTTTGGACTTTCCACCGAAGTCGCCCCCACGGAAACACCCAGACATCGCCCCTCACACTGAGCAGACCACCCATCGAGAGCCCTCTGTTGCCACGAAATAGCAGGGTTATGGGTGCTTAACCAGGGAATCCCCAGCACCACTGGGTACGCAGGAGAGTCGATCAGATACAGCTGTATAGTCTCTTCATGACCCCCCTGCGCACACATCCTAAGTGGCGCTGTGACCTCCCTGATCAACCCCGACCCCAACGGGCGGCTATCTAAGGCATGTACGGGAAAAGGTTTGTCAACAGGCAGGAGAGGGATCCCTAACTCTAAACAAAACTTTCGATCAACAAAATTCCCAGCTGTGCCTGAATCTACTAGCGCCTTATGCTGGGAATGAGGTGCAACCTGTGGAAAACCAACAGGTATACAAAAGTGCGCAACAGAAAGCTCTGGGTAAGCGGGGCGTCTACTCACCTGGGAGGCCCCCCCAGTGCGTGGCCTGTTGTCCTCTCCCTCGGAGAACCCTCCCCAGCACCTGGCCGCAGTGTGCCCTCCACGACCGCACTTGGTGCAGGAGACAGGCCCCCTCGGGCTCTTCCTCCTCCGCTCTCTAGCGCCAGCGCCCCCGAGCTCCATGGGGCACGGCTCGGAGGCGCTGGAGGGTGAAATGGACGGACCCCCCTCGGAACGTCCGCGGGTAGCTAGCAGGTTATCCAGCCTGATGGACATGTCGACCAACTGGTCGAACGAGAGGCTGGTGTCCCTACAGGCCAGCTCCCGACGGACGTCCTCGCGAAGACTACATCTGTAGTGATCGACGAGAGCCCGCTCATTCCACCCTGCATCTGCCGCTAGAGTACGGAATTCTAGGCGAACTCCTGGGCACTCCTCCTCCCCTGCCGGAGGAAGACCAGACGCTCCCCGCCGCTTTCCCCTCCGGGGATGGTCAAACACCGCCCTGAAGCGGCGGGAGAACTCGTCGTAGGTGATGGTATCCGCGTCGATCCTCCTCCACTCGCGTTGGCCCATTCCAACGCCTTCCCGGAAAGGCAGGAGATCAGGGCGGACACGCTCTCATGTCCCGAGGGCGCCGGGTGCACGGTGGCCAGGTACAGCTCCACCTGGAGAAGGAATCCCTGACACCCGGCCGCGGTCCCATCGTAGGCCCTCGGGAGTGAGAGTCGAACTCCTCGGGGTTCCGGAACGGAAATGGGCTGACTGGCCGATGGTGCTGGCATGGAGGATGGCGGTGGAGGAGTCCCCCAGCCTCGGATGGTGGTGATCACCTCCTGCAGTGCGGACCCCATCTGCAGGATCTGGTCACTTTGTTCCCGGACCTTGTCCTCCAGCGTCGCCTGGGCTGCTGCGGCTCCTGCTGATTCCATTCTTAATGGTGTGTGATTCTGTCAAGAATGCTGTAGGTGGGTGTAGTGGTGGAATCAAGCGCAGGACACCGAAGTATAGTCCAAAAGACTTTAGTACAAATTCCAACAAGGAAAATACGAACAAAACTTGCCCGAAGGCGAAACGACGCACGAAGGCGACACAAACAAAAGGCGCACTAAACAGGTGCGTAAACGCTCCAACAAAGTGGAGTGAAACTCAACCGAGCGAAAAAAACAAGCACAACACACGACAGAAAATAATCACACACAAACACAGACACACCCAACGAGACTTAAATAGAACACTAATGAGGACTAACTAGACACAGGTGTACAACATCAAGACCAAACCAAACGAACATGAAACATAGATCGGTGGCAGCTAGTACTCCGGGGACGACGACCGCCGATGCCTGCCCGAACCAGGAGGAGGAGCAGCCTCGGCCGAAACCGTGACAGGGGCAATGGAAAGCCACTGGGCGGTTAGGTAGAACTCCTTTGGGTTTCCATAAAAGTGGGAAAAAACGCTTCTCATCTCTCATCTCTGTTGTAGGCTAAGTGAATACCGTGATAAGCCTCCGACTGTAATATTTGATTTTGATTTAAAAGGGCGGGGTCAAGTTTACCGTTGAAACTGCTTCACTCTTAGTTATAGCTGTAAAACGTGTTAGTGTTATTAGCCTTAGCCTATTTAGCTAGCTCGAACCAGCTAATCTGCCATGATGGATATCAGAAATTGGCTTTGCCAAAGTATCCAAACAAAGGAGGAGAGCGAAGAGCAGCAGCAGCATCAAACCACTGATGCTCCCGAGCTCCAGCTAGCTCCGTGTGCAGAACCTACCCACCCTTCCGCAAGTGTCGCCATAATGGCTCTTGGAACAGAGGAGCCAGCCCAGGTTAACCTAGAATCCTACCCTAGCCACAGGTATTCTGTCCAAAAACATTCATTTAATAGCGACTGGTTCATAGGAAGAGAGTGGCTGGAATACTCGGTTACTGCAGATGCTGCATTTTGTTTCTCATATCGAAAGTTCTGTGTTGGGTCCAATGCTGACGTAGACAAGGCCTTCACCCAAACTGGGTATTCTAACTGGAAGAATGCTATTGATAGTACCAAAGTATTGGCTAGGCATGCATCAAGCAAAGAGCACTTGAAATGCACTGCACTGTGGAAATAAAAACTAGTTTGAAGTGCTATGGGAACATCAGTGTCAACACTTGTTAATGATGGGCAGCTGGCAAGAAATCGAATATATTTGTCGCCGATTGTGGGCATTATTGAGTTCCTTTTGGGACGTCCACAGCTACATGCGATAACTCATTTTCCACTTTGACAAACGTGTTCAGTCAGCACAGAAGAAGCGTGCTGCACCCGAGTAAAGCTCAACTAATCCAACTTGTATTTGAGGGGGATCTTACAAGAAGATTTTTGGGAGAATGGAATGATCGATTACTCAGGAAATTTCACAGAGCATCAAGGAAGCTGCAAATCTTTTGAAACGGTAAGATTGAAACAATCCAGCTGGTTGTTTTTAGCTAAATCTTGCTTTATTGTGTAGGGCGCTGCCCATGGTGCTGATAGAGCGCACCAAGATTTTGTGCCATTGAACCTGTCACTTGTCAAAAGCATTTTTTGAACTTTTATGTTTATCAGGGTATAGCGTGATATAAGCAGAATTCAATATAATTCCAATGCAAGAACCCAAATGACACCCATGGGTATAGCTACATTTAAGTGATAACACCAGAGAAGCCAGTGTTTGTTGGATATTTTGGCACAGGTGTTGTTATAGCCAACCGTGCCAATATAGCCAACAAACACCGGCTTCGAGGGCATTATCACTTTTATACAACGGGTTACCAACATATTCAAATAATCATTGACATATTTTCATTAAAAACGTTCTTTTGATTAATTTATTAGTACTATTTCATCCTTCCACAAGATATATTCCTAACACAAATCTAGGGTTGCTAGAGACGCGACCCAGTCGTTCAGTCTTTTTGTTCATAGAGAATGTGTTCACTCGTCAGAACACTGTTGTTCAGAGGAGCTAGTGTGATGAGTGTGATAGAAGGGGTCAGGCGCAGGAGGGTAATCACCAAATGCAGAGTTTATTCTGTCGTACACAAATAGCGTTGGATAGCGACAAACAAAACAGGCACAGGGGAAAATCTACCCTGGCAATACAAGGTAACGGTAGCTCCAAACAATAACAGGCACAGGGGAAATATCTACCCCGGCAATAACAAGGTACGAGTAGCTCCACCGAGCTACACTACTCTCACAATTAAACAATCACCCACAATGACAAGGGGGGCAGAGGGAACACTTATACACAGACTAATGAGGGGATAAGAACCAGGTGTGTGTGATTGACAAGACAAGACAAATGGAATGATGAATAATGGAGCGGCAGTGGCTAGTAAGCCGGTGACGACGAACGCCGAAGCCTGCCCGAACATGGAGGGGAGGCAGCCTCGGCGGAAGTCGTGACAGCTAGACAACAACACAGCTACAGTAACACAATCACTTCAAACTGAGGCTGGAAAGACTGCACATTAGCTGCGTGTGATTGTACCTTTTTTCAATGGATTTTGTTTTTGTGTATATCCATAAAAATTATGCCATCTGATTCATGATTTCGACCAGCTGTGAAATGCTGCCTGCCTTTCTGTCTCGTCCCGACTCCTGACACGTTCAATACTATGGACAGCAGGAGATCGAATTTGAATATTGAAACAGTGTTGCAAATGTCGGAGAGACAGACAGCAAGGTTTATACAAATCTCCACTGTTGAAAACTAAATGTTAGTTTAAAAGTAATGTGAGATAATGTCTAGATTATTTTTATAGTGGAGATCAAGTTTATAAAGTGCCTGACTGGGTTGATGAGACAGTGGATTGCGCAGTCAGATGGAACAGTGTAAATAGGCATTTTAACGTCATAGATTTAGCTGGTGGTAACTTGTGGAATAGACACCGGCTGGAATGCGGTTTTAACCAATCAGCATTCAGGTTTAGACCCACCCGTTGTAGAAATCTGTATGTTTCATCATAGAAATAGAAAGGCTACATTCTATTATTGTCACGCCCTGGCTCTGGGGACTCTTATATGTTGAGCCAGGGTGTTAGTTTCTATGTGTAGTGTCTATGTTTTGTTTTCTATGTGTTCTTTTCTAGATCGTGTATTTCTGTGTTGGCCGGGGTGGTTCCCAATCGGAGGCAGCTGTGTCTTGTTGTCTCTGATTGGGAACCATACCATACTTAGGCAGCCTGTTGTGCACTTGTCATTTGTGGGATCTTGTTCCGTTTAGGTTTGTGTTGTATGACCGAGGACTTCACGTTTCGTTTTGTTATTGTTATAGTACTCAATAAAAGATGTACGCATATCACGCTGCGCCTTGGTCCACTTATTACGATGATCGTGACAGAAGATCCCACCATAACAGGACCAAGCAGCGTGTCCAGGAGCAGACAGCCTGGACTTGGGAGGAGATCTTGGACGGGCAGAGATCCTGGACTTGGGAGGAAATCCAGGCCGGAATGGATCGCCGTCCGTGGGGGGAGACGGTGGAGGCGCGCCATAGAGAGGAGCAGCGGCGCCAACCGTGCCGACGTCGGACACGCAAGAGGCAACCCCAATAAAAATTTTTTTGGGGGCACACGGCATGGACGACGGGGCTGCTGGAGGCAGCTACAGGGCGAGTTTGTGGATTAGGAGAGGAAGCCACCGGGTTTGGGGGGCTGGAAGGGAGGTTGGCGGAGCCTAGAGGTAGAGCAGAGCAAACTCCCCGTACTCAGACTAGGCAGCGTGAGACTGGGCAGGTTCCGAGGTATGCGGAGCTGCGTACTGTGCCGCGAGTGGTCCGGCACAGTCCTGTACGTCCTGTGCTAGCACCACGCACTTGTCGTGCTAAGGTGGGCATGCAGCCAGGACGGAGTGTGCCGGCTCAACGCTCGTGGCCTCCAGTACCCCTCCTCGGCCAGTGCCACGTGCTGTAGTGCCAGTACGAGTACACAGCCCTGTACGTCCTGTGCTGATGCCTCACACAGAGTGTGTAAAAATAGGCATTCAGCCAGGACGGGTTGTGTCAGCTCTTCGCTCCAGACCTCCAGTCCGTCTCCACAGCCCGGTCCGGCCTGTTCCTGTTCCCCGCACCAAGCCTGTGGTGCGCGTCGCCAGCCCGGCCCGGCCTGTTCCTGCCCCTCGCACCAAGCCTGTGGTGCGCGTCGCCAGCCCGGCCCGGCCTGTTCCTGCCCCTCGCACCAAGCCTGTGGTGCGCGTCGCCGGCCCGGCCTGTTCCTGCTCCCCGCACCAAGCCTGTGGTGCGCATCGCCAGCCCGGCCCGGCCTGTTCCTGCCCCTCGCACCAAGCCTGTGTTGCGCGTCGCCAGCCCGGCCTGTTCCTGCTCCCCGCACCAAGCCTGTGGTGCGCGTCGCCAGCCCGGCCTGTTCCTGCTCCCCGCACCAAGCCTGTGGTGCGCGTCGTCAGCCCGGTCCGGCCTGTTTCTGCTCCCCGCACCAAGCCAGTGGTGCGCGTCGTCAGCCCGGTCCGGCCCGTTCCTGCTCCCCGCACCAAGCCAGTGGTGCGCGTTGTCAGCCCGGTCCGGCCCGTTCCTGCTCCCCGCACCAAGCCAGTGGTGCACGTCGTCAGTCCGGCACAGCCCGTGCCTGCTCCCCGCAGCAAGCCAGTGGTGCGCGTCGCCAGCCCGGTCCGGCCCGTCCCTGCTCCCCGCACCAAGCCTGTGGTGCGCGTCGTCAGTCCGGCACAGCCCGTGCCTGTTTCACCGGTGCCTGGTCAGGTACCGGTCAGCTGCTCCACACCGGAGCCTAAGCAATCCGCTCCACCGATGTCCAGTCCAGCTCCAGCCAGCGGGGCCAGACCAGACCAGGGGCGCTACGGGGGGGTAGTTAGAGAGTGGTGGTCACGCCCGGAGCCGGATCCGCCTCCGAGGCGGAATGCCCACCCGGCCCCTCCCCTGTTGGGTTTAGTTGGCGCGGTCGCAGTCCGCGCCTTTGGGGGGGTACTGTCACGCCCTGGCTCTGGGGACTCTTATATGTTGAGCCAGGGTGTTAGTTTCTATGTGTAGTGTCTATGTTTTGTTTTCTATGTGTTCTTTTCTAGATCGTGTATTTCTGTGTTGGCCGGGGTGGTTCCCAATCGGAGGCAGCTGTGTCTTGTTGTCTCTGATTGGGAACCATACTTAGGCAGCCTGTTGTGCACTTGTCATTTGTGGGATCTTGTTCCGTTTAGGTTTGTGTTGTATGACCGAGGACTTCACGTTTCGTTTTGTTGTTTTGTTATTGTTATAGTACTCAATAAAAGATGTACGCATATCACGCTGCGCCTTGGTCCATTTATTACGACGATCGTGACAATTATGGTTTTATTGGTAGCTTATTGGTTTTTCATTGCTGTAAATGAAACTTTATGTATTGGAAACGTGTTTATGGTAGGCTGGCATTGCTTAATTGATTATGTGGGTCGAATTTGATTCACAGAAGTGTATTTACCATATCACAACGTGAGCGAGCGGCAGGATTTTCCATGTTTGAAGCGTAGGGCTTTTTATTTGGCAAGACAGCTGTGCATGGCTGCATCTCACTGTAGTAGGCTGTAGGCTATGTTTTGGTTATTTGGATCTCCAATCGCCTTTTGTTTAATGTTAATGTAACTAGCCTAAATATAGATTGTGTCATGCCTTTATCGATCAGAAATTTTGTTTACTAGGCTTATTACTTGGTACCGCTGTTTTGTTCTGTTTGCATTCGTTTGCATTCACAGTTGTGTCGGTATTCTAAGCCAAACTGCTATTCAGTATTTTGGTTTGCATGGATGAATAACTAGGCTACTAATGTCAGCATTTCGTTTGCATTATCATGGTAAGACAGCTGTGTGTACTGTGCATTTACATAGGCTGTTTGTAAAAGGGCATTGCTGTAGATGGCTGTCCCTTGTGCTGATGCAGCGCAACAGAGTCTCAGCATTTGAACGTTATGTTTATTAGGGTATAGCGTGATTATATAAGCAGAATCCATTATAATTTGAGTGCAAGAACCCAAAATTGTTTTGCCCCCTCTGCGATGTCAACAGCCCACTTAGTCACTTTATCCTGGCGCCGGGTCTGCTGGGAGGCGGTCCAGAGGGGGCTAGGCCACCAGTCCGGAAGTTGCATTTTTCAAACACCCGGAACAGCTTTTTCCTGCAATCTAGAGCATAACCATAATGCTTAATTCTATGTCAAAAATATGTATATTTCTCTGCATATCTAAGCATACCTCTTGAGCTGTCTGTATCCTTGTGACTGGTGTTTCTTTTTTTAAATAAACAAAATATGCTTCTCTGCATCTCTAGTAAAATCTGGGTAAAAGATTGAAAAGCAATTATTTTATCCATTAAAATAACATCAAATTGATCAGAAATACAGTGTAGACATTGTTAATGTTGTAAATGGCTATTGAAGCTGGAAACGGCAGATTTTAAATGGAATATCTACATAGGCGTACAGAGGCCCATTTTCAGCAACCATCAGTCCTGTGTTCCAATGTTGTGCTGATTAAAGAAGCAATCAAACTGTCTTTCTTGAGACTAGTTGAGTATCTGGAGCATCAGCAATTGTGGGTTCGATTACAGGCTGAAAATGTCCAGAAACAAATAATTTTCTTCTGAAACTTGTCAGTCTATTCTTGTTCTGAGAAATTAAGGCTTTTCCATAAAAGAAATTGCCAAGAAACTGAAGATCTCGTACAACGCTGTGTACTACTCCCTTCACAGAACAGCGCAAACTGGCTGTAACCAGAATAGAAAGAGGAGTGGGAGGCTGTCAGAGTGACCATCGGGTTCTTGGTCACCTCTCTGACCAAGGCGCTTCACCCCCAATTACTCAGTTTGGCCAGCTCTAGGAAGAGTCTTGGTGGTTCCAAACATCTTCCATTTAAGAATGAGCGAGGCCACTGTGTTCTTGGGGACAATGATGCAAAAATGTTTTGGTACCCTTACCCAGATCTGTGCCTCGACAAAATCCTGTCTCGGAGGTCTACGGACAATTCCTTCGACCGCATAACTTGGTTTTTGCTCTGACATGCACTGTCAACTGTGGGACCTTATATAGACAGGTGTGTGACTTTTCAAATAATTTCCAATCCATTGAATTTACCACAGGTGGACTCCAATCATTTTGTAGAAACATCTCAAGGATGATCAAAGGAAACAAGAAGCTCAATTTCTAGTCTCATAGCAAAGGGTCTGAATACTTATGTAAATAAGCTATTTAAAAATATATATACAGTGGGGAAAAAAAGTATTTAATCAGCCACCAATTGTGCAAGTTCTCCCACTTAAAAAGATGAGAGAGGCCTGTAATTTTCATCGTAGGTACACGTCAACTATGACAGACAAAATGAGGAAAAAAATTCCCGAAAATCACATTGTAGGATTTTTAATGAATTTATTTGCAAGTTATGGTGGAAAATAAGTATTTGGTCAATAACAAAAGTTTCTCAATACTTTGTTATATACCCTTTGTTGGCAATGACACAGGTCAAACGTTTTCTGTAAGTCTTCACAAGGTTTTCACACACTGTTGCTGGTATTTTGGCCCATTCCTCCATGCAGATCTCCTCTAGAGCAGTGATGTTTTGGGGCTGTCGCTGGGCAACACCGACTTTCAACTCCCTCCAAAGATGTTCTATGGGGTTGAGATCTGGAGACTGGCTAGGCCACTCCAGGACCTTGAAATGCTTCTTACGAAGCCACTCCTTTGTTGCCCGGGCGGTGTGTTTGGGATCATTGTCATGCTGAAAGACCCAGCCACGTTACATCTTCAATGCCCTTGCTGATGGAAGGAGGTTTTCACTCAAAATCTCACGATACATGGCCCCATTCATTCTTTCCTTTACACGGATCAGTCGTCCTGGTCCCTTTGCAGAAAAACAGCCCCAAAGCATGATGTTTCCACCCCCATGCTTCACAGTAGGTATGGTGTTCTTTGGATGCAACTCAGCATTCTTTGTCCTCCAAACACGACGAGTTGAGTTTTTACCAAAAAGTTCTATTTTGGTTTCATTCTCCCAATCCTCTTCTGGATCATCCAAATGCACTCTAGCAAACTTCAGACGGGCCTGGACATGTACTGGCTTAAGCAGGGGGACACGTCTGGCACTGCAGGATTTGAGTCCCTGGCGGCGTAGTGTGTTACTGATGGTAGGCTTTGTTACTTTGGTCCCAGCTCTCTGCAGGTCATTCACTAGGTCCCCCCGTGTGGTTCTGGGATTTTTGCTCACCGTTCTTGTGATCATTTTGACCCCACAGGGTGAGATCTTGCTTGGAGCCCCAGATCGAGAGAGATTATCAGTGGTCTTGTATGTCTTCCATTTCCTAATAATTGCTCCCACAGTTGATTTCTTCAAATCAAGCTGCTTACCTATTGCAGATTCAGTCTTCCCAGCCTGGTGCAGGTCTACAATTTTGTTTCTGGTGTCCTTTGACAGCTCTTTGGTCTTGGCCATAGTGGAGTTTGGAGTGTGACTGTTTGAGGTTGTGGACAGGTGTATTTTATACTGATAACAAGTTCAAACAGGTGCCATTAATACAGGTAACGAGTGGAGGACAGAGGAGCCTCTTAAAGAAGAAGTTACAGGTCTGTGAGAGCCAGAAATCTTGCTTGTTTGTAGGTGACCAAATACTTATTTTCCACCATAATTTGCAAATAAATTCATAAAAAATCCTACAATGTGATTTTCTGGATTTTTTTTCTCTCAATTTGTCTGTCATAGTTGGCGTGTACCTATGATGAAAATTACAGGCCTCTCTCATCTTTTTAAGTGGGAGAACTTGCACAATTGGTGGCTGACTAAATACTTTTTCCCCCACTGTATTTGTTTTACATTTGCTAAAATTTCTAAAAACCTGTTTTCAATTTGTCATTATGGGGTATTATGTGTAGATTGATGAGGAAAAACAATTATTTAACCAATTTTAGAATAAGGCTGTAACGTAACAAAATGTGGTCTGAATACTTTCTGAATGTACTATATGTATGATATATATATATATATATATATATATATATATATATATATATATATATATAGTGCATTCGGAAAGTATTCAGACCCTTCCCTTTCTTATATACAGTGAGGGAAAAAAGTATTTGATCCCCTGCTGATGTTGTACGTTTGCCCACTGACAAAGAAATGATCAGTCTATAATTAAATGGTAGGTTTATTTGAACAGTGAGAGACGCATGTCAAAAATGTTATAAATTGATTTGCATTTTAATGAGGGAAATAAGTATTTGACCCCCTCTCAATCAGAAAGATTTCTGGCTCCCTGGTGTCTTTTATACAGGTAACGAGCTGAGATTAGGAGCACACTCTTAAAGGGAGTGCTCCTAATCTCAGTTTGTTACCTGTATAAAAGACACCTGTCCACAGAAGCAATCAATCAATCAGATTCCAAACTCTCCACAATGGCCAAGACCAAAGAGCTCTCCAAGGATGTCAGGGACAAGATTGTAGACCTACACAAGGCTGGAATGGGCTACAAGACCATCGCCAAGCAGCTTGGTGAGAAGGTGACAACAGTTGGTGCGATTATTCGCAAATGGAAGAAACACAAAAGAACTGTCAATCTCCCTCGGCCTGGGGCTCCATGCAAGATCTCACCTCGTGGAGTTGCAATGATCATGAGAACGGTGAAGAATCAGCCCAGAACTATACGGGAGGATCTTGTCAATGATCTCAAGGCAGCTGGGACCATAGTCACCAAGAAAACAATTGGTAACACACTACGCCGTGAAGGACTGAAATCCTGCAGCGCCCGCAAGGTCCCCCTGCTCAAGAAAGCACATATACAGGCCCGTCTGAAGTTTGCCAATGAACATCTGAATGATTCAGAGGACTACTGGGTGAAAGTAATGTGGTCAGATGAGACCAAAATGGAGCTCTTTGGCATCAACTCAACTCGCCGTGTTTGGAGGAGGAGGAATGCTGCCTATGACCCCAAGAACACCATCCCCACCGTCAAACATGGAGGTGGAAACATTATGTTTTGGGAGTGTTTTTCTGCTAAGGGGACAGGACAACTTCACCGCATCAAAAGGACGATGGATGGGGCCATATACCGTGAAATCTTGGGTGAGAACCTCCTTCCCTCAGCCAGGGCATTGAAAATGGGTCGTGGATGGGTATTCCAGCATGACAATGACCCAAAACACACGGCCAAGGCAACAAAGGAGTGGCTCAAGAAGAAGCACATTAAGGTCCTGGAGTGGCCTAGCCAGTGTCCAGACCTTAATCCCATAGAATATCTGTGGAGGGAGCTGAAGGTTTGAGTTGCCAAACCTCAGGCTCGAAACCTTAATGACTTGGAGAAGATCTGCAAAGGGGAGTGGGACAAAATCCCTCCTGAGATGTGTGCAAACCTGGTGGCCAACTACAAGAAACGTCTGACCTCTGTGATTGCCAACAAGGGTTTTGCCACCAAGTACTA
This sequence comes from Coregonus clupeaformis, assembly GCF_020615455.1. Classification (NCBI taxonomy): domain Eukaryota; kingdom Metazoa; phylum Chordata; class Actinopteri; order Salmoniformes; family Salmonidae; genus Coregonus; species Coregonus clupeaformis. The sequence continues at coordinate 1,658,778 of NC_059209.1, forward strand.
AGTCATGTTTTGCAGAGGGGTCAAAAACGTATTTCCCTCATTAAAATGCAAATCAATTTATAACATTTTTGACATGCGTTTTTCTGGATTTCTTTGTTGTTATTCTGTCGCTCACTGTTCAAATAAACCTACCATTAAAATTATAGACTGATAATGTATTTGTGAGTGGGCAAACGTACAAAATCAGCAGGGGATCAAATACTTTTTTCCCTCACTGTATACATTATAATTGTTAGATTTATTTTTATTTTTATATATATATATTTTTAAAACAGGACAAATCTGAGGGGGCATGTGTCCCCATTCCCCCTATGGGCATGATGCCTCTGCACATGATCAGCTCGGTTTTTCTTGCATGTTGATGGGGGAGTCTCCACACACACATGCATGCACACCACAGGAGGCTGCTGAGGGGAGGACAGCTCATTATAATGGCTGGAACAGAGTGAATGAAATAGCATCAAACACATGGAAACCAGAGTATGTGGTGTGCATGCATGTGTGTGTCATTTGGAGACTTCACCATCAACATGCCAGAGCATGAGCATGCCCAATTTGACTGGAGCGAGATTCCCGAAGGTTGGAGCGTCGGCCTTCTCACCTGCTCCAATTTCGTTCCAGTAGCGCTCCAGTAGTGCTCACTTCGCGAGCTCAGGGCATGCCCTGCTCAGCATTCATTTGTAGTCTACTTGTGTGGTGCTATAGCCCCTTGCTTTAGCGACTGTCATGGAGTTCGCTAACTATTTTCATAAAAAAACGGATAAAACACTAAATCAAGGTGACTTACAAAGATGAGGACCAAGCGCAAGAGAGGGAGTGCGGTGATGTATTGTCAACAACTTGAGAATCATTGTGGAATCTGAAAAGACACGTATCATGAAAGCATTATGGTGTACTTACTATGTGCACATGCTAAAAGAAATGAACGAGGTGGGTAGATAACTAAGTGTGTTATTGTAGCAAAGTATTTATAAACAAAAAATCTGATCTCTTAAACGTTTCGTTTATTTTTGTTATATTATCTATACAAAATATAATGGCCTATTGGGCCAATTGATTTTGGCCCAATAGTCCTGGTATATTCCCACGTTCAAGGAGCTTTCCGTTTTGATTGGGTTATTTTTCCTAAAAACCTTTAGGCCTACCTATAGAAAAATAAAATAAACAACTCTGTATCTCTGCCCAGCCTGGCAAGAGTGGCCAAAAGGATGTTTAGCATCCCCAGTGGCTCTGCAAGTGTAGAGAGGATATTCTCTGCTGCTGGCCTGCTCTCCAGGCACCATCGCATGAGCCTGAAGCAGACTGACCAAACTCGTGTTTCTAAAAATTAATTCAAAAAATGAATTCAAAGGCACTAATAAGTCTTATTTGTCATTTGATTTGTATTTAATTCTAATTAAATCACAGCCTATATGCGCAATTTATAGACTATAATGATTTAATACAACAAAATGTTTAAATGCTGAGCGCTTTATGTCCATACCAGCCAATTGTGTCACACATTTCTTTTTAGGTTATAGCCTTGAAATAATATAAATAATATAGCCTAAATAATTCATTTTCGTTCCTTCTTTCTGGCTCATGACCTATTTAGAGTGTTTATATGATGTTTAATATGACTTGTAGCCTATTTGAAATGATGTGCGCTTCTTACATTCACAATTTCATGTTTATTCAAATACTAGTCATTCAAATCCATATGGTTTGGTTTCAATACTTCAAAACCAAATGGTAGGTCCAGGTTGTCACAAAATAGATGGGTGTTGGTTAAATTGTGATTTTAATGAACAGAGCGAATTTGGAGCGGCGGTTTTCTTCTGTGAACACTGAGTGGTTTTTAGTGGAGCGGTTGGAAAGGACATTGAGCGCCGGAGCGGTGCGCAAGCACCTCTCCATGAGCGATGAGCCAGATTTCCGACCGCTCAACTCTGATCACATACTCTGATGGAAACCATGTGTTGGATGTATTTGACACCATTCTACTGATTCTGCTTCAGCCATTCCCAAGAGTCCGTCCTCCCCAATTAAGGTGCCACCAACCTCCTGTGATGCACACACACCCACACAAACTGGACACACACACACACACACAAACTGGACACACACACACTCCACGCTTAACTCAGTCCAATCCTGCCCAGGCTGTGTGCATCTGACTGTCATTACATAAATCAATGGGGCCTTGCGGCCTGGGCTTCTGTGGGGGGTATCAGTGGTACTCTTCTTCCTAACCGCCAGCTTTAGTTACATATCAGTGAGGGGTGAATAATACATTAGCCAGCATGGCCTATACTCTCCACTCTCCCTCTACTGCTGAAAGGAAGAGAAGGGAAGAAAAAGCGAGAGAGATAAGGAAAAAGAGAGGGAGAGAGGGGGGAGCGAGAGGGGGGGAGAGGTAGAGGGAGAGAGAGACATCTCCAGCATCTGCCCCCCCTTTCTTTTACATCCAACCCAGGAGATCCCACCCTGCTTTGCAACCTGTTTGCCTACAGTACATCCCCCCTTAATTCAGATATATGGTATGGGACCAGCTAAACAACAACACCAGTCCCTGGATATATGACAAGGGGAGCGATGCATGCATCAACTCTGGTTCAGTAGACTCACTTGATCTGAGGGCAGTTGCTGGCAGTGTTCTCTTCTTGTGGGTCAACAGATGCAAGTGACACCCATCCACCCCAGTTTTAATGGCTGAGTGCAAATTGTACAGACAGTGTTCCAATCAGATAGATTGTGACTGACCGCCTGGAAACAACAGCAAGATGATAAGGTTATATCTGCATTTTTGTTAAAATGTTGTTCGCCTTGTTCTGTTCAATGTCCTCTACCTATATTGTACTCTAAATACCCCAATTCATGTTGTGATGTTCAAAAGAATGCAAGATAAGAATTGATGACATCATTCAAACCAATGAGGGTTTGGAACATTAAATCCAATTATCTCAGAATCATATTTTAGTAGATTGAACCTTATAGTCCCAAGCTCTCGATTAGTTAGGAGCCCAGGCAGACAGATAAACACAGACTGACAGACACAGACAGACAGACAGACAGACAGAATGCCTGAATGACAGAATACCTGACATACAGATATAATGCCTGACATACATACATACATACATACATACATACATACATACATACAGACAGAGAGACAGACAGACAGACAAAAACACACACAGACAGAATAACCAACAAACAAAATTCCACGCGTACACAGACAAGTTCTCTCGACGGATACAGAGACAGTCTGGCTTCCTAAGTGCTGTGTGATTTATTCGTCCTCATTTGCTGTCCTGGGCCCCTAGCTATCTCTGTGTCGTGGCGATGCACCAGAGCGATGTAACTTAAGCATTACAGTGATCGTACCAGATGCATCGTTATTTACGAGCCAAATCAAGTGCTTCCAAATCAAGCACGTAGAGAGAACATTCGCTAAGTGCGTCTTTAGACAATGTGTCGATACTGATAAGATCAAAAGGAAATTGCACACTGCTCTCGGATCAGCTTTCTCCATTCAAATGTTAACTTAACATTATAATTATTCCACAATACTGACCACGGATCAGCTCCTAGAGAGATATTACCACCTATGGCTGCAAATAGGCTATTGAGGCGGCTTATTATGCTCACCCAATAATAATGCGCTAAATCACAGATTTGGCACATCATTGCACACATGTTGTCACACATCATGAAATACATTGAGGCAAAAAATTACAGACAGTAGCCTAGTCGCAAAATTGAACTCAATTGATTGCACATGAAATTGATTTAAGTGTGATTGAAATAGCCTATATAAACCTATGTAGCCTATGTATCTTTTAATGCAGTCATCTCAATTTCGATTTGAAGCAAATACTTTGGCGACTTTGTATTTGTAGTTATTAGAGGTCACAGTCAGACAGACACCTAGCCTAAACATCTTGATTCTATTTTTAATGGAGATCTTCTCTGAATTAAGTGACGTGGAAGGGCAAAAAAGCATTTAACAATGCACTTTGGCTGCTCTACGAGTGGTCTGGATCACTCGTGGATGTGCAAAGGTTTTTAGGAGCCACGTTACTAATGAAGATACATCGTAAGATGGTTCTAATGATGATCTTAACGCTATGAAGGCTCTGTAAAAGGATGCCCAGACCAGATAAAGAGTAGAGACTGAAAACACAGGTCTGGGATCAGGGATAAGGGAATGGTTAGTTGGTAAATTATTCTCTCTCTCTCTCTCTCTCTCTCTCTCTCTCTCTCTCTCTCTCTCTCTCTCTCTCTCTCTCTCTCTCTCTCTCTCTCTCTCTCTCTCTCTCTCTGGGTTTCTGGCACTTTAGCGACGGGCCTCAGAGCTAAAGAAGCAATGCCCATTTGGAAAGGTCTAACAAGTCAAGTTATTACTGCAGCCAAGTGTGAGATTAATTAAGTGAGTGGCGATTAGGAATGCAGCAGACAAGATATCCTGAAAGTAACGCTGGGGAGCGCTAGAAACAAATCAACGTGATTTATCTCGCAGAGCCATTTGGGAGCAGCGAAACAAAATAACCATAAATAATAATGATCTTCCCCCCTCTGAAAGTTAATGATGCCAAATAGCAAATACAATTTTTTTTGCCAACGAAAAGTCCTCAAAAAGGCAGAAATAAATATATAAATCCCTCATAATTAACCCGCAGCTGTTTGTCATCATAGGCCATTAAGTATAAAAAAATTAACAAACGTGGAGAGAGCGAGAGAGAGAGAGAGAGATAACATGGGCATAGGCCCAACGGAAAGGGAGGGAAGGGGGGGGTTGAATCTCAGGTTGGTTAGCTGGCTATACACCCCGAGGGAGGACCTGGAGAGAGAGAGGGATGAGAGGGAGGAGAGCCATGCGTGAAGGATAGAATCTGTCACAGGGACAGAGGAGAGGGAAGGAGGGAGAGGCAGGGGAGGGAGAGGAAGAAAGGGAGAAGAAGAAAGGAGATGCCAGGCACCCTGCTTAGGTTTGCTTAATCAAACCCAGTTGTGTGCGTGTCATGTGTCTGTATCACAAATTCTGTAGAGTGTGTGGTGTATGCCTCTAAATTTGCGTGTGTGTGGCTACCTGTGTGTATGTGTGTGCCTGCCTGTGCGTGTCAGCCTCCTTAGCCACCTGTGTGTATACGTGCACATAGGTGTGTGTGTATGTGTGTGTGTGTCAGAGCTTGTGTCAGCAGCCAGCAACACAGCCCTAAAGCCTTGACCTGGCTGGCTGCATTCCTGCCTGTAACTGCCCTAACCTTGCCTTTGTTGTTGTGCTCCTGACCTGAATGGGAAATGAGTGGGCAAGTAAACATTAACGAGCTCTCTCTCTCTCTCTCTCTCTCTCTCTCTCTCTCTCTCTCTCTCTCTCTCTCTCTCTCTCTCTTTTTAATGATCATAACGTGAGAACCGCCAGTCGAGCTCTGGCTAGCTAGCTCGCCCCGAGGCTATCGCCTCACCTGGAGCTCCTTAGCAGCCTGTTTGAAAAAGAAAGGGATAGAAATACAGAGAAAAAAGAGAGGGGAAAAAACTCATCTATTACACTGTGGTAAAGCTGGAACTCTTAGGATAGCTTTTTTCTTCTTCTCTCTCCCAGGTACATGAAGACATACCTCAGAAATTAACATCACTCACAGGTGATAACTGACAAAAAAATTAGCTGGCACGTCTTAATAAATCAATGTCAGTTGCTCGGATAGTCTCATAATTCCTCCTTAAAAGCTTGAGAGCCCATGCATTTTACATTCTGGTATTTTCTTGTTTTGTTTATGTTACTCAAGAGGGAGGAAACATCAAATAAAAACATGTTCAAACCTCAAGGGTTTTGAGCTCTCCATGGTATATTGTCGACCATTATAAAGTAATTGAAAACCACTGGTATGTGGAAAATGTGCAACCACCACATCACGGCCGTCCACTGCAGACAACCAGCTGTTCATAGAAACGTTGAAGCAGTGATCGCTAATTAGATTGAACACAATCATTACATGGTACTGTACAAGTGGACTGTAAAGACTGTAAGACAATCCGATATGTTGGCATGATGGCTATATCAAAGGCCGATAATCATAACGGCAGTTAAAAAGAGACTCAATAGCTATTCATACAGAACAGTTAAGCTGGAAGTTAAGCCCTCTTTTTTATATAGAGCCAGTCCCCATTCAGACTCATTCAGTGTTAAGCTACACAGAGGACAAGCAGGATTTTGTCATTGGACAAGCCTGTATCGGTGTGTGTGTGTGTGTGTGTGTGTGTGTGTGCGTGCGTGTATAAATTGGGGCATGTACTGTATCAGGGATGGCCGTCGTCTACGTGTGTGTACGAGTGTGTACGTGCACGGTGGCTCACATTCTCATGTGATAGCAGCACACTGTTTACTGTGCAAGGTGTTGATCCACAAACCAAGTGGAACCTCGCATTAGCATGGGAAGTAACCTTCACAGACTATGTCCCCAGTTCTCCCTGCGCAAGCAGAAGGATGGTTTGTGTGTGTGTGTGTGCATGCATGTCCAGTGCCTGCATGAGTGTGTTCTTTAGAGTCTGCTATACATATGAGAGAGAGAGGGAGAGGGAGCGGGAGAGGGAGATGGGCCTCCCTTGGCAATACAACCACACAGACAGTCTGTGTTCCCCATTCCCCTTGGATAGCCGTGGTGCTTCCTGCTATCACATTTTCATATATTTGGTCTGGGACCCATCCGGGCTAGATGTTAATACTGCTGCTGGAGTCAATATAATGAATGTTTTGTCGGGTAGGTTTTGTCGGGTATTTACATTTTTTATTTAACCTTTATTTAACTAGTTAAGTCAGTTAAGAACAAATGCTTATTTACAATGACGGCCTACCAAAAGGCAAAAGGTCTCCTGTGGGAACGGGGGCAAAATAAATAAAAAGTAGGACAAAACACACATCACTACAGTCGTGGTCAAAAGTTTTGAGAATGACACAAGTATTGGTCTTCACAACGTTCGCTGCTTCAGTGTTATGAGATATTTTTGTCAGATGTTACTATGGTATACTGAAGTATAATTACAAGCATTCCATAAGTGTCAAAGGCTTTTATTGACAATTACATTAAGTTTATGCAAAGAGTCAATATTTGCAGTGTTGACCCTTCTTTTTCAAGACCTCTACAATCTGCCCTGGCATGCTGTCAATTAACTTCTGGGCCACATCCTGACTGATGGCAGCCCATTCTTACATAATCAATGCTTGGAGTTTGTCAGAATTTGTGGGTTTTTGTTTGTCCACCCGCCTCTTGAGGATCGACCACAAATTCTCAATGGGATAAAGGTCTGGGGAGTTTCCTGGCCATGGACCCAAAATGTCGATGTTTTGTTCCCCGAGCCACTTAGTTATCACTTTTGCCTTATGGCAAGGTGCTCCATCATGCTGGAAAAGGCATTGGTCGTCACCAAACTGTTCTTGGATGGTTGGGAGAAGTTGCTCTCGGAGGATGTGTTGGTACCATTCTTTATTCATGGTGTGTTCTTAGGCAAAATTGTGAGTGAGCCCACTCCCTTGGCTGAGAAGCAACCCCACACATGAATGGTCTCAGGATGCTTTACTGTTGGCATGACACAGGACTGATGGTAGTCTTCTCCGGACAAGGTGTTTTCCGGATGCCCCAAACAATCGGAAAGGGGATTCATCAGATGAATGACTTTACCCCAGTCCTCAGCAGTCCAATCCCTGTACCTTTTGCAGAATATCAGTCTGTCCCTGATGTTTTTCCTGGAGAGAAGTGGCTTCTTTGCTGCCCTTCTTGACACCAGGCCATGCTCCAAAAGTCTTCGCCTCACTGTGCGTGCAGATGCACTCACACCTGCCTGCTGCCATTCCTGAGCAAGCTCTGCACTGGTGGTGCCCCGATCCCGTAGCTGAATCAACTTTAGGAGACGGTCCTGGCGCTTGCTGGACTTTCTTGGGCGCCCTGACGCATTCTTCACAACAATTGAACCTCTCTCCTTGAAGTTCTTGATGATCCGATAAATGGTTGATTTAGGTGCAATCTTACTAGCAGCAATATCCTTGCCTGTGAAGCCCTTTTTGTGCAAAACAATGATGACGGCACATGTTTCCTTGCAGGTAACCATGGTAACAGAGGAAGAACAATGATTTGAACAATGATTTCAAGCACCACCCTCCATTTAAAGCTTCCAGTCTGTTATTCTAACTCAATCAGCATGACAGAGTGATCTCCAGCCTTGTCCTCGTCAACACTCTCACCTGTGTTAACGAGATAATCACTGACATGATGGCAGCTGGTCCTTTTGTGGCAGGGCTGAAATGCAGTGGAAATGTTTTTGGGGGATTAAGTTCATTTTCATGGCAAAGAGGGACTTTGCAATTAATTGCAATTCATCTGATCACTCTTCATGACATTCTGGAGTATATGCAAATTGCCATCATCAAAACCGAGGCAGAAGACTTTGTGAAAATTAGTATTTGTGTCATTCTCAAAACCTTTGACCACGACTGTACAAGAGAGACACCACAACACTACATAAAGAGAGACCTAACACAACAACACAGCATGGCAGCAACACAACATGACAACAACGTGGCAGCAACACAACATGGTAGCAGCACAAAACATGGTACAAACATTATTGGGCACAGACAACAGCACAACAATACATCACGCGAAGCAGCCACAAGTGTCAGTAAGAGTGTCCATGATTGAGTCTTTGAATGAAGAGATGGAGAGAAAACTGTCCAGTTTGAGTGTTTTTTGCAGCTCGTTCCAGTCGCTAGCTGCAGCGGTGCTTATGAGCATAAGCAGAGAGCAATCTGGGAGGAGATCGAAGAGGAGAGAGAGATGAGTCTCTGGACGGCTACAGACTGCAGTAGGAGACCACTCCGATCAGAGAGCATGTTAAACACTAACACTCAAGGCCACCTCACCACCAACTGCCGCTTTCGTAATGAAAGGAACACAGAGACAAGATAATAGTCTCTCTCTCTCTCTCTCTCTCTCTCTCTCTCTCTCTCTCTCTCTCTCTCTCTCTCTCTCTCTCTCTCTCTCTCTCTCTCTCTCTCTCTCTCTCTCTCTCACACACACTGGGAATGTATGTGGCAATACATTGAATGCAGCTTTATATGCAATGTGTGGCTCTATGGGCTCATGCAGTGGTCTTAAAATGTGCAATGGCCACATATCAAGCTCTGTCACATAGGCCTATTCAGCTTAGTGATATATATATATATATATATATATATACATACAGTGGGGAAAAAAGTATTTAGTCAGCCACCAATTGTGCAAGTTCTCCCACTTAAATAGATGAGAGAGGCCTGTAATTTTCATCATAGGTACACGTCAACTATGACAGACAAAATGAAGAAAAGAAAAAAATCCAGAAAATCACATTGTAGGATTTTTTATGATTTTTTTTGCAAATTATGGTGGAAAATAAGTATTTGGTCAATAACAAAAGTTTCTCAATACTTTGTTATATACCCTTTGTTGGCAATGACACAGGTCAAACGTTTTCTGTAAGTCTTCACAAGGTTTTCACACACTGTTGCTGGTATTTTGGCCCATTCCTCCATGCAGATCTCCTCTAGAGCAGTGATGTTTTGGGGCTGTCGCTGGGCAACATGGACTTTCAACTCCCTCCAAAGATTCTCTATGGGGTTGAGATCTGGAGACTGGCTAGGCCACTCCAGGACCTTGAAATGCTTCTTACGAAGCCACTCCTTCGTGCCCTGGCGGTGTGTTTGGGATCATTGTCATGCTGAAAGACCCAGCCATGTTTCATCTTCAATGCCCTTGCTGATGGAAGGAGGTTTTCACTCAAAATATCACGATATATGGCCCCATTCATTCTTTCCTTTACACGGATCAGTCGTCCTGGTCCCTTTGCAGAAAAACAGCCCCAAAGCATGATGTTTCCACCCCCCATGCTTCACAGTAGGTATGGTGTTCTTTGGATGCAACTCAGCATTCTTTGTCCTCCAAACACGACGAGTTGAGTTTTTACCAAAAAGTTATATTTTGGTTTCATCTGACCATATGACATTCTCCCAATCCTCTTCTGGATCATCCAAATGCACTCTAGCAAACTTCAGACGGGCCTGGACATGTACTGGCTTAAGCAGGGGGACACGTTTGGCACTGCAGGATTTGAGTCCCTGGCGGCGTAGTGTGTTACAGATGGTAGGCTTTTGCTCACCGTTCTTGTGATCATTTTGACCCCACGGGGTGAGATCTTGCGTGGAGCCCCAGATCGAGGGAGATTATCAGTGGTCTTGTATGTCTTCCATTTCCTAATAATTGCTCCCACAGTTGATTTCTTCAAACCAAGCTGCTTACCTATTGCAGATTCAGTCTTCCCAGCCTGGTGCAGGTCTACAATTTTGTTTCTGGTGTCCTTTGACAGCTCTTTGGTCTTGGCCATAGTGGAGTTTGGAGTGTGACTGTTTGAGGTTGTGGACAGGTGTCTTTTATACTGATAACAAGTTCAAACAGGTGCCATTAATACAGGTAACGAGTGGAGGACAGAGTAGCCTCTTAAAGAAGAAGTTACAGGTCTGTGATAGCCAGAAATCTTGCTTGTTTGTAGGTGACCAAATACTTATTTTCCACCATAATTTGCAAATAAATTCAATAAAAATCCTACAATGTGATTTTCTGGAAAATATTTTCTCAATTTGTCTGTCATAGTTGACGTGTACCTATGATGAAAATTACAGGCCTCTCTCATCTTTTTGTGGGAGAACTTGCACAATTGGTGGCTGACAAAATACTTTTTTCCCCCACTGTATATATATATATATGAGAGAGAGCGAGAGAGCGAGAGAGAGAGAGAGAGAGAGAGAGAGAGAGAGAGAGAGAGAGAGAGAGAGAGAGAGAGAGAGAGAGAGAGATGTTTTGAGTATAGGTGACCTAAGGGGAGATTCTTGGCTCTAGGATTATATTGGCTGGTAAAGCTTGTTGCGTGTTTGTTTGTGAACTAAATATGTCGGGACGGTGTCACTGAGGTTTGGCACCCACTGTCACAACCATAATCCACACACTTAAAAGCAAAAATCCCTGTAAGAGAGAGAGGCGCCAGGTGAATTTATACACACACACACACACACATGCACACACACATACTATGCGTCCATACACACACGAGCACAAACACAAACACACACACACACACACACACACACACACATACACACACACACACAGACAGACAGACAGGAGACAGAACTAGCCCTGGGGCTTGAGGCCTCATATATATTCCTGTCCACACTTCCTCATATGGCTCTTATCAGGGCTTGTTAACGGCGAGCGGCTTTTCTCATTAGCTAGATCTACTGAGGATTCATCAGAAGCCTAGCCGTTTGGGCCAGACAAAGAAACAAATCAAAGCATATCACTACGCCCTTATCTTATCCAATAAATTACTCCACCACCCTATTCCCCTTTTTGGAAACACATTTAACCCTTTAGACCCCAATAGAATTCTATAATGTTTTTGTAGATTACTGAGAATATTCAAGATAAAGCTATTTTTCTCAAACATTTCAAACAAACAGACATAGCTCAAAAACAAGGAACAAATTACAATTACAAGTTAACTTACTTTTAACCTCTTCTTTAATATATAAATATATAAATACGCAATTTCCCTAAACGTTTTCTAGGACAAATTCGTATTTTACACCGTCACTTTAGTGTTTGCATTTAGCCTACAACATGTCATGGGACTTTTGAAAGCACAGCCCCATCCTGCAAAGTGGCACAGAACACATAGAGCACCCAAAGGAGGTTTCTACACTTCTCCCACTCTTTGCCCTGCATCCACTCCAGATGCACACCACACACCCTCTCTTGCGCCCTTCAAACTTCACCAGGGAGTGGTTTCCTTTCAAATTATGAGTGACAACTCGGTCCAAACCTCCTGGTGCCACACTCTTGGCTCCTGCCACTGTAGCCATCACAAAGTGTATGCACAAGCTGCATTTTGAATGCCTTCAGGGACCAGCGCCTGTGGTTTCTGGGAAGGGGCCTTTGCAGGGTCCCCCACACTAGTCTACCGACGCCGCCCTCAGGGTACTATACATAGGAACAGTGCCTTGCAAAAGTATTCATCCCCCTTGGCATTTTTCCTATTTTGTTGCATTGCAACACTCCTCTGTCCTCGCTCCACATCTCTATCCCTCCAATCATCTCTAACTCCTCTTCCTCCCTGCCTTCTGCTGCTGAGCCCTGACTCTCCACATCACTTCCCTCACTTTCACTGACCTAGAGGAACAGAGTAACAGAGCGAGAGAGAGAGAGAGACAGACAGACAGACAGAGCACACACACACACACACACACACACACACACACACACACACACACACACACACACACAGTATATAGTATAATCATGTGGTACCCCAGGAAGAGTAACTGCTGCATGTGTAATAGCTAATGGGAATCCTAATCAACTAAACTAAATCATGATGCTATACAGCACTTTCAATCAATCCCATTTCAAATCCCATTTCACACAAACACACTTATAATCATCATAAAGCAATACAGCACTTGCATTCAACTATTCAATCATCAATCAAAATCATTTTATAAAGCCCTTAGTGGCCAGATTGTGTCTCGATTCACTGTGTGCATATATGTTCATTAGACTGATGGATATTCAGACATCATAGAGCACACAAAAAGACGTTCATAAATATGCTCATAGATGACCAGCAGAGTTAGATTATAACCATAAAGGCTATATATGGTACACACAGGTCCTAATCCAGGCACTTGTCATCTCCCATCTGGATTACTGCAACTCGCTGTTGGCTGGGCTCCCTGCCTGTGCCATTAAACCCCTACAACTCATCCAGAATGCCGCAGCCTGTCTGGTGTTCAACCTTCCCAAGTTCTCTCACGTCACCCCCCTCCTCCGCACACTCCACTGGCTTCCAGTTGAGGCTCGCATCCGTTACAAGACCATGGTGCTTGCCTATGGAGCAGTGAGGGGAACGGCACCTCCGTACCTTCGGGCTCTGATCAGTCCCTACACCCAAACGAGGGCATTGCGTTCATCCACCTCTGGCCTGCTGGCTCCCCTTCCTCTGCGGAAGCATAGTTCCCGCTCAGCCCAGTCAAAACTGTTCGCTGCTCTGGCACCCCAATGGTGGAACAAGCTCCCTCACGACGCCAGGACGGCGGAGTCACTCACCACCTTCCGGAGACATTTGAAACCCCACCTCTTTAAGGAACACCTGGGATAGGATAAAGTAATCCCCCCCCCAAAAAAATTTAAAAAAAATTAAATTAAATAAAAAAAAATAAAAAAAAGTATAATTGTAAAGTGGTTATCCCACTGGCTATAGGGTGAATGCACCAATTTGTAGTCGCTCTGGATAAGAGCGTCTGCTAAATGACGTAAATGTGCCCTTGAGCAAGGCACTTAACCCTAATTGCTCCTGTAAGTCGCTCTGGATAAGAGCGTCTGCTAAATGACTAAAATGTAATGTAAATGTAAGACCCATGGTCAGATGACTTAGTTAGCTGGTTGTTTTTGTAGGGAGGGAGTGAGACGATCAAGTGACAGCGTCGCGAGCGAAGCACAATGTTGTCGCCTCCACTCAACTCTCGTTTTCTTGCCTGACAGACAACTACAGAGTTAGATAATGTTAGCCGATTAGTTAAAAATGAATAGCACCAGTAGAAACAGGACAAAACAAGCAACTGGCTATATAAACAAATGTCACTGTAACTCAATATCATTTGAGCTCCACTGTGCGGGCTTCTACCATAACGCGACAGCTAAGCAAGCTGTCAAATAATAGGGAAACGAGGCAATGTATAGCCTATGAATATCTGTAACTAGCAAACATGACAAACCATAACCTAAATCCAACAGATAAATATCAATTATTCTAATCTCTATTTCGTGGCTAGTTAGCTGGTTGTCTGTATGGCTAAAGTAGTGACAGTGACAGATTGACATTTCGTGAGCACAGCACACATTTACAGCCACACAACTTTTCAAGCTAGCTGGCCTGGTCAGCCAAACCTAACAGCCAAACGTTGACGGCCGCTATCGGTTCTAAAAGTGTAATTAAAGAGAGAAATGTTGTTCGGCATAGGAGAATAGCTGTGGGGAATGGGTGCCAAAGTAAGTGATGTTAAAATGGTATGGTAGAGAGGAGTCGAGGTATAAATAGACGGGATTGAAAGCTGGGTAATGGCCTGTTTGATATTATGGAGCGTGCAGCACGTGGCTATTTTCGGTATCATGGAGGGCTTTTTATAGGATTTTGGAACGTGTACCTGAGAATGAGTGTGTGATCGCGTGCTTATCTGTCACGATTATGGAGTAGGTACTATGAATCAATCAATACACAAGGGTTGTGGTTACAGTGTGTTTAAATATGAATCATAATCCTGGTCTTGTAGCCTGAAGGTAGTGTGAGCTTATACTGATCTCAACCAACAGCTGGCTGTACAGACACACACACACACACACACACACAGGCTTGAAGATTCACACACATTAACACACACACTTGTGGCCACACACACACACACACACACACACACACACACACACACACACACACACACACACACACACACACACTTGCAGATTCACACACATTAACACACACACTTGTGGCCACACACACACACACACACACACACACACACACACACACACACATACGCACACACACACACACACACACACACATACACACACACACACAGCGGTCAGATCTCCATTTCCATATGCAGATGCTATGGGCAAGGGTAAACCTGCTCCTACCTTGGTTTGTATTTTTCAACCCAGGCAGTTGAGTCATCGCTGAGAATATCAGATTATAGAATCAAACAGACATACTGGCAGACCGAGACTGCTTGAAAACAACTCACACAGTGATTTGAAGATTGATTGATGACTAGACTAAATACAGCACTGTATTCATGTTTGCTGCGATGGCAAATGTGTGCAATTACTAGATTGAAGTAGTAAGACAAACATTATCTCTGAAGAAGGTTAAATAAGTAAAGAAATATTAATGGAGGAAAGTTTAATCGGATAAAGTGGAATGAAATCCTTTTAAAGGATTGGTTCACTATTTCTGAACAAAATCTCTATTTTTGATGTAAATGACATATTATAGAAGGGTCCAGACAATATTTTAGCAATTTCACTTGGTTTTGAGAAACTTACTCCAACCGCAATTGCTCGTTCTGCAGTATGGGGGCTACGTAAAAACGTGAACAAAGGCTCCAAAACACCCAAATACGTCCTTAGAAACAGCAAAGCACTCAGTATAGTGATGCAGGTCTTTAGATGTTGTACACATGAAATTGTGTTATTTTGAACTTTATCTACAACATTATATTCCATTATGTGTGACTCGAGCGGTTTCCCCTACCAGCTGTGCTGTGTGGGCTACACAGAGAAGCAGCACAGCTGGTAGGGAAAACTGCAGATCAAGCAATGAGGAAGTTTATTGTGGGTGGGAATAGTTTCTCAAAACATTTTAGTCATTTAGCAGACGCTCTTATCCAGAGCGACTTACAGTTAGTGAGTGCATACCTTTATTTTTATTAATTTTTTTATACTGGCCCCCCGTGGGAATCGAACCCACAACCCTGGCGTTGCAAACACCATGCTCTACCAACTGAGCTACATCCCTGCCGGCCATTCCCTCCCCTACCCTGGGCCAATTGTGTGCTGCCCCATGGGTCTCCCGGTCGTGGCCGGCTACGACAGAGGCTGGATACGAACCAGGATCTCTAGTGGCATAGCTAGCACTGCGATGCAGTGCCTTAGACCACTACACCACTCGGGAGAAAACGAAGTGAAATCACTAAAAAAAGTGTCTGGACCCTTGCCATTTACATCAAAATAGAGATTTGATTTAAAAAATTGTGAACTAATCCTTTAAGATCTGGTATAGTGAAAAAATGGTCCCTCAGAAATCCAAGCCAATGCGTGATTTCCTGTAATTAGAGCCCAATACATGGCGGATCTAGATTATTTGAAATCACATGGTCTGAGTGTCATAAATCAGTTTGGGGTTGAGGATGACTACATCGCAGAGCAGGGGAGGAGTTTCGGTGTTTGTGTGCGTGCGCAGCCCGACAGCGTAACGTCATACGGTGAAACATGGCCATAAAAGCAGTTAGTCTTCTCTTAGACATGTTAGCTTCCCCTTAGACAAGACCTGAACACTATCATTAAAGTCCCGTCATCATACTGTCAGCATCAGCAGTACTGCACACAAACACACACACACGCACACGCACACACACACACACACACACACACACACACACACACACACACACACACACACACACACACACACACACACACACACACACACACACACACACACACACACACACACACACACACACACACACACACACACACAGGACAGGCACACCTGGTTTGCAGACAGCCGCCCTAGGGGCTACCTGTTCGTCAGATCCTCTCTGCTCTGTAATTACAAGTTGTAGCGAAAGAAAAGGGGGAGTGTGGAGAGGGGGGCTGAGCGAGAGAAAGAAAGAATGGCAGAAAAGACAAAAGAGACCCATTCCACTGGCAATACAGGAACTAGTATAGACTTCATGAGCTCTTGAAAGCACACACGCACGCATGCACACACACACACAGGCACGCACACACATACACACACTCCAAAAATCCACACACCACCAGAGGAATATTGTGCTTGAGTCAGCCTTTCCCTTCTCAGTTGTTTCAGTTTGAGAACAAGCCCATGTCTGAGACTCTACTCCACCAACGTGATCAAAGCTCCAGTCTTCATTTTAACTCCCCGTGGCCATGACTCCTCTCCCTTCATGATGCCTACGTGAACTCAGATCCCCACTCAATTCCTACACTCCCTTTATGTTTTGTTTGTCACGTCAAAGGCCTTTGCTTCTATCCCGTCATCTACTTTACTGTTGCCACCGCTGTCTAGGCTGCCAACAAAATTAAATATATTAATTGCATTTTATCGTAGTCACCACACCGCCACCATTTATTAAACGCTGCATAAAAATGGCTAGCCAACCAAGCAATGAGGCAAACAGTCAGAGGAACCTTTAACACTATTAACTCTGGAATCTGTTTGATAAGCCAAGTAAATGTGGGGGCCAACAAACTGTGTGGCCCCTGAAGACTGTGTTCATTAGTGTAGCCCGCAGTGAGAGAGCTCATTTACCCAGCATTGACAGTGGAACCCTGTTAGTACACAGAGGCAAGCGCTCTGCGACAGCCATTGTGGCATGAGTGACAGCGAGTGGCGAGGTTGAGAGTAGGGGGGCTAGGGGCGAGGTGTCATGGGAGATGGGGTGATTTGGGGGGAGGTGTGGGGTGGGTAGAAGGGGGTCTTTTGAGGGAATTCCACAGCCACCTACATCAAGCCCGTCAACCAATTAGCACAAAACGGGGGTCCCCTCCTAATCATGGCAGTGTACCGCGGTACAAAGGGAGAGAGGCTGCCTGCCCCATTTGAATTTAAATAGGGTTTTTCCTCTCTCTCTCCTCTTTCTCTCTCTCTCTTTCTCTCTATTTTCCTCTCTCTCTCTGCCTCGCCCTCTCCTCTTGGCTTGATAAAAGCAGCAGCAACAAAAGCAGCCTACAAAGCAATTAGGCTAATATAGCACTAATACGTTTAACGTTGGGGGTCCTCTCGTCATTGTTGACACATTTCACTGTTTTGTGGCTAAACAGAGCTGAAGTGTTTGGCAACGGTGCAGGCTTGGCCTTTGTTGAAGCCGAGTTGCCATGTGCCGGTGTGTTTCTCTGGAATGACACAACAAAGGCGCTCGGAAGAGAGAAAAACGATAATTAACTGGCGAAAGAGAGGAACTCGAGACAGAAACGCTGAAGTGTGTGTTCAACGGTTTATGCTGAAAAAGAAAAAAGAAAGATCATCAGAATTTTGAAGACAGGCTAAACTGTAGTGTAGTTGCTGACCGTGTTTTTGGAGAGAATTCACTAATTAACGTTAGCGTAACTGAGCTAACACAACATTTAGCATTCAAGAAGTCACTGAAACACAAACAAATATCCATTGACATTCCCTACCAAATTAGAAAATATCTCCTCCCGTAACTGAACTGTTGAGGGGTCAACGGTAAAAAGAGGCTACTTGCAAAAAATAACAACAACGTGTTTGTAGGTACTAGCAACACACTACTAGATAATCCCTCACCTGTCTGCTCTTCCTGGCCTGGGAGTTAGGTTAGGCCTATGAAACGACACATTCTTCTGTGTCAATAATGGTGCTTTTGCCTCTCCCCCATTCCCTGTTCCCCTTTCTTCTTTTTTTGAGATGCCTGGTTGTTTGAACAAATAAATATTTTAAGAGGTTTGTAACCCTGGGTGCTGTGTGTGTGTGTTTGTGTGTTTCGGACTCAATAGGAACGAGTGTTTCAATAGCTCCCCCTGTTATTAGGCCTGCTCTGTCATTAGGAGATTAGAGTATAGGGGCCGGCCTTGTCGGGTATGTGTGTGTGTGTGTGTGTGTGTGTGTTTGTGTGCCTGCCTGCCTGTATGTTAATATGTGTGCCTGCGTATGTGTGTGTGTGTGATGTCTGTCTGTGTCAGTTCTCACGGCACTACCTTTATCATCCATGTTTCATGGTGTTTATATTCTCTGTGTATGAACCAGGGTCAGTGAGTCATGTTTATATCATAGCTTTTGTGTCACTCCTCCTCCGCACCTCTCCCTCACTGTACACAGTGCTGATCCAGGTAGGGTAGAGCTAACCTACATCGTAAATAACACTTTTATTCAGCAATCCCCTATGACTCAGGGATCTTCCGCCCATCATAATAATATGCCATTTAGCAGAAGCTTTTATCCAAAGCAACTTACAGTCATGCGTGCATACATTTTTGTGTATGGGTGGTCCCGGGGATCGAACCCACTACCTTGGCGTTACAAGCGCCGTGCTCTACCAGTTGAGCTACAGAGGACCAGTACAGTATAGGTGGTTGGAAAACATCTACCTCTGGCCAGACTTACTGTACCATCCATCATTACACAGTCAACAGAGCTAAAGCTTCACATACTGTATGAAGAGAGTAAATAAAGAGATAGAGAAAGAGATGTAGAGAGAGAGAGAAAGAGAAATGAAGGGTTGTAAAGAAAGAGAGGTAGAGAAAGAGAGATAGATGGATGGATGGATTAAAAGCATAAAAGCACCAATGCATCTGTATTCTCTGACAGGCTCTCCGGGGGCCACCTCCCATGATGTAGTTTTTACTGGAATAAATTTGCATGTCAGTTTGGCCACTATCCTATAGCCAACTGCCCCAGTTTATGTAGTACACTGCTTTTATGACACCGCCTTTTATAGCGTTACTCTATCGATGTTTTATCCTCTGTCTGACATCCTCAAGTGTTACTCTCTCAGATTGTGGTGTCCCATCGTAAAACTTCAAAAGGACAGTTGGAAGGTTAAAATGGGCTAAAAATGATACGATGGAAAATATATTTTTAGCTGTGTATCTTTGTTTCTTTCAAGAGTTGTCTGTCAGTGTTTTATTTGTCAGGGCCTTTAAGAGCTCTCTTGCCTAGCATGTTAGTCATGTTAGCTCTCTGTGTATACTTTTTTTTGCAATGGCCCAGTAAGAAGAAAAAAAAAAACTATGTTGTTTTGGCTTATATTTTGTATGGAAAACATTTATGTCGGGCTCATAGTGATTGTATTGCAGTTCCATAGTGAGGATGGACACGGTGTGTGCCCTCTTGCTGGCCTTGTGGCCCTTTCTGATTTTGGGGAGTGATGACGATCCGGGTTATGGAGGGGTCACTGTGGCAGTGCACTGCCCCATTGACTCAGGATTGACTCTTCATTGCTGGGCACAATGAGGGGGCTTTGCCGTAGTATACACTGTTTACACACCAGCCGAGAGCTCAAACAAAACAGAAAGCTGCAGAACCTACTGGCTGGGCCACTGCACGTGCGTACACTCCTGTCCTGAATGTTCCATGGTTAACACTGAGTCAGGCCTTCCACGCACTGTCTCTGTGTGTGTGTGTGTGTGTGTGTGTGTATCACACACTGCCGTTATCAGTGAGGTCAGCAGTAATGTAGGGTGTACATGGTCTGTTTTAAAAGACTATGTACTTTAGTAGCTTTACACTGTATAATTTTGTACCTCATCATCTCCCTGTGTGGTTTCTTGCTTGTAAGGGGTCTGACAATAACACTGTAATGTTGTGTGAGTCAGATGGGGAAGTCCTAAGCAAAGTGGATACACACATACTATCATGTACACACTGACACTTTCTCTCAGATGCTATCACTCATACTTAACAGGGTGACATCAATGGGACATTTCTGCAAAAGAAAGAGAGGCTACAAAGCTTGTCTGACTCACAGAGAGTGGTCTTTGAGTTTGATGCGGTGCAAGAATATCTGCTTTTGTCAGCGTTAGTGTTTCAATGCAGGAATTTGCAGTCGGAAAAGGAGATTTGTTTTAGCTCCCTTTTTCATGTCAAATGTCCTGTCAATTCACCTGGTACACTTGAAACAGACTAAGAGAGAGAGAAAGAGTGAACGAATTGGCGAGGGCACTAGAGTCTGCAGCACCCGGCCTCACCCTACTAGAATCTGAAGTAAAATGTCTACTGTTTGCTGATGATCTGGTGCTTCTGTCCCCAACCAAGGAGGGCCTACAGCAGCACCTAGATCTTCTGCACAGATTATGTCAGACCTGGGCTCTGACAGTAAATCTCAGTAAGACAAAGCTGTGTATCTGTGTTCCAAAAAAGGTCCAGTTGCCAGGACCTCAAATACAAATTCCATCTAGACACCGTTGCCCTAGAGCACACAAAAAACTATACATACAGTACCTCGGCCTAAACATCAGCACCACAGGTAACTTCCACAAAGCTGTGAACGATCTGAGAGACAAGGCAAAAAGGTCCTTCTACGCCATCAAAAGGAACATACAATTTGACATACCAATTACGATCTGGCAAAAAATACTTGAATCAGTTATAGAACCCATTGCTCTTTATGGTTGTGATGTCTGGCGTCCGCTCACCAACCAAGAATTCACAAAATGGGACAAACACCAAATTGAGACTGCATGCAGAATTCTGCAAAAATATCCTCAGTGTACAACATAAAACACAAAAAAAATGCATGCAGAGCAGAATTAGGCTGATACCCGCTAATTATCAAAATCCAGAAAAGAGCCATTCAATTCTACAACCACCTAAAAGGAAGCGATTCCCAAACCTTCCATAACAAAGCCATCACGTACAGAGAGATTAACCTGGAGTAGAGTCCCCTAAGCAAGCTGGTCCAGGGGCTCTGTTCACAAACACAAACAGACCCCACAGAGCCCCACGACAGCAACACAATTAGACCCAACCAAAACATGAGAAAACAAAAAGATAATTACTTGACACATTGGAAATAATTAACAAAAAAACAGCAAACTAGAATGTTATTTGGCCCTAAACATAGGGCACACAGTGGCAGAATACCTGACCATTGTCACAGACCCAAAATTTATGAAAGCTTTGAATATGTACAGACTCAGTGAGCATAGCCTTGCTATTGAGAGAAGCCGCCATTGGCAGACAGGCTATGTGCACATTGCCCACAAAATGAGGTGGAAACTGAGTTGCACTTCCTAACCTACTGCCAAATGTATGAATATATTAGAGACACATATTACACAGACCCACAAATAATTAAAAAACAAATCAATTTTTTATAAACTCCCATATCTATAGGGTGAAATACCACAGCAGCAAGACTTGTGACCTGTTGCCACAAGAAAAGGGCAGCCAGTGAAGAGCAAACACCATTGTAAATACAACCCATATTTATGTTTATTTATTTTCCCTTTTGTACTTTAACTATTTGCACATCATTACAACATTGTATATAGCCATAATATGACATTTGAAATGTCTCTATTCCTTTGGAACTTTTGTGAGTGTAATGTGTACTGTTCATTTTATATTGTTTATTTCACTTTTGTTTATGATCTATTTCACTTGCTTTGGCAATGTAAACATATGTTTCCCATGCCAATAAAGCCCTTTGAATTGAAATTCAATTGAGAGGAGAGAGAGAGAGAGAGAGAGAGAGAGAGAGAGAGCGAGAGAACATGTAAAAAAGCTCTCTCTCAAGGAAAATGCAATTGTGAAAAAAAGGAACATCTTTCGATTTTACAGTCAGAGACAAAGAGAGCCAACATGCAAACATTGGCTCACTTTTGGCATCGCACCATTCCATGATCTTTACTGTCTTGTAGAACAGCAGAGTGGTAGGATAATAACACATGCTGTTGCTAAATACTGCTTCCCAAGTGCCAGGTAGTAAAATAGTTCATTTATAGTGTTCCCCTCCCAACACTCTCTCTCTCTTCTCTCTCTCTCACACAGCAAGACTGTTTGCCTAGGCAATGGAAAGAGGGAAGAGTAGAAGGAGAGAGAAAAGAGGGAAAGGGGATTTGCTGGTTTTTAAAAAGCAAGGGAAATTTAAGTATATTGACCTTTCAGAGATTTTATTTTGTGCTACTGGGGGTTTATGACACCCTTATCCTTGCCTTCTATTCAGGTTATATACAGTATCTTCTTGAGTTTTATAAATTGTTACCCCAAAGTGTGTGTGTGTGTGTGTGTGATTGTGTGTGTGTGTGTGTGTGTGTGTGTGTGTATGTGTGTGTGTGTGTGTGTGAGTGTCCTCATTTGCACGTGCGAAAGAAGCGGAATAGTCTCTCAGTGAAACTCATTGTTGTTTCCTGGCCCTGTAAAAACATGTGTAATTAAATGAAATTAGTTTTACGCTAAATGTAGAATATTTTTCTCAGCTAATTATTCAAGTTCAGCAGCTTACTGAGTGGTAGTAACTATCTTATTATCTATCAATAAGTCATTTCCTCTCCTTGGACAAGGTAGTTACCTGGATTCAGCATACTTTGGTCAGGGCTACTGGGGGAATGTCAATGAATCTATTCATTATGGCAGAATACTTCAGAACGAACTGGTGTTTGAATGATGCTGTTATCTTGGTAACTGTTGAAGGTTTACTTGACTTCATCTGTGTCAGTTCCTTTTTGGCTAAAGTGTTTGTCTCCTTTTGTCTGTTTGCAGAAACATTAATGGACACCAAGTGGGCCACAACAGAACTAGCCTGGACCGCACATCCTGAAACTGGGGTAAGTTGTTGGAGTGTGTCTGTGTGTGTGTCTCTCTTTGTTTCAGTGATCATGTGTGTATGTATGTGTGTGTGTGTGTGTGTGTGCACAATGCATGTGTGTGTATGTGTATGCACGTGTGTAGGTGTCCATAGCTACAGTACATTTTTACCAGGAGATCTGTTCACAGGATATGTGTGACTACCACAGCATGTGTGTGTACTAAGATGAAAATCATAGACAAGTACCACAAGATCTGATCTCACCCCTCGCCTATCACAGAGATCCTTTCAAGTGCTCTGCACTTGAGACATTTTTGAAAAATGCCAACCAGCTCTATTTAACTAACCCTAAAATACTTTTAAGGGTGACCTGTTGCACACACGGCCCACCAAATCTCCCCGCACACAAAGTAACAGTGACAACACCATCTTGGTTTCCCATGTGTCCCCCTACAATGGGAGATAGTGTCCCCCCCTCCCCTCGCCTTTCTGTGGACTCTAGACCTTATCTTGTGGCTTCGGGTTAACAGAGAATCCCCTTCTCACCCTCCTGGCAATGCCAACCCAGCTGCTCCCAACCCTCCATCCCCTACTTTACTTCCGAGCAACCTAGCACTAATACAGGGAAACACTGGGGTGACCTCAGCCACAACAATCAGCAGGTTTCCCGAACTCCCGCTCACCCCCTCCATGCTCCCCCATCCCCTCATATAAACCTTACCAATGCTCCCACCAGTTCCCCCCCTTTTCCCTCCCCACCACACCCTAACATATGCTTATTTTCAGGACATACAGTGGGCCCCCCCTCCTCTATTCCCCCTTTCTAAAAACAGAGGGTTGGATGATTCCGTTGTCCACATGGCGATATATTTCCCTCTCGCTCGTCTTTGTGTTTCTGTGGAATGCGCCACAGACGGTGGTTGTCCCGTCTCATTCTTCCCTCTCTTCTCTTCTCCTTTTCTTATTTTCATCCCACATGTGATGGTCCTGCTGTCTCAATTGGCAGGGATCCCCTTCATTTTGTATTTTCTTTATTTATTTACGATGCATGCCCACATTTATTTATTTTGGTTGTCTGTGCTGTCTGCTTGTGTCAGACTCTAATTATTTAGGGTGACAAGGGTTTCTACAGAGGAGATTGGTGGCAATGTGGTGGTTGTGGGGAAAACCTAAACAACGCACAGAGAGGGAATGCACTTATTTCAGAGAGAGAGGGAGAGAGAGGGGATGAGAGAGAGAGGGGGAGAGAGGGGGTGAGAGAGAGGGAGAGCGATAGAGAATGAGGCAAGAGAGAATGAGGAGAAAGAGAGAGAGACTCCCCTATTCCCCTATCTCTGTGTTCCTTTCATTATGACAGCGGTGGTTGGTGGCGAGGTGGCATTGAGTCACAGGAGGTTGGTGCCACCTTAATTGGGGAGAATGGACTCGTGGTAATGGCTGGAGCATTACCACGATTCCATTTGCTCCGTTCCGGCCATTATTAGGAGCCTTGAGTGTTAGTCTTTAACGTGCGCACCAATCGGAGTGGTCTCCTACTGCATTCTGCAGCCGCCCAGAGACCAATCTCCCTCTCCTCTTCCATTTCCTCCCAGATTGCTCTCTGCTTATGCTCATAAGCGCCACTGCTCTGCCTGCCCGACAAAACATTAATTATAGTGACTCCAGCAGCAGTATTAACAGAGAAGAGAGAATGTATGTGAGAAGGTACGCGTCCAGGTCTGAGTCACTGTCTCTCTTTCACATTCTACATGTAGGGAGGCCACCTCTTCTCGCTTTGTACATAAGTCTGTTACAGAGCTGTGTGTATAGACATAGGAAGACAAACACAGATATAGACTGAGCGGCATCTCTCCACATGACAATAACAGGCCTGGAGGGTCTAGAGGCAAACACACCAGTGTGACGCAGCGTGGTGCTGCTAGGGCCTGATACAAATTGACCTCTGTTTGTGTGTGTGTGATAGACAGTATCTCCACATACCATTCTACCCAAGATTTGGAAGGGTGTGTATGTGTATGCAATGTGTACGTAAAGTGAGCTGTGTGTGTGTGTGTGTGTTATTGTTATGTATGTCTGTTTATGTCTGCGTCTGGATCTTTCTCTTGTCTGTGTCTGTATGTGTGTGTGTGTGTGTGTGTGTGTGTGTGTGTGTGTGTGTGTGTGTATGTGTCTGTGCACGCATGCACATGTGGCATGCCATTTCTCCCCAAACAGATGGGCGTTGAAGGGGGAATTCCAAGCTCTAGCGCGGTAAATGGCTCTCCCTGGGCTCAGTATGTAGCCTCCAGGGGGTTTCACAGAAACAGAAAACAAGGTGTTGCTAGTGACCAGACAGCCTGTAGCCTTTAGCCTGTAGCCTTTAGCATGTAGCCCTTATTATGCAGCATGTACAGTGAGGGAAAAAAGTATTTGATCCCCTGCTGATTTTGTACGTTTGCCCACTGACAAAGAAATGATCAGTCTATAATTTAAATGGTACATTTATTTGAACAGTGAGAGACAGAATAACACCAACAAAATCCAGGAAAGGCATGTAAAAATGTTTATAAATTGATTTGCATTTTAATGAGGGAAATAAGTATTAGTGCTCCTAATCTCAGCTTGTTACCTGTATAAAAGACACCTGTCCACAGAAGCAATCAATCAGATTCCAAACTCTCCACCATGGCCAAGACAAAAGAGCTCTCCAATGATGTTAGGGACAAGATTGTAGACCTACACAAGGCTGAAATGGGCCATCGTCAAGCAGCTTGGTGAGAAGGTGATAACAGTTGGTGCGATTACTCGCAAATGAAAGAAACACACAAGAACTGTCAATCTCCCTCGGCCTGGGGCTCCATGCAAGATCTCACCTCGTGGAGTTGCAATGATCATGAGAACGGTGAGGAATCAGCCCACAACTACATGGGAGGATCTTGTCAATGATCTCAAGGCAGCTGGGACCATAGTCACAAAGAAAACAATTGGTAACACACTACGCCGTGAAGGACTGAAATCCTGCAGCGCACGCAAGGTCCCCCTGCTCAAGAAAGCACATATACAGGCCTGTCTGAAGTTTGCCAATGAACATCTGAATGATTCAGAGGAGAACTGGGTGAAAGTGTTGCCAATGCTGCCTATGACCCCAAGAACACCATCCCCACCGTCAAACATGGAGGTGGAAACATTATGCTTTGGGGGTGTTTTTCTGCTAAGGGGACAGGACAACTTCACCGCATCAAAGGGACGATGGACGGGGACATGTACCGTACCGTCAAATCTTGGGTGAGAACCTCCTTCCCTCAGCCAGGGCATTGAAAATGGGTCGTGGATGGGTATTCCAACATGACAATGACCCAAAACACACGGCCAAGGCAACAAAGGAGTGGATCAAGAAGAAGCACATTAAGGTCCTGGAGTGGCCTAGCCAGTCTCCAGACCTTAATCCCATAGAAAATCTGTGGAGGGAGCTGAAGGTTCGAATTGTCAAACGTCAGGCTCGAAACCTTAATGACTTGGAGAAGATCTGCAAAGAGGAGTGGGACAAAATCCCTCCTGAGATGTGTGCAAACCTGGTGGCCAACTACAAGAAACGTCTGACCTCTGTGATTGCCAACAAGGGTTTTGCCACCAAGTACTAAGAGGGGTCAAATACTTATTTCCCTCATTAAAATGCAAATCAATTTATAACATTTTTGACATGCGTTTTTCTGGATTTTTTTGTTGTTATTCTGTCTCTCACTGTTCAAATAAACCCACCATTAAGATTATAGACTGATCATGTCTTTGTCAGTTGGCAAACGTACAGAATCAGCAGGGGATCAAATACTTTTTTCCCTCACTGTAGTTGTAGCATGTTGCATGTAGCATGCAGGAGCCCACAGCTCTAATGACTGTTGTTAGCATGGTTCTATTAGCAGACCACACATGGGCTTACAGGTTGGTACATGCTAGGTACATGTTAACTTTGCTACATACTAAGCTTTGAGGAAACTAGTGTGACAACTAGCATTCATGGCTAATCCTTGACTATGTGTTATCTAGCTGTTATCTAGCTGCCTTGGTTGGTATGCAGGTCTGGAAGAAGGCCTGAGTCCTCACATCCCCCTCACATCCTCTGTTATGGCTGCACCAAGGTCCCAGTGAATCTGAAAGTAAAATGTAGTGCATTTGACTGGAAAGGACAAAGGGAAAAGGGAGTTGACTTGTAAAGCTTGCATAACTATTCATCTTGATCCAAATCGATGCCAAAGAATTTGACCCTCTTTGGTAAGCAGGGCTGGTGTGAAGTGTCCGCATCTGTGCTGTACATGTGGTCTCATGGGGTTGACCTCCACACAAACACACGCTCAAACACACACACACACACACACACACACACTCCCTCTCTTCCTCTATCTCCCTCTTGCACACTGGGCAATTTATTACACTGAACTAAATACCCATTGACACTTCATGCATTCTCTCGTCCCATTGACCTGGCTGGTGATTATCGATTCCCCCGCCGGTCCCTTCTCCAGCAGATAGCCCACGTATTAATGCCTTCTCTGGGCCTGATCCTCAGCTAAGCCTAGAGCACAGGTCTAGAGGGTCCTGCTGGATGAATTGCCTATCTCCGCTACATCCACATTAGGCCCCTAATTAAGAGTCTTCAGCCTCAGAGCGAAAACTTTCATTATTTTCTGTTTTTTGCTGTCTGTATTTCAGCAGCGTCCAAAGTTCTGTGGTAAACTAATTTCCCCCAGAGGTGGCAAATTGAAGGCCTATTCAAACCTGGCTCTTGTACATGTTCCAAAGACTGGCGTTACTGCTGTTGTCCAGTATTGAGCCATTGCCTGAGAGTTGTTCCAGATTTGTTATTGCATTGTCTACAGTCTTTAAAAAATGGGTTCTATCGTATGCTTCATATATGGAACCCCTAAAAGTTTTATATAGAACCCTTTTATAGGGTTCATTGATCATCACCCTAGCAGTTCTTCTTCACTGAACCAAAATGGTTCCATATAGAACCCTGCATGGTGCCATTTATGCATTATGGCTACTACTATTAAATAGTAATATATTTAGAGAATAATATAATTTAATAAACAATTAAATAATGCACCAAATACCAGCATAGGTTTATAATTTCTTGTCATTATATGCAAACATAGTTTTGATATATGAACTGGTGGCCAGGGAGGCATCTCTTTGTGTGAATAATGGCCCACGTCAACTCTGACTGACTTCTTTACAATGCAATACAAACAGCAACCCTCACACATACAGTTGAGACAAGCACAGATTCAAGCTAGAGTGTAGGAGGAAGCCCAGGGTATGGGATGACATTCTCTAGTACCAAGCATGTTTGCATTTTCCATTTGGCCCAACTTGAACAGACTGTTTTGCTTCGATTGACGTTATCGTTCTAAACCTCCTCAGCCAAGTGAAGCCATGTATTGAGAAACACATGAAGTTAAACTAGTTGCCGTTCAAAGATAGACCCAAACAGGTCTTTTATGTATTTTCTGTATATATTGACTATTTGCATACATATTTTCATATTTTCATTTAATGAAACCCGTAATCAGAGCTTTGCCTCAGTAATTTATGTATTTGGCTCCCAACAGTGAGAGATAAAGAAGTAGGAAGGAAAGAGAGAAAAGGATACACGTTTCTTTTCACGAGCTGTAGAGGACGATGCGATCATAGCTCCATAATTGAAGCGTAATTGCTTGTGAAGCGATGCGGGCGACTACTCCGAACCTGGAGAATGAGGTAAACAACCAGTGATGTTCGGTTGGGATGCACCTGGATTGACACTCCGCCGTAATTGTGATGAATTCGATGTCCCTTGTTTCCTGCCTCATCACTGCGGTAACCAGAGATGAAAGGCAGCGGTGCGGGTGGAAACGGCCCTCGACTTAACAGCGCCGCTCGGGCGTAATTGAAAAGGCACAAACCGAAAATTTGACTTCCTTTTTCTTTCATCTGTCCATTCCTAACGCCCCCCCATTAGTGGACATAGTATTATTATTAACACACTCCTTAAATCATTCCTTAGCTATCCTGTGTGTGAGAGTGTGTATGTGTGCCAATGTGTTTAAGAATGCATACAGTACATTATAGGACATTTGACCTTTGTTTGACCCTAACACTCATCTCTCTCTCTCTCTCTCTCTTTTATTCCCTCTACCCCCCTCTCTTCCTCCCTCTTTCTCCATCCACAGTGGGAGGAGGTGAGCGGCTACGACGATGCCATGAACCCCATCCGGACGTACCAGGTGTGCAACGTGCGGGAGAGCAACCAGAACAACTGGCTTCGCAGTGACTTCATCCCACGCAAGGATGTCCTCCGTGTCTACGTGGAGATGAAGTTCACTGTGCGCGACTGCAACAGCATCCCCAACATCCCAGGCTCCTGCAAGGAGACCTTCAACCTCTTCTACTACGAGTCCGACTCAGACTCGGCCACGGAGACAAGTCCATTCTGGATGGAGAACCCCTATGTGAAGGTGGACACCATCGCACCCGATGAGAGTTTCTCCATGTTGGAGTCGGGAAGGGTGAACACGAAAGTGCGGAGCTTCGGACCTCTATCCAAGGTTGGGTTTTACCTGGCATTCCAGGACCTGGGGGCTTGTATGTCATTGATATCCGTCCGGGTCTTCTATAAGAAGTGCTCAACCACCATTGCGAACTTCGCCATGTTCCCCGAGACGGCCACGGGGGCTGAGGCCACGTCGCTGGTCATCGCGCCAGGGACATGCGTCTCCAACGCTCTCGAGGTGTCCGTGCCTCTCAAGCTGTACTGCAATGGGGACGGTGAGTGGATGGTTCCTGTTGGCTCGTGCACCTGTGCATCCGGGTTCGAGCCCGCCATGAAGGACACCCAGTGTCAGGGTGAGTGTGACATCAAGGACACTCAATGTCAGGGTGAGTTTTTTGCCGGCCATTTTTGGGTCATCACCCAATGTTCTTGTTCCTTTTGACGTCAGCCATTTTGTGCCAAATGCATCCAGATACTGTACATTTACACCCAACTATCATGAAACAGCGAGAAACACAACACAACCCATCATATAGTCAGTGGCACTCTCTCAACCGAGCCTCTACTCTCATGACCTCAATTTTCCCAGACAGTGAGTTGATGAATAAATAAAAGCGTGGGTGCTGCTGTCAGTAACCTATATGACACCGGAGCAAACTGGAGAGATCTAGGAGGGCCAGATCTGATAGAGAACATAACAGGTTCACAGAAGTCCAGACCAAGGTGAATTAAAACAGCAGGTGTACTCAAATGTACAGGTGACAGAGTGGGGAGGCAGGGAGTGGGAGGAAGAGGAGGGGGTTGTGGAACGTTGGAGAGCAGGGGAGATGAGAGGTAGGCCACTGTCAGTTATCGTTTGGCATGGCTGATTGTGATGCATGGTGTGCATATGTGTCAAAAAGCACACAGGCCTGTACTTCATACCACCCTGCTAACAGAAAGAGGAGATGGGTGAGAGATTCAGGAAAGAGATAAAAGAAAGGTAGAAAGTGTGAAGTAGGGAAGGGGACTTGGGGATCTTGAAGTCTAAGAAGAACAGAAAGGGAGAGAGAGAGAGGAGTATTCTTCATGTCGCCAGCTCCCTACATGGCGTTGAATGGAGGTTATTGAATGTGTGCCCACCTTTAAAGGGGAGTGGACACAGTAAAGCTAGTGGTAGGTGTGTGGTTAAAAACTCCTCTGGCAGCTCAAGGGCAAAGCCCTGGCGACTGGGCCTGATAAAACTCTCCCTAATCAAGTCGACCAGAAACCACAGGGGATAAATCTCCCTGTCGTCTCTCTCCTTCTCTCCTTACCCTCTTTCTCTCTCTCTTTTTCCCTCTATAGTATTTATCTATATATTGCTCTCTCTTCCGAGCCCTTGCTCTCTCTCTCTCTGACTTTTTTTCTCCCTATGACGTTCTCTGTATTTCTACCTGAAACTCTCTCTCTCTCTCTCTCTCTCTCTCTCTCTCTCTCTCTCTCTCTCTCTCTCTCTCTCTCTCTCTCTCTCTCTCTCTCTCTCTCTCTCTCTCTCTCTCTCTCTCTCTCTCTCTCTCTCTCTCTCTCTCTCTCTCTCTCTCTCTCTCTCTCTCTCTCTCTCTCTCTCTCTCTCTCTCTCTCTCTCTCTCTCTCTCTCTCTCTCTCCCCTTAATCTAAAGCTCTCATTAATTCCCTACCAGAGCACAGTGAGGACATCCACATGAATATTAATGGATCAATACTATTTTTTTTCTCTTTTCCTTGCCTACCGCTCCACATTTCTATACCCACTCATTTTTTTTCTTCCTCACTTCCAATTTCAGCACACACCCTAATCGGTTCCTTAAGCCCTATGCTCTGCATAAGAGGGTAAGAGACAGAGATGGAGAGAGAGAGAGGGAAGGAAAGAGAGAGAAAGAAAGAAAACAGAGAGAGATGGGAAGGGAAAGAGAGAGGAGGGAGAGATCTGCAAAAAAAAGAGCCTGCAAGATTAGCATTTTCTATGCCTTTCCCTCCTCATCCTCCCTTCTCCCCCTTTGCAATGTCAGGAGTGGTGCTCGAAGGGGAGGGAGGATGAAAGCAAAGGGGGATGACTTCTTACCTCACTGGAAGCGATTGATCAGCACTTTCAGTACTTCACACATAACAACTTGCCTCGTTTAAAGCTGCAATATGCAGAATTTCTAATAGTTCTCCTAATTTCAGTTGATGTGACAAAACAAGCAATGTATAGTGTGGATAATTGTACCATCTAAACTGTTGTGGTTATTGAAATATATTTTCAATAACCAAACATATTGTATTTTCAGCTTGTTTGAAGCTGGTATACAAAACTGAAAGTAAAAGACGCAAAAACAAAACTTAAAAACGAGAAGCATAGAAATAGCGCACCTAGAACACATCTATCACTTCTTAGACTTGTTTTCAATGAGAATGACAGCTCTATAACTCACAATTCTATACGAATTCGATCGGGTTGCAGCTTTAAAGGGGAAGCTTTTGTTGGGATAGTGCCCAATCGAACCTGATTATTCTCTCTTTCAAGATCTCATTGACCAATTATTATAATTTTTTAACAGGACAATATGATAGAATATGATAGAGAGCCTGCATTGTAACGTCATAGCGACCTTGAAAAAACAATTTGCATAGTTGCTAAGTTCACAAGCACAACTAGCATGTTCACTAACATGATTAACAAGACAAGTGTTATGTGAGGTAAAATTTTATCATGCCAGGATGTTAGTGCTTTTTGTTAGCCATTGGTGGAAGAACAAACACACTCAGTGTTAATGCACACCGCTCAGCAGGCTAATGCGGCTTTGTACCAATATTTAACCTTCACACATTGCAAAACGGTGACAAATGTGACAAGAA
The DNA here is from genome assembly GCF_020615455.1 of Coregonus clupeaformis. Classification (NCBI taxonomy): domain Eukaryota; kingdom Metazoa; phylum Chordata; class Actinopteri; order Salmoniformes; family Salmonidae; genus Coregonus; species Coregonus clupeaformis. Next base: position 1,691,264 of record NC_059209.1, read on the forward strand.
CCAGTCCCACAGTTCTACCACTGACCTCATTTCCAAATGATACTTTCAACAGGAAGCAAACAAACCCAGTAGCAACACGGCAATTAACATTTTGAACCAAAACAAAGCAACCTTGACATTGACGAGTGAGATAGCGGCATAGCAACTTTGCTCTTTCACCTTCCCCTCCCTTTTTTATTAACATACCACGGCGGCTCCATTAATCTTTTAACAAGACAGTTTAGTTTAGAGATAGATAGATAGATAGATAGATAGATAGATAGATAGATAGATAGATAGATAGATAGATAGATAGATAGATAGATAGATAGATAGATAGATAGATAGATAGATAGATAGATAGATAGATAGATAGATAGATAGATAGATAGATAGATAGATAGATAGATAGATAGATAGATAGATAGATAGATAGATAGATAGTTCCGGATCAGAGTGCTGCACGCTAGCTCATAACTTATCACCTGAGTTATAAACTTCTAAACAGGCCCTGTAAAAATTGATAGGGAGTCTACAAAGGGCACCGGTCGACAATGTTATCACTCTATCCATCAGAGAAACTATGCACTCTCTGCTTGAGGCATTATTTATGTATTTATTTTATGTATTAATGTATTACTTTTACCAGGTAGCATTGAGAACATATTCTCTCTATGACAAATATTTTAACCATTAGTGGTGCAGTAAATTGGATTGATTTGAAAAAAGGAATACGATAGGCACACTTTTGAGAAAAGCTTCTTAGCATTGAGAGCATGTTAATGGGAAGTGAAGGCTGTTCCCAAGTGTCATGGAAGTGTGTGTGTGTATGTGTGCATATGTGTGTGCTTGTGCAAGTGTGCATATATGTGTACGCAAGCATGCATATATGTGTGTGTGCGTCTGTGTGCGTGTGTGCAAGCGTGCATATATGTGTGTGTGTGTGCATATGTTTGTGTGTATATCAGGGATAAGTAAAGGAAGGAGTTCAGAGGAAGGCTGAGGGGTGTGTTAGTAATTTGGGATGACAGTGTGTGCATGTGTGCACGGGTTTATGCAAAGGACTGCATGTTGCTTAAAACACCCTCTTCTTGTAATGTTGCTGGGGGATGTGCTCTCCAGAGAGGCGGAAAAAGGGAAAACAAAAACAAACAAACGCACACACACGGCAGTGAAAGCTGTCAATCATGTCGGAAGCCATAGTTTATCACAGAGGCTCAGAGAGAGTGCCAAGACAACGTGCATGCACACACACACACGCGCAAATGCAAATACAAACAACTACAACCTAGCTTTACACAGATACAATATTGCTATGCTTGAGATTCAAATTAGTGCTTTCATTCACCTGTGTTAACCTTGTCCACCTTATCTGTGTAGTTCCTGGCTTTTGGACTCACTCCTTTCTCTTTGATCTCTCCCTCTCTCAGCTTGCAGCCCGGGCACGTTCAAATCCAAGCAGGGTGAGGGCTTCTGTACTCCCTGCCCACCGAACAGCCGGACCAGCTCTGGAGCAGCCAGCTTGTGCTCCTGCAGAAACGGCTACTACCGCTCAGACACAGACTCACCTGACAATGCCTGCACCAGTAAGTATTATTTAATTTTTCTGCTCATTGAGTTGCTGTCTGCATACACACAAACAAACAACAAACATTAAAGTATGCTACTACACTCAAGGGCCTGAATATACACTGAGGTTGTGGGTATGGTTGTGTGTGTGTGTGTGTTCACTTCTGCAGCCATTAAGCCATTCTAAGACTCAAAAAAAACGAGTCCTTTCTCTCTGGACTATGACCTTCACTCACTACCTTTATCACCACTCTCTGAAGGGCCTGAGAACATTCCCACAGTGCCACATGTACAACAAACACAGCCGTCTCCCAATGTTTTCCAAGCGCTATCCCAACGTTATTGGTGCCTTTTGCCCACTGCCGCCACCTCTCACTGGCAGAGTGTAGGAATTTATCTAGTGGATGTGTCTTAGTTAAGAGCAAAGAGAGCACACATACACACACACACACACACACACATACAGGGAGTAATCCTTTCACTGGTGGTGGACGGAGGGCCTATTTTCTCTTGTTGTTAGGAGGTGTGTTTGATTCTCCCACAGAGCAGGCAGAGATAAGGCCACAGTAATTGGATAACAATTGCTTCGCCACTGCCAAGAGTCTCTCTTGTCCCCCTTAGCTGTTTCCACAAGCACACATATTCATGTATGCGCACAGGCGTGCACACGCAGGCATGCACGTTAGTGGTGCGCGGGTCAGCTGTTTGTTCACCCGCACCCACCCGCAATTGTTAACCCATCCGCACCCGCCCGACTATAAGTGATAAAGTGAAAATCTGAGGCCTGCAACCGACCCTGACCCGCTAATATAGAAAATGTGCTGTAGGCTACAGTCAGAGACGGTGGAACGTTTTTTTGACAGGGGTTGAATAATTTTTTTGCTTGATTTAGATATGTTTCTGCATATAATTACCGACATTTTGGTAGGCTATTTGTTAGTCAACTTGTCTATCATTACATATATGCAGCTTCTCTTCTGTCATTATATGTTGGTTGCCCTAGAAGAGTAATGAAACCCTTGCTCACCAGAATAACATCATACATAGAGAGAATGAATGCTTTGATCTAGTTGACATCGGTAAAGTTTTCTCTGTCACCTCTGCTTCCTTTCTCTGTCACCTCTGCAAAGACATTTAGGCACCGGGGAGAAAATGCAATAGCCCCCCCAAAAATTGCCAAATGACATCAGTTTGACCGGTTGCAAGGTAAACTGTGAAAACTTTTATGATGCTGATAAAGATAGCACCTCTACAGACGGTATCTAACTGTGCATTTAAATTCTCTCAAGATGCTGAAATAAATAAATCATATTTCTCCACTCCTGTTCCCGAGTAAAAAAAAATCCTACATTTGATTTATAATTTTACTGCAAGAAATGCTTAATTCTGCAGGAGTTCATATTATGTCTATGTGAGAGGTTATAGACCTACAGTCAGTCCAGATTTCATTTTCCATTTAACTAATCTGAACAGTAGGCTACAGTTCCCTTGACGTGCCATAGAGCTATTTGAAGTCCCCCTCTTGTGACTGTTGAATTTGTATAGCGCCTCAAAATCATCACATATAACGTAGCCAGCACTGCTGTCGTCCTCTTTTACCACTTCACCAAATCTTTCCCTAGCATTACTTTTCTGGACCTCCCTTCTCTATATTTTCAACTCTCCATTTTGCAGCTTTTCTCTTATTGAATTAAACTCCGACATTGTCCTTTTTGTGGATCAACTTTAACTTTTTCTGCCCGTTCCCAAAAGCATTTGGCGTGTAGGGTTTTTGGCTTGTCTACAGGGCCTAAAGCTTAGGCTTACACACTAATGCCAGATAGCCTAAAACAATGAAAGAAAACCCTCAATGTAGCCTATAGATATAAATTGCACAAGAATTATACATTTATGGATTTTTTAAGGTATTGTTTTCTCTTTATTCAACCTGCCCGCCCTTCATCCACACAATATTTCATGACCCTAAACCCGCCCGCCCCGATATAACCACGGGGACTGCGGGTTATGAGTCAACCCGCGCATCACTAATGCACGTGCGCGCATACAAACACACATCCTCTCACACGCTCTCCTCCTTACAGAAAGAACTGCAAGGTCTGTTTATTTCATATTGAGCTTTCTCTAAGCACTCAAAACACAGAGAGAACTAACCCTAACCTCATCCATTACCACTACCACCAAAGTCGTATTGAAATAGAATCTATTAGATTCTACCCCCTGTCCTAAATATATTTTATGTCCTGTTGAATTGTTCAACATTGTTGCTTTGGCAATACTTCTGTCATGGCGATAAAGTGTTTTTGAATTAAAATGAATTGACATTGTTTGCTTCCTTTCTTTTCTTCTTATTTCCTTCCCCCACAGCCGTCCCCTCTGCGCCGCGCAGCGTTATCTCCAACGTCAATGAGACCTCCCTGGTCCTGGAGTGGAGCGAGCCGCGTGACTCCGGCGGTCGCGGCGACATCTTCTATAACATCATCTGCAAAAAGTGCCTGCCCGAGCGTGGTATGTGCTCACGCTGCGACGACAACGTGGATATCTCGCCGCGCCACCTGGGCCTGACGCAGCGTCGTGTGGCGGTCCGCAACCTGCAGGCACACACCCAGTACAGCTTTGAGATCCAGGCCGTCAACGGCGTGTCGAATAAGAGCCCGTACACGCCGCAGTTCTCCGCCGTCAACATCACCACCAACCAGGCTGGTAGGTAGAACCGTGGCTAGTCTATAGGATTGAATATAACTATTGTTCCATTGTCAAACGGACGGCTGTCTTTTGAATGTCTTGTGTTGTTCCTAACCTAAAAGATAAGACACATGTACAGAGTGAGAATGAATGGAAGCAAAACATGGTCAGCTGCAGAACATGGTTTTGAAGCAGGTTAGCGGTGTGAAGTGCCTTGCTCAAGGGCACAATGACAGTGTGCTACAATCGGTGATGTTACGATAGGTTGAAGCATTTTTCAATATTAGATGATGGTTGCTTCAAGGAAAAATAGATAGTCGTTTACAGCAGCAAGGCAGGTAAAAGCAGACATTTGTTCAGATACAGTTCCTCTGCATGTAGGTGTGGGTTACATACAGTATATGTATTTTAAGTGAAGATTGAGAAGAAAAACATCTGAATGAGATTTACAGAAGGACCATTTCACACGCCCACAGCGCTCGGCACACACCACCGCAAATAGCAATAGCGAGGCAGTGCTGCTTGTATGGCTAGGCATTGAACCTACACTGTTCTGCCCACAACGATCAACCCACTGTCAACCCACAGCATCTTCAGTAACTAGGCCACCATAGCAATCTGCACCACCAAGCCCGATGCAATCTTTCTTTGGTTTGCTGTATGGAGTTTGTGTGTGGGTGTCTGTATTGTGTATTATTCCCTGTTGTGTAGTTTTCCCTGCTCTATGCCTATATAGCCAGGGTTTGTGTCTGGGTCTCTGTGTTGAGTTTCCCCTGCTATAGGCCTTTTAGCTGGGGTTTTGCATATGAGTTTCTATGTAGAGTTTGCTCTATAGGCCTGTAGCTGGGGCTTGTGTGTTGGTTCCTGTGTAGAGTTTGCCCTGGTGGAGGCCAATAGCCAGGGTTTGTGTGTAAGTCTCTGATGTGTAGCTGGGGTTTGTGTATGGGTCTCTATGTAGAGTCTGCTCTATAGACAGGCTCAGGCAGACCCTAGGATTATCCCTCTCCACAGCCGTGTGTCCCTTGTTCCTCATCTCCCTTCTGTTCCTCCTCAAAGCCTCATGAAAGGAATGGGAATGGCCCCCTGTTTGCGCCTGGAGGTCCGGTGGGGATTCCGTAGTCCCCCATTGTTGCGCAAGGGTCAGGCACCGGGTGCCACAGGGGTGACAGGCATAGACACCAGAGCAATGGAGCAAACGGAGCAGCTGCAGACTTCTAATTTGTCATTTTCAATGATTAGTAATGTTTTGAGCTAGTCTGTATTGAAATAGATATGTCCATATTGTATATGATATAATAATTAACAGATTGCATTTTGCACCCCTCCCCCGTCACCTCAAGATGAGTGGTTTTGACCACTCTAAAGTTTTGTTTCGCTCCCGCACTAAACTGTTTTGGTATAGTGAACAAAACATTTTATGCTGTAAATGTAATATTGATGTGCTTATAAAGACAGTATGACTACACTTTCCTAGAAAATACAAATAAGTTGTGTGTAGAATACAACTTTAGCTGTCTAACCAGAACTAGAATGGCATTCTATTTGTCTATTTGGCCAAATTTAAGGATTTGGTTGTCTAACCACACACTGACAAGCACAGCTTTTGGGGTGAGGTTCTGTCTTCAAGTCTCCAGTGGGTGATGAAGTCCCTTCCATCTATGTAATGTATTACAGGTTATGGACAGGTGCAGTCAGGTGGCAGGAGGGATAGAGTGCATGACACTCCATCCTGGGTATGACCGAGTTTGCCTCAACCCATGGGTCCAGCAGACAATGTTCAATAACTACAGGCAGATGTGATATGGAGGAGGGTGGCACTCTTCTCATACCACTCTGTAGGCTACTGACCAGGAAGAAGCTTTGCATCAGTCAGTAGCCTACAGAGTAATATGAGAAGAGTGCAATTGCTAAAGTTATGTAGCTATTCTAAACAAAAGTGTTTTGATAACTTTAAAGTGTAACAGTTCCATGTAGAATAAACCATACTTCACATAATACTGTAGAAGCAGTGTTCTGCTAATATAACAATATGCAAATATTATACCTTACTGTGTGGTGTCCCATATAAGACAGGAGTTCCCTGACATGTTGAAGAATACACAGGGTCCCCCCCTATTGATAGTACCATTCGATTATGATTAATTTTTTAAATAAAAAGTAATAGATGTGTCTTGTATCATCAATTCAGACATCAGTATGAACCAGTCTTTCAGTCAGAGGACTCCATTTCAACAGCATATCTTCTGTCCTTGATGAGTGACACATGTATTGAAAGGGTGATATTACTAAACACTTGTGATGTACTATCTTATAAGTAATCACCTTTTGTCCCTTCTGTGGTGTTTGCCAACGCCTGATGGGCATGGCAGCGCAGATTAGCTCCAGGCACCTCTCGTCACAGATACTGGTCATGAAGGATCCTGACTTCGGCTCCTATATCCGACCCAGCTCCTATATCACAGAGGGAGGGAGAGAAAGACTGTCACCACACAGTTATGGAAGCCAACATTAAATACACGGTTGGACATAGCCAATCAGAGATCCTGATTCACAAGGGACACGTGATAGCATGGTTGGCATTACTCACTCTGGCCCAGGAGTAATCCATTGGCACAGTGGAAAGGGGTACCTTCTTACAACATACAAGACACACATACAGTTGAAGTCGGAAGTTTACATACACTTAGGTTGGAGTCATTAAAACTCGTTTTTCAACCACTCCACAAATTTCTTGTTAACAAACTATAGTTTTTGGCAAGTCAGTTAGGACATCTACTTTGTGCATGACAAGTAATTTTTCCAACAATTGTTTACAGACAGATTATTTCACTTACAATTCATTGTATCACAATTCCAGTGTGTCATAAGTTTACATACACTAAGTTGACTGTGCCTTTTTAAACAGCTTGAAAAATTCCAGAAAATGATGTCATGGCTTTAGAAGCTTCTGATAGGCTAATTGACATAATTTGAGTCAATTGGCGGTGTACCTGTGGATGTATTTCAAGGCCTACCTTCAAACTCAGTGCCTCTTTGCTTGACATCATGGGAAAATCAAAATAAATCAGCCAAGACCTCAGAAAAAAATTGTAGACCTCCACAAGTCACGTTCATCTGTACAAACAATAGTATGCAAGTATAAACACCATGGGACCACGCAGCCGTCATACCGCTCAAGAAGGAGACGCGTTCTGTCTCCTAGAGATGAACGTACTTTGGTGCGAAAGGTGCAAATCAATCCCTGTTTGGCCATAATGACCATCGTTATGTTTGGAGGAAAAAGGGGGTGCTTGCCAGCCGAAGAACAATCAATCAATCAATCAATCAATTTTATTTTATATAGCCCTTCTTACATCAGCTAATATCTCGAAGTGCTGTACAGGAAGCCAGTGTAGGGAAGCTAGCACTGGAGTAATATGATCAAATTTCTTGGTTCTAGTCAGGATTCTAGCAGCCGTATTTAGCACTAACTGAAGTTTATTTAGTGCTTTATCCGGGTAGCCGGAAAATAGAGCATTGCAGTAGTCTAACCTAGAAGTAACAAATGCATGGATTAATTTTTCTGCATCATTTTTGGACAGAAAATTTCTGATTTTTGCAATGTTACGTAGATGGAAAAAAGCTGTCCTTGAAACAGTCTTGATATGTTCGTCAAAAGAGAGATCAGGGTCAAGAGTAACGCCTAGGTCCTTCACAGTTTTATTTGAGACGACTTTACAACCATCAAGATGAATTGTCAGATTTAACAGAAGATCTCTTTGTTTCTTGGGACCTAGAACAAGCATCTCTGTTTTGTCCGAGTTTAAAAGTAAAAAAGTTTTCAGCCATCCACTTCCTTATGTCTGAAACACAGGCTTCTAGCGAGGGCAATTTTGGGGCTTCACCATGCTTCATTGAAATGTACAGCTGTGTGTCATCCGCATAGCAGTGAAAGTTAACATTATGTTTTCGAATAACATCCCCAAGAGGTAAAATATATAGTGAAAACAATAGTGGTCCTAAAACGGAACCTTGAGGAACACCGAAATGTACAGTTGATTTGTCGGAGGACAGACCATTCACAGAGACAAACTGATATCTTTCCGACAGGTAGGATCTAAACCAGGCCAGAACTTGTCCGTGTAGACCAATTTGGGTTTCCAGTCTCTCCAAAAGAATGTGGTGATCGATGGTGTCAAAGGCAGCACTAAGGTCTAGTAGCACGAGGACAGATGCAGAGCCTCGGTCTGACGCCATTAAAAGGTCATTTACCACCTTCACAAGTGCAGTCTCAGTGCTATGATGGGGTCTAAAACCAGACTGAAGCATTTCGTATACATTGTTTGTCTTCAGAAAGGCAGTGAGTTGCTGCGCAACAGCTTTTTCTAAAATTTTTGAGAGGAATGGAAGATTCGATATAGGCCGATAGTTTTTTATATTTTCCGGGTCAAGGTTTGGCTTTTTCAAGAGAGGCTTTATCACTGCCACTTTTAGTGAGTTTGGTACACATCCGGTGGATAGAGAGCTGTTTATTATGTTCAACATAGGAGGGCCAAGCACAGGAAGCAGCTCCTTCAGCAGTTTAGTAGGAATAGGATCCAGTATGCAGCTTGAAGGTTTAGAGGCCATGATTATTTTCATCATTGTGTCAAGAGATATAGTACTAAAACACTTAAGTGTCTCTCCCGATCCCAGGCCCTCGCAGAGCTGTGCAGATCCAGGACAGCTAAGCCCTGGAGGAATACGCAGATTCAAAGAGGAGTCCGTAATTTGCTTTCTAATGGTCATGATCTTTTCCTCAAAGAAGTTCATGAATTTATCACTGCTGAAGTGAAAACCATCCTCTCTTGGGGAATGCTGCTTTTTAGTTAGCTTTGCAACAGTATCAAAAAGAAATTTTGGATTGTTCTTATTTTCCTCGATTAATTTGGAAAAGTAGGATGATCGAGCAGCAGTGAGGGCTCTTCGGTACTGCACGGTACTGTCTTTCCAAGCTAGTCGGAAGACTTCCAGTTTGGTGTGGCGCCATTTCCGTTCCAATTTCCTGGAAGCTTGCTTCAAAGCTCGGGTATTTTCTGTATACCAGGGAGCTAGTTTCTTATGACAAATGTCTTTCGTTTTTAGGGGTGCAACTGCATCTAGGGTATTGTGCAAGGTTAAATTGAGTTCCTCAGTTAAGTGGTTAACTGATTTTTGTCCTCTGACGTCCTTGGGTAGGCAGAAGGAGTCTGGAAGGGCATCAATGAATTTTTGTGTTGTCTGAGAATTTATAGCACGACTTTTGATGCTCCTTGGTTGGGGTCTGAGCAGATTATTTGTTGCGATTGCAAACGTAATAAAATGGTGGTCCGATAGTCCAGGATTTTGTGGAAAAACATTAAGATCTACAACATTTATTCCATGGGACAAAACTAGGTCCAGAGTATGACTGTGGCAGTGAGTAGGTCCAGAGACATGTTGGACAAAACCCACTGAGTCGATAATGGCTCCGAAAGACTTTTGGAGTGGGTCTGTGGACTTCTCCATGTGAATATTAAAATCACCAAAAATTAGAATATGATCTGCTATGACTACAAGGTCTGATAGGAATTCAGGAAACTCAGAGAGGAACGCTGTATATGGCCCAGGAGGCCTGTAAACAGTAGCTATAAAAAGTGATTGAGTAGGCTGCATAGATTTCATGACTAGAAGCTCAAAAGATGAAAACGCCATTTTTTTTTTGTAAATTGAAATTTGCTATCGTAAATGTTAGCAACACCTCCGCCTTTGCGGGATGCACGGGGAATATGGTCACTAGTGTAACCAGGAGGGGAGGCCTCATTTAACACAGCAAATTCATCAGGCTTAAGCCATGTTTCAGTCAGGCCAATCACATCAAGATTATGATCAGTGATTAGTTCATTGACTATGACTGCCTTTGAAGTGAGGGATCTAACATTAAGTAACCCTATTTTGAGATGTGAGGTATCACGATCTCTTTCAATAATGGCAGGAATGGAGGAGGTCTTTATCCTAATAAGATTGCTAGGGTGAACACCACCATGTTTAGTTTTTGCCCAACCTAGGTCGAGGCACAGACACAGTCTCAATGGGTATGGCTGAGCTGACTACACTGACTATGCTATTGGCAGACTCCACTAACACCATCCCAACCGTGAAGCACGGGGGTGGCAGCATCATGCTGTGGGGGTGCTTTGCTGCAGGAGGGACTGGTGCACTTCACAAAATAGATGGCATCACGAGGAAGGAAAAGTATGTGGATATATTGAAGCAACATCTCAAGACATCAGTCAGGAAGTTAAAGCTTGGTCGCAAATGAGTCTTCCAAATGGACAATGACCCCAAGCATACTTCCAAAGTTGGCAAAATGGCTTAAGGACAACAAAGTCAAGGTATTGGAGTGGCCATCACAAAGCTCTGACCTCAATCCTATAGAAAATTTGTGGGCAGAACTGAAAAAGCGTGTGTGAGCAAGGAGGCCTACCAACCTGACTCAGTTACACTAGCTCTGTCAGGAGGAATGGGCCAAAATTCACCCAACTTATTGTGGGAAACTTGTGGAAAGGTTACCTGAAACGTTTGACCCAAGTTAAACAATTGAAAGGCAATGCTACCAAATACTAATTGAGTGTATGTAAACTTCTGACCCACTGGGAATGTGGTGAAAGTAATAAAGCAGAAATAAATAATTCTCTCTACTATTATTCTGACATTTCACATTCTTAAAATAAAGTGGTGATCCTAACTGACCTAAAACAGGGAATTTTTACAAGGATTAAATGTCAGGAATTGTGAAAAACTGAGTTGAAATGTATTTGGCTAAGGTGTATGTAAACTTCGGAGTTCAACTGTATACACACAGCACTGATTACATTATCAATGGTGGTTAAGTGAATTCCAGTTGTCCTCCATTACTCTGAAACGGGACTGGTGTCTGGCCACTGCCTCAGCCTTCTGTAACAGCTCCTGATATGGTAGGAGGTTTCCCACGATGCTGCTGAACAACCAATCCACCAGGTTGTAGCCTGTGAATTAAATATAATATCATCAGAATTAAATATAATATCATCACTCAATAAACATATAGCAAGAAAAATAACTTTCTCTAGTTTGGAAGTAATTTCTATGCTAATAGGGGGACTGTAAGTACAGAATAGATTTAGGCCGGTGATGCTAATTCCGTTTCTATGTAACCAGCTGTGTACGTTGCTGAATGCTTGCTGACACGTTTTGTTATTTTCTGCCAGAGCCATATTTGTAGTAGACAAGTACCATCCTTCATTTATTTTTTCCCTAGAAAAAACATAATAAACTTTTATGAGAACAAGCATTTTGTTTTGGGTTGGCAGACGGCCCCCGAATGCTAGCTAGCTACCTAATTTGCAAATCCGGGTTAGTTATCAATATCTTTGTCCGAGATTAAATGAGTTATGCGAAAATGTTATGTGCGTGCGTTGCACCCAGTTGCAAACTTGACAACATTGTCCAAAAACTCCACATGGGGGCGGACCACAATGTGTTGTCTCTGGGAAATTGGCATCATTGGCAAAAGTGGGCATGTAAGTAATCCATACCAAAACCCTCAAGTACGTCGTAACAAACTCATTTACAAAACCCTATTTAGGACGAGACTGACTTAATGACTAACATTTTCCTATTTACACTTTGTGGTCAATTTTGACACTAGAATAAATGTTTCTGACTCATATTGATGCCAATATAGGCAATTTTCTATGAGAGAAGTTGTTTATTGCCGTCAGTTGCTCTTACACATTTTTCATGGTGACAGCGCTTCAAACAACGCTGCCAAAAAAAGTCCATGTCTGAGTAAAATTGGAACATTAATGTGCTTGCTGAGACTACACTTTTTTTTATTTCTCATACTTGTTATGATTATTATGTTTTTTCACGATTTATTGTCATATATGTAGCATACTCACTGTGGTGTGTTGTTCAAATGGCCACTATTAAACAGAATGACAATTTGAAAATAATTGATAGTAGCCTAGTACTGTAACTGCAGGCTACAGATTTGTTCAAATGTCAAACCCTTTTATTTTCTCTCATCTTTTAAAGGCAATATTCTCGAGGTAGGCTACAGTAGAAGGATTGTGTGGTTTTAAGAACCAAGACGTGATTAGATTATGTATGTAGTGCTGTTCTTTGATTCTATTAATCAAATTAGGACTACACAACAACAACAAATTAGTCTGTATATGAGTAACTCACATTATAATTTTTTTTTTGCATGTACTCCAGTTTACATTTTCAAGTTGACAGTTCTTGTTCCCTACCAGATAACACTGCCATATTGAGAAAGACAATGTTTAAAAGATAAATCAAAGTTCACATTTTTAATTGTACTAAATTACTGTGATCGCATTATTTTTGATAAAAATAAAATGGAAACTTAACAATTGAACAGTGCTTTTTCTTAACCTACAATCATTCACATTCAAATCCTTATTGGGTAAAACAATATTATTCCTCCCATTTTCGATTTAATTTCCTCATTGTCATGTGTTATCCTGGCCACATTCTTAACAGTTTGGCTTGTCAATCAATCACTGTGGGTGGGATTGTCAGGGATATTTGTGAGAGTCACTGAGTTGGTAGGGTTTCAGACCTGTCAATCAATCACTATGGGTGGGATTTTCAGGGAGGGAGCAGGATGTTTGTGAGTCACAGGGTTGGGAGGGTTTCAGACCTGTTAATTAATTATTGGAGGTGGGATTTTCTGGGAAGGGGGTAGATTAGTAATCTAGTCATTAAAACACTTTTTCAATATAATTTATTGTGGAAAAACCTAAGAAAAATAGTTGTGTTCTGTTAAGAAACAGTGTAGAATTGCAGGGAAATGTATTTAAAAAATATACTGACCCACCCCCACCCTCTCCCCTCCAAGCTTTTGCACCCCCACTTTCAGACAAAGTCAGGCGCCCATGGTGACAGGGACCCCCATCCCACACGATGCACCCCCCAGGAGGAGTGTAGGTCAGGGGGGAGCAGGCTGGGGGCAGGAGAGGCACCACCCCGATCAGATTATCCTTAGATTCCCTACCATTCTCTCAGGGCTCTCCACATTCACCTTTTAAGACCAAAAATAAATACAGGCGATAAGCCATGTGAGGCCCGCCATGGTTACTGGTTATTCCCCAGTGTCTCGGCCAGGAGGAGGACCCCAGTGACCGGGGAATCTGCCCAGGGAGGATTCTCTATGGGGAGAGGTTTGAGATTTTCAGGGAGGGATGGGTGGCTGGTGGTAGGCTACTATGTGGGGATGGAGCTTCGGTTTAGAGAAGAAAGAGAGAAAGCGGGGAGAGAGAGACAGGGAGGTCTAGTGTGGTGGTGGTGGTGACAATGACAAGGCCGGGGGGTGATGCAATGGTACAGTAGGGAATACTAGGAGGAAAAGAGACAGATGAAACTGGGGAAGGGAATCATTAAAAAAGAGGGGGACATTTTTGAGCGTACTAAAAAAGGACTGAAGGGACAATGGATGTTATATAAATGAGAATGATAGGGTAGGAACTAGGGAGGTGAGGAGGGATCTGGGGAGAGTACATGGGAGTGACTCAGAAACAAAACAAGCCTGGACTTAGAAAGGAAGAGAGAGTGACAGACTGCTGTTTGTGTAGTCATACACAGGTCACAAATAAAAGAGTGGGTAGAGAACTGAACCTGATGTGGGTGGAGTCGTTTATGTGTGAGTGCGTGCGTGTGCATGTGTGCGTGCGTGTGTGTGTGCCGCACAGGGTGTGTACTGGATCTTCCAAATACTAAGCGCTACCAGTTTGTTGATTGATTCCCTCGTTGCTGAGAAAGAATCACAGATCCCTTGTCTCCCAGCGGAGTTGGAAAAGGATCAGCAGAGCTATAGGGAGAGAAGGGCTGGCTGCATAGCATACCAAGTATAGCAAGCACAGCACATCACAAAGCATCAATATGCTTAGGCTTGTCAAATCAAATCAAATAGATATACAAAGGGTGTAAAACTCGTAAAACACACAATAGTGAATTAAAGTGCATTTTTCCTTCCCTCTACCACTCTCTTACAGCTCCATCTGCAGTACCTACAGTTCAACTGATGGGGGCCACAGCGAGCACCATGAGTCTTTCCTGGCTGCCCCCTGAGAAACCCAATGGAATCATTCTGGATTACGAGATTAAGTACCATGAGAAGGTAAACAACAATGTAAATCAACGCTTCTTAATTCCACATCCTATTTCACAAGTCTTATTTCTGCCTCTGTTGCATGCTGTAATAATATTGCCCCATAGGAAATAATTCAACACCACAACAATAATAACAACAGTTATGACAAAGTCTTAATCCCGTCCCTCTGTCCGCCCGCCGTTTTGTTGGTCCTTCCTTTCTGCCTTCCTTCCTTCTTCCCCTCCCAATTCCTCCTCCTTTTCTTTTCTGTTTACCCCCCATGCAAATATTCTAAAATCTGCATAAAAACAATATGTGCATTTTCCTACTAGAGTTCTGTTTCTATCAAATTGACTTGTTGAGGATAAAAGGCTGTGCGTGATGACGTAGTGCACATAAATATTGCTTTTGTGGTTACATTCCTATGTAATGAATAAAAAATACAAGTTAAATGGGTTTTCATCACATTTTTAACTCTGGTGGTTTTGTCAAAATAAATGTTGTGTTATATAGCGAATGTGCCCACTCTGGTCTTGGCACGTGCACTCTAACCAACAGTTTGCAGATACAGTATGGGTAGGATACCTACTGTACACCACTCTGTGAAGTTCATCATAACTTATTTGTATATAACTGCATGCTTTCCCCAGTTGTAGTGGGAGGACCACACAACATATCCCATGACTCCAAGTTTACCATCTTGTCTAGCGTATTTTGATTTGTCGACAAATGGAAAGTTTACCGACAAATTTGCTGTTTCCATCAGCCCTGTCGTGACATGTTTTATTTGACATGTACTTTACTCGCATAAAAAGGTTGGAAACCTGGTTAGTGTCTCTCTCTATGTTTATTGTTGTGTTGTACTCACCGATTAAAGCTCTCCAGCTACTCTCGCCTCGTGCTGCCTTGTTGGACACGGAATGCGCCACAAAACGGGTGGAGGGAAGGCGATGATGGAAGGTGATGATGAATGAGGGGATGTTGTTTGTTTAGTACATTTTTGAAGCATTTCTTAACCATTCTCTGTGTGTTTGGTTTGGCAGGACCAGGGTGAGGCCATCGCTCACACCATGACAGCCCAAAGGAGCTCTGCCCGCATCGAGGGGCTCAAGACGGGCACGCCATACGTGATCCAGGTCCGGGCCCGCACAGTGGCTGGGTATGGCCGCTATAGCAGCCCCGCCGACTTCAGCACCAACCTAAAAAGTACGATTGAATGAACTTTATTGCTCCCCATGAGTGGAAATTGGGGTTTGTCAATAGTCTAAGACACATACAAGGACGGCATTGACACAAGCTTGCATCAGAATACTACTAAAATTCTCACACACTGAAAAACAGGTTCACATCTCTTGTGGTTGCGATGATGACTGACAACTTGGTAGCAGCACGGTGCTTGCAACACTAGGTTGTGGGTTTGCTTGTTGCGAAGGCCTCATATAGCCTATTGTATATGTGTTCATTGTAAATTGCTTTGGATTAACGCATCGGCTAACTGACCATATTACATCACTTACTTCCTACCTCCACTTCCTAGTCCTGTGCCCCCGCTTATACTGTAAGTATGTAGAGGCTCAAAAGCCTTACAAAAGGTTTATACTTCTTTAGGCTTATCATTGAAATAATAAACCTTTGGTGCCTGTCTGCCTAATCATTTATGACAATGTCTCCCATTATTTGACTGTCATTCCAGTTTATATTAGAGCCAGTTAGGCTAGAGTACTGTATTGTGAATCTAAAGGTTGAAACATACAAAACGTACACTGGGAAACTGCAAACATCCTTCCCATTCTCTTTGATGTAGAGTGGTGAACACAAGGGCATGCCTGTCTTTACATAAGCATATGGTTTCTAGGAGTAAGTGTAGGAGTGGTTTCTAGGAGTAGCTGAAGTGTAGGGTTGAAAGCCTATACAGATGTAGGGTCTTCATTTCAGCACCCTGTTGCAGGAGAACTTTCCTGCAATGCAGGAAACGATAAACTTGTAGTGTATTTGAGGTTTAAAAAGGCTTCTGAAGTTTGTAATTTCCACTTTGAAATTTCAGACTTGATTTTCCCTTACGAAAAATGTATCAACCCCTACAAAAATGTCCATTAATAATATCCCCATAATAATTCACATTTCCTGCTGTAGCAAACTGGCTCAAATTAAGATCCTACATCTGTACATATACAGGCGGGAGATGCACGTATACATCACAAGGACAAAGTATCGTCGGCATTCGCCTAGTCGGAGGGTGTGAGGGCCGTGTGGGTGTAGTGTGTATTTATGTGATAGTGGTGACAGGTTCTTTGGGTAACCCTGACATCTAACCTCTTGACCTCTAGGTGACCCCAAGAAGTCTCTTCAGGAGCAGCTGCCCCTTATTGTGGGTTCGGCCACTGCAAGTCTAGTCTTCATTATCGCTGTCGTCGTCATCGCCATCGTCTGCCTCAGGTGAGAATAAACATAGTCGATACTACCCAGTGAACACTTTGTCGTTTAGACAACGTTGAAAAAGCATCTACGTCTGAAGTTGAAGCCAAGTTCATTTTTTGTTCTAGGATTTACCCCATTGATAAACATGATCAAAAGCAGTTCACCAAGCTCATACAATAATAGCTGGCAATAAGCCATACTTCAGTTTGTGGATGAAACAATGTTAGCATAGCAATGTTAGCAAGTGAGAAAACACCATATTTCTGGCAATTCCTGGCATATTTGATTTACAGATTGAAACCCCCACACAAAAACAAAATGGAAATGTTAACTAAGAGTTTTGTGAGTAGGAGATTAGCTCTATCCAGTGGATAGTCCATACAGATTTCCCTCCCAATCCTTCACTAGGCTAGCCCACTGGACACAGCATGAGCTGCAGCTGCTAGAAGCTAATAGGCCTGCCCTCATGCCCTTGTCATCGAGTGCCCGGTCCCAAAAACCTGGACACGGCCCATCCCTATTGATTCCTATTGACTCCTATTCACTTGTAGGATATTAGTCCATTTAACTTTAATGTCCATTCAGTTCCTGTAAAAGCCTGGCTTGGTCTCACCATGGTCTTTCAACTCTACGTAGTACTACTCATCTGTCACTGGGAGGCTGCAGGTTGGCGAAGCATACAAGTTTGACACCCTCCCTTTTGGTGACTGGCTGGCACTCACCCGCCTTCACGGCGGCGGTGGCATGGTTCGCTGTGAGCCGCCCGCTCTGACAGGCCCGGGCCCTGTCAGGCTGAATAGTCTCTTTCTTTGTCTTAGCTTAGCTCGCTAGCATCTGCCACTAGAGAAGAGAAAAAAAAGAGGGAAAACTCAGAGCCTCCTTGGCATATTCCGTAACTGCATTTGAATTGGAAATGAGATGCAAATCACCGGCGGGTATTATTGCCCCGGTTACTGGTTAGACAACAAAGGAACCACATTAACATGTAATTTCAACAACCCCACCCCCCTCGCCCTGTCATAGCCGTCTCCCCCGCATTAATGGACAGATACTGATGAAAGAGGAGAATGAATAGAGGATATGGGGGTGATTGGGAGTGAACAGTTTATTAGTCTGAACCAGCGTGCAGGAGGGAGTGTTAAGCTGGGTGTTGAGGGAGACAGCTGAGGCTGCCATTGGATGAGGCTTTGTCCTTCACTTCTCGTATTGGGCCATTATGTTTTCTCTCAGCTGCCATTTCAGACATACAAACAGAGTCCTACTTTCCCTGTCCGATATATTCTCTTATTTTGTAGTTTTACCTTGAAATTCTGTATTTCTTAGCTTTGAATATAAAGATATCATAGTGAGCAGCAATACAGTGCAATTCTCTATTTCTACTGCCGAAATCATCTCCACAAAATCCTGCTCCATTGAGTATTGCAACATACGGCACTTGACTGACTTTGTGTTTTTACTCTGGTTTGCCCCAAAGGAAGCAGAGGAATGGCTCTGAGTCGGAGTACACAGAGAAACTGCAGCAGTACAGTAAGTCTCTACTGCCTGTCCTCCATTATAAGCTATCCACATGCTCCACATTCTAACCGCCGCCCTCTGAGCTAGACTTAGTCCTACATCCAACAGTATATCCACACACTACGTGTCAAAAGCCAGTCATAACACAAGCATCCTATATCCACATAATGGAAAAGACGGTTTATTTCATATAACAGGCACAGATTATATAAGCAGCATCGGTAGACTCTTAGAAAAAAAAGGTGCTATCTAGAACCTAACCGGCTGTCCCCATACTCTGAGTCGATATTCATGTCATAAGAAGGAATTCCCCTCGATCACGCCCACAAATTGGGGAAAACAAACATTCTTTCCCATTGACCCCCATTGTAAAAAAGCCAACTTCATCACTGATTTTTTGTTTTACAGAAATAACAAAACATGCTGAAAAGCTGCTGTGTTGTTCAATGTAACCAGGTTAAAAATTCCAACCTATGGTTCGCAATGCTCACAAATAGGGAAATAGAGCCTGCGAGAAGAGCCCTGTGGCTTCAGGCTATTCGGTGTGGAAGAGTGGGAAATGTGGGGACATAATGTCCAAGTAGGCTACATGTAGCTATGTGTGTGGAAAACATTTCATCACAGGTTAGAGATTTAACTTGTTTAGTATAGTCCGTTTGTAACTCCACTCACTACTTGTAGCTATATATTCTGTTTGTTTGTGTTGTTGGTCTTGGCTAGCTTAATGTTCTGGTTGGTAACTAAATTTAGCTAGCACTCACTCACGTAGCTAACATTAGCGCCATCATGAAAAGGGGCATGAGGGAAGCCCTAAAATATTACGTTTTTCTAAGTAGTGAGAACGCTTGGGAGCAGGCAATGTTGAAAAGTCATCTTTTAGACATGTTGTACTTTTCTTAAATGTTGTTTTGTAAATGACTAAAACAAGCAGACATCAAGAAAATTGCGGTTGAAAAGGGTGATGTTTTTGCTGTGAGTCAATTGGGTAACCAAGATAACCAAGGGCTGTTTTCCCCACAGGCGGGCGGGGCCGCAACGTTCTATTTAATACCGACTGGGACGATGGAAGAACCCTCTGAAGAAACCTTTTCGGTTCCATGTAGAACTCTTTCCACAGAGGGTTCTACATGGATCTCAAAAGGGTTCTACCTGAAACCAAAAAGGGTTCTCCTCTGGGGACAGCCGAAGAACCCTTTTGGAACCCATTTTTCTAAGAGTGTAGTGGTTGTGGATCTCATTGGTTTTGTGCCTCGACTGTAAAATCTTCTGTTAATCCAATCCATTATCATTAGAAGCAAAGCTTTCATAACAACCCATAGGCTGCCTTCATGCATTTCATTGGTTAACAATCAATGCTGTACATATAATTTTGAATGGTAATTTCTGCTTGACGGCCTTGATTCATGTGATTATTCCCACTATTGAATCCCCTATAGTCACGCCGGGAATGAAGGTCTATATCGACCCCTTCACCTATGAGGACCCCAATGAGGCCGTCCGCGAGTTTGCCAAGGAGATCGACATCTCCTGCGTGAAGATTGAGGAAGTCATTGGCGCAGGTAACCAACAAAAGCTCCTGAGCTACAGGGGGAAGAATGCTAGTCACCTCCAGGCCATACCGTTAGAGGACTTCACGCCAAGCGGTACTTTCACTCAATTCATCGTCCCAACCCCGCCTTAAACCCCTGCATCCCCCCAGCACTATCAGCGCCCCACCCCCACCCCCCAATCACAAATACGGACTTACACCTTTGCAGAAAATGTTGCGTCCTAGCACCCCCCTAATTCGCTTCACTCACAACTGTAACTCCCTCTTAGTTTGGCACCTAAGTGCCTTTATGATTACTACCTACTTTCCCCACTTTTTGTCTTTGTGAATCTCTTTGTTTTATTAAACCTTTAACCTCTAAGAACGGCCCATTCCTGGTCCTGGAGAGGTGCTCTGTAGTAGGAAGTTATTTTGTTTGTTCAACTGTCATTAATCAATCACTTCAATTGATTAGCTCCCCTATTTGAATCTAACTGACTTAATCATCATCTTGGAGAGTTGATTGGCTGTTCAAGAAGCTAGAACAGCAGCCTTCCAGGGCCAGGATTGTTCATCTCTAAACTCCGCCCCCCTCTTTAAGTGTCTCGAGGGCCACTAAAAGGGGGCCACTCCAAAGTCCCTTTGACCCTTGACCTCATCACTTATTGGCTTATTTTCATATGTGGCCATCCTTCCTGTTTACTTCTAGATCACCCTTGCTCCTTCCCTCCACCCCTTTTTGATGTGCTAGTTAGAAATCTTGAATCTTAAAATCTTGATATTTTGAAATATTAGTAATACTGCAGGACTGTTGTCGACTCAGAATTAGCCTTGTATCTGAGCCGAATGAAGGCTTGTGGTGATGGGAATTTGGATTTTGAGGTGTACTTCGCCTGCAGTTGAGCCCCCTCCGCTCTACTATTACTACTGCTACCACTACCACAACGATGGCTTAACATCTACTGCTGCTACTTGAACCCGTCGCTTCCCAGCCTTCGCCTTAAGTGACAAACCCCAAACCCTGTTGCTCCTCACCTTTACCCTCCCTCCCTCCACCCCCTCCCTTCTCCTTCACTTCCCTTATTTACCTCTCTCGCACACACACACTCTCTCTCTCTCTCTCTCTCTCTCTTTCTCTCTCACACACACTTCTCTCTCACACACTTCTCTCGCCTCCAGCCTCTTCTTACGCCCCTGCCCCTGCCCCCTCAGAAGCCTAATCTCCCCAACCAACCCTCTACCCCCACCTATATCCCTAGCCTCCCACCTCCCCACTCTCTTATCAAGCTTTACCCCCACCCCCAAACTACCCACGCTAACCCACTCATCACTACGTTTTTAGTTCTCCCTCGGCCATCCCTCACTCTCCCCCTCCTCTTTCATCCCCCCTTTTCTCTGCCACTCCTAGCCCCTCTCTCGCGCAGTCTCCCGCTTCCCTTCCTTGGTTCTAACCAGTAAACTGTCCCTCTCCCCTCTCTCCTCCACTCTTCCGATCCTTCCTCTCTTCCCCCCTCCGTCTCTCTCTCTATTCTCTCTCTCTCTCTCGCTGTCCCCCATTCCTCGCTCTCACAGGAGAGTTTGGGGAGGTGTGTCGCGGGCGTTGCAAGCTACCCGGCCGACGTGAGATCATTGTGGCTATCAAGACACTCAAGGTGGGCTACACCGACCGGCAGAGGCGGGACTTCCTGAGCGAAGCGAGCATCATGGGACAGTTCGACCACCCCAACATCATTCGATTGGAAGGCGTGGTCACCAAGAGCCGACCAGTCATGATTGTCACAGAGTTTATGGAGAACGGGGCACTGGACTCTTTCTTGAGGGTAAGAGAACCTGTGGAACACACACAATAATTAATAAATAATAATAATAATTTGGTGGGTGCACACACACACGCACAAGGATATGTTTAGAATTAGTTAATGATATGAAACATTGAGCTCAGGGTTTGGCAATGGTAATAAAAAGCAAACATAATTTCACATATTGCTAACATTACCCACCACCTACTGTAACCCCAAAATGTTTTCATGACAACAAAGGCCTACCTTGCTGTCAATCTCCATACTAAATCCATTGAAACCAAGAACATGCACTATATAAAAACACCCAGAGAACTGACACTCTTGAACACACTTCATAAATGTGTATCTGTAATCTTCACATCATCTGCACTGCAACCAAGCCAAAGCACCCAAACATGTCTCCCTAATCTTCCCTAATAATGTTCCACACCCTCTCCATCTCTGTGGAAAAGGCCCTAACCCTCGTCTGTTGACAGTATCTGACAAATGTGCCGCTCCTCTCGCTATCTCTGACATTTACAGATGTTTCACTAGCCTGTGAACCACTGCCTCTCTTTCATATAAAACATTATCTGACACTGAGAAGGAGAGAGAGAGAGCGGAAGATAGAGGGAGAGCGAGATGGAGGGAAGGAAGGAGAAAGAGGGTAGAGAGAAAGGGGTGAAACAGGAGACATGAGAGAAACAGAAGGAGAGCTAGAGGGGAGACAGGTAGAGAGATGGGGAAATAAGAAAGCGAGTGAGGGATAAAAACTGTGAGAGAGCAAGAGACAAAACAAAAGAGATAGTTGGTAGGAAAAAGAGAGAGCGGGAAAGAGATGGGAATAATAATAATATAATATGCCATTTAGCAGACGCTTTTATCCAAAGCGACTTACAGTCATGCGTGCATACATTTTTTAGGTATGGGTGGTCCTGGGGATCAAACCCACTACCCTGGCGTTATAAGCACCATGCCCTACCAATTGAGCTACAGAGGAATAGGAGTATGTTAAACATTTAAACTAATTATTGAATAATAATATATAATGCTTGCTTATCTTTGTCTTTCTATCTCTCTGTCTTTGCCAGCTCAATGACGGGCAGTTCACAGTGATCCAACTTGTGGGCATGCTGCGTGGCATCGCCGCGGGCATGAAGTATCTGTCTGACATGAACTACGTCCACCGGGACCTGGCTGCACGCAACATCCTGGTCAACAGCAACCTGGTGTGTAAGGTGTCTGACTTCGGCCTGTCGCGCTTCCTCGAAGATGACGCCACGGACCCCACCTACACCAGCTCACTGGTGAGTGTGAAGGACGCTGTGGTAGTGTGTGTGTATGCATGTGTGTGGGCACACATATGACCAAAAGTATGTGGACATCTGCTCGTCGAACATCTCATTCCAAAATCATGGTCTTTAATATGGAGTTGGTCCCCCGCTTTGCTGCTACAACAGCCTTCACTCTTCCAATTCATCCCAAAGGTGTTCGATGGGGTTGAGGTCAGTGCAGGCCAGTCAAGTTCTTCCACACCGATCTCGACAAACCATTTCTGTATGGACCTCGCTTTGTCTATGGGGGCATTGTCATGCTGAAACAGGAAAGGGCCTTCCCCAAACTGTTGCCACAAAGTTGGAAGCACCGATTCGTCTCGAATGTCATTGTATGCTGTAGCGTTAAGATTTCCCTTCACTGGAAATAATGGGCCTAGCCCGAACCATGAAAAACAGCCCCATACCATTATTCCTCCTCCACCAAACTTTACAGTTGGCACTCCAATTTGCATACCGCACCAACAGATCCACAGATGATGCAATCTCTATTGCACTCCACACTGCCCTTTCCCACCTGGACAAGAAGAACACCTACGTGAGAATGCTATTCATTGACTACAGCTCAGCGTTCAACACCACAGTGCCCTCAAAGCTCATCACTAAGCTAAGGACCCTGAGACTAAACACCTCCCTCTGCAACTGGTTCCTGGACTTCCTGACGGGCCGCCCCCAGGTGGTAAGGGTAGGTAACAACACATCTGCCACGCTGATCCTCAACACGGGGTTCCCTCAGGGGTGCGTGTCCAGTCCCCTCCAGTACTCCCTTTAAGTTTGCCGACGACACAACAGTGGTAGGCCTGATCACCGACAACGATGAGACAGCCCACAGGGAGGAGGTCAGAGACCTGGCCGTGTGGTGCCAGGATAACAACCTCTCCCTCAACGTGACCAAGACAAAGGAGATGATTGTGGACTACAGGGAAAAAGAGGACTGAGCACGCCCCCATTCTCATCGACGGGGCTGTAGTGGAACAGGTTGAGAGCTTCAAGTTCCTTGGTGTCCACATCACCAGCAAACTATCATGGTTCAAACACACCAAGACAGTCGTGAAGAGGGCACGACAAAGCCTAGACCTCTATCCTGCCATCCAGGACCTCTATACCAGGCCGTGTCAGAGGAAATCCCTAAAAATTATCAAAGACTCCAGCCACCCTAGTCATAGACTGTTCTCTCTGCTACCGCACGGCAAGCGGTACCGGAGCACCAAGTCTAGGTCCAATAGGCTTCTTAACAGCTTCTACCCCCAAGCCATAAGACTCCTGAACAGCAAATCATGGCTACCCGGACTATTTGTTGGTTAAGGGCTTGTAAGTAAGCATTTGACTGTAATGTCTACACCTGTTGTATTCAGCGCATGTGGCAAATAAAATTTGATTTGATTTATACATTCGGGCAGTTAGCGTTCTCCTTGCATCCACCAAACCCAGATTCATCCACCGGATTGCCAGATGGTGAAGCGTGATTCATCACTCCAGAGAATGCGTTTCCACTGCTCCAGAATCCAATGGCGGCGAGCTTTACACTACTCCAGCCGACGCTTGGCATTGCGCATGGTGATCTTAGGCTTGTGTGTGGCTGCTCAGCCATGGAAACCCATTTCAAGAAGCTCCCGACGAACAGTTCTTGTGCTAACATTGCTTCCAGAGGCAGTTTGGAACTCGGTAGTGAGTGTTGCAACCAAGGACAGATGATTTTTACTCGCTTCAGCACTCAGTGGTCCTGTTCTGTGAGCTTGTGTGGCCTACCACTTCACGGCTGAGCCGTTGTTGCTCCTAGACATTTCCACTTCACAATAACAGCACTTACAGTTGACCGGGGCAGCTCTAGCAGGGCAGAAATTTGACGAACTGACTTGTTGGAAAGTTTACATCCTATTACGGTGCCACGTTGGAAGTCACTGAGCTCTTCAGTAAGGCCATTCTATTGCCAATGTTTGTCTATGGAGATTGCATGGCTGTGTGCTCGATTTGATACACCTGTCAGCAATGGGTGTGGCTGAAATAGCCAAATCCACTCATTTGAAGGAGTGTCCACATACTTTTGTATATACAGTATGCTGTTTGTCAAGTCTTGAATGAATGGTAATAAATTGGTTTTAGTGTGTGTTTCAGTTTTTCATCAGTGTGTTCTTTTTTTCCTTTTTTGTATTCAATCACAAATTGTACAGTCAATAAGATTCACAATGCACTTGTTTTTCAGAGTTTTGTGTGTTTATGTGTGTATGAGTGTGTGTATACGTATTTGTGTATCCCTCAGTTTTACCTGGCATCTTATCAATATCAAACGTGTCTCAAACGGTGTAAGTTTGTCTCACCCTCTCTTCCCTCTGTATGTGTGTAACTCTGTGTGTGTGACTTCATCCCCAGTATTTCACACTCACCTACTCATTCGCATATCCACAGGGAGGCAAGATTCCTATTCGCTGGACGGCCCCCGAAGCCATCGCCTACAGGAAGTTCACCTCGGCCAGTGATGTGTGGAGCTACGGCATCGTCATGTGGGAAGTGATGTCGTACGGAGAGCGGCCATATTGGGACATGAGCAACCAGGATGTGAGTGGAACTTACTTTAATTTACTTTACTGGACTTGACTTTGCTTACGTTGACTTCAACGTTCCTGAAAAACACTGTAACATCTTCAACCTGTCACTCTCCTTCTCTGTTCCCCTTCCCTTCCCTTTCCTCCTCTCCCCTGCCCCCTTCTCCCTTCTCATGCTCTCTCTTATCTTCCCCCTCCCCCCCTCCCTCCCTCTCTCCTGACTCTTCTTATCTTGACTCTAAACCCACCTTCTCTCCCATCCCTTCTCTCCCCAGTCATCACCCTGTTTCTTATCCTTTTCTAGTCTCATAATTCAAAACCATAATTCCCTAGATTTTACCTATATATTTTGATCCAGGTCTCATTCTAGCCCACTTGTCAATCTAACTCTTCTCCAACCCTCCAGGTGATCAACGCAGTGGAGCAGGACTACCGGCTGCCCCCGCCCATGGACTGCCCCACAGCGCTGCACCAGCTCATGCTCGACTGCTGGGTCAAGGAAAGGAACCTTCGGCCTAAGTTCTCCCAGATCGTAGCAACTCTGGACAAGCTCATCCGCAACGCCGCCAGCCTCAAGGTGGTCACCAGCAGCACGCAATCTTCCAGGTAAGCCTATCAACTGTCAAACAGTCTGCCACATCTCAGCCTAGTTAGCAGCTACTTCAATCTGGTGCTGGTTGCAAAATCCCACAGGTTTCCCAGAATAACCATATCCTGGGATTCTTCCAACCAGGATTTCTAGAAAACCTGGGAATTTTGCAACTCTAAGTACTGGCTTAAAGTATGTAGCATGTATCTCATCTTACCTCAGTCATACCACTATGCACGAAGGTAGGAAGTTCAATACCACATAGGGGCAGCTGCCATCTGAATTTGCTTCCATGTATAGGCTAGAAGAGACTCGTCCATGGGGTGAAAAGGCTTGGTTTTATAGACTTTTCTCTTGTTTGCTTCTAACTCCTTTGTGATAGTTCTTCATATACACTACATGATCAAAAGTATGTGAACACCTGCTCGTCGAACATCTCATTCCAAAATCATGGGCATTATTATGGAGTTGGTCCCCCCTTTGCTGCTATAACAGCCTTCACTCTTCTGGGGAAGGCTTTCCACTAGATGTTGGAACATTGCTGCGGGGACTTGCTTCCGTTCAGCCACAAGAGCATTAGTGAAGTCGGGCACTGATGTCGGCTTTCCAATTCATCCCAAAGGTGTTCGATGGGGTTGACGTCAGGGCTCTGTGCAGGCCAGTCAAGTTCTTCCACACCGATCTCAACAAACCATTTCTGTATGGACCTCGCTTTGTCCACGGGGGCATTGTCATGCTGAAACAGGAAAGGGCTTTCCCCAAACTGTTGCCACAAAGTTGGAAGCACAGAATCGTCTACTATGTAATTGTATGCTGTAGCGTTAAGATTTCCCTTCACTGGAACTAAGGGGCCGAGCCCAAACCATGAAAAACAGCCCTAGACCATTATTCCTCCTCCACCAAACTTTACAGTTGGCACTATGCATTGGGGAAGGTAGCGTTCTCCTGGCATCCGCCAAACCCAGATTCGTCCGACGGACTGCCAGATGGTGAAACGTGATTCATCACTCCAGAGAATGCGTTTCCACTCCTCCAGAGTCCAATGGCGGAGAGCTTTACACCACTCCAGCCGACGCTTGGCATTGCGCATAGTGATCTTAGGGTTGTGTGTGGCTGCTCAGCCATGGAAACCCATTTCATGAAGCTCCCGACGAACAGTTATTGTGCTGACATTGCTTCCAGAGGCAGTTTGGAACTCTGTAGTGAGTGTTGCAACCAAGGACAGATTATTTTTATGCGCTTCAGCACTCAGCGGTCCCGTTCTGTGAGCTTGTGTGGCCTACCACTTCGCAATTGAGCCATTGTTGCTCCTAGACATTTCCACTTCACAATAACAGCACTTACAGTTGACCGGGGCAGCTGTAGCAGGGCAGAAATTTGACTAACTTGTTGGAAAGGTGGCATCCTTGAAAGTCAATGAGCTCTTCAGTAAGACCATTATTCTGCCAATGTTTGTCAATGGAGATTGCATGGCTGTGTGCTCAATTTTATACAGCTGTCATCAATTAATCCACTAATTTAAAGTGGTGTCCACATACTTTTGTATATATAGTGAATGTATGTGATGGATTACATTATAGAGAATAGGAAGAAATATATTTATGTGAAATGGGTTTCTTTGGTTTGCTGTCTACTGCAAATACAGTGCGTCCCCTGGACTTGGGTTTAGTAGTGACAATGCCATTTTTTATCTGTGACTGTGATACCAGAGTTACCCGACTTCAATAATCACCTGAGTCTTGCCGACAATGATAACACTTTCACTGGACAAATATCCTTATCCAAATTGACTGACAGGAGTGTATGAGAGTCAGTGACTCAGCAATGCCTACAGTACACATTGCTTCCCAAAGCTAAAACATTCAGCCACCAAAAAACTGGTCAATGTTATCAATGCAAATGTAGAATTGCCGTTGCTCAATAAAGCGCTCGAGGCAACCATAGCTCCTACAAGGAAGTTCTTAGATCGATGGTTTCACAGATTTAGCCATAGCCTCATGCTACATTCCTCTGTAGCTTTCTTGGAAAGAGCCCGAAGGGGGAAGAGGGTGAGGAGGAATGGGGGGGTGATTCCATTGGGGATCAGGAGCTGTAGCTATGGCGATGGCTAAGAAGATTAAGCGAGAGTAATTAGTTAGTAATTAGCTAGATTAAGAGTGATGTGAAAAAGACGGGAACGCTTTGAATTATTTGCCAAAAATATTTTAAATGGGCCAGCGGAGAGGTGTGCCCCACGCCAAACCTAACGAGGAAAGAGTGAGTGAGAGATGAGCTGCCGTGACATCTGGTGTGACATTAGTGCCTTGTAGTGGTTAGTGGTAGCTATTTTGTCACTGATTGGGGAGTTGTGCGGTCAGGTGTGTCTGCCTGTGAGGAAGTGTGTGAGTGTGTGAGCATTTTTGTATTTTCATAATGCATACCCATGTTGCCTGACACGGAAAAATCCAATGATCCATGTCTTTCACAACTTACACTGAAGACAAACGAAACAGTCTTCAAATAGGAAACCGTTAACCAAAAACTATGAGGAAACAGTCACAACATCTTTGCAATTTGAGCTCCAGTTTTGGAGTATCCACTCAGGTAACTGCCCCTCATAACATGAGACATACGGTCTTAGTGGCCTCTCCCAGTGCCTTTGGCTTCCTTTGACTACTCTAGACAGCTTCTAGCCTGATTCCAGATCCTCTGTTTGGGCTGTCTTTCCACTGACCATAAGGAGTTGGCAAGATAGCACAAACAGATCTCGGATCAGGCTAGATAGCTTCCCCTTCAGCGCGAGACTTCAGAAAGTGGCTAACAATGCTCTATTAAGAGGGAACTGTGTCTGAGGGTTGATGGTGGCTAGCCCGAACCCTCGGGGCCCTGAAGCACAGGCCTTATTAAAGAGCACTCCTCCTATCCCTCTGCAGCAGTCAACACTTCAATGGAGCCTCTGTATTGACTCTTATTAACTCACTCCCTCTCTTTTTTCTATCCCCCTTTAATTGTTAATGAATCTAATGCCATCAAAAGACGACAAGGATCAACAGAGCAGAGAGCGGTCAGAGAGAGAGAGAGAGAGAGAGACAGATACTTTTTCTTTGTCCTTTTCTTACCCCCCCATCCCCCCCCTCCCCTTCCATCGTTCACCCTCGCACTCCCTCTCTCTTTTCAAACTTCCACTGCTGTTTATTAAAACTGCAAGGTGGCCCCCCTATCTATGACATCAATCAGGGGTGGTTGGGTTTTTGGGAGAGTCCGAGGGCTTCGTTGAGTGTCGACAGGTGTATACATACACACACGTGCACATACACACACACACACACACACACACACACACACATGTTGACAGTCCACAAATATATCCATGCTGTCCAGGAGATTCTTGAGGAAATGTCTTTCCACCTTCGCCGTATTCTGGTGCATGCATGCCTTTTGTCTTGTTGGCTTTGGTCATCACGCCAAAGAGAACACACACACACGCCCGGCCAAGCCAGTATCCAATGGTAACCAAAGGTGGTTACGTCGGGCGACGGGGGCAGTTGACCCTTGACCCTACAAGGGCAGCGAGGGGGAGAGCGAGGTGGCGTTTGGGGGGTTTGGGGGTGAGGTTTCATTGGTGCTGGAGGCGAGGTGTGACCTTAACCCTCTCTCTTTTGTCTCAATCCCCTCCTCCCTCCTCCCCCCCTGTAGGGTGTCGCAGCCCCTGCTCGACCGATGCGTCCCTGACTACACCACCTTCACCACCGTGGGAGACTGGCTGGATGCCATCAAGATGAGCCGCTATCGCGACAACTTCCTCAATGCCGGCTTCGCCTCCTTCGATCTTGTGGCCCAGATGACAGCAGAGTGAGTGAAGAAAGAGTCAATTCCGATTAATTAAATTTGGTTCGGTTTAATTGAGTTCAAATGGCTTCACTGACATGGGTGGTGGGAAGTTGGTTCGCTTTCAAATTGTTTTGCTTTCAGCTCAAATGGCCCCATTGATGTGGCAAGATAGAAGAGTGAGTAGGGGAATCGAGGAATAGTCGATTTAAATTAATCAAACTCAATTCAGTTTCGTTCAGTTCAAAAGGCCTCGTTGATATGGCAAGGGAGTCAAGTGTGGGTGAGTGGTTTAGGCGGTGGGTCGTAGTAAGCTTTCTGCTTTAGTTTTTTAGATGATCAATCTCTGTCGAGGGAGGAGCAGTTTTTTACATATTGTGTATATTCATTTCTTCTGAACACATTTCCATTTGTTGGCAATGTCAATTTTAGCAATTTTTTTCAAAATGCTTACTTTTATGTTTGCTAACTGGACAGGCAAACGCAGCTGAGAACTTATCTGTAAACCAATCAAAACTTGTGTACTGTCCATGGTACTATCTCTGCTCATCACGTCTGCCAATCATGTTATCCGTACCTAAGGTAGAAGAC
Organism: Coregonus clupeaformis; assembly: GCF_020615455.1. Lineage (NCBI taxonomy): Eukaryota > Metazoa > Chordata > Actinopteri > Salmoniformes > Salmonidae > Coregonus > Coregonus clupeaformis. The sequence continues at coordinate 1,721,735 of NC_059209.1, forward strand.
AGCTGGTGACAGCTCGAGAGAGATATCTGCTGTCAGGTAAAGTATTTATTTATTTGTAATTTAACTGTTTAGTTAGAGAAACGTGATACCATCAATGTAAGCTGTAAAATGACTCCCAACTTAGAACACATAAACCTTAGTAATGTAGCTAGCTTTCTAGTTAGCTAGCTAGTTACAACAAGTAGATGTGATGCTAGCTAGCAGGAGCAGATAGCTTTATCACTAGCTAGCATGTCATTCCGGGACAAGGAGCATTTTGGCTAACAGTTTATTCCAAGTAATAATAAGACTACAAAAATCTATAGGATAAGTAGTGTAAAGCTAATACAATCATCAATGCAGGACCCACAAATGTCATTCATACTGACAAATAAGAAATCCTACATTATCCCTGTTAATAGTTGGAGTAGGATGATTGCATAGCACCCTGCCTCAGACTATCAGGATGTTCATTTTCTAGCTCACAAACTACATTCCTTTGCTGTGACGATTTATTTGATTAATTATTTTCTCTCACTTTTGTCTCACATGATCTATTCAGCTCTCCTGTTTCCTGCTCCCAGCGATCAACCAAGTGCTATTCACCAAGCATGGGCTGATTCACTCACCTGTGAGGACAACCATCCTACTGCAGTTTGAACTAGCCCTGCCATCACTATTTAGACATTGGGACCACATATGCATTTGCCTGTTGTCTTTTCTTTGTAGATTTTGTCTTACACAGTCTAGTGCATTTTAGAGTTGAACAATACACGTGCTTGTTTGAGCATCTAAAAGACTCAATTTTGCTATTGTAACATGCAGTGGTGAGAATTATATTGTCCCCGTCAGGAGCCCATGATTTTGCAATAGATGGTAGAGTTCTCGTCTCTGGACCACACAAGCTTTAGCTTGCATTCTGTTAAGGCACTTGTCTCGCTATACATCGGTCAGCTACATTGGTGACCAGGGTGGGAACCTTTCGATACGCTTATGGGGCCCGGGCACACAAATGCCCCTAGAGAGAAGGGGGAATACTGAAGCATGCGTTGATGACAGTCTCCATCAGAGGCCCAGGCTTTTGGCATAGATGGTAAAGCTCTCATTTTTGGACTGCAACATTTGTAAGATCGTGCCCTCCACGGCAATTGATTGGTAGGTTACACTATATTTAAATACTTCAAATACTGAGACATCTTTGCTATTTGTCTCTGTACTCAATAAATGGTGAAACACTATTTGTGATGGTGTTCTTTGTTCGAATGTACATGCATAAAACTTACATTATGGAAAACATGTCTCACACTCAGTCATAGTTAGTAGAATAATGAATTGATTGGCAAGATTTTGGCACAGAACTTTAGTAGGAAAGTTAATAATTTAACCCCCCTAAATATAATCACATTCACTGAACATATAGTATTTGAAACTCAAACATTAATTTCCCAACTGGTTTTTCTATAATCCTACAGGCTCTTTGTCATTGTCCATACTTTATATTCCAATAGATCCAATATTATGCATGCCCACCATGGTATTGGGCAGTTGCTATTTGAGAACTCATCTGGTTTAGAAATCAAACTCTGTTTATCTTATTGCAGAGCACATTATACAAGAAGATTGTATTTTAAGGTGTGCTATATGTGTAAGCTATAGGGCTGACCCTATTCAGTCAACTGGTCGATTGTTTGGTCGATAGGCTATTGGTCGACCGAGATTTCTTTAGTCGAGCAGTCGCAATTATAAAACATGTTTCATGGTGCAAAAGACACCTGTCTGATTTGCGCCTGTCTCAGTGGACTAATCCATTGCGGAAGCCACAGGGATGGCACAGTCCAAGACATGTGATACTGAAATTGTATATGGTTATATTATGTAAAAATAATGGTGCAACACTAATAAATCGAATATTATTTTATTACAAATACGGTTTCTCCCACGTTGGATATGGTTGCTGTCACCGGTTCTGAAACATAATCTTCAATTCGCTGTAGAATTGGCATGTTTCCCTATGGTTCTATGTGCATAATAGCAAAATTAACCAGCATATTGGGATTGAGAACAATACGGTGGAGGCAGCAGCAGCAAAGATGAGGAAACAGCCCTTGCCTTAAACCCTATTCGGACAGGATTAGTTTTACTGGGGGTGGTCGGTAAATGTAATTATGTGTACAAACAAAACAAAAAAACATATCTGTAATTTTTGTTCAGTCCGAATCTGACATGTCAGTAATTTGTACATGGCAGGAGAGTAACAATTCCAGCCAGAATAACCTACAGTTTTTTTGGCAAACTCCATGGTCCTCTGATAATACTAGGCCTGTGCGAATCAACATCCCTGTGTTTGAGAGAAATGTCTGAGTTTGACAGGTGTTGCTCACTGTTTGAGCAACACCTGTCAAACTGATTCGATAAATTGAACGAAGTGCTGCTCATAGCCTATATATGAAGGGTCTACACGTATCAACGTTCACAGTGAATGCTTTTGTTCATATGTTTTTTGTGTATGAATTGAATATTGCCAAATGCATCAGTAAAAAATATTGCGCCTATTTAATATAACCCTTGCTGTTAATAGATCGCTAAGCAGCATACAACTGACCTAAGTGTTTGGAAATAATACTTTCACTTTCGTATCCATAGCCTTAAAACGCATCTCAAATGCAAGTGCACTGTTTAGCTCACATCTGAAGGCTGGGTGGCATTTAGGACGTCTACTGCGGATCGCTAAAATATCCTGATGCTTATGATCACACATATTATGTCGACACTATACCAAAGATGGTTTTGTATGGTTTAGAAACATGGGAACCAAGCTCGAGTTATCAGTGTAGCCCTGTTATCACCTGGACTTGTTGAAATATTTTCACGCCGAGAAAAAAAACTCCAGGCTTCCATCATAACTGTCAATTTATTGGAAAAAAATAAAGAATTACATGGAGCAGTTTTGAAAAACATTCTGGGGTAATAATTACATAACCAACGTTCTATAGTAAAACTTGTCCCGTGCAAATAGGGCTTAGCCTTATTGTCTAACTGTTAAATTTGCCTGGCTTTATAAATCATCCATATATATCTACAGAAATAAAACAAATCTTGCTTCTGTTGCCTGTTTGAGTGTTTGTTTAATAACCTACTGATTCCGTGAGCACCAAGCCTCATGCAATGGCAAAATGTCGGATAAAGCAATTTCACATATTTGGCTGTTTTTAATCTTTGCTATGCTGTAATAAAGGCTTTACAATTTGTTTTCATTAGAACCGACTGGTACTACTTATAATTTATTTAGTGTTGTTTACACTGTTCCAAACAGGCAGAAAAAGTTATATTGTAACCTAACAGCACCTGTTTGTCACAGATAATATGCACGCAGTTCTCGCTCCTATTTCCTCCTTTTTCTTGATCTCCTTCTTATTGTTATTATTACAATTATTGTTATTATTACAATACAGCTCGATGGTTGTTATACAAGGCTACTTTACAAAGCCTACTAATGATAACGACATTACTTATTATTATGATCATCATTATAATAATAAATAATGTCGTTATCATTTGTAGGCTTTGTATAGTAGCCTTGTATAACCACCATAGAGAATGCATCATGTTTATCCATAGATTAGGATCTAATTTATTTATTTCAATTGACTGATTTCCTTATATGAACTGTAACTCAGTAACATCGTTGAAATTGTTGCATGTTGTTTATATTTTTGTTCAGTATACATTTTGTGCAAGAATTGAAGGTGGCAACAAATATTACATTAATCATATGAATATTGTCATATGCAAAAAATCTGCCCCTCCCTCCTACAGTAGATCGATCCACTTCACTGTTTTCGGAGTCGCCCCACCACCTAGTTGGGAAGTAGTACATTTTAAACAACCACATAGAATTAACCTCAGGTGAATTCAAACGGCCTCATTGTAGACGATGTCTACATTTACATTTACGTCATTTAGCAGACGCTCTTATCCAGAGCAACTTACAAATAGGTGCATTCACCTTATAGCCAGTGGGATCACCACTTTACAATGTTTTTTTTGTTTGTTTTTGTTTTTGGGTTGGGGTTTCGGTTGGGGTAAGGGTGGGGTAGAAGGATTACTTTATCCTATCCCAGGTATTCCTTAAAGAGGTGGGGTTTCAAATGTCTCCGGAAGGTGGTGAGTGACTCCGCTGTCCTGGCGTCGTGAGGGAGCTTGTTCCACCATTGGGGTGCCAGAGCAGCGAACAGTTTTGACTGGGCTGAGCGGGAACTATGCTTCCGCAGAGGTAGGGGAGCCAGCAGGCCAGAGGTGGATGAACGCAATGCCCTCGTTTGGGTGTAGGGACTGATCAGAGCCTGAAGGTACGGAGGTGCCGTTCCCCTCACAGCTCCGTAGGCAAGCACCATGGTCTTGTAGCAGCACCATGGTCTTGTAGCATGGTCTACTTGAGTAGACATCCTTAGGGTGCCAATGAGAGTATGGCCCTTGAAATCTACATGACTGGAGACATTCAAATTGCATTTAAATATTTACTCACAGAGGCCCAGTTCTCACACAGGTTGTACAGTATGAACCAGGACAGCGTTGGTCTCGAGAGATACTCTTCAAATTGAGGCGCTTTGGGAATAATGGTGGCTGCTGTTGTTGCTTTTTTCACTGAATGTGATTGGAGTGAGAGACCATTCGGGATAAGAGTCCACAAACACTAAATGACCCTGAAGTGAAAACACAATACGAGAAAAAGCACTTCTCCTGAAGGTTCTTCCTCATCCTGGAGAGACTTGAAGGACACAACACACACTCTTCCTCCATAGTGCATGTTACCTCATGACACCGTCCCTTCCAGCAATAATGACCTAGAGTTGACACAGAACTGGCTTATGTTCATTAGGAAACAAAACGTTATAAAAAGTTTTGCAGCACAAAATGAGACATTGGACAAGTCCTGGTAGTCCCTCCCTGTTTCAGTCCGCTTTCTTTCATTTGGGGCCTAATGAACATGACCCTGGTTTTCAGAGTCAGCTTGGCACATTATTTATATAACAGGAAATGTGTGTAATAGAAGTCATGGAAACAGGGCCAGTTATGATCAAATAAAGGAATTATGATCATAATTATCAATATATCATCCTCGTTAGGCGGATAATAGGGGATGGAGGTGATTTGTTTCAATTTGGCAGGCCGACAGGTGTGCTGTACAGTGGCTCTCTCCTGCCATTAATGGCAGGTAATTCCTCTAATGGCTTGCATTTATTATCGTTTCATCCTCTGTTGCTGGATTGATGAGGGATTGCAATGGAAACAAAAACACAATTTATTCAATCTAGGCAAAATTGCAGCCACGGATGGTGCTCTATTTGTTTGTGTCAAATCAAAATCAAATCAAATTTTACTCGTCATGGACACAGTTTACAGCAGGTACAAAAGGTGCAGCAAAATGCTTATGTGCTAGCTCCCTCAACAATGCAGTACGTTAATCAATATCAATAATAACAATAAAAGTCTCATGTCCAAAATAAGAAGTAGTAGAAGTAATAGAAGAGGTAGTATGCAGTGTGCGTGTGCAAATGCAGAGGACAACAGAGACATGCAGACAAGCAGAGGGCATGGTATCTGTGTACGAGGTTGAATAAATGTGTGCGTGTGTCTTTGTCTGTGTGAACAGAGAGGATTCAGACAGGCGCTGGGCCCTTGTGGTTTGCTAATCGTTCCCCCCAGATGCCGACCGTGGTTTGCTCTCTTTTTTGTTATCGGCAAGGGGAAAACAAACAAAAGAGCAGAAAAGACAGTCTGTGATATTATTCCTAACAATCCGGTACATGAGGCCTTAGTGTTAAACTAACACTGCTGAGACGATTAGATTACACTGTCTGACTGACGGCGGCCAAACAGGTACTACAGCTTTTTTCATAGCTGCCATTCTTTAATAAGGCTGCTGTGTGGGTATCAACATTTTCATATTTCCTCCATTGCATTTCGGAGTGAACTCTCTTTGTCCTCTTTGAACTACGAAGAGAGTTTGAGAAACCGACAGTTTGAGAAACGGTTAAATGACAAGTCAACCTGGGTGACTGCTATAAGGTTGATTGATTGATTGATTGATTGAAAGGATAGATTACTGACTGTTCTCTTCCAGTCATGTCTTTCAAGACCGATTTGTCATCTAACTGACTGTGTAAGACTAGACGAATCACCATCGAATGACCTACCAGTTGACTCACTGACTGGCAGTCTGTTATATGAATAAGTCATTGGCTACTGACTGATTGTTCTTTGACTGACCTAATTACTAACTTATTAAATTTTCTCGATCACTGACTAGTTGACTCACTGACTTACAGTCTGTTGCAGAAATAACTGATTGGCTACTGACAGACTGTTCCATGACTGACTTCCTCACTCACTTGGTTTTCTCAATAACTAACTAGTTTTCTCGACTGACAGGTTGTTTGGCTGGCTGGCTGGCAGATTGGTTTTAGTGATGTGAAATGCACCAGCTGGCCCAAAGTGGCAGAAAGCACTGTTTAAACATTAACCTCCCTTCCCCATTACTATTTTCCCCCTCTCGCCCATCTGCCGGGATATTGAAGTATGTTACATCTGGCCCAGGTATCAGTGCCCTGAGGTCACCATTTTGTTGACATGACCTTAGGAAGTCATTTTATTGGTGTACACAGGGAACTGCTCTCTGCAACTGTTTCCACAAGGGCAAACTGTATCTGTTCTCATGCAAACCTACTGGCATATGTCAATCAAATTAAATCAATCAAATGTATTTATAAAGCCCTTTTTACATCAGCAGATGTCACAAAGTGCTTATATAGAACCCCAGCCTAAAACCCCCACACAGCAAGCAATGCAGATGTAGAAGCATGGTGGCTAGGAAAAACTCCCTAGAAAGGCAGGAACCTAGGAAGAAACCTAGGGGGGAGGGGGAGGGGGGGGGGGGGGGGACTGTGGCCCCATCTGACGATACCCCCGGACAGGGCCAAACAGGCAGGATATAACCCCACCCACTTTTCCAAAGCACAATCCCCTCACCACTAGAGGGATATCAACAGACCACCAACTTACTACCCTGAGACAGGGCTGAGTATAGCCCACGAAGAGCTCCTCCACCGCACGAGCCCGAGGGGGCGCAAGACCGGACAGGAAGATCACGTCAGTGACTCAACCCACTCAAATCGAGTATAGAGCAAAAAAGCCTGTCACGACGTGACGCACCCCTCCTAGGGACGGCATGGAAGAGTACTAGTAAGCCAGTGACTCAGCCCCCGTAATAGGGTCAGAGACAGAGAATCCCAGTGGAGAGAGAGGAGCCGGCCAGGCAGAGACAGCAAGGGCAGTTCGTCGCTCCAGTGCCTTGCCGTTCGCCTTCGCACCCCTGGACCAGACTACACTCAATCATAGGACCTACTGAAAAGATGAGTCTTCAGTAAAGACGTAAAGGTTGAGACCAAGTCTGCGTCTCTCACATGGATAGGCTTAGAAATTCTAGGGAGAATAAGGAGGCCTGCATCTTGTGACCGTAGTGTACGTGTAGGTATGTACGGCAGGACCAAATCGGAGAGTCCATGTAATGCCCTATGTCCTACTATTTGATACTGCATATGGTGATAGTTTAGCACATCCCTACTCACTATGAGGACGATTCCGACCCGAGTTAAGCGCTCGAAAATGGAACGTAATTCCCGTTTTATGCACTTTTCTCTCTGAGTATTCTGACCTTGGTTTTAGATCTATTTTACCTTATAAAACCAGTCATATGGCAACAAACTGAAGCATATCAACTTTCCCACAGTAAAGTTAATGAAATGCTGTGCCATTATGCAGAATTTAAATTGTATGGCCTTTTAACTTGAAGGGATGGGCACTCTCAAATGTCTTAATTATAGGCTACCCTGACTTTCTCTGTCTCCTATTTCTATCATGTTAATATTAGCCACTGTCTGTATCGACCGTCAGTAGGCCTAATAACCACAGACATTCAACTGCCAATTTACTGTTAGTTACTGTTAGTATAGCCTATATTATCATTCCATTTAATTACATTGTTTTGTTTACCTTAATTTGCTTCCTCTGTCATGGCCGTGGGGTTGTTTCTGAGGATCATTAGTAACAGTTAATATATTTAAAAAAAAATACATGTAGGCTAATTAAATCATTATAGAGCGGAGCGCAGACCAACCAGCAACAGTTTGAACCTGATGCATGCTGCAATGCTTGGGCGTGTCATCACACAGTTCTATGGTTAGTGCAGGCAATAGAAAAGGGTATAGCCTACTATGGTACTACAGTGGCATCAGAAAGTATTCATAGCCCTTGACTTATTCCACATTTTGTTATGTTACAGCCTGAATTCAAAAAGGATTAAAAAAAAAAATCTCACTCATCTACACACAAATGATTTTAGAAATGTCCAATTTATTGAAAATGAAATACAGAAATATCTCATTTACATACAGTAGAATAATAGTGAAGACAAACTATGAAATAACACATATGTAATTATGTATTAACCAAAAAAGTGTTAAACAAATCAAAATATATTTTATATTTGAGATTCTTCAAATTAGCCACTCTTTGCCTTGATGACAGCTTTGCACATCCACAAATACAAAATATATTTTGATATGTTTAACACTTTTTTGGTTACTATATGATTCCATATGTGTTATTTCATAGTTTTGATATCTTCACTATTATTCTACAATGTAGAAAATAGTAGCAAATAAAGAAAAACCCTTGAATGAGTAGGTGTGTCCAAACTTTTGACTGGTACTGTATGAAATATTTCTGTATTTAATTTTCAATGAATTTGATAACGTTTCTAAAATAATTTGTGTGTAGATGAGGGAGATTTTTAAAAAAAATCATTTTTGAATTCAGGCTGTAACATAACAAAATGTGGAATAAGTCAAGGGGTATGAATACTTTCTGAAGCCACTGTATAATTATAATAGGGAGAATATTACTGTACTGTAAGTATTCACACCCCTGTACTGTAAGTATTCACACCCCTGAGTCAATACATCTTAGGCAGCAATTACTGCTGTGAGTATTTTTAGGTAAATCACCTGGACTGTACAATATTTGCACATTGTTATTTAAACAATTCTTCAAGCTCTGTCAAGTTTGTTGTAGATCTTTGCTAGACATCCATTTTTAAGTCTTGCCATAGATTTTCAAGCAGATTTAAGTCAGAACTGTAGACAATTAAAGACAATCCCCCCCCCCCCACCACTCAGGAACATTCAATGTAAGCAACTCCGGTGTATGTTTTGCCTTATGATTTAGGTTATTATCCTGCTGAAAGGTGAATTTGCCCCCCAGTGTCTGGTGGAAAGCTGACGGAACCAGGTTTTCCTCTAGGTTTTGCCCGTCCTTAGTTCTATTCCGTTTATTTTTATCCTAAAAAACTCCCTAGACGTTGCTGATGACAAGCATACCCATAACATGATGCAGCCACCACCATGCTTGAAAATATGAAGAGTGGTACTCAGTGATGTGTTGGATTTGCCCCAAACATAATGTTTGTATTCAGGACATAAAGTTAATTTCCTTGCCACATTTTTTTGCAGTTTTACTTTAGTGCCTTATTCCAAACAGGATGCATGTTTTGGAGTATTTTTATTCTGTACAGGCTTCCTTCTTTTCACTCTGTCATTATGTTAGTATAGTGGAGTAACTACAATCTCCTATCACAGCCATTCAACTCTTTAAGTGTTTTAAAGTCACCATTGGCCTCATGGTGAAATCCCTGAGCAGTTTCCTTCCTCTCCGGAAAATAAAATCAAATTTTATTTGTCACGTGCCGAATACAACTGGTGTAGACTTCACCGTGAAATGCTTGTTTATGAGCCCTTCCCAACAATGCAGAGTAAAACATTTCATAAAAAATAGTAACACAAGATAAATAAAATAAAATACACAAGAATGGAGCTATTTACAGGGAGTACCAGTACCAGATCAATGTGCAACTGAGTTAGGAAGGACACCTGTATCTTTGTAGTGACTGGGTGTATTGATACGCCATCCAAAGTGTAATTGATAACTTCACCATGCTCAAAGGGATATTCAATGTCTGCTTTTTTTTTTTTCCCAATAGGTGAGCTTTTATGTGAGGCATTGGAAATCCTCCCTGGTCTTTGTGGTTGAATCTGTGTTGAAATTCACTGCTCAACTGAGGGAGCTTACAGATAATTGTATGTGTGGGGTACAGAGATGAGGTAGTCATAAAAAAAAAATCATGATAAACATTATTGTTGCACACAGAGTGAGTCCATGCAAGTTATTATGTGACTTGTTAAGATTTATTTTACTCCTGAACTTATTTAGGCTTGCCATAGCAAAGGGGTTGAATACTTATTGGTTCAATACTTTTCAGCTTTTCATTTTTACATAATTTGTAAAAATGTCTAAAAACATAATTCCACTCCTTTCTTTCGTGCGTAAAGGCTCTCCAAACCTGTTTTTTATGATTCATAAATACTTTCCTAAACCTAAATAATCTACAAGATCAGAGTATTTTTTAATCTACCAATTGGTGCTGAAACGGAGACGAATATGCATATATTTAACCCGTTCTCTTAATATATTCTAGTCTGTCTAAAAGCTACACCGTATTTAAAGGGATGCCTATTGAATGAAAACTCCACAAGAAAGATCTGTTGGCCAGCAAGTGTGAGGGTTTTCAGCAGTTGAATGACATTTATTCAGAGCGCGCAAGGTAGCCACACCTGTAGAGGTTACGTGACTGAATAAGGTATGTCTGAATACCAAATACTGAGAAGTGAGTAGGAAAGGCATGCGTAGGAGAAGCGTAAATTCCTACATCGGAATCGGCCCCTATGACTTATAATAGGGCCCAACATTTTCCTGACCAGGAAAATTATGTGGGTTCTAGTTTTAGACTTATACTCCTGTTATTGTTTATGCCTGACCGACCTCTCTCGATCTCTCTCTTCTCAGAGACCTTCTTCGGATAGGAGTGACATTGGCCGGCCACCAGAAAAAGATTCTAGGCAGCATTCAGGACATGAGACTGCAGATGAACCAAATACTGCCTGTCCAGGTCTGAGATGGACCAACAGACAGACAGATGGACAGACAGGATGGGGAGGAACTGTGCCAGAGAGAGAGCCAATAGGAAACCCTAGCTGCCTGACCATCTCTGCCAATCAGACGAAAACAAAACTGGCTTGCAGTGCCTCGAACTAGTCATAGTTTTTTTTCTTTTTTTTCTTCCACGCCAACGTTTTATGTTTCTGTGTTCCACATTATTAGTCTAACGTTTTTACATCCGATAAGACTTTTAACAGGATTATTTTGTTTAAAAAAATGTCTGAAGAGAAGAAAGAGAACCCATATCCCATGCGGGCGTCACTTGGTCCAGTGTGGGGTAATCGTTTGCATACGTGTTTGTGAGGTTGGCCAGGACTTAACCCCTCCCCTCCCACCTCTTGTATCCTGAACTTAGTATTCCTCCTATGGAAATCCATATCCTTGATCCTTGATCCTTGACCCTACCCCAACATCTGTCGGAAAGCCCCCTGACGGACATTACAGTTGGAAGAGGATGAACACTGTTTGAGAATAAAGTGTTTTTAAAAAGCAGAAAACGTGAACAAGTGTTCACACACAAAAAAGTGTTTGGACACCGAGACGATAAATGAAAATCCTACCCATGCTAGAAATTGTTTTATTGTTGGGGTGTGTGTGTGTGTGTTATTCCCCATCTTCATATTGAAGGTGTATTATTATGTACAAGGGCACATGCCTAAGAAGGATGTGGAGGAAGAGGGTAAATGTCAGAGGGTCACAGAGGTCAAGAGGTCAAATGTGAGCTGGAGCTGGCCACACTAGTTTGGCCTAACCAGGTCCAAAAGTATCGGACCAACCTTTTTCTAAGACCTGGGGGGAACACACTCAGGATGGTCTCATAGCTTGGGACCATTGGCTAATTTTGGCTCATCAACTGTGTTTTTCTTACTATAACAATTGCTGTTAATTTGTTTTAATCAGTCCTCCATTTAGATTTTCTGTTCCATCATTTTGGGGAGATTTGTCTTTCAAGATGGCAGGTTAGAGCTAAGTACTCCTGTTGGACACTTTGTGTGATCGGGGAGGGAGCTAGGCGAGGACTGTGGCAACTCAATACAAAGACCGACCAGCCTTTTGTGTGTGCTTGTGTTTCTGCGTGTTTGTGTGTATGTGTGTGTGAATGTGAGAATGTAACAAAATACTGTACAATACAGCTACAGCTACATCGCCACCATGGACAATTAACGCATGAACTGAACAGTGACAAGAAGCAACAATTATATCGGAAACAATTTCGCTGTATTCTGTGGACAACTGTTAATGTTTTTTATTGAAATCCAAACGTTTGGAAATATATATGCATCGTACAGAATCTGAGAGCAACCACGAAAGACACCGTAACTTACATTTTTTATCCAGGTAATAGTAAAAAGAATGTAAAACTTTAGTTTAATTTCTGTACTTCCGCCCACTGTATTTATTTATCTTCCCACTTGGAAAAGAGGCCATTCGAACTGTGGACTTATTCCAAAGAACAATCAAGAGGAAACGAAAGAACCAAGAGGATTCTGCAAATTATTGATTATTATAAAAACGTGCATATAAAATTGGATATTGTATTTTTGTTGTTGTTCTAAACAGCCTGTAATGTTTGGTAACAAAAAATCTGATAAATAACATGAAAACAAAATGGTAATTGAGAAACTGGGAAAGTGTTGTTGTGAGATGTCGTTTGATTCTGAGTGAAATGAGCAGATAGCGAGGGATTGAAGATTAATAGAACAAGAGAGAGAAAGTGAGGAAGGGAGCGGTAGAGAGGAGTTAGGGACAGCTGCAATGATTTTAGCATTTCAAGGGGTAAACCGTGGTTAGACCACGAGGGGTATACACGCTGCACCAACAACCTCCCTCTCCTTTCAAGTGTATGTTTCCGTGTGTGAGTGGGTATGTTGAGCGTGTGTGTTTCAGGTCAAATTGTATAGGTGTCCACCAAGACTGGATCTTTAGCTGCACCATCCCTTCTCTCAATCTTCTATAAATAAGTTTATATTGTGTAGCCCTGTGAAGTTGTCAGTAGTTGTCTTCCATGCACCTATCCAAATGAAACTTCCTGACTTCCCTCCATTCCTCAAACACATCCAATGGTCGATGGAGATTTTATTGAAAAGTGTGTTTGTACATCTCAAGATTGTCCGTTACCAAGATTGTCCGTTACACCCCCCCCCACTCTGTATAGCTCTGTGACAGAGACCATTCTTAAACCGATAGGTCTGTAGACGGGGCGCCTTCAGGGGGCTCAGTGTGTGTGCACCTCCGCGATTGGGCCCTAGTCCACTTTTGTCAGACAAGTGGCCCCTTGGACCCGGCTTGTCAGACTGATTAATGCAGTGGCCAATCTGTTGCTCCGAGGGATACATTCACAGCCCAGCGCAGACATACGGACGGACGGCCTATGATTATCTGTATTTCCTGTTCAGGCTGCAATCATTCTGTCTGGGCTCTGCCTGATTAGTACAGTGCGGGGACCAACAACCTTGGCCTGGAGACAGGCAGCAATCTGGAGCGCTCATTGTAAATGATAGCAGCTGCATCACCTAGGACCATACCATCAGTGTTCTAGTAGGAGGGGAGTGGGGTTTGGGGCTGAGGGATGGGATGAACCACCTGTATGGGGCAGGGGTGGTACTTGCAGTGCTGGCCCCCACATATTCTCTTCCAGACAGTTTCTGTTGTCTGTGTAGGAGTTGATCAATGCAATACGTGAATAATATTAGTTCCTGTGTGTAACGGTAGTGTGACATAGTGTCCATGCATCAAGTCTTGCCATATTACTCTTTTAGCCTTTCTTTTGAACCCTCTGAAGCCATCAAGGATATTATGCAAAAATATAATGTTTTCCCTATTTTGATTTAATTTAATCTTCTTTTAAAATAGAGGCATTTCCAGTTCAATGAGTCCCATGTATGGGCTTACTAACCCGAAACAGTTGCACTGTACGATAATGATAGTGATAACAAAAATAATGCTCTCAAAGTGCATCAGAAACAACTTTCCTAACCTTAATATGTAGATGATTGCTATCAGAATGCTGGTTGTGTAGTTTTGGCTTTGAATCAAAAGAATAGATGGCTACTATGTAAAGACAAGTATATTTTCCATGATGAGTGAGGTACGAATGCTACATCAGCTAGCACATTGACTTAATAGAACTCGGCAAATAACGTTGAGATCATTCAGTCAGCCTATAGGCCTATATAGAGATGCATTAATACATGATAATGGATATATCTGGGATCAAGAGAGAATAAACAGATACTGGGAATAGCAATCACACACTCACTTACCAACATCTCAAAGTGAAATATTCCTCCCCCTCTCCCATCTCTCCCCACCCAATCAGCCAACCTCAACCATTAGCCTACACACAAGCATGTGGCAAAGAAAAATACACAGTGAACAAGAGGGGAGAAGGCTGAATACAATCAGATGTTTGACATGCCTACTCATGAAAAATGGCAGCTCAGAGCTTGGTTGAACTCTTGATGTGTTGCACGTGCTGTGCTAGGTCTTGGGTTATGCTCTGGGAAAAAAAGAAGCTGAATGAGTGATGAGCTCTGATGGTGCAGCTACACATCTTAAAATGATTAAAATGCTTTGCACATCAACTCTGAACATATTGTTGGAACAAATAGATTTTTCACACTTTAGGGAGATGTTCCTAACAGATGTTTCATACTTAGGACCTTGAATTGTCAAGAGGTGACGATTGTTCATCATTCTGCGTTTTTGTTTAATCATATCTTACAGACCAGTATATCTGCTTAGCGCTGATATGTGAATGGAGTGTGGGTGTGTGTGTGTGTGTGTGTGTGTGTGTGGATATAGGTGCTAGTATTATAATTTTCTACTGAACCAATCCAGTCAGCAGTCTATACATTTATGGTAGATACAGTATCTCTCTCTGTGCCAATCGCCCCATCTCTCTGAAAGTATAGGGAGTTTACACTCGCCTCACTTTCCTCTACCTACCCCCTAATCCTTCCACACCCCACCCCATCTAACCCCACGACTTTTAACCGCTAACCTTTTCCTATAGAATGTTTTTCAACAAAAAAATATTCATCTGTCACTGTTTTATATAAATATATACAATATTTTTAACAAACTCACTTAATATGCCTGTCTTCTCGTCACTTTCCAAATAAATATCGAAAAGAAGTGAGATGTTTAAGATTGTTGTACATGTATAGTGAGAGGAAAAGGAAGAAAACTTTGAGAAATCTAATTATTTTGTTCCTCTTTGAAAGCATTGAGATGTATTTAATGATGGTGCAGACAAAAACAACAAATTCATAAAAAAAATAAAATGCATTCTTGTAGAAATATTTTTAAAATACCCTTTTGCAAATAAATTATTTACCAGTCTGAGTCTTTTGAGTTGTGTGATGAATTTTTATACACATTTCATATATTCATAGGTCTATATTATATTTGACTAGTAAAAAACTAACAATATTGACATTCATTATTCATTTTCACAGAAGTCTTCTTTTTCTCTCATCAGAATAAACACCAAAAATACAAAGTTATATATTTACAGTTATAACAAAGTTTAAGAAATCACAACTATATGTGTAAAACATAACGTAGACTGAAAGACAGTTATATACAATCAGAGATGAAATTAAAGGCATTTGCAGTTGTTTACTCGACAGTTGTTTACTTCTTAACCAAATCGACATATTTCAGACAATTGATGCGCTGTCAATGTTCTGCTGAAAACACCTCTTCAGGACATTATATAAACACAGTCCTAGCACTTAGTTTTTCAAAATAGTCTTAGTTGATACTTACAACAGCACCTCAGTTTAAGATAGTGATCTGGACAAAATCAAACACATACCCCATTCCCAGCCTTAACCTTTGTAGTTGTTGTTAATGAACCGCATTCCAAACATATTTTTTTATTCCCTTCTCACTCACCTTCCACCAGTTATTTTTCTTGCTATCCACCTTTTAGGCCACATTATTCTCTTTCTCCTTAAAAACAACTTGATGACATTTAGGTCCAACTACAGTCTGTTAAATTGGCTGTCATACTAGCTTTCATACGTATCGCTGTGGGCACCTGTCTACTGGATATTGATACTCAGAAAGAGTCACACAGAGTTTATTCATTTTAAAGGTCCTTCTGCTACTAAGTTCCTAACTATCACAAGGAGTGTTGGTAGCACTGTAGTGTGAGTTACAGTACCAGTCAAAAGTTTGGACACACCTACTCATTCCAGGGTTTCTCTTTATTTTTTACAACTATTTTCTACATTATAGAATAATGAAATAACTATGAAATAGCACATATGGAATCATGTAGTAACCAAAAAAGTCTTAAACAAATATATATATATTTTATATTTGAGATTCTTCAAAGTAGCCACCCTTGATGACAGCTTTGCACACTCTTGGCATTATCTCAACCAGCTTCATGAGGTAGTCACCTGGAAAGCATTTCAATTAACAGGTGTGCCTTGTTAAAAGTTAATTTGTGGAATATCTTTCCTTCTTAATGCGTTTGAGCCAATCAGTTGTGTTGTGACAAGGTAGGGTTGGTATACAGAAGATAGCCCTATTTGGTAAAAGACCAAGTCCATATTAATGCAAGAACAACTCAAATAAGCAAAGAGAAAGGACAGTCCATCATTACTTTAAGACATGAAGGTCCGTCAATCCGGAACATTTCAAGAACTTTTAAAGTTTCAAATGCAGTCAAAAAAAACATCAAGCGCTATGATGAAACTGGCTCTCATGAGGACCGCCACAGGAAAGGAAGACCCAGAGTTACCTCTGCTGCAGAGGATAAGTTCATTAGAGTTACCAGCCTCAATTTTTTTACATTTTAGTCATTTAGCAGACGCTCTTATCCAGAGCGACTTACAGTTAGTGAGTGCATACATTTTTCTGTCACGGTTTCGGCCGAGGCTGCTCCTCCTCCTTGTTCGGGCAGGCTTCGGCGGTCGTCGTCCCCGGAGTACTAGCTATCACCGTTTGATGTTTTCGATGTCTGTTTGGTTTTGTCTGATTGTGTACACCTGTTTCCTGTTTGGTTAATTATGTCTCCTATAGGTTTCTCGTTTGGTTAGTCGTGTTGTGTTGTGTGTTATTGTTCGCCTGTCATCAGGTCGGCTCATTGTTTGTTTGTTGTTTTCCCTGTCGTCGCACTGTACTGTTTTCGTGCGCCTTGGAATACTAGCCTTTTGCGCATTGTTACGCATCGTCCGCCTCGTTTGTTTTGAGGCCAGTGTTTTGTATGTTTTTGGTCGTGTTCAGTAAAGTATTGGACTTAGCTTCTGTGTCTGTGTTTGACTCCTTCACCACATCTACATCAGCCGTTGTGACAGAATAACACACCACCATGGAGTCAGCAGAAGCAGCGGCGGCACCCAAGTCGCTGGAGGAACGGATCAGCCATCAAGACACCATGATCTGGCGACTTGAGGCCGCCATGAACGAGGTGGCGAACACTCTGCACCGTTTGGTCACCAGAGAGGTGCCCACACCTCCGCACACCTTACCATCAACATCAACTCAGCGGTATTCGGCTCTCGCTCCCGAGGGCATATGATGGTACCGCAGCCGGATGTCAGGGGTTCCTCCTGCAGGTGGAACTCTACCTGGCCACCATACACCCGGCGCCCTCGGGATACGAGAGCGTCTCCGCCCTCATCTCCTGTCTCACCGGCAAGGCGTTAGAGTGGGCTAACGCCGAATGGAGGGGAATAGACGCCGCCACCATCACCTACGCGGAGTTCTCCCGCCGCTTCAGGGCCGTGTTCGACCATCCACCAGAGGGGAAGGCGGCGGGGGAGCGTCTGTTCCACCTTCGACAGGGGAGGAGGAGCGCACAGGAGTTCGCCCTGGAGTTCCAGACTCTAGCAGCGGATGCAGGGTGGAATGAGCGGGCCCTCATCGACCACTACCGATGTAGTCTATGGGAGGACGTCCTTCGAGAGTTGGCCTGCAGGGATTCCCATCTTACCTTCGACCAGCTGGTGGACATGTCCATCCGGCTTGACACCCTGCTGGCTACCCGCGGACGCACCGAGTGGGGGTCGTCCATTCCACCCTCCAGCACCTCCGAGCCGAGCCCTATGGAGCTCGGAGGTGCTGGCGCTAGAGAGAGGAGGAGGAGGAGCCCGAGGGGGGCTGTTCCCTGCACCAACTGTGGCCGTGGAGGGCACACTGCGGTTCGGTGCTGGGGAGGGTCTCCTAGGGGAGAGGACGACAGGCCACGCACTGGGGAGTCATTCCAGGTGAGTAGGCGTCCCACTTACCCAGAGCTCTCTGTTGTGCACGTCTGTTTACCTGTACATTTTCCACAGATTGCACCTCATTCCCAGCATAAGGTGCTAGTAGATTCAGGCGCAGCTGGGAATTTTGTTGATCGACATTTTTGTTTAAAACTAGGAATTCCCCTTCTTCCAGTCGACGCCCCATTTCCTGTCCATGCTTTAGACAGCCGTCCCTTGGGATCGGGGTTGATTAGGGAGGTCACAGCGCCACTTAGGATGAGGACGCAGGGGGGTCATGAGGAAACTATTCAGCTATATCTGATTGACTCTCCTGCGTATCCGGTGGTGTTGGGGCTTCCCTGGTTGATTACCCATAATCCTTCTATTTCGTGGCAACAGAGGGCTCTTAAGGAGTGGTCTTTCCAGTGTGTGGGGCGATGTCTAGGTGTTTCCGTTGGGGCGACCTCGGTGGAGAGTCCAAACCAGGTGCCCGCACTGCACATTCCCCCTGAGTATGAGGATTTGGCAATCGTGTTCAGTAAGTTGCCTCCTCATAGGCAGGGAGATTGTGCGATAGACCTCCAGGCAGGAGCAGCGCTTCCACGGAGCCATGTGTATCCTCTGTCTCAAGAGGAGAAGAGAGCTATGGAGACTTACATAGCCGAATCTCTGAGACAAGGATACATACGGCCATCCACTTCCCCTGCGTCCTCAAGCTTCTTTTTTGTGAAGAAGAAGGATGGAGGTTTGCGCCCGTGCATTGATTACCGTAGTCTCAATCAGATCACGGTGAAATACAGTTATCCACTCCCGCTGATTGCGACTATGACAGAGTCATTGCACGGGGCGCGTTTCTTCACAAAACTAGATCTCAGGAGCGCATACAACTTGGTGCGCATTAGAGGGGGCGATGAATGGAAGACAGCATTTAGTACCACCTCAGGTCATTACGAGTATCTCGTCATGCCATACGGGTTGATGAACGCTCCTTCAGTCTTCCAGTCCTTCGTAGATGAGATCTTCAGGGACATGCAGGGGCAGGGTGTGGTCGTGTACATTGATGACATTCTTGTGTACTCTTCTACCCGAGCCGAGCATGTAGCCCTGGTGCGCCGAGTGTTGAGGAGGCTGTTGGAGCACGACCTGTATGTCAAGGCAGAGAAATGTCTGTTTTTCCAGGAGTCGATCTCCTTTTTGTGTTATCAGTTGTCTGCGTCAGGGGTGAAGATGGAGGTTGACCGAGTGTCAGCCGTGCGTAATTGGCAAACTCCAACCACTGTTAAAGAGGTGCAGCGGTTTTTGGGGTTTGCAAATTACTACCGGAGGTTTATCCGGGGTTTTGGACAGGTGGCAGCTCCCATAATGTCTCTGTTGAAGGGGGGTCCGGTGCGTTTGCAGTGGTCAGCCGAGGCGGACAGGGCTTTTGGGAGACTGAAGGACCTGTTTGCTTCGGTGCTGGCGCATCCGGATCCCGCTTTACCATTTCAGGTAGAGGTTGACGCGTCAGAGGCCGGTATTGGGGCCATACTTTCGGAACGGTCCGGCACGCCACCTAAACTCCGCCCCTGTGCTTTTTACTTTAAAAAGCTCAGCCCGGCGGAGCGAAATTATGACGTAGGGGACAGGGAGCTGTTAGCCGTGGTACAGGCCCTAAAGGTGTGGAGGCATTGGCTTGAAGGGGCTCAACACCCTTTTCTCATTTTGACTGACCACCGTAACCTGGAGTACATCCGGGCAGCTAGGAGATTGAACCCTTGCCAGGCGCGGTGGAACATGTTTTTAGCCCGGTTCGTATTTAAGATCACGTACATCCCTGGGTCCCAGAACGGTAAGGCAGACGCACTGTCTCGGCGGTATGACACGGAGGAGAGGTCCGTTGAGCCCACTCCCATACTGCCGGAGTCTTGTCTGGTGGCACCGGTAGTGTGGGAGGTCGATACTGAAATCGAGCGGGCGTTGCGTGACCGACCCTAGTCCTCCACAGTGCCCGGTGGGTCGGACGTACGTTCCGCTCGAGGTTCGGGATCGACTGATATATTGGGCTCACACGTCACCCTCCTCTGGACATCCTGGTATTGGCCGGACTGTGCACTGCCTTAGCGCTAAGTACTGGTGGCCAACGTTAGCCAGGGATGTGAGGGTTTATGTCTCCTCCTGCTCGGTGTGCGCCCAGTGTAAGGCGCCTAGACACCTGCCCAGGGGAAAGTTACAACCCCTGCCCGTTCCACAACGACCATGGTCTCACCTCTCGGTGGATTTCGTCACAGACCTTCCCCCCTCACAGGGGAATACTACGATACTGGTCGTTGTGGATCGGTTCTCAAAGGCCTGTCGTCTGCTCCCAATGCCGGGTCTTCCTACTGCCCTACAGACCGCCGAAGCACTATTCACCCACGTGTTCCGGCACTACGGGGTACCCGAGGATATAGTGTCTGATCGAGGTCCCCAGTTTACCTCCAGAGTCTGGAGGGCGTTTATGGAGCGTTTGGGGGTCTCGGTGAGCCTGACCTCGGGTTACCACCCGGAGAGTAATGGGCAGGTGGAACGTGTGAACCAGGATGTGGGTAGGTTTCTTAGATCGTATTGCCAGGGCCGGCTGGAGGAGTGGGCGAGGTATGTCCCCTGGGCAGAGATGGCCCAGAACTCTATCCGCCACTCCTCAACCAATCTAACCCCTTTCCAATGTGTGTTAGGTTACCAGCCGGTTCTGGCACCGTGGCAGCAGAGCCAGATCGAGGCTCCTGCGGTGGATGAGTGGGTGCGGCGCTCGGAGGAGACGTGGAACGCTGCACACGTCCACTTGCAGCGGGCCATCCGTCGTCAGAAAGCGAGCGCCGATCTCCACCGCAGTGAGGGGCCGGTGTACGCACCTGGTGATCGAGTCTGGCTCTCTACCAGAAACCTACCCCTCCGCCTGCCCTGCCGGAAACTGGGTCGGCGGTTTGTGGGGGCCCTTTAAAGTCCTGAGAAGATTGAACGAGGTGTGTTACAGGTTACAACTGCCTATTGATTATAAGAATATTAACCCCTCGTTCCATGTGTCTCTTCTCAGGCCGGTGGTAGCTGGTCCACTCCAGGACGATGAGATAAGAGAGACTCCTCCGCCCCCACTGGACATCGAGGGGGCTCCGGCGTACACAGTTCGGTCCATCTTGGATTCGAGACGTCGGATGGGGGTCTCCAATATCTCGTGGAGTGGGAGGGGTACGGTCCGGAGGAACGGTGCTGGGTGCCGAGGAGAGACATCCTAGACCCGTCTCTCCTGACGGAGTTCCACCGTGGACACCCTACGCGCCCTGCTCCGCGTCCTCCTGGTCGTCCCCGAGGCCGGGGTCGGCGCACGGCTGGAGCCGCGCGTCAAGGGGGGGGTACTGTCACGGTTTCGGCCGAGGCTGCTCCTCCTCCTTGTTCGGGCAGGCTTCGGCGGTCGTCGTCCCCGGAGTACTAGCTATCACCGTTTGATGTTTTCGATGTCTGTTTGGTTATGTCTGATTGTGTACACCTGTTTCCTGTTTGGTTAATTATGTCTCCTATAAGTTTCTCGTTTGGTTAGTCTTGTGTTGTGTGTTATTGTTCGCCTGTCATCAGGTCGGCTCGTTGTTTGTTTGTTGTTTTCCCTGTCGTCGCACTGTACTGTTTTCGTGCGCCTTGGAATACTAGCCTTTTGCGCATTGTTACGCATCGTCCGCCTCTTGTTTGTTTTGAGGCCAGTGTTTTGTATGTTTTTGGTCGTGTTCAGTAAAGTATTGGACTTAGCTTCTGTGTCTGCGTTTGACTCCTTCACCACATCTACATCAGCCGTTGTGACATTTTCATACCGGCCCCCCGTGGGAATCGAACCCACAACCCTGGCGTTGCAAGCGCCATGCTCTAGCAACTGAGCTACAGGAGGCCCAAATAATGCTTCACAGAGTTCAAGTAACAGACACATCTCAACATCAACTGTTCAGAGGAGACTGCATGAATCAGACCTTTATGGTTGAATTGCTGCAAAGAAACCACTACTAAAGCACACCAATGAGAATAAGATACTTGCTTGGGCCAAGAAACACAAGCAATAGACATTAGACCTGTGGAAATTTGTCCTTTGGTGTGATGAGTCCAAATTAGAGATTTGTGAGATGCAGAGTAGGTGAACGGATGATCTCCGCATGTGTGGTTCCCACCGTGAAGCATGGAGGAGGTGAGATGGTGTGGGGGTGCTTTGCTGCTGACACTGTTAGTGATTTATTTAGAATTCAAGGCACACTTAACCAGCATGGCTACCACAGCATTCTGCAGCGATACGCCATCCCATCTAGTTTGCACTTAGTGGGACTATCATTTGTTTTCAACAGGACAATGACCCAACACACCTCCAGGCTGTGCAAGGGCTATTTGAACAAGAAGGAGAGAGATGAAGTGCTGCATCAGATGACCTGGCTTCCACAATCATCCGACCTCAACCAAATTGAGATGGTTTGGGATGAGTTGGACCGCAGAGTGAAGGAAAAGTGCTCAGCATATGTGGGAACTCCTTCAAGACTGTTGGAAAAGCATTCCAGGTGAAGCTGGTTGAGAGACTGCCAAGAGTGTGCAAAGCTGTCATCAAGGCAAAGGGGTG
This sequence comes from Coregonus clupeaformis, assembly GCF_020615455.1. NCBI lineage: Eukaryota > Metazoa > Chordata > Actinopteri > Salmoniformes > Salmonidae > Coregonus > Coregonus clupeaformis. The sequence goes on from NC_059209.1 coordinate 1,744,634, forward strand.
GCTACTTTGAAGAATCTCAAATATAAAATATATTTTGATTTGTTTAACACTTTTTTGATTACTACGTGATTCCATATGTGTTCTTTCATAGTTTTGATGTCTTCACTATTATTCTACAATGTAAAAATAGTAAAAATAAAGAAAAACCCTGGACTGCTACTGTATATATACAGTGCCTTTGGAAAGTACCCCTTGACTTTTTCCACATTTTGTTTGTGTCAAGAGAATTTCTATCTCTAATTCAACCTAAGCTTGAATCATTACCAGAGGTTGTAAGGCTCTGGTTTTAATCATAAATGATTCAAGGTCCACAACCAGCAAGAATGATCTGTATTTTTATTCATGGAGAGCTCTGGCGCCAAAACCCATACACTCCTGTTTTATACCCCTTGACACGCAAAGGCATTTTGCTCCGCCCACCTTTAGGAGGCTTTTTGTAACCTGTTTTCTCAGTCCCCTTCACCCTGGAATGTTTAGTCCCGCCCCCCTCTGTTAGTAGGTTGGCAATACATCATAATTCTAACACAGTTTACACATTTATACTGTATTTGGGGTGAAATCCTTTAGTCATTATTCTTAAAATACAAATTAATCTAACAGTTATGTTATAGCCTTCTTCTAAAATGTATTAAAATATGTTTTTTTCCCCCTCATCAATCTACACACAAATCCCCATAATGACAAAGCAGAAACAGGTTTTTAGAAATGTTGGCAAATTGTATTTATTAATAATAATAATAATAATAATAATATAATATTTACATAAGTATTCAGACCCTTGACTCAGTACTTTGTTGAAGCACCGTTGGCAGCGATTATAGCCTCGAGTCTTCTTGGGTATGATGCTACAAGCTTGGCACACCTGTATTCATATTAATCAAAGATCTCTCTGTACTTTGCTCCGTTCATCTTTGCCTCGATCCTGACTAGTCTCCCGGTCCATGCCGATGAAAAACATCCCCACAGCATGATGCTGCCACCCCCATGCTTCACCGTAGGGATGGTGCCAGGTTTCCTCCAGATGTGACGCTTGGCATTCAGGCTAAAGAGTTCAATATTGGTTTCATCAGACCAGAAAATCTTGTTTCTCATGGTCTGAGAGTATTTAGGTGCCTTTTGGCAAACTCCAAAGTGGGCTGTCATGTGCCTTTTACTGAGGAGTGGCTTCCGTCTGGCCACTCTACCATAAATACCTGATTGGTGAAGTACTGCAGAGATGGTTGTCCTTCTAGAAGGTTCTCCCATCTCCACAGAGGAACTCTAGAGCTCTGTCAGAGTGACCTTCAGGTTCTTGGTCACCTCCCTGACCAAGGCCCTTCTCCCCTGATTGTTCAGTTTGGCCGGGCAGCCAGCTTGGTGGTTCTAAACTTCTTCCATTTAAGAATGATGGAGGCCACTGTGTTCTTGGGGACCTTCAATGCTGCAGACATTTTTTGCTACGCTTCCCCAGAACTCTGCCGACACAATCCTGTCTCGGAGCTCTTCGTACAATTCCTTTGACATCATGGCTTGGTTTTTGCTCTGCCATGCACTGTCAACTGTGGGACCTTATGTAGACATGTGTGTATATTTCCAACTCATGTCCAATCAATTGAATTTACCACAGGTGGACTCCAATCAAGTTTTAGAAACATCTCAAGGATGATCAATGGAATTGATCACAGGATGCAGCTGAGCTCAATTTCGAGTATTTGTATGTATTTAATCCATTTTAGAATAAGGCTGTAACGTAACAAAATGTGGAAAAAGTCAAGGGGTCTAAATACTTTCCGAAGGCACTGTATGTGTGTATGTGTGTGTGTGTGTGTGTGTGCGCGCGTGTACGCTGTCCACATTAAGACAGTCTCAGTCTCAGTACAACTTTCAATTTCTGCAGAACTAATAGTATTATGTAGTTCAATAGTTCAGCTGGTATGGACCAGGATCCAGAATCCTCATAAAGTAGAATGTGAAATCTTCTTTCATATTTAAATAATATACTAAATTGCATTATGGAAGAAATAGGATGAACATTTTACTAACCCCTGACTCTAAATTTCTAATGCACTTTTAAAGACCAATAATTCTGAAGTGCCTTCAGAAAGTATTCATACCCCTTCACTTATTCCACATTTTGTTGTGTTACAGGCTGAATAAAAAATGGATTCAATATAAAATACATGCTCACCCATCTACATACAATACCCCATAGTGACAAAGTGAAAACATGGTTTTAGAAAATAAATTCATAAATATCTCATTTACATAAGTATTCACACCCCTGAGTCAATACATGCTAGAATCCCCTTTGGCAGCGATTACAGCTGTGAGTCTTTGTGTGAAAGTCTCCAACAGCTTTGCACACCTTGATTGTATAATATTTGCCTATTCTTTTTAGGAAGGTTCTTCAAGCTCTGTCAAATTGGTTGTTGATCTTTGCCAGAAAACCATCAAGTCTTGCCATAGATTTTCAAGCAAATTGTAACGGGTGATTTGGACGGAGTCAGGCGCAAGAGGTGTAAATCACAGAATAATGGTTTATTCGGCCAATACAGCGGTTCGCAGCAATGCGTAAAACAACTACAGTGCGACTTAATGGAGCATTGGGAAAAACAAAACACACGGGTGAATATCCCGGCGATAAAGTACATAATGCTCCACCGAGCTATTGACACTTCCACATGGAAACAATCACACACAAAGACATGGGGGCAGAGGGAATACTTATACAGGGACTGATGAGGGGATATGAACCAGGTGTGTGTAAAAAACAAGACAAAACAAATGGAATGATGAGAAGAGGAGCGGCAGTGGCTTGAAGGCCGGTGACGACGAACGCCGAAGCCTGCCCGAACAAGGAGAGGAGGCAGCTTCGGAGGAAGTCGTGACACAAATTTAAGTCAAAACTAACTCGGCCACTCAGGAACATTCACAGTCTTCTTGGTAAGCAACTCCAGTGTAGATTTGGTCTTGTGTTTTAGGTTATTGTCCTGCCGAAAGGCGAATTTGCCTTCCAGTGTCTGTTGGAAAGAAGACTGAACCAGGTTTTCCTCTAGGATTTTGCCTGTGCTTAGCTCCATTCCGTTTTTTTTTTATCCTGAAAAACTCTTCAGTCCTGAAGGATTAAAAGCATGATACAGCCACCACTATTCTTGAAAATATTTGTGAGTGGTATTCAGTAAATGTGTTGCATTGGATTTGCCCCAAACATAACACTTTGTATTCAGGACAAAAAGTTTATTGCTTTGCCACATTTTTGCAGTATTACTTTAGTACCTTGTTGCAAACATGATTCATGTTTTGGAATATTTCTATTCGGTACAGACTTCCTTCTTTTCACTCTGTCAATTAGGTTAGCATTGTGGAGTAACTACAATGTTGTTGATCCATCCTAAGTTGCTATTAAACTATTTTAAAGTCATCATTGGCCTCATGGTGAAATCCCTGTGCAATTCCCTTCCTCTACGGCAACTGAGTTAGGAAGGACGGCTGTATATTTGTAGTGACTGGGTGTATAGATACACCATCCAAAGTGTAATTAATAACTTCACCATGCTGAAAGGGATATTCAGAGTCTGCTTTTTTTTTTTACCCAGTCCATGCAACTTTTTCAGTGACTTCTTAAGCACATTTTCACTCCTGAACTTATTTAGGCTTGCCATAACAAAGGCGTTAAATACTTATTGACTCAAGACATTTTAAATTCAGGCTATAACACAAAAAATGTGGAAAAAGTCAAGGAGTGTGAATACTTTCTGAAGGTACTTGTAACGAGTGTCAGTGTAATGCGGTGGATCGAAGTCAGGCGCAGGACACAGAACTCGAGGAAATGTACTTTACTGAACTTGAGTAAAGAAAACAACACAGCAATACCTTCACGCAGGAAGGAACTAACCCGCTCACCAAACGACACACGAAACGAAAAACAACCACACACAAGACACATTGGGAGCACCTGGGTTAAATAGGGTAGGCGTGATTACACAAATGTGAAACAGGTGTGTGACATAGACAACAGGTGCAACATAGACACATATAACATAGATCGGCAGTAGCTATTATTCCGGTGACGACGAATGCCGCAGCCTGCCCGAGCAACGAGGAGGGGCAGCCTCGGCAGAATCCGTGACAGTACTGTATATCCAGTATATACCATGTATTATATTTACATACAAATAGTAATCAGTAGTACATATACCATAATAGTATGTTTGTCTTCAGCACGGTGTGTTTTAACCCTTCACTTCTGCCCAGAAATGGTCTACCGAGCAGTAAAGATGCTGAGAGAAGCAGTCCTGGTTTACTTCGGACAGTGAGATGCTCATGAAAACACATTCTCCTGGAAGGGAAACTCGAGTTAGGTCACATTAGATTTGGATAGTCCGGATAGTCCATCTGTAAATGCTCTACAGACAGTCATACTATCAACAAACTATCTGAGATAAGTAACTGCTTGCTAAATTTAGGGTTAGGGTTAGATTAAGGGTTAAACTAAGGGTTAGGACTAGGGTTAGAGTTAAGTTAGCTTAGTGGTTAAGAGCGTAGTGGCAGTAACCGAAAGGTCGCTGGTTCTAATCCCAGAGCCGACTAGGTGAAAAATCTGTCGATGTGCCCTTGAGCAAGGCACTTAACCCTAATTGCTCCTGTAAGTCGCTCTGGATAAGAGCGTCTCCTAAATGACTAAAATGTAAAAATGTACGTTTAGGGTTAGAATAAGGGTTAAGGGTTAGTGCTAGGGTAGGGTTTAGTAGATAGTTAGTTGAAACGTTACTGGTAGTCTGTAGATAGTCCATCTGTAGATGCTCTACAGACTATCTAAATAAAGTGTTACCGACTTGGCAAGGTGTTAGCTTGAAGCACGACCCTTCCATCACGATGTAAAAAAAGAAGTTGTACCTTGAAGAACTGTCCGAGATTCCATGAGTTGTCTCCACACTCCTCTACAAAGCTGAATTCAATATTTAATCTTCGCTCTCAACAATACCAATGTGAAAACTTCTAAAACACTGGGTAGGTATTTCAACCACTTCGTCACAAAAACTATGTGTCAACTCCTTATTCCCTTTAATAAATCTAAACTCAACCATCGCTATAAACTATTTGTGTTTTTTGAGCAACACAAAAAAAATGCACTCATTATGTACTACACCCCCTCCTCTCCTCCAGGTCCCCTGTCTCTCTCTCTCTCTCTCTCTCTCTCTCTCTCTCTCTCTCTCTCTCTCTCTCTCTCATTCTTTCTAATTTTCTCCCCATCCAATTAAAAGGGAACTCGGCGTCTGAGTAGAGCAGATATTTTTGACACTAACCGCTAGATGCGCTCTGAGAAGTCTCAACAGCGGATTATGGGGGTTTGTGTTGCGGTAGCAGAATACATTTCGTTCTCAGATCAGAGAGTTGGAAGGGCACGCCAAACTCAACTCAATACTTTTTTATGCTGCCCTTTTTTTTTACCGTTCTCTTTAGATTATATTTTCACTTGGGCCACCCAACATATATTAGGGCAGCGGAATTCAGGGGACACAGGCCAGGTATTGTTTACTATCTCTTAATTTGCTATTGTAACCAGCTGCTGTCAGTCTGCTTTGTGAGCACCATGATATTACAGTGGCTCGGGCAGTGTGTTAAACGTTGTTCATAAAAAGAAAGAAGGAAAAAAATGACAAGTTGAACCAGAACCAAATACCTACACTGAAGCAGAACGAGGATGTATGGTAGACTGATATGTTTTGACTAGAGCAACAGCCAGCACTACTTTAGGAAAGCACTCCCAACATACAGTATGGCATTTCAGTATGAGGTATATGGGCCAGTGCCAACATGACGTACTGTAGTCATTCCTATGGCTATTGATATGGTGTTACCCCACTGGGCACAAACTGGTTGAATCAACGTTGTTTCAACGTAATTTGTCAATAGATTGTGACATGGAATCTTCGTCAACATACATTATTGCGACGTGGATTTGTAAAAAGTCATCAATTGTTGTTCTGAGGGTGAAATCTCAACCACAGAAATTGTTTTTTGAACATAGACAAATCTTGCATAGCCGCAGGAAGTAGGGGTGCTGAGGGTGCAGCAGCACCCCATGATAAATGTCATGACTGTCCACGAGAATCCAAATAGGTCAGATCAGGTTTGCAATATAAAACTTAAAATCAGACCCCCTCTCACCCGTTAACAGCTCTTCCTCTCAAGATCCCCAAAGGAATGTCTTTGTTTAACATACTTTTCCCCACTGAAACTTTAACACATTAAAAAGCGAATACTGGAACAATATTTCTAACATAGAACGTGGGGAATGGTCGGAGGCGATCTATAGAACACTAATGACATATTGGTTGTTATTTTGTGATGTCATTAAAAACGTTATAAAGGAAGTACTGTAACTTGGAAAGTATACCCACTATACAGTGGGGGAAAAAAGTATTTAGTCAGCCACCAATTGTGCAAGTTCTCCCACTTAAAAAGATGAGAGAGGCCTGTAATTTTCATCATAGGTACACGTCAACTATGCCAGACAAAATGAGAAGAAAAAAATCCAGAAAATCACATTGTAGGATTTTTAATGAATTTATTTGCAAATTATGGTGGAAAATAAGTATTTGGTCAATAACAAAAGTTTCTCAATACTTTGTTATATACCCTTTGTTGGCAATGACACAGGTCAAACGTTTTCTGTAAGTCTTCACAAGGTTTTCACACACTGTTGCTGGTATTTTGGCCCATTCCTCCATGCAGATCTCCTCTAGAGCAGTGATGTTTTGGGGCTGTCGCTGGGCAACACAGACTTTCAAGCCACTCCAGGACATTACTGCTTCACAGTAGGTATGGTGTTCTTTGGATGCAACTCAGCATTCTTTGTCCTCCAAACACAACGAGTTGAGTTTTTACCAAAAAGTTATATTTTGGTTTCATCTGACATTCTCCCAATCCTCTTCTGGATCATCCAAATGCACTCTAGCAAACTTCAGACGGGCCTGGACATGTACTGGCTTAAGCAGGGGGACACGTCTTGCACTGCAGGATTTGAGTCCCTGGCGGCATAGTGTGTTACTGATGGTAGGTTTTGTTACTTTGGTCCCAGCTCTCTGCAGGTCATTCACTAGGTCCCCCCGTGTGGTTCTGGGATTTTTGCTCACCGTTCTTGTGATCATTTTGACCCCACGGGGTGAGATCTTGCGTGGAGCCCCAGATCGAGGGAGATTATCAGTGGTCTTGTATGTCTTCCATTTCCTAATAATTGCTCCCACAGTTGATTTATTCAAACCAAGCTGCTTACCTATTGCATATTCAGTCTTCCCAGCCTGGTGCAGGTCTACAATTTTGTTTCTGGTGTCCTTTGACAGCTCTTTGGTCTTGGCCATAGTGGAGTTTGGAGTGTGACTGTTTGAGGTTGTGGACAGGTGTCTTTTATACTGATAACAAGTTCAAACAGGTGTCATGTCATGAACCCTGCGTCCTGAGTCTGTTCCTGCCTGTGTTGCCGTTTTTCTGCTCGGTATCTCCTGTTTCCTGTAGGTGCCTTAACGCACCCTGTCCGGTTGCCGGGCGACGTTGCTAGGCGGGTGATCTCTCGATTAACCGCACCTGCTTCTAATCAGCCTCGGCACACCTGGTCCTGATCATCACCCCTTCTTAAGCTCTGACCTGACATCCATTCCCTGCCGGATCGTTAGCCATTAACAGTATGTTTGTCAGCGTATCAGCCTCTGAGTACTAGCGTTAGTTTTGTTGTTTTTGCACCTTGTTGATCTGCCTTGTACTTACCTCCGTTTTTTCTGTCTACAGTCATTCTCCCGGAACCTTCACCCAACCCCTGCCGTGCCATCATTTAATCTGCCACTTCACCTCCATCTACTCATCTCCGCCACCCACTCCGTCTCCTGGATTATTCTGCATCTTTTGAATCTGTAAATAAACACTCACCTTCGTTCAACTCACCTTGTCCTGGTCTGCTTCTGGGTTCTGTCTTTGAGAACCGTGACAGAACGATCCGGCCAGAAATGAACCCAGCGGACCTGGACTCTGTTCGCCATGCCACTACCCATCAGGAGAAGATGTTGGGACAACATAGCACGGCGCTACAGGAGATAGCGTTGTCAGTTCGGAACTTTTCTACCAGTCTGACGAAGATCCAGGCTCAGCTCAGTTTGCCGGTGGAGAATCCACCACCGGTTTCACCCATCTCGCCTGCCGCTTCTGGAGCTGTGCCCTTCCGTGAGCCCAAGGTTCCGACGCCTGATAAGTATGAGGGGGATTTGGGAAGATGCCGTTCCTTTCTTATGCAGTGTGGATTAGTGTTCGATCTACAGCCCCACTCTTATGCCACAGACAAGGCTAGGATAGCCTTTGTCATTGAATTGCTGCGTGGTAGAGCCCTGGAGTGGGCTTCAGCCGTATGGGAACGACAGGACACCTGCATGGCTTCATACCAGGAGTTCACGGCAGAGATGAGGAAGCTGTTTGACCATCATGTCCAAGGTAAGGACGCAGCTAAGCGCCTGTTTTCTCTTCGCCAAGGAGCTCGCGGAGTTGCTGACTTCGTAATCGAATTCAGGACATTGGCTGTGGAGAGTGGGTGGAATGAAGAGTCACTGCAAGCGGCCTTTTATCAGGGGTTGTCGGAGCAACTCAAGGATGAGCTGATCTCCTATCCGGAGCCTAGTGACCTGGACAGTTTGGTCGCTTTGTCTATTCGGGTGGATAACAGAGTTAGAGAGAGAAGGAGGGAGAAGCAATGGGGCCCGTCCAATCAATCAGCTTCTCGGTTCCCAGTCGGGTCAGGAGGTGGACCAGAATGCGTCGATCATTGTCCACCACACGGGATTAGTGGAGAGGTCCTGCCTCCAGATTCTGAACCCATGCAAGTGGGGCGGCATGGGTTAACCAAGGAGGAGCGCCAACATAGACGTGAGACCAACCGCTGCCTCTACTGTGGTAGTTCGGGACATTACATCTCCACTTGTTCCCAGCGGCCGTCAAACTGCCCGGCTTTCAACCTCTCAATACCCCTGTCAGACCCCGTTTCCCAGCTACCCTTATGAACAGGAATCAGAGTTTAGCGATTAACGCTTTCATCGATTCAGGTGCCGATGGCAGCTTTATTGATGCCGACGTGGTGGAACAGCTGGGGCTTCCCAAGGAGCGACTACCGGAAGCCATTGAAGTGACCACTCTGAACGGCAGTAGTCTGGCACGTATCACGATGAGGACTGAACCGGTTAAGATGCTGTTGTCAGGGAATCATTCTGAGGTTATCTCATTCTTCAATCTGCCTTCTCCCCATGTTCCTCTGGTCCTTGGATACCCCTGGCTGAAGGAACACAATCCCACATTCGATTGGGTGACTGGCAAGGTAACTAGTTGGGGCATTGATTGTCATGCTAACTGCCTCAAGACTGCCTGTCCCCATTCTGTTCCCAGTCAGGTCATTGAGGCTAACCCCCCAGATTTGTCCCTGGTCCCCGAAACATATCACGATTTGGGGGAGGTGTTCAGTAAGCAGAGGGCTCTGTCACTCCCTCCCCACCGACCATATGATTGTGCCATAAACCTGTTCCCTGGAGCTGTCTATCCCAAGGGAAGGTTATATAGCATCTCCCGACCTGAACGTGAAGCGTTGGAGACCTACATAAAGGAGTCCCTAGCTGCTGGTCTCATTCGTCCCTCGTCATCACCCCTGGGGGCAGGATTCTTCTTTGTGAGTAAGAAGGATGGCTCTCTTCGACCTTGTATTGATTATCGGGGGTTGAATGATATCACGGTCAAGAACAAGTATCCCCTGCCCTGGATGAGCTCTGCTTTCGACTCCTTACAGGGTGCTACGGTGTTCACCAAGCTGGACCTACGCAATGCGTATCATCTGGTCCGGATCAGAGAGGGTGACGAGTGGTTGACTGGTTTCAATACACCGATGGGTCATTTCGAGTATCAGGTGATGCCGTTTGGACTGACCAATGCTCCAGCAGTGTTCCAGAGTATGGTGAATGACGTCCTGAGAGATATGATCGATCTTTTTGTGTTCGTTTACCTGGATGACATTCTTATCTTCTCTAAGGAGCCTTCCAGCCATGTCCAGCATGTCAAGCAGGTTCTGCAGCGATTGTTGGAGAATCGCCGGTTTGTGAAGGCCGAGAAGTGTGAATTTCACGCCCACACTACATCCTTCCTCGGGTACATCATCTCCAGGGGAGAGATTAGGATGGACCAAGAGAAGGTTAGGGCGGTTCTGGATTGGGCCAAGCCCGGTACGAGATTGCAGATCTGGGGTTTGCGAATTTCTATCGTAGATTTATCCGTGATTACAGCCGTGTGGCCGCTCCTTTAACTGCCCTGACTTCTAGTACCAGAACCTTCAGTTGGAATCCTGAGGCGGACCAAGCATTTCTGGATTTGAAGAGGCGATTCACCAACGCTCCGATTCTCTCTCAACCTGACACTGCCCGTCAGTGGAGCATCCTGTCCCAGCGATGCTCCACTGATGGTAAACTCCATCCCTGCGCCTACTACTCTCGTCATCTTTCGTCTGCGGAGAGGAACTACGATGTGGGTAACCGGGAGCTTCTCGCAGTGAAACTTGCCTTGGAGGAGTGCCGCCACTGGTTGGAGGGGGCAGAGCAACCGTTTGTTGTCTGGACTGACCACAAGAATCTTGCTTACGTGCAATCGGCTAAACGTCTCAACTCCCTTCAGGCCAGGTGGTCGTTGTTTTTTGGATGCTTTAATTTTTCCTTGACGTTCCGACCGGGGTCAAAGAACGGCAAGGCGGACGCCTTGTCCCGGATGTTCTCCAAGATGGAGGAGAGTGGGGCCAAGACTGAGACGATTCTTCCCCGGAACCTTGTCGTAGGAGCCGTTATGTGGAGGATTGAGGAGGAGGTTATGGCGGCCCTTCGGACGCAGCCCGGCCCCAGTAACGGTCCACCCGGTCGGTTGTTTGTGCCTGAGTCGGTCCGACTTCTTCACCCCCTACCTATCCCCCGGCGACCATGGTCGCATCTGGCCCTGGACTTTGTCACTGGGTTTCCCTCTTCTGAGGGGAACACGGTCATTCTGACTATTGTGGACAGATTCAGCTAGTTCGCCCACTTTGTGCCCATCTCCAAGCTTCCCTCTGCCTCTGAGACGTCCAAGATCCTGATTAGGGAGGTTTTCAGGGTTCACGGATTGCCCAGTGACATAGTTTCCAACCGTGGTCCTCAGTTCACCTCTGCTGTCTGGAAGTCCTTCTGTTGGCCATTGGAGCTACAGTCAGTCTCACATCTGGATTTCACCCCCAATCCAATGGACAGGCGGAGAGAGCCAACCAGAAGATGGAATCCACGCTGCGCTGCCTTGTTTCCTCCAACCCCACCTCTTGGGTCTCTCAGTTGCCTTGGGTTGAGTATGCCCACAATACTCTCCCTACTTCTGCCACTGGGATGTCTCCCTTCCAGTGCCTATACGGCTACCAACCCCCCTTGTTTCCTTCTCAGGAGAAGGATCTCTCGGTTCCCTCTGTCCAGGCCCACATTCGTCGTTGCCACCGGACCTGGCATCGGGCCAGAAAGGCCCTCCTTCGAGTTTCTGACCGGTGTCAGCTCCAGGCGAATCGTCGCCGTATTCCAGCCCCCGCTTATGCCATCGGAGATAGGGTCTGGTTGGCTACACGGGACCTTCCTCTGCGGACTGAGTCAAGGAAACTGTCGCCGAGGTTCATTGGTCCGTTTGTGGTAGAGAGAGTGATTAATCTGGTTGTGGTTCGACTCAAGTTGCCTAGGACGCTCAGAGTCGATCCCACCTTCCATGTCTCCTGCCTCAAGCCTGTTCTCCTCAGCCCTCTGTTGCCCCCTCCGCCCCCTCCTCCTCCTCCTCGGATGATCGGAGGAGGTCCTGTCTACACGGTACGCCGCATCATGGATTCCAGACGGCGGGGCCGGGGTTTCCAGTATCTCGTGGACTGGGAGGGGTATGGACCTGAGGAGAGGAGTTGGATTCCTCGGCGTCAGATCCTTGATGCTGACCTCCTTCGTGACTTCTACCACCTCCATCCTGGCGCTCCGGGTAGTCCGCCCGATGGCGTTCATCGGAGGGGGGGTACTGTCATGAACCCTGCGTCCTGAGTCTGTTCCTGCCTGTGTTGCCGTTTTTCTGCTCGGTATCTCCTGTTTCCTGTAGGTGCCTGAACGCACCCTGTCCGGTTGCCGGGCGACGTTGCTAGGCGGGTGATCTCTCGATTAACCGCACCTGCTTCTCATCAGCCTCGGCACACCTGGTCCTGATCATCACCCCTTCTTAAGCTCTGACCTGACATCCATTCCCTGCCGGATCGTTAGCCATTAACAGTATGTTTGTCAGCGTATCAGCCTCTGAGTACTAGCGTTAGTTTTGTTGTTTTTGCACCTTGTTGATCTGCCTTGTACTTACCTTTGTTTTTTCTGTCTACAGTCATTCTCCCGGAACCTTCACCCAACCCCTGTCATGCCATCATTTAATCTGCCACTTCACCTCCATCTACTCATCTCCGCCACCCACTCCGTCTCCTGGATTATTCTGCATCTTTTGAATCTGTAAATAAACACTCACCTTCGTTCAACTCACCTTGTCCTGGTGTGCTTCTGGGTTCTGTCTTAGATTACCGTGACATGCCATTAATACAGGTAACGAGTGGAGGACAGAGGAGCCTCTTAAAGAAGAAGTTACAGGTCTGTGAGAGCCAGAAATCTTGCTTGTTTGTAGGTGACCAAATACATATTTTCCACCATAATTTGCAAATAAATTCATTAAAAATCCTACAATGTGATTTTCTGGAGAAAAAAAATCTCAATTTGTCTGTCATAGTTGATGTGTACCTATGATGAAAATTACAGGCCTCTCTCATCTTGGGAGTGAGAGAACTTGCACAATGGGTGGCTGACTAAATACTTTTTTTCCCCACTGTACCTTGGTTTCACAGTAACTATTTGCAGTTACTGCTAATATGACCCCAAATTTCTCCAAAACACAATACAATAGAGGCAGGATATTTGTCCACATGATTAAGCATGTATTTAATAAAAATAAAAATGACATTAACTAATTTTCCACCAAATGAGCAGTTACTGCCTTTTTGCTTGGTAGGGCAGTATAAAAGGAGCGGGAGCTATACATTTAAAATGGTTGGAACTTTGAATCTCAACACGAGGTGGAGAGAATACTCTCCCCTCCCGGACAATCACTGGTATGGCTGATTAGCTGTCCTAAGTAAAGTATCTTCGAAAGTGAATTTAAGTAGGACCATCCTCTGTTACTCTGCTCAAGCCATCGTGTGATGCTACTCTCGTCCCCCCACTGGGGACCATCGATACGGCTGCCTAGCCTATCTTCAAAGAAGCAATTTCAAGAGCGAATGGAAGGAAAATCCATTCTGTAGTTCAAGTCACCGGATACCGGACAACTACAGAGGAGATCAACAGTAGAAGAATTGTTGGAACTTTTTGGACAATCAGAGCCTTCCAGGGCGGTCCTGTCCACCGAGAGATACATGGCGAACCAGGCCTTGTACGTAAATACATTCATGATTTCATACTCAAAGAGGGCGGCGGTTCGTGTGCAAAGTATATGGGTACCGTAGGTGAGCGTAGTTTCTAATGTATCAAAGTATTATCTCTGTCCCTCTCTCTCCCTCTCTTCTTGTTAACAAGCAACCATGTTGTTGTCATTCCGCTAGGGACCTGTTTTCTCCAGTCAATAACCGGTGCAGAGTGTGTATGTTTATCCTGTGTTCCCATTTAATTAGCTAGTATATAAATAATTAAACCAGGTTACGACGTTCAGAATGATGATATGATACAAGGTTATGATTAATAAGTTGACTGTTTATATGTCACGTCTCCTCCCGTTGCTCCCCTCCGGCGCCCTGATTCGCTGGTCTACTGAGCCACCGGTCTGAGCGCACCACCTTGGCAACACAGGAATGAAAACCCAACGCACCCTAATCACCTCCAGCGCACCTGCACCTCATCATCTCATCACCACCACTATATAGCCCTGGACTGTTCAGTCATTGTTGTGTGTAATTGTTAGCGTTGTGACGTTTACTTTTTGTTATTCGCTTTCTCATTGTTAAGTAAACCTTTACCTTGTTGATTCCTGCGTCTGCGTCCTGCCTCTTCGTATCCTCAGTACTCAACACATTATAGATGTGATAGGTAATTTGGGAAATGGTAACTCTTTAAAGAACTGCTCTCGTGGTGCCCCAGATCCTAATGAGTTAATTGTTACATGATTAATTTAAATCGGGTAACAATGAAACATAGTTAATTAATTAAAGATAACAGGCTTCAGATTCATGTTAAAGTCACGTCATGACATAAATCACAATAGAAAATTGTATAATATAATTGGGAAAAAACTGTATAGGAAGTTCTGGGACAGGTCGTCTGGATACTGGACAGGCAATAAATTAGCAGATGCAAACAGATGATCATCTTTATCGGACAACAGTTATTGAGGGCTCAAACAAAAAAAGCGGTTTGATTTTGGTCATACTGGTGAACTGGCGTTTGAGTTGTGTGGTTGCAATATCAACAGTCCCTTATTTCTGGTATATCTTGACATGCATCATTCAAGGCTAAGTTTAAATTGTGTGCAGCGCAATGTGTGCAGCTCAATTAATAATGTGTCAGGAAAGACTATCTGGGTTGTCAATATTCAGTATAAAAAACAGTCGGGCCCACAACCTGGACCTACAGGCCATGGTGAAAACATTTGCACACAAAAATGCGAGGGGATGCAGTCGCATAAGGTAGTTACTATAGGCCTTTACATAGAAAGAGAGAGACAAGCACAGACTCAGAGAGGCTTTTTCTACGAGAAACAGTGAGAAAAAAGCAAGGAGGACTTCAGAAGACCAGAGGAGTCTCAAATTGGATTTAATTTAATTTACCTTGATTGCAGCCCATTTGTGTAGGCTATTAGCCAGACAAAACCTGCTGAGCTCAACAATAAATAGTCGCTACATTTATCCTCAAGCCGATTATTTTTTTCCCTCATTGTTAGGCTATTTGATGTGTAATTTATATAAAAGTTTATTAATAGCAGTTACCCCAGTGCTTGGGGAAAATGACCCTTTTCTAAAAACAACCTTTTATTAAATAAAATAAAAGAGTGTCATCTTTAGCCACTTATTCCCCTTCATAATTTGTTTGCCTAAGCATGATCATCACCCACAAACCTAATTTTTACTTAACTTTGCTTTTTTGTGTCAGCAATTGGACATTGTTCTAGGTGGGGCTTGTTACCCCACCTTACCCTATTACAGAAATGTCCACATTGAAATGACGTGGTGTGCCCAGTGGGACGTTACTAATATTGAATGTTTCTGGACTATTTCATCAACATACTACTTTCTGTATGTCATAATGAGATGGAGAATTATTGAGACGTCAATAAAGATGAATTGCTTATCCCCTGGTTGCTTCGACGGCATTTGCATAAATCTTGTAATGCACGAACACGCTGTGCGTTCGGTCGAAAAGAGGATCAACATGAAGCATGATCATACACACACCAAAGACAGAGAGAAATCTGTTCCCTCGCACATCCTCCTTCCCCTCGCCGCAAAGCCCTCTCTCCTCTATTCGTTTTTTCCCTTAAGACTATTTTCCTCCCACTCCCTCTCTCTCTCTCCCTCTAGTTGTTCATCCTTTCCAATCTCTTCTGGTATAATCCCTTTATTTCTCTTTTGCTGGGTGTGACTAATTAGCCACATCTGTACTGTGACATGGGGACCTGACATAATTGCTGGACAAATAGTGTAGCGTTTAGCATTGGACCTGTCGGAGCTAAGCTGTGCACAGACACCAACTGACTGGAAAGCCTTAATTACAGCTTCGCAGCTGCAACTTGCTAATTGGCAATGACTTCGAACAAAGACTGGGCTAAGAGTGTGAGTGTGTATGTGTTAGAGACCAAAAAAGAGTTTGTGAGTGTGTGTGTGTTTGTAAAAAAGAGAGAGAAATAGAGTATTTGTGTGTGTGTGTGTGTGTGCATGCGCTTGCATGCACAGGGGATGCTGGTAGACAGAGGCCTATGAAATCTCCAAGCTTGCTACAGCAGAAACCTAAGCCAAGACCAGAGAGGAAATATGCACACTACTGATCCAACAGGGAAATATGCCTACAAGTGTGAGAAAATGTGTGTCTAATTGCTTTTCCAGTGGTCATCTGTTAAATGTCAGCGAATGAATAGCATGAAAACAAATCATAGGTCTTATTATCATTTTATTATTTAGTATGGCATTATGTTATCTGTCCTGTACCTGACAACAGTAATGGGTGTAGGAGGGGGAGGTGCCAAGCATTTATTACATGCCTGCCTGATTAGCGACGGTCCTTTCTTTATTCATGACCTGCCATAAAGACAGTATGCTTTTAATACATGCATCCCCCTATGATTTTGAAGGAAATTAAAGAAGGCTCCCCTCTACAGCCCTGTAAGGTGTCAGTGACATTAAAGCTGTATGTGTTAGCCTGTTAAACCCATACAAAGTTATACACCGAGTGTACAAAACATTAGGAACACCTTCCTAATATTGAGTTGTACCCCCTTTTGCTCTCAGAACAGCTTCAATTTGTTGGGGCATGGACTCTACAAGGTGTCGAAAGCATTCCACAGAGATGCTGGCCTATGTTGACCAATGCTTCCCACCGTTGTTTCAAGTTGGCTGGATTTCCTTTGGGTGGTCGAGCATTCTTAATACACTCAGGTAACTGTTGAGCGTGAAAAACCCAGCAGCATTGTATTTATTTTTATTTTGGGGGGTGGATCAGCTTTAATATTGTAAATAGATTGATCAGAAATACAGTGTAGACATTGTTAATGTTGTAAATGGCTATTGTAGCTGGAAACGGCTGATTTCTAATGGAATATCTACATAGGCGTACAGAGGCCCATTATCAGCAACCACCAGTCCTGTGTTCCAATGGCACATTGTGTTTGCTAATCCAAGTTTATCATTTTAAAAGGCTAATTGATCATTAGAAAACCCTTTTGCAATTATGTTAGCACAGCTGAAAACTGTTGTTCTGATTAAAGAAGCAATAAAACTGGCCTTCTTGAGACTAGTTGAGTATCTGGAGCATCAGCAATTGTGGGTTCGATTGCAGGCTCAAAATGGCCAGAAACAAATAACTTTCTTCTGAAACTCGTCAGTCTATTCCTGTTCTGAGAAATGAAGGCTATTCTATGCGAGAAATTGCCAAGAAACTGAAGATCTCATACAACACTGTGTACTACTCCCTTCACAGAACAGCGCAAACTGGCTCTAACCAGAATAGAAAGAGGAGTGGGAGGCCCTGGTGCACAACTGAGCAAGAGGACAAATACATTAGAGTGTCTAGTTTGAGAAACAGATGCCTCACAAGTCCTTAATTGGCAGCTTCATTAAATAGTACCCGCAAAACACCAGTCTCAACGTCAACAGTGGAGAGGAGACTCCGGGATGCTGACCTCCTAGGCAGAGTTGCAAAGAAAAAGCCATATCTCAGACTGGCCAATAAAAATAAAAGTTTAAGATGGGCAAAAGAACACAGACACTGGACAGAGGGAGATTGGAAAAAAGTGTTATGGACAGACAAATCGATGTTTTAGGTGTTCGGATCACAAAGAAGAACATTTGTGAGACACAGACCAAGTGAAAAGATGCTGGAGGAGTGCTTGATGCCATCTGTCAAGCATGGTGGAGGCAATGTGATGGTCTGGGGGTGCTTTGGTGGTGGTAAAGTGGGAGATTTGTACAGGGTCAAAGGGATCTTGAAGAAGGAAGGCTATCACTCCATTTTGCAAAACCATGCCATACCCTGTGGACGGCGCTTGATTGGAGCCAATTTCCTCCTACAACAGGACAATGACCCAAAGCACAGCTCCAAACTATGCAATAACTATTTAAGGAAGAAGCAGTCAGCTGGTATTCTGTCTATAATGGAGTGGCCAGCACCGGATCTCAACCCTATTGAGCTGTTGTGGGAGCAGCTTGACCGTATGGTACGTAAGAAGTGCCCATCAAGCCAATCCAATTTGTGGGAGGTGCTTCAGGAAGCATGGGGTGAAATCTCTTCAGATTACCTCAACAAATTGACACCTAGAATGCCAAAGGTATGCAAGACTGTAATTGCTGCAAATGGAGGATTCTTTGACGAAAGCAAATTTTGAAGGACACAATTATTATTTCAATTAAAAATCATTATTTCTAACCTTGTCAATGACTACATTTCCTATTCAAACTCATTTCATGTATGTTTTCATGGAAAACAAGGACATTTCTAAGTGACCCCAAACTTTTGAATGGTAGTGTGTGTATTTATATATGTATATATGTGTGATATATATATATATATATATATATATATATATATATATTGTGATGTCACGAGAGGCTGTGTCCTGGAGGGACGTTACATCCCCCTGAGGTGGCTGCAAACCCAGACAGCTATGGCTCCATCTGCTGGTATGGTCGGGAACTCCACCCCTCTATGGCCAATCTTCCCACGCAGCTGAAACAAATGAGGAGCTGATGAGCTGAAGGTTTGGGAAGGGAAGAGACACAGTCTCCAACCTGGGCTCTCTGGAGGACAAGAGTGCTGCACGTCCACTTCCATGAGGAATATAAGGATTTGGAGATACTTACCTTTGGGAAATACTCACCTTTGGATATATGCACCTGTGGAAATACGTGAGAGACATTTGGAAGGACTTTTTGCTGGGTTGGCCACTAGCTGCAACGTGGACTACAGTAAGGCTGGGGAAAAGTTATCTGAGCGAGTGAGAATTATGATTTTGGATGTGGAAGAGACATCCCTGAACTGTTAACCCTTAAAGAGCCACAAGAGAACAGAATTTTGTTATATTTTCGTTAATTTCCCAAGACCTATAATAAAATCCTTGTTTTGTTTGAACCTTGTCTCCTGGCACTACTTGAGCAATCCCGCTGAAAGCTGTGTAGCCTCTCGTGACGTCACAATATATATATATATATATATATATATATATATATGCACACACACACTACCGTTCAAAAGTTTGGGGTCACCTAGAAATGTCCTTGTTTTCCATGAAAACATACATGAAATGCAATGAAATAATATATTTAAATACACTACCGGTCGAAAGTTTTAGAACACCATTCTCATTCAAGGGTTTCCTTTATTTTTGCTATTTTCTACATTGTAGAATAATAGTGAAGACATCAAAACTATAAAATAACACATATGGAATCATAGTAGTAACCAAAAAAGTGTTAAACAAATCAAAATATATTTGAGATTCTTCAAATAGCCACCCTTTGCCTTGATGACAGCTTTGCACACTCTTTGCATTCTCTCAACCAGCTTCCTGAGGTAGTCACCTGGAATGCATTTCAATTAACAGATGTGCATTCTTAAATGTTAATTTGTGGAATTTCTTGTATATAGCCTCCCTACTGTTATTTTTATATTTAGCGTCTGCTAAATGACTAAAATGTAAATGTAATGTAAAATGATAAAATCCATTTATATATTGAAATGTAGGAACTGGGTTCTACAGTTTGAACCCAAGCTGTCTCTGGCTCCACACCCACCCCCGCCCGGCCATCTAGATGTGTGAAAGTTAGTGTATAAGCTAATGTTCCATCATGTACAGTATGACATTCCTGGGAGTGTGTAAACTTACATTTTGTATTACCATATAATTTGTGTATGTTCTCTATAGTTATGTACTTGAAAATGTATCAATTGACCAATTCGGCACATTTGGACAGACTTGATCCAAAATAGTCCAGTATTGCAATGCTTCACTGGATTAATCTGAAACTTTGCACACACATTGCGCCTAAACTGCAATATTATATTGTGGCCTTTCTCTTGCATTTCAAAGATATTTTACCAGATATAATGTGTAATATTCTCCTACATTAATTTCACATTTCCCCAAACTTCAAAGCGTTTCCTTTCAAATGGTATCAAGAATATGCATATCCTTGCTTCAGGTCCTGAGCTACAGGCAGTTAGATTTGGGTATGGCATTTTAGGCGAAAATTGAAAAAAATCTGAAATCAAACTGTCCACTTAGGAAGCAACACTGATTGACAATCAATTTCACATGCTGTTGTGCAAATGGAATAGACAACAGGTGGAAATTATAGGCAATTAGCAAGACACCCCCAATAAAGAAGTGGTTCTGCAGGTGGTGACCACAGACCACTTCTCAGTTCCTATGCTTCCTGGCTGATGTTTTGGTCACTTTTGAATGCTGGCGGTGCTTTCACTCTAGTGGTAGCATGAGACAGAGTCTACAACCCACACAAGTGGCTCAGGTAGTGCAGCTCATCCAGGATGGCACATCAATGCGAGCTGTGGCAAGAAGGTTTGCTGTGTCTGTCAGCGTAGTGTCCAGAGCATGGAGGCGCTACCAGGAGACAGGCCAGTACATCAGGAGACGTGGAGGAGGCCGTAGGAGGGCAACAACCCAGCAGCAGGACCGCTACCTCTGCCTTTGTGCAAGGAGGAGCAGGAGGAGCACTGCCAGAGCCCTGCAAAATGACCTCCAGCAGGCCACAAATGTGCATGTGTCTGCTCAAACGGTCAGAAACAGACTCCATGAGGGTGGTATGAGGGGCCGACGTCCACAGGTGGGGGTTGTGCTTACAGCCCAACACCGTGCAGGACGTTTGGCATTTGCCAGAGAACACCAAGATTGGCAAATTCACCACTGGCGCCCTGTGCTCTTCACAGATGAAAGCAGGTTCACACTGAGCACATGTGACAGAGTCTGGAGACGCCGTGGAGAACGTTCTGCTGCCTGCAACATCCTCCAGCATGACCGGTTTGGCGGTGGGTCAGTCATGGTGTGGAGTGGCATTTCTTTGGGGGGCCGCACAGCCCTCCATGTGCTCGCCAGAGGTAGCCTGACTGCCATTAGGTACTGAGATGAGATCCTCAGACCCCTTGTGAGACCATATGCTGGTGCGGTTGGCCCTGGGTTCCTCCTAATGCAAGACAATGCTAGACCTCATGTGGCTGGAGTGTGTCAGCAGTTCCTGCAAGAGGAAGGCATTGATGCTATGGACTGGCCCGCCCGTTCCCCAGACCTGAATCCAATTGAGCACATCTGGGACATCATGTCTCGCTCCATCCACCAATGCCACGTTGCACCACAGACTGTCCAGGAGTTGGCAGATGCTTTAGTCCAGGTCTGGGAGGAGATCCCTCAGGAGACCATCCGCCACCTCATCCGGAGCATGCCCAGGCGTTGTAGGGAGGTCATACAGGCACGTGGAAGCCACACACACTACTGAGCCTCATTTTGACTTGTTTTAAGGACATTACATCAAAGTTGGATCAGCCTGTAGTGTGGTTTTCCACTTTAATTTTGAGGGTGACTCCAAATCCAGACCTCCATGGGTTGATACTTTTGATTTCCATTGATAATTTTTGTGTGATTTTGTTGTCAGCACATTCAACTATGTAAAGAAAAAAGTATTTAATAAGATTATTTCATTCATTCAGATCTAGGATGTGTTGTTTAAGTGTTCCCTTTATTATTTTGAGCTGTGTATATATATCATTTTTTAAATATATATATTTTCCTTTTATTTTCCCATAACCCTACCACCCTTCCCCTAATTGGAGTAAACTAATGGACAACAACACTTAGGCTTCTACTTCCAGCTTATACATACTATATACATTTTAATGACAGTATATTTTACATGCATTTATTTTACATGCGTTTATACCGATATTTTGATCAACTGAATTAACCATGATTGTTATACAAAAATCTGGGGAAAAAATTTGTTTTATCTTGCTCTAAAATCAAATGTTTTAGATACACAGATTGTATATGTGAACAATAACCATTTGATACATTTGAGAGGAGGATAAACACACTGTGGCCACATGTATATCACATTCAATTTGTCTGACTAGTCTATCAAATAGTAAATCTTGGCCAATGAAGAACAATAAAAAGGATCTGATATACTGTATATCAGCCATAGAGAGCTGTGGAAATTATGAACATCAAAAGAGACCAACTATCAAACCTGGCATATGTGTTATTTTGTTACTTTGTGACAGAGGAATATATACAGTGGGGGGAAAAAAAGTATTTAGTAAGCCACCAATTGTGCAAGTTCTCCCACTTAAGAAGATCAGAGAGGCCTGTAATTTTCATCATAGGTACACTTCAACTATGACAGACAAAATGAGAAAAAAAATTCCAGAAAATCACATTGTAGGATTTTTAATGAATTTATTTGCAAATTATGGTGGAAAATAAGTATTTGGTCAATAACAAAAGTTTCTCAATACTTTGTTATATACCCTTTGTTGGTAATGACACAGGTCAAACGTTTTCTGTAAGTCTTCACAAGGTTTTCACACACTGTTGCTGGTATTTTGGCCCATTCCTCCATGCAGATCTCCTCTAGAGCAGTGATGTTTTGGGGCTGTCGCTGGGCAACACAGACTTTCAACTCCCTCCAAAGATTTTCTATGGGGTTGAGATCTGGAGACTGGCTAGGCCACTCCAGGACCTTGAAATGCTTATTACGAAGCCACTCCTTCGTTGCCCGGGCGGTGTGTTTGGGATCATTGTCATGCTGAAAGACCCAGCCACGTTTCATCTTCAATTCCCTTGCTGATGGAAAGAGGTTTTCACTCAAAATCTCACGATACATGGCCCCATTCATTCTTTCCTTTACACGGATCAGTCGTCCTGGTCCCTTTGCAGAAAAACAGCCCCAAAGCATGATGTTTCCACCCCCATGCTTCACAGTAGGTATGGTGTTCTTTGGATGCAACTCAGCATTCTTTGTCCTCCAAACACGACGAGTTGAGTTTTTACCAAAAGGTTCTATTTTGGTTTCATCTGACCATATGACATTCTCCCAATCCTCTTCTGGATCATCCAAATGCACTCTAGCAAACTTCAGACGGGCCTGGACATGTACTGGCTTAAGCAGGGGGACACGTCTGGCACTGCAGGATTTGAGTCCCTGGCGGCGTAGTGTGTTACTGATGGTAGGCTTTGTTACTTTGGTCCCAGCTCTCTGCAGGTCATTCACTAGGTCCCCCCCGCGTGGTTCTGGGATTTTTGCTCACCATTCTTGTGATCATTTTGACCCCCACGGGGTGAGATCTTGCGTGGATCCCCAGATCGAGGGAGATTATCAGTGGTCTTGTATGTCTTCCATTTCCTAATAATTGCTCCCACAGTTGATTTCTTCAAACCAAGCTGCTTACCTATTGCAGATTCAGTCTTCCCAGCCTGGTGCAGGTCTACAATTTTGTTTCTGGTGTCCTTTGACAGCTCTTTGTTCTTGGCCATAGTGGAGTTTGGAGTGTGACTGTTTGAGGTTGTGGACAGGTGTCTTTTATACTGATAACAAGTTCAAACAGGTGCCATTAATACAGGTAACGAGTGGAGGACAGAGTAGCCTCTTAAAGAAGAAGTTACAGGTCTATGAGAGCCAGAAATCCTGCTTGTTTGTAGGTGACCAAATACTTATTTTCCACCATAATTTGCAAATAAATTCATAAAAAATCCTACAATGTGATTTTCTGGATTTTTTTCCTTCTCAATTTGTCTGTCATAGTTGACGTGTACCTATGATGAAAATTACAGGCCTCTCTCATCTTTTTAAGTGGGAGAACTTGCACAATTGGTGGCTGACTAAATACATTTTTCCCCCACTGTACATACTATATACATTTTGCGGACACAGTATATTTTACATTAGTTATCTTTTGTTTGTTTTTAGTCCAATCCTTCAGCTACCCTCAACCCTTCCCATCTATCTCTGAAAACCATCCAGTTTTAATTTCTATTTGCCATATATTTTTCAACTGTGCTGTGATGTTTCACAAAAGTTCTTGACACACTCAAACCGGTGCGCCTGGCACCTACTACCAAAGACACTTAAATATTTTGTCTTGCCCATTCACCCTATGAATGGCAAACATACACAATCCATGTCTCAATTGTCTCAAGGCTTCAAAATCCTTCTTTAACCTGTATACTCCCATTCATCTACAGTGATTGAAGTAGATTTAACAAGTGACATCAATAAGGAATCATAGCTTTCACCTGGATTCACCTGGTCAGTCTATGCCATGGAAAGAGCAGGTGTTCCTAATTTTTTGTACACTCAGTGTATTAGATATGCATCTTCATTGGTTTCATCTTGTCAAATAAACGTTTCTCCAATAGAAACCTAGTCTGGGGCGGTCGCCTCCATTCAAAGTAACATCATCACAA
Organism: Coregonus clupeaformis; assembly: GCF_020615455.1. NCBI lineage: Eukaryota > Metazoa > Chordata > Actinopteri > Salmoniformes > Salmonidae > Coregonus > Coregonus clupeaformis. The sequence continues at coordinate 1,768,871 of NC_059209.1, forward strand.
GGGATTATCCGATCCCAAAACCCCTCAAAAATATTTTAACCCCCCCTTGTCTTCTCTCCAAAGGGGCACCCTGTATTCTCTGTCCCCAGAAAAAGTGACCCATTGTTGGGTGTTTTAGTGCAGCTGGATCACCGTTGATGGTGGGTATCCCTGCCAAGGAAAAATATTCCACAGGATTATGGACGTGCACAGAGATGCTTTGAATCAACAGTTGAATGACAGGAACCCTTTATGTAATAAACTAGCAAAGGATGTATATTTGCGAGATGAACTCCACAAACAGAATATGGGACGTGTTTCAATAGGACAACACATAAAAGAGAGAAATCACATTGACTTTGGGCCTGCCAAGCTGGTGAATACAACACACACAGAAACCCACGGCGCACAAGATGGACCTCAAGATAATGAAGCACACGCGCTGATACACCCTGCTGAGCTAACGTCCTCATCAGAGAGGAACAGACGACTCTTGGGCCTGTGTGTTCTGTCTGTCTGTCTACTCGTCTGGGTGAAAATGTAGCTGTTTACATTGTGGAATCTGGGTGGCGTAGTCAATATTAGACTAACCAAATTGCATATGAGCTCCTTTAGGAGATCCCCATTACTAATACATTCCACAACTTTTTGACTTTAAGCCTCATGTCGGACATTGGGTCGAAGGAACAGTTGTTCAATCGATTTGAGGTAAACATGGATGATTATCTTTTAATTAACAAATTGTACCTTGAGCCTCTTCTCACAGTACACCACGGGGGGAGTTGAACGTGCGGATGAAGAAAAAAACGAGACTGAACACACATTAATGATAATTCCTTCTTTAACAAACATAATTATGAAAGATAACAACCAGCACAGCATCTGTTAGGGACTATTTCCTAGACCGGAGGTTCAACACATTCCCTTCTCTCCCATGTAGTCAGTTGAGGATAATTAATAGCCTGTTCTTTATGCCAATGAAAGACGTTCATGACATTGCTGAGTGTAGGTCATTTTTTTCATTATTGGTGGCAGTGGTGGGCTTCGAGGGAGGGGCTATCTTCTGTTTGACATCTCATTAGCTGCCCGTCGATATTTATCAGTCTTAATCAGAAGTATGGCAGGTCCGATGTGATTACTTCCTTGGTGAGAAAGCAATCACGCTGCGTCCTCCTCGGCGTCCTTGATATAGCAGAAAAAAAAGGTCTTCCAAAGGAGAGAAGTGGGAGAAGGTAGTGAAAAACATAAAATTATCTGTCCTGACTGCAAACACAGAGGACAGTATGAAGTGCATCAGGGTCTGAACCTTTGAGATAATGGCCCATTATGTGTGTTTTCTCATGAAGACAGTAAGCTGGTTCCTTGGGGGGTATATTAAGTGTGTTGATAAAATTACAGGATGCCAATCTTTGGTATTTGGGCTTAAAAGTTAGTTACATTACCAAAATAATGTCTTCTCAATGTCTTCTCGATTTTTACCTGGTAAAATAAGAGCTGAATTTAAGAACTACTGGACCTATACCGACAATGGTTTTTTGTAATACAATCTATAATTTGTATAACTTTTTTGTTAGTTATTGACATAATTGTCAACATCATTCATGGAAATAATTGTACAATATCGAATGCGGACATTAGCTCGATCATCGTTCTATATGGGGGGGATGATATGGTTAATATCATTCTCTATCCAAAGCAGATGAACCATAATATATTTCAGTTGGAGACATTAATTAAACGGCTGATGTTGAGCTATATGTCATAGCCTCTAACATTTTATCCACTGATGAACATGTCATGTAGCATACTGCCAGGTGTCCCCTGCTCTCGCTTCCCTCTCTACCCTCGAAGAGGTTCTTAGTGAAGCCACCTAATGCCAGGTGACAAGCAGACAAAGGCAAGGGCAATGGGGGGGTCGTTGATAATGTGTTAACATTCTTCAGGGCTTCGCAGCTGTGTAAGTTGGACAGAGAGGGAGGTGTTTTTATGATCCCCAAAGTGTGAACTCATTACGAACCAGGCTTCACCTTTCTGCACTGCCGTTGACCTGTAAACACCAAGAGAAGCCAAAGTTGTCACAAAACAAAGTGGCCAATGTGAAAAAGTATGAGTCGAACACAGCGGGAAAGAGAATAGTTTCTCGCCAACAAAGGATATTGAAGGAAAAAGATCTTGAAAAGTGGGACATCTTCCATTAGGCGAGCGAGAGAGCGAGTGAGAGGCTGGCCATATTAGGTCTGGTGTTATGCCATTAATTTCGTTGCTTCCGCTACTAATTTCTTTACCGACGCTACTCCAATGGTGTTGGCAAACTCATGCTTAGCACTAGTGTCAGCCAGACGAAGTTGGCACAGACGAATTTGATTGGACAAAAGTGACCTAGCTGTGACCCCGCCCGCGGTTAGACTGTGACATCATTGCGGATGGGGTCAGTCAAAGGACAGAATGAGTTGCATGCTTGGAAATATTTCCGGAGGGCGGGGGCAAGTTAAGAGGGAGGGCGAGAATGTAGGAGATAGGGTAAACATAGAAAACATTCCGTATTCCTGTAAAACTTGGTTCCGATATTTTTGCAATAGTTTGTGTTCATATACAGTTGAAGTCGGAAGTTTACATACACCTTAGCCAAATACATTTAAACTCAGTTTTTCACAATTCCTGACATTTAATCCTAGTAAAAATTCCCTGTCCTAGGTCAGTTAGGATCACCACTTTATTTTAAGAATGTGAAATGTCAGAAAATGATTTATTTCAGCTTTTATTTCTTTCATCACATTCCCAGTGGGTCAGAAGTTTACATACACTCAATTAGTATTTGGTAGCATTGCCTTTAAATTGTTTAACTTGGGTCAAACGTTTCGGGTAGCCTTCCACAAGCATCCCATAATACGTTGGGTGAATCTTGGCCCATTCCTACTGACAGAGCTGGTGTAACTGAGTCAGGTTTGTAGGCCTCCTTCCTCGCACACGCTTTTTCAGTTCTGCCCAAGTACGATCTTTGGCCCCATGTGCAGTTGCAAACCATAGTCTGGCTTTTTTATGGCGGTTTTTTGAGCAGTGGCTTCTTCCTTGCTGAGCGGCCTTTCAGGTTATGTCGATATAGGACTCGTTTTACTGTGGATATAGATAATTTTGTACTTGTTTCCTACAGCATCTTCACAAGGTCATTTGCTGTTGTTCTGGGATTGATTTGCACTTTTCGCACCATAGTACGTTCATCTCTAAAAGACAGAACGCGTCTCCTTCCTGAGCGGTACGACGTCTGCGTGGTCCCATTATGTTTATACTTATGTACTATTGTTTGTACAGATGAACGTGGTACCTTCAGGCGATTGGAAATTGCTCCCAAGGATGAACCAGATTTGTGGAGGTCTACAATTTATTTCTGAAGTCTTGGCTGATTTCTTTTGATTTTCCCACGATGTGAAGCAAAGAGGCACTGAGTTTGAAGGTAGCCTTTGAAATACATCCACAGGTACACCTCCAATTGACTCAAATGATGTCAATTAGCCTATCAGAAGCTTCTAAAGCCATGACATCATTTTCTGGAATTTTCCAAGCTGTTTAAAGGCACAGTCAATTTAGTGTATGTAAACTTCTGACCCACTGGAATTGTGATACAGTAAATTGTAAGTGAATTAATCTGTCTGTAAGCAATTGTTGGAAAAATTACTTATCATGCACAAAGTAGATGTCCTAACCAACTTGCCAAAACTATAGTTTGTTAACAAGAAATTTGTGGAGTGTACACTCTTAGAAAAAAGGGTTCCAAAAGGGTTCTGCGTCGGTCCCCATAGGATAACCCTTTTTGGTTCCAGATATAATATTTTGGGTTCCATGTAGATCCCTTTGTCCAATGGGGACAGGTGAACAACCAATTTTGGTTCTAGATAACACCTTTTTTATAACACCTTTTTTTCTAAGAGTGTACAGTACATCATGTTATTGTGTATCTGTCTGTGTGTGTTTGTTTGTTTGTGTGTGTGTGCGTGTGTATGCGTCCATGTTACTATGTGTGTTACTGTATGTGTTTGTGTTTTCCGAGGGGAGGGATGCTGCCACGTTAACATCTAAACAACATCCCACCTGACGGAGCAGAGAAGAAGAGGATTCAAAAGCAGGTAGAGAAATCTGCCCCTCCAAGACAATATGCTCCACTGGCCCGGTGTGATATGATCAAGTCCGTCACGTTGCTTGGAAGGGGCGCTCGATGGTTACAGACATGCACCGATACAGCACAATCACCCAGTCAACACCTATCACAATTACTTACATATCATCTCCTATTTCCTGCGGTCTAGCTCTTTTGCCATGCCTCAAAAACACTTTTTTGTGCGCAAATTTGTTTTCTGTTCTCACCCTGCGAGTCTATACTTTCAACACAATTTTCAGGCCAATTTATATACTGTGTCCCTGATTTTTATTTTAAAGAGAGTTGGAACATCATGAGAGGACAATTCATGCAATATGAAAGGTTCTATGAGAACAGAGAGTTCTGTTGAATCTGGATCAAATATCAAACATAGTTTATATTTTATTGTCCCCAATGTGTATTGTAGAGAATGCTTGATAGTCTGTTTGAAGTTTAACAACTATTTAAGTCTGTAATCTGTAATATCTACTCTCACTCTCTTCCCCTTTTTTTCTACCCCCTTTTTGCTCCGCCATGCCTATAGCCTCTTAATCCGCGCATCCATCTGCCCCTTCCGAGAGGTCAGGGGACGGTCATGTTTTCCTAATATATTTTCACTAGTGGTGAGAAATCATGATGTAGGACTACTGTACTCCTCTCCTCCTCTCCCTTTCTTGTTTTCCCATCTTCCGTTGTCTCCACCCCTCTTCCCTGCGGATACAAACACATGACTGAGGGAATTAAGTGTGCGTGCTATTAGCATATATAGGATCCACATTGCACATGTTCACTGCATTGTACTCTATTCTCCTCCCTCCCCATCATGCTCTGGCTCCAACTCTCATTTGATGTGACTATGCTCTCATGAATATATTCCTATAACTACACTTCTCTTTCTCTCACTTTCAAATTTGTTGTGATTATATGCACACATTATCATCGCTCTTTCACTCTATCATATAATCATCGCTCTTTCACTCTATCATATGTGCACACACACACACAAACTCACGTTCTCAATACCCTTCTAAACCAGTACCGGTACATGTGTGTGAGCCATGATCTACAATGCAAATGCTTCTGTTTCCTTGCATATACGGAGTAATTCAATATGTATTCAGATGTGAATGATAATAACACAATGTAGGGAAATCCTGAAGTCTTTAATTACAGTACGTTAGTGGATTGGCGGTTATTATTATATTATACAATCAGCACATTATCAAAGTCAAATCTACATACTGTAGGCCTAGGGAGATGAGTTAGTAGTATTAACACTAACAGTACATTAAATATCACAGCTGTATGATGCAACGCTGTATGCCATTATTCATGTGGTTTGTCGCGTGTTTACTCCCTAGGTGCTGTGTATTTGTCACACACAAGCTAAAAGGCCTTTCACACTTGCCTTGCACAGCAAATAAAGACACAGACCATTATGCTTCGCCTCAGATCTCTAAGTACCCTACATTGTGCAGAGGGGCTCAATTGCACCGTACACCATGTGCAGTGACAGAGCTGCTAGCTGTGATGAATAGCTTTCAATCTGAGCACCGAATGGGTTCAGGAACCTTTCAGAAAGGGTTTGGTTACCTAATTGCTGTTGGGAGGAAAGGCTATTTGGGTTGCTTTGTAGGACAATCATTAGAATCTGATGGGGTGCTTAGTTTGTATGCATAAAAAAAGAACATTTAACCTTGTGAAAGTTGGAATATGTTTTTTGAACCATGTCGGTTTGGCCTTCATTTGAATTCACTTAGTGGCTGCAAATTGACGTTTTTGTGCAAGGGGAAGTTTGAATAGTTTATATAGTTAATTTAATGGCTGGTGTGGTGGACATACTCTACTGCCTCATAGTGTGGTGGCTATTAGCCTGTTAGTGAGTTAGCCTGTTAGCTTGCGGTGGAGCAGAACTGATATATTCATAACCAAGGAGGCCAAATCTCCCAGCCACCTAACCCCAGTCATCAAGTGGCAATACTGGGCCTAAAAGTGGCTGTAAGGAAACTGTGACATTTTGTTGTCTAAATTGATGTATTTTGTGTTGCCCAAGAAAACCTGCAAAATGTGTTTTGTTACAACAACAAAACATTGATTTTTAAAGGGCATGCAGGGATTGCCAAATATGTTGGGATTATTGTTCCATTTATTTATTTGTAGAAAAAAATGCTTCACCATTTCAATTTTTTGGGGTTTTCAACAAGCTCATGATGTCATCCAGCCCTATAGCCCTGCTGTAAGCCCCTGTCAAAGCCCTATGGTCCGGGACGGCGGCTGGCTGGCTGGTTTAGGCTCAGATCAGTGGCCTCCCTGAAGCAGCGGGAGAGCAGCAGAGCCCAAACGAAGCAAAATTGTGGTTGGGTCACTGTGCAGAGGACAGTGATTTGACCCCCAGCGGAGTTAGCGATTGTTTGAGCTGTGCTGCTGGCCCTATACAGCTCGTTGAGTGTGGTCTTAGTGCCAGCGTCGGTTTGTTGTGGTAAATAGACAGCTACAAAAATATAGATAAACTCTCTTGGTAAATATTATGGTCAGGCAGCTTATCATGAGGTATTCTAACTCAGGAGAGCAAAGACCCGAGATGTCCTTAACATTAGAGATTGCACACCAGCTGTTGTTAACTAAGAGACACACCCCTCTCCCTCTCAGCTTACCCGAGGCTGCTGTACAAAAAAGTTAAGATCAGCGTAAAAAAACACACACAAAATAGGTACTTAATTGTTACCCAGAAATGATTTGGTATTGAGATAAAAAAAGATTGCATTGGACTTTTAATAATATTGTATTTTAAAGCCTATGGGTGGGACGGTAATACAAAAAATATTATGTACCTATAGTTTTTCTTTCAGGCATTTCAATAGGCCAAAACACTTTTTTTTTAAACAGCAACCTGGCCAAGATAAAGCAAAGCAGTGCGATAAAAACAACAACAACACAGAGTTACAAATGGGATAAACAAAAACATACAGTCAATAACACAATATAAAATCTATATACAGTGTGTGCAAATGTAGTATGTTATGGAGGTAAGGCAATAAATAGGCCATAGCGCAAAATAATTACAATTTAGTATTAACACTGGAGAGATAGATGTGCAGAAGATGATGTGCAAATAGAGATACTGGGCTGCAAATGAGTAAAATAAATAACAATATGGGGATGAGGTAGTTGGGTGGGCTAATTACAGATGGGCTGTGTACAGGTGCAGTGATCGGTAAGGTGCTCTGACAACTGATGCTTAAAGTTAGTGAGGGAGTTTTGAAGTTCGTTCCAGTCATTAGCAGCAGAGAACTGGAAAGAGGTGCGGCCAAAGGAGGTGTTGGCTTTGGGGATGACCAGTGAGATATACCTGCTGGAGTGCATACTACGGGTGGGTGTTGCTATGGTGACCAATGAGCTAATATAAGGCTGGGATTTATACATGACCTGGAGCCAGTGTGTTTAGCGACTAATATGTAGTGAGGGCCAGCCAACGAGAGCGTACAGGTCACAGTGGTGGGTAGTATATGGGGCTTTGGTGACAAAACAGATGGCACTGTGATAGACTACATCCAATTTGCTGAGTAGAGTGCTGGAGGCTATTTTGTAAATGACATCGCCGAAGTCAAGGATCGGTAGGATAGTCAGTTTTACGAGGGCATGTTTGGCAGCATGAGTGAAGGAGGCTTTGTTGCGAAATAGGAAGCCGATTCTAGATTTAACTTTGGATTGGAGATGCTTAATGTGAGTCTGGAAGGAGAGTTTACGGTCTAACCAGACACCTAGGTATTTGTAGTTGTCCACACATTCTAAGTCAGACCCGCCGAGAGTAGTGATTCTAGTTGGGCGGGCAGGTGCAAGCAGCGTTCGATTGAAGAGCATGCATTTAGTTTTACTAGCATTTAAGAGCACTTGGAGGCTACGGAAGGAGTGTTGTATGGCATTGAAGCTCGTTTGAAGGTTTGTTAACACAGTATCCAATGAAGGGCCAGATATATACAAAATGGTGTCATCTGTGTAGAGGTGGATCTGAGAGTCACCAGCAGCAAGAGCGACATCATTGATATACACAGAGAATAGAGTCGGCCCGAGAATTGAATCCAGTGGCACCCCCATAGAGACTGCCAAAGGTCCAGACAACAGGCCCTCCGATTTGACACATTGAACTCTATCTGAGAAGTAGTTGGTGAACCAGGCGAGGCAGTCATTTAAGAAACCAAGGCTATTTAGTCTGCCAATAAGAATGCAGTGATTGACAGAGTCGAAAGCCTTGGCCAGGTCGATGAAGACGGCTGCACAGTACTGTCTTTTATCGATCGCGGTTATAATATCGTTTAGGACCTTGAGCATGGCTGAGGTGCCCCCATGACCAGCTCGGAAACCAGATTGCATAGCGGAGAAGGTATGGTGGGATTCGAAATGGTCGGTGATCTGTTTGTTAACTTGGCTTTCAAATACTTTTGAAAGGCAGGGCAGGATGGATATAGGTCTGTAACAGTTTGGATCTAGAGTGTCACCCCCTTTGAAGAGGGGGATGACCGCGGCAGCTTTCCAATCTCTGGGGATCTCAGATGATACGAAAGAGAGGTTGAACAGGCTAGTAATAGGGGTTACTAGAAAGAAAGGGTCCAGATTGTCTAGCCCAGCTGATTTGTAGGGGTCCAGATTTTGCAGCTCTTTCAGAACATCAGCTATCTGAATTTGGGTGAAGGAGAAGCGGGGGGGCATGGGCAAGTTGCAGCTGAGGGGGCAGAGCTGGTGGCCGGGGTAGTGGTAGCCAGGTGGAAAGCATGGCCAGCCTTAGCAAGATGCTTATTGAAATTCTCAATTATCGTAGATTTATCGGTGGTGACAGTGTTTCCTAGCCTCAGTGCAGTGGGCAGCTGGGTGGAGGTGCTCTTATTCTCCATGGACTTTAAAGTGTCCCAAAACTTTTTGGAGTTAGTGCTACAGGATGCAAATTTCTGTTTGAAAAAGCTAGCCTTTGCTTTCCTAACTGATTGTGTATATTGGTTCCTGACTTCCCTGAAAAGTTGCATATCGCGGGGGCTGTTCGATGCTAATGCAGTACACCACAGGATGTTTTGTGCTGGTCAAGGGCAGTCAAGTCTGGGGTGAACCAGGGGCTATATCTGTTCTTAGTTCTGAATTTTTTGAATGGGGCATGCTTATTTAAGATGGAGAGGAAAGCACTTTTAAATAACAACCAGGCATCCTCTACTGACGGAATGAGGTCAATATCCATCCAGGATACCCGGGCCAGGTCAATTAGAAAGAACTGCTCGCTGAAGTGTTTTAGGGAGCATTTGACAGTGATGAGGGGTGGTCGTTTGACCGCGGACCCATTACGGACGCAGGCAATGAGGCAGTGATCGCTGAGATACTGGTTGAAGACAGCGGACGTGTATTTAGAGGGTACATTTGTCAGGATGATATGACAGGTTTAGAAATGTTTACTAATTTATTACAAATATAAAACTGAAAATACACATTTACATAAGTATTCAGACCCTTTACTCAGTACTTTGTTGAATCACCTTTGTCAGTGATTTTAGCATTGATTCTTCTTGGGTATGACACTTCAAGCTTGGCACACCTGTATTTGGGGAGTTTCTCCCATTCTTCTCTGCAGATCCTCTCAAGCTCTGTCAGGTTGGATGGGGAGCATTGCTGCACAGCTATTTTCAGGTCTCTCCAGAGATGTTCGATTGGGTTCAAGTCCGGGCTCTGGCTGGGTCACTCAAGGACATTCAGAGACTTGTCCCGAAGCCACTCCTGCGTTGTCTTGGCTGTGTGCTTAGGGTCGTTGTCCTGTTGGAAGGTGAACCTTCGCCCAGTCTGAGGACCTGAGCACTCTGGAGCAGGTTTTCATCAAGGAGCTTTCTGTACTTTGCTCCGTTCATCTTCAATCCTGACTAGTCTCCCAGTCCTTGCTGCTGAAAAACATCTCCACAGCATGATGCTGCCACCATCATGCTTCACCATAGGGATGGTGCCAGGTTTCCTCCAGACGTGACGCTTGGCATTCAGGCCAAAGAGTAAAATCTTGGTTTCATCAGACCAGAGAATCTTGTTTCTCATGGTCTGAGCGTCTTTAAGTGCCTTTTGGCAAACTCCAAGTGGGCTGGCATGTGCATTTTACTGAGGAGTGGCTTCCGTCTGGCCACTCTATCATAAAGGCCTGATTGGTGGAGTGCTGCAGAGATGGTTGTCCTTCTGGAAGGTTCTCCCATCTCCATAGAGGAACTGTAGAGCTCTTTCAGAGTGACCTTTGGGTTCTTGGTCACCTCCCTGACCAAGGCCCTTCTCCCCCGATTGCTCAGTTCGGCCGGGCGGCCAGCTCTAGGAAGACTCTTGGCGGTTCCAAACTTCTTCCATTTAAGAATGATGGAGGCCACTGTGTTCTTGGGGACATTCAATGCTACAGAACATTTTTGGTTCCCTTCCCCAGATCTGTGTCTCGACACAATGCTGTCTCGGAGCTCTACGGACAATTCCTTAAACCTCATGGCTTGGTTTTTGCTCTGACATGCACTGTCAACTGTGGGACCTTATATAGACAGGTGTGCCTTTCCAAATCATGTCCAATCAATTGAATTTACCACAGGTGGACTCCAATCAAGTTGTAGAAACATCTCAAGGATGATCAATGGAAACAGGATGCACCTGAGCTCAATTTCGAATCTCATCGCAAAGGGTCTGAATACTTATGTAAATAAGGTATTTCTGGTTTTATTTGTAATACATTTACAAACATTTCTAAAAACCGGTTTTCGCTTTGTCAATATGGGGTATTGTGTGTAGATTGAGGTTAAGGGCAGAGAAAGCTTGTTGGACACTAAGAAAGCTTTGTTGTAGAGCGTTTCACACAAATCCGGGGAGGGGCCAGCTGAGTATAAGACTATAATCTGCATATAAATGTATGAGAGTGCTTCCTGCTGCCTGAGCTATGTTGATGTTAATTGAGAAGAGCGTGGGGCCTAGGATTGAGCCTTAAGGTACCCCCTTGGTGACAGGCAGTGGCTGAGACCGCAGACATTCTGACTTTACACATTGAACTCTTTGAGAGAGGTAGTTTGAAAACAGACACCAATACTCTTTAGCTGACCCACAAGAATGGAATCAAATCAAATCGAATTGTATTTACCACATGTGCCGAATACAACAAGTGTAGACCTTACAGTGAAATGTGCAACCAGAGGAAAAAATAACTCTAGACCACCATTACACAGAGACGCATTCAAAGCTCTCCCTCGCCCTCCATTTTGCAAATCTGACCATAACTCTATCCTATTCATCAATAAGTGCATCAATGACATCGTACCCACAGTGACCATACGTACATACCCCAACCAGAAGCCATGGATTACAGGCAACATCCGCACTGAGCTAAAGGGTAGAGCTGCCGCTTTCAAGGAGCGGGACTCTAACCCGGAAGCTTATAAGAAATCCCGCTATGCCCTCCGACGAACCATCAAACAGGCAAAGAGTCAGTACAGGACTAAGATTGAATCGTACTACACCGGCTCTGACGCTCGTCGGATGTGGCAGGGCTTGAAAACTATTACAGACTACAAAGGGAAGCACATCCAGGAGCTGCCCAGTGACACAAGACTTCCAGACGAGCTAAACCACTTCTATGCTCGCTTCGAGGCAAGCAACACTAAAGCATGCATGAGAGCACCAGCTGTTCCAGATGACTATGTGATCACGCTCTCCGTAGCCAATGTGAGTAAGACTTTTAAGCAGGTCAACATTCACAAGGCCGCAGGGCCAGACGGATTACCAGGACGTGTACTCCGAGCATGTGCTGACCAACTGGAAAGTGTCTTCACTGACATTTTCAACATGTCCCTGACTGAGTCAGTAATACCAACATGTTTCAAGCAGACCACCATAGTCCCCGTGCCCAAGGACACTAAGATAACCTGCCTAAATGACTACCGACACGTAGCACTGACGTCTGTAGCCATGAAGTGCTTTGAAAGGCTGGTCATGGCTCACATCAACACCCTTATCCCAGAAACGCTAGACCCACTCCAATTTGCATACCGCCCCAACAGATCCACAGATGATGCAATCTCTATTGCACTCCACACTGCCCTTTCCCACCTGGACAAGAGGAACACCTACGTGAGAATGCTATTCATTGACTACAGCTCAGCATTCAACACCATAGTGCCCTCAAAACTTATCACTAAGCTAAGGATCCTGGGACTAAACACCTCCCTTCTGCAACTGGATCCTGGACTTCCTGACGGGCTGCCCCCAGGTGGTAAGGGTAGGTAACAACATATCTGCCACACTGATCCTCAACACGGGGGCCCCTCAGGGATGCGTGATCAGTCCCCTGCTGTACTCCCTGTTCACCCATGACTGCATGGCCAGGCACAATTCCAACACCATCATTAAGTTTGCCGACGACACAACAGTGGTAGGCCTGATCACCGACAACGATGAGACAGCCAATAGGGAGGAGGTCAGAGACCTGGCCGTGTGGTGCCAGGATAACAACCTCTCCCTCAACGTGACCAAGACAAAGGAGATGATTGTGGACTACAGGTAAAAAAAAAGAGGACTGAGCACGCCCCCATTCTCATCGACGGGGCTGTAGTGGAACAGGTGTCCACATCACCAACAAACTATCATGGTTCAAACACACCAAGACAGTCGTGAAGAGGGCATGACAAAGCCTATTCCCCCTCAGGAGACTGAAAAGATTTGGCACGGGTCCTCAGATCCTCAAAAAGTTCTACAGCTGCACCATCGAGAGCATCCTGACTGGTTGTATCACCGCCTGGTATGGCAACTGCTCGGCCTCCGACCGCAAGGCACTACAGAGTGTAGTGCGTATGGCCCAGTACATCACTGGGGCCAAGCTTCCTGCCATCCAGGACCTCTATACCAGGCGGTGTCAGAGGAAGGCCCACAAAATTGTCAAAGACTCCAGCCACCCTAGTCATAGACTGGTCTCTCTGCTACCACACGGCAAGCGGTACCGGAGTGCCAAGTCTAGGTCCAAAAGACTTCTGAACTCCTGAATAGCTAATCATGGCTACCCGAACTATTTGCACTGCCCCCCCCCACCCCCACCCCATATTTTTACGCTGCTGCTACTCTGTTAATTATTTAACTCTACCCACATGTACATATTACCTCAACTACCTCAACTAGCCGGTGCCCCCGAACATTGACTCTGCACCGGTACTCCCCTGTATATATAGCCCCCCTACTGTTATTTTATTTTACTTCTGCTCTTATTTTCTCAAAACGTTTTTGTTGTTGTTTTATTTTACTTTTTTTTATAATAAAATAAATGCATTTTTGGTTAAGGGCTGTAAGTAAGCATTTCACTGTTGTATTCGGCGCATTCTGCTGTAGCCGGCCGCAACCGGGAGACCAATGGGGCGGCGCACAATTGGCCCAGCGTCGTCCAGGGTAGGGGAGGGAATGTCAGGCAGGGAGGTAGCTCAGTTGATAGAGCATGGTGTTTGCAACACCAGGGTTGTGGGTTCGTTTCCCACGGGGGGCCAGTATGAAAATAATAATGTATGCACTAACTGTAAGTCGCTCTGGATAAGAGCGTCAGCTAAATGACGTAAATGTAAATGTGGCCAATACAATTTGATTTGATTTGATTTACTTACAAGCCCTTAACCAACAATGCAGTTTTTAAAAAGTGTTAAGTAAAAAATAGATAAATAAAAAACAGAAAATAACAAATAATTAAAGAGCAGAAGTAAAATAAAAAAACAGTAGGGAGGCTATATACAGGGGGTACCAGTACAGAGTCAATGTGCAGGGGCACCGGTTAGTTGAGGTAATTGAGGTAATATGTACATGTGGGTGGAGTTAAAGTGATAAAAGAGGGGGTTGGGGTGGGGTGGGGTGGGGGGTAATGCAAATAGTCTGGGTAGCCATGATTAGCTGTTCAGGAGTCTTATGTCTTGGGGGTAGAAGCTGTTGAGAAGCCTTTTGGACCTAGACTTGGCGCTCCGGTACCGCTTGCAGTGAGGTAGCAGAGAGAACAGTCTATGACTAGGGTGGCTGGAGTCTTTTACAATTTTTAGGGCCTTCCTCTGACACCGCCTGGTATAGAGGTCCTGGATGGCAGGAAGCTTGGCCCCAGTGATGTACTGGGCCGTACGCACTACCCTCTGTAGTACCTTGCGGCCAGAGGCCGAGCAGTTGCCATACCAGGCGGTGATGCAACCAGTCAGGATGCTCTCGATGGTGCAGCTGTATTACTTTTTGAGGATCTGAGGACCCATGCCAAATCTTTTCAGTCAAACACACATAATAGTACAATTGGTTAGAAGGCTGTAAAATGGCAGCCATCTACTCCGCCCTATTACCATATCAAAAGCTTTGGCCAAGTCAATAAAAATAACAATGCAGACATTCAAGAGAGTGGTGACTAGGGCTGTGGCGGTCATTACATTTTATCAGCCGGTGAATGTCATGCAAATAACTGACGGTCTCACGGTAATTGACCGGTAATTAACATAAACACATTTAGCATCTCCTGGCTTCCACACACAGCCTACAAGCCACTGATGAAGACATTTGGCAGACATTTTAATAAGTCTAATAAATCCATGTAATATAGCCTACACATCACAATAAATCCGTTTTTTATTTTCGACAGGTCTAAAGAAACACGATATGCAGAAAAAGTTGTCTATTTCAGAAGAACAGAATTGCATACTCTGAGTTGTCCTTATGTTACGCCTTGATCTGTCTATGTCATATGGCTGTGGGCTACACTAGTTCATTTAACAGACAAGATTTGCTTAGAATTCCATGGCATTATTTTTATATTATTTTATAGTATGAAGAATACAATTGAACATAGCTGAATAAAATAGAAAGGATATTTTCTCAATTATTTGAGAGAGTGCGCAAATGCGGCTATTCTGTGTTGAGCGGTTAAGAAAGAAACAGGTACTCCTATATGCTTAATTTAGAGTCATTTATGTAACTTTCGATGTGATACAAACATTGGGCTATATGTTTAGATTGGTTATACATTCTAAGGTTGCATTGATGCGACTCTAATGATGATTTGAAAAAAGTCACATGAAAGGCATGAGCTCTGCTTTGTTTTTTTGCGCAGACTGAACACACTTCATCAGTCTCTCATTCACAATTTGACAAGCACTTAATAATGCCTCGAATTTTCCATCTGCGTCCCCTTTGTGTGGCCATAATGCCAACTCAAAATATCCCTGCCTTTTTCGGCCAGTGGTTGTTGTTCACATGGGCTAAATATAATAATTATAATTCCCTTCTCCCGGCTGCTCTCTGTCACCTGATCGGGTCTTTCTCACAGGCTACAAGTGAAGACCGACACATGCTTATCCAATTCCGAGGCGCATATTGAAGATATTGGAAGAACTGTCCACATTTACTTTTCGTCAGCCATCAAGATGAGTATGCCTAACGAACAGCAAAAGCACTAGCCTATGTATCTGGCACTAGCCACTATCCCCCATAGTACAAAAGTTGACCTATTCTATGCAAGAAATAAATATTCCAGTCATAGTATGGGACAGTTGTGGGATGCGGTAGATCCCAAATTAATACAACCACTAGCATAAAAAAATAACTTTTTTAAGCAATGAGCCTGACGCATCAGATAATAAAGTTTAGCTTAAAATGTTGATAACCTATTAGGCTATTTCTTCCCATAAGCACAGCAATGTGCACATTGGAGTAGGCTATAAGCGCAAATGTTCCATTAGCAGGAAAACACCATTCTCAAAAGTGACCACAAATGCAAATATACAAATATGCAAATATATTATAAAGGTGCATTTTTATGGTGAAAATGATCTTCCCTAAACTTGAAACTCACGCAAAGCATATTTATTCCAGTTAGGCTCTACACTTGTAAAGCGGATTAATGTGCTTCATTTTAAGAAGTTATTTTGCCACTTTAGATGTGATACAATCCTTATGAAAACGTATAGGCAGTGGTGTAAACTACTTAAGTAAAAATACTTAAAAGTACTACTTAAGTCGTTTTTTGGGGTATCTGTACTTTACTTTACTATTTATATTTTTGAAAACTTTTACTTTTACTTCACCACATTCCTGAAGATAATAATGTACTTTTTCTCCATACATTTTCCCTGACACCCAAAATACTCGTACATTTTGAATGCTTAGAAGGACAGGACAAGGGTCCAATTCACACACTTATCAAGAGAACATCCCTGGTAATCCCTACTGCCTCTGATCTAGCGGACTCACTAAACATAAATGCTTCATTTGTAAATGATGTGTAAGTGTTGGAGTGTGCCCCTGGCTATCCGTACATTAAAAAAACAAGAAAATGGTGCCGTCTGGTTTGCTTAATACACTGCTCAAAAAAATTAAGGGAACACTAAAATAGCACATCCTAGATCTGAATGAATGAAATAATCTTATTAAATACTTTTTTCTTTACATAGTTGAATGTGCTGACAACAAAATCACACAAAAATTATCAATGGAAATCAAATGTATCAACCCATGGAGGTCTGGATTTGGAGTTACCCTCAAAATTAAAGTGGAAAACCACACTACAGGCTGATCCAACTTTGATGTAATGTCCTTAAAACAAGTCAAAATGAGGCTCAGTAGTGTGTGTGGACTCCACGTGCCTGTATGACCTCCCTACAACGCCTGGGCATGCTCCTGATGAGGTGGCAGATGGTCTCCTGAGGGATCTCCTCCCAGACCTGGACTAAAGCATCCACCAACTCCTGGACAGTCTGTGGTGCAACGTGGCGTTGGTGGATGGAGCGAGACATGATGTCCCAGATGTGCTCAATTGGATTCAGGTCTGGGGAATGGGCGGGCCAGTCCATAGCATCAATGCCTTCCTCTTGCAGGAACTGCTGACACACTCCAGCCACATGAGGTCTAGCATTGTCTTGCATTAGGAGGAACCCAGGGCCAACCGCACCAGCATATGGTCTCACAAGGGGTCTGAGGATCTCATCTCGGTACCTAATGGCAGTCAGGCTACCTCTGGCGAGCACATGGAGGGCTGTGCGGCCCCCCAAAGAAATGCCACCCCACACCACGACTGACCCACCGCCAAACTGGTCATGCTGGAGGATGTTGCAGGCAGCAGAACGTTCTCCACGGCGTCTCCAGACTCTGTCACGTCTGTCACATGTGCTCAGTGTGAACCTGCTTTCATCTGTGAAGAGCACATGGCGCCAGTGGCGAATTTGCCAATCTTGGTGTTCTCTGGCAAATGCCAAACGTCCTGCACGGTTGGGCTGTAAGCACAACCCCCACCTGTGGACGTCGGGCCCTCATACCACCCTCATGGAGTCTGTTTCTGACCGTTTGAGCAGACACATGCACATTTGTGGTCTGCTGGGGGTCATTTTGCAGGGCTCTGGCAGTGCTCCTCCTGCTCCTCCTTGCACAAAGGTGGAGGTAGCAGTCCTGCTGCTGGGTTGTTGCCCTCCTACGGCCTCCTCCACGTCTCCTGATGTACTGGCCTGTCTCCTGGTAGCGCCTTCATGCTCTGGACACTACGCTGACAGACACAGCAAACCTTCTTGCCACAGCTCGCATTGATGTGCCATCCTGGACGAGCTGCACTACCTGAGCCACTTGTGTGGGTTGTAGACTCCATCTCATGCTACCACTAGAATGAAAGCACCGCCAGCATTCAAAAGTGACCAAAACATCAGCCAGGAAGCATAGGAACTGAGAAGTGGTCTGTGGTCACCACCTGCAAAACCAGTCCTTTATTGGGGGTGTCTTGCTAATTACCTATAATTTCCACCTGTTGTCTATTCCATTTGCACAACAGCATGTGAAATGTATTGTCAATCAGTGTGGCTTCCTAAGTGGACAGTTTGATTTCACAGAAGTGTGATTGACTTGGAGTTACATTGTGTTGTTTAAGTGTTCCCTTTATTTTTTTGAGCAGTGTATAAGGAATTTGAAAATATTTATATTTTTACTTTTGATACCTAAGTATAGCAATTACATTTACTTTTGATACTTAAGGATATTTAAAACCCAATACTTTTAGACTTTTACTCAAGTAGTATTTTACTGGGTGACTTTCACTTTTTCTTGAGTAATTTTCTATTAAGTTATCTTTACTTTTACTCAAGTATGACAATTGGGTACTTTTCCTACCACTGCATATAGGCCTATGGGCTAGGCTACATGAGGTGTGCGACTTGGATTTGAAAAAGTCGCAAAAAAAAGCATGCGCTGTTCTTGCCTTAAGCTGGGCATAATTCACCCATCACACTATTCTTGATTTAATTTTGTCTTTACATTTACTAAATAATATACATTACCAGTCAAAAGTTTGTACACACCTACTCATTCAAGGGTTTTTTCTTTATTTGTACTATGTTTTACATTGTAGAATAATACTGAAGACATCAAAACTATGAAAAAACACATATGGAACCAAAAAAGTGTTAAACAAGTCAAAATATATTTTATATTTGAGATTCTTCAAATAGCCACCATTTGCCTTGATGACAGCTTTGCACACTCTTGGCATTCTCTCAACCAGCTTCATGAGGTAGTTACCTGGAATGCATTTCAATTAACAGGTGTGTCTTCTTAAAAGTTAATTTATAGAATGTCTTTCCTTCTTAATGTGTTTGAGGCAATCAGTTGTGTTGTGACAAGGTAGGGGGGGTATACAGAAGATAGCCCTATTTGGTAAAAGACCAAGTCCATATTATGGCAAGAACAGCTCAAATAAGGAAATAGAAACGACAGTCCATCATTACTTTAAGACATGAATACACAGTGGTGCGAATCACCTCAAGAAAAAAACATAATATTCAATATCAGTAAGTTAGACTAAATATTAGCACTTCATATATTCGTGGGTAATAACATTCAATCTGGATAATAACACAAAACAAATCATAAGGCTAGAGAAATGTATTGACAAATATTACAACAACAAGCAACACTCAAACATGACGGAGGATAAACGAGGAGAATCAATCTCCAAGAGAAATCGCGACTCCTCGACTGATACAGATGATTTATGCTTTTCACCACTGGGACTGGTAAGTGTGGAAAGTGATCTGTTGAAGTCGATAAATGACAAACTTGGCATACTAGATTTGGTCAGTAATGATGTAAAAGAGTTGAAGGTGAGTCTTGAAATGAGTGACGCTGCGATAATGGAGAACGATACAAAAAAACTAAAAGGGACAGTCACTAAGATAGAAACGGACGTTAAGGAACTTAAAAAGGAGAACAACTTTCTGAGAGAAGCCTTACTAGACATACAAACTAGATAGATGAGAGAAAATCTAGTACTTTCGGGTATCTAAGAAAAAGAAGTTGAGGTTACCCGAAAAAATTGTGAAGGACTTCTTTCTTACAGAGCTTCAAATCCAACTCGAACGTGTACACAGTTTCAGACAAAAAGGACAGAGATATGAGCGTCCAATCGTTGCCAAATTTGCTTTCTTTAACCCTCCCGTTGTCCTAGGGTCAAAATGACCCGCCACTGTGTTGAACCAACTTTATTTAATTTTTATATTTTTTGGATCATTTGTGAGAAGGAGGCAGTGATACTTTCTTTAAAGTCTCACTGCCTCCTTCTCACAAATGATCCCAAAAATATAAAAATTATATAAAGTTGGTTCAACACAGTGGCGGGTCATTTTGACCCTAGGACAACGGGAGGGTTAAGGATAAAGTAATGGTTAAAAGCCTAGGTAAAAGACTTGCTGGCACGAAAATAGCGATGAATGATCAGTTCCCGAGGGAGATTGCAGAACGACACAAAGTTCTGTACCCAATCTTCAAGGAAAATAGATTAAAAGGGAAGCGTGTTGCTCTAGTTGTCGATAAACTGTATATTGACAACCAAATGTTCCACGACACTAAGACTACTCCATGGCTATTCTGAAAGTTCTAATAGAGGAGTCGAATAATGGAACACCCAATACTAGTCATGGTAGGGATTGTAATAATAAAGCACATTTATAGTATTTATAGTATTTTATAAAGGGATAAGACGGTATTATAAGAAAAGATAACAAACAAAAGAATACATCTTCAAATACAACTAATTAGAACACAAGTACTCAATCAACATAGTGGAGATAAAAACATAGCAGAAGACATAGAAGACACAGTATGTGGTTAAGTATGGATGTATTGTGATGGAAGTTGTGGTGCTTGTTTTTGTGTTTGAAAAAGTGTGGCTTTAAGTGAGTGAGAAAGGAAATGGTTGCATATCCCAGAACCAACGTGTGTCTGTGAGCAGGGTGTCACGCCCTGGCTCTGGGGACTCTTAAATGTTGAGCCAGGGTGTGAAGTTTCTATGTCATATTTTCTATGTTGTGTTTTCTAGATCGTGTAGATCTATGTTGGCCAGGGTGGTTCCCAATCAGAGGCAGCTGTATCTCGTTGTCTCTGATTGGGGACCATACTTAGGTAGCCTGTTTGGCACTAGTCGGGGTGGGATCTTGTTCCGTAAAGGTTTGTGTTGTGTAACCTAGGACTTCACGTATCGTTTGTTTGTTGTTTTGTGTCGTGTTAAGTACGTAATAAAATGTACGCTTATCACGCTGCGCCTTGGTCCGTCTCATCAGTAAACAATCGTGCCAGAAGATCCCACCAAAAGAGGACCAAGCAGCGTGTCCAGGAACAGACAGCCTGGACCTGGGAGGAGATCCTGGACGGGAAGGGATCCTGGACTTGGGAGGAAATTCAGGCCGGAATGGATCGCCGTCCTTGGGAGGAGACTGTGGAGGCGCGCTATAGAGAGGAGCAGCAGCAACGCAGAGGGTACCAGCCGAGGAGGAAGCCCGAGAGACAGCCCCAAGAAAATTTGGGGGGGGGGGGGCTAAAAGGGTGGTTGGCGGAGCCTAGGGTTAGAGCAGAGCCAACTCCCCATACTCAGGCTAGGAAGCGTGTGACTGGGCAGGCTCCGTGTTATGCGGAGCCACGTACTGTGCCGCGAGTGTTCCGGCACAGTCCTGTACGTCCTGTGCTAGCACCACGCACGTGTCGTGCAAAGATGGGCATTCAGCCAGGACGGGGTGTGCCGGCTCAACGCTCGTGGTCTCCAGTACGCCTCCTCGGTCCCGTATATCCTGCGCCAGTGCCACGTGCTGTAGCGCCAGTACGAGTGCACAGCCCCGTACGTCCTGTGCTGATGCCTCACACGTATTGTGTGGAAGTAGGCATTCAGCCAGGACGGGTTGTGTCAGCTCTTCGCTCCAGACCTCCAGTCCGCCTCCACAGTCCGGCCCGGCCCGTTCCGGCTCCCCGCACCAAGCCAGTGGTGCGTTTTCCCAGTCCAGACCGGCCTGTTCCTGCTCCCCGCACCAAGCCAGTGGTGCGTGTTCCCAGTCCAGCCCGGCCTGTTCCTGTCCCTCGCACCAAGCCAGTGGTGCGCGTCGCCAGCCCGGTCCGGCCTGTTCCTGCCCCTCGCACCAAGCCAGTGGTGTGCGTCGCCAGCCCGGTCCGGCCTGTTCCTGCTCCCCGCACCAAGCCAGTGGTGCGTGTTCCCAGTCCAGCCCGGCCTGTTCCTGTCCCTCGCGCCAAGCCAGTGGTGCGCGTCGCCAGCCCGGTCCGGCCCGTTCCTGCTCCCCGCACCAAGCCAGTGGTGCGCGTCGTCAGCCCGGTCCGGCCCGTTCCTGCTCCCGCACCAAGCCAGTGGTGCGTGCGGCCAGCCCGGTCCGGCCCGTTCCTGCTCCCGCACCAAGCCAGTGGTGCGTGCGTCAGCCCGGTGCGGCCTGTTCCTGCTCCCCGCACCAACCCAGTGGTGCGTGTCGTCAGCCCGGTCCGGCCCGCTCCTGCTCCCGCACCAAGCCAGTGGTGCGTGTGTCCAGTCCGGCACGGCCCGTGCCTGTTCCACCGGTGCCTGGTCGGCACCGGTCAGCTGCTCCACTCCGGAGCCAGAGAAATCCGCTCCACCGGGGTCCGGTCCAACTCCTGTCAGCGGATCCACTCCGGAGCCAGAGCAATCCGCTCCACCGGTGCCCAATCCAGCTCCGGCCAGCGGCTCCAGTCCGGAGCCTGTACAGATCGATCCACCGTCGTCGGGTCCAGCTCCAGTCAGCGGTGCCAGACCAGACCAGGGGCGCAACGGGGAGGTGGAGAGAAAGTGGTAGTCACGCCCGGAGCCGGATCCACCTCCGAGTCGGAATGCCCACCCGGCCCCTACCCTGTTGTGTTTGTGTGGCGCGGTCGCAGTCCGCGCCTTTGGGGGGGGGGGGGGTACTGTCACGCCCTGGCTCTGGGGACTCTTAAATGTTGAGCCAGGGTGTGGAGTTTCTATGTCATATTTTCTATGTTGTGTTTTCTAGATCGTGTAGATCTATGTTGGGCTGGGTGGTTCCCAATCAGAGGCAGCTGTATCTCGTTGTCTCTGATTGGGGACCATACTTGGGCAGCCTGTTTGGCACTAGTCGGGGTGGGATCTTGTTCCGTAAAGGTTTGTGTTGTGTAACCTAGGACTTCACGTATCGTTTGTTTGTTGTTTTGTGTCGTGTTAAGTACGTAATAAAATGTATGCTTATCACGCTGCGCCTTGGTCCGTCTCATCAGTAAACAATCGTGACACAGGGGTTGTGAGAGAGAGCTTTCAATTTTGTGCAGATGAGGGATATACATTTTAAAATAAAGTATTCATCTAATCTATTTTTTTATTGTCCTATCATGATGGAACGATCCCCAACCCTATATCCTAGACACCCATCTGAGCGACCCATACACCAAAGAGAAGTCCCCATCTGTTTTATGGCCCTGCTGTGAGTTGCCTATATGCAGCCAAAACAGAAACATGTATGTGGTCAGAGACCTACTTGAGCAGCACCACCCCCTCAAGATTCTGAGCTTGCCTGGCAGGGTTGGTCCTACAAAGTCAGAGCCCCCTGATGGGAGAGCATAATATACAAGGAAATTCTCAAAGCTGCTAATGAGAACCTTGATGACCTTGTACCTATCCGGTGGGGATTGCGGTGGGGTACCCCCACCCAGGTAGTGGCAGTGCTGGCAACACTGGCTGCAGTAACCCATGGGGAGAGGGTCACACTCGGACAATCAGAGAGGGGGCATATTATTGTGGCCCTGGTGGCACAAAATAATCAAAGGTATGAATGCACAGAGATGCTTGGGAAAAATGGTTACAACAGGGGACCAGAGTGTTTGTGTCTCAGGGGAAGAGTGTGGATCTGATCTCCATCACCTAGGACTTGACATAGATTAATAAAATCTCACATTGTTGTCAAGTTTTGTTCAATCTTGCAGGCTTTCTCAAACAGCTGTAACTGTATATGCATTCGTAAATCAGGTCCTTTCTTGAATTGGGCTCTGGGATGTTACAACTGTTGAGCATCTGATCTTATGGTTAATTGTGGAGGAAAGGGGTTGAGTGTGTTAGAGTATGTGCGTGTGTGTTTATCCCACATCTGTTGCAAGGGGGTAAGGATGTTAGGAAGAATATAGGATGAACCACAATAATTGTTTGCTAAAATAATAATTGCTTGACAAAAATGCAATGTAATACAATGGCAATCCGGGTTAGAGGTAACAATCCTACGCATGAACTGCCTACATTACTACGCATATTAATTGATCATGATGGAAATTAAGATATGCAAGATATTTGAATAGATATATTTTTTAATAGCTAAATATATATTGAGGTGAGAGCATTTGAAATGCTTTTGGCGGTTGACCTTCTGTTTTGTGGGTGGCACTGTGTGCTGTTTTCGATGGATGGGTCCTGGCCTCTCGGGGGCCTAGGGATCTGAAGGGACGGGGGTGGTATGACGGCCCAACTTGAGATGGGGAGGGCTTTAGCGTTGGGAATAGTGGAGAACAATTGGAGGGTTTCTTAGTAGCAATGCAAATATCATGGTACAGCTATATGGACACTCAATCACTATGGTATTTTTTATTGGTAAATTTACAAACATATATAATGATAAATAGATTTGAAACTTGTATCTCATTATGGTATGTGGTGAAATAAGTATAGCCAGTTATAATTGTAATGGCTTAGCAGATAATAACAAAAGAAGAACAATATTTACATGGCTCAAAGAGAAGGAATATAATATCTATTGTTTACAGGAAACTCATTCAACAATTCTAGATGAAGTTGCGTGGAAAAAGGAATCAGGGGGTGAAATATACTTCTCCCATGGGCAAAGAAACTGAAAAGGGGTGATGATATTAATTAACAGTAATTTCGATCTGAATATGCAAATTGTCCAAACAGATCCGCAAGGTAGATTGGTTATTTTAAATATGTTATTGGACCATACACAGATATGGCTCATTAACATTTACGGACCAAATAATGATGATCCACACTTCTTTGACAATATATATAATACATTATCAACCCTGCAAGCAATACAAGACTCTGTTATTATGGTGGGAGATTATAATACCGTTTTTAAATAGCTCAATGGACCGTAATGGAAATCACACTACAAACTATCACCCTCATGCTCTTAAGGAAATAGTGAATGTCATGGATACATTAGAACTAGTAGATATATGGAGGCTTAAATATCCTGCTCTAGTGAGATATACACGGCGGAGACTCAATCAAGCTAGTCGTCTTGACTTCTTTCTTATGTCATTCTCGTTGGCACCAAACATTTAAAAAGTGTTGATAGGGGACAGAATGCGGTCGGACCATCATATAATTGGCATATACATTACTCTTACTGAATTTCCACGTGGGCGAGGATATTGGACATTTAATCAAAGCCTATTGTATGATAACTTTTTTAACTAGGACAGAGGAACTGATTTTTTCCGACATAACATAGGTACAGCAAATCCCCTTATTGTATGGGCCACTTTTAAATGTGCCTTTAGAAGCCATGCAATTCAGTACTCATCTCAAAAAACTAAAGCAATTTAGGTCAAAAGAGTCCATACTAACAAAGGAAATAGAAGGTCTAACAGAACAGATAGATAGCAATAAAAACTGTAACATAGAGGCTTAGAATAAATTAGAGGAAAAACAAAAAACAAAAACAAAAGAAAGATCAAGTGTGATATATTATAAAAATAAATAAAACTGGATGGAATATGGGGAAAAAATGCACCGAA
Organism: Coregonus clupeaformis; assembly: GCF_020615455.1. NCBI lineage: Eukaryota > Metazoa > Chordata > Actinopteri > Salmoniformes > Salmonidae > Coregonus > Coregonus clupeaformis. The sequence continues at coordinate 1,794,048 of NC_059209.1, forward strand.
TTCTTTTTAATCTTCAACATAGAAATGCTACCAAAAATAATTTACTGAAACTTGTTACAAATGATGGAGTCACCCATGATTCACCAAATGATATTTTGAAGGAGGAGGCAAAGTACTTTAAGCGTATGTTTTCATTTCAGTCGCCACCATTTCCTCTAACTGAAGCTAATTGTAGAGTTGTTTTAATTTATTGATATTGTCAAATTAACAGCCATGCAGAAAGACTCATGTGAAGGTGAAATTACAGAGGAGGAACTTCTGGATGCAATTAAAGACTTTAAGTCGGGAAAACTCCAGGGTTGGATGGCATATCAGTCGAGGTATACCAAACCTTTTTTTAAATCCTCAGAGGACCGTTATTAGCATGTTTTAACCACTCCTATGTAAATGGTAGATTATCAGACACTCAAGAAGCAGGTCTGATTTCAATATTACTGAAACAGGATACAAGTGGAAAATATAAAGATCCAGTTTATTTTAAAAAATGGAGACCCCTTACACTTCAGTGTTGTGATGCAAAAATTCTAGCAAAATGTAAAAAGGTATTGTCAGACATTATTCATTCTAATCAGACAGGTTTTTTACATGGACGATACATTGGAGATAATAAAAGGCAAGTACTGGAAACAATAGAACACTATGAAAAATCTGGTAAACCAGGCCTGCTATTCATAGCAGACTTTGAAAAGTCATTTGATAAAGTATGACTGGGGTTTATATATAAATTCCTGGAGCATTTCAATTTTGGAGAATCTCTTATAAAATGGGTTAAAATCATGTATAGTAACCCTTGGTGTAAAATAGTAAATAATGGCTATTTCTCAGAAAGTTTTAAACTGTCAAGAGGAGTGAAACAAGGTTGTCCACTATCGGCATATCTATATATTATGGCCATCGAAATGTTAGCTATTAAAATCAGATCCAACAATAATATCAAGGGATTAGAAATCCAGGGCTTAAAAACAAAGGCGTCATTGTACGCTGATGATTCATGTTTTCTTTTAAATCCACAACTTGAATCCCTCCACAGCCTCATAGAGGATCTAGATACATTTCCTAACCTCTCTGGATTACAACCAAATTATGATAAATGTACTCTATTACGTATTGGATCACTACCATATACAATTTTTACATTACCATGTAGTTTACCAATAAAATGGTCTGATGGTGATGTGGATATACTCGGAATACATGTCCCAAATGAAATAAATCATCTCACTCCAATACATTTTAATAGAAAGTTAGCAAAATTAGATAAGATCTTGCTACCATGGAAAGGTAAATACCTGTCAATTTGTGGAAAAATCACCCTGATTAACTCTTTAGTATTATCCCAGTTTACCTATTTGCTTATGGTCTTGCCTACGCCTAGCGAAGTTTTTAAAATTATATGAGAAAAAGATATTCCATTTTATTTGGAACGGCAACCCAGACAAAATTAAACGGGCCTATTTATATAATGAAAATGAATTCGGAGGACAGAAATTATTAAATATTAAAGCATTAGACCTATCACAGCTTCAGTAAAATAAAAGTTATACTTAAATCCAAACTGGTTCTCTAGCAAATTAGTAAGATTGTCTCACCCAATGTTCAAGAATGACCTTTTTTGCTTTATTCAGATTACATCCTCTCACTTTCAGTTATTGAAAAGGAAATAATCTCCCAAATATCACTATTTCTGAAACAAGCCATAGAAAGTTTGTTGCAATTTCAATTTAATCCTCCAGAAACGACAGAACAAATAATGCAACAAATATTGTGGTTAAACACAACTATACTAATTGATAAAAAACTATTATTTTTTGAAATATTGTTTAAAAAAGGTATAATCTTCATAAATGAAAACCTTTTTTTTGTACAAAATGTTAAAAAAAGTTCTAATCTTCGTAAATTATATCATCGGTAGGACTGTTATGTCGCACATGCAGCTAACAAAGACATATGGAAATGTCTACTCTACCCAAAATTACAACCAAATAATTGCAGAATTACCACAAAAATGGAAGAGGAAAGTGGAAGGGGGAAAAAGTAAGGAACTTGTCTGTCAGCCCTGCATTAAAGAACATAATTGGTTAAAGAAAATTGTGATAAACAAAAAAGTATACCAGTTTCATTTCAGGACCAAAGGATTGAAAGCCGTCCCATATTGATTGCAAAATAGTTGGGAAGAGAATTTTGACGTACTGATTCCATGGCATAGCGTTTATGAACTGATGCCGGATTAAAAACGTAGAATTTTTGTTACCAATAGAATGTTATTTATAGGGAGGATACAATCTTCCCAGCTCTGCGGATTTTGCTGCAAAGAGACAGAATCATTAGATCATTTGTTTTGGTACTGTCCATTTGTAGCTTTTTTTTGGACACAGGACCAGTAATGGCTAAAGGATTGCAATATTTACCTGGACCTAACCCTGCAGATAGCACAACTGGGTGATCTGAAAAGTAATAGTCAATAAATCAATAATATAACAATACTTTTAGCAAAAATGTTTATTTTTACAGTTGAAAAATATATGGCAAATAGAAATCCAATATGAATGGTGTTAAGAGATAGATGGGAGGTTTTGAATGGGTGTCATGCGTCAGTGTGTAGCGGTAGGACAGAGTCAGGCACAGGACACAGAACTTACTTGTCAAAAGTAAATCTTCCACACAGGGAAGAAAAATACCGACTCACATGTCAATGACAACAAAACAACGAACAATCACGCACAACACCATGAGGGAACCAGAGGGTAAAATAGGGAAACAAATTATCGTAATTGGAACCAGGTGTGTACAATATAGACAAAACAAGTAGAACACAGAAACATAGATCGGTGGCAGCTAGTACTCTGGTGACGACGAACGCCGAAGCCTGCCTGAGCAAGGAGGAGGAGCAGCCTTGGCTGAATTCGTGACAGTACTCCCCCCTTGACTCGCGGCTCCAGCCGTGCGCTGACACTGGCCTCGGGGACAGCCAGGAGGACGCTGAGCAGGGCGAGTCGGATGACGACAGTGGAAATCCCTCAACAGGGAGGGATCGAGGATGTCCCTCCTAGGAACCCAGCACCGTTCCTCCTGACCGTACCCCTCCCACTCCACGAGATACTGCAGGCCCCCCACCCGACGCCTCGGATCCAGGATGGAAAGGACCGAGTACGCCGGTGACCCCTCGATATCCAGTGGGGGCAGAGGGACCTCCCGCACCTCAGACTCCTGGAGCGGACTAGCTACCACTGGCCTGAGGAGATACACATGTAACGAGGTGTTAATACGGTAATCAGGAGGGAGCTGTAACCTATAACAAACCTTGTTCAATCTCCTCAGGACTTTAAATGGCTCCACAAACCGCCGACCCAGCTTCCGGCAGGGCAGGCGAAGGGGCAGGTTTCGGGTCGAGAGCCAGACCCGGTCCCCCGGTGCATACACCGGGGCCTCACTGCGGTGGCGATCGCCTTCTGTCGCCTGATAGCCCGTTGCAGGCGTACATGCGCAGCGTTCCAGGTTTCCTCAGAGCGCCAAAACCATTCATCCACCGCATGTCCTCGATCTGGCTCTGATGCCATGGTGCCAGGACCAGCTGATAACCTAGTACACACTGAAATGGAGACAGGTTAGTAGAGGAGTGGCAGAGGGAGTTTTGGGCCATCTCTGCCCAGAGGATGTAAACCGACCAATCCCCCGGCCGGTCCTGGCAATAGGACCTCAGAAACCTACCCACATCCTGGTTTACTCTCTCCACCTGCCCATTACTCTCGCGGTGAAATCCCGACAAGAATCCGGAAGTATGGGAGTGGGCTCCCTGGACCGCTGCAATGTCATACAGCCGGGACAGAGTGTCTGCCTTAGCATTCTGGGAACCTGGTCTGTACGAGAGAGTGAAAACAAAACGTGTGAAAAACATGGCCCACCTTGCCTGGCGAGGGTTCAGTCTCCTCGCCGCTTGGATGTACTCCAGATTGCAGTGGTCAGTCCAAATGAGGAAAGGGTGTTTTGCCCCCTCAAGCCAATTTCTCCATGCCTTCAGAGCCTTAACAACAGCTAACAGCTCCCGGTCCCCCACATCATAGTTACGCTCCGCCAGACTGAGCTTCTTCGAAAAGAAAGCACAGGGGCGGAGCTTTGGTGGCGTACCCGAGCGCTGAGACAGTACAGCTCCTATCCCAGCCTCGGATGCGTCCACCTCGACTATGAATGCCAAGGAGGGATCCGGATTAGCCAGCACGGGTGCCAAGGTGAACAGAGCCTTCAGGTGACCAAAAGCCCTGTCCGCCTCAGCTGACCACTGCAGGCATACCGGTCCCCCCTTCAGCAAGGCGGTAATGGGAGCCACTACCTGACCAAAGCCCCAGATAAACCTCCGGTAGTAGTTGGCAAACCCTAAGAATCGCTGCACTTCCTTAACCGTGGTTGGTGTCTGCCAATTACGCACGGCTGAAATGCGGTCATTTTCCATCTCCACCCCTGACGCAGACAGGCGGTAGCCTAAGAAGGAGACGGACTGTTGAAAGAACAGACATTTCTCAGCCTTGACGTACAGGTCATGTTCCAACAGTCGACCAAGCACCTTGCGCACCAGGGACACATGCTCGGCTCGTGTAGCGGAGTATATGAGAATATCATCTATATACACCACTACACCCTTTCCGTGCAGGTCCCTGAAAATCTCATCGACAAAGGATTGGAAGACTGAGGGAGCATTCATCAACTCGTACGGCATGACGAGGTACTCATAGTGCCCAGAGGTGGTACTAAATGCCGTCTTCCACTCATCCCCTTCCGGGATACGCACCAGGTTGTACGTGCTCCTGAGATCCAATTTTGTGAAGAAGTGCGCCCTGTGCAATGACTCCGTCATACTAGCAATGAGAGGTAGTGGATAACTGTACTTATAGTCAATGCACGGGCGTAAACCTCCATCCTTCTTCTTCACAAAAAATAAACTCGAGGAGGCAGGGGAAGTGGAAGGCCGAATGTATCCCTGTCCCAGAGATTCGGAGACATATGTTTCCATAGCCACCGTCTTTTCCTGTGAAAGAGGATACACGTGACTCCGAGGAAGTCCAGCGCCCTCCCGGAGATTTATCGAACAATCCCCCTGTCGATGGGGTGGTAATTGAGTCGCCTTCCTTTTACAGAAGGCGAGAGCCAAATCGGCATATTCATTACATTTACATTACATTTACATTTTAGTCATTTAGCAGACGCTCTTATCCAGAGCGACTTACAGTTAGTGAATACATTTTTTTTTTTTTATACTGGCCCCCATGGGAAACGAACCCACAACCCTGGCATTGCAAACGCCATGCTCTATCAACTGAGCTACATCCCTGCCGGCCATTCCCTCCCCTACCCTGGACGACGCTGGGCCAATTGTGCGCCGCCCATGAGTCTCCCGGTCGCGGCCGGCTGCGACAGAGCCTGGATTCGAACCAGGATCTCTAGTAACACAGTTAGCACTGCGATGCAGTGCCTTAGACCACTGCGCCACTCAGGAGCTATATTCGGGAGGAATGTGCATAGTGGAGACCTGGTTTGGACTCCCCACCGTAGTTGCACCTACGGAAACACCTACACACCTCCCCGCACTGACGGGACCATCCCTTGAGAGCCCTCTGTTGCCACGAAATATTGGGGTCATGAGAGGCTAACCAGGGAAGCCCCAACACCACAGGAAATGCAGGAGAAACTAATTTTCTCCTCATGACCCTCCTGCGTTTTCATCCAGAGTGGAGCTGTGACCTCCCTAATCAGGCCTGACCCTAAAGGGCGACTATCTAAGGCATGTACAGTGGGGAAAAAAAGTATTTAGTCAGCCACCAATTGTGCAAGTTCTCCCACTTAAAAAGATGAGAGAGGCCTGTAATTTTCATCATAGGTACATGTCAACTATGACAGACAAAATGAGAAAAAAAAATCCAGAAAATCACATTGTCGGATTTTTAATGAATTTATTTGCAAATGATGGTGGAAAATAAGTATTTGGTCAATAACAAAAGTTTCTCAATACTTTGTTTTATACCCTTTGTTGGCAATGACACAGGTCAAACGTTTTCTGTAAGTCTTTACAAGGTTTTCACACACTGTTGCTGGTATTTTGGCCAATTCCTCCATGCAGATCTCCTCTAGAGCAGTGATGTTTTGGGGCTGTCGCTGGGCAACACGGACTTTCAACTCCCTCCAAAGATTTTCTATGGGGTTGAGATCTGGAGCCTGGCTAGGACACTCCAGGACCTTGAAATGCTTCTTACGAAGCCACTCCTTTGTTGCCCGGGCGGTGTGTTTGGGATCATTGTCATGCTGAAAGACCCAGCCACGTTTCATCTTCAATGCCCTTGCTGATGGAAGGAGGTTTTCACTCAAAATCTCACGATACATGGCCCCATTCATTCTTTCCTTTACACGGATCAGTCGTCCTGGTCCCTTTGCAGAAAAACAGCCCCAAAGCATGATATTTCCACCCCCATGCTTCACAGTAGGTATGGTATTCTTTGGATGCAACTCAGCATTCTTTGTTCTCCAAACACGACGAGTTGAGTTTTTACCAAAAAGTTATATTTTGGTTTCATCTGACCATATGACATTCTCCCAATCCTCTTCTGGGTCATCCAAATGCACTCTAGCAAACTTCAGACGGGCCTGGACATGTACTGGCTTAAGCAGAGGGACACGTCTGGCACTGCAGGATTTGAGTCCCTGGCGGCGTAGTGTGTTACTGATGGTAGGCTTTGTTACTTTGGTCCCAGTTCTCTGCAGGTCATTCACTAGGTCCCCCCGTGTGGTTCTGGGATTTCTGCTCACCGTTCTTGTGATAATTTTGACCCCACGGGGTGAGATCTTGCGTGGAGCCCCAGATCGAGGGAGATTATCAGTGGTCTTGTATGTCTTCCATTTCCTAATAATTGCTCCCACAGTTGATTTCTTCAAACCAAGCTGCTTACCTATTGCAGATTCATTCTTCCCAGCCTGGTGCAGGTCTACAATTTTCTGGTGTCCTTTGACAGCTCTTTGGTCTTGGCCATAATGGAGTTTGGAGTGTGACTGTTTGAGGTTGTGAACAGGTGTCTTTTATACTGATAACAAGTTCAAACAGGTGCCATAAATACAGGTAACGAGTGTAGGACAGAGGAGCCTCTTAAAGAAGAAGTTACAGGTCTGTGAGAGCCAGAAATCTTGCTTTTTTGTAGGTGACCAAATACTTATTTTCCACCATAATTTGCAAATAAATTCATAAAAAATCCTACAATGTGATTTTCTGGATTTTTTTTTCTCAATTTTTTTTGTCATAGTTGACGTGTACCTATGATGAAAAGTATAGGCCTCTCTCATCTTTTTAAGTGGGAGAACTTGCACAATTGGTGGCTGACTAAATACTTTTTTTCCCCCACTGTATAGGGAAGGGCACATCAACAGGCACAATAGGGATCCGTAATCTATGTGCAAATAGACGGTCCTTAAAATTCCCAGCTGCGCCTGAATCTACGAGCGCCTTATGCTGGGAATGCGGGGAAAACTCAGGAAATTCTACGTGAACACACATGTGCGCAACAGGGATCTCTGTGTGAGTCGGGTGCCTACTCACCTGCGATGGTCCACCAGTGCCCTGCCTGCTGCCTCGACTCCCTGAGGACCCTTTCCAGCACCGACCAGCAGTGTGTCCTCTGCGGCCACAGTTGGTGCAGGAAACAGCCCCCCTTCCGGTCACCCTTAGCTCAGCACCTCCGAGCTCCATCGGTGTAGGGTCGGAAGTGCTGGGGAATGGACTGGATGGACCCTGATCCGGACATACACGGGTGGCCAACAGGTTATCGATAAATCCACCAGCTGGTCCAGGTTAAGGGTGGTGTCCCGACGAACGTCCTCTCGTAGGCTGCATCGGTAATGGTCGATTAGGGCCATCTCATTCCATCTTGCGCTGGCTGCCAAGGTCCTGAAGTCCAGTGCGAAGTCCTGTGCGCTCCTCTTCCCTCTTCCATTGCCCCGCCGCTCTCCCCTTCGGTGGATGATCAAATACTGCCCGGAAACGGCGGGTGAAATAGCGCACCGATGCCACGTCTATTCCTCCCCACTCAGCGTTGGCCCACTCAAGCGCTTTCCCCGACAGACAGGAGATGAGGGCGGACACGCTCTCGTATCCCGAGGGAGCCGGGTGGATGGTTGCCAGGTAGAGCTCCACCTGGAGCAGAAACCCCTGGCACCCGGCAGCTGTTCCATCATATGCCCTCAGGAGCGAGAGCCGAATCCCACTGGATCCAGGTGGGGAAGGGGTGGACAGCGGTGTGGGGTGAATAGTAGTGGAAGGAGGTGTAGAAAAAAAAAAACTCTCCCATCGCTCCATAGTCTGTACCACTCGATCCATGGCTGTGCCAAGAGTCTGTAGCATGGTCGACTGCTGCTGGATGCGTTCCTCCACTGATCCTGGAGGAATGGATGTACATGCTGACTCCATAATGGTGCGTGATTCTGTCAGAGTCAGGTGCAGGACACAGAACTTAGTCAACAACGTACTTTACTTGTCAAAAGTAAATAAACATATCTTCCAAGCAGGGAAGAAAATATTGACTCACATGTCAATGACAACAAAACAATGAACAATCACGCACAACACCATGAGGGAACCAGAGGGTAAAATAGGGAAACACATTATCCTAATTGGAACCAGGTGTGTGCAATATAGACAAAACAAGTAGAACACAGAAACATAGATCGGTGGCAGCTAGTACTCCTCTGACGACGAACGCCGAAGCCTGCCCGAGCAAAAAGGAGGAGCAGCCTCGGCTGAATTCGTGACAATGGGGTTGAAGGATGGGACTAATAACAGCTAACAACAACTAATAACAACAAGATAACTAATGTAAAGCATACTGTGTCCATAATAAGTATGTAGGTTATAGGTTGAGAGCTTTTGTGAAAGAAAACAGTTAGAAAGATATGGCATATAGAAGCAAACCGGATGGACATCATGAAAATGATTGAAGAGGTTGAGGGTAGAGGAAGTTCAGGAGTAAAAACAAACAAAATAGAATTATTGTAAAATTGACTGTGTCCATAAAATGTACAGTGGGGAGAACAAGTATTTGATGCACTGCCGATTTTGCAGGTTTTCCTACTTACAAAGCATGTAGAGGTCTGTCATTTTTATCATAGGTACACTTCAACTGTGAGAGACGGAATCTAAAACAAAAATCCAGAAATTCACCATGTATGATTTTTAAGTAATTAATTTGCATTTTATTGCATGACATAAGTATTTGATACATCAGAAAAGCAGAACTTAATATTTGGTACAGAAACCTTTGTTTGCAATTACAGAGATCATACGTTTCCTGTAGGTCTTGACCAGGTTTGCACACACTGCAGCAGGGATTTTGGCCCACTCCTCCATACAGACCTTCTCCAGATCCTTCAGGTTTCGGGGCTGTCGCTGGGCAATACGGACTTTCAGCTCCCTCCAAAGATTTTCTATTGGGTTCAGGTCTGGAGACTGGCTAGGCCACTCCAGGACCTTGAGATGCTTCTTACGGAGCAACTCCTTAGTTGCCCTGGCTGTGTGTTTCGGGTCGTTGTCATGCTGGAAGACCCAGCCACGACCCATCATCAATGCTCTTACTGAGGGAAGGAGGTTGATGGCCAAGATCTCACGATACATGGCCCTATCAATCCTCCCCTCAATACGGTGCAGTCGTCCTGTCCCCTTTGCAGAAAAGCATCCCCAAAAATTGATGTTTCCACCTCCATGCTTCACGGTTGGGATGGTGTTCTGGGGGTTGTACTCATCCTTCTTCTTCCTCCAAATACAGCGAGTGTTTAGACCAAAAAGCAGTATTTTTTTCTCATCAGACCACATGACCTTCTCACATTCCTCCTCTGGATCATCCAGCTGGTCATTGGCAAACTTCAGACGGGCCTGGACATGCGCTGGCTTGAGCAGGGGGACCTTGCTTGCGCTGCAGGATTTTAATCCATGACGGCGTAGTGTGTTACTAATGGTTTTCTTTGAGACTGTGGTCCCAGCTCTCTTCAGGTCATTGACCAGGTCCTGCCGTGTAGTTCTGGGCTGATCCCTCACCTTCCTCATGATCATTGATGCCCCACGAGGTGAGATCTTGCATGGAGCCCCAGACCGAGGGTGATTGACGGACATCTTGAACTTCTTCCATTTTCTAATAATTGCGCCAACAGTTGTTGCCTTCTCACCAAGCTGCTTGCCTATTGTCCTGTAGCCCATCCCAGCCTTGTGCAGGTCTACAATTTTATCCCTGATGTCCTTACACAGCTCTCTGGTCTTGGCCATTGTGGAGAGGTTGGAGTCTGTTTGATTGTGTGTGTGGACAGGTGTCTTTTATACAGGTAACGAGTTCAAACAGGTGCAATTAATACAGGTAATGAGTGGAGAACAGGATGGCTTCTTAAAGAAAAACTAACAGGTCAGTGAGAACCATAATTCTTACTGGTTGGTAGGTGATCAAATACGTATGTCATGCAATAAAATGCAAATTAATTACTTAAAAATCATACAATGTGATTTTCTGGATTTTTGTTTTAGATTCCGTCTCTCACAGTTGAAGTGTACCTATGATAAAAATGACAGACCTCTACATGCTTTGTAAGTAGGAAAACCTGCAAAATCGGCAGTGTATCAAATATTTGTTCTCCCCACTGTATGTATGTGTATATGTATGTACAGTTGAAGTCGGAAGTTTACATACACCTTAGCCAAATACATTTAAACTCAGTAAGTTAGGATCACCACTTTATTTTAAGATTGTGAAATGTCAGAGTAATAGGAGAGAGAATTATTTATTTCTGCTTTTATTTCTTTCATCACATTTCCAGTGGGTCAGAGGTTTACATACACTCAATTAGTATTTGGTAGCATTGCCTTTAAACTGTTTAACTTGGGTCAAATGTTTCGGTTAGCCTTCCACAAACTTCCCACAATAAGTTGTGTGAATTTTGGCCCATTCCTCCTGACAGAGCTGGTGTAACTGAGTCAGGTTTGTAGGCCTCCTTGCTCGCACACGCTTTTTCAGTTCTACCCACAACTGTTCTCTAGGATTGAGGTCAGGGCTTTGTGATGGCCACTCCAATACCTTGACTTTGTTGTCCTTAAGCAATTTTGCCACCACTTTGGAAGTATGCTTGGGGTTATTGTCCATTTGGAAGACCCATTTGCGACCAAGCTTTAACTTCCTGACTGATGTCTTGAGATGTTGCTTCATTATATTCACATAATTTTCTTTCCTCATGATGCCATCTATTTTGTGAAGTGCACCAGTCCCACTTGCAGCAAAGCACCCCCACAGCATTTTTTTATTTATTTATTTATTTATTTCACCTTTATTTAACCAGGTAAACCAGTTGAGAACAAGTTCTCATTTACAACTGCGACCTGGCCAAGATAAAGCAAAGCAGTGCGATAAAAACAACAACACAGAGTTACATATGGGGTAACACAAAACAAAGTCAAAAATACAACAGAAATAAATATATATACAGTGTGTGCAAATGTAGCAAGTTATGGAGGTAAGGCAATAAATAGGCTATAGTGCAAAATAATTACAATTAGTATTAACACTGGAATGATAGATGTGCAAGAGATGATGTGCAAATAGAGATACTGGGGTACAAATGAACAAAATAAATAACAATATAGGGATGAGGTAGTTGGGAAGGGCTAATTTCAGATGGGCTGTGTACAGGTGCAGTGATCGGTAAGGTGCTCTGACAACTGATGCTTAAAGTTAGTGAGGGAGATAAGTGTCTCCAGCTTCAGAGATTTTTGCAATTTGTTCCAGTCATTGGCAGCAGAGAACTGGAAGGAATGGCGGCCAAAGGAGGTGTTGGCTTTGGGGATGACCAGTGAGATATACCTGCTGGAGCGCAGACTACGGGTGGGTGTTGCTATGGTGACCAATGAGCTAAGATAAGGCGGGGATTTGCCTAGCAGTGATTTATAGATGGCCTGGAGCCAGTGGGTTTGGCGACGAATATGTAGTGAGGACCAGCCAACAAGAGCGTACAGGTCACAGTGGTGGGTAGTGTATGGGGCTTTGGAGACAAAACGGATGGCACTGTGATAGACTACATCCAATTTGCTGAGTAGAGTGTTGGAGGCTATTTTGTAAATGACATCGCCGAAGTCAAGGATCGGTAGGATAGTCAGTTTTACGAGGGCATGTTTGGCAGCATGAGTGAAGGAGGCTTTGTTGCGAAATAGGAAACCGATTCTAGATTTAACTTTGGATTGGAGATTCTTAATGTGAGTCTGGAAGGAGAGTTTACAGTCTAACCAGACACCTAGATATTTGTAGTTGTCCACATACTCTAGGTCAGACCCGTTGAGAGTAGTGATTCTAGTCGGGTGGGCGGGTGCAAGCAGCGTTCGGTTGAAGAGCATGCATTTAGTTTTACTAGTGTTTAAGAGCAGTTGGAGGCTACTGAAGGAGTGTTGTATGGCATTGAAGCTCGTTTGGAGGTTTGTTAACACAGTGTCCAATGAAGGGCCAGATGTATACAAAATGGTGTCGTCTCGCGAGAGGTGGATCTGAGAGTCACCAGCAGCAAGAGCGACGTCATTGATATACACAGAGAAAAGAGTCGGCCCAAGAATTGAACCCTGTGGCACCCCCCATAGAGACTGCCATAGGTTCAGACAACAGGCCCTCCGATTTGACACATTGAACTCTATCTGAGAAGTAGTTGGTGAACCAGGCGAGGCAGTCATTAGAGAAACCAAGGCTATTTAGTCTGCCAATAAGAATGCGGTGGTTGACAGAGTCGAAAGCCTTGGCCAGGTCAATGAAAACGGCTGCACAGTACTGTCTATTATCGATCGCGGTTATAATATCGTTTAGGACCTTGAGCGTGGCTGAAGTGCACCCATGACCAGCTCGGCAAACCAGATTGCATAGCGGAGAAGGTACGGTGGGATTCGAAATGGTCGGTGATCTGTTTGTTAACTTGGCTTTCAAAAACTTTTGAAAGGCAGGGCAGGATGGATATGGGTCTGTAACAGTTTGGATCTAGAGTGTCACCCCCTTTGAAGAGGGGGATGACCGCGGCAGCTTTCCAATCTCTGGGGATCTCAGACGTTACGAAAGAGAGGTTGAACAGGCTAGTAATAGGGGTTACTACAATTTCGGCGGCTAGTTTTAGAACGAAAGGGTCCAGATTGTCTAGCCCAGATGATTTGTAGCGGTCCAGATTTTGCAGCTCTTTCAGAACATCAGCTGTCTGGATTTGTGTGAAGGAGAAGCGGGGGGGGCATGGGCAAGTTGCAGCGGAGGGTGCAGAGCTGGTGGCCGGGGTAGTGGTAGCCAGGTGGAAAGCATGGCCAGCCGTAGCAAAATGCTTGTTGAAATTCTCGATTATTGTAGATTTATCGGTGGTGATAGTGTTTCCTAGCCTCAGTGCAGTGGGCAGCTGGGAGGAAGTTCTCTTATTTTACATGGACTTTACAGTGTCCCAAAACTTTTTGGAGTTAGTGCTACAGGATGCAAATTTCTGTTTGAAAAAGTTAGCCTTTGCTTTCCTAACTGCTTGTGTATATTGCTGCCACCCCCGTGCTTCACGGTTGGGATGGTGTTCTTCGGCTTGCAAGCAACCCCCCTTTTCCTCCATGGTCATTATGGCCAAACAGTTCTATTTTTGTTTAATCAGACCAGAGGACATTTCTCCGAAAAGTACGATCTTTGTCCCCATGTGCAGTTGCCAACCATAGTCTATAGTTTGTTAACAAGAAATTTGTGGAGTGGTTGAAAAACAAGTTTTAATGACTCCAACCTAAGTGTATGTAAACTTCCGACTTCAACTGTATATCTATATACAGTGAGGGAAAAAAGTATTTGATCCCCTGCTGATTTTGTACATTTGCCCTATAATATAGTCTATAATTTTAATGGTAGGTTTATTTGAACAGTGAGAGACAGAATAACAACAACAAAATCCAGAAAAACGCATGTCAAAAATGTTATAAATTGATTTGCATTTCAATGAGGAAAATAAGTATTTGACCCCCTCTCAATCAGAAAGATTTCTTTTTACCAGGTGTCTTTTATACAGGTAACGAGCTGAGATTAGGAGCACACTCTTAAAGGGAGTGCTCCTAATTTCATCGTGTTACCTATATAAAAGACACCTGTCCATAGAAGCAATCAATCAATCAGATTCAAAACTCTCCACCATGGCCAAGACCAAAGAGCTCTCCAAGGATGTCAGGGACAAGATTGTAGACCTACACAAGGCTGGAATGGGCTACAAGACCATCGCCAAGGAGCTTGGTGAGAAGGTGACAACAGTTGGTGCGATTATTCGCAAATGGAAGAAACACAAAATAACTGTCAATTTCCCTCGGCCTGGGGCTCCATGCAAGATCTCACCTCGTGGAGTTGCAATGATCATGAGAACGGTGAGGAATCAGCCCAGAACTACACGGGAGGATCTTGTCAATGATCTCAAGGCAGCTGGGACCATAGTCACCAAGAAAACAATTGGTAACACCCTACACCATGAAGGACTGAAATCCTGCAGCGCCCGCAAGGTCCCCCTGCTCAAGAAATCACATATACAGGGCAGTCTGAAGTTTGCCAATGAACATCTGAATGATTCAGAGGAGAACTGGGTGAAAGTGTTGTGGTCAGATGAGACCTCTTTGGCATCAACTCAAATCACCGTGTTTGGAGGAGGAGGAATGCTGCCTATGACCCCAAGAACACCATCCCAACTGTCAAACATGGAGGTTGAAACATTATGCTTTGGGGGTGTTTTTCTGCTAAAGGGACAGGACAACTTCACCGCATCAAAGGGACGATGGACAGGGCCATGTACCATCTAATCTTGGGTGAGAACCTTCCTACTTCAGCCAGGGCATTGAAAATGTGTTTTGGATGGGTATTCCAGCATGACAATGACCCAAAACACACGGCCAAATCAATAAAGGAGTGGCTCAAGAAGAGGCACATTAAGGTCCTGGAGTGGCCTAACCAGTCTCCAGACCTTAATCCCATAGAAAATCTGTGGAGGGAGCTGAAGGTTCGAGTTGCCAAACATCAGCCTCGAAACCTTAATGACTTGGAGAAGATCTGCAAAGAGGAGTGGAACAAAATCCCTCCTGAGATGTGTGCAAACCTGGTGGCCAACTACAAGAAACGTCTGACCTCTGTGATTGCCAACAACGGTTTTGCCACCAAGTAGTAAGTCATGTTTTGCAGAGGGGTCAAATACTTATTTCCCTCATTAAAATGCAAATCAATTTATAACATTTTTGACATGTGTTTTTCATTATTTTTTTGTTGTTATTCTGTCTCTCACTGTTCCAATAAACCTACCATTAAAATGATTGACTGATCATTTCTTTGTCAGTGGGCAAACGTACAAAATCAGCAGGGGATCAAATACTTTTTTCCCTCACTGTATATATTTGCGATGATAAGTTGATTAGTTACCAGACTCAGAAATTGCAGCCCAAAGAAATGCTTCACAGAGTTCAAGTCACAGACACATGTCAACATCAACTGTTCAGAGGGGACTGTGTGAATCAGGCCTTCATGGTCAAAATGCTGCAAAGAAACCACTACTAAAGGACACCAATATGAAGAGACCTGCTTGGGCCAAGAAACACGAGCAATGGACATTAGACCGGTGGAAATCTGTCCTTTGATCTGATGAGTCCACATTTGAGAACGGATGATCTCCGCATGTGTAGTTCCCAACGTAAAGCATGGAGGAGGAGGTGTTTTGGTGTGGGGGTAGCTTTGCTGGTGACACTGTCTGTGATTTATTTAGAATTCTTCACACTTAACCGGCATGGCTACCACAGCATTCTGCAGCGATATGCCATCCCATCTAGTTTGGGCTTCGTGGGACTTTCATTTGTTTTTCAACAGGACAATGACCCAACACACTGGCTGTGTAAGGGCTATTTTACCAAGAAGGAGAGTGATGGAGTGCTGCATCAGATGACCTGGCCTCCACAATCCCCCGACCTCAACCCAATTGAGATGGTTTGGGAAGAGTCGGACGGCAGAGTGAAGGAAAAGCAGCCAACAAGTGCTAAGCATATGTGGGAACTCCTTCAAGATTGTTGCAACAAGCATTCCAGATGAAACTGCTAGAGAGAATGCCAAGAGTGTTCATAGCTGTCATCAAGGCAAAGGGTGGATATTTGAAGAATCTCAAAGATAAAATATATTTAGATTTGTTGAACACTTTTTGGGTTACTACATGATTCCATATGTGTTATTTCATAGTTTTGATGTCTTCACTATTATTCTACAATGTAGAAAATGCACTGCTCAAAAAAATAAAGGGAACACTTAAACAACACAATGTAACTCCAAGTCAATCACACTTCTGTGAAATCAAACTGTCCACTTAGGAAGCAACACTGATTGACAATACATTTCACATGCTGTTGTGCAAATGGAATAGACAACAGGTGGACATTATAGGCAATTAGCAAGACACCCCCAGTAAAGGACTGGTTTTGCAGGTGGTGACCACAGACCACTTCTCAGTTCCTATGCTTCCTGGCTGATGTTTTGGTCACTTTTGAATGCTGGCGGTGCTTTCACTCTAGTGGTAGCATGAGACGGAGTCTACAACCCACACAAGTGGTTCAGGTAGTGCAGCTCATCCAGGATGGCACATCAATGCGAGCTGTGGCAAGAAGGTTTGCTGTGTCTGTCAGCGTAGTGTCCAGAGCATGGAGGCGCTACCAGGAGACAGGCCAGTACATCAGGAAACGTGGAGGAGGCCGTAGGAGGGCAACAACCCAGCAGCAGGACTGCTACCTCCGCCTTTGTGCAAGGAGGAGCAGGAGGAGCACTGCCAGAGCCCTGCAAAATGACCTCCAGCAGGCCACAAATGTGCATGTGTCTGCTCAAACGGTCAGAAACAGACTCCATGAGGGTGGTATGAGGGCCCGACGTCCACAGGTGGGGGTTGTGCTTACAGCCCAACACCGTGCAAGACGTTTGGCATTTGCCAGAGAACACCAAGATTGGCAAATTCGCCACTGGCGCCCTGTGCTCTTCACAGATTAAAGCAGGTTCACACTGAGCACATGTGACAGACGTGACAGAGTCTGGAGACGCCATGGAGAATGTTCTGCTGCCTGCAACATCCTCCAGCATGACCGGTTTGGCGGTGGGTCAGTCATGGTGTGGGGTGGCATTTCTTTGGGGGGCCGCACAGCCCTCCATGTGCTCGCCAGAGGTAGCCTGACTGCCATTAGGTACCGAGAAGAGATCCTCATACCCCTTGTGAGATCATATGCTGGTGCGGTTGGCCCTGGGTTCCTCCTAATGCAAGACAAAGCTAGACCTCATGTGGCTGGAGTGTGTCAGCAGTTCCTGCAAGAGGAAGGCATTGATGCTATGGACTGGCCCGCCCGTTCCCCAGACCTGAATCCAATTGAGCACATCTGGGACATCATGTCTCGCTCCATCCACCAACGCCACGTTGCACCACAGACTGTCCAGGAGTTGGCAGATGCTTTAGTCCAGGTCTGGGAGGAGATCCCTCAGGAGACCATCCACCACCTCATCAGGAGCATGCCCAGGTGTTGTAGGGAGGTCATACAGGCACGTGGAGGCCACACACACTACTGAGCCTCATTTTGACTTGTTTTAAGGACATTACATCAAAGTTGGATCAGCCTGTAGTGTGGTTTTCCACTTTAATTTTGAGGGTGACTCCAAATCCAGACCTCCATAAATTTCATTTCCATTGATTATTTTTGTATGATTTTGTTGTCAGCACATTCAACTATGTAAAGAAAAAAGTATTTAATAAGATTATTTAATTCATTCAGATCTAGGATGTGTTATTTTAGTGTTCCCTTTATTTTTTTGAGCAGTGTACTAAAAATAAAGAAAAACCCTTGAATGAGTAGGTGTGTCCAAACTTTTGACTGGGACTGTATATACGTGTTTGTTTTGGGCTTTGTCCCCATAGTTTTTTTATGACGTACCTTGTGTTGGGTGGAGTAATAAAAAACCCTAATACGTATTCCTGCGCCTGTCTTCTAATTATTATACAATGTGACACCATCACTCTGTTTTCTCAAGCAATTGCATAGCCTATAGAAAAGTTGTGCAACATTATCTCATGGGCTCTCATGAAGTGTTTGATTAGATTTTCAATTACATTTGCATTAAAGTCAGACTGATTAGAGGGACAGTAGAGTGCTGAGTACCAGGCAGTTAGCACATTTGGTAGGCTACTAATGACCATCAGTAGCATCAGAGCTTGGAGAAGCCTAAACGATCATATGGAATTTGACTTCCATCATTACTAATGACTGCCGGTGTGGCGGTAATACGGTCACTGTAACAGCCCTAGTGGTGATATCATTTAGGACCTTTATGGTTGGAGTGACACATCCATAACCTGAGCGGAAACCAGATTGCATACCAGAGATAATACTATAGACATCAAGAAACCAGTCAGTTGATTATTGACAAGTTTTTCCAACATTTTTGAAAAACAGGGCAAGATAAGTTAGGATCAGCTTGATCTCCCACTTTAAATAAAGGATGAACTGTGCCTGTCTTCCAAGCACTGGGAACCTCCCCAGAGAGGAGAGACCTGCTCGGCGATGATAGGGGCTGCAACCTTATAGAAGAAAGGATCTAAACCCTCTGACCCAGATTTTTTTGGGGGGATCAAGTTTAAGGAGCTGCTTTAACACCTCATACTCAGTGACCGCCTGCAGGGTGAAGCTGTGTAGCGGGGCAGGGGAAAAAGAGGGAAGAGCAATAGGGCTAGTATCATTAGAAGGGCTGGGAAATTAGGAATTTTTGGACAGGCAAGGAGGCATGGCTGAGTCAAATAGGAATCCTGAGTTAATGAAGTGTTGATTCAAGAGCTCAGCCATACGCTCCTTCTCAGTAACAACCACATCATCAACATTAAGGGCCATGGGCAGCTGTGAGGAGGAGGGTTTATTCTCCGGGTCTTTCACCATTTTCCAGAACTTCTTAGGGGTTAGACCCACAGAGAGAGAACTGTTTCTTAACCTTTTCACGCGTGAGTTCCAAATATCTTTAACGGTCGCCCCAGCGTGAGTTTTTTTTATGTGATTGTTACGCAACAGGACAGTTAACCCACACTGCCCTCAAACCAAGGCATGCTGACTGCGAATTTAATAGATATAGGCTATGTTTCAAGTTGTCAATTTCAAATTATTTTCTAACAAGTTTTATTTTCTAACAGTTTGAATTGAGGTATATTCGGCCTCCTCATTAATTCACATAGAAGTAGCCCATTTCACTGTTGAGGATAATTTACATTTGAGGCATTACTGAGCAGGACAAACTTCTTTCTTCAACAAGAGCCCAAGCACAACTTTTTCCTCCCTGGCACATTTTCCAGCTTGCGCCCACATTGCCTTCACTACTAATAATAACTTTGGACATGTGTGCGTTCCTATCGAAGTAAATGCCTTATTTTGCTATCATTATAGTTTCTGTATATCGTGTTGTCGTTTCTACTGTAGCACACCATATGTATGTATGTATGTATGAATGTAGCATAATGTACAGTATTTATGGTTTTATTCACACTGATTCTTGCATAGATCGTAATGGACACATACTGTATGATGTGTGTAAAATATTTTTTGAAGGTTGTACTGGTTATGATGAGCTAATGCTAAGCTAATTGCCAGCTATGTTTGGCGCCATGTTTGTTGACATCATACAATGCATTCTGGTTGTCACGTAAACGTCCATCAGATCGAAGATGTTATAAGATCAAAGATGTTATAACAAAACGAGGTAAAGGGATGGTTCACTCGTCTTTTGAGTAAACTTCCGGAAGTGAATGATGGAAGTGAATGATGGTAGACGACACACCCCCTTTAACATGCATACTGCAAACATACCAAACTCATCTTGTAACCTCTTATCTTTGGTTGACGAAAAAAAAAAACATATGATGGCGTGTACAAACTACCCATCTTCGGCTTACTTAAATATGTTAGAAAGTGTTTTACTACATTATTTTGATCACTGGTGAGGTCACCCGTGATTTTTTAAAACATTTTTAGTCATTTAGCAGACACTCTTATCCAGAGCGACTTACAGTTAGTGAGTGCATACATTTTAATACTGGCCCCCCGTGGGAAACGAACCCACAACCCTGGCATTGCAAACGCCATGCTCTACCAACTGAGCTACATCCGTGATGTGAGGAATTGTAAATAGTAATTGCTAATAGCTAATTAATATGATGGTTTCTGTCAGCCGAGAGTTAGCTAAATATCACTCTTTCCTCAGTTAGCGCTATGAGTAATGTAGCCTACATTTTCCGCTTTGGATGAGAATTGTTATGCTATCGGTACTTCTGTGAATGTCTGAACATTGCATCCAAAAATAAACTGCTCACATTGAGGACATAACGTTGTAAAGACTGTGTTTGTGCAAAATATTTCTGTGAAAAAACAGTGTACGCTGACTGTTGCGTCAATTGTAACTGGACATTCTAAATAAGTGTTCTAATCACACAGGTTTTAGCGTATGCTGTAGGGACCACTGTAGAATGATCACACCCATGTGTTTGTACGTGTCAAAGGGTTAAAGTAACTAACTTTGGCCTTCCGGATAGCCTGAATTCACTTATTTCTCATTTGCCTGAACGACAGCCAGTAAGCCTGAGTATTTGTGTGCCGAGCCTTTCGCCAAATGGTGTTCTTGAAGTGGAGTAACTCTGCCAGATCACGGTTGAACCAGGGGCTGAACCTGTTTTTAATTCTCATTTTCTTTATGGGGGCATCCTTGTAAACAATACCACCTAAAAGGTAAAAAAATAAGGTCCAAGCATCTTCGACAGAGGGGATCAAACTGATTCTATGCCAATTTGCAGAGGCCAGGTCATGAAGGAAGGCTTGCTCATTAAAGTTTTTCAGCAAGTGTCTATGACAAATCAGTACAGGTCATTTAACTAAGCAGCCATTACCAACACAGGCCGTAAAACAGTGATCACTAAGGTCATTACAGAAAACACCAGTCTGATAACTACCAGGATTATTTGTGAGGATAACATCAAGGAGAGTAGCCTTTTCTGGGTGTTTGGAGTAATAACCAAGATTTAGGGAGTCCCATTGTTTTAAGACTTTGTTAGGTGGTTTAAACATGTCCCAGTTTAGGGCACCTTGCAGGACAAATTCAGACTTAGGGGCCAGGAGAGAGCTTAGGGCAGGTAGGGTACAGGCCGGTGCTGATGGTGCAAAATAACACCCAGCAACAGTCAACAAAGATATATTTAAAAGCTTAATGCTTTAAACCAGCTAATCAAATTTTTGGGGACAGACTTGATGGAGACAACCGAGCACTGAAGGTGCCACTTTGGAAGATCTGTCTTGCCGAAAAAGGTTATAACCAGAAAGGTTAACATCAGTGTTCAGAACACTCTTTCTTAACCATGTCTCAGTAATGACCAACACATCTCGATTGGAGCTGTGAACCCACACTTCTTTCAATTGATACATTTTAGGTTATAAGCTCCTAGTGTTAACGTGCAGAAAACCCTGTTTTTGTGGCCAGGGTGTAGATGCACATTTCCAAATATCATCAGCAGTAATACAATCAGGGCAAGGCAGAGGACAGGGAGAGCTTTGCAGTGTTGATTTTGATGGCAACAAGATCATATTGTACAGCAATTTCATCAGGTTACATTAATTCAAAGCCGGCAAGAGAGGGTTAAAATAGGATGAGAGGCCAAGAGTCTGTGTAACCGATAGAGAGTCAGAGTCTCGAATGTGGGAACAAACATTGTCTGTCCCACGTTCGAGTAAATGAGCAAGTTCATAGTCAACAAAGTGCGCTGGAGTCATGGAGCAAGTAGCACAAAGAAGAAGAAAAAAAGTTAAACTGCTTGGGGCTAGCTATTGTAAGTTCAAAGAGTCACACGCCCCAACAAAATAATGTGAGAGAGTAGCTCTCGGAGTCCAGTAGGCTATAAAAGTCTGAGATAAAATAAATAAATAGTAGGCCTATGCTAGTTAATTAAAGCATTTCTGAGTAAAGCTCACATAATAACATTCACATAAAATTCAGATCAGTCCAAAGTCGTGTGTGTGTGTTGGATGGGAGAGAGTGTGGCGGGGGTACCTGTACCAGACAGGGGGAGACATGCCAGGACAGATGGGGAGCAAGCAGCAGGCAACGGGAGTAGGTGTCACATCTGCTTGGGAGAAGCTTTTGTTGGGAGGCTGAGTAGGAGAGGAGGCCTTCAACCTTACCAGACAGGTGCGTGGTGGAGCAGATAAAAACGTCCCAAGCGAAAAATGCTAAATTCCAAAGCCAGTCTTCGACTGAGAATGCTACTAACATTTTACAGTTCAAAAAATAGAACATACAGCGTTGGGTTTAGTGCTTACCGACCGTTATAGTCATGCCGATAAAGCATATGAAATTGAAAATTGAGAGAGAAAGAGACATAAGAGCGAGATGAGTGAGAGATTGCGAGAGAAACATTTGCAACTGGAGAAAAATGTATTTCTAAACTGAGTGTTGGTTTGGGAACATACACAGTGGTGTGCCATAACCACTGGCAAATGGTACAGCAGCAGAGCATATGAGCGGAGTGGAGCGGTGAGAATCTCAGCTCCTCGCTCACAGAGTTGTTCACCCCTCCGCTCCCCCCGCTCAAAGCCACATCAGGCCAGTCCGCTCATTATCGCTCAGCGCTCAACGCAGTTTGCATCGCGCTCCACTCAAATCGCCCCCGCTCACTCCAAAAAAGGAACGAAATCTGCATGTATTTCACTTTTAGCTTAAACCACAGCCTTACTTTATCTCCCGAATTTGTTGCATACAGACTCATCTCGGATTATCCATTCTGTCTTGAAACTGGGATCTAACACTGACGCTAAAATGAGATGTTAATCAGTATAGTATATTCCATAGCGAATTGACACGTTGTTTGCCAATGTTTCTGCAAAAGCAGCGATGCCCATTGGAAGTGCAGCGTGAGTGTAATCGGTGAGCAGGGATTTGATTTATGTGACAGCAGGGAGGATCATCCCCAGGTTCCCCAGCTCCTTCTGCATTTTGTCTGTGAGGTCTGCTAGTGGTGTCAGCACACGGACAAGGTGCGTCAGCTGCGGTACTTGATTCAGGGTGATGTTAGCAACATTAGACTTGAGTTTGTTTTGCCATAACGGGTCTTTTTGGAACAACCGGATGAACGACTGAATCATCCGCAGCTGGCTGCTCCATCAAATGGCGCAGGCATTTGTGGGGCAGACACCTAATTGGTCGGTTTCCTCTGTGCTCTTGCGTACACTTTTCACCAGGTGCCCGACTTTCACTAACAGCCTATTAATGTTGTCGTGCTCGTTAACAGCGTTTTTGATCGCCAGCTGAAGCATGTGAATGGGGCATCTCAGATGTAAATTTGACAAAGTAAAGTACTGATTTATCATAGTTTCTTGGGGGGTGTAGCCCGGTTGAGCTGCGCTGGCGAAGTGTTGCATCCCTTCGCGTTCTCCTTTACTCAGCGGTTCATAGTCCATGAAAATCATTTTTTTAAATGCTACATCCAGCTCTCTTTTTCTCTCCCTTGTTATGGTTGGGCCTTTGCCTGCAGTGAATAAACTTTTGAATTCCTCAACGCTTTTCTCTTGTTGCTGCTGCTGCTCCTCGCTCTATAAAATACAAATTCTTGGACGACACAAATTAAATTAAACAGATGGATTCTGGGTCAGGCTTGAGCATGCTTCAGACTCTTGGTGTGAGCGAGCGAAATTGGAGCGGGACATAGGGCGACGCTCCGTCCTTTTAAAAATGCCGCTCTGCGCTCTGTTCAAAATCCGTCCGCTCACGCTCCACGCTTGCTCCCGCTCCACTCCGCTCATATGCTCTGTACAGCAGGTGGGCCTAGGTGAATGTGAGCTCATGGTAATGTGTGTTCCAAGCAGTTAAAGAGGGATCCAGTCATCCTATTGTGGTACGCTTTTAGGACAAGGTCCCCGGAGGACATTATGAATATTAATGGAATAGAATAAAAAGACATGCAAATCCAATGCTGCCCACCATTTCTCTGTAGGTCTACTGGCTGCCTAGAAAAATTCACCAGGATACTAGGACTGCATTGGACAAATGTACTGTAAATGTAATCTTATTTTGGTGTTATTTTATTTACTTGATGTATTCCAATGCTATTTTTATAAGCTGATGACATTATCCAAATATTTTTGCCATGGCACAAGACCTTTGGAATACCAGCTATGCACATTATTTGTGGTAATTCGTATCTCTATACCTACGTTTGTCATTATTCGTTTACACTAAGTCTCCGCTAAGGTGTTATTTCCCATTGTAAGATATTGTCACCTAGTCATTGAATGTGAGGATTTCTGTGACACATACTGATTGTCAGGTCCACACAACCTACAGCTCTGTCATTCACCAGCCGTGTCAAGTGTGGGTATGCTCGACAATTATTACACCTGGAAAAACAGGTGTCTCTCGTCTAGACCCTACTTCAAAGAGCTTGGTTGCCCTTTGAAGTTTAGCGTGCCAATACCTGGACGGCAACAGATAGAAAAGTAATCCTATTTGCCAGTAATTCCTCCCCTTTCAAAATGGCAAATAAATAATAATAATGTGTTAAGTGGATTCTTTCATCGCCTGTAATCTTCCCACCGCTTGAAACCGCGAACACAAACTCAACCGCGGCAGTCGGACACAACAATGTCCTTTTCAGCGAGTGGTGAAAGAGTTCCATGTCGATCCCTATTCTATGTGATCCTTTGTGCTTTATCCAGTTATTCAAATCAGTATAAATGGCAATGTGTCATTTTAGGAGGGAGAAAAAACTGAAATGCTTTGATATGGGGAGACAAAAGAGGGGAGAACAGACTTAAAACAAAATGAAAAACACACAATCCACTGATCCTTTCTAGTCTGGTTTAGCATTCCTCTGTGGTAGAGGTTGGAGAGACCGAGAAGCTCAATTTGGACTCTGCTTCAGGCCTTGTTGTTGTAACTCAAGGGGAAACCACATACAGAGGCCCCCCGGCTTGAAGGATAAAATGAAGGATTCTGGGAGTGCCAGTCAGTGGGGCTGGCATGACACATGCACACAGGGCTTATGGCGAATGATGAGGAGAGATGAGGCCTTCAGGACAACACTGGATTCTGAAAATGTCAGCACCATATCCATCATCCTTAAGTATTATTGAATGCAAAAACCCAAGTAGCATAATCGCTAATTAGGTAGGGCATGAACTCGCCATTAAAAAAGTGCACATTCCACAGCCTGCTCCCTCTGGCCCTATCTGTTCACATTTGGGGATTGAGGGATAAAGATGCCCCTTCTGAAAATCCACCCTCCATCATTCCGGAGAAACAAAAGAGAGGGAGGAGAAAAGAGAGGGAAGGGGAAAAAAGGCCATTCATGGATTTCTGAGTGTCGCTAAACAGGATTAGGGATCGGATAGAATGAGGTAAACACCGCCATCCTGAATGGGGGAGCCAATGGGACGGGTGTTAGCTGAGGGGTGGCTGAGAAGACAAAGGCTAGATTAGCCATCTGTGGGGCTTGGGGTGCCATCATCATTAACAGGTTTAGGCCCCCACAGCCTCCCGTTTACATAAAGAGTCAAGACTAGGCAGGGTTACGGGGTGAGGGGGAACCCAGTGAAGGAGATTACCCCCCTCACACTCCCTTCCTCGAACCCCACCTTGCTCTCTTCTTCCTAACACCATCTCCACTACCAAAGGACATTTTAAAAAATCAGTTGAATTGGACACTTGTGACTCACTGGGAGCACTGGGACCTGATTCAAGTTTTTACAGCAAGGCAAAATGAGTGGATAGGGCAGTGGAAAATGTAGTCTGTTCACGTTGGACGGTCTGTGCTCCTTGCTCTGTCATGTCTGTTCATTCCCAACTGAGAATATGATGTGGTCTGCGATCTGCATAAAGGCCTTGGGACAGAGCGACCGTGTCAAGTTCAATGGCCATGATCTTTACCATAGTGCAGGGTTCCCCAACTGATTCAAAAAAGTATCTATACATAAATACATTTCCACAATGAGCACTTGTTGTCTCTCAAATACATTGTTACAGTTGTTGAATTTCAGCCATATTAGCATTGACATGAAATCAGTCAAAACATCTCAAAACAAGGCATGATGGTATCAAGAACAAGATGAAACTAGCTGAAACAAATCACTTACAATTCCCCACATGGCAGTTTCTTGACATTACTGCTAGCTATCTGGCCATCCAGAATCACAACAACACACAGCCTTCTGCCCTATTGAAGTGAGCGTATCATTTTCTTGACATTGTCAGCTAACCCATCTATAAAGAAGGGCACTGACACAAATTACTGAAAGAAATTGATAAGAAGAAGATTGTGGGAGCAGTACTGTTTGACTTCAGCGCAGACTTTGATATCATTGACCATTATCTGTTAGTGGAAAAACTCTCTGCCATATCGTGGATTGAAAGCTATACATCTAATAGAACACAGAGGGTTTTCTTTAATGGAAGCCTCTCCAAAGTAAAACATGTAAATGTTGTATTCCGCAAGGGAGCTGTCTTGGCCCTTCACTGTTTTCTATTTTTACTAATGATCTACCACTAGCCTTAAACAAAGCCTGTGTGTCTGCTGATGATTCAACCGGCCACAGCTAGTGAAATCACTGAGTTGCAGTCAGTTTCGGAATGGGTGGCCAGTAATAAACTGGTCCTGAACATATCTAAGACTAAGAGCATAGTATTTGGTACAAATCACTCAATAAGCTCTAAACCTCAGCTGAAATTGATCATGAATGACGTGGCTGTTGGGCAAGTTCAGAAGACTAAACTTCTCTTAGACTGTAAATTGTCGTGGTCAAGGCATATTGATTCAATTTTTTATTTATTTATTATTTTATTTCACCTTTATTTAACCAGGTAAGCCAGTTGAGAACAAGTTCTCATTTACAACTGCGACCTGGCCAAGATAAAGCAAAGCAGTGCGATAAAAACAACACAGAGTTACATATGGGGTAAAAAAAGATAAAGTCAAAAATACAACAGAAAATATATATACAGTGTGTGCAAATGTAGCAAGTTATGGCGGTAAGGCAATAAATAGGCTATAGTGCAAAATAATTACAATAGTATTAACACTGGAATGCTAGATGTGCAAGAGATTATGTGCAAATAGAGATACTGGGGTGCAAAAGAGCAAAATAAATAACAATATAGGGATGAGGTAGTTGGGTGGGCTAATTTCAGATGGGCTGTGTACAGGTGCAGTGATCGGTAAGGTGCTCTGACAACTGCTGCTTAAAGTTAGTGAGGGAGATAAGAGTCTCCAGCTTCAGAGATTTTTGCAATTCGTTCCAGTCATTGGCAGCAGAGAACTGGAAGGAATGGCGGCCAAAGGAGGTGTTGGCTTTGGGAATGACCAGTGAGATATACCTGCTGGAGCGCAGACTACGGTGGGTGCTGCTATGGTGACCAATGAGCTAAGATAAGGCGGGGATTTGCCTAGCAGTGATTTATAGATGGCCTGGAGCCAGTGGGTTTGACGACGAACATGTAGTGAGGACCAGCAAACAAGAGCGTACAGGTCACAGTGGTGGGTAGTGTATGGGGCTTTGGAGACAAAACGGATGGCACTATGATAGACTACATCCAATTTGCTGAGTAGAGTGTTGGAGGCTATTTTGTAAATGACATCTCGAAGTCAAGGATCGGTAGGATAGTCAGTTTTACGAGGGCATGTTTGGCAGCATGAGTGAAGGAGGCTTTGTTGCGAAATAGGAAGCCGATTCTAGATTTAACTTTGGATTGGAGATTCTTTATGTGAGTCTGGAAGGAGAGTTTACAGTCTAACCAGACACCTAGATATTTGTAGTTGTCCACATACTCTAGGTCAGACCCGTTGAGAGTGGTGATTCTAGTCGGGTGGGCGGGTGCCAGCAGCGTTCGATTGAAAAGCATGCATTTAGTTTTACTAGTGTTTAAGAGCAGTTGGAGGCTACTGAAGGAGTGTTGTATGGCATTGAAGCTCGTTTGGAGGTTTGTTAACACAGTGTCCAATGAAGGGCCAGATGTATACAAAATGGTGTCGTCTGCGTAGAGGTGGATCTGAGAGTCACCAGCAGCAAGAGCGACATCATTGATATACATGGAGAAAAGTGTCGGCCCAAGAATTGAACCCTGTGGCACCCCCATAGAGACTGCCATAGGTCCAGACAACAGGCCCTCCGATTTGACACACTGAACTCTATCTGAGAAGTAGTTGGTGAACCAGGCGAGGCAGTCATTTGAGAAACCAAGGCTATTTAGTCTGCCAATAAGAATGCGGTGGTTGACAGAGTCGAAAGCCTTGGCCAGGTCGATGAAGACGGCTGCACAGTACTGTCTATTATCAATCGCGGTTATAATATCGTTTAGGACCTTGAGCGTGGCTGAAGTGCACCCATGACCAGCTCGGAAACCGGATTGCATAGCGGAGAAGGTTTGTTAACTTGGCTTTCAAAAACTTTCGAAAGGCAGGGCAGGATGGATATAGGTCTGTAGCAGTTTGGATCTAGAGTGTCACCCCCTTTGAAGAGGGGGATGACCGCGACAGCTTTCCAATCTCTGGGGATCTCAGACGTTATGAAAGAGAGGTTGAACAGACTAGTAATAGGGGTTGCGACAATTTCGGCGGCTAGTTTTAGAAAGAAAGGGTCCATATTGTCTAGCCCAGCTGATTTGTAGGGGTCCAGATTTTGCAGCTCTTTCAGAACATCAGCTGTCTGAATTTGTGTGAAGGAGAAGCGGGGGGGGCATGGGCAAGTTGCAGCGGAGGGTGCAGAGTTGGTGGCCGGGGTAGTGGTAGCCAGATGGAAAGAATGGCCAGCCGTAGCAAAATGCTTGTTGAAATTCTCGATTATTGTAGATTTATCGGTGGTGATAGTGTTTCCTAGCCTCAGTGCAGTGGGCAACTGGGAGGAAGTGCTCTTATTCTCCATGGACTTTACAGTGTCCCAAAACTTTTTGGAGTTAGTGCTACAGGATGCACATTTCTGTTTGAAAAAGTTAGCCTTTGCTTTCCTGACTGCTTGTGTATATTGGTTCCTAACATCCCTGAAAAGTTGCATATCGCGGGGGCTATTTGATGCTAATGCAGTACGCCACAGGATGTTTTTGTGCTGGTCAAGGGCTGTCAAGTCTGAGGAGAACCAGGGGCTATATCGTTTCTTAGTTCTGTATTTTTTGAATGGGGCATGTTTATTTAAGATTGAGAGGAAATTACTTTTAAGGAACAACCAGGCATCCTCTACTGACGAAATGAGATCTATATCCATCCAGGATACCTGGGCCAGGTCAATTAGGAAGGCCTGCTCGCTAAAGTGTTTTAGGGAGCGTTTGACAGTGATGAGGGGTGGTCGTTTGACCGCGGACCCGTTACGGACGCAGGCAATAAGGCAGTGATCGCTGAGATCCTGGTTGAAGACAGCTGAGGTGTATTTAGAGGGTATGTTAGTCAGGATGATATATATGAGGGTACCCATGTTTACGGATTTAGGGTTGTACCTGGTAGGTTCGTTGATAATTTGCGTGAGATTGAGGGCATCTAGTTTGGATTGTAGGATGGCCGGGGTATTAAGCATATCCCAATTTAGGTCACCAAGCAGTACGAACTCTGAGGATAAATGGGGGGCAATCAATTCACATATGGTGTCCAGGGCACAGCTGGGGGGCTGAGGGGGTCTGTAGCAAGCGGCAACAGTGAGAGACTTATTTCTGGAAAGGTGGATTTTTAGAAGTAGAAGCTCAAACTGTTTGGGCACAGACCTGGATGGTATGATAGAGCTCTGCAGGCTATCTCTACAGTAGATTGCAACTCCACCCCCTTTGGCAGTTCTATCTAGACGGAAAATGTTATAGTTGGGGATGGACATTTCAGAATTTTTGGTGGCCTTCCTGAGCCAGGATTCAGACACTGCTAAAACATCAGGGTTGGCGGAGTATGCTAACGCAGTGAATAACTCAAACTTAGGAAGTAGACTTCTGATATTTACGTGCAAGAAACCAAGACTTTTGCGATTACAGAAGTCAGCAAATGATAGCGCCTGGGGAGTAGGAGTGATACTGAGGGCTGCAGGGCCTGGGTTAGCCTCTACATCACCAGAGGAACAGAGGAGGACTAGAATAAGGATACGGCTAAAGGCTTTAAGAACTGGTCTTCTAGTGCGTTGGGTACATAGAATAAAGGGGCAGATTTCCGGGCGTTGTAGAAAAGATTCAGGGCATTATGTACAGACAAGGATATGTAAGGATATGAGTAAAGTGGAGGTAAACCTAAGCGTTGGGTAACAATGAAAGAGATAGCATCACTGGAGGCACCAATGGAGTCGGTCTCCGTGTGTATGGGGGGTGGGACAAAGGAGCTATCTAAGGCAGGTTTAGCTGGGCTGGGGGATCTACAGTGAAATAGTACAATTAGAAATAACCGAAACAACAATAAGCTAACCATGTTTGGGCTGAGGCTAAACATAAACAGGATGTAGTACCGTAAAAGGAACAGTCCAGCAGACATCAGCTGTATAGCTGAGTTATCATAAGGTCCGGTGAACAGCAATAGGATAGTTCGGAGGCCGCTAAAGCACTAGCGAGTAAGAGGCCACGGCTAGCGTGTGCTAGCGGGCCGGGGCTAGCAGATGGAATCTTCGTGGTCGACGTCGTAACCACATCAGACGATTTCTTCGGCAGACCAGTCGTGTAGGATCGGCGGGGCTCCGTGTCAACACTAGGTGGTCCCGTCCGGTTGACAGAGAGGTAGATAGCCGGGAGATGGGCCTAGCTCAGGATGATTAGCCAGACCACAGCGTCCATTTTGTTGCAGCTAGCTGGTAGCGATGAATCCGGAGTTAAAGGTCCAGTGATTCAGTGATTCTGGCAGAAAAACTGATATGTTCTGGGTCGATAACGCGCTGTGCAGACTGGCCGAATAATAGTCCAGACTAGAGCTGGCTGGTGAGTGGTGCAGGCCACGGACAATGGTGAAAAACCGCTAACGGTAGCTGATAGCAAGTAGCTAGTTAGCTGGCTACTCCCGTCCGGTAGACCTAGAGGTAGATATGAGCCTGGATCTAGGCTAGCTCGAGGCTAACTGGTGCTTGCATCGGGGGCAGTGGTGATTAGCCAGACAGCAACATCCATTCGGTTGCGGCTAGCTAGTTGCGATCCGGTGATTAATGTCCAGTGATTAAATTAATCCCGCAGAAAAAAAATCCAATGTTCTGGGTGAAATACCGCTAACTGTGGCTAATAGCAAGTAGCTAGTTAGCTGGCTAGCTAGTTTCAACTGGAGATTCTAGATAAAAGGTAAGTCAATAATAGAATCCGTTCCACATTGAGTGAGGCGGGTTGCAGGAAAGTATATTTTGTAGAATGATGAAAAGTCTGATAGGGAAATATGTACGAAAAAATAAAATAAAAAAACAGGGTATTTACAGGCTATTTACAGACACATGACAAAAACAGAACTGCACTACTACGCCATCTTGGATTCTTTGTTGAAAAGATGGGGAGAGGTCTGTCTGTGATAAAGAGAAGCTCAGCATTCTTAACACCACACTCAACCAAACAAGTCCTGCAAGCTCTAGTTTTATCATATCTTGACTAGTGCCCAGTGATCTGGTCAGGTGCTGCAAAGAAGGACATAGGAATGCTGTAGCTGGCTCAGAACAGAACAGCACGTCTTGCCCTGCAATGTTCACAGAGAGCTAATGTCAACTAAATGCATGTAGATCTCTCCTGGCTTAAAGTATAGGAGAGGTTGACTGCATCACTTCTCGTTTTTGTAAGAAATATTATAATGTGTTGACAAAAAATTGTCTATGCAATTAACTAATATACAGCTCTGACAGACATGCGTATCCCATGAGACAAATTAAAAGCAATGAACAATAATATACTGTATATAGAGCCATGATCACATAGAACTCTCTGCCATCTCTAATCACTCAAGCTAACAGCAATTAAAACAATTAAATAATAATAATAATAATTAAAACAGCACATCACAGCACAACGCCTTTCCCCTTTCTAACCTAAATAGCTTGTTGTATCCAGTCCTGTCCCTCCCAAGCACATCTGTTGTTTGGGTTAAATGTAAGATGTACCCTCGGCATTAGGATATCAGTGCCTGCTTGGAGAAATAATGACCAAACTCTGATGTATGGGACCTTGTTCATTTTATAAATGGCTCCACCCCAGTGTGACTGTACATTTTTATGAACTGTTTCACCGAGTTACACTTCACTGTAAAGAGAACCCACGGTGGGAAAAAAAGTATTTGATCCCCTGCTGATTTTGTACGTTTGCCCACTGACAACGAAATGATCAGTCTATCATTTTAATGGTAGGTTTATTTGAACAGTGAGAGACAGAATAACAACAACAAAATCCAGAAAAACACATGTCAAAAATGTTATAAATTGATTTGCATTTTAATGAGGGGAATAAGTACAGTATTTGACCCCCTCTCAATCAGAAAGATTTCTGGCTCCCAGGTGTCTTTTATACAGGTAACGAGCTGAGATTAGGAGCACACTCTTAAAGGGAGTGCTCCTTATCTCAGTTTGTTACCTGTATAAAAGACACCTTTCCACAGAAGCAATCAATCAATCAGATTCCAAACTCTCCACAATGGCCAAGACCAAAGAGCTCTCCAAGGATGTCAGGAACAAGATTGTAGACCTACACAAGGCTGGAATGGGCTACAAGACCATCGCCAAGCAGCTTGGTGAGAAGGTGACAATAGTTGGTGCGATTATTCGCAAATGGAAGAAACACAAAATAACTGTCAATCTCCCTCGGCCTGGGGCTCCATGCAAGATCTCACCTCGTGGAGTTGCAATGATCATGAGAACGGTGAGCAATCAGCCCAGAACTACACAGGAGGATCTTGTCAATGATCTGAAGGCAGCTGGGACCATAGTCACCAAGAAAACAATTGGTAACACACTACGCCGTGAAGGACTGAAATCCTGCAGTGCCCGCAAGGTCCCCCTGCTCAAGAAAGCACATATACATGCCCATCTGAAGTTAGCCAATGAACATCTGAATGATTCAGAGGAGAACTGGGTGAAAGTGTTGTGGTCAGATGAGACCAAAATGGAGCTCTTTGGCATCAACTCAACTCGCCGTGTTTGGAGGAGGAGGAATGCTGCCTATGACCCCAAGAACACCATCCCCACAGTCAAACATGGAGGTGGAAACATTATGCTTTGGGGGTGTTTTTCTGCTAAGGGGACAGGACAACTTCACCGCATCAAAGGGACGATGGACGGGGCCATGTACCGTCAAATCTTGGGTGAGAACCTCCTTCCCTCAGCTAGGGCATTGAAAATGGGTCGTGGATGGGTATTCCAGCATGACAATGACCCAAAACACACGGCCAAGGCAACAAAGGAGTGGCTCAAGAAGAGGCACATTAAGGTCCTGGAGTTGCCTAGCCAGTCTCCAGACCTTAATTCCATAGAAATTCTGTTGGTTCGAGTTGCCAAACATCAGCCTCGAAATCTTAATGACTTGGAGAAGATCTGCAAAGAGGAATGGGACAAAATCCCTCCTGAGATATGTGCAAACCTGGTGGCCAACTACAAGAAACGTCTGACCTCTGTGATTGCCAACAAGGGTTTTGCCACCAAGTACTAGGTCATGTTTTGCAGAGGGGTCAAATACTTATTTCCCTCATTAAAATGCAAATCAATTTATAACATTTTTGACATGTGTTTTTCTGAATTTTGTTGTTGTTATTCTGTCTCTCACTGTTCAAATAAACCTACCATTAAAATTATAGACTGATCATTTCTTTGTCAGTGGGCAAACGTACAAAATCAGCAGGGGATCAAATACTTTTTTTCCTCACTGTATATGAGCTGGAGGTGAAGGACTTTGGTGAAGCCCCATCCATTGAATTGTTCTGGTCATTTATAAATTGAACAGGAGAGAAGGACGTTACAATAAGCTCCATCTGATATATTTTACTGTTCCTTTTATGAACTGAACAGGAGTGAAGGACCTTTGGTGAAAGTCCGTCTGAAGCAAATGTTTGGTATACTCAGCGTATTTCAGACACTTTCACTATCCTGCTTATATGTCATAAACAAAACAGTGCATCAGACGGAGTTTCACCAAAGTTACTTCCCTCCTGTTCACTTCTTAAAAGGAACAGAACAATTCATATGATGCGGCTTCACGTACTGTCCTTCACTCCCGTTCAGTTCATAAAGGAGCAGAACAATTCACTTCAGAAAGTATTCACAGACCTTTTTCTACATTTTGTTGTGTTACAGCCTGAATTTAAAATGGATTCCATTGAGATGTTTTGTCACTGGCCTACAAACACTACCCCATAATGTGAAAGTGGAGTTACGTTTTTCAAAAGGTTTACAAATTAATAAAAAAATGTAAAGTTGAAGTGTCTTGAGTCAAAGTATTCAACCACTTTGTTATCGCAAGCCTAAATAAGTTCAGGAAAAAATTATTTTTTAACAAGTCACATAATAAGTTGCATGGACTGACTCAATAATAGTGTGTAACATGATTTTTGAATGATTATGTCATCTCTGTACCCCACACATACAATTATCTATAAGGTCCCTCAGTCGAGCAGTGAATTTCAAACACAGATTCAACCACAAGACCAGGGATGTTTTCCAATGCCTCTTCACACTGGTAGATGGGTCAAAATAAAAACAGTATACATTGAATATCCCTTTGAGCATGATGAAGTTATTAATTACACTTTGGATGGTGTATCCATACACCCAGTCAGTACAAAGAT
Source organism: Coregonus clupeaformis (assembly GCF_020615455.1). Lineage (NCBI taxonomy): Eukaryota > Metazoa > Chordata > Actinopteri > Salmoniformes > Salmonidae > Coregonus > Coregonus clupeaformis. The sequence continues at coordinate 1,828,839 of NC_059209.1, forward strand.
AAAGGGGTCTTTCCTAACTCCGTTGCCGGAGAGGAAGGAAACCGCTCAGGGATTTCACCATGAGGCCAATGGTGACTTTAAAACAGTTACAGAGTTTAATGGCTGTGTTAGGAGAAAACTGAGGATGGATCAACAACATTGAAGTTACACCACAATACTAACCTAAATGGCAGAGTGAAAAGAAGGAAATGTGTACAGAATAAAAATATTCCAAAACATGCATCCTGTTTGCAATAAGACACTAAAGTGATACTGCAATTAATGTGGCAAAGAAATTAACTTTTTGTCCGGAATACAAAGCATTATGTTTGGGGCAAATCCAACACATTACTGAGTACGACTCTTCATATTTTCAAGCATGGTGGTGGCTGCATCATGTTATGGATAAGCTCATCATTGGCAAGGACTAGGGAATATTTTTCAGGATAAAAAATAAACCTAATGGAGCTAAGCACAGGCAAAATCCTAGACGAAAACCTGGTTCACCTTTCACCAGGACAATAACCTAAAACACAAGGCCAAATTTATACTGGAGTTGCTTACCAGGAAGACGGTGAATGTTCCTGAGTGTCTGAGTTAGTTTTGATTTAAATATACTTGAAGTTCTATGGCAAGGGTTGAAAATGGTTGTCTAGCAATGTTCAACAACCAATTAGAGCTTGAAGAATAATGTTTAAAATGTTGCACAATCCAGGTGTGGAAAGCTCTTAGAGACTTTCCCAGAAAGACTCACAGCTGAAATTGCTGCCAAAGATTCTACTAACAAAGTATTGATTCAGGGGTGTGAATACTTATGTACATGAGATTTCTGTATTTCATTTTCAATACATTTGCAAAAATGTCTAAGAACATATTCTCACTTTGTCCTTGTGGGGTATTGTGTGTAAATGGCTGAGAAAAAATGAAAAAGTTATCCATTTTGAATTCAGGCTGGAACACAACAACATGTGGAATAAGTCAAGGGGTATGAACACTTTCTGAAGGCACTGTACACATGTAGACGGAAGATAGAGAAAAGCTGACCTCCGATTTTTTATTTGGCATGCCTTTGAAGCGTACATTAGGGGAATGATCATCTCATACTCGTCAGAAGTTAAATCTGAGTTAGAAATATAAATCATAGGAAATAAATCACAGTTTTAGAAAAAGCCCATAAAATGTACAAGTTAAGAATTAAATAAATGTTTTGAATTTAAGCAAGAATATGATATTTTCCTTTTGAAGAGAGCCAACAACTACAGGTTAAACTCAAATAAAGCATACTACTTAATGGGAAAAAAATATCTCGCAGCCCTAACAAAACAAATACACACCAAACCAAACTCAAAAGATAAAGATAGATGTGTTAATTAGAAACAACGCAATTAATTACCATTTTAAAAGGTTCTATGAACATCTATATTAATCTGAATTAAACATCAGGACTGATCCTACAGCCTTCTTAGACTCAACAACCCTGAAGCAGTTATCAGTAGACAAAAAATAATCACTAAAAACCGAGATCACCCAAAAATAAATATTAGACACTGTTAAAACATTTGCACTGAGAAAAGCACCAGGAATGGACGGCTTTCCCATCTAATTCTATTTAACATTTTGGGACAAAATAGCTCCCCTATTTACACAAATGACAACACACATCATTCAATTCAGTGATTCCTAGTTCCATGTATCACAGTTATTTCAGTTATATTAAAACCAGTAAAATCTGGAGAGTCCCCTGTTGATTACAGACCCATACGTTTAATAAATTGTTACAATAAAATAATAACAAACCTAAAAAAAATCCTACGTTTTACCAAACATATCAATCAAACAGGGTTTGTTAAAAATAGACCCTTTCAAACAAATACATGAACATGTTTCAGTTTAATACAATACGCTAATAAACAAGATATAGATGTATTATTAATGGCTGATGCCGAAAAGGCTTTCAACCATCTTCATTGGCCTTTTCTATTCAAAATGTTGGACGCTTTCAACTTTCCAGCTCAAATAATACATTTAATAAAAATATTATATAAATGTCCTAAAGCAAAAATGTACATAAATAATACATTATCGGATTAAATTGCTTTAGAAAGTGGGCACAAGACAGGGATATCCTCTCTCCCTCCTGTTTGCACTGGCAATTGAACTACTTGCAGAAAGAATTAGACTGGACCCAAACGTAACAGGTATCAGTATTGGTAAACATGAATATAAACCGAACTTATTTGCAAACAATCTCCTGATTATACCTGACCAATATTATAGATATATTTTGTACAATTTTAATTGAAAACAATCACAGTAAGGTACTTAAAAGTTCCAATGCAGCCATTTTTATCACTATATAAAATCATTTCTGGATAACAATTAAGTACCTTACTGTGATTGTTTTCAATTAAAATGGTCAAAAAGAAACAAAAATAGCTTCCTAGCAAAGATACAGTGAGGGAAAAAAGTATTTGATCCCCTGCTGATTTTGTACGTTTGCCCACTGACAAAGAAATGATCAGTCTATAATTTTAATGGTAGGTTTATTTGAACAGTGAGAGACAGAATAACAACAAAAAATCCAGAAAAACGCATGTCAGAAATGTTATTCAGATGTTCATTGGCAAACTTCAGACGGCCCTGTATATGTCCTTTCTTGAGCAGGGGGACCTTGCGGGCACTGCAGGATTTCAGTCCTTCACGGCGTAGTGTGTTACCAATTGTTTTCTTGGTGACTATGGTCCCAGCTGCCTTGAGATCATTGACAAGATCCTCCCGGGTAGTTCTGGGCTGATTCCTCACCGTTCTCATGATCATTGCAACTCCACGAGGTGAGATCTTGCATGGACCCCCAGGCCGAGGGAGATTGACAGTTATTTTGTGTTTCTTCCATTTGCGAATAATTACATTTTACATTTTACATTTTAGTCATTTAGCAGATGCTCTTATCCAGAGCGACTTACAGAATAATCGCACCAACTGTTTAGGGATGGTCTTGTAGCCCATTCCAGCCTTGTGTAGGTCTACAATCTTGTCCCTGACATCCTTGGAGAGCTCTTTGGTCTTGCCCATGGTGGAGAGTTTGGAATCTGATTGATTGATTGCTTCTGTGGACAGGTGTCTTTTATACAGGTAACAAGCTGAGATTAGGAGCACTCCCTTTAAGAGTGTGCTCCTAATCTCAGCTCGTTACCTGTATAAAAGAAACCTGGGAGCCATACATCTTTCTGATTGAGAGGGGGTCAAATACTTATTTCCCTAATTAAAATGCAAATCAATTTATTACATTTTTGAAATGCGTTTTTCTTGATTTTTTTTGTTATTCTGTCTCTCACTGTTCAAATAAACCTTCCATTAAAATTATAGATTGATAATTTCTTTGTCAGTGGGCAAACGTACAAAATCAGCAGGGGATCAAAAACTTTTTTCCCTCACTGTAGATGGGGTATACAGAAGGTAGCCCTATTTGGTAAAAGACCACGTCCATATTATGGCAAGAACAAGTGAAGTAAGCATAGAGAAATGACAGTCCATCATTACTTTAATACATGAAGGTCAGTCAATCTGGAAAGTTTCTTCAAGTGCAGTCGCAAAAACCATCAAGCACTATGATAAAACTGGCTCTCATGAGGACCGCCACAGGAAAGGAATACCCAGAGTTACATCTGCTGCAGAGGATATGTTCATTAGAGGTAACTGCACCTCAGATTGCAGCCCAAATAAATGTTTCACAGAGATCAAGTAAAAGACACATCTCAACATCAACTGTTCAGATGGGACTGTGTGAATCAGGCCTTCATGGTCGAATTGCTGCAAAGAAACCACTACTAAAGGACACCAATAATAAGAAGAGACTTGTTTGGGCCGAGTAGGTGAACGGATGATCTCCGCATGTGTGGTTCCCACCGTGAAGCATGGAGGAGGAGGTGTTATGGTGTGGGGGTGCTTTGCTGGTGATACTGTCAGTGATTTATTTAATATTCAAGGCCCACTTAAACAGCATGGCTACCACAGCACAGATGTAACTGCTGACGTGTATGAGATGATCATTCCCCTAATGTACGCTTTAAAAGCATCCCAAATTATAAATCGGAGGTCAGCTTTTCTCTATCCTCCATCTACATTTGTACAGTGCCTTCAGAAAATATTCATACCCCTTGACTTATTCCACATGTTGTTGTGTTACCGCCTGAATTCAAAATTGATAACTTTTTATTTTTTTCTCAGCCATACCCCATAATGACAAAGTGAAAATATGTTTTTAGACATTTTTGCATATGTATTGAAAATGAAATACAGATGTCTCATTTACATAAGTATTCACACACCTGAATCAATACTTTGTTAGTAGAATCTTTGGCAGCGATTGCAGCTGTGAGTCTTTCTGGGTAAGTCTCTAAGAGCTTTCCACACCTGGATTGTGCAACACTTTTACCATTATTCTTCAAGCTCTAATTGGTTGTTGATCATTGCTAGACAACCTTTTTCAGGCCTTGCCATAGAATTTCAAGTAGATTTAAGTCAAAACTAACTCGGACACTCAGGAACATTCACAGTATAGATTTGGCCTTGTGTTTTATGTTATTGTTCTGGTGAAAGGTGAATTCATCTCCCAGTGTCTGGTGGAAAGCAGACTGAACCAGGTTTTCCTCTAGGATTTTGCCTGTGCTTAGCTCCATTAGGTTTCTTTTTTATCCTGAAAAAACCTCCCTAGTCCTTGCCGATGATGAGCATATCCATAACATGATGCAGCCACCACCATGCTTGAAAATATGAAGAGTCGTACTCAGTGATGTTTTGGATTTGCCCCAAACATAATGCTTTGTATTCCGGACAAAAACGTAATTTCTTTGCCACATTTATTGCAGTTTCACTTTAGTGTCTTATTGCATGTTTTGGAACATTTTTATTCTGTACACACTTCCTTCTTTTCACTCTGTCATTTAGGTTAGTATTTTGGTGTAACTTCAATGTTGTTGATCCATCCTCAGTTTTCTCCTAACACAGCCATTAAACTCTGTAACTGTTTTAAAGTCACCATTGGCCTCATGGTGAAATCCCTGAGCGGTTTCCTTCCTCTTCGGCAACGGAGTTAGGAAAGACGCCTTTATCTTTGTAGTGACTGGGTGTATTGATACACCATCCGATCTGGTTTGCGCTTAGTGGGACTATAATTTGTTATTCAGCAGGACAATGACTAAAAACACACCTCCAGGCTTTGTAAGGGCTATTTGACCAAGAAGAATAGTGATGGAGTACTGCATCAGATGACCTGGTCTCCACAATCACCCGACCTCAACCCAATTGAGATGGTTTGGGATGAGTTGGACCGCAGAGTGAACGAAATTCAGCCAAGAAGTGCTCAACATATGTGGGAACTCCTTCAAGACTGTTGGAAAAGCATTCCTCATGAAGCTGGTTGAGAGAATGCCAAGAGTGTGCAAAGCTGTTATCAAGGCAAAGGGTGGCTACTAAAATATCAAATATACTTTTATTTGTTTAACACCTTTTTGGATACTACATGATTCCATATGTGTTATTTCATCGTTTTGATGTGTTCACTATTATTTTACAATGTTGAAAATAGTAAAAATTAAGAAAAATCCTTGAATGAGTAGGTGTGTCCAAACTTTTGACTGGTACTGTATATATAAAACACACACAGGAAAATCATGTTTTTAACTGCAATGGACTTTTAATTGTTAGCCAGAAATTATTTGATATTGAGGTAAAAAAACGGATTCATTGGACCTTTTAATGTTTAACATTGTTTTATGTATTTAACAATTTGCGATTTTAGCCCACTTTAGCAGGCATTTTTGAGCACAGTGCTCATTCCTCTATCAGTAACTGGAGGTAGAGCCTTTAAGAATTACAAGATGCTTCATTAAGCCTTCCGCATGCTTCGGTTTGCCTGGCGTCTAGCCGAGTGCGAACTGAATGAGTGTGCTCGCATTCTCCCTTAAAAGACCATTGCTTGAAAAACTAGAAAAAGCAGCAATAGTACTGTTTGTCCATCTAACTAATATGTTTGGTTCAGTATTTCTCAAGTTAAAAAATGTGCATGGAAACTTTTAGTCTCTCGTTGAATGACAACAAACACTTCATTGAAGAATCCCTACTGCTGACTAATCACAGACCAATCATAGACCTCGACTACCGACTTAGGCTACCGGCATCCGACTTTGGTTTACCTCGAGAAAACATTTTATTTGCACGAACAGCCAAAAACACCCCTGCCGAAGAACAAAATGAACAAAAACGTCACAAAATGTCATAATATATGGATGAACTGTTCCAAACTGTTTCAGATGGTGTTATGATGATTTGTGATACAAGATTAATTAATGTATGAAGCTGTATGTGGACAGAGAACAAGGACACATCATGTGTTATTGGTGTCACGAGTGAGGAACAGAAGGTCAGTGTGCCAAGATAGATTGGGGGCCACTGTTGCTAATCTTAGGATGGGTGCGTGATGGAATGGCCTGGCTAGGGTGCCACATGATACCAAGTAGGTGGATGATATGGTGGTGGATGAGTGACACTCAATGAGGGTTAGTAGCAACTGTGTGGGATAAAAGTAGATTGGAAGGGCATTATATAAACTGAGAGATTTTGTATGGAAGTCATTCAGATGGCAGGAGGCTATGTCCGTACCCCCTGTCATTGAATCCAATATTAAATGATGACTGAAACCAATCTCCATCTGTGTAACATACTCTCTTGCATTCTGAACTTCTCAATACCAGAAACTCATCATAACAGATGGGAAGTATGCGGATGTCTTTAGCCGCTGGCATTAACCTTTTCATGTGTGAGTTCCAAATATCTCTAACGGTCGCCACAAGCATGAGTTTTTTTACACGCTTGATGTCAGAATGCACTCACTGTTCCAAAATGTGATTGTTATGCAACAGGACAGTTAACCCACACTGCCGTCAAACCATGGCACGCTGCCTGCTAATTATCTATGGGCTATGTTTCAACTTCTCAATTTTCTAACAAGTTTTATTTTCAACAACAGTTTGAACTGAGGTGTGTTCTGCCTCCTCATTAATTCACATAAGAAGTAGCCCATTTTACTGTTGCGGACAATTTATGTTTGAAGCTTTACTGAGCCAGACAAACTTCTGTCTTCAACGAGAGCCCAAGCACTTCCCCAGTGTTTCCCCAGATCAAGTATGAAGACATTGCACATCTGTAGTCAGAACAGGCCTTGCACAAACTTTTCCACTGGTACTTTTTCTGTCTGGCTTCCACATTGCCTTCATTGTTGTTTTACTTAGAAATAATAACTTTGGACATGTGTGCGTTCCTATCAAAGTAAATACCTTATTTTCTGTATAGGGCATTGCCATTTCTACTATAGAATACTGTATTTATGGAGCATAATGTATTTACTGTTTTATTCACGTTTTCAAGTACTAGTGACATATCATGCATTCCGATTCTTGCATAGATTGTAATGGACACATGATGTGTGTAAAATACGTTTTTGAAGGTTGTACTGATTATGATGAGCTAATGCTAAGCAATTTTCCAGCTATGTGTGTCGCCATTGTTGTTGAAATCATACAATGCATTCTGGTTGTCACGAAAGTGTCTGTCAGACCAAAGATGTTATAACATTTACATTTTAGTCATTTAGCAGACACTTATCAAGAGCGACTTACAGTTAGTGAGTGCATACATTATTTATTTATTTTATTTATTTTCATACTATATAACAAGGGATAGTTCACTCGACTGAGTTATGGTGCTTTCAAGACAACTGGGAATTCCCAAGTTGGAATTCCGAGTTAGATGACCGTTCAAAAAGATTTTCCCCAGTCGGAGATCGTTTTTCACTAGTTCCCAGTTGTCTTGAATGTACTGAAGTGGAAGTCTGAGATTTCCAAGTTCCCAGTCCCCAGTTGTTTTGAACGTGGCATTAGATTGTAACTATGGGTTGCCAGCTCAGGGGTATATCTTTATTTAGCGTAGCAACTTCTCCTGTGGTTGCCCCCCATTTATTGATAAATCCCCCATCATATTAATATTTCCTGCATCATATCCCCCCACGATACCTTCCTTGATTTCTACCCCCCATCAACTAAACAAAAAATAAAACAAAAAATTATGAACCCCCCCACAAACCCCCCTAAAATGGTTTCATCCCTGTTTAGCTTTCGCGCCACGGTTACGCTTGGAAGTAGGCTTGTATTTGAGGTGATGATGTGTGAGGTGATATTTTATTTGCTTGTGATTTTTCAAAAACGGTAAACAATTTGTCAAGTCATGTGCTCCGGTTCTTGTATACACTGTAACACTTAGTTCGAAGATTAATATGCTGAAAAGTAGCCAAACTAAGTTAATATTTTTCGGGCAATGGGCGCAGCCATCTTTGACTTTGACATTGTTTATTTGCATCTTTTAGTGAATGGCAACATAAACAAACATGGCTGCCATCATAAAGAATTTAGCTGCTGTTAGCTTTGCTGACACGCATCTCTTTTTTAAACAATACTGTACTACATTTCTCCCTTGTGCTCACCAGAGATGTGGTACATTGTAAACAAGTCTAGCTGTTAGGTCGCTAATTTATGTTTTGTCAGCGCAACCTGTTATTTAGACTGGTTTATGGAATGAGTTTGGCTGTGGATGTGTTCCGTGTGATGTTTAGATGATGAAGTTCGCATTTACCTTTTACAATAAAAGGTGAAATTGAGGAATAAAGTTGTGAAGACCTTTATTTCCCAGCAGTACAAAACATTGTTTAGATGCTTTTTAGACAACAATGCTATTTAGAAGCGTTTGTAGCATCAAATGTTCTGTTGCTGTCACGCTCGTTATAATGATTGGACCAAGGCGCAGCGTGATATGCGTACATCTTTTTAATAGTGTACTGGCAACACGATACAAAATACAAAACAACCAAACGAAACGTGAAGTCCTCGGTTAACAACACAAACCAACACGGAACAAGATCCCACAAAACACAAGTGCACAACAGGCTGCCTATGTATGGTTCCCAATCAGAGACAACAAGCAACAGCTGATTCTCGTTGTCTCTGATTGAGAACCACCCCGGCCAACATAGAAACACATAACCTAGAACAGAACATAGAAAACGAAACATAGACACTACACAAAGAAACTAACACCCTGGCTCAACATACAAGAGTCCCCAGAGCCAGGGTGTGACAGTTGCTACTGTTCCAATCACATATGTGTGATGGTACACTGCAGGGACCAGTCAACAATGATTACAGATATGTGATCGTATGCGTCAATGGGTTATGAGTGGTGCACATGAAGTTAAAACAGTGTTGATAGGGGACAGAATGCGATCAAATAATTTGCATACACATTACTCTTACAGAATTTCCATGTGGGCAAGGATATTGGAAATGTTATCAACTCCTACTGGATAACATCTTGTTTTTGACCCCCTCTTCAATTTTTGCGGTAATGCTGCAATCAGTTGGTTGTAATTTTGTATAAAGCAGACGTTTCCATACATTTTTGTTAGTTGCATGTGTGACATAACTCCACCAGTCCTATTTCTGATATCATTAACAAAGATTATACAAATTTTTTGACGCAGGTGGTAAATATAAAGATCCAACAAAAGAAATAAAGGAACTAACAGTACTGATAGATAACAATATAAACTGTACCATAGAGGCGCAGAATAATTTAGTGGAAAAACTAAAATAACAGGAGGAACTTATGCAAGAAAGATGAAGTGTAATATATTATAAAAAATTAAGCGTACTGAATGGAATATGGGGAAAATTATTTGTAAATCTTCAACATAGAAATGCTACCAAAAAGAATTTACAGAAACTTGTTACAAATGATGGAGTCATCGATGATTAACCAAACAATATTTTGAAAGGTGAAGCAAATTACTTTAAGGATGTGTTTTCATTTCAGTCTCCTCCATCTCCACTAACTGAAGGTAATTGTAAGGATTTTTAACAGCTGTACAGAAAGACCCATGTAATGGCCAAATTACAGAGGAGGAACTTCTTGATGCAATTAAAGCCTTTACGTCCGGGAAAACCAATCAAACCTTTTTCCATGTACTCAGATGTCCATTATTAGCATGTTTTAACCACTCCTATAAAAATGGTGGACTATCAGATACTCTGCAAGAAGGTCTGATTTCACAGTTACTGATGTAGGACCCATGTGGTAAATATAAAAGATCCAGTCCACATAAGAAACTGGAGGCCTCTTACACTTCATTGTTGTGATGCAAAAATTCTAGCAAAATGCAAAGAAAAGTATTGTCGGATATTATTCATCCTAATCAGACAGGTTTTTTACATGGACAATACATTGGAGATAATATAAGACTGAAAACATTAGAACACTATGAAAAATTTGGGAAACCGGGCCTAGTAGTCATAGCTGATTTTGAGGCCTTTGATAAAGTACGACTAGAATTTACAGTCATCAAAACTCATTTTTCAACCACTCCACAACTTTCTTGTTAACAAACTATCGTTTTGGAAAGTCGGTTAGGACAGCTACTTTGTGCATGACACAAGTAATTTTTCCAACAATTGTTTACAGAAAGATATTTGCACACAGCTGTCATACCGCTCAGGAAGGAGACGCGTTTTGTCTCCTAGAGATGAACGTACTTCGGTGCGAAAAGTGCAAATCAATCCCAGAACAACAGCAAAGGACCTTGTGAAGATGCTGGAGGAAACAGGTACAAAAGTATCTATAGCCACAGTAAAACGAGTCCTATATTGACATAACCTGAATGGCCGCTCAGCAAGGAAGAAGACACTGCTACAAAACCACCTTAAAAAAGACAGACTACGGTTTGCAAATGCACATGGGGACAAAGATCGTACTTTTTGGAGAAATGTCCTCTGGTCTGATGAAACAAAAATAGAACTGTTTGGCCATAATGACCATCGTTATGTTTGGAGGAAAAAGGGGAAAGCTTGCACGCCGAAGAACACCATCCCAACCGTGAAGCACGGGGGTTGCAGCATCATGCTGTGGGGTGCTTTGCTGCAGGAGGGACTGGTGCACTTCACAAAATAGATGGCATCATGAGGAAGGAGAATTATGTCAGGAAGTTAAAGCTTGGTCGCAAATAGGTCTTCCAAATGGACAATGACCCCAAGCATACTTCCAAAGTTGTGGCAAAATGGCTTAAGGACAACAAAGTCAAGGTATTGGAGTGGCCATCACAAAGCCCTGACCTCAATCCTATAGAAACGTTTGACCCAAGTTAAACAATTTAAAAGCAATGCTACCAAATACTAATTGAGTGTATGTAAACTTCTGACCCAATGGGAATGTGATGAAATAAATAAAAGCTGAAATAAATAATTCTCTCTACTATTATTCTGACATTTCACATTCTTAAAATGAAGTGGTGATCCTAACTGACCTAAGACTAGGATTAAATGTCATGAATTGTGAAAAACTGAGTTTAAATGTATTTGGCTAAGGTGTATGTAGACTTCCGACTTCAACTGTATATATAAATGCCTGGACTATTTTAATTTTGGAGAATCTCTTATACAATGGGTTAAAGTTATGTATAGTAACCCCAGTTGTAAAAGAGTAATTAATGGCTACTTCTCAAAGTATTAAACCTTCAAGAGGAGTGAAACAAGGTTGTCCACTATCGGCATATCTATTTATTATGGCCATCGAAATGTTAGCTATTAAAATTTGATCCAACAATAATATCAAGGGTTTAGAAATCCAAGGCTTAAAATCAAAGGCGTCATTGTACGCTGACAACTCCTGTTTTCTTTTAAATCTGCAATTTGGATCCCTGCACAGCCTCATAGAGGATTGAGATAATTTCTCTAACCTCTCTGGATTACAACTGAATTATGATAAGTGTACCATATTATGTATTGGCTCACTAAATAATACAACTTTTACATTACAATGTAGTTTACAGATCAAATGGTCTGACGGTGAAGTGGACATACTCAGTATTTATATCCTGAAAGAAAGAAATGTCACTACAATTTTAATTTTAAGAGAAAGTTTGCAAAAATAGATAAGATCTTGCTACCATGGAAAGGAAAATACCTGTCTATTTGTAAAAAAAATCACCCTGATTAATGATTTAGTCATATCCCAGTTTACCTATTTACTGATGGCCCTGCCTACACTGAATTACTTGTTTTTGAAATGATATGAGCAAAAACTATTCCACTTTATTTGGAACGGCAAGGCAGACAAAATTAAACTGGTGTATTTATATAATTAATATGAATTCGGAGAGCTGAAATTATTAAATGTTGAAGTTCTCACTAAAGGCCACAAAAGTTATACTTAAATCCGAACTTGTTTTCCAGCAGATTAGTAAGAATGATTCACCTGTGTTCAAAAATTGCCTTTTCACCTTTATTCAGATTACAACCTCCCACTTTCAGTTATTTGAAAAGGAAATAATCTCCAGAATATTGAAATTTTTAAAACGAGCCATATGGGGAAAGCCATATAGTAAAGCTGGTTGCAATTTCAGTTTAATCTACCAGAAATGCAGAACAAATATTACAACAAATATTATAGTTAAACTCAAATATACTAATTAATTAAAAAAATTACATTATTTTTGGATTTAAAAAAAATGGTATAATCTTTGTTAATGATATCAGAAATAGGACTGGTGGAGTTATGTCACACATGCAGCTAACAAAAATGTATGGAAACGTCTGCTTTATCCAAAATTACAACCAACTGATTGCAGCATTACTGCAAAAATGGAAGAGTCAAGTGGAAGGGAGAGAAGGTCAGGAACTTGTCTGTCGGCCCTACATTTTAAAGACCAAAATTGGTTAAAGAAAATTGTGATACATAAAAAAGTATACCAGTTTCATTTAAAAACCAAAATATTTACAGCCGCACCATACAGGTTGCAAATAGTTGGGAAGAGATTTTTTATGTGCCGATTCCATGGCACATGGTTTACAAACTGATACACAAAACGACACCGGATACAAAATTCTTACAACCAATCGAATGTTATGTACTGTATATGGCGGATACAACCATCCCAGCTCTGCAGATTTTGTTGCAAAGAGACAGAATCATTAGATTACTTGTTTTGGTACTACCCATATGTAGCTTGTTTTTGGTTGCAGGTTCAGGAATTGCTGAAGAATTGCAACATTTACTCTGAAAATACTGTAGCACTGCCGGGTGATTTGAAAAGCCATAGTCAGTCGATCAATAATATAATAACACTCCTAGTAAAACTGTTCATCTTTAATTTACAATTAAACTATGAGAATAGAAAGGTTCAGAACTTTAGTGAAACATTACAGCACAGTTGAAAAATATATGAAAAACTGGATGGTTTTCAGAGATAGATGGGAGGGGTTGAGGGTAGCTGAAGGGTGGGACTAAAAACAAATAAAAACAAATAAAGATAACTAATGTAAAATATACTGTGTCCGTAAAATGTATATAGTATGTATAACCTATAAGTAGAAGCCTAAGTATTGTTGTCCATTAGTTTACTCCAATCAGGTAGGGTTAGGGGAAAAAAATAAAGATTGTGTAAAAGTATCATAGTCTCAATGTTGAATTACCCACAATCCTCTAAAAACAGACCTATGTGGCACTATTAAGTATTTATAACTTGCACAATCATAATAATTCTATATCAGTGCAACACAGATAAATCATGTTTTTTACTCATATCAATGTGTCTGACTACTACTTTATTATTTTAAGTAAAGACCTAAAACATAATAGAATCAAGTAAAAACAACTTATTTAATAAATGTTACATTGACCTTAAAATATTAAATATCTTGTAAAAACTCTAACTTAAGCAGAACGCAAATAAATAAAGTTGTATTTACTCAATCCCCTAATATTTGTTAGTAGTACTCAAAAACATTAAGTGTACCACTTTTATGATTTGAGTTCTACTGACCATCGGAGATGTTTGAGTAGCCATGACTTAATTTCTTTAATGGTTTAGGCAATTCATTTTTATAGTGTATTATCCACACTGTTACCCATCAATCACCAGCTGCCATTCAACATACGGCTCCCTAGCAGCATGTGGTTATCTAACAGTGTGGCCATTAGGCCAGCTTGTCTCCCTCTACTGCCTTTGTGTGTGTGTGTGTGTGTGTGTGTGTGTGTGTACATCACTGGGGCCAAGCTTCCTGTCATCCAGGACCTCTATACTAGACGGTGTCAGAGGAAGGCCCTAAAAATTGCCAAAGACTCCAGCCACCCTCGTCATAGACTGTTCTCTCTGCTACCGCACGGCAAGCGGAACCGGAGCGCCAAGTCTAGGTCCAAAAGGCTTCTTAACAGTTTCTGCCCCCAAGCCATAAGACTCCTGAAATGGCTACTCAGACTATTTTTACGCTGCTGCTACTTGCTGTTTATTATCTATGCATAGTCACTTTACCTCTACCTACATGTAAATATTACCTCAATTACGTCGACTAACCTGCACATTGACTCTGTACCGGTACCCCCTTTATAAATTGTTTTATTTATTTTAGTAAATACTTTGTTAACAGTTTTGTTGGTTAAGGGCTTGTAAAATTTGATTTGATTTGATTAGAGTTTGGAGTGCCAGCTATGAGGAGAGTAGATTATGTAATATAGGAGGAATGCTACAGTGTAGTATTGGCTTACATAGTGGATGGAAGTTAGATGTCTCTCGCTTGTTGAGAGTTAGACGAAGTCTAAAAATGTTTTTAGGTTCAATTTCAGCCCCCAAAATTGTCACAGCCAAAAATATGGCAGTTATTAAGCTAGAATGTGTGAGGTGTATTTTGTTGCAGTGTTGGTGGGGGTAAAATGACACCCCTCCCCAACACACATCACTTTTGCTCTCCCTCGGGGGACAGTGTGGTTGTCATCCACAGAGGAAGATATAATTCCCTGATGAGTAATGGCAATTATGTGACCAAATTAAATGATTATGGGACTGAAAGCAGGTTTATTGCAATGCTTTCAACCCATCCTCCTCTTTCCTCCTCCCATCCCCTTTTTCATAAATCACCTCCTGTGTGTGTGATCTGGCGGCTTGTCGTTCGAAAGTGTCAAGTGCTTAATTATTTCTGTTGACCTAATCCGGGGGGCCGCCGTAATTTTGCTACCATTGATTCAAATGTTCCATTTAACCAAACCACTCAATGCATTGTCATTACCTGCCTGGGGGCCTGGTTGAATTTACAGTGTTAGGAAAAGTTGTTTTCTTTAGACTGATTAGTGAGTGCCATTGTCTGCATTAGGCGCTGACGGCATTTTGCATGTGAAGTGGCCCTCATCTGACTGCCACCATTTTGCAAATTAGCTTCCGGTTTAATGAATGATCAAATTGTTCATTAGGCCACTACATGTGACCAAATTAAACAATATGCTGCTTCGGTAATGCAGATTGGTTGTGGTTTAAGTAATCGTTCGAGTGTGGCTTTCAAACATGACAGTGTTGTGTGAGCTGTGAGTCAGCGCTTTGGGATTGTGAGCTCTAGTAGTTCACAAAATGCCCTTGAATAATCGATAATAAAGCATTTGTGTTACCTAATTTGTGTTACCCAATAGCTACATCTTCAAACCATACAATGCCTGAAAATGAGTTAACATTTACAAAAAAGCCCTTTAATTTTTTGTTTCAATATCCTTATCTGGTCTACTCCAAAACATGCTTTCCCTAGCATTGTAACACCCCTGCATGTGTTCAGTTCTGGGTGGTGATTTTGTGGTGTAGAGAAACCCATACAAACTGAGCTCAGCTCTGCGTCCTACGGTAACGGCCTATTAAATTATTAACCTACAACGTCACAGAGCGTCTGATTGTGCAGCTTGGAAGCAAGGTTGTACAAAGATTCTGTCACACCCTGGCTCTGGGACTCTATTTGTTGAGCCAGGGTTTGTTTATTCTATGTGTTTATTTCTATGTTGGGGGTTCTAGTTTGTTGATTTCTATGTTTTGCCTGAGTGACTCCCAATCAGAGGCAACGAGTGTCAGCTGTTGGCTGGTTGTCTCTGATTGGGAGCCATATTTAAACTGTCTGTTTTCCCTTTGTGTTTGTGGGTTTTTGTTCCGTGTTCGGTCATTGTCACCGTGGACTTCACGAGTCGTTTATTGTTTTGTTCGTGCTTTAATTAAATAAAGTAACATGTTCGTTCATCACGCTGCGCATTGGTCTACTTCTCTCCCTGACGATCGTGACAGATTCAGAGGAATTTTATATTTATTATCCCTCCCCCTTCCCCTCATACAGACATGAATATCAATGTACTCATGAGGGGGAGCATGAGAAAACATTTATGACCAACTGGCCACATAGAATTCGAGCTTTGCTTTCGCAGTGGGAACACTTAACTTGATCCCTCCATTGAAAGCCTACTTTATGCTGTCATAAGCATTGATGTAAAACAAAGTCATAACTTATCCATTGGAAACAGCTGTAATATAATTTGGAATCTACGCTTTGTAGTTGGGCTTAGTAATGTGTTCCCTCAAGAACTCCTTTCAGTTGGCACTTATACAATATGGGCTGGTTTCCCAGACCCAGGTTAAAGGGATAGTTCAATGATTTTACATACACCATCCTAATATTGAGTTGCACCCCCTTTTTCCCTCAGAACATCCTCAATTCGTCAGGGCATGAACTCTACAAGGTATCAAAAGCGTTCCACATGGATGCTGGCCCATGTTGACTCCAGTACTTCCCACAGTTGTGACAAGTTGGCTGGATGTCCTTTGGGTGGTGGACCATTCTTGATGCACACGAGAAACTGTTGAGCGTGAAAAATAAAGCAGCGTTGCAGTTCTTAACACACTCAAAATGGTGTGCCTGGTACCTTTCATACTATTTTATTTTTTAAATTTTTTTATTTCACCTTTATTTAACCAGGTAAGCCAGTTGAGAACAAGTTCTCATTTACAACTGCGACCTGGCCAAGATAAAGCAAAGCAGTGCGATAAAAACAACACAGAGTTACATATGGGGTAAAAAAACATAAAGTCAAAAATACAACAGAAAATATATATACAGTGTGTGCAAATGTAGCAAATTATGGAGGTAAGGCAATAAATAGGCTATAGTGCAAAATAATTACAATAGTATTAACACTGGAATGCTAGATGTGCAAGAGATTAAGAGATTATGTGCAAATAGAGATACTGGGGTGCAAAATAGCAAAATAAATAACAATATAGGGATGAGGTAGTTGGGTGGTCTAATTTCAGATGGGCTGTGTACAGGTGCAGTGATCGGTAAGGTGCTCTGACAACTGATGCTTAAAGTTAGTGAGGGAGATAAGAGTCTCCAGCTTCAGAGATTTTTGCAATTCGTTCCAGTCATTGGCAGCAGAGAACTGGAAGGAATGGCGGCCAAAGGAGGTGTTGGTTTTGGGAATGACCATATAAGCTATATGGACTTTTTGAAGGAGGTCATACCAAGGATCATTTTGCTATTTGATTTTGAAAATAAGACCCTTTTAAAGTAAAGTTGATTTATTTTTATTTTATATAAAATTATTTTTGGCCTTACTGCTATTAGCCCATAATAACAGATTCACTACATGGAGCAATAGATAGTCCCAACAAAAAATCTAAAGGAAGTTTGTTCTGAAGTGTCTGTCCTAAATCTGAGAGATCCAGATTCATTTATAATTTTTTACATGTATTTAACCCCTTATTTTTGGCACTAAACAGTCCTCCTATACAATATAGGTCCATATATTTTTTTCAACTGGTACCGGGGGACCTTCAGACGAGTCTTGTGAGGCCTGTGGGCGTCCTAGAGTAAAACAATGTGTTCATGAGAGTCTCACCTTTCCACCGAGGGGTCATATTAGTGTGTAGCCAGAAATATTCGGATGCTACGGACAGAAGTTGGCTGATCAGCTGTTCTGACTTCAGACGAGTCCCAAGACTCTAGTGGGGTTCGTAGAGCAAAACGACTTCGTGTTCGTGAGAGTCTCATCTTTCCATAGATGGGTCATAATAGTTTGTAGGCCAAACCATTCGGACGCTACAAACGATTTTTTGAGATGACCGATTTTCAGGATGTCTCATGGTCTGACAAACACCGCTCTAGCTCTGTCACCTTTTACCGCAGATGCGGAAGTGCAACATAGGTGGATTGAGACGCATCCTATGCAAAAAATAGATATCTCTAGTGTAAACTGACAGATCTTTATGGGAATTTTTTTCTTATGCGGACATCCATCTTAAGGGGTTAACTAAAAAGCATGTATTTTCTCCATTGAAGGTGCTTTTTAGTCCACCACTAGGCCTGATCTTTGTCTGGGAAACCGGACCTATGAGTTGTTGTTCGACTCTAAAATGTAGGTACAGTGTTATGTATATGCAAATGGAAAAAGCCTCACAAAATCGTATCTGGGGGTCAATTCCACACTGATACAGCATTATCATAGACTCTTTCTCTATCAACATCAAGCTCCTCAAACCTCCCTCCTCCAACATGCTCTATAGGAGCTCAGACGCAAAGGCTCAGTTGGAATCCAAAAATATTCCCTCATGGTCCAGTGCATTGGGGAAGATATTATCACTTCTCCGCTTCTGCTTCAGTTGAGGTCCTTTCCATATTGGAGCAATAAAACAGGCTCCGTAGGGATTCCCAGGGTCTCGTGGTCCATTTGCGTTCCAGATTAGGTGTCTCTACAGATTAGCTTTGACAGGATGCCACAGCTCATACCTCTCTCTGTCCTGGTGTTTATGCGCTGCTCAGCTGCTCCCTCTCTCAGCCCCTTGGCTCCCACAGAGCCAGAGTAAGAGCCAAAGACACCGGCACACACACACACACACACTAAACCACCTTTCTCACACAGCTAAGCGGACATTTACAGTGCCTTGCAAAAGTATTCATCCCCCTTGGCGTTTTTTCTATTTTGTTGCATTACAACCTGTAATTTAAATTGATTTTTATTTGGATTTCATGTAATGGACATACACAAAATAGTCCAAATTGGTGAAGTGGAATCAAAAAAATAAATAACGGAAAAGTGGTGCGTGCATATGTATTCACCACCTTTGCTATGAAGCCCCTGAATAAGATCTGGTGCAACCAATTACCTTCAGAAGTCACATAATTAGTTAAATAAAGTCCACCTGTGTGCAATCTAAGTGTCACATGATCTGTCACATGTTCTCAGTATATGTACACCTGTTCTGAAAGGCCCCAGAGTCTGCAACACCACTAAGCAAGGGGCACCATCAAGCAAGCGGCACCATGAAGACCAAGGAGCTCTCCAAACAGGTCAGGGACAACGTTGTGGAGAAGTACAGATCAGGGTTGGGTTATTAAAAAATATCTGAAACTTTGAACATCCCACAGAGCACCATTAAATCCATTATTAAAAAATGTCAAGAATATGGCACCACAACAAACCTACCAAGAGAGGGCCGCCCACCAAAACTCACGGACCAGGCAAGGAGGGCATTAATAAGAGAGGCAACAAAGAAACCAAAGATAACCCTGAAGGAGCTGCAAAGCTCCACTGCGGAGATTGGAGTATCTGTCCATAGGACCACTTTAAGCCGTACACTCCACAGAGCTGGGCTTTACGGAAGAGTGGCCAGAAAAAAAGCCATTGCTTAAAGAAAAAAATAAGCAAACACGTTTGGTGTTTGCCAAAAGGCATGTGGGAGACTCCGCAAACATATGGAAGAAGGTACTCTGGTCAGGTGAAACCAAATTGAGCTTTTTGGCCATCAAGGAAAACGCTATGTCTGGCGCAAACCCAACACCTCTCATCACCCCGAGAACACCATCCCCACAGTGAAACATGGTGGTGGCAGCATCATGCTGTGGGGATGTTTTTCATCAGCAGGGACTGGGAAACTGGTCAGAATTGAAGGAATGATGGATGGTGCTAAATACAGGGAAATTCTTGAGGGAAACCTGTTTCAGTCTTCCAGAGATTTGAAACTGGGACAGAGGTTCACCTTCCAGCAGGACAATGACCATAAGCATACTGTTAAAGTGGTTTAAGGGGAAATATTTAAATGTCTTGGAATGGCCTAGTCAAAGCCCAGACCTCAATCCAATTGAGAATCTTTGGTATGACTTAAAGATTGCTGTACACCAGCGGAACCCATCCAACTTGAAGGAGCTGGAGCAGTTTTGCCTTGAAGAATGGGCAAAAATCCCAGTGGCTAGATGTGCCAAGCTTATAGAGACATACCCCAAGATACTTGCAGCTGTAATTGCTGCAAAAGGTGGCTCTACAAATTATTGACAAGTTTTCTGTTTTTTTTGGTCTTATTTCTTGTTTTTTTCACAATAAAAAATGTTTTGCATCTTCAAAGCGGTAGGCATGTTGTGTAAATCAAAAGATACAAACCCCCCAAAAAACGATTTTAATTCCAGGTTGTAAGGCAACAAAATAGGAAAAATGCCAAGGGGGGTGAATACTTTCGCAAGCCACAGTATTGACGCTGATATACACTCATACCAAACAGAGGGCTCTATTTTCGGCTGGCGTTAAGGCGGGCGCTAGTGTCACACACATTAGTTTGCAATTTTGTCATGTAAAAACTGGCGCACTGGCATTTTCCAGCCCTAACGCCAGGTTGGGCAATTTCACTGTCTAGCATCAGCACGCGCTCAGATGGGAGGGGTGGAAATATTTGAGATGTGTCCTTAAAAACATTATCCAAAGTGCTAATTTCTGGCAGCACTGGTAGGGATATTTAAGACCAACCAAAAGCTGGTTTTAGCGGTAACTGAGTTGATTATGGCATGAATTTTGACAGCAGAAACGCAACCTATCCAGCCGTGACGCACACTGCCCATATGCCCATGGAACAAGATGTGATTTGGTGCCTGTATACTACATATTTAGAAACATAAAACACATGTTTTCCCCCATTTTATTTGATTAAAAACCAAGCATAGCCTCCTGTCTGTTTTATTTTTGTCCTGCCCAATGTCACCAAGTAGGCTAGTCAAGACCGTCTATAAAGTGTTTGGCTCGTGAGACCGCTTGGAAATAAATCTTAATCACCAAAGCTTTATTAAAATATCAATTTTGAGAGGAGCAAAACAGTTAGCTAACATTCAATTTTTACCGGTGAACATCATATTTTAAAGTTATTTTCCTGTAACAATTGTTGGTTTTCCGATAATTATTTTTTAAATCCAAGCCCTCTGAAGGCTACCCTTACTATAACGAAGGCTGGTTCAACAGCAATGTCTCGTCTTTTTTTATGCTGCCGATTTTATGATATCATTACATTTTACATGTATTTATTTGAGTTTTATTAAAACCAAACTTATTAGAATGATTCACTGTCCTGGTTTTATGGCAAGAAAGTCCGTGGCACACACGCAATGCAACTTCTGGAGAAGTGTGAATGTAATCTGTAAGATGGTTCCAGTATGTACAGTACCAGTCAAAAGTTGACACATCTACTCATTCAAGGGTTTTTATTTTTACTATTTTCTAAACTGTAGAATAATAGTGAAGACATAAACACTATGAAATAACACATATGGAGTTATGTAGTAACCAAAAAAGAGTTAAAGAAATCAAAATATATTTTATATTTGAGATTCTTCAAAATAGCCACCCTTTGCCTTGATGACAGCTTGGCAAACTCTTGGCATTATCTTAACCAGCTTCATGAGGTAGTCACCCGGAAAGCATTTCAATTAACAGGTGTGCCTTGTTAGAAGTTAATTTGTGGAATTTCTTTCCTTCTTAATGCGTTTGAGACAATCAGTTGTGTTGTGACAAGGTAGGGTTGGTATACAGAAGATAGCCCTATTTGGTATATTTGAGATTCTTCAAATAGCCACCCTTTGCCTTGATGACAGCTTTGCACACTCTTGGCATTCACTCAACCAGCTTTACCTGGAATGCTTTTCCAACAGTCTTGAAGGAGTTCCCACATATGCTGAGCACTTGTTGGCTGCTTTTCCTTCACTCTGCCTTCCGACTCATCCCAAACCATCTCAATTGGGTTGAGGTCGGGGGATTGTGGAGGCTAGGTCATCTGATGCTGCACTCCATCACTCTCCTTCTTGATAAAATAGCCCTTACACAGTCCAGAGGTGTGTTGGGTAATTGTCCTTTTAAAACACAAATGATAGTCCCACTAAGCACTAACCAGATGGGATGGCGTATCGCTGCAGAATGCTGTGGTAGCCACGCTGGTTAAGTGTGCCTTGAATTCTAAATAAATCACAGACAGTGTCACCAGCAAAGCACCCCCACACCATAACACTTCCTCCTCCATGCTTTACAATGGGAACTACACATGCAAAGATCATCCGTTTCACCCACACCGCGTCTCACAAAGACACAGTGGTTGGAACAAAAACCTCAAATTTTGACTCCAGACCAAAGGAAAATTTCCACCGGTCTAATGTTCATTGCTCGTGTTTCTTTGCCCAAGCAGGTCTCTTCTTATTATTGGTGTTCTTTAGTATCAACTCAAATCAAATGTTATTTGTCACATACACGTGTTTAGCAGATGTTATTGCAGGTGTAGGGAAATGCTTGTGCTTCTAACTCCGACAGTGCAGTAATATCTAACAAGTAATATCTAACAATTTCACAACATATACCCAATACACACAAATCTAAGTAAGGAATGGAATTAAGAATATATACATATATGGACGAGCAATGACAGAGCGGCATGGACTAAGATACAGTAGAATATTATAGAATACAATATATACAGTGGGGAGAAAAAGTATTTGATACACTGCCGATTTTGCAGGTTTTCCTACTTACAAAGCATGTAGAGGTCTGTAATGTTTATCATAGGTACACTTCAACTGTGAGAGACGGAATCTAAACAAAAATCCAGAAAATCACATTGTATGATTTTTAAGTAATTAATTTGCATTTTATTGCATGACATAAGTATTTGATACATCAGAAAAGCAGAACTTAATATTTGGTACAGAAACCTTTGTTTGCAATCACAGAGATCATACGTTTCCTGTAGGTCTTGACCAGGTTTGCACACACTGCAGCAGGGATTTTGGCCCACTCCTCCATACAGACCTTCTCCTGATCCTTCAGGTTTCGGGGCTGTCGCTGGGCAATACAGACTTTCAGCTCCCTCCAAAGATTTTCTATTGGGTTCAGGTCTGGAGACTGGCTAGGCCACTCCAGGACCTAGAGATGCTTCTTACGGAGCCACTCCTTAGTTGCCCTGGCTGTGTGTTTCGGGTCGTTGTCATGCTGGAAGACCCAGCCACGACCCTTCTACAATGCTCTTACTGAGGGAAGGAGGTTGATGGCCAAGATCTCACGATACATGGCCCCATCCATCCTTCACTCTGCCTTCCGACTCATCCCAAACCATCTCAATTGGGTTGAGGTCAGGGGATTGTGGAGGCTAGGTCATCTGATGCTGCACTCCATCACTCTCCTTCTTGATAAAATAGCCCTTACACAGTCCAGAGGTGTGTTGGGTAATTGTCCTTTTAAAAAACAAATGATAGTCCCACTAAGCACTAACCAGATGGGATGGCGTATCGCTGCAGAATGCTGTGGTAGCCACGCTGGTTAAGTGTGCCTTGAATTCTAAATAAATCACAGACAGTGTCACCAGCAAAGCACCCCCACACCATAACACTTCCTCCTCCATGCTTTACAATGGGAACTACACATGCAAAGATCATCCGTTTCACCCACACCGCGTCTCACAAAGACACAGTGGTTGGAACAAAAAATCTCAAATTTTGACTCCAGACCAAAGGAAAATGTCCACCGGTCTAATGTTCATTGTTCGTGTTTCTTTGCCCAAGCAGGTCTCTTCTTATTATTGGTGTTCTTTAGTATCAACTCAAATCAAATGTTATTTGTCACATACACGTGTTTAGCAGATGTTATTGTGGGTGTAGGGAAATGCTTGTGCTTCTAACTCCGACAGTGCAGTAATATCTAACAAGTAATATCTAACAATTTCACAATATATACCCAATACACACAAATCTAAGTAAGGAATGGAATTAAGAATATATACATATATGGACGAGCAATGACAGAGCGGCATGGACTAAGATACAGTAGAATATTATAGAATACAGTATATACAGTGGGGTGAAAAAGTATTTGATACACTGCCGATTTTGCAGGTTTTCCTACTTACAAAGCATGTAGAGGTCTGTAATGTTTATCATAGGTACACTTCAACTGTGAGAGACGGAATCTAAACAAAAATCCAAAAAATCACATTGTATGATTTTTAAGTAATTAATTTGCATTTTATTGCATGACATAAGTATTTGATACATCAGAAAAGCAGAACTTAATATTTGGTACAGAAACCTTTGTTTGCAATCACAGAGATCATACGTTTCCTGTAGGTCTTGACCAGGTTTGCACACACTGCAGCAGGGATTTTGGCCCACTCCTCCATACAGACCTTCTCCAGATCCTTCAGGTTTCGGGGCTGTCGCTGGGCAATACGGACTTTCAGCTCCCTCCAAAGATTTTCTATTGGGTTCAGGTCTGGAGACTGGCTAGGCCACTCCAGGACCTAGAGACGCTTCTTACGGAGCCACTCCTTAGTTGCCCTGGCTGTGTGTTTCGGGTCATTGGCAAACTTCAGACGGGCCTGGACATGCGCTGGCTTGAGCAGGGGGACCTTGCGTGCGCCGCAGGATTTTAATCCATGACGGCGTAGTGTGTTACTAATGGTTTTCTTTGAGACTGTGGTCCCAGCTCTCTTCAGGTCATTGACCAGGTCCTGCCATGTAGTTCTGGGCTGATCCCTCACCTTCCTCATGATCATTGATGCCCCACGAGGTGAGATCTTGCATGGAGCCCCAGACCGAGGGTGATTGACCGTCATCTTGAACTTCTTCCATTTTCTAATAATTGCGCCAACAGTTGTTGCCTTCTCACCAAGCTGCTTGCCTATTGTCCTGTAGCCCATCCCAGCCTTGTGCAGGTCTACAATTTTATCCCTGATGTCCTTACACAGCTCTCTGGTCTTGGCCATTGTGGAGAGATTGGAGTCTGTTTGATTGAGTGTGTGGACAGGTGTCTTTTATACAGGTAACGAGTTCAAACAGGTGCAGTTAATACAGGTAATGAGTGGAGAACAGGAGGGCTTCTTAAAGAAAAACTAACAGGTCTGTGAGAGCCGGAATTATTACTGGTTGGTAGGTGATCAAATACTTATGTCATGCAATAAAATACAAATTAATTACTTAAAAATCATACATTGTGATTTTCTGTATTTTTGTTTTAGATTCCATTTCTCACAGTTGAAGTGTACCTATGATAAAAATTACAGACCTCTACATGCTTTGTAAGTAGGAAAACCTGCAAAATCGGCAGTGTATCAAATACTTGTTCTCCCCACTGTACATATGAGATGAGTAATGCAAGACATGTAAACATGATTAAAGTGACTAGTCTTCCATTTCTTAAAGTGGCCAGTGATTTCAATAGGCAGCAGCAGCCTCTAAATATATTTTGATTTGTTTAACACTTTTTTGGTTATTACATTATTTGGGTGTGCATGAAACCCTCCATAGTCTGCGTTGTTTTAATATTCTATGCCCACGGGAAGCAATTACGGTGCTTGTAAGTGTATTTAGACATAGCCTTCTTAAAACAAGTTGTTTCATTTTGTTTAGAATTTGATTTTATGCCTTATCAATAATCAATGTAATCTTGCTTATTGAAAACATTTGGCATGTCCATGCTCAGCCACAATGCAATTTACAGTATGCCTAGCCCCTATATCAGTGCGAATGCTGTGTATATATTTCCACATTTAAGCCATGCAATTACTTAGAATGATGAGGACTGCAAACAGGTTCAAGTTAACATATTTAGCATTTACATTTTGTTATTGTCACGATCGAGGTAAGGAGTAGACCAAGGCGCAGCGTGATGAACAAACATACTTTAATTAGTTAAAGCATCAAAATACAAAACAAAACACGACTCGTGACGTCCACGGTATCAATGACCGAACACGGAACAAAAACCCACAACCACAAAGGGAAAACATACAGTTTAAATATGGCTCCCAATCAGAGACAACCAGCCGACAGCTGACACTCGTTGCCTCTGATTGGGAGTCACTCAGGCAAACATAGAATACAACAAACTAGAATGAACACCAACATAGAAATACACACATAGAAATGAACACACCCTGGCTCAACATAATGAGTCCCAGAGCCAGGGTGTGACAGTTATTTTGTTTCTGTAAGCTTTTAACAAACTATAACGGACTAACATTCGAATTGGAGTTGATTCCAAGGCAATACATTTAAAAAAACGTAAATACCCAACTTGAAGCAACCACATATTTAGCCATGGAGCAGGTTCTGATTGGCCAGTGAGGGGCCAAGCCTTGACACACCCACAACTTGTTTATTCATCAAAATCCAGCCCTTTCACGCCAATGCCAGCAATTGTGCCAATAATTGTGGTTGTGAAAATAGCACACCCCAAACCTATAGCGCTACCACCAGCTCTTAGATTGACCATTGCATTAGGTTTGTTAAAATAGAGCCCAGAGACAGACACACACACACACACACACACACACACACACACACACACACACACACACACACACACACACACACACACACACACACACACACATTATCTTCATTTCTTTTACTTATAGCCATCCTGTTGAGCGAGGCAGAGCCTTGAAATAGAATCAGCAAAATACTAATTTGTGTGCATGTGTCTGTCTGTGTGTGTGACACAAAACTAACACGTGGTAAACTTTGCCGCATTGGCCAGTGCTAATGGGCTTGTGGTGTCCCCTTAGTCCCCAAGGTTTTTAATCATAAGCAATAATTTCATCTGTGTTTATTTTAAGTGCCTAGCATTGTAATACATCATCTTGAGTAAGTGCAGCTTCTGTTTTACTCTGTGTTTAAATCCATTACAAGTGTAGTTTTAAACTGTGTGGATGATAAAAGGCATGCAAAGCTGGGAAACACTAGGGACTCTTATGTACACAGTGGCATAATGGCGAAAGATAAAGAGGGGGATTTCCTTGAATGTTTTAAGTTTAGATAACATACAGTACTGGCTTTTTATAGCGAGCGAAGAAGGGAAAGTGAGAACTTTAGACCGACGAGGGCCAATGGAATTTGTAATATTGATTTGATTAATATTTCCTATTTTTAAACTTTTGGTAAATCCATTTAATATATTTTCCTGTTAGTTTATCTTACTACTGATAGTGGCTTGCAAAATAATTAAACCCCCTTGGCATTTTTCCTATTTTGTTGCCTTACAACCTGGAATTAAAACAGTTTTTTTGGGGGGGTTGTATCATTTGATTTACACAACATGCCTACCACTTTGAAGATGCAAAATATTTTTTTTGTGTGAAACAAACAAGAAATAACAAAAAAAAAAAAAAAATCTTGAGCTTGCATAACTATTCACCCCCCCAAAGTCAATACTTTGTATAGCCACCTTTTGCAGCAATTACAGCTGCAAGTCTCTTGGGGTATGTCTCTATAAGCTTGGCACATCTAGCCACTGGGATTTTTGCCCATTCTTCAAGGCAAAACTGCTCCAGCTCCTTCAAGTTGGATGGGTTCCGCTGGTGTACAGCAATCTTTAAGTCATACCAAAGATTCTCAATTGGATTGAGGTCTGGGCTTTGACTAGGCCATTCCAAGACATTTAAATATTTCCCCTTAAACCACTCTAGTGTTGCTTTAACCGTATGCGTATGGTCATTGTCCTGCTGGAAGGTGAACCTCCGTCCCAGTCTCAAATCTCTGGAAGACTGAAACAGGTTTCCCTCAAGAATTTCCCTGTGTTTAGCGCTATCCATCATTCCTTCAATTCTGACCAATTTCCCAGTCCCTGCTGATGAAAAACATCCCCACAGCATGATGCTGCCACCACCATGCTTCACTGTGGGGATGGTGTTCTCGGGTGATGAGAGGTGTTGGGTTTGCGTATACATTATATGTAATGTGTTCAGTAAAAACCACTACCGATCATGAGCTCTTTAATCCCACCCCTCAGCTACTCTCAGCCCATCCCACCTATCACCGTAGACCACCCTCATTTGATGTAAACTGTGATGTGATGTTTTGCATACATTTTTAACCTTTCTACTCACGTAGTCTCCACAGATTGTGAGCTAATCATGAAAACCTTTCCTACGAGTATTATTATACAGTGCCTTCAGAAAGAATTCACACCTCTTTACTCTTTATTTTGTTGTGTTACAGCCTGAATTTAAAATGTATTGTTTTGTCACTGGCCTACACACAATACCCTACAATATCTAAGTGGAATTACTTTTAGCTTTTTTTTTTATTAATAGAAATATAAAAGCTAAAATATCTTGAGACAATAAGTATTCAAACCATTTCTTATGGCAAGCATAAATAAGTTTAGGAGTGAAAATGTGCTTAACAAGTAACATAAGTTGCATGGACTCACTATGTGCAATAATAGTGTTTAACATCATTTTTAAATGACTATCTCATCTCTGTACCCAACACATACAATTATTCTGTAAGGTCCCTCAGATTCAACCACAAAGACAAGGGAGGTGTTCCAATGCCTCACCAAGAAGGGCACCTTTTGGTAGATGGTGAAGTTATTAATTACACTTTGGATGGTCTATCAATACACCCAGTCACTACAAAGATACAGGAATCCTTCCTAAATCAGTTGCCGGAGAGGAAGGAAACAGCTCAAGGATTTCACCATGAGGCCAATGGTGACTTTAAAACAGTTACGGAGATGAATGGCTGTGATAGGAGAAAACTGAGGATGGATCAACAACATTGTAGTTACTATACAATACTAACCTAAATGACAGAGTGAAAAGGAAGTCAGTACAGAATACAAATATTCCAAAACATGCATCTTGTTTGCAATAAGGCACTGCAAAACATGTGGCAAAGAAATGAACTTCATGTCCTGTATAAAAAGCGTTAACACATCACTGAGTATCACTTTTCATATTTTCAAGTATGGTAGTGGCTGCATCATGTTATGGGTAAGCTTATCATCGACAAGTACTAGGGAGTTTTTTAGGATAAAAAGAAACAGAATAGAGCTAAGCATAGGCAAAATCCTAGAAGAAAACCTGGTTCAGTCTATTTTCCAACAGACACTGGGAGACAAATTCACCTTTCAGCAGCACAATAACCTAAAACACAAGGCCAAATATACACTGGAGTTGCTTATCAAGACGACATTGAATGTTCCTGAGTGGCCTATAACAGTTTTGACTTAAATCGGCTTAAAAATCTATGGCACAATTTGAAAATGGCTGTCTAGCAATGAACAACAACGAACTTGACAGAGCTTGAAGAATTTAAAAAATAATAATGTGCAAATATTGTACAATCCAGATGTGCAAAGCTCTTAGAGAAAGACTCACAGCTATAATCTCTGCCAAAGGTGATTCTAACACCCAGGGGTGTGGATACTTATGTAAATGAGATATTTCTAAAAACATGTTTTCACTTTGTCATTTTGGGGTATTGTGTGTAGATGGGTGAGAAAAAAAAATCTATTTAATCCATTTTTAATTCAGGCTGTAACACAACAAAATATGGAATAAGTCAAGCGGTACGAATACTTTCTGAAGGCACTATTGTTGATTGATTAATTATGACTTTCCAAATCGCCCAGAATTGCTATTTATAGGGTTAATTTTAAATGAAAGTTGTGATTTTTTTAGCCATTGAACCTGAACCTGTGTCCAGAAACAAGCTGCATTGGGGCAATACCAGAATAAATGATCTAATGATTGGCTTTTTGCAGCAAAATCTGCAGAGTTGAGATTCATGTATGTCCCATATATAGTGAACAAAAATATACAACGCAACATGTTTCATGAGCTAAAATAAAAAATACCTGAAATTTTACATACGCACAAAAAGCTTATTTCTCTCAAATGTTGTGCACAAATTAGTTTACATCCCTGTTACTGAGCATTTCTCCTTTGCAAGATAATCCATCCTACTTACAGGTGTGGTATATCAAGAAGCTGATTAAAGAGCATAATCATTACACAGGTGCACCTTGTGATGGGGACAATAAAAGGCCACTCAAATGTGCAGTTTTGTCAGACAACACAATGCCACAGATGTCTCAAGTTTTGAGGGAGTGCACAATTGGCATTTTGACTGCAGGATTGTCCATTAGAGCTGTTGCCAGAGAATTGAATGTTCATTTCTCTACCATAAGTCATTTTAGAGAATTTGGCAGTACGTCCAACCAGCCTCACAACCGCAGACCATGTGTAACCACGCCAGCCCATGACCTCCACATCCAGCTTCTTCACCTGTGGGATTGTCTGAGACCAGCCACACGGACAGCTGATGAAACTGTGGGTTTGCACAACCGAAGACTTTATGCACAAAATGTCAGAAACCGTCTCAAGGAAGCTCATCTGCCTGCAGGTTGTCCTCACCAGGGTCTTGTCCTGACTGCAGTTCGCCATCGTAACCGACTTCAAATGCTCACCTTCGAAGGCCACTAGCACCCTGGAGAAGTGTGCTCTTCACGGCTGAATCCCGGTTTCAACTTTACCGGTCAGATGGCAGACCTGTGGGCAAGCGGTTTGCTGATGTCAACGTTGTGAACAGAGTGCCCCATTATGGCGGTGGGTTTATGGTATGGACAGGCATAAGCTGCGGACATAGAACACAATTGTATTTTATCGATGGCAATTTCAATGCACAGAGATACTGTGACGAGATCCTGAGGCCCACTGTCATGCAATTCATCTGCCGCCATCACTTCTTCATGTGTCAGTATTATAATACACAGCCCCATGTCGCAAGGATCTGTACACAATCCCTGGAAGCTGAAAATGCTCCAGTTCTTCCATGGCCTGCATACTCACCAGACATGTCACCCACTGAGCTGTTTGGGATGCTCTGGATCGACGTGCACGACAGCATGTTCCAGTTCCCGCCAATATCCAGCAACTTCGCACAGCCATTGAAGAGGAGTGGGACAACATTCCACAATCAACAGCCTGATCAACTCTATGTGAAGGAGATGTGTTGCACTGCATGAGGCAAATTGTGTTTTTTTATCCAGGCCTATACCTTTTTTTAAGGTACCTGTGACCAACATATGCATATCTCTATTCCCAGTCAAGTGAAATCCATAGATTAGGGCCTAATTTATTTATTTCAATTGAATGATGTCCTTATATGAACTGTAACTCAGTAAACTATTTGAAATTGTTGCATGTTGCGTTTATATTTTTGTTGTGTTTATATTTAAGTGTATATAACATTCTGTTGGTGTTAAATTCAAAAACATGAAGTGTTGAATCAAGTGTTGTTTTTTGAATCAGTTCATACACTATGTGCCATGGAATCGGTACATTGAAAATCTCTCTTCCCAGCAAGTTCCCTATCTTCTCCCTCTTCCATTTGCCTCCTCCATTTTTCCGGTAGTGCTGCAATCAGTTGGTTGTAACTTTGGATTGAGCAAATATTCCCATATATTTTCGATAGCTGCATGTGTGACAAGTCCTCCACCATTCCTATTCATAATATCATTAATAAATATAATACCATAAAAAAACAAAAACAAAAAAACCCATAAAGAATGGTTTTTAATCAATCAGTATATTTGAGTTTAACCATTATATTTATTGTAAAATTTGTTCTGTATTTTCTGGAGATTAACATTTTAATTGCGACCAACTTTGTATGGCTTGTTTAAGAAACGGGCGATACTTCGAACATTTTTCCATTTTCTATTAATTGAAAATGAGAAGTTGTAATCTGTATACAGGCAAAAAAGCAATTTTTGAACAAAGGATGAACATTTCTTAGTAATCTACTGGAGAACCAGTTCGTGTTTAAGTATAACTTATGTATGAGTGAAGCTTTTAGTGAGAGGTTTAATACTTTAATATTTAATCATTTCAGCCCCCCAAATTAATATTCATTATATAAAAATGTACGTTTAATTTTGACAGGCTTAGCGTTCCAAACAAAGTGAAATATATTTTTCTAATATGATTTAAAAACGAGTCATCTGGAGTAAGAAGCACCATAACTAAGTAAGTAAACTAGGATAGGACTAAAGAAATCAAATCAATGTGATTTTTCCATAAATAGACAGGTATTTACCTCTCCACGGTTGCAGAATCTTGTCTATTTTTGCTAACTTTCTAATTAAATTGGTTGTGGAAAGTTCATTTATATCTTTAGGGATAAGAATACCAAGTATTACTACTTCACCATCAGACCATCTTATTGGTAAACTACAAGGTAATGTCAATATTGTGTATTTTCACCATCCATTTCGTAATATGGTACACTTATCATAATTGGGTTTTAGTCCAGAGAGGCTAGAAAAGTGATCTAGATCTTCAATGAGACTGTGCAGGGATCCAGATTGCAGACTTGAGACAACGGCATACATTGACAAAAGTGGAGGCTCCTCAGAGGAGGAAGGGGAGGACCATCCTTCTCAGTGAATTTCATAAAAATTAGAACTATACTAATGATATTCACATATCACCAAATAATTTATTAAAACACACTGTTTTGCAATGAAGGTCTACAGTAGCCTCAATGGCATTCTGTAGGGTAGCACCATGTTGTAGCCGGAGGACAGCTTGTTTTCGTCATCCTCTGGGTACATTGATTTCAATACAAAACTTTGGAGGAAAGTAGTTCTCATACCCTTCCATAGACTTACACAGTAATTATGACAACTTCCAGAGGACGTCCTCCAACCTATCAGAGCTCTTGCAGCATGTACTGACATACAGTGCCTTGCAAAAGTATTCATCCCCTTTGGCGTTTTTCCTATTTTGTTGCATTACAACCTGTAATTTAAATGGATTTGTATTTCAATTTCATGTAATGGACATACACAAAATAGTCCAAATTGGTGAAGTGGAATGAAAAAAATAACTTGTTTCAAAAAATTCTACAAAATAAATAACGGAAAAGTTGTGCGTGCATACGTATTCACGCCCTTTGCTATGAAGACCCTGAATAAGATCTGGTGCAACCGATTACCATCAGAAGTCACATAATTAGTTAATTAAAGTCCCACTGTGTGTAATCTAAGTGTAACATGATCTGTCACATGATCTCAGTATACACCTGTTCTGAAAGGCCCCAGAGTCTGCAACACCACTAAGCAAGGGGCACCACCAAGCAAGCGACACCATGAAGACCAATGAGCTCTCCAAACAGGTCAGGGACAAAGTTGTGGAGAAGTACAGATCAGGGTTGGGAAACTTTGAACATCCCATGGAGCACCGCTAAATCCATTATTAAAAAATGGAAAGAATGTGGCACCACAACAAACCTGCCAAGAGAGGGCCGCCCACCAAAACTCACGGACCAGGCAAGGAGGGAATTAATCAGAGAAGCAACAAAGATAACCCTGAAGGAGCTGCAAAGCTCCACAGCGGAGATTGGACTATCTGTCCATAGGACCACTTTAAGCCGTACACACCACAGAGCTGGGCTTTACAGAAGATGGCCAGAAAAAAAGCCATTGCTTAAAGAAAAAAAATAAGCAAACACGTTTGGTGTTCGCCAAAAGGCATGTGAGATGAGACTAAAATTGAGGTTTTGGCAATCAAGGAAAACGCTATGTCTGGCACAAACCCAACACCTCTCATCACCATCCCCACAGTGATGATTCATACTGGCCCCCCATGGGAAATGAACCCACAATCCTGGTGTTGCAAGCTCCATGCTCTACCAACTGAGCTACAGGGGATGCTGGGGGGTGTTTTTCATCGGAAGGGACTGGGAAATTGGTCAAAATTGAAGGAATGATGGATGGCACTAAATACAGGGAAATTCTTGAGGGAAACCTGAACAGTTATGCATGCTCAAGTTTTATTTTTTGGGTCTTATTTCTTGTTTGTTTCACAATAAAAAATATTTTGCATCTTCAAAGTGGTAGGCATGTTGTGTAAATCAAATGATACAAACCCCCCAAAAAATCAATTTTAATTCCAGGTTGTAAGACAACAAAATAGGAAAATGCCAAAGGGGGTGAATACTTTCACAAGCTACTGTATGTAACTTGATAAATAATTTCCCTATATCTAATTAATTAATTGATGTATACATTCTTAATTAACATATAATGGGATTAATATCAACGTCAGATTAACCAAACAAATCATCATTCCTCAATTAAGTAAAGCAGACAGATGTGTAACTATCCAACAAATGTTGTTAGTCTTCTCTGCGTCACCAGTGTTGGTCTCAAAACAATTGCATTTTGCTGTAAGGGATTTTGCTGCTTGAAATACATGGAAAACTAATTCTACATGTGTAAACATCCTACATAACCCCTATTACTGCATATCCTCTTTGCTGTGATATATTTGAGAATGATGAACCCACTGGCCGCAATACAGACTGAGGGCAAGTCCCCAACATGTGCATGTACACAGCTAAATCAATGGTGTACATTCCACTCTGAAGGTGTAAAATGTACACTATTTTCAGTGAACATATGAGTCCCACTGTACTGGTGTAAAATAAGTATTTTGAAAGTGTTAAAGATGCTGTTACACTTTCTCAGTGTAAGAAATTAACACCTGTAGTCTTACAGTAAATCATTTTGGGGTGTTTTAACATCATATGGTGTAAAGCCTAATTTGCATATTTCCCAGGGTGCCTTTTCTTTTTGAGTAAATTGTAGAGTTAACACTTTGACTGTATGTGTTAGTAACAGAGACATAGTTGTTTAATTATTTACTTTTAACACTAGATCCGCCATAGTCCAGTGGCCACTGACGTTTGATTTTGTAAATTAAAAAAATCTGCCAAAAAAAGCTATGTCCTGCTCCTTCCCTGACTTTTCCTAAATGTTTGCGTTTTACACTGCTCATTTGTCAGAAATTTGAAATCAGAAACAGATAAGTATTTAGAGCCTTTTTACCTGCTATTTCACACCTATTCCTAATTTAATCTGCCAAGACAATGTGCTGTAGAACATTGGTACTCAGCCAGGCACTAAATACTTAGTGTGTAATGATGAGTTTGTGTTATGCCTATTTATCAGCATTGTTACTCATTTTAATAATTTGAAGGTGCACCTTGCAAGTTGATACCATTCTCTTTAACGCTTTACTTTGTAATAATAACCTGTTACAGAACTGTTTATTTACTGTAACTCTATTACTAATCACATTTATTTTAAGGGAAACGAAAACATGCTATGTCTTGCAGTAGGCCTTTAGAATAATGCAAAACATATCCTTGACGCTATCCAACAATGCCAGTCAGCCTGCACAGCCGGCCCATCGAACTACACCTAAAATATACCAAAACTAATTTCACACATAATAAGAGTTGGCCCATAGACAAGACTAAATTCAGTGATAATATTAGGCCTATCAGTTGTCTATCAGTTGTCAAATTGTGCATGAAGAGATGGGCACATCTTGGAATTGACAGATGCAGGGAAAGGAGCATTGCTTTATCAAATCCTCCTTCAGAGTCACATACAGGTAAAACACTATCTGAAAGAGCATATTCTGCAGTTTCTATGACACTTACCTTTGACAAATAACTCTCAAAATTCAAGAGGTGCAGCTCTTTTTCCAAATGTCACTTTTCCCAAGAATATCCATGCTGTCCATGCATTCAGCATATGACCACTCTCACAGCAGCATTGCTCTGGCTACTAAGCAAAAAACAAGTAACATACTAAACATAAATATTAAATATGCTATTCTGTCGTCAATGGATGAATATGCGATAGAAACCAGATAAAAACTGATAATGGTGCATGTGACATCAGTTAAGTTTTGGTTAGTGTCACGACTTCCGCCGAGGCTGCCTCCCCTCCTTGTTCGGGCAGGCTTCGGCGTTCGTCGTCACCGGAGTACTAACCACTGCCGCCCCAATCATCATCACAATTGTCTTGTCAATCACACACACCTGGTTCTATTCCCCTAATTAGTCTGTGTATAAGTGTTCCCTCTGCCCCCTTGTCCTTGTGGGTGATTGTTTATTTGTGGAGGTTAGTGAAGCTTGGTGGAGCTCGTGTATTGTGTATCGATGGGAGTATTCAACTATGCTAGCCAGCTTGGGTGAAGCGATGGGTCGGGTTCTTCAGAGCAGCTGGTCAACCGGATCCCGCCACCTACACCCCAGCACCCGGAGGGATCCAGATATCCCGACCAGGGGAGTTTGACGGGACAGCGGCGCTGTGCCAAGGATTCCTTCTCCAACTGGAACTCTTCTTCTCCAGCATCCGGCCGGTTCCATCGGAGCAGGAGAAGGTGTCCGCCCTCGTCTCCTGCCTCTCGGGGAAAGCCCTGGAATGGGCCAACGTGGTGTGGAACGAAGGAGGAGCCGCGTTGGAGAACTACGGGTAGTTCGCTCGCCTATTCCGGGCGGTCTTCGATCACCCGCCCGAGAGTCGAGAGGCGGGGAAGCGGCTGGTACACCTAAGGCAGGGGACGAGGACTGCGCAGGACTTCGCATTGGAGTTTCAAACTCTGGCAGCTGGGTCCGGGTGGAACGAGCGGGCCCTGATCGACCAGTTCCGGTGCCATCTGCAAGAGGACGTCCGACGGGAGCTAGCCTGCTGTGACACCATGTTGTCCTTCTCGCAACTGGTGGACATGGCCATTCATTTGGACAACCTGCTGGCAACCAGAGGACGTCCTGGAGGAGGTCTGCCCATTTACACCCCGGACGACTTGGATCCCGAGCCGATGGAGCTGGGTGGAGCCGCCAGCCGAGAGAGCGGAGGAGGACAGAAACAGTGCCACACTGGTGGCGCGAAGGGACATTTCACCACACGTTGTCGTCAATGCTCTTCTGGGTTTGGAGGCGGCAGGCAGGGCACTCTCGCATCACCCCAGGTATTGAACACCCACACTTGTTCAGAGCCCTCTGCTGTGCACTGTAAAATAATAGTCTCTTTTCCTGAGCACACAGTAGTTCCCCAGTGTAAGGCGCTAGTCGATTCAGACGCAGCTGGGAACTTTATGGACAGGGCATTCACACACTGTATAGGCATTCCATTGATTCCCCTATTCATTCCACGCCCCATCAGAGCACTTATACATGGACTAATTAGGGGAATAGAACCAGGTGTGTGTGATTGACAAGGCAATTGTGATGATGATTGGGGTGGCAGTGGTTAGTACTCCGGTGACGACGAACACCGAAGCCTGCCCGTACAAGGAGGAGAGGTAGCCTCGCCGGAAGTCGTGACAGTTAGCTGCTGATGTCAAAACCAAGTACTTGCTCAATGGCTTTCCATATCTGGGGAAAGGCCAGGCCAGCGAGTGAGCGACTGTCTGACTGTGGTTTTGAGACTCGTGGAGCCTTACATGGGCAAAGACAGAAACGTGACCATGGACAACTTCTTCACATCAATTTCCCTGTCAGATAAGTTGATTGCAAAGAAGACTAGCCTGCTCGGAACAGTGAACAAACAAAGGCGGGAGCTGCCCCCCTCTGCACAAAACAACATACCAGCAGAACTGTATTCCACGTCAGTGATGGAGAGTGGTAAAGCAACACTCAGGGTGTACAAATGTAAAATAAATAACAGTGTTTGCATCCTCCCACTGGATCTGGCATGTTAGCGTCGGACAACCACATGAACGCCAAGAAAGAAGCTACAGCCGCCAAGCAGGCTGCTAAGGCAGCAGGTCCTGCTCTCCCTCTTCCCCAAGCACCACAGCTCCCACTCAGATAAAATAAGACACAATGTCAAGTTGGAAGGTGCACACGAAACAAGGCCCATTAAAACAGTTTGCAGTGCAACCAATTTGTTTGTGGGGCTTGCACACACAAAGGGAAAGGGGGATACCTAGTCAGTTGTACAACTGAATGCATTCAACTGAAATGTGTCTTCTGCATTTAACCCAACCCCTCTGAATCAGAGAGGTGCGGGGGGATGCCTTAATCGACATCACGTCATCGGCGCCCGGGAAACAGTGGGTTAACTGCCTTGCTCAGGGGCAAAACAACATATTTTTACCTTGTCAGCTCAGGGATTCAATCCAGCAACCTTTCGGTTATTGGCCCAACGCTCCTACCCGCCAAAGCCATGAAGCTGTGTGCTGACTGTGGACTCAAAGTATAAAGACAAGACACGATTGATTCATGTGTAAACGCACGGGTATAAGGGCACAATACAGTGTGTGATACAATCAACAAATTACTGTTTTTATATCTTGTCATTAATATATTTCCACGAATATTTCTTTATGCTATGAATCCTTTACAATTGTTCATGCACTCGTGCTTTTGTTTAGGAATACAGCAAATAATTTCACCTGGGCACTTGGCTGGTTATATTATTATTATCATTATTATTATTATCATCTTTTTCATTTCTACTTTGTCAAAAGAAGCTGTAACTGAACTTTATTAATTAGTATAACTCTATTGCTAATCGAATCTACAAATAAAGTT
Organism: Coregonus clupeaformis; assembly: GCF_020615455.1. Lineage (NCBI taxonomy): Eukaryota > Metazoa > Chordata > Actinopteri > Salmoniformes > Salmonidae > Coregonus > Coregonus clupeaformis. The sequence continues at coordinate 1,867,193 of NC_059209.1, forward strand.
GATAAAATGGATTACCCTGTAATGTTTTTATTGTAAGGGGTACGAAAATAGGCTTACATGTTTTCTAGGAATTTGTAGAATTATACAAAACATATCCTTGATGCTATCTTAACAAATAACTATTGTTGTGTTTTTAAATATATATTTTTCCATTAATACATTTTTTTACATTTTAGCAGACGCTCTTATCGAGAGCGATTTACAGTTAGTGCATACATTTTCATACTGGGCCACCGTGGGAAACGAACCCACAACCCTGGCGTTGTAAGTGCCATGCTCTACCAACTGAGCTACAGGGGACTTTACAAATGTTTATGCACTATTTATCAAGCATGTATTTATCAAGCATGTTTGCGCACCCTGTAGGTTGATATGCATCTGATGCATATGCTAAAGGGGACATGTGTAGAATAAGTGTACGTGCAAAAACAGATAGAAAAAACAATCCTAAAAAATCTACCTGCAATAGAGCATTCTGGGAAATATGATAATGATTGGTGTGGTTTTGATGGACTGTTTTACTCTCCACAGTGTAAAACAATAACTATGGTTATTAACACCAACACCGTGGGTTCTTTACACCACTGATTGTTAATTTCACTTTTACAGAGAGAATTTCACACCTGAATCAAAACATTTACTCTGAAAAATCCAACACTGGCCACTTTGCTGTGTACAGCTTTACACATCTTCAAACATCATTACTATTGATTCAGGCTTGGCTAAAGCATTAGCTCACTGGGTAGGCGAAGTCCTAATGTTTAGCAGCCAGCAAGCAAAAGGACGCAAGTCAGGCATGTCTGATTCCAGCTCTGTCTACTGCCAAAACAAACAGGTTGGAGATTAACCTTCACTGAAAACATCTCTGATTGCCAAAACGATAACATTCTTAAGTGCAGAGGAAAGGATGGTATTTTCCCCCACCTTTAAAGACTCCCAGGTCTTAATATTTAAGAACAAAATGTATGCATAGCTTCAAGAGCTTTGTCCAAATACTGGTGTACTTAACTAACAGAATGGACGATCTGACCGGAGAGGTCCAAGAACATAACAGTTTGCAGTTTTCACAGGAAGAGGTGGATACCCTGAAAGAGACTTGCAGCAAGATGACAACAAACCGTACGTCCATGAGATGACATCAGCACTGCCTGTGAATCATTATTACAGATGACTGGGTAAACAGACTATCTAGAAGGACAATCCAGGAGGAATAACATTGTTGTGGATGGCATACCAGAGTCTCGACATGAGAACTGGACGGAGTCTGAGGAGAATGTGAGAAAGATTATCACAGAAAAGCTGCAGATGGCTCATAGGAAGATTGAGGTGGAGCGCACCCATAGGTCTGGGAAAACCTGTAACCTGCCCAGGTGACAGACCCAGACCAATAGTGGTAAAGTTCCTAAGGTTCAATGACAAGATGGCTGTTCTGGAGAGAGCCAGTAACTTGAGAGGAACCAACATCTTCCTCAACAAGGACTTCTCTGAACCTGTGCGCCAGAGGTGGAAAAAACGTATCCCCACTATGAAAGCTGCATGAGGACATTGCTTACATCCGCTGCGACAAGCTCATTGTCCACCCTCCCTACCAAAAGCCTAGGAGGAGTGAGCGAGCCAAGCTTCTGGGTTAGTAGCTTCAGCCCAAAATCACACACACACGCACACACATACACCAACTGACACTCACAAGTGCCTGATTGACTGACTCTATAAGCCACATTTTTTTTTATTTTACTTATTTTTTTATTTTACTGATCTCCGATAAGCTACCCAGGAAATGGCTACACATAGCCCATATTAATATATGTAGCCTGAGAAATAAGGTTCATGAAATCAATAACTTCCTAACATCGGACAACATTAATGTACTAGCCATGTCTGAATCTCACTTAGATCATTCCTTTGATGATACAGCAGTAGCAATACAAGGATATAACATGTACAGAAAAGACAGGAATGCATATGGGGGAGGTGTTGCTGTATATGTTCAGAGCCCTATTCCTGTAAACTTAGAGAGGATCTCATGTCAAATGTTGTTGAATTGTTGTGGTTTTAAGTTCACCTGCCTCATCTATAGCTTCTTCTTTTGGGGTGCTGCTATACTGTAGGTCACCAAGTGCTAACAGTCAGTAGTTGGATGATATGTGTGCAATGCTTGATGGTGTGTGATGATAACAGAGAGGTCTATTTTCTGGGTGACCTGAACATTGACTGGTTAGCAACTAGCTGTCCTCTCAAGGACGCTTCTAACTGTGACTGATGCCCTTTAATATGAGCCAGGTTATCACTCAACCAACTAGAGTGCATACCAATAGTGTTGGATCTGTGTCATCCACTTGTATTGATCATATCTTCCCTAATGCTGCAGAGCTTTGCTCCAAAGCAATGTATGTTCCCATTGGCTGTAGTGACCATAACATTATGGCAATAACAAGAAAAGCCAAAGTGCCAAAGGTTGGGCCTAAAATAATTTATAAGAGATAATGCAGAATGTTTTCTCAGGACTCTTTTGTTCAAAATGTAAAAAAATATATGTTGGGCTGATGTGTATGAGTAAGTGAATCTAGATGCAGCACTGAAAGTATTTGTACAATTATTCATTCCAATTGTTGACATTCATGCACCTATTAAGAAATTAACTGTGAGAACTGTTGGAGCCCCCTGGATTGATGCTGAATAAACAATTGTATGCAAAAGAGATGGCAAACAAGTCAGGCTGCTCAGCTGATTGGTTGACATACTGTAAATTGAGATATTTTGTGACTAAACTTAACAAAAATAATAAATTATATTACCAAACCAAGGTAAATGACATAAAACACAATGGAAAAAGACTTTGGAGTACCTTAAATGAAATCATGGGCAGAAAATCAAATTAATCTCAATTGTTCATTGAAGGTAATGCGTCATTTATTACAAAACCTTTCAATATTGCCAATCATTTCAATGACTATTTCACTAGTACAGTGGAACAACTCAATGAAATGACAACATTGAACAGTGAACCATCATATTTGTGTGTAAAAGATCTAATAATGAAAGAAAAGGAATGCTGTTTTGAATGTGTTCAAATTAGTGTGGGAGATGTGGAAAAACTTGTTGTCCATCAATAATGATAAGCCACCAGGTCTGTATATGCAACCTTGAGGGGAAACTATTGAGAATGGTAACAGACTGTATTGCTACCCCTATTTGCTATATCTTTACATTTTAGTCATTTAGCAGACACTCATATCCAGAGCGATTTACAGTTAGTGAGTGCATACATTTTCATACTGGCCCCCCATGGGAAACGAACCCACAACCCTGGCGTTGCATGCCATGCTCTACCAACTGAGCTACAGGGGGACACTTATCCAAAGCCTAAAGGAGTGTGTCTGTGCTGAAGGAAGCTAAAGTAATTCCACTGCCTAAAAATAGTAAAGCTTCCTTTGCTGGCTCTAACAGCCGCCCAATCAGTTTGTTGCCTGTTCTTAGTTAACTGATGGAGAGAATTGTGTTTGACTGAATACAATGCTATTTTTCTGAGAACAAGTTAACGACTGACTTTCAGCATGCGTATAGAGGACACTCAACTTGTACTTCACTAACTGAGATGACTGATGATTGGTTAAAATAAATGGATAATAAGATGATAGTTGGAACTGTATTGTTAGATTTCAGTGCAGCCTTTGATGTTATTGATCATAAATTGTTATTGAAGAAACTCACTTGCTATGGCTTTACATCACCTGCCATCACATGTTTGGAGAGTTACTTATCCAGGCATTGTTCTGTCCCATCCTTGATTACTGACCGGTAATATGGTAAAGTGCAGCAAAGAAAGACCTAGCATTGTCATGCCCTGACTCTGGGGATTCTTATTTGTTGAGTCAGGGTGTGATTTTCTATGTGGTGTAGATCTATGTTTATAGTCTAGTATGTCTAGATCTATGTTGGCCGGTGTGGTTCCCAATCAGAGGCAGCTGTCGCTCGTTGTCTCTGATTGGGAACTATACTTAGGCAGCCTATTGGCACTAGTGGGTTGTGGGATCTTGTTCCGTATAAGGTATGTTGTTTGTGTCTACCTTGGACTTCACGTTTCGTTTCGTTTATTATTTTGTCGTTGTTTATTAAGTTTAAATAAACATGTATGCATATCACGCTGCGCCTTGGTCTGACCCGTCTATGAACGAACGTGACAAGCATAGCTGCAGCGTGCTCAAAACAGAGCATTACGCCATGCCCCTAACTGCACATACATAACTAACATCTACAACATGCTTCCTAGTTGAGGGATGGATGCTAGTCTTTCCTGGTTGAGGTTTGACAAGAGACTAACTGCTTCTCTTCTAGATTTTATGAGAAATATTACTGTGATGAAAATTCCAGGTTGTCAAATAACATTCAGCTCAGACACCCATACATACCCTACAAGCAGTGATGTAAAGTACTTACGTTAAAATACTTTAACGGACTACTTTAGTAGTTTCTTGGGGTGTCTGTACTTTACTATTTATATTTTTGACAACTTTTACTTTCATTTCACTACATTCCTAAAGAAAATAATATACATTTTACTCCATACATTTTCCCTGACACCCAAAAGTATTAGTTACAGTTTGAATTCTTAGCAGGACAGGAACATGGTCCAATTCACACACTTATCAAGAGAACATCACTTGTCATCCCCACTTCCTCTGATCTGGCAGACTCAGTAAACACACGTGCTTCGTTTGTAAATTATGTGTGCCCCTGGCTATCCGTAAATTAAAAAAAAGGAAAAAAAATGGTGCCTTCTGGTTTGCTTAATAAAAGGAATTTGAAATGATTTCCAAATATACTTAAGCATATTTAAAACCAAATACTTTTACTCAAGTGGTATTTTACTGGGTGACTTTCACTTTTACTTGAATCATTTTCTGTTAAGGTGTCTTTACTTTTACTCAAGTATGACAATTGGACCCTTTTTCCACCACTGCCCATAAGACATGCCACCAGGGCTCTCTTGACAGTCCCTAAGTCCAAAATGAATTCACGGCAACGCACAGTATCATACAGAGAGCCATGATCGCACAGAACTCCCTTCCATCTTCAATTACTCAAGCAAACAGCAAAATCGCCTTTAGAAACGGATTAAACAACATCTCATGGAATGGTGGGGACTGTGAGGGGACACACACAAACACACGTCCACACAGACACACTTTAACACACACATCATTTTTGTTGTTGAATTGTTTGTATAATTTTTTGGTTGTATTGTTTGTATATCGTTTTATTTAAAATTTGTGTGACTGTCCTTGTCTATCAGTGTATCAGTGTTTTGTTACTAGTTTTGTTTTTTGTGGACCCCAAGATGAGTAGCTGCTGCTTCTGCAAAAGCTAATGGGGATACAAATAAACAAGCATACATCTCTCGCAAGGCGTTGTCTGTAGCAAATATTTTTATAGAGCTGTTTGTTTGTTTTGCTATCAAACAAGACACCCTGGCAGTACCCAGCAGTCCTTGCTCTCCGCGTTGTTGCTGTGTAGCCTCAGTTTGCCATTCGTGATCGTCGCCGTGTGCAACAACACACAAATCAAATCAAATTGTATTTGTCACATACACATGTTTAGCAGATGTTATTGCGGGTGTAGCGAAATGCTTGTGCTTCTAGCTCCGACAGTGCAGTAATATCTAACAATTTCACAACATATACCCAATACACACAAATCTAGTAAGGAATGGAATTTAAGAATATATACATATGTGGACAAGAAATGACAGAGCAGCATGGACTAAGATACAGTAGAATATAATAGAATAGAATACAGTATATGCATATGAGATGAGTAGTGCAAGATATGTAAACATTATTAAAGTGACTAGTGATTTCAATAGGCAGCAGCAGCCTCTAATGTGCTTGTGATGGCCTTGAGATAGAAGCTGTTTTTCATTCTCTCGGTCCCAGCTTTGATGCACCTGTACTGACCTCGCCTTCTGGATGATAGCGGGGGGAACAGGCAGTGGCTCGGGTGGTTGATGTCCTAGATTATCTTTTTGGCCTTCCTGTGACATCAGGTGCTGTAGGTGTCTTGGAGGGCGGGTAGTTTGCCCCCGGTAATGCGTTCAGCTGACCGGACCACCCTCTGGAGAGCCCTGAGGTTGCGGGCGGTGCAATTGCCACAAACAGATGGGAACGTTCAAGCTTTAGCCTACGTTGGGTAAATAGCTTCACATTGCAGCCGATACATTGCAAAGGCATCGTTACATTGCAAAGGCAAATTTCTCTGCAGCGAGGCCACTGCTGAAAATGCTTGAGACACACACACACACACACACACACACACACACACACACACACATACAGCCGTGGCACCTTGCATACTGGGAAATGTGCAATGGGTGGAAATGAGAGAAAGTGAGAGGGTTCTCTTTTTGTGTGTGTGTGTCTCTCCTGTGCTCATGGCGGGGAGACATTAAGCTAACGATGGGCCCAGATAATCATAGGAAGAGTGATGATGATGATAATAACCATTACTGGATCCATTTCGGGCCCCATGGTGATACTTGTTTACCGTTATTACTATGATGCCGCTACAGATGTAGATGTATTAATGTGTGTGTGTGTGTGTGGAACAGGCAATCTCTGTGTGTGTGTGTGTGTGTGTGTGTGTGCATGTGCCATTTCCCCACACAGTGCTCTGCTTCTGCTCAATGTCCAGCTCGAGTCAGAACATCCATCAATCTGTCGTCTCCAAAGCCATCCGTATCGCCTCCCCTCTTTCTCTACACATTCCTCTCACCCCTTGCTTTGTTTATCTTGTTTTGCTTTCTGCCGAGGCCCTCATCCATGTCACCCCCTCGCAGTCCGACCAACCTCACTTCATGGCTGCCCATATCCCATCATTCTGACTCCCATCCACCCTGGAAGGGTCCTAAATGGCACCCTATTCTCTAAATAGTGCACTACTAGTGTACTTTGTAGAGAATAGGGTGCCATTTGGGATGCAATCCTTGACTAACCACCCAGGCCATTTCCTCCACTCTAGGGGGCACCCGGTAAGGATTTAGCTGAGATCAGTGTAATTTTAGATCCCTTGATCAATGCTCATTTGCTGCTAGGCCGCTTCTCCCCCACAGCCAAACTCCAGCCGGGCATGCATCATTCATAAGATTTGAAAGAAAGAGCACCTCAGCACTCTGCTATTTTGGCTGGAACGTCCTGCTAAGACTACTGACTAGGACTCGTGCCCTTTGTGCTTTCTGCACCACTAGCCCCGTTTATACCTGGTTCTAACATGCGTCCAATGTCCTGATCTTGTCCACATTCTGATTGTGCTCACATTTGTTGACAGGTGTAGATAATCAAAATACGCATTGTGATCTGATTGTGATTAGATCTTCCCGACCACCTCCGGAGGTAGTCGGAGATGCATCTAGTACGGATATCATTGAAGTGTGAACGAATCCTGACAACGAAACCATATACATTTAGCCAATGTCGCGGTTGTCCAGCCCTCTTTAAAAAATCACACTGGCCAGTTGAGGTAGTAATTATGGACAATAACTCTACCATTCCTCCAGAATTAAGATCATGGTCCTCATTAGAAACCAAGTGCTTACTGTCAGTGTGGTCGGATGCCACAGTCCAATCAAAATTAGATCAAACATAGGCTATAGAAATAAAGATATTTATGAAGAGATATCATCCCGAATTAGAGAAAAAAGGTTCTCCCTTTCCAACGTCCAATGCCAGTACAAAACCAAATATTTGAAAACATCATACAGAAAGTCTAACTGTAATAGCAGTAGTGGGAACAGGAGAACCCAATGCCCATTTTATTCAGAGCTGGACGTGGTATTGGGTGACCATCCCACCATCCCATGCATCCCCAATACATTTGTAGTTCAGTGTAAATGATGGTGCTAATGCTAATACAGTATATCAGTCTATCAACCCTTGATGAGTGAAAGCGACTCCGTTAGTGAATTATCATTGATCAATGATTTGGAGCAAACCAAACCACAGTCGTTCTTCCAGAATGTCGCATATTTCCTTTGGTACCATTTAGGCCTATACCAAATAAGAATCTGACCTCTGGACTATAATGCAATGCTGTATATTATATTCTGTGAATCTTTCAGCATTCTCCAGACAAATCGCTATAGCAATAAAGTGCAAAAGATGTTCAAACTGATGTGTAAAGGCGCATAGCTTTCTGTAAGCATGTAAGTGAGGCCAGTGTCCAATATAATGTACAATACGAAGGACTCTTTAGGCTACTTTTAGATTTACACTTTATTCCTTTATACAGCCATAGTATTTGCTTTACATGCATGCTCCTTTGTAGGCCTACGTGCATGGTAGTTTCTTTAGAGGGCATCAAATATTTGCCTTTTCAATCATGAACATTATTATAAAGACAATGTATATAAACACCCATGCATAAAGATCAACCCTGTCCAGACCTGCTTGGATAAATGCATTGGGCCATTCAGAGATGCACTTTCTAGCCTACTCTGTAACTTAACCTGTTTCTACTGTGGGTAATTTTGAATTTATATTGTGCGTTAATTGTATTTTGTACACACATCCAGATACTCAGCTCATTTGTGACTTTTTAAGGGATAGGAGAGATTCCTGGAATATTTATGTGTACGGCTGTGGACAGGTTGAGTTTATCGGGACAGTAGCCTATCACGCCCAGTCTTAAATCATTGTATAACAAAAGTAGGCTGTAATGATGAGTATAAAACTATTGACTATAAAAGTGTGTTGTTTTCTGTCGATTTTAACAGCTTGTGTCAGAAGGGGTGGTCCAAGGCAGATTGTAATAATTTGCATACAGGGAGGGACCAGGGAATCTGGTCACAATACAGAGCAGTAGGCAGATAAGAGACACATTTTATTATCATATGTAGATGCAACAAATCTCAAAAAGATAGAGATAACCACAGCTTCTGAGATGGACAATGTGGTTGGAACTGGTCAGATGCTGGTCAAGAGTGTCGACTGAAACCATTAAGTAGGGAGAGGAGTTGTTTCTTGACCACGTGAAGTGAGAAAAAATCTGTTGGTCCTATTTAGAGTAGATGCTTTACTTAGAGCCTATATTTATTTCCTGGTCAGGTCAAGAAAAACTCCTGGCCCTTTCCATACGAATTGAATGCAAATATGACCAAAAAAATAAATAAATGCTGGGTCAAAAACAACCCAGCGCTGGGTAAATAGTGGACAGAACAACTGTTGGGTTATTTTTGCCAGTTGGGTCACTTAGTTGAGTTATTGAGCTGTGATCCACCGAGTCAGATCAGAAGACTAGAGGCGTGGCATAGTAGAGGCGTGGCTTTCAGATAGTTATTTTTGGCCACCTGTGAGAGTAAATGTAATTTCAGTTAATCTGTTCTGTTGTACTGTAAATACAGGTTAAGGTTGAGCACCGACACTTTTGTAGCTTAATAAAGCTTAGACAAGTGCCTATGGGATAGTTGCCAATTTATGATATATAAAAAACAAATGCTAAAGGGAAATAAAAATTTGCAGTGTACAAGCATAACATGATGAACATGAATGACAGTTACTCAGACAGGTGGCCAAAAATATTTATATCTAAGCCACTCCCCAATAGGCCACGCCTCCTGACAATGTACTCCTGAGTGGCGCAGTGGTCTAAGGCACTGCATCGCAGTGCTAACTGTGCCACTAGAGATCCTGGTTCGAATCCAGGCTCTGTCGCAGCCGGCCGCGACCGGGAGACTCATGGGCGGCGCACAATTGGCCCAGCGTCGTCCAGGGTAGGGGAGGGAATGGCCGGCAGGGATGTAGCTCAGTTGATAGAGCATGGCGTTTGCAACACCAGGGTTGTGGGTTCGATTCCCACGGGGGGCCAGTATAAAAAAAAAGAAAACAAATATGTAATCACCAACTGTAAGTCGCTCTGGATAAGAGCGTCTGCTAAATGACTGAAATGTAAATGTATAACCAATGGATTGCATTAAAGACCAATCTGCTGGGTCAACCCAGCATGGAAATGACTAAAAACCCAACTGATGGTGAAATCAACCCATGTTTGGATATTACACATTAATAACGTTATTATTTAAATATTATAACAAAGAACTATTCCAACATTGGGATATGCATAGGCACTTAAGGAACTCATACTCTTGTGTAAGCCTTATTATAGATACAAAAGTGTCAGTGATCAACCTTAACATGTGTTGACAATATAACAGAACAGATTAACCGGAATGACATTTTTCTCTCAAGGGAGGCCGAAAATAACTACCTGAAAGCCACGCCTCCTGTCTTCTGATCTGGCCCAGTGGATAATAGCTCAATAACCCAGCATCAACAAGCCAACTTAAAGAACACAATGGGTTGTTTGTGACCCCACTGGCTGGGTCAAAATAACCCAATGTGTGTTCAATATTTACCCAAATTGGGTTGTTTTTAACCCAACATTTTTTTGAGTGCATGTCAAGTGTTATTATAGATATGATAGTTGATTTGAAAAAGAAATGCACACACATGATACAAAGCATGTTTGCTCAAATCAAGTCTTCCTCCTAATGATGGCATACGAGGGAAACCGAATCCAGCTACTTCTATAGTGAACAGTATATACCGTTACGGCAAGGGTTATACTGTAGATTAATGCCTCATTAGTATATTCTACTTTGCAGTAAATCAGGACATTTTTGCCCATTTCCCCTTTTTACTCTCCTCTCGCTACAGCATGCCAAGACCAACACATAAACAACATAAAAAAGCAGGCATGCATTATGCAAATGTATTCCCCCGCCGCCACGGAGGGAGCGATATGTATTTAAACTTTCCTGCTGCTCTCTCGTTTGACATCGGCTGGCATCTGCTCATTAGCCAGGCAACCCAGTCAGATGAGGAAATAGTGAAACGCATTACGGCGGTGGAAGATCAGTTGACAATTCTTCGAAACCACCAGCTTGATCGGGGTAACAAGGCGAAGCGTGGAGGCGCACAGTGTGCCATTTGCGCCCACGTCTTTTGTACCATGCTTCCCGCCTGGCGGATGGATTTAAAGTTTGGGAAAAGGAGGGGGAATCATGAAAGTAAATGTAGGCTACTCACATAGGCACACACAAACACCGGCATGGGTATACAGTACACAACAGTTTCCAGTAATCGGTAGCAATCTGAAAGGTGCTATCTCTGCAACTGCCTTTGGTTCTCTCTCTCTGTATCTTCTCCCTCCCTTGCTCTATCATCTCTCCTTTGATCACTGCCCCTTCTCTTGCAGACGTCTCACCCTCTGTCCCCCTCTCGCTCTCTTTCTCCCTCTCTTCCTCTATTCTCCTCCCTCGCTTGGTCTCATTTCGTCTTTGATCAGTATTGCAGGCTCAGACATTGAACCCCCCCCCCCTCCGCCTCCCTCTTTCTCTCTTTCATGCATCTTGAAAGTATGCAGTTTGGTTCCTCTCTGGGGATTTTTCCACCTTCCTTCGCTCCATCCCCTGGACCCCCTCTCGCTCTCATTCATCTACCCTGCGTCCGACAGATTCTATCAGTTTGATACCCTGCTCTAAGGCCAACTGTGATATGTTCAAAGCTTTGACTTGGTCATCAACTCTACAAAGGATAAAAACTGCATCGTAAAAAACAAATGGCCCTGGCACTGAACCTGAGTCAGTAATGACTTGGACTGTCTATATCTAAGCCCTATAACAATGAGTTTTTTAAGAGCTCACTGACCCCAGCCCAGTGAGTATGACACTTACACATCCAAGGGTACGACATACAGAAAGGTCACTTGTCCGCCATCTTTCCTTTACTTTAATTGAAGACTAGAATATGATAAAAGAGAGAAATAAGAGACAAAATGAAAGGCAAGGGTATTATGAGCCCTGGTCTCTTCCGAACCTCTACACCCCATCCCTAGGTCCCCTATATCTCTGCCATAGAAAACAGTAGTCATGGTAACAGAAGAAGGAGAGAGAAAGGGGGGAGAGGTGGAGGAAGAAAGGGGTGCGACAGAAGGGTCATCTCTTCAGGGGAGTGACCCCCAGTAAAAAATAGGTCCTTCCTGTTGAGTTAAGACACCAACCCCATGGGGAGAGTGACATTACCATGCGTTAAGTCCCACGGGGAGCAATTTCACGGACACCGTGCCCCGGCTATGAAAGTTTCGATTTACTAAATTCCACCCTGGCGATAATGTGAGTGACTTCAGTCTCTGTGCTCGCCATTTTCTCCAGTTCTGCTCTATTTTTCCTCTCTGTTTATCTCTGCAGTGTCTCCTATGGTTGTGATACCTGCTATCATCTCTGACACACACTCACAGGCACTCACACACATTTATATATCCTGAACAAAAATATAAACGCAACACGCAACAATTTCAAAGATTTTACAGAGTTACAGTTCATATAAGGAAATCAGTCAATTGAAACACATTCATCAGGCCCTAATCTATGGATTTCACGACTGGGAATACAGATTTGCATCTGTTGGTCACAGATACCTTTAAAGAAAAATGTAGGGGTGTGGATCAGAAAACCAGTTAGCATCTGGTGTGACCAACATTTGGCTCATGCATTGAGACACTTCTCCTTCGCATAGAGTTGATCAGGCTGTTTGGGACCTGTGGAATGCCCCACTCCTCTTCAATGGCTGTGCGAAGGTGCGGGAACTGCAACACGCTGTCGTACATGACAATCCAAAGCATCTCAAACATGCTCAATGTGTGACATGTCTGGTGAGTATGCAGGCCATGGAAGAACTGGGACATTTTCAACTTCCAGGAATTGTGTACAGATCGTTGCGACATGGGGCTGTGGCGGCGGATGAATTGACACGAAAATGAGCCTCAGGATCTCATTACGGTATCGCTGTGCATTGAAATTGCCATCGATAAAATGAAATTGTGTTCATTGTCCGTAGCTTATGCCAGCCCATACCATAACCCCACCGTCACCATGGGGCACTGTTCACAACGTTGACATCAGCTAACCGGTCGCCTACAATACACCATACACGTAGTCTGCGGTTGTGAGGCCGGTTGAACGTACTGCCAAATTCTCTATAACGATGTTGAGGCGACTTATGGTAGAAAAATTAACATTCAATTCTCTGGCAACAGCTCTGGTGGACATTCCTGCAGTCAGCATGCCAATTGCACGCTCCCTCATAACTTGAGACATTTGTGACATTGTGTTTTGATACACAACTGTGCATTTTAGAGTGCCTTTTATTGTCCCCAGCACAAGGTGCACGCTTGTAATGATCATGCTGTTTAATCAGCTTCTTGATATGCAACACTTGTCAGGTGGATGGATTATCTTGGCAAAGGAGAAATGCTTACTAACAGGGATGTAAACACATTTGACACTGACACGTGCGCAACGATGGGGTAAAACAGACTGGGTTGGCTTAGATTGTTGACAACAGTGAATTTTAGGCATATTAGCATTGACATGAAATCAGCATAGAAATGTGCACAATGTTTTTGTGACGTTATCAGCTAAGCCATCATTATTCAAATCCTTTGACTTTTTCCACATTTTGTTGTTGCAGCCTGCATTTAAAATGGATTAAATTGAGAGTTTGTGGCACTGGCCTACACACAATACCCCATAATGTCAAAGTGGAATTATGTTTCCATATTTTTTAAACAAATGAATTAAAAATGAAAAGCTGAAATATCTTGAGTCTATAAGTATTCAACCTCTTTATGGCAAGCCTAAAGTTCAGGGGTAAAAATGATCTTAACAAGTCACATAATAATTTGAATGGACTCTGTGTGCAATAATATTGTTTAACGTGATTTTTGAAAGACTACCTTATCTCTGGACCCCACACATACAATTATCTGTAAGGTCCCTCAGTCAAGCAGTGAATTTTAAACACAGATTCAACCACAAAGACCAGAAAGGTTTTCCAATGCCTCGCAAAGGACACCAATTGGTAGAAGGGTAAACAAAATGCTATATATTTTATCCCTTTGAGCATGGTGAAGTTATTAATTACACTTTGGATGGTGTACCAATACACCCAGTCACTGCAAAGATACAGGTGTACTTCCTAACTCAGTTGCCTTAGAGGAAGGAAATCACTCAGGGATTTCACCATGAGGCCAATGGGGACTTTAAAACAGTTACAGAGTGTAATAGCTGTGATAGGAGAAAACTGAGGATGGATCAACAACATTTGTAGTTACTCCACAATACTAACCTAAATGACAGAGTGAAAAGGAAGCCTGCACAGAATAAAAACATTCCAAAACATGCATCCTGTTTGCAATAAGGCACTAAAGTAAAACTGCAAAAAATATGGGAAAGAAATTAACTTTATGTCCTGAATACAAAGTGTTATGTTTGGGGCAAATCCAACACAACACATCACTGAGTTCCAGTCTTAATATTTTCAAGCATGGTGGTGGCTGCATCATGTTATGGATATGCTTGTCATCGGCAAAGTCTAGGGAGTTTTTTAGGATAAAGAGAAACAGAGCAGAGCTAAGCACAGGCAAAATCATGGAGGAAAACCTGGTTAGGTCTGCTTTCCAATAGACAAATTCACCTTTTAGCAGGACAATAACCTAAAAAACTGTTTTCTGAAGGCACTGTATATACACACACAAACGCAGGCACGCACACATGCACGCACAAACACATGCACGCACATGCTCCCAAAACCCTACACATACACGTTGGTAGTGAGTATAACCTTGCATAGGGAGACAAAGACAGAGTCCATGTTTTATTCTGCCTGTCTCCACAGGGCCTTCTTCAATCTCATCCTACTGTTTCCCCTGATGCACGGTGGCACAAGGCCCAATCTGATACCAAACCTGCACCACAGGATAACAAAGCCTGCACCACACCAACAACAAGGCTGTCTGCTAGCTACAGCACTCCAGATCCTGCCTGGAGATGGCATGGGGCAGACCAGAGGTTGGTTTGTTAGACTGGTTCTTCTTTGTTAGTGTCTTACCTAAACTCTTAGTCAGAGTAGACTCCATTGGAAGGTTGAATTAAAGAAAGGCATGTAGGTGAATTCAACTGAAGTCTGTTTGGATGTCATCTGATTGTGTCATTACATGTAGACCAAAATGATTTTAGCAGCAACTTTAAAAATGAATTATTTTGTTATAAACCTACACCTGACTGCCTATGACATCTAAGATTATGATCGTTAGTGTTAGCTTACAGTAGGCTAGCTAGAGTAGAGTGTCACTCCTTATGGTTTAAGCTTTGGCAAATATGGATGATAGTTTTCGAAATCCTCAAAAAAATATAGAGAGATGAAGAAGAAAATGAAACTAATTTCATCTTATCACTCAGTAATGAAGCAGATCTCTCCCAAAATACATTTTTGGGAACTGGCAATTACTTGTAAATTACTTTTAGAAGAGGTAATTAATGTTATCACGTAAACTGTTCACATGGAAACATCCATGAATGAAGTTTAATGTGCGACATTGAAATCTTAAAGTGAGGATTACTTCAGCCTTGCTATGAAAGGACTTTTAAAGGGGATTGGAACAGGTTCTCTAAAGGCCCAGTCCGTAATTTGAAAAACATAAAAATTGCAGCCCCGCCACTTGGTTCAGTATAAAGCTGAGGGATTGGAGAAGAGTAAATACATTTAAAGATTGAGCTATAGGGGACTGACAGTCCATGAGGTCAACATTTGATCATATGTTCAAAAACTGCTGTAAATATCACAGAGTGGGCCTTTAAAACCAGCTGGCAGAAGCATCACCTATCTGGCACCGTAAAAAATAAATATCTGTTTGCTTTGGGATGTTAAACCCGGCCCAACGCCCAACCCCGATTCAACAGTCAATAAACATATATAACTGCAGCTGTTCTTAAAAAATATATATTTATATATATATTAGAGGAGAGAACTTTCAGAACACAAAAACACACACAGGGGAGACCGCAAGACAAAGAGGTGCTGTGAACAGTACAGGTTGAACTTAAAACAAGCTGTCAGAGTTATGTACAGGACGTCCAATTTGGTCTACTTCCCAAATGGCACTCTATTCCCTTTATAGGAAACTATTTTCAGTAGTTCACTATAACACAAATGGGGTGCCATTTGGGAAACAGGACCCACATTTAAGGTGAGTCTTCATTAGAGGAAGTGCAGCATGTAACGCTGTCATTACCTGCTGTGTACTCCACAGACCTGCGATCCAGAGATACACAGCAGAATCCACACCGCTCGTCTGACACTAATTCAATCTCCAGTCTTGAGGAATGGACTGCAAAGATTTCCTGCGGCTCAGTGTTAGCTGTTATGATCACGTAATGCTGTTTGAAACATGTTTACTGACACAGGTAGTAAGAGGGAAATAAATTGCTTGTTTCTTATTGCTGAACAACAGATGGGCGGCTGACATTGGCATGAATAAATCCAATGGAGGTCTTTTCCGGTAGATTTTGTTCGGTTGTTTTGTATTTCCTCTTTATATTGTAAAATGCACGTAGCATGGGCTCCACTGATGGGCCAAAGCTAGTTCATACTCCTGTTTTGTTGCTAACTGAATTGTTTCCTCCTCATTCCCGTCTCCCCCCACTTCCTATTTTGCCCCCATAAAACTATTTTACTGAACCGAACATGTCTGTGAAACTAGCCATCTGGTCCAGGTGTATCTGTAAAAGTAAAGAAAACATGTTGACTCGCCCTACTTGTAGAGAAACGCTAATGCTCCTCTCTTTCATTTTGACAAAAGGTCTATGTCTCTGTCATGCAGTACACTCTTTTAGTTTTTGTTGTCCAAGGCTACCTTGCTAAAATGCTTGCTCGCTAGCCAAACTTCCTTTCATGTTAGCATTAGCCTTTTACCTCTAGCTATATATTGAACTTCCATCCTCTCAGGCCAGGCTTACTTCAATGTAAAATATTAAGACGGCGGGAAGGATAATTGGTATAGATCAAGAATCAGCCACCAACCTGTACACAAAATTCATCCTCCTAAAACATAAAATCATTTTACAGGACAGTACTCATCCCCTTCACTCAAAATTCAGTCAGCCAGACATGGGGAAAGAGACTTCTTCAAAAGAAAATTAAAACAGATAAATATGTGGACTCTTTTATTCCAACAGCCATTAGGCTGTATAATACATTTACATTACATTTTAGTCATTTAGCAGACGCTCTTATCCAGAGCGACTTACAGTTGGTGCATACATTATTTTTTATACCCCCCGTGGGAATCGAACCCACAACCCTGGCGTTGCAAACGCCATGCTCTACCAACTGAGCTACATCCCTGCCGGCCATTCCCTCCCCTACCCTGGACAACGCTGGGCCAATTGTGCGCCGCCCCATGGGTCTCCCGGTCGCGGCCGGCTACGACAGAGCCTGGATTCGAACCAGGATCTCTAGTGACACAGCTAGCACTGCGATGCAGTGCCTTACACCACTGACTAATACCTAGTCTGTTGGTCCCTGGAGTGTACAGCATATTGCACTTTCACTTTAAATGTGTAGCTATAGCACTTTGAATGAATTATATTGTGTAGTTTCTGTGTTTTCATGTTTTATGTACTGTCTTTTTAAGCACATGACCAAATGTGGTGGGATAATAAAGTTGATCTGAATCTAAAAGAGCAGCTGTTAAATTCAACTGTATACCGGTATTATAAACCGCGCTGCCTATGCTATTGCAAAACTTGAAACATATAGCTATCTATTTACTAGGCTACTAGGTCCAATTAAATGAGAGATGTGGATGGTAATTTGTTGTATGGCTCCTTGAGAAATATGAACCCATCATGGCCAGAAAAGGTGAGGAATATTGATGAGTTAGTTAAGAAGCTGGAAATAAAAATGTGCTTCTTCTATAGAAATAGGTCCTGCCTCTCGCTAAATAGTAGAAAGCAGGTTATTCAGTCGATGTTCCTATCGGTCCTAGACTATGGCGACATCATCTATATGCATGCAGCTGCCACTTCATTAAAGCCGTTAGATGCAGTTTATCATAGCACACTGTGCATTATCACCGGCAACAATTTTTATACTCATCACTGCATTCTCTACCAGAAAGTTGGTTGGCCCTCTTTGATGTCAGGTACGTTGATACATTGCTATGTTTTCATTTATAAAGCCCTTTTACAAAAAGTCCCACTGTACCTAATATCTGTACTAAACTTTAGACATAAGAGTTACCACACCCGGTCTCAGGGATGCTAACTCTGGAAATTCCTTTGGTCTCTACTGAGTTAGGTAAATCTTTTAGTTTCTTGCACCTTTGAACAATCTTCAAAATGTTCTTACATTTTATGTTTTGGTGCCTCTAGGGCAATTCAGAAAGCTGATTGAGGACGTTATTACTGATGAATGTTTGTTTTTGTTTGACAGTGTTTTTCTTTCTGCTTGCATTTTTGTATTTATATTGATGTGTGTATTTTCTGTAATTTATGTAATTCAGGCCTCATCTGTAAAAGAGACCTTGATCTCAGTATGACTCCCTGATCAAATAAAGGATAAATAAATATATTCTGCAATGGTTATGAAAATGAATTAATCTAATTATTTCAGATTCTAAAAATAAAATACAATAATTTTTGCTCTTCTCACTAATAGCAAATGGCAGCCTGGTCTCAGACTAGACGTCACATAGTAAATGTAAACCAAGAAATCTAAATTAGTATTGTCACGTCTCCTCCCGTTGCTCCACTCCGGCACTCTGATTCGCTGGTCTACTGAGCCACCGGTCTGAGCGCACCACCTCGGCAACACCGGAATGGAAACCCACCGCACCCTAATCACCTCCAGCGCACCTGCACCTCGAGTGGCGCAGTGGTCGAGTGGCGCAGTGGTCTAAGGCACTGCATCGCAGTGCTAAACTGTGCCACTAGAGATCCTGGTTCGAATCCAGGCTCTGTCGTAGCCGGCCGCGACCGGGAGACCCATGGGGCGGCGCGCACAATTGGCCCAGCGTCGTCCAGGGTAGGGGAGGGATTTGGCCGGCAGGGGATGTAGCTCAGTTGGTAGAGCATGGCGTTTGCAACGCCAGGGTTGTGGGTTCGATAAAATAATGTATGCACTAACTGTAAGTCGCTCTGGATAAGAGCGTCTGCTAAATGACTTAAATGTAAAAAATGTAATGTAATCATCTCATCACCACCCCTATATAGCCCTGGACTGTTCAGTATTGTGTTGTGTGTCTTGTCGTGTACTCGCTCTTTGTTGTTCTCTTGCTCAGTATTAAGTAAACCTTTACATTGTTGATTCCTACGTCTGCGTCCTGCGTCTTAGTATCCTCAGTATTCGTCACAAGTATAATATGTTACATTTGGTATGGTTACATAAGACAGAAGGTGAGCACATTATTTTTTGCATGAAAACTGGCACACGCACATTTTGGGGTATATTTTGTATGTACACACGGTTTATAAATGAGGCCCCTGCTCTTTCCATGACGTAGACTGACCAGGTGAAAGCTATGATCCGTTATTGATATCACTTGATAAATCCACTTCAATCAGTGTAGATGAAGAGGAGGAGACTGGTCAAATAATGATTTTTAAGCCTTGAGACAATTGAGACATGTATTGTGTATGTGTGCCATTTAGAGGGTGAATGGGCAAGACAAAATATTTGTCTCTTTGAATTGGGTATGGTAGTAGGTGTCAGGCGCACCGGTTTGAGTGTTTCAACAGTTTCCCGTGTGTATCAAGAATGGTCCACCATCCAAAGGACATTATGGGCCAGCATCCCTGTGGAACAATTGTGACACCTTGTAGAGTCCATGCACAGGTGAACTGTCTGTTCTACCGTTAAACTGCACTTCGAATGGGATCGCATAGAACAAAATACTTGATATAGCTTATCTATTTACTACTATGACGTGGGTTCAATTAAATGAGTAGATGGTACGAATGGTAACCTATACTAACTTATTGTAGACCTATAGGCTATTTTGCGACATGAGTAGCCTATGAAACCATCACAGTCAGAAAAGGTGAGGAATTTATTCTGCAATGATCTTGGAATTTAAATAATAGGAAATATATGCTTATTTCTAATTATTTTAGAATGCAAAGATAAGAAACATATAATGTCGCTTTACTCACTAACGGCAAATGTTTGCATCTTGTTATTATATTTAGCTAGGCTACCTGTTTTTGTTATGAATAAGAGTGTCATATTTTCCATGAATAAGAGTGTCATATATTTTCCATTTGCACAAGGCTACTACTATTGCCTTCTTGCAATTGAATACTTCAACCACTAGAAACTGTGCGTAGGCTACGCATGGTCTAAAGTTTGCGGGAGGATAAGCACATTCTCAGGTCAAGTTCAGTTTTTATAAATGCCATCTTTTGTGTGAAAACTGGCGAATAAATGTTTTAGGGCTATTTTGTGCGTACGCAACATTTATAAGGCCCCAGGTCTCTCACTGGAACTAAGGGGCCTAGCCCGAACCATGAAAAACTGCCCCATACCATAATTCCTCCTCCTTTACAGTTGGCACTATGCATTGGGGCAGGTAGCATTTTCCTGGCATCCGCCAAACCCAGATTTGTCCGTCGGACTGCCAGATGATTCATCACTCCAGTGAATGCGTTTCCACTGCTCCAGAGTCCAATGCCGGCGAGATTTACACCACTCCAGCTGACACTTGACATTGTGCATAGTGATCTTAGGCTTGTGTGCGGCTGTTCGGCCATGGAAACCCATTTCATGAAGCTCCCGACAAACAGTTATTGTGCTGACATTGATTCCAGAGGCAGTTTGGAACTCGGTAGTGAGTGTTGCAACCGAGGACAGACAATCTTTACGCGCTTCTGTTCTGTGAGCTTGTTTGGCCTACCACTTTGCAGCTGAGCCGTTGTTGCTCCAAGATGTTTCCACTTCACAATAACAGCACTTACAGTTGACCGGGGCAGCTCTAGCAGGGCAGAAATTTGACGAACTGACTTGTTGGAAAGGTGGCATCCTATGACGGTGCCATGTTGAAAGTCACTGAGCTCTTCAGTAAGGCCATTCTACTGACAATGTTTGTCTATGGAGATTGCATGGTTGTGTGCTCGATTTTATACACCTGTCCGCAATGGTTGTGGCTGAAATAGCCGAATCCACTAATTTGAAGGGGTGTTCACATACTTTTCTATATATAGTGTTCCAAGGTTTGTCATGATTATGCATTGTTGAAGATCCAATGTCAAAGTTCCATCATTCTTAAATGGAAGAAGTTTGGAACCCCCAAGACTCTTCCTAGAGCTGGCCGCCCGGCCAAACTGCGCAATCGGGGGAGAAGGGCTTTGGTCAGTGAGATGACCAAGAACCCGATGGTCACTCTGACAGAGCTCCAGAGTTCCTATGTGGAGATGGGAGAACCTTCCAGAAGGACAACCATCTCTGCAGCACTCCACCAATCAAGCCTTTATGGTAGAGTGGAAAGACAGAAGCCACTTCTCAGAAAAAGGCACATGTTTGGAGTTTGCCACAAGGCCCCTAAAGGACTCTCAGACCATGAGAAACAAGATTCTCTGGTCTGATGAAACCAAGATTGAACTCTTTGGCCTGAATGCCAAGTGTTACGACCTGATTTGTATTTGGCAGTGGAGCTCCATCTCCTCATCCTCCTTCCCTCCCACTGCTAAATACCTATGGTGAAGCATGGTGGTGGCAGCATCAGCAATGCTAAGTGTCACGTCTGGAGGAAACCTGACATCATCCTTACTGTGAAGCATGGTGGTGGCAGCATCATGCTGTGGGGATGTTTTTCACCGGCAGTGACTGGGAGACTAGTCAGGATCGAGGGAAAGATGAACGGAGCAAAGTACAGAGATATCCTTGATGAAGACCTGCTCCAGAGTGTTCAGGACCTCAGACTGCGGCGAAGGTTCACCTTCCAACAGGACAACGACCCTAAGCACACGGTCAAGACAATGCAGGAGTGGCTTCAGGACAAGTCTCTGAATGTCCTTGAGTGGCCCAGCCAGAGTCCGGACTTGAACCCGATAGAACATCTCTGGAGAGACCTGAAAATAGCTGTGCAGTGACGCTCCCCATCCAACCTGACAGAATTTGAGAGGATCTGCAGAGAAGAATGGGAGAAACTCCCCCAATACAAGTGTTCCAAGCTTGTAGCGTCATACCCAAGAAGACTCAAGGCTGTAATCGCTGCCAAAGGTGCTTCAAAAAAGTACTGAGTAAAGGGTCTGAAGACTTATGTAAATGTAATATTTACGTTTTTTATTTTAAATACATTTGCAACATTTTCAAAAAACCTGATTGATGACAAACAATTTAATCAATTTTAGAATAAGGCTGTAATGTAACAACATTTTGAAAAAGTCAAGGGATCTGAATACTTTCCGAATGAGTGAATGATTTGTCAGTGCACCAGTACATTTAGAGACATCACACAGACCGCTTGAAGGCCTGTCAAACACTTTCCTGTGGTCTGAGCTCACTTGTTCCCCAGTTCTAAACATTCTCCTCCTTTCCTGATGCAGCTTGGCTTTGTTTTGTAATTGGACTGCACTGGCTGTTGGCAAGATGGATACCGTTTGTGTGTTTACCTGAATGTTTGGCAGGGAAACAAAGCAAAACACCCCTGCTATGGTCATCTATTCGGACAGACCTGTCAAGCGTGGAGGCGTGCACTGGTAACATTTAATCATCACCCCGGGGTGAACGACAACAGGGATGTCTTCCAATAACCCACACTATTTTTGACTCTCTGCACAACATTTATAAGTGACAGATCTGAATGCATGTTATTGCTCAGACATGACTCTACACATGTAAATAAGACCAAAGTCACCAACACAATTACACATTGCCCAACATCCAAAGACACAAATAACAAGACATGTCACAACACAAATCATCCAAGACATGCCTCAACTGCAAATTCTATCACAAAATGTGGATTCAAACCTTCAATTCAGCTTATCCTCTGTGTCATATATATTTTTTAGTTTTTGTGTCATTTTGCAGACACTCTTATCGAGAGTGACTTACAGGCGCAATTAAGGTTAAGTGTCTTGCTTAAGGGCACCGACAGATTTTTCACCTAGTCGGCTCAGGAATTCGAGAAGTGATATAATAAATCCTGAGACAGGGGGCTCTATTTTAAAGGTAGACTCAGCGATATGGCATAGATGCAGAAAGTAAACAGCACAGTGGGTCAATTTCCGCAACAACTAAGAGCATTGAAGCGCTAGGCTCAACTTCTCTGCTGTTTTGGTGCCGAAATTATGAGCGCAAAATCTAACGATGGCGCGAAAAGCCTGGGTTTTGATTAATAAAGAAGTTGTAGGTGCGATGAGGGCTTGGCCACTCACTAGCCAATCAACACATTCCATGGCTTAATACTGCATGCATTTGTCGCAAGTTCTGTAGGTTGTTAACAGTCTATGCATTGTCATCAACTCCAATTCGGCTGGGGGCACGGAATATGCTAGTCCTAGTCCATTGCGTATTAATACTATAGTTTATTTAAAAGCATAGGCTACATAATGAGTAATAGCAACTGTAAAACAAATGTTTTGCTCAATGGTCCCTTGTGGCTCAGTTGGGTTCGATTCCCACGGGGGACCAGTACGAAAATGTAAGTGGTTCTGGATAAGAGTGTCTGCTAAATTACTAAAATATAAAAATGTAGCCAGTGTTGGCAGTCAAGTATTTGATCCCCTGCTGATTTTGTACGTTCACCCACTGACAAAGAAATTCTCAGTCTATAATTTTAATGGTAGGTTTATTTGAACAGTGAGAGACAGAATAACAACAAAAAAATCCAAAAAACCCATGTCAAAAATGTTATAAATTGATTTGCATTTTAATTAACTCTTAAAGGGAGTGCTCCTAATCTCAGCTCGTTACCTGTATAAAAGACACCAGTCCACAGAAGCAATCAATCAATCAGATTCCAAACTATCCACCATGGCCAAGACCAAAGAGCTCTCCAAGGATGTCAGGGATAAGATTGTAGACCTACACAAGGCTGTAATGGGCTACAATACCATCGCAAAGCAACTTGGTGAGAAGGTGACAACAGTTGGTTTGATTATTCGCAAATGGAAGAAACACAAAAGAACTGTCAATATCCCTCGGCTTGGGGCTCCGTGCAAGATCTCACCTCGTGGAGTTGCAATGATCATGAGAACGGTGAGGAATCAGCCCAGAACTACACGGGAGGATCTTGTCAATGTTTTCAAGGCAGCTGGGACCATAGTCACCAAGAAAACAATTAGTAACACACTACGCCGTGAAGGACTGAAATCCTGCAGCGCCCGCAAGGTCCCCGTGCTCAAGAAAGCACATATACAGGGCCGTCTGAAGTTTGTCAATTACCATCTGAATGATTCAGAGGAGAACTGGGTGAAAGTGTTGTGGTCAGATGAGACCAAAATTGAGCTATTTGGCATCAACTCAACTCGCCGTGTTTGGAGGAGGAGGAATGCGGCCTATGACCCCAAGAACACCATCCCCACTGTCAAACATGGAGGTGGAAACATTATGCTTTGGGGTGTTTTTCTGCTAAGGAGACAGGACAACTTCACCGCATCAAAGGGATGATGGACGGGGCCATGTACCATCAAATCTTGGGTGAGAACCTCCTTGCCTCAGCCAGGGCATTGAACATGGGTTGTGGATGGGTATTCCAGCATGACAATGACCCAAAATACACGGCTAAGGCAACAAAGGAGTGGCTCAAGAAGAAGCACATTAAGGTCCTGGAGTGGCCTAGCCAGTCTCCAGACCTTAATCCATAGAAAATCTGTGGAGGGAGCTGAAGGTTCGAGTTGCCAAACGTCAGCCTCGAAACCTTAATGACTTGGAGAAGATCTGCAAAGAGAAGTGGAACAAAATCCCTCCTGAGATGTGTGCAAACCTGGTGGCCAACTACAAGAAATGTCTGACCTCTGTGATTGCCAACAAGGGTTTTGCCACAAGTACTAAGTCATGTTTTGCAGAGGCGTCAAATACTAATTTCCCTCATTAAAATGCAAATCAATGTATAAAAAATGTTACTTGCGTTTTTCTGGATTTTTTTGTTGTTATTCTGTCTCTCACTGTTCAAATAAACCTACCATTAAAATTATAGATTGATCATGTCTTTGTCAGTGGGCAAACTTACAAATTCAGCAGGGGATCAAATACTTTTTTCCCTCACTGTACATGTCTTTACGCATTGCACTTCTCCTAAAATAAGATATACTTGTATTGTATGTCTAAGGCATGTTCTCAATAAGCAAAATATAGCCTAGACCAGGGTTCTTCAATTCCGGTCCTGGAGGGCCGAAACACTTCTGTTTTTTATTTCTACCTGGTAGTTAATTGCACTCACCTGGTGTCCCAGGTCTGAATTAGCCCCTGATTAGAAGGAGAGGATGAAAAACAGAGGTGTTTCGGCCCTCCAGGACCGGAATTGAAGAACCCTGGCCTAGACCTACCGTTGATACTGCATTTATAGGCCTGAATAATTTGAAATACGTTTGGAGGAGCGTGTCTTTGATAACCACATGAGAGGCAAACTAGCGTGACTAACGTGTATTTGACACTTGCGCCTCCTTAGCGCCAGCCAAAAACAGAGCCCAGAGATTTAAATGGATACATCTTTAATGTGATAAACTTTTTACAAAGCTGACACATCTGCCCCGTCGGCGACACACACATGCACGCACATACGCACACACACACATACACACACAAACATACACACACAGCCGTGCTTGGATGCTCAAACGGGAACAGCCAGCCACTGTCAATCTGCCAACGTTGCCACCAAGGTGCCTGGAAGAACAAAGATAGAGTTTGGATTCTTCCTGGGCTGTCAAACACCTATGATGTATTATACAACTGATCATTGCTAGGACATCTGATCAAGCTTACCACTACAGTAAACATTTCCACCACAGGGCGAATGTCATATTCAATGATTTTGATGAGAACACTTAAGTTGGTGATTAGTTCACCTCAAACGTTTGCAGTTATCTTGCCATGGACTAGCTAGCTAGAGCATGCATGTAAAGGCTAAGAGTTGTAAATGTGAATGAACTGTGCGGTTTACATTTTAGGACTTCCCTACTCCCGTATGTTCCACTCTTCTGTATTCTTCTGATGTAAGATCTGCTGTGCTTATCTGAATATCACTTTTGAGTATGTCCCTCAGATCTCCACACTTCTCGAGCATTTTCCCTCCCTCCCTCCCTCTCTGTCTTTCCATCGTTGTCTTCCTGTCAGTGGCAACCTCCAAGGAGATGTATTGCTTTAGGCAGTACAGCAGTATACTGTATGTACACTACATGGACTAAAGTATGTGGACACCACTTCAAATTAGTGGATACGGCTATTTCAGCCACACCCGTTGCTGACAGGTGTATAAAATCGAGCACACAGCCATGCAATCTCTATCGACAAACATTGGCAGTAGATTGGCCAGTACTGAAGAGCTCAGTGACTTTCAACATGGCACCGTCTTAGGTTGCCACCTTTCCAACAAGTCAGTTCGTCAGATTTCTGCCCTGCTAGAGCTGCCCCAGTCAATTGTAATTGTTGTTATTGTGAAGTGGAAATGTCTAGTATCAACAACGGCTCAGCTGCGAAGTGGTAGGCTACACAAGCTCACAGAACAGGACCGCTGAGTGCTGAAGCACGTAACGCGTAATAATCGTCTGTCCTCGGTTTAAACACTCACTACCGAGTTCCAAACTTCCTCTGGAAGCAATGTCAGCACAAGAACTGTTCGTTGTGAGCTTCATGAAATGGGTTTCCATGGCTGAGCAGCAGCACACAAGGCCTAAGATCACCATGTGCAATGCCAAGCTTCGGCTGAAGTGGTTAAAAGCTCGCTGCCATTGGACTCTGTAGCAGAGGATATTCGTTTTCTGGAGTGATGAATAATGCTCTACCATCTGGCAGTCCAACAGACAAATCCGGGTTTGGCAGATTGCAGGAGAACGCTACCTGCCCCAATGCATGCCCCTGTGCACAAAGCGAGATCCATACAGAAATGGTTTGTCGAGTTGGGTGTGGAAGAACTTGACTGGCCTGCACAGAACCCTATCGGACACCTTTGGGATGAATTGGAATGCCAACTGCGAGCCAGGCCTAATCGCACATCATCAGTGCCTGACCTCCCTAATGCTCTTGTGGCTGAATGGAAGCAAGTCAATGCAGCAATGTTCCAACATCTAGTGAAAAGCCATCCCAGAAGAGTGGAGGCTCTTATAGCAGCATAGGGGGCACCAACTCCATATTAATTAATTAATATTAAGGAGATGTTCGACGAGCAGGTGTTCACGTATTTTTGGCCATGTAGTGTATTATCCTCTCCCTTTCTCTCTCTCTCTCATCCTTTCATTTAATATAACTTCAAAAACATGAAACTGGGAAGACCATTTGCTTCATACAGGTAAAGATTTAATCTATCCATTTCACAATGGACAAACATTTGTTGTCATGCTCTGTCAATAAATCACAATAAACAGCAGGTAAGGAAAGTAAAACAAACACCTATAAAGAATAGCAATATTTAGATTGTTTTAGTAAATGGGTGATATGTTTAAACTAAACAATTTTTTAAATTATCATTTGTCACTTCCTGTTGAACGCAGGACAAGGGAGAGTTTGGTTTGTTGTTTTGAAAGTTTATTGAAAAGTTTCTTAGTAGCTAGCTACCTTTTAAGTTTGGTTCCCGTGACACGATTGGCATCAGTTGCTGGGACTGCTACTATCTGTCCAGTGATCCTGCCAACCAAGGCCAGGTTTGAGGAGCTGTTTGGTGTAGCATCTAACCTAGCTGCTAGCTAACTGCCTATCAAGCTAGCAGGGTTTTCTTGAGGGCTTGAACGCAGCCCGTGAAGCAGTTAGCCATTGTGGCTGGGACCGCAGGTTGTCCCGGGCTTGTGGCTGTCTCGATCCCTACTGTTTGTTGTTGTTTTCAATTTTCCTGCGACCTGCCCTGTCTGGAACTGCGAGGAATAACAGCGTAACCTACGTTGCTACCATGACAAAGAACAAAGCCAGCGGGAGTACTGTTGAAGACAGTGGTGTCGCTCTATCAGAGGTGAAGGATCTTTTAAACAAACAGAAAGTGTTCTACAAGCAGTTGGTACAACAACAAGAAAATCGCTTCAAGTGTTTTGTCCAAATACTGGTGGAGTCAACTAATAAAATAATATACCTGGATATAGACCTGGAGAACAGTTTGCAGTTCTCCCAGGGTCAGCTCGATGAGTTTAAATAGGAGAACGGCAAGATGACAGCAATCTGTAGGTCATTGAGCGAGGACATCAGTTCTGTATGTTAAACAATGACGGAGAAATCAGATTATCTTGAAGGACAATCAAGGCGGAACAACATGGTTGTGGACGGAATTCCAGAATCTACAAGAGACCTGGAAGGAGTCTGAGGAAAAAGTGAGGTAAATGATCTCAGAGAAACTGAAGATGGACCACAGGAAGATTGAGGTTGAGCGCGCCCACAGGACTGGAAAACCCACCACCGGCGCAGGTGACAGGCCAACCGATTTAATGGTCAAGTTCCTGAGGTTCAAGGACAATGTAGCTGTTCTAGAAAGATCCAAGAACTTGAGTGGAAGGTATATCTTCCTCAATGAGGACTATCCGGAAGCTGTGCGCCAGAAAAGGAAATAACTTATCCCAGCCATGAAAGCTGCCAGAGGACGTGGGGACATTGCTTACATCCGCTATGACAGGCTCATTGTCCACCCTCCCTTCCAAAAGCCTGGAAGGGATGAGAGCGCCAAGCCTATGGGTTTGTAGCTTCAACCCTGCAGCACATACACTTACACACACCAACTGATTAATGGACAGCTGAATGTATATATTTTTTATTTTGCTTTGTTTGATCTTTTCCATATTACGTCTATCTCTGATAAGCTACCCAGGAAAGGGCTGAAAATAGCCCATATTAATATATGTAGCCTTAGAAATAAGGTTAATGAAATATATAACTTGCTAACATCAGATAACATTGATATATTAGCCATTTCTGAGACTCACTTGGATAATTAATTTGATGATATAGCAGTAGCAATACAAGGATATGACATCTATAGAAGACACAGGAATGCTTTTGGGGGAGGTGTTGCTGTATAAATTCAGAGCCACATCCCTGTAATGCTTAGAGAAGATCTTATGTCAAGTGTTATTGAAGTGTTGTGGTTGCAGGTTCACTTTGCACATCTAAAACCTTTTATTTTGGGGTGTAGCTATAGGTCACCAAGTGCTAACTAAATATTATGTGTGAAATGCTTGATAGT
Source organism: Coregonus clupeaformis (assembly GCF_020615455.1). NCBI lineage: Eukaryota > Metazoa > Chordata > Actinopteri > Salmoniformes > Salmonidae > Coregonus > Coregonus clupeaformis. Next base: position 1,896,401 of record NC_059209.1, read on the forward strand.
GTACAGTATGAGATGTAAACAGAGAGGTCTACTTTCTTGGGGACCTGAATATTAATTGGTTTTCATCAAGCTGTCCGCTCAAGAGGAAGCTTCTTACTGTAACCAGTGCCTGTAATTTGGTTCAGGTTATTAATCAACCTACTAGGGTGTTTACAAACACTACAGGAACAAGACCATCCGCATGTATTGATCACATTTTTACTAATACTGTAGAACTTTGTTCTAAATCTGTATCTGTACCAGTTGGATGCAGTGATTACAATATAGTGGCTATATCCAGGAAAGCCAAAGTTCCAAAAGCTGGGCCTAAAATAGTGTATAAGAGATCATACAAAATATTTTGCTGTGACTCTTATGTTGATGATGTTAAAAATATTTGTTGGTCTGTTGTGATTAATAAAGAGCATCCAGACACTGCACTTGATGAATTTATGAAATTGCTGCTTCCAATTATTGATAAACATGCACCTGTTAGAAACTGACTGAATTGTTAAGGCTCCATGGATTGATGAGCAATTGAAAAACCGTATGGTTGAAAGAGATGGTGCAAAAGGAGTGGCTAATAAGTCTGGCTGCACATCTGACTGGCTGACTTACTGCAAATTGAGAAATTATGTGACTAAACTCAACACAAATAAGTAGAAACTGTATTTTGAAGCAAGAGTAAAACAAGAGTAAAGAATGATGAAATTATGGGCAGAATGATTAAATTAACTCCATCTTTCATCGAATCAGATTGCTTAATCATCACAAAACCATTTGATGTTGGCAATTATTTGAATGAATACTTAATTGGCAAAGTGGGCAAATTTAGGCAGGAAATGCCAACAATGAACAGTGAGCCATCGTACTCATGCATAAAAAAATATATAATAATAAAAGAAAAGCATTGCATGTTTGAATTTTGTAAAGTTAGTGTGGGAGAGGTGGAAAAATAATTGTTATCGATCAATAATTACAAACCTCCTGGCATTGACAACTTGGATGGAAAGCTATAGAGGATGGTAGGTGACTCTATAGCCACTCCTATCTGTCATATCTTTAATCTGAGTCTAAAGGAAAGTCTTTGTCCTCAGGCCTGGAGGGAAGCCAAAATCATTCCGCTACCCAAGAGTGGTAAAGCGGCCTTTACTGGTTCTAACAGCAGACCTATCAGCTTGCTGCCAGCTCTTAGCAAACAGTTGGAAAAAATTTGACCAAATACAATGTTATTTCTCTGTAAACAAATTAACAACATACTTTCAGCATTCTTATAGAGAAGGACACTCAACATGTACTGCACTGACAAAAATGTCTGATTGGTTGAACGAAATTGATAATAAGAAGATTGTGGGAGCTGTACTGTTAGATTTCAGTGCAGCCTTTGACATTATTGACCATAACCTGTTGTTGAGAATACTTGTGTTACGGCTTTTCAACCTCTGCCATATCGTCTATTCAGAGCTATCTATCTAATAGAACTCAGAGGGTTTTCTTTAATGGAAGCTTCTCTAATGTCAAACATGTAAAGTGTGGTGTACCGCAGGGCAGCTCTCTAGGCCCTCTACTATCTTTCTATTTTTACCAATGACCTACCACTGGCATTTAACAAAGCATGTGTGTCCATGTATGCTGTTGATTCAACCACAAACACATCAGCAACCACAGCTAATGAAGTCACTGAAACCCTTAACAAATAGTTGCAGTCTGTTTTGGAATGGGTGGCCAGTAATAAACTGATCCTGAACATCTCTAAAACTAAGAGCATTGTCTTTGGTACAAATCATTCCCTAGGTTCTAGACCTCAGCTGAATCTGGTAATGAATGGTGTGGCTGTTGAAAAAGTTGAGGATACTAAATTACTTGGTGTTACCTTAGATTGTAAACTGTCATGGTCAAAACATATAGATTCAATGGTTGTAAAGATGGGGAGAGGTCTGTCCGTAATAAAGAGATGCACTGCTTTTATGACCCCGAACTCCAAAAAGCAAGTCCTGCAGGCTCTAGTCTTGTCTTATCTTGATTAATGTCCAGTCGTGTGTGTTCGAGTGCTGCAAGGAAAGACCTAGTTAAGCTGCAGCTGGCCCAGAACAGAGCGGCACGTTTTGCTCTTCATTGTAATCAGAGGGCTAATATAAACAATATGCATGCCAGTCTCTCTTGGCTAAGAGTTGAGGAGAGACTGACTGCATCTCTTCTTTTGATAAGAAACATTAATGTGTTGAAAATTCCAAATTGTTTGCATAGTCAACTTACAGACAGCTCTGACACACACACTTACCCCACCAGACATGCCACCAGTGGTCTTTTCACAGTCCCCAAATCCAGAACAAATTCAAGAAAGCGTACAGTATTATATAGAGCCATTATAGCCATATAGAGACCTATATCCATCCTGCCCTGCCTTTCGAAAGTATTTGAAAGCCAAGTTCACCGACCATTTCGAATCCCACCGTACCTTCTCCACTATGCAATCTGGTTTCCGAGCTGGTCATGGGTGCACCTCAGCCACGCTCAAGGTCCTAAACGATATTATAACCGCGATCGATAAAAAACAGTACTGTGCAGCCGTCTTCATCGACCTGGCCAAGGCTTTCGACTCCGTCAATCACCGCATTCTTATTGGCAGACTAAATAGCCTTGGTTTCTCAAATGACTGCCTCGCCTGGTTCACCAACTACTTCTCAGATAGAGTTCAATGTATCAAATCGGAGGGCCTGTTGTCTGGACCTCTCGCAGTCTCTATGGGGGTGCCACAGGGTTCAATTCTCGGGCGACTATTCTCTGTGTATATCAATGATGTCGCTCTTGCTGCTGGTGACTCTCAGATCCACCTCTACGCAGACGACACCATTTTGTATACATCTGGCCCTTCATTGGACACTGTGTTAACAAACCTTCAAATGAGCTTCAATGCCATACAGCACTCCTTCCGTAGCCTCCAACTGCTCTTAAACGCTAGTAAAACTAAATGCATGCTCTTCAATCGAACGCTGCTTGCACCCGCCCGCCCGACTAGAATCACTGCTCTCGGCGGGTCTGACTTAGAATATGTGGACAACTACAAATACCTAGTTGTCTGGTTAGACCATAAACTCTCCTTCCAGACTCACATTAAGCATCTCCAATCCAAAGTTAAATCTAGAATCGTCTTCCTATTTCGCAACAAAGCCTCCTTGACTCATGCTGCCAAACATGCCCTCGTAAAACTGACTATCCTACCGATCCTTGACTTCGGCGATGTCATTTACAAAATAGCCTCCAGCACACTACTCACCAAATTGGATGTAGTCTATCACAGTGCCATCCGTTTTGTCACCAAAGCCCAATATACTACCCACCATTGTGACCTGTACGCTCTCGTTGGCTGGCCCTCACTACATATTCGTCGCCAATCCCACTGGCTCCAGGTCATCTATAAATCACGGCCTTATCTTAGCTCATTGGTCACCATAGCAACACCCACCCGTAGTATGCGCTCCAGCAGGTATATCTCACTGGTCATCCCCAAAGCCAACACCTCCTTTGGCCGCCATTCCTTCCAGTTCTCTGCTGCCAATGACTGGAACGAACTGCAAAAATCTCTTATCACCCTCACTAACTTTAAGCATCAGTTGTCAGAGCAGCTTACTGATCACTGCGCCTGTACACAGCCCATCTATAATTAGCCCACCCAACTACCTCATCCCCATATTGTTATTTATTTTTCCCATTTGCACCCCAGTATCTCTATTTGCACATCATCTTCTGCACATCTATCATTCCAGTGTTAATACTAAATTGTAATTATTTTGCACGATGGCCTATTTATTGCCTTAACTCCATAACTTACTACATTTGCACACACTGTATATAGATGTTCTATTGTGTTATTGACTGTACGTTTTGTTTATCCAATATGTAACTCTGTGTTGTTGTTGTTTTTATCGCACTGCTTTGCTTTATCTTGGCCAGGTCGCTGTTGTAAATGAGAACTTGTTCTCAACTGGCTTACCTGGTTAAATAAAGGTGAAATAAATAAATTAAAAATTAAATATTATTGCATGAAACTCCCTTCAATCTCATATTGCTCAAATGAACAGCAAACCTTATTTAAAAAAACAGATAAAGCAACACCTCACGGCACAATGCCTCTCCCCTATTTGACCTAGATAGTTTGTATGTATGTATTGATATGTAGGTTACATGTTCCATTTTTAAATTGATGTAGTTCTGTCCTTGAGTTGTTATTGTCTATTAATGTTCTGTATTATTTCATGTTTTGTGTGGACCCCAGGAAGAGTAGCTGCTGCTTTTGCAACAGCTAATAGGGATCCTAATAAAATACCAAACATTCCACACGTCTTAGTGTCACTCCTGTCAAATTGACTGCCAACCTCTATTTTGTACTGTAACTATGAAGCATAGGGCACTGAGTTCATCCACAAAGATGTTATGATTCCTCAGAAATGATTAGTTCAGAATGATAATGCAGCCAGCATGCTTCATTTGTAAATAAACAATTATTGTCTAATACCTGTGAAACGGTGCTGCTGAATTTTTATAGGCATACAGCTTATACTGATATACAGTCCCTAAGCTACTGTAAACAACCTCATATTTGATAACTTGGAATTGATGTCTCCGTTGGGCAGCTAAATGGATTTGCAAAAACTAAAATTGCATCACTTTTTCAAAATTAAAATGTTTGTTGTGATTTCGTCTTGATATGGTGGCCTTAAGGAGAAATGTAGCTTTATAAAAAATAGAACAGAGGCCACATGGGGACCAGGGTGGGGAAAGCATTGCTCTAAAGAGACAGACACCTAATGTTTAGCTGGGAGGTGTGAAAAGATAAACAGAGAAGAACTGGTTTCCCGAAAAAGGCCAGCGTGGACAGCCATCATCAACCCCGAATACCTCTGATTCCGTGCTCTCTCTCTCTCTCCTTCTGTCTCCTCCATCCCTCCCTCCCTCCTTCACAGGGCCACTGCACTCTGGGGCGAGCAGAGATTTATAGACAGATGGAAGGTTCAAGAAGTATGGAAAAGGAAAGAAAGAGAGAAAAGGCTTTGGGCTTGATAGCCATCTGAAACAATGAATGCACGCTGCAAGTATGTAGCTGCACGCAATATGACAATGAGCTATTTTTCCCGGCCTAGGTCATGACACGGCCGTTTGTGGCGAAGTGCCTTTGTTGTTGTTTTTCTGACTCCCTCTCTGTGTGTTTTCTCTGCTGTTGTCAGAGTGAGCCCTGACCCTCTCCCTCTCTTTCCACTGCTCACATGGCAGCCATCCATTGACATCAGGGTGCACAGAGGCATATGGAAGCAGACGTAGGACCAAGGTGAGGGCATTCTGGGTAAGCCCCGCAACGCTCCGCTATCCCAAGGAGCTGAGCGGCACTTTATCATCTGAACCTATGATGTTGACCATGACTGACTGAGCATATACAGTGCATTCGGAAAGTATTCAGACCCTTTTCAGACAGTATTCAGACTTTTTTCATATTTTGTTACGTTACAGCCTTATTCTAAAATTGATTAAATTGTTGTTTTTCCCTTGAATGAGTAGGTGTGTCCAAACTTTTGACTGGTAGTGTATATATATATTTCACATTTACATAAGTATTCAGACCCTTTACTCAGCACTTTGTTGAAGCACCTTTGGCAGCGATTACAGCCTTGAGTCTTCTTGGGTATGACGCTACAAGCTTGGCATACCTGTATTTGGGGAGTTTCTCAGATTCTCAGATTCTGTCAAATAAAAATACACGAGTGGGTCAGTAAGCTTGAAGTCGTGATTAAGACTTGACGGCAGAATGCCAATCCAATTACCCTTCATTGAACTCAACTCACTTCAAACGATCTGCAAGGGAAAGCGAAACATTTGTTCCTTTTTGACTTGTTCAGATAGTACCTTCCCGTTTCACACTTTTTTGGACTGTTTTACTCTTGTTTCCCCCCTACTGAACATGACCCAGCCCACCATCCTTAATGCTTCAACTCTCAATGCCATATCAGTGCTCTGCACTACAGACCGAGAGGGAGATAGCAGTGAACACATCATACTGTAAGATGGAATCGTGCCTGTTCAGACACGCAGATGTCTATGCACAGAAAGGCTTCCATCCACGGCACACACACACCTCAGGGCAAAAGCCCTTTAACAATGCCTTAGTGTTTGATGTTTTCTCCCCTAGCCTTGGTTAGCTTAAAACGTTTAACCTTTGCTATGTGCTATGATCATTTGCAGTATCAATTCCCGTCTCGGCTGTTTTTAACTGGAAATGTCAGGATTCTGAGAAAAACCTGCATCCTTGTGTCTTATAATGAGAAGGAATATTGATGTCATACAAGAAAATGAGACATATTGAAGTCATTGCTATCCTAGGATTTCTCTGTTCTTCACATTAAATCCTCTTTGATAATCACCTATGACAATGTATTTCATAATACCTCATAAAACCCTCCGCTAAATAAGGTAATGTGATGTTTACCAAGGCTAAAATCACATCTACGCATTCTCCACAACATATATGCACAATCTGAACTAGATAATGACCCTCTTTTAACATGGCTGCAAGTTCACATCGGGTGAAACCATAGCATGCTTTTCCCCCCCGGCTAAGGTATTTCCCTTTCGTCTTCTTTTTATTTACAGTAAATGGTACTTTGAGGATTTGAGGATACCTGTACCTGCCACACCATTATGTGTGCTTTGTATGAATAATAATACTCTGTGGTATTTAAATATGCCACAGTGAGCATTCCAAGAAGGCTGCCGCCAAGCACAAGAAGCAAATTGTTCTGGGCACTACCACTTAATCTGAAAGCAATGGGTGAGATCCCTATCTTGCCCTCAAAAAGAAAGGAGGCAGTCAGGCTTACTGCTGCTGCTACACAGAGACTAACCTCTCCTCATGTCCTGAAATAAGAGGCACATTATGAGCATATTTCCCTTAATAACGTAACAGGAGATCAAGGTGTATTGACTGGCTGCGAGCATACAAAACCAGTTATTCTCTGTATTAGGAGAGCAGAATATGATGATAAAATAATAGTCCTCCGAGCAAATAGCATATATGTAGGACTGAGAATTCTCTGTGGAGATGGGGCGGAGTTGGAGGCTGTATTTTGGCACTAGGGTGATTAGTGTGTGTTCTAAATGGCATTGGAGCCCCTGTCTAAAGCCCTAAAGCCGTTAGCATGCGTCCTTCGTCCTGATGTTGTCCTGATCTTGACCTGGGCCGGTTTCCTGATAGTGATGGAACCGAGGCTCACAAGTGTTTTAACGATGCATCGTTCCTACAACGGCCGAAGATGTAACGTGCGTTTCCCAAAACACCACGCAGAGAGAACGTTTGCTAAATGCATCATTAGATCATGTGTCGATACTGATAGGATCAAAAGAAAAGCAGAGCTGCTCTTGAATCAGCTTTCTCCATTTAAATCTTACCTTTACATTATAATTATTCCACAATACTGACAACGGATCAGCTACTAGAGCGATATTACTACCTATGGCTGGAAATATTGAGGCGGTTTGTTATGCTTACCCAATAATAATGCACTAAATCACAAATTGGGCACATCATTGAGCTAGTACACATCATGAAATATATTGAGGCAAAAAGTAGCCTATTGGCAAAATAGAACTCAATTGACTGAACATGAATTTATTTTCAATATGATTGAAATATATAGGCCCATGTAGCCTATATATATTTTAATGCAGTCATATTGGCTTTTATTTGAAGCATCTTTTTATCCTTCACTTGTTTGTAACAATTGCAAAGACTTGCCAACTTTGTATTTATAGTCAACTTCACAGTCACATTCAGACAAACTTCTTCATTCTATGTTTAGCGGAGATCTTCTATGAATACAGTGATGCGGAAGGGCAAAAAAAGCATCTCACGATGCTGTTTTACAAGTGGTCTGAGGCAGTCGGTAAATAACGAGCGTTTTCAAGTGCAACTTTAGTAACTATGGTTTTGGAAATCAGCTCTGAGATTTAACGATTCTCCCACGAAGGTTCTAACAATAAACTTAGCCTTAAGATGCTTTTGGGAATCCGGGCCCTGATCTTGTTTGTTCGCAATCAGATCACAATGCGTCTTTTAATAATGTACCATTATCAAAAAATGTGAGCACAATCAGAATGTGGATGAGATCAGACAAAGGCTGCATGTTAGAACCAGGTATAAACAGGGCTTAAGAAAAGGACATGTACAGGTGTAACCTAACAATGCACATGATTCTTAAAAATAAATAAAAAGGCCTCCGCTCCACTAAATGAACCACTCAGCTACATTATAGCCAGCACTGTCAGAAAAGGGGACAAGTGTAACATTTTTTCAGCTGCTCTAACAACGTTCCTTTCACAAGAGGGAAGAGACTCCAGCTGGTGCGCTGTTACAAATTCAAAAGGCAGAAGGGCTTAAGCTGCCAACAGGGACACATAAATTAGCATGGTGAAAGACACCTCCTAGATTTACTTCCCAACTGGGAGGTGTGAAACTCGATAGAGGTCAGTGTTCTGTAAATGATCCCCTAAAATATATCCCCCTATCCACTTACCTTGCTGCCAAGCGCTCACAAGAGAGGGGCACTCTCCTTGGCAGGGAATAGCAGTTAGTTTAAAGGCGTAAATGAGGTCTGTGGAATCTTTGATACATGATTTATAGGATTTTATAGAATTTAAAATGTTTGACTCCTCCCAAATGAATAATGGCACATTAAACATTATCCTTGTCTGAGGTGGATAATTCCATATTTCATCTCAAACACCTCCTTTTCAGTAGTCATGGGCTGTTTGCACAGACATTAAAAACAACAAATTAAGAGTTGATTTTCCGAAACGCTATATATACAATTTCTGAAATGTTGGTAAATTAGCTTTTATTGTTCAAAGAGATTATGAAGCATGACATGTGGTTGTTCAATGACAGATATGACATACATATATTTGTTTGAAATCTATCACTTGGTTTAATTTCAGAGAGACAAATAATCATGTTTTTTTGCAAAATGCTATATCCGCCTCACTCTTGGAGAAACAAGTAGTACTGCTAGTAGTACTGCTAGGTGATAACATATTTAATAAAGAACTATACAAATAATACATTTATGACATCAATATATGTATATATTTTTTTAAACCAAAATTGCTCTTATCCAGAGTGACTTACTTAGTGCATTCACTTTAAGATAGCTAGGTGAGACAACCACATATCACAGTCAAACATATAGTATATAAACATTCCATTCCAGCTAAACAATGGATATATAGCGTTTTGCAAAAAAACCCATTTTAATACACACCTAAAATCTATGAGTTCAAAATCTGAGATCAATAATATTTTACACACACATCAAGCAATTTCTGATGAAAAAACACAAATGTGAAACATTTGTGGATATAGCGTTTTGGAAATAAACTTCACATTTTCAACATTCTGTTTTGGACAGCTTTATGGGGGGAAGAGATATACAGATAATGGTTGTTGAAGTACAGAGTTCAGCAGGTTGCTTTTAACGATGCACTCATCAGTGGGCTAATTTAAACAGTGGAGGCGATTAACCAGGTCCTTGTCAGCCATTACACTCCTTTCCCCACTCCCTTCAACCCAAATATAACATTCTCCCGCACTGGTCTCAGAGATGTAGGATCACCTAGAGATAACTCTACACATACCAGACACCTCTAGCTTTGGTCCTGTCAGGGAGTCTCATGCCAGCATGTCATCACAGTCTAACTTTGAGTCTTTACCAAAGCTAGCAGGAATGGAGCAATGCCTTTTATTTACAAGATTGGAGAGGAGGATCTGAAGCACAGACCAATTAGAAATACAAATCAAAGGGAAATATTTTGACATACTTAACCAATTGCATAATCAGCATTATTCTCAACAAGCTCTGTCTCACTGCAGAATTAGACGTTCATCCACGTTCTCCAAATGTAATTTAAAAAACAGTGTCCACGACTGGGATCATACACAAAACCTTCTGATCCAGAGTCATGGGATTGTTCCAGAACACCCTAGCAAACCCAAGCCTACTTGATGGAAATAGTGCCCACTGTTGCCCCTAGTGGCTGGTTTTGAAGGCATTTCCCTATGTCCTCAGGACAATTTCGACTTCAATCTTGAACAACCTGACTGGTTATTCTGCAAGTTGAGTGGACTTCAAAAGGACAAGAATTTGGGCTAATGTGTTCAAGTTTGTTTCCTTAACAAACTCTGCTCGATGTGAGATTAATTTTAAAAAGCTTTTTGAGTAACATTACAAATTAATGTTTGCATTTGGAAGGCAACACTGTAAAAAAGCCAACTTAACCAATTGCTTAATCAGCATTATTCTGTGAGTTGAGTAAAATCACAAATTCATGTTTGCTCAAAACCACTCAATCACACCCATTATTATCATATTTCCCACCATGCTCTATTGCAGGTTGATTTTCAGAATTGTTTCTTTCAATACCTATGTTTTTGCATGTACATTGTTTGGTTGATTAAGCTTATGCTACACAAATGTAAATAACATACATGTTTCTAAACTAATCCAATATGTTAGTAGTTGGACTTAATGCACCCATTACTGAGATGGCTGTTTCAGTGTATATGATTCAGGTAGTCTCATTAATCAATCTTCCTTACGAATCAATCTTCCAATATGAATTACACACCACTTTGCAGGAGTTTCAGACCACTATGCCCTCAAAGAAAGGTCTTATGATATACTGTATGTAATGTATTGTCATAAAGAGTTTAAATTGAAACATATTCAATTAGACACTCACTTGGTGAAGGCTACAGGACTGACAGCCATTGAATACAACAACCATGTCTCTGTCGCTAACAAATACAGTCATGGGTGGAAACTACGATTCACTCGAAAGGCAAGGCAGACTGGGAAATATGCAAATAAGGTAGAATAAATGTAAGTTTAATTGTATGTTCACTCAACCTAAAATTAAAAGTTGAGTGAACATGCAATTCAACTTGAGAATGTACTGTATATGCCCAAATGTTGAGCAAACTCACAATCCTTTTGCAGCTGGATGCCTTAGGATTGTATGTTGAATCAACATATTATTATTTTATATTTTACAGTATATAGCTATGAAGTGAAGTGTTGGTCCCATGTTTCATGAGCTGAAGAAATTTTTTCCAGAAATGTTCCATACGCACAAAACGTTTATTTATCTCAACTTTTGTGCACAAATTTGTTTACATCCCTGTTAGTGAGTATTTATCATTTGCCAAGATAATCCATCCACCTGACAGGTGTGGCATATCAAGAAGCTGATTAAACAGAATTATCATTACACAGGTGTACCTTGTGCTGGGGACAATAAAAGGCCACTTGTGCAGTTTTGTCACACAACACAATGCCACAGATATCTCAAGTTTTGAGGAGCATGCAATTGGCATGCTGACTGCAGGAATGTCCACCAGAGCTGTTGCCAGAGAATTTAATGTTAATTTTCTACCATAAGCTGCCTCCAACGTCATCTTAGAGAATTTGGCAGTACTTCCAACCGCCTCAAAACCGCAGACCACGTGTAACCACGCCAGCCTTCCACATCCGGCTTCTCCACTGAGGAGGGGTGAGGAGTATTTCTGTAATAAAGCCCTTTTGTGGAGAAAAACGTATTCAAGTGGGTGGGCCTATGCCCTCCCAGGCCCACCCATGGCTGCACCTCTGCCCAGTCATGTGAAATCAATAGATTAGGGCCTAATTAAATTATTTTAATTGACTGATTTCCTTATATGAACTGTAACTCAGTAAAATCTTTGAAATTGTTGCATATTGCATTTTTATATTTTTGTTCAGTATACTAATAAATTGATGTTTAAATGTTTACAGGCAGGAAAATAAACTTGTTCTTGGCCCTCGTGTAATACTGTTATGCAATCCACGTAGGTCTATTTCATGGGCTTGCTAATTAAGGCTCAAGGCAAAAAAAGTCTGTCATAACAGTAAAACACTGGTGCTAATCTCACTTACTCCGATAGCGGTTGCCAGTACATAGGTTAGACAAATGTGTTTTGAGCCCCTTGAAATCCATTTTGTGGCCTCGGTCAACAGAACCAGAGCTTGGTTATTCCATTGCAAACTTAACATTTGGGTAAACATTTGAGCACATTAACTTAATAGCCCTAATGCTGGGGGCAGTGCATACTTTCCCTGTCCAGAAAGGTAGTTTGCCGGACAATATTTGTTCTGTCACAGGATCTTACACAGGCAGACGCAAGAGTGTGTGCATTTTGGACTAACACTGGCTCTTGGCCTCCCTTTTAATATAACACTTGCACTCCAGAGTTTGTCTTACCACTCTCCTTGGGCACAGCTGGAGTAACAAAACACACCATTGAGTCTGTTCTTTAAGTCGGTGTGTGCAGAGTTCGGCTCCAAGTCAACTGCTGTGAAAGCAATGATAGCAGTGTTTATACCTGGGTTTTACAATATCTGCCCGCAAGTTTCCCTATATGCTTGTAGGGTTTTCTTACTGCCAATTTCTTAAGCGTGTCTAATTAATATGTTTATCGACTTGTGAGGTAGGGTACAGGGTATGCCATCATCTCAGTCTTATGCCAATGGAAGATTACATTTCCAGAAAAATTTGAAGGTTCAGCCAACATGATCTCAGGGCAATCCGTAGGATCTGCTACATAAATCTGTTCCCACCATATAGTATGATATGTTATTTTACTTTAGATTACATTAATGGAATAGCGGTCATACAATATCATCCGAATTAGAGGACGTATAGTATCATACGTCTTATCCTGTAGTACAATAGCATATGAATTGGATGACATACTACTTGGAGGATGTATGGTATTATACAGTGCATTTGGAAGTATTCAGACCCCTTGACTTTTTCCACATTTTGTTACGTTACAGCCTTATTCTAAAAATTTATGAAATTGTTTTTTTTCGTCATCAATCTATACACAATACTCCATAATGACAAAGCAAACACAGGCTTTAAGTATTCAGACCCTTAAATCAGTACTTTGTTGAAGTACCTTCGGCAGCGATTACAGCCTTGAGTCTTCTTGGGTATGACGCTACAAGCTTGGCACACATGTATTTGGGGAGTTTCTCCCTTTCGTCTCTGCAGATCCTCTCAAGCTCTGTCAGGTTGGATGGGGAGCGTCTCTACACAGCTATTTTCAGGTCTCTCCAGAGATTTCTTGGCTGTGTGCTTAGGGTTGTTGTCCTGTTGGAAGGTGAACCTTTGCCGCAGTCTGAGGTCCTGAACGCTCTGGAGCAGCATCAAGGATATCTCTGTACTTTGCTCCATTCATCTTTCCCTCGATCCTGACTAGTCTCCCAGTCCCTGCCGGTGAAAAACATCTCCATAGCATGATGCTGCCACCACCATGCTTCACAGTAAGAATGATGTCAGGTTTCCTCCAGACGTGACACTTAGCATTCAGGCCAGAGTTAAATCTTGGTTTCATCAGACCAGAGAATCTTGTTTCTCATGGTCTGAGAGTCCTTTAGGTGCCTTTTGGCAAACTCCAAGTGGGGGGTCATGTGCCTTTTACTGAGGAGTGGTTTCCATCTGGACACTCTACCATAAACGCCTGATTGGTGAAGTGCTGCTGAGATGGTTGTCCTTCTGGAAGGTTCTCCCATCTCCACAGAGGAACTCTGGAGCTCTATCAGAGTGACCATCGGGTTCTTGGTCACCTCCCTGACCAAGGCCCTTCTCCCCTGAATGCTCAGTTTGGCCGGGCGGCCAGCTCTACGAAGAGTCTTGGTGGTTCCAAACTTATTTCATTGAAGAATGATGGAGGCCCCTGTGTTCTTGGGGACCTTCAATGCTGCAGATTTATTTGGTACCCTTCCCCAGATCTGTGCCTCGACACAATCCTGTCTCGGAGCTCTACGGACAATTCCTACGACCTCATGGCTTGGTTTTTGCTCTGACATGCACTGTCAACTGTGGGACCTTATATAGACAGGTGTGTGCCTTTCAAAATCATGTCCAATCAATTTAATTTACTAAAGGTGGACTCCAATCAAGTTGTAGAAACATCTCAAGGACGACCTGAGCTCAATGTCAAGTCTCATAGCAAAGGGTCTGAATACTTATGTAAATATGGTATTTCTGTTTTTTATTTGCAATAGATTGTAGAATAAGGCTGTAATTTTAACAAAATGTGGAAGAAGTCAAGGGATCTAAATACTTTCCGAATGCACTGTATGTCTTTCTCTGAGTTCCAGGTTGCTCGTTGCATCGTAACAAGAAAATAGAATTACGGCGAGAATTGGTGGTTAGGAGAATTAACAACAAAGGTTAGGATAATTTAAGTAAAAGGTTATGATAATTTACATACCAGGTTAGGTGAATTGGGTAGAGGTTAGAATAAGGGTTAGGGGAAGGGTTAGCTAAAATGCTACAGTTGTCCGTGACTCGAATGCGCATCCTATGGATTGCTAGACGCTCACGGTATATGCGTACCCATCCTCCCCAAGCAACCTCCCTACTTTTGTTTCTGTTTATAGTAACTAGACCATTAGTACATATCATATGTCTTGGAGGTTCTAAGAAATACATATAGTATGTTTTGTATGGCACTGAGGCCAGGCTGGTTCAGCATATAGTCTTTTTTGGGCTTGCATTCCTTTGCTCTGCAATGAAGCATCTGGAAATACATCAGTGGAATTTTGGAATTGCATTCTGATCCATGTAGTGGGACAATCTATTTGTTGGTTGACTATCTTGACTTGTTTGATAACATATATCTTCCCCTGACACCTTCCCTGAAATCTACTGCAGCCAGCCATGTGTTGAATGCAAAATTGAGAATTCATCAGAATTTGTAAGTCGCTCTGGATAAGAATGTCTGCTAAATGACGAAAATGTAAAATGTGAGACCTATTTAAGTCCACTGCATGCTCATTCAATAGCCTCAACAATGGCAATACAATGACTTTGTGACTTTAGAGCATGGTTCCCCAACTCGAATTTGGCCTGCGAGTGATTTTATTTGGCCCCCCAGGTTTTCTGAGCAAAAACAAATTTGTTGGACATAAAAGACTGTAAAAACACCAGCAAATCATCTCTAAGTTATTTCAATTTTGGAAATCTGTTCCAAAGTATTCCAAAGCATAATAGATATATATATATATGATCGTAAACAAATGTAAGCATGGTTTAAAATTATTGTTTTAGTAAAATATTATATCTGTTTTGGCTTCTTGTGGTCAATTTATTTGTAATTATGTTCTGGCCCCCTGACCAACCGCTTAAGAAAAAATCGGCGTGTGGCTGAATCTAGTTGATGAGCCCTGCTTTAGAAGACGTTGATAGTAAACAATGACATAATTGCCACAAGCTCCCAGCAGGCTAATGTGTAATCTATCAAGCGTGGCCACTGCTTTGCCTGTTCCAAAAGTCCATGCCTCAACTTGGACCCACAGGTCATGTAATCTTGTAATCACAGATACAACTGACAAGCATTTGTTTATAAGTAATCCTTCCGTAGGGCCTAATAAGAGGTTGCATGTATTGGGCCGTAATGCAATATTTGCATGGGGATGAGGTTAGGTACAGTGTATATTTTCAATGTATAAATCAAACAAACATCATTAAGCGGAAAAACCCGGCAAAAACAGGAGACCTTGGATACCACTATTACACTGGAGCCTTCTATTGTCACGTCTCCTCCCGTTGCTCCACTCCGGCGCTCTGATTCGCCGGTCTACTGAGCCACCGGTCTGAGCGCACCACCTCGGCAAACACAGGAATAGAAACCCAATGCACCCTAATCACCTCCAGGGAACCTGCACCTCATCATCTCATCACCACCACTACATAGTCCTGGACTGTTCGTTCATTGTTGTGTGTAATTGTTGGCGTTGTGTCGTTTACTCGCCCTTTGTTATTCTCCTTCTTATTGTTAAGTAAACCTTTACCTTGTTAATTCCTGTGTCTGCGTCCTGCCTCTTCATATCCTCAGTACTCGTCACACCTATAAGCTACAATCAGCCTCTCGATGCAGTTAAGCATGGGACATCGTGTCTGGGTTATATGTGCTCCCTCCCTATCTCACAAAGGCATTCCTATATTAGCAGTAAGCCACGGAGGGATATCAGAGGGTCCTAGACCCTGAGTGAGTGTGTGAGTGGTTTCGGAGCACTGAGCAAAGGAATATATGGAGGGGGAGGATCCCGAGCTTGTACGTCTAGGCTAGACCTAATGATTTCCACCTGTGAGTATGTCAGTGAGACAGTGTGTCAGAAGGAGTGGGTGAGGAGATGGATATGGGTTTCTTTTACATGTTGCAGGCCATCAAAATCTGTCTGTTTAAGCTAGAGATATCTGTTTTGCATGCGCTGCGTCTCAATCTGCCGATGTCGGCCTTCCGCATTTGCGATGGAATCTGGCAGAGCTACAGTACAGTGGCGCTTGTCTGACCAGGAGACATCCCGAAAATCAGCCTTCTTGTTTTGCGCTACGACGCCCACAAACTTCACAAGACTCATCTGAAGGTAACCTGGTACCGGTAAAAAAAAAATGAATGGAAGTAGTTTTGTGCAACAAAAAAAAGGACATTCATTAAATATGGGTTAAAAAATATATATAAAAAATCCTGAGCATTCTTATAAAGTGCTGTGAAAAAGTATTTGCCCTCTTTCTAATTTTCTCTACTTTTGCATATTTTTTATACTGAATGTTATCAGATCTTCAACCAAAACCTAAAATTAGATAAAGGGAACCTGAGTGAACAAATAACACAACAATGACATACTTATTTCATAAACAAAGTTATGCATCACCCAATGCTCTTACACTCAATAACTGGTTGTGCCCCCTTTAGCTGCAATGACTCTAACGAAACACTTCCTGTAGTTGTTGATCAGTCTCTCACGTCGCTGTGGAGGAATTTTGGCCCACTCTTCCATGCAGAACTGCTTTAAATCAGCGACATTTGTGGGTTTTCAAGCATGAACTGCTCGTTTCAAGTCCTGCAACAACAGTGCAAATAGCACTGCTGGGTGATTTAAAAAGTCATAGTCAATCAATCAATAATATAATAATGGTCTTAGCAAAAATGTTTATCTTTAATTTACAATCTGTAGAAACTATGAGAATAGAAAGGTTCAAAACTTTTGTGAAACATCACAGCACAGTTGAAAAATATATGGCAAATGGAAATAAAAACTGGATGGTGTTCAGAGTTAGATGGGAGGGGTTGAGTGGAGCTGAAGGGTGGGACTAAAAATAACAAGATAACTAATGTAAAATATACTGTGTCCGTAAAATGTATATAGGTTCAGAACTTTTGTGAAACAGCACAGTTGAAAAATATATGGCAAGTAGAAATCAAAACTGGATGGTGTTCAGAGATAGATGGGAGGGGTTGAGGGTAGCTGAAGGATGGGACTAAAAACAAACAAAAGATAACTATTGTAAAATATACTGTGTCCGTAAAATGTATATAGTACGTATAAGTTGGAAGTAGAAGCATAAGTGTTGTCCGTTAGTTTTCTCCAATTAGGGGAGGGGTGGAAGGGTTAGGGGAATATAATAAAGGAAAATATTCAAAAATATATATAGATATATGGGGGATTGGAAATGATGCAGATAAATACACTAATGGAAGCCACAATCTATCTGCAATATTAAAGCTGATCTACCCTCCCCCCCAAAAAAAAGTCCTGACACATCTCAATTGGGAATAGGTCTGGACTTTGATTAGGCTCTCCATACTCAACTGGCGGACCGCGGACCAGATCCGGACCCAGAACGGTGTCAATGCGCACTGCAGGTCCCGAAGAAAAAAACTTTTTATTTACATGTTTCAGGCTTTGACCCCTGGTATCATATAAACACACATACGACATGGAAGAATGCATAGAATTGCAGGAAATTAGCTTTCTCTCCGCCAACAAGACGGGTGTGAACAGTTTGGGGTCGCATGGGTTGTGAGGTGGGGGTTTCTTACTACACCGATAAATTACATTACACTTTTTTGTGACTGGACCTTCTCAAATAGTACTTGAGTACCCCTGGACTAGGCCATTCCAAAACTTAAAATGTGTTGCTTTTTAGCTATTTTTATGTAGACTTTATTGTGTGTTTTGGATCATTGTCTTGCTGCATGACCCAGCTGTGCTTCAGCTTCAGCTAACAGACAGATGGCCTGACATTCTCCTGTAGAATTCTCTGATACAGAGCAGAATTCATGGTTCCTTCTATTAAGGCAAGTCGTCCAGGTCCTGAAGAAGTAAAGCATCACCAAACCATCACACTACCACCACCATGTTTGACCGTTGGTATAAGGTTCTTACTGTGGAATGCAGTGTTCAGTTTTCGCCAGGCATAATGGGACCCATGTCGTGGTTTAGGTCACAATGGTTTAGGTTACAATGCATACAACTGATGTTCTTATGTACATCAGAAACCATACAGAACCATATGCTTCCCAGAATGCAGCTCCCATATAGGTAGTTAAGATTCTACTTGCAAAAACGCCAATGAAAAGATCAATGATGGATCAAAGGTCTAAGCTCAGTACTTTAGCAAATATCCAACATTCTTAGGTAAGTCACAGAACACTAACAAACAATGGGGGATGAAGACTTGAACCTTGGACTCAAGGTTACCGCGGTATCCGAGAGCAGGTGTAGCAAGGCCCCGTTAGTCGTGTTAATGAAATCATTAGTGCCACGCTCACAGATCCGCCATCTCGTCGGGATTGGATGAGAAGCCCAGGCCGTCTGTTTTCTTGCGGCTGTCAAACTCGAGATGGCTCTCATTATTTAATTAAGCAAACATCCGCTCCCTAACGGTCCTCCCGAGGATGAGCGCATGCAGTTAAAACCTCCGTGTCCAATCGGCAACTCAATGATTTATTCAACTAGTTTTGCCACTTTGCCTTCACTTACTGCGCAGTTCATTGCCTCTGATTAAGGGAAATGTATTGTGAAAAGCAGATGTGCTGTTTATGTTACGAATTTACACAGGATTATGCAAGGCCTAAGATGAGTTGTTGAAGTGTATCTTTATAGAAGTGAGTTTGGTACATTTTATATTTGTCTTTTTTATATGTTTGACTGTAAGGAGGGAACTACTGAGTTTGAGAGTATTAAAGCGCTACAGCTGGTATGTCCAATTTGTGTTGATTTATGTTGTGCTTATACTGTAGATAAGAAATGTATACATTATGAATATGCCAACGTTTTATAGCCATAGGGTTAACCAGCCAGTTCACCGGTGATACAAGTCAGTATTAGATGTCCATCCATGTCTGAGGACATCGGGAGATGACATGGAAACGTTTTACTAGGGTGTTGTAGATGGGGATCGCGGATAGGTGTAAGCATCTGCCTCTGGTGCAAAAGGTTGCATGTTTGAATCCAGCGATAGAAAGTCGTATTTGAGATTTTTGTTTTAAGCCTATCCCAAAGATAATGCCTAACTTTAAGATTTCGGAGTTAATGCATAAACTTAACCCTAAACTTAATAATTCGGAGTTAATGCCTAAACTTAACCTTAAACACTTCTAAAGGTACATTTGACGTTTGAGAAACATGGATGAATGTCTAATTCTGACGTGAGACTGTGAGAGCTTGTTGGGGCTAACTGACTAAACAAGATTTCAATGGATGCACAACTGGCAAAAACTCAACTGAAACTGAAAAGATTAATCTGTATGTGTAACTTGACAATACGATTCACATCCTGGTCTGTATCATTCATATTATTGAGTGTCTCCTTCAATTGAAGACAGGAACACTGTAGTGGAATTGAGTGAATGTCAACTTGTGGAGTAATAAGCTTTGTTCTGTTCTCTCTCAACGTTTTGTGTTGAGAATACGGATTTTCCTCTTCTAAGGAGAAACGTATGTAGGAATGTGGAGTGTAGTGATCAATGGACCAGGCTTTGAGGAAATTAATTCACAGAAGTCTTTGCATCGATTCACTGCTGAATGATGCATAAGATCATTTGACAATGCTTTGGTGTAGAATACATTTATATTGGAGTGTTCAACTTCTCCAAGGTTTAATCAGTAATGTTCTATTAACTTTAAATGTCCACTTTAGAGACATTATAAACGACAACACTTGGACTTGGACTCCTGTGCTACCGTGAAAAGATACTTTAACTAGCCTATTCACACTACTCTCCTCACAGTACAAGAAAAAAGAATCATGACCTAATGTTGTTTAGCTCTGCAAATGCAATGTCCTGCAGTCAAACAATGCCACATTCATTCTGCTCAATAAAATAAAGGCTGAGAGTTAACAAGGCAAGAGGGCAACTCAAATAAAAATTGCATTAATTTCATAAGTGGAGAAAGCTCTGAGAAAAAAACATGACGGCAGTGCTTCAGAGCAAACGGAGGGAGCCGCCAATGATACTTCTCGCCTGCAGCTGGTACAGAATGTATAAAAAGACAGAGTAATGACCCTAGAGATGGAAATTTTTCACATGACAGCTTCTGGCTAATGTGATACTGAAGCCACTCTATTAACAGGCTATGTGATTATGCATTCGTAATGACGCTTTAAACTTTGTCATCCTCCACCATCCAGCCAATTCTCCTATCAAGCACTGACACAGGGACATATTATCCAACAAGGCAGGATATAAATATTTAGGTGTCCGCCTTTGGAAAATGAAAGCGTTAAAAAATATAAAAGTGCTAATGCTGTAGCCTACTGACTGGTCAGACGGTGTGTCAAAAGTGACAGTAGCTTCAGGAGTTATTTAGTGTAAACAGAAAATTCAGTAATTGGCTCCAGCTCGCTCGAGAGTTTTGTTTGTTTACTTTCGTGTGTCTATTATGTTGTATCTGCAATACTTCCTGAGCAAATGGTGACTCTTTGCTTTGTCTGTGGCAAAACATTACAGACTGTGACTGGCCCGAGTTATTTTGGGTGTTTGAAATGTATGTAGCCTAGTGCTTGAGACTCAAGTGGTCTGCTGCCGTGAACCCAAAGGGAGGCAACTAAACTCGAACAACCCTATTTTGCTACCCTTGCACTCAACGGTGTAGGAGCCCCACATTAACACTAGAACCACTAATGGAGTCATTTTGACTGTTCAAACATTTTTAAAAATGATTACTCTGCCATTTTTAAAGTCATGCCCTCCTCTGTCCTTGACTTTTCCTAAATAAGTCTATATAACACACTGCAGTTGTTAGAATCTTAATATCACAAACAGAACTGGAGTTATAACCTGTTTTATGAGGGCATGTCACTTTTTGAATGGTTTCCCCTTTGCCCCTCCCTCTCCCAACAGTAGGGCCTGCTCCGCTCCTTCTCCCGACAGTGGGATGTGCCGTGCCCAGTTGATAATCACCCCGATAATTTCCTCAACTGAACCTAAACTGTACCGAAACTAATTTCACACATATAACAACAGATTAAATAAATGAAGTAAAGTATGATGGAGGAGGAGAATGGGTGAGTTGATGAATGAGGGGAAGCGAACAATTCATAACTATGTAATCACTGATTGTGAATGAAGAACAGGGCAGGCCGTTCTATTGGTATATTCTAATTATAATCTCAAAATGGTATGTACCCTATATCAATACGTTGTATTGGTCTACTCTGGCCTACTTGGAGTACACAGTGAGAGCGTGCGTAATTTACAATGGCAAAAAGACGAAGACGAATGGATGCACATGCTGCGTTAACGCTGCTACAAGATCTGAATGAAAATGACTCAGATGGTGGGGAAGAAATTAATCATGACATCTCTGATGATTATTGTTCTGATTCTGATTCTGATTCTGAGCCTCAGCCTGAATAACTTCCACCTCCGAAGACTAAGCGCAAAAAGCCAGAATGGTGCGCACTGAGCAGGTCCCGTTTAGATAGAACAAGCCAGTGACAATGCTACAGGCCGATTATCAGCACAAATTGTAATCACTGAGAGAGCAGGCCCTACATCTCAAGAAAAAAAAAAACATCAGCAATGCACTCACCAACTTTCGTTGTTTATGTTCAGGGACTGAACTGTGGCTAAGGCGGACACAGAGCAAGGAGACACTGCCTGGGATCTGTCTGTTGATGAGCTCAATGCGCTCATTTCAAGCCTGTATGTACGTGGAGCATTCGGTGGAAAGAGCGTGTATATGGAGAGCTTCTGGTCAGACATGTATCGGATACTTTTGTTTGGAGAAACCATGTCACGGGATCGCTTCAGATAGATCATGCGTTACCTCCATTTTGATGACAGAGAAACAGACAACTTCGAAATGGTATCTGATGTATAAATAATTTAAATGTTTATCTGCTGTCATATCGACACTTATATAAATAATAATGCCATTATTGTTTCTGTGCTGATTTCCACTACTTATTAAGCACACTTGGCGCTTATGATGTTTAGGCTACTGATGTTTTCATAATTTGACCAAGCGTCTTGCTGACCGTGCATCTTGGTGGTTGGGATATAAACTACCAGTCAAAAGTTTGGACACATCTACTCATTCAAGGATTTTTCTTTATTTTTACTATTTTCTACATTGTAGAATAATAGTGAAGACATTAAAACGATGAAATAACACATATGGAATCATGTAGTAACCAAAAAATTGTTAAACAAATCAAAATATATTTTAGATTTTAGATTTTTCAAATAGCCACCCTTTGCCTTGATGACAGCTTTGCTCACTCTTGCCATTTTCTCAACCAGCTTCTTGAGGAATACTTTTCCAACTGTCTTGAAGGAGTTCCCACATACGCTGAGCACTTGTTGGCTGCTTTTCCTTCACTCTGCGGTCCAACTCATCCCAAACCATCTCAATTTGGTTGAGGTCGGGGGATTGTGGAGGCCAGGTCATCTGATGCGGCACTCAATTACTCCTTCTTGGTAAAATAACACTTACAAAGCCTGGAGGTGTGTTGGGTCATTGTCCTGTTGAAAACAAATGATAGTCCCACTAAACCCAAACCAGATGGGATGGCATATCGCTGCAGAATGCTGTGTTAGCCATGCTGGTTAAGTGTGCCTTGAATTCTAAATAAATCACAGACAGTGTCACCAGCAAAGCACCCCCACACCATAACACCTCCTCCTCCATGCTTTACGGTGGTAAGGAGATGTTTCTCGCTGCATGAGGCAAATGGTGGTCATACCAGATACTGACTGGTTTTCTGATTCATGCCCCTACCTTTCTTTTAAGGTATATGTGGCCAAAATATGTATATCTGTATTCCCAGTCATGTGAAATCCATTGATTAGTGCATAATAAATGTATTTCAATTGATTGATTTTCTTTTATGAACTTTAACTCAGTAAAACATTTCAAATTGTTGCATGTTGTGTTTATATTTTTGTTCAGTATACATTACGGAATGCAATAAACATAATTATATTACTTTGCCTAAATAAATATATTTAACTCCCTATGCCTAAAATACAATCTATAAGCAGTTAAAATCTTTGAACTGATGCCGAACTCATACCACACTTGAATATCAAAGGTCTAGGTTTTTTGTTGTGGCTGTAATAGCGTGTTGAGGTGTGCCAACCTGTTTGTCCAGTCAGTGGTTGGTTGGTTTTGTTGTGTGTGTGGTGGAGGATGACTGAGGCACAAAATACCAAATAAGCATTAGGCAAGCCTGAGTTCGGCAGAGGAGTGGACAGATTTAAGATCAAACGAGATCCCATACTGTGAGCAGTCATGTAGCAGCCATCCTCAAGCCCTCAGATTCAATATTGAAATAATTAGCTTCCCGTTGTTCCATGAGAAGTACAGACAGTATCTGTTTAGCATGTTTTTTTTTCAAACCCTCCATAATAACCAAAGTACTTATTGTTGACTGTTTTTGTGGGTAAGCCACCAGTCTGATCATTAGCCACTTGTATGACTAGTTGGTGGTTTGAATCATAATGAGACTGTGTAATAAGACAGTAATAATAGGTTCTTCGTAGATTTTTAACAAGTGCTTATAAGACTATAACTATAACAGAGCTGGGACAGTGCAATGTACCAGAATAGCAACACCCCCAAAGCAAAATGTTTCCAGCTCCATGTTTGACGGTGGGCATGGTGTTCTTGGGGTCATAGACAGCATTCCTCCTCCTCCAAACACGGCGAGTTGAGTTGATTCCAAAGAGCACGATTTTGGTCTCATCTGACCACTACACTTTCACCCTGTTCTCCTCTGAATCATTCAGATGTTCATTGGCAAACTTCAGACGGACCTGTATATGTGCTTTCTTGAGCAGGGGGACCTTGCGGGCACTGCAGGATTTCAGTCCTTCACGGCGTAGTGTGTTACCAATTGTTTTCTTGGTGACTATGGTCCCAGCTGCCTTGAGAACATTGACAAGATCCTCCCGTGTAGTTCTGGGCTGATTCCTCACCATTCTCATGATCATTGCAACTCCACGAGGTGAGATCTTGCACAGAGCCCCAGGCCGAGGGAGATTGACAGTACTTTTGTGTTTCTTCCATTTGCGAATAATCGCACCAACTGTTGTCACCTTCTCACCAAGCTGCTTGGCGATGGTCTTGTAGCCCATTCCAGCCTTGTGTACGTCTACAATCTTGTCCCTGATATCCTTGGATAGCTCTTAGGTCTTGGCCATGGTGGAGAGTTTGGAATCTGATTGATTGCTTTTGTGGACAGGTGTCTTTTATACAGGTAACACACTGAGATTAGGAGCACTCCCTTTAAGAGTGTGCTCCTAATCTCAGCTCGTTACCTGTATAAAAGAAACCTGGGAGCCATACATCTTTCTGATTGAGAGGGGGTCAAATACTTATTTCCCTAATTAAAATGCAAATCAATTTATTACATTTTTGAAATGCGTTTTTCTGGATTTTTTTGTTGTTATTCTGTCTCTCACTGTTCAAATAAACCTACCATTAAAATTATAGACTGATCATTTCTTTGTCAGTGGGCAAACGTACAAAATCAGCAGGGGATCAAATACTTTTTTCCCTCAGTGTAGATATGTAATTCTCATTGAAAGCAAGTCTAAGAAGCGGTATATCTGTTCTATATGCACTATTTCTATGCTTCCCATTCTTAAGTTTTGTTTATGCATATTTTATTTTCTGTTTTGTACACCAGCTTCGAAACAGCTGAAAATACAATATTTTTGGATATGTAAAAAGTATTTCACAGAGGTTTAGATGGTACAATGATTCTCTACACTATACTTGCTTGTTTTGTCACATAATCTGAAATTAGGCAAACTATTAGAATTTTAGCAACCAGGAAATGGCAGACAATTTCTGCATAGCACCCCTTTAACGATACCATTAACAATGTATTTCTCTGTTACAGCACGTATATTTGAATATGTTGATTCACAAAATATTCTGTCTCTTTTATGTACTTTGTCAACTATATGACCTAGGTTAAATTATATGGGTTGTCTTCAGGTTTATGATGAGTGGCATAATTATCGCACTATTGGTGAGACTCATGTTCTGACATCTTCACTCGTAGCCTAAAGACTAGGGTAAAACACTTAACTGGGTTAAACCAGGTAAAACTTCCAAAGGAGGAAATGGGGGTGACAAGGATTAAACGCCTTGGGCCTTTTACTTATTTAACAGGCCATAATTACCCATAATGCCAAGCTCATTATACTACTCCAGTTTAAAACGTGAGAGCAAGTCATCTCCAAACTCCTAGGCGGGCACAAAAATATCACATGATGCAACAGTTTTACCCTGCATTTACAGCGCAGAAATCTCAGGGGGTAGAGCTAATTAGCCTGTAATTAGAACTGACATGTTTGATGCCGATAACACAAATATCTGACAGTGCAATGTACCAGAATAGCAACATGAAGGCTGAGAAAAAGAGCATGTCTGTAGGTTCATACCAACTATTTCACAACCTCTTCAGTTTATGATTGAGCAGGTGCTATATTAAAGCTGCAATATGTAACTGTTTGGGCAACCCGAACAAATTCAAATAGAAATATTAGTTATAGATATGTCATTCTCATTGAAAGCAGTGGGTTATTACGAGGCAAAAATAGTGACTTTTCCGTAGTGTGTAAACATTAGAGGCAGTACATTAAATATTTGTCAATGCAGATGAGTCCCAATGAGCTCTAAGCTGAACCACTCGGCGGGGATCCTCCAATAACTGGGCTCCCGAGTGGCACAGTGGTCTAAGGCACTGCATCTCAGTGCTTGAGGCGTCACTACAGACCCCCTGGTTTGATTCCAGGCCAAGCGTCGTCCGGGTTTGGCCGGTGTAGGCCGGCATTGTAAATAAGAATTTGTTCTTAACTGACTTGCCTAGTTAAATAAAGGTAAAAAACAAAAACGAAATACAAAAAAATATATATAATACAAAAAAAACAGCAAGCTGTCAAAAGTCTGTGTGACGCTAGGCAAACAGTACCGCACCAGCTATTACTGTGACTTGCGCTAGGGCAACATTAGCATCACTGTTTCAAATGACAAACGGATGGGGCCACCTGTCAAATTAACTGTGAAGCCTCAGGGAACATGAGGGTGTTTTTCTTAACACCTTTATAAATTGTGTATATCACACTACACTGTAAACCCCAAGGCATTTTTAACTCAAATACTTCTAGTAAGTTGAACTCAAAGTAAATGAAAAGTCATTATTACTTAAAATGTTTGTGGTACTAACTCAAAACTAAATGAGAAGTCACAACTCAATGTTTTAAAGTTGTGATAACAAATTCACTTTTTTCCCCAACATGCTCTACTGAAGTTAGATCTTTTGGAATTGTTTTTAATATCTGTGTTTTTGCATATACATTGAGTGATTTATTCGTCTTATGCTACACAAAGATAAACTAATCCAATCATTTAGTTCGATTTTTTGCACCTGTTACTGAAATTGCTGTTCCTGTTTAAATGGCTTAGTCTCCTCACACTGTTCCTAACCCTGGCAGTCATTATGAATGCAGTTTGCGGGTGAATACCATTTTTGGAAAAGTTACTAGAATTGTGCAACCCTACTTACAGGCCTGATGTGGCCTGTAAACCATGAGTTTAAGGCCACTGCATTAGGGTAAAGCTAGGCCTCAAAATAAGGCCATATGAGTTACGTAAATTCTTGTCATAAAGAGTTTAATTACAGTATAATGATAATATTTGCCTAGGAAACTCACTTGGTGAAGGCCACAGGACTAAAAATGAAAGAATTCAACAACCATGTCTCTGTCGCTAACAAATACGGTCATGGGTGGTAACTCTACAATTTACTTGAAAAGGCAAGGCACACTGGGATATTATATTGGAGGCGTAGCTTAGTGGGGGCGTTACATTATTTTTTTTCAAGCTGATACAACTCAAATCTGGACCCCCTACACAGTGACTATCGGTTTGAGTAATAACTACAAAATCACTTTAAGTAACTGTACTCAGATATATTAAGTGCAAAACCTTTCCTCAAAAGTTTGTAGTAATGACAGGACATTGGGGTATACAGTGTAGGCTTTTCACTTTGTCCCTCAGAGTCAAGGGGGAAGCTGACACTGTTTTGGCGCAAACCCAATAGAGGGACCAAACCGCGCCGGGCCATGTCGGAACCAGCACGAAATAGCCTTGTTGGTTCTTGGTTGTTTACCATTTGCATGGAACTGGAAACAGGACTTGGTTTAATACGTGAAAAAAAAAATGCTAGTGACGATTATAAGACAGCGACCGATGACACAACTCGACAGCGACGTTGGGATCCTCGGCGACTGGCATTTTTAAGTCTGGAGGAAGGAGACATGCTGTTGTGGTTTTGAGGGTCTACATAAAGAAGAAATCAGTACAATTTATCGTATTGGACGTGGGGGAAATTGGAAGAGTAGGGGAGTTGGAGGAGAAATGTTGTCCCTAGAAAAGGCAAGAACTAGATGTATGTCAGGAGAAGTGCAGTACTATCATAAGGAGAGTTATACTTGGAATACGGAGGAGGAATGGAGGGGAAAAGAGAGGCAGAGGAGGTCTATAAGAGAGAGGGAGGAAGAGGGTGAGCTTGAGTCAGTTAGAAATGGCGGAAAAAAGGGAGATGGTTTGTTAAAGAAGAATGGTAGAAAGTGTAAACAGAGTGAGTTGAAGACAGGAGGAGAAATGGAAGTGAATGAGGGCGAAGAATTGGAGGTGGTAGGTGTGGTGAAGTTCTCTGCACCCGAGGTTTGCACCGAGGGTCTGGATAAAAATTTGTCTGTGACAGTAGTTTATGGAAAAAACTATCCATTTGTGGTATCAGGGTGGGTGAAACAGATTTGGGTGCTGTGAAATCGGTGAGGGTAACCAGAAGTGGTCTAGTGATAATTGTTTGTGTTTCTGTTGGTCAGAGGGAGCAGGTGCTCCGTGTTAAATGAATGGGGGCAAGAAATGTGAATTGTTTTGCTCTCAAGAAAAGGGCGCCATTGAAAGGCATGATTACCGGGGTAGCGGTAAATGTGAAAGCTGACCAACTAAAGGGGAAGATTCTCGGTGTTTGTGATGCTCGTCGTTTGGTGTGACGCAGACAGGGTGGCGTGAGTGGAGAAACAGAAGAGTCATTGTCTGTTCTTTTGAGTTTTAATGTTGAGTCTTTGCCTGACAAAGTGATGTTAGGATATATAAGTTATCCGGTACGAGCTTTTGTGCTGAATACATTACGCTGTTACAGGTGTCAAGCTTAATGGCATGTGGCAGCAGTGTGTAGGAGGGAGGTGTGAGAAGTGTGCAGAAGGGCATGAGACAAAGGAATGTGTAGCATTGGGGAAAGTAGTGGTATGTGTTAATTGTAAGGGTGCCCATGGGAATGGGGATCCGAAATGTCCGGTGCGAGAGAGGCAGGTTGAGGTTTCCAGGGTTAGAGTAGTGCAGAAGTTGTCATATGCTGAGGCAGTGAAAAAAGTAGAGGAAGATGGGTCAAGGGAAGGGATCCTGAGAGGAATGGTGTGAGTAGTAGATCTGCACCAGTACAGAGGGATAAACCAACAAGTGATATAGGTTTCAGTAAGATTGGATTTTTGGCATTTATAGCAATGGTTATCGACTGTACTGCAGGAATGGAACGTAAGTCGCAGAAAACAGATGTTGTGGTGGCAACTGCAGAGAGGTATTTGGGTGTGTGAGACTTTACATCAGAAGAGTTACAGGGTGTGTTAAGTGGTTGTGTCCCATCCTTTCAGGCTGTTGGCCTGAAGTAGGAATAAATATATTTAAATAGTGGAGTATGATAGTTATTATTACTCATCCCAAACCATCTCAGTTGGGTTGAGGTCGGTGATTGTGGAGGCCAGGTCATCTGATGCAGCACTCCATCACTCTCCTTCTTGGTCAAATAGCCCTTACACAGCCTGGGGGTGTGTTGGGTCATTGTCCTGTTGAAAAACTAATGATAGTCCCACTAAGCGCAAACCAAATGGGATGGCGTATTGCTGCAGAATGCTGTGGTAGCCATGCAGGTTAAGTGTGCCTTGAATTCGAAATAAATCACCAACAGTGTCACCATCACACCTCCTCCTCCGTGCTTCACGGTGGGAACCACACAGGCAGAGATCATCCTTTCACCTACTCTGCGTCTCACAAAGACACGGCGGTTGGAACCAAAAATCTCAAATTAGACCAAAGGACAGATTTCCACCGGTTTAATGTCCATTGCTCGTGTTTCTTAGCCCAAGCAAGTCTCTTCTTCTTATTGGTGTCCTTTAGTAGTGGTTTCTTTGCAGCAATTCGACCATGAATGCCTGATTCACGCAGTCTCCTCTGAACAGTTGATGTTGAGATATGTCTGTTACTCGAACTCTGTGAAGCATTTATTTGGGCTGCAATCTGAGGTGCAGTTAACTCTAATGAACTTATCCTCTGCAGCACAGGTAACTCTGGGTCTTCCTTTCCTGTGGCGGTCCTCATGAGAGCCAGTTTCATCATAGCGCTTGATGGTTTTTGCGACTGCACTTGAAGAAACTTTCAAAGTTCTTGAAATGTTCTGTATTGACTGACCTTCATGTCTTAAAGTAATGATGGACTGTAATTTATCTTTGCTTATTTGAGCTGTTTTTGCCATAATATAGACTTGGTCTTTTACCAAATAGATTTTACCAAATCTTCTGTCACAACAAATCAAATTTTATTTGCCACATGTGCCGAATACAACAGGTGTAGACATTACCGTGAAATGCTTACTTACAGCCCTTAACCAACAATGCATTAATTTTTTTATAAAAAAGTAAAATAAAACAACAACAACAAAAAAATGTTGAGAAAAAAAGAGTAGAAGTAAAATAAAATAACAGTAGGGAGGCTATATACAGGGGGGTACCGGTGCAGAGTCAATGTGCGGGGACACCGGCTAGTTGAGGTAGTTGAGGTAATATGTACATATGGGTAGAGTTAAAGTGA
The DNA here is from genome assembly GCF_020615455.1 of Coregonus clupeaformis. Lineage (NCBI taxonomy): Eukaryota > Metazoa > Chordata > Actinopteri > Salmoniformes > Salmonidae > Coregonus > Coregonus clupeaformis. The sequence continues at coordinate 1,926,688 of NC_059209.1, forward strand.
CTATGCATAAATAAATAACAGAGTAGCAGCAGCGTAAAAAGATGGGAAGGAGGTGGGGGGGCAGTGCAAATAGTCCGGGTAGCCATGATTAGCTGTTCAGGAGTCTTATGGCTTGGGGGTAGAAGCTGTTGAGAAGTCTTTTGGCGCTCCGGTACCGCTTGCTGTGCGGTAGCAGAGAGAACAGTCTATGACTAGGGTGGCTGGAGTCTTTGACAATTTTGAGGGCCTTCCTCTGACACCGCCTGGTATAGAGGACCTGGATGGCAGGAAGCTTGGCCCCAGTGATGTACTGGGCCGTACGCACTACCCTCTGTAGTGCCTTGCAGTCGGAGGCCGAGCAGTTGCCATACCAGGTGGTGATGCAACCAGTCAGGATGCTCTCGATGGTGCAGCAGTAGAACTTTTTGAGGATCTGAGGACCCGTGCAAAATATTTTCAGTCTCCTGAGGGGGAATAGGCTTTGTCGTGCCCTCTTCACGACTGTCTTGGTGTGTTTGGACCATGATAGTTCGTTGGTGATGTGGACACCAATGAACTTGAAGTTCCACTACAGCCCCGTCGATGAGAATGGGGGCGTGCTTTTTCCTGTAGTCCACAATCATCTCCTTTGTCTCGGTCACGTTGAGGGATAGGAGATGTACAGATCAGGGTTGGGTTATAAAAAAATATCAGAAACTTTGAACATCCCACGGAGCACCATTAAATCCATTAGAGATTGGAGTATCTGTCCATAGGACCACTTTAAGCCGTACACTCCACAGAGCTGGGCTTTCCGGAAGAGTGGACAGAAAAAAGCCATTGCTTAAAAAAAAATTAAGCAAACACGTTTGATGTTCACCAAAAAGCATGTGGGAGACTCCCCAAACATATGGAAGAAGGTACTCTGGTCAGATGAGACCAGAGATCAGACTAAAATTCAGCTTTTTGGCCATCAAGGAAAACGCAATGTCTGGCGCAAACCCAACACCTCTCATCACACCGAGAACACCATCCCCACAGTGAAGCATGGTGGTGGCAGCATCATTCTGTGGGGATGTTTTTCATCGGTAGGGACTGGGAAACTGGTCAGAATTGAAGGAATGATGGATGGCGCTAAATACAGGGAAATTCTTGAGGGAATCCTGTTTCAGTCTTCCAGAGATTTGAGACTGGGACGGAGGTTCACCTTCCAGCAGGACAATGACCCTAAGCATACTGCTAAAGCAACACTAGAGTGGTTTAAGTGGTTTAACATTTAAATGTCTTGGAATGGCCTAGTCAAAGCCCAGACCTCAATCCAATTGAGAATCTGTTGTATGACTTAAAGATTGCTGTACACCAGCGGAACCCATCCAACTTGAAGGAGCTGGAGGAGTTTTGCCTTGAAGAATGGGCATAAATCCCAGTGGCTAGATGTGCCAAGCTTATAGCGACATACCTCAAGAGACTTGCAGCTGTAATTGCTGCAAAACCTGGCTCTACAAAGTATTGACTTTGGGGGGGGTGAATAGTTATGCACGCTCAAGTTCATGTTTTCTTTGTCTTATTTCTTGTTTGTTTCACAATAAAATATATTTTGTATCTTCAAAGTGGTAGGCATGTTGTGTAAATCAAATTATACAAAACCCCCCCCAAAATCTATTTTAATTCCAGGTTGTAAGGCAACAAAATAGGAAAAATGCGAAGGCGGGTGAATACTTTCACAAGCCACTGTATTATGAATACATTAATCAAAATAATGTTTTAAATGAAATTACACACCTCAAGGGTTTTTATTTATTTGTACTATGTTCTACATTGTAGAATAGTGAAGACATCAACTATTAAATAACACATATGGAAACATGTAACAACCAAAAAAGTGTTAAACAAATCAAAATATATTTTATTTGTTATTCTTCAAATAGCCACCCTTTGCCTTGATGACAGTTTTGCGCACTCTTGGCATTCTCTCAACCAGCTTCATGAGGTAGACACCTGGAATGCATTTCAATTAACAGGTGTGCCTTCTTAAAAGTTAATTTGTGGAATTTCTTTCCTTCTTAATGCATTTGATCCAATCAGTTGTGTTGTGACAAGGTAGGGAGGGTGTACAGAAGATAGCTCTATTTGGTAAAAGACCAAGTCCATATTATGACAAGAACAGCTCAAATAAGCAAAGAGAAACAACAGTCCATCATTACTCTAAGACATGAAGGTCAGTCATTGCGAAACATTTCAAGAACTTTGAAAGTTTCTTCAAGTGCAGTCTCAAAAACCATCAAGCACTATGATGAAACTGGCTCTCATGAGGACCGCCACAGGAAAGGAAGACCCAGAGCTACCTCTGCTGCAGAGGATAAGTTAATTAGCGTTAACTGCACCTCAGATTGCAGCCCAAATCAATGTTCAACTGTTCAGAGGAGACTGCGTGAATCAGGCCTTCATGGTCGAATTGCTGCAAAGAAACCACTACTAAAGGACACCAATAATAAGAAGAGATTTGCTTGGGCCAAGAAACATGAGCAATGGACATTAGACTGGTGGAAATTTGTCCTTTGCTCTGGAGTCCAAATTGGAGATTTTTGGTTCCAACCTCTGTGTCATTGTGAGACACTGTGTGGGTGAACGCATGATCTCCGCATGTGTATTTCCCACCCTAAAGCATGGGGGAGGTGTTATGGTGTGGGGGTGCTTTGCTGGTGACACTGTCTGTGATTTATTTCGAATTCAAGGCACACTTAACCAGTATGGGTACCACAACATTCTGCAGCGATATGCCATCCCATCTGGCTTAGTGGGACTATCATCTGTTTTTCAACAGGACAATGACCCAACACACCTCCAGGCTGTGTAAGGGCTATTTTACCAAGAAGGAGATTGATGGAGGGCTGCGTCAGATGACCTGGCCTCCACAATCCCCCGACCTCAACCAAATTGAGATGGTTTGGGATGAGTCGGACCGCAGAGTGAAGGAAAAGCAGCCAACAAGTGTTCAGCATATGTGGGAACTCCTTCAAGACTGTTGGAAAATAATTCCAGGTGAAGCTGGTTGAGAGAATGCCAAGAGTGGGCAAAGCTGTCATCAAGGCGAAGGGGGTTACTACATGATTCCATATGTGTTATTTCATAGTTTTTGTCTTCACTATTATTCTACATTGTAGAAAATAGTAAAAATAAAGAAAAGCCCTTGAATGAGTAGGTGTTCTAGAACTTTTGACCAGTAGTGTATGTCAATCGTTATTTGAAAATCTTGATAACCCACTGTATAAAAATGATAATTCCCTCGAAGCCGTTGTTTGGAGTATATATTGGCACATTTTGCCCACCCGTGCCAATATATCCTCAACACCTGCTTCTCTGGCATTATCACTTAATTGTATGTGTATGGTACAGAGATGAGGCAGTCATTCAAAAACCATGTGAAACACTGTTATTGCACACAGAGTGAGTCCATGCAACTTCTTATGTGAATTGTTAAGCAAATTGTTACTCCTGAACTTATTTAGGCTTGCCATAACAAAGGGGTTGAAATGGTAAAAACATAATTCCTATTTGACATTATGGGGTATTGTGTGTTATCCAGTGACACACAATCTAGATTTTTAATTCAGGCTGTAACACAACAAAATGTGGGAAATGTCAAGGGGTGTGAATACTTCCTGATGGCAGTGTATATAATCATTGGCTCACGTTATGTTTTCAGTATTGCTTATTTTCTCTCAAATGATGGTTTTCATCCAAATTCCAGCTATAACGAGCCATAATTAAATTACAATTAGGACATGTTGAACTTCTATTTGGACTCTCTTCCCAAATGTAATTGTTAATTCAAGAAAATAGACAAATTAATGTTTGCAATTGAGCTCACCTCTGCTGGAACAACATGTTGTGTTGCCAAGTACAGGGAGAATAAATTAAGTGTTGCTTCACAAATTTGTGAAAGCAACTGAGGCGAAGCAGATTATGTAGAAAATGTGTTTTCATCCCTAACCTGGCATCAAAAGAGTTCATTATTGAAAGATGTTTGGATATTGTGAAGCTCTTGGAAGGTAGCCTAATGTGGTCGAGTGGAATCTAGATCAAATGAAACCATACCATATAGAAACAATCAATTTGGAATAACATGAAATGAATCTTTACGAGACTACCACAAGAGAACGGAAACTACAGATTGCTGTCTCCCAACCCCTGAAACGGGTTAAAACATTGTCCAGACTTTCTCATTCCGATGTTTCCTTTTTGCCCATGAGAGCTGACTCCATTTGCGCTCGTCTACTCGGCAGATTCCATCCCATTTTCCCATCAATTTCCCTCAGTGAACACCCTCTTGTCTCCTCTTCCAGAGAGGACAAAATAAAAACCCAACAGCTCAACATATGTGACTGGGCTCAGATCTACATGTGGGGAAGGTGATCAGAGAATGTCTTCTATATTGTTTTATTTTTACTATGCATACAACATACATTTGTGCAAGACCACAGTGTAAGACTGTATTCAACACCCATATAAAGGGACTGAATAGCCAATATGATACCAATAACTGACGATATCGAAAGAGCACCCAAATAATGTCAATAACTAATGATTGTTGTCTATTGTTCATTCTTATATATCTGTTTTTCTTCTATCTTATATTTAAAAACAGTATATTCACTTGTACCCATAACTCTCTCAATAATGTGAAAAATGGGTGCTATTTCAACCATTAATCATCTTTTGCAATAATAAGAGTGCCAAGTATTGGTACTGGTACATCATTCTATTTACTTCCTTCCTCCATTAAACTTCATAAGTAATTTCCCAAACTTGATTAACATCATATCCCTTCAATCTTTTGGCTGGCTAATAAGTTAAACGGGCATGTTCATGCATTCGGTCATGACTGTTCGCTTGTGAAATCGTGCCAGACTTATTATGAAGAGAAATTTCACTGATGATTGTACTGCATGTGCCCATGTGCCAAGTTCTGACCGTATACTGTGTGTGGTGAGTTTAACTGTAGCCAAAGGAATCCAGGAATATACTCTAAAGTGAATTGATTACATCTAGCAACTTAAAGTACAGCAATGCAGTCTATGTATTTTTATAAAGGACTAAGAAAGCCCCCTCACATACACATCACAATGTTTATTTTGTCCAATATTAATGTTTGAGTTCTCTCATTGTGACACTCGCATACCGTTAAAGCTGGAATCCATATTGGTGAAACTGTCTGTTTGCGATGTTACAACAACAAAGATGTTACTTCAAACAACAAACACTATTTTTTTCCCCTTGGACATCATTGCATGCGTGATAGAACCCACTACCCATTGCACGCGTGTGGTCCTCTGTAGCTCAATTGGTAGAAGCATGGCGCTTGTAACGCCAGGGTAGTGGGTTCGATCCCCGGGACCACCCATACGTAAAAATGTATACACACATGACTGTAAGTTGCTTTGGATAAAAGCATCTGCTAAATGGCATATTATTATTATTACTGTTATTATAGAACAGCAGAGTATGTATTACGATTTGTTTTATTATGTTGCTGGATGCTCATCTCCATTTCAGAAACAAAACAATAACAAATGCGCCTGCACTCAAAGAAATGCTGGGTTGTTTGGTTGACCCAACTGCTGGGTTGCAGGCGTTGGATCACTTAGTTGGGTTATTTTCTTTATAAAGAAAAACTTTGGGTTGTTGATGCTGGGATATTGGTGCTGGGATATTGAGATACAGTGAGGGAAAAAATTATTTGATCCCCTGCTGATTTTGTAAGTTTGCCCACTGACAAAGACATGATCAGTCTATAATTTTAATGGTAGGTTTATTTGAACAGTGAGAGACCGACTAACAACAAAAAAATCCAGGAAACGTATGTCAAAAATGTTATAAATTGATTTGCATTTTCATGAGGGAAATAGATATTGGACATCTCTGCAAAACATGACTTAGTACTTGGTGGCTTAGTACTCCTCCTTGCTCGGGCAGGCTTCGGCGTTCGTCGTCCCCGGAGTACTAGCTGCCACCATTAGATGTTTCGATGTTTGATTGGTTTGGTCTGTCTGTTGCACCTGTGTCCGTTTGTGTCTGATTATGTGTCCTATAAGTTTCCTGCTTTGAGTTTGTGTGTTATTGTCCGCCTGTCCGTTGGTGCTGCGTGTTTTTTCTCTGATTTATTGTTTTGTAGTTTACGCACAGTTTGCGTAATCGCTCGCCTCTGTTTTGTGTCGAGGCCGTTGTTTGTATTTGCCTAGTTTTGACTAGTAAAGTCTGTTGGACTAAGCTTCTGTGTCCTGCGCCTGACTCCTACACCACATCTACATCAGCCCATGACAGTAGTTGGCCACCAGGTTTGCACACATCTCAGAAGGGATTTTGTCCCACTCCTCTATGCATATCTTCTCCAAGTCATTAAGGTTTTGAGCCTGACGTTTGGCAACTCGAACCTTCAGCTCCCTCCACAGATTTTCTATGGGATTAAGGTATGGAGACTGGCTAGGCCACTCCAGGACCTTAATGTGCTTCTTCTTGAGCCACTCCTTTGTTGCATTGGTCATGTGTGGGAAGGAGGTTCTCACCCAAGATTTGACGGTACATGGCGCCGTGCATCGTCCCTTTGATGCGGTGAAGTTGTCCAGTCCCCTTAGCAGAAAAACACCCCCAAAGCATAATGTTTCCACCTCCATGTTTGACGGTGGAGATGGTATTCTTGGGGTCATAGGCAGCATTCCTCCTCCTCCAAACACGGTGAGTTGAGTTGATGCCAAAGAGCTCGATTTTGGTCTCATCTGACCACAACACTTTCACCCAGTTCTCCTCTGAATCATTCAGATGTTCATTGGCAAACTTCTGATGGGCCTCCTGTATATGTGCTTTCTTGAGCAAGGGGACCTTGCGGGCGCTGCAGGATTTCAGTCCTTCACGGCGTAGTGCGTTACCAATTGTTTTCTTGGTGACTATGGTTGCAGGTGCCATGAGATCATTGACAAGATCCTCCCGTGTAGTTCTGGGCTGATTCCTCACCGTTCTCATGATCATTGCAACTCCTCGAGGTGAGATCTTTTATGGAGCTGCTTGGCGATGGTCTTGTAGCTCATTCCAGCCTTATGTTGGTCTACAATCTTGTCCCTGACATCCTTGGAGAGCTCTTTGGTCTTGGCCATGGTGGAGAGTTTTGAATCTGATTGATTGATTGCTTCTGTGGACAGGTGTCTTATATATAGGTAACAAGCTGAGATTAGGAGCACTCCCTTTAAGAGTGTGCTCCTAATCTCAGCTCATTACCTGTATAAAAGACACCTGGGAGCCAGAAATCTTTCTGATTTGAGAGGGGGTCAAATACTTATTTCCCTCATTAAAATGCAAATCAAAGTATAACATTTTTGACATTCGTTTTTCAGGAACTTTTGTTGTTATTCTGTCTCTCACTGTTCTAATAAACCTACCATTAAAATTATAGACTGATCATTTCTTTGTAAGTGGGCAAACGTACAAAATCAGCAGGGGATCAAATACTTTTTTCCCTCACTGTATGCCCCATCGGGTCAGAGCGATATACTATGAAGCAAGCTAGATCTGCTCAGGGTTTCTAAAGCTAGCCAGCTTCAGTTAGCTTCCCATTCCAGCGGCGTACTACGACGTTGGATATTGCTCGTCCGCCTGCCGCTAACTCTGAAGCTTGCTCGTGTGCATGTCGCACATGGCTAGTCGAACACTGAACTCTTAATTGAAACAATGCACAAACATAAATCCATGGGCAAGTCAATGGCACATTTTAATTTGTGCCAAAATCAAAATGAAAGAAACATTATCTTGCAAATTCAGCAGGCTATCGTGTGAAATATAATCTTTATTTTATTGCTTTGGTTTGGTTATCAATGCATAAGTACCTTTTTTCCCTCTCCTATCGATAAAATTATTGTATGAAGTATTTTAAGTTGCGTCAATTCAAATCTGGTATTAGGAACAAAAGAGGTCAATACACGTCTTCTAAAATAGACTAGACTAGTATTTTAATTAATGCAAACCACTTCAATGGTAAATATGATGTTCGTATATACGGGTCCACTGAAATACCACGCAGGGCACTCAGAGAACTGATCCATTGTTCTAAGTTCTTCTTCAAATACTCTAACAGAGATTGTTCCCGCTCCCTGCTGGCCAATCAGAGTAGAGACTGAGCGTGGTTTAGACTTACTCAGCCAATCATTGGCGCACAGGCTGGTCCCAGCCCCTTGGCGCTTCACTGTTGCACACTGTTGCCAGGCATAAGTTGTTATCATCACAACCTGTAGAGTCAGCACCCATAGACACTGTTCCCCTGTACTCTTTGTACCTACGTCCTTGGACGGTTCACAGATCACAAAGAGGCAGTGTTCGTTTATGTGAGACACAAGTTCTTATCTCCCCCTACTCACTAAAACAGCTCCTCACATTAATCACAGCTTGTTATGTGAAACAATTAATATCAGTACAGTACAAACCTATTATGTTTAAAATCATTAATGCATTCTTTCTAAGCTAGGCATCACATCTAGATCCCCACAATCCCCCTTTTCACACCCACTGGGTGTGAACCCAAAATAAGAAAACCCAAAATAAGAAATTTCAGGGAAATGTAGGATTCCCCGTATTGACACCCTCTAGGGTGTCACTCATTAAAATACAATACAAACAAAAAGAATCACACTTTTATTAATAGGCAATAATGATAATAAAAATGCCTTCAGTCCTTCCATCTACACCTAACTTGTACTAGGTTGGCTACCCAGCCACCCAGGAACTTCAAACCTTCACATAAGGAAAGACAAACATTCACAATGGTTAACTTGATTAATAAAGCATAAAACACAGGATTAATAGAACACAAAACACAAGATTACTAAAACATAAAACACAAACAGGGAAGTACATTTTGGCCCCCTTTAGACACCCTCTAGGATGTCACTCCACCAAGCCTGGTAGGTCATATCCTTCATTCCTTAGGTCGGAGTCCAGGATTGGATCGTATCTCACCATCTGTTGGGAAACCGCCTTCTCCATCGCCTTGCTCCTCGGACACGGGAATAAGACAACATCCACAAAGAACAAGTATACCCATATAAGCTATAACTTCACCCAGAATAGTTACAACAATAGTTTTCCATTTACCAAATATGTTATCAAACCAACCGTTTAGGGAGCTATCAATACCAGAGTTCTCAGCCAGTTCGTTCGCCAGCGTGGTGAGTCCCTGAAGCGCTTTGGTCACGGACCCGTCCGGTGCTGTATTGTTGGGGATGAAAGTACAGCACATAGATCCAAACAGAACACAAACTCCGCCCCGCTCAGCCAAAAGCATATCTAAAGCTATTCTATTCTGCCATGCCATTAAGCTAGTTGCCACTGTCTGCTCAGCTAATCCCTTTATTGCATCACGAGTGTGGTTTATAAATCTCTGCTGGTTATAGTAAATATAATTTATCCAATCTACGTTTTTATTAATTGTTATAAATACTTGATTCAAACCCAGCTGCGATCTGATTCCTAGCTTTGAATTCTTCTGGAACCCCTCGAGGTACTCCTATCCCATCACTATATATCCTTTCATCAAAGGATCCCGGGAGGAGGTCCCACTTTCTACGTGACAACTCACCAATCTCTGACACGTTTGATTGTTTGCGTATGTAGGTGAGTTCACAATCTGTTATCACCACACAACCATCAGATGTCAGCACGGGCCTGGTTTTGGTTCATAAAATCCTCTGGCTGCAACAAAGAGGAGAGATTAGTCATGGTCTCTTTAGTTGTGACATTCTCTGTGTGGGAGCAGGAGCTAAGATGCCCTACCCTGTATCCTATCTTATTAGTCCTAGAAAAACAATAATAAGAAACCCCTGAGACTTCAAACGGAGGCAACCTAGGTCGGGGTGACTTTGTTATCGGGGGATACAGATAGTGCAAGTTACTACAAGACTCCTTCACCACATTCCCAGGTGGCTTGAACAATTTAATCATGGAGGATAAACCTGACGGAGAGTTAAAGCCTGTCAAGGGGAACGGAGTAGTTGTTAACCTTGGTTTGGCTGTCCCAGAGGCACAACAGTCCTCTTTAGACATAGTTCTTGCCGTATACTGAATCCATTCCAACCACAGGTTAGGATCTCTATACCCGTCTCCACCTGTACTACTTCCTTCAGGTCTATAGTTTGCACTATCTTCACCACAGCCCCAGTCTCACTACCTCCCTCAGAGAGGTTTACTCTATAGGGTGCCCCAGTTGAAGAGGATATCTCACTTGTCAGGTCTGTAACCTGTTTTAGCGTAATTCAGACTTTCAGACAGTACCTACCCTTATATGGGTCGCACTGCCATTTCTGGTAATTCCCTACTCTCACAATACTACACCTGTCCTCAAACTGTGTATGGAGATTGACATATCCCCCCCGCTTGGTATGAGCAACTACATAGTCCCAGGATGTACATGGTGACATACATATATATCTCCCATCCTTTACGATACTACCAGCCAGTAGTCCCCAACTGGTCCGCAAAGATCTCAAAAGGTGATGTCCTTCCCTAAAGTCCCTAGTACTTCCCCTTTCCCTACGTCTAGCTGTCTCCTATGCCTTCGTAGACTGTGCTCAGGTATTATTTTATCAACTTGTGTTAGGTTAACTACTACTTCTGGCGGATCAGGAGGGTTTGAGTGTGTTAGGAATATGGCCCCCACAATCAGACCGCTACCTACCGTCAGGAGACCTGTGAATCCCCACCCTCGCCCTGAGAACATGTCAGACGCCGGAGGCCAACCCATTGCTTTACCTTCTATCGAACTCACACAGGGATGATCAGACAGGGTAAGGGAATCTTCGTTAAGGAGCCAACCCCCGAGCCCTAGTGGTGATCGGTTCTTTCTCCTAACTCTGTGTTTGTTCTTCAGGTGTAGCTGGGTTTACCTTTTTGCAGTGTGTGACATGCACCCAGGTGGATCTCTCAGCTATTCTAATGGCAAAGGCTGTGACCAATAGGACTTGGTAGGGCCCTTCCCAACAGGCCTGCTTCCAATTTTTCTTCTTTAGGGACTGGATGCTCACCAGTCACTTGGTTAGATAGAGTGGGTCACCTTCTCCTTTAGTTCACCTTTGGGGCACAAAACCTCTGACATACGGGTGTGGTTAATAAACTATCTTTACACATACATGTTCAGCTCTCAATTTCTATTCTTGTTGTTTTTTTGTTTTTTTAAAAGTATTTTGTCCTCTCCTTCGTATATATTTATTATTTAATCCTACCATCCCCCTTTTGACACATGTTCTGCTCATGTGTCAATATTACCACCTACCTAAACAATCACTTAGGTAGTACATCATCCAATTGCCATCCCTTATTTATTTTTTTATTTTTTTAGACTGTCCCTTGTTTCTTTATTGCTCCTCCCTGCCTGATCTCATTACTAAATAAATGCTCTAGGTTATAGCTGTTTCGCATTAGATTGTGCCTTCCTCTGATTACTGCAGCTCATTGCATTAATTTAGTTTCAAATACCAACTTGTTGTTTATTAAAGCATACTAATAATGACATTTAAATGACAACATTTGATACTACCTCAATTTACTTCTATCCCGTAAAAGTAATCCAAGATTAGTACAATTGACTAGCAACAGGTATCCCTCATTCAGGGAAAGCTCTCTCTCTCTCTTCTGTTATTTTATGGTTCAAATCATATATATTATTACCAAATTATAATCTTCTTCACACTTTTCACAGTATTATAAATTACCCTCAACTTAGTAAAATAAACTATCTTAAAGTCCTCCTCTCATGCCTTTAGAATTTACTAGTGTGGATGATTAATTAACACCAGAAGGTTAAAACAGAGTTCAGAGGCAATTGAAATTATTCAACGAACTGTTCCATTCCATAGTATACCAAACATTACCATTATTCTAAATATTTCATAAATGTTACTTATCCCAAGTGTTCATTAAGTCCTCATGACATTCATTCTCATAAGAAATCATATATACCCCAAACTCAGCCAAAACCGAAAAACTCCATAAAATTCACTGTGCGTGCTCCTCTAAGACCTATCACCCTTGACCTGCTGAAACCCCCCCAAAATTGAAACAACAAGGCTTTATAAACATCATACTAGGTGTGTTGTTTTTTGTTTGAAAAACCCTATTTGAAAAACAACAACCACAAATAGCCAGGCCTCACTTAATTTGGTATCTCACTTTTATGACCTAAATACTGCCTAACTTCACTACTGCTCCCCCTAGCCCTGGGCAACATTCCAATGAGATAAGCTAATTCTCTTTCTCCTGGTTATAATTTTTGTTAACCTTCAATTACCATTAGTAATCTAAAGATGGTAGTACACACAAAACATGATACAGATATCCCCAGTCCTAACCCATCAATAATTGTTTGTATCAATCTAATTCCTCATAACTAATCCATAAAACCACTCAAAATTCCCAGAGTATACAATGATTATTTAATTGATTACCCTAACTCTGCTACATGTGATCTCATCTCAAATGATACATTATCAATTATTTGATCAACCCCCTAGGAAAATCTGTCTCTGTCATATTTCATTTTTTAGCCAATACAATCACGGTTACATCAAATGTAATGCAATGTCTATATTAGGGTGTAAGGTAAATTATTCCTGTTGTGTTTTTCAGCTAAACGTTTTATATCCCTCAGTTAATGGTATTTTCTCCCTAATATATCTTCATACTCTTCCTCTTTCCCTAAATGAGATTTAATCCCTTGCCTTTCCTCTACTATCCTTCTATCATTACTGGATCAATGATAATAACTGTAATAACTATTAATAATAATTGTAATAACTATTTCACATTAAATTGTGCCTTTTTGTGATAATGTTATAATTGTAGCCTATTGCATTTCTATAGTTTAAAATATGTTTGTTTATTTAACAAATCCAGAACCCACCACAGGCTGGCGCTATTCCCCCGGCACAACAGCCAAAGCCACTTGCATCCCCTGGTCCCCGTAATGAAAATAAATTATCGTTCTAGAATTTACCAACTATTTGCATACACCACTGGTGTTAAGCAACCAATCGAATAAAGTAATAAGAATTAGAATTTATCAAAGCACTGCCTTTCAGTCAAGTATCTAGACCTCTACTTGAAATCCCACAGTTCAATCTAACTCGCTTGACTGTCTCAATTTTTTTTTCCGCTAACCAGAGCCATAAATTATTCTCCTTTGTCCTCAACTTAAATAATTTTCAGAGCTCTATCGCCATTTCAGTTCACTATTCAATTTCTTTAAATGTTCTCTCTGATTAGGCCCTAATCAATGAAACAAATACTTGCTATCGTTGATAAGCATACATTTAATGATATTCCTATCATTTGAACTATCTCTCACCCCTCCCCTTGCTCCTTGCTTCTTCGGGGAAAGTGCGGGGACCCTGCAACACATTTTCATAGACCTTTCTACAATACTTCTACTCAAGCTATCTAATTCAACCTTTCACATTTCTCAATCCACGTAGTAATCTAGTTCTATAGCCCCAATGCGAAAGCTTTACCCACTGTCCCTACCTGTGTTCGAAACCGGGACCTTCTACATACATCGCCAGTCACCCCACACATTCCGCGATGCTTTCAAAGTAAATACTTCCAGTTCATAGAGCAAGTGACGTCACCAAATGAAAGCCGCACTAGCTCTCACCTCATTCAGCAACATAAAGTAATGCTCTCTCTCCCTTCACCCATTCCCTATTGAATAAGTGAGTCTTTCTATTTAACCCCAAAACACGCTACAAATCGTCCATTCAACATCACCAAACCAAATACTCAGTAGCATCCGGTCACCACCCACACCAGCCGTTGAATTCACTCATACACACAGACTTCACCTCATGCCACCGAAATGCCCAACAAAACATAATAGTTCAATGGAGCCCCCTATTGGCTTTCCACTATTTATACATTACTTCTATAACCACATTAGTTATGGTCCGATTACCCATTAAACCTTATCACATGATCAAACAACGGCACAACCTTAAACTCATATGGGGCGGCAGGCAGCTTAGTGACCAATAGTGCCGCGCCAACAACCGAGAGGTCGCCGGTTCCAATCCCCGAGCCGACCAGGCGAAAAATCTGCCGATGTGCCCCTGAGCAAGGCACTCAACCCCAATCGCTCCCATAAGTCGCTCTGGACCAGAGCGTCTGCCAAATGACCAAAAATGCAAATATTCTCTACTTTCTCACCCATGACGTACCTTTTATAGGTACCTCTCAAACAATCGCCCCGTGGTGTTCCCAGCCAACTCCCAATCGACACAAATCACCCCCCTGTCTTTCCTGACTCTTCAAAAGCCACACTCTCGCTGTCTCCAGCCCCTCCCCTCGTTTTAGCGTTTCCAATATTCTGCCGTTATTTAAAGTACGTTAGTCTATTTATTTAAATCAAATTATTCCCACCTAATTAGTTAAAGTCGGTGCATTTTATATTTCAACAATAAACCAAATTATTTCAGTCTAATTATTTAACCAATATTTTGCAGGGTCAAACATCAAACGTTAAATCAAATAATAAACCAAATTGCCTCAACTTAATTATTTAAAACCAGTATTATGCTATGTTAAACATCAAACGTTAAATCAAATACTAAACCAAATTGCTTCAACATAATTATTTTAAACCAGTATTATGCTATGTCAAACATCAAATGTTACAGTTCAGTTATATCAGTTCAAACGTTTCAGTTTAGTCATACTAGTTATTTATTATTTTACCTTTATGTTCCCAATTGTTATTAACGGGTTATACGGTTTAAGCAACCACAAACCCAACAGTTATTCACAAATTATACAGTTTGGATAGCCACAGACGTCTTTAATTCCTAATTAGTTTTCTATCAAGGTATACAGGTTTATTTTATTTTAATAACCCGCATTCCCTATTTTATTTCATCTGCAAACACTATTTTATTACATTTTACATTTTAGTCATTTAGCAGACGCTCTTATCCAGAGCGACTTACAGGAGCAATTAGGGTTAAGTGCCTTGCTCAAGGGCACATCAACAGATTTTTCACCTAGTCGGCTCGGGGATTAGAACCAGCGACCTTTCGGTTACTGGCACAACGCTCTTAACCACTAAGCTACCTGCCGCCCCTTAACCACTAAGCTACACTGGGATCATTCACACGCTCATGCATATGACACCCTATACTGTAAAGTGCCCCTCTGATCCTAGCCGTATCTAGCCCTCTGATACGTGTCAGTAGTGCAACACTATCTAAAATGTAAGTGTCCCTATGATCCTAGCCGTATCTAGCCTTCTGATACGTGTCAATAGTGCAACATTTGTAAGCCAATAATTCCCTACGCCTCCAGTTCTCACCCCTGGTGGTCCTAGCCTGGGGATTTCAGTATTTTTCCCCGATCCTAGCCGTACCTAGCCCTCTGGTACGTGCCGGTGAAACAATACTCTATGGTACCAAGGTTTAACATCACATTCACCACAGGTTTACATGTCACAATATGGTGCTTATCTACTTATAGTAGTTTCATAATTTAGTTCACTTACATCAAAAAGGTGTTTCACAAAATTAATTTGGAGAAAGCCAATGTGCAGAACTTTAGTTATATAATAATAATAATAATAATAAGCCATTTAACAGACGCTTTTATCCAAAGCGACTTACAGTCATGCGTGCATAAATTTTTGTGTATGGGTGGTCCTGGGGATCGAACCCACTACCTTGGCGTTACAAGCGCCGTGCTCTACCAGCTGAGCTACAGAGGACCATATATAACAATAGGTGTCTGCTTACCTGTTTTTAGTAGTCCGGACTCTTTGTGAAACACACCGTCCAATGACAGAGATGTCCAATGGGCCGGACAATACCCAGCGAAGTCCCTTCTACCAGATCACAGTCGGTGGTCACCAATTGTTAAGTTGCGTCAATTCAAATCTGGTATTAGGAACAAAAGAGGTCAATACACGTCTTCTAAAATAGACTAGTATTTTAATGAATGCAAACCACTTCAATGGTAAATATGATGTTCGTATATACGGGTCCACTGAAATACCACGCAGGGCACTCAGAGAACTGATCCATTGTTCTAAGTTCTTCTTCAAATACTCTGAGAGAGATAGTTCCCGCTCCCTGCTGGCCAATCAGAGTAGAGACTGAGCGTGGTTTAGACTTACTCAGCCAATCATTGGCGCACAGGCTGGTCCCAGTCCCTTGGCGCTTCACTGTTGCACACTGTTGCCAGGCATAAGTTGTTATCATCACAACCTGTAGAGTCAGCACCCATAGACACTGTTCCCCTGTACTCTTTGTACCTACGTCCTTGGACGGTTCACAGATCACAAAGAGGCAGTGTTCGTTTATGTGAGACACAAGTTCTTATCTCCCCCTACTCCCTAAAACAGCTCCTCAAATTAATCACAGCTTGTTATGTGAAACAATTTATATCAGTACAGTACAAAGCTATTCTTATACCTACACCATTCTTTCTAAGCTAGGCATCACATCTAGATCCCCACAAGTCATGCAAAAGTTTTACTGTGCGTGATGTTTCAAATGCATTTGTCATTACTAAATGTGTAATGTGATAGGTAATTTAACATTACAATTTTTTAACACACAAAAACACATTTGATTAATCAAATATGTAATCTATTGTTTTCGTCATATAAAGTGGATGATGACGCAATCTTTGTGAGAGGGAGGGAATCTGATTTCATTGGTCTTCAACTCGCTGCTTAGATACTTCATTCATGATAAATGTAGTTAGCCCTGAGTTAGCCTGCCCCGGAGCAGGTTAGATCTGAAGGATTCGTTGCCATATACATTTACCTGGCTAAGGTGAGCCACTTTCATGGTACCGGTTATGCCAAGTTGAACTCAGAGTTGACTAACGTTACCTCGTTAACTCCTCAAACTACATTCATAGTATAGAGCTCAGATCAGAAGACTGGAGGCAGAGTTTAGTAGGGGCGTGGTTTTCAGACAGTTATTTTTAGTCACCCATGAGAGTAAATGTCATTCCTGTTCATCTGTTCTGTTGTATAATCAAATGTAAAAGTTGAACATTGAAATTTTTGTAGCTTCAATGTGGCTTACAAAAGTGTATGAGTTCCCTAAAAGCTTATGCAAATCCCATTGTTGGGATAGATGCCACCTTATTATAATATGTAATAAATAATCTTATTATCCTAGAAGAATGTGTGAAATGCAAGAAAATACATTTGCAGTATGTAAACTTAACATGATGAACAGGATATATGAAAGCCACACCCCTAATTAGCCACACCTCCTGTATTTTATTTAACCTTTATTTTAACAGGGAAGACATATAGACCTAGGGCTCTTTTTCAAATGCGCCCTGTATAGTAAAAAGTACGGATTACATTAAAAAAAGACCCAGCTGCTAGATCAACCCAGCATCAGTGGTGTAGTGGAAGGTAAATGCAAGTGAAGGCAGTTTACCCACTTTTTGCGAAAAACCATTAAATATATGGAGTGTTACTTATTTCACCGCGACTGGCTATCACCTATTTTTTTTACCACTAAATCACTGCCCAAAATGAAAGTAAAAAATACCCAACTGATGGTTAAATTAACCCATGTTTGGTTAATCCCATGTTGGGTTATTCACGCAACCGCCATGGCTGGGTCAAAATAACCCAGCGTGTGTTCTGTCAAATATTTACCCAGTGCTGGTTACCAAAGAACCCGAATTGGGTTGTTTTTAACACAGCATTATTTAGAGTGTGGCGACCACCTTTTGCGGATCTCAGCTTTAAGGCAACATTTTACGTACAGTGCCTTCAGAAAGTGTTCCCACCTAGGGCTGTTGTGGTGACCGTATTACCACCACACCGGCGGTCACGAGTCATGAAGGCAGTCAAATTCCACGTGACCATTTAGTCATGGTAATTAGGCTTCTCCAAGCTCTGATGCTGCTGATGGTCATTAGTAGCCTACCAAACTTGCTAACTGCCTGGTACTCAGCACTCTATTGTCCCTCTAATCACTGACTTTAAACAAATGTAATCGAAAATCGAATCAAACACTTCATGAGAGCCCATGAGCTCATGTTGCGCAACATTTCTATAGCCTATGCAATTGAGTGAGAAAACAGAGTGATGGCCTCTTAAAAAGAGGAGGATCCCATCAGCTAACTATAGGCTAGGCCTACTATATTTATTTCTCAACTGTCACACCCTGATCTAGAGAACTCTTGTTGGTTTGGTCAGGGTGTGAGTTTCAGTTTGAGATCTATGTGATTATATTATATGTTGGAGATCTAGTATGTGTATGTCTAGGTTTGGCCGGGTGTGATTCCCAATCAAAGGCAGCTGTCACTCGTTGTCTCTGATTGGGGATCATACTTAGGTAGCCTGGTTGCCTACCTTAGTTGTGGGATCTTGTGTTCCTGTTAGGCTTGTGGTGTTATAGCCCATAGGACTTCACGGTTACGTTGCTTTTGTTGTTTTGTCGAGTGTTTATTCATCTTAACAAACATGTACGCATACCACGCTGCACCTTGGTCTGACCCGTCTCTCAACGATCGTGACATCAACTTTCCTAATATTAAGCACATTGCTTATCTTTACAACAGGAGTATAGCCTACCTGGCTGGCATGAAAATGAATCAGGGGAAAAATGTCCTCCATTAACTATTTAAGTGCATAGATTACATTTCATTTTTTCCCGCTGCCCCTGTTTCGAGACAGGTGCATGATAATGGTCCATTCTAAATCAAAACAAATTTCACACATACAGTGCCTTCGGAAAGTATTCAGACCTCTTGACTTTTTCTACATTTTTGACCCGTTTCAGGAAACTAGGCGTATGTCGCGGGTCACTACTTCACAGGAGAGCCATTTGAACTTAAACTTTTTTCAAAATGCATTTTTTGGCAGAAATGCCTTTTCGAACATGTGAACTTTCATGTGCCTTAATAACAAACTTGTATGCAATCTGTAAATATGAATACAATTGTTAAATTACAAGCCTAGTTGGTTTAGCCAAAGAAAAAGACAGCAACCTTCCCGCTAGCCATCATTGGCTGAGATAATTAGTGGGCTGGACAGGCTGAGAGATTTTTACATTTACATTTAAGTCATTTAGCAGACGCTCTTATCCAGAGCGACTTACAAATTGGTGCATTCAACTTAGGATAGCCAGTGGGACAACCACTTTTCCCCCCCCTTTTTTTATGGGGGGTGGGGGTGGTAGAAGGATCACTGTTATACTATTCTAGGTATTCCTTAAAGAGGTAGGGTTTCAAGTGTCTCTGGAAGGTGGTCAGTGACTCCGCTGTCCTGGCGTCGTGGGGGAGCTTGTTCCACCATTGGGGTGCCAGAGCAGCGAATAGCTTTGACTGGGCTGAGCGGGAACTGTGCTTCCGTAGAGGTAGGGGGGCTAGCAGGCCAGAGGTGGATGAACATAGTGCCCTCGTTTGGGTGTAGGGTCTGATCAGAGCCTGAAGGTAAGGAGGTGCCGTTCCCCTCACAGCTCCGTAAGCAAGCACCATGGTTTTGTAGTAGATGCGAGCTTCAACTGGAAGCCAGTGGAGTGTGCGGAGGAGCTGGGTGACATGAGAGAACTTGGGAAGATTGAACACCAGATGGGCTGCAGCGTTCTGGATAAGTTGTAGGGGTTTAATGACACAGTGAGGGAGCCCAGCCAACAAGCGAGTTGCAGTAATCCAGATGGGAGATGACAAGTGCCTGGATTAGGACCTGTGCCACTTTCTCTGTAAGGTAGCTAACATTGAACCTGGTTGGTTAGCTACCTGCAGATTCATGCAGGGTAGTAACTTATTGAGTTGTGATTATAGTTAATTGTTTACCTAGCTAGCTAGCTAACGTTACGTGTATGACCTTATTATTTGTATCTCTGAACCATTTGGTTAGCTAGCTACAGCCTAATGTTAGCTAGCTAACATTGAACCTGGTTGGTTAGCTAGCTGAAGATTCATGCAGAGCAGTAACATCCTGAGTTGTGATTATGGTTCATTGTTTACCTAGCTAGCTAGCTACATGTCATTGTCTTAACAAAAGACTCCACTGTGCAAGTAACCATTTTGGGTGTGTTTGTAAATTCAGTCTGGCCATCTACTCCGATTTCAGAGCACTCTCGTCTGAGTGTGCCAGAGCGCAGAATAACTGATTAATTTACGAACGCTCAACACCCGTTGAATATGGCCGGTGTCAGTAAATGTAGGCAAAAAAGCCAGCAGCACAGTTACAGTCACCAACACTCTGGATAACATGAAAATAGCCTAAATAGCTCTTCTAGGGTTAGTATAATGGTCAGAGTGGGGTGTTCTCTCATTATGTGTCTGGAAGTAGCTAGCAAGCTAGCCAATGTCAACCAGTTAGCTTGGGTGCTTGACTGCCATTGTGGGGTCAGAATGTTCGGATCAACCCTACTCATCGGCCAGAGCGTCTGGTGTGCGCTCTGAACGCTCCGAAAGCGACACGTTTTGAATTTCCGAACGGACAATCTGGCAGCACAGTTGCAGTCGCCAATGCTCTGGATAACATAACAGCCTAACCAGCTCTGCTAGGGCGAGAAATGTTTAGTGAGCTGTTCTGTCATTTGTGTCTGGAAGTACAGTGGGGAGAACAAGTATTTGATACACAGCCGATTTTGCAGGTTTTCCTACTTACAAAGCATGTAGAGGTCTGTAATGTTTATCATAGGTACACTTCAACTGAGAGAGACGGAATCTAAACTCCAGAAAATCACATTGTATGATTTTAAAGTAATTAATTTGCATTTTATTGCATGACATAAGTATTTGATCACCTACCAACCAGTAAGAATTCCGGCTCTCACAGACCTGCTAGTTTTTCTTTAAGAAGCTCTCCTGTTCTCCACTCATTACCTGTATTAACTGCACCTGTTTGAACTCGTTACCTGTATAAAAGACACCTGTTCACACACTCAATCAAACAGACTCCAACCTCTCCACAATGGCCAAGACCAGAGAGCTGTGTAAGGACATCAGGGATAAAATTGTAGACCTGCACAAGGCTGGGATGGGCTACAGGACAATAGGAAAGCAGCTTGGTGAGAAGGCAACAACTGTTGGCGCAATTATTAGAAAATGGAAGAAGTTCAAGATGACGGTCAATCACCCTCGGTCTGGGGCTCCATGCAAGATCTCACCTCGTGGGGCATCAATGATCATGAGGAAGGTGAGGGATCAGCCCAGAACTACACGGCAGGACCTGGTCAATGACCTGAAGAGAGCTGGGACCACAGTCTCAAAGAAAACCATTAGTAACACACTACGCCGTCATGGATTAAAATCCTGCAGCGCACGCAAGGTCCCCCTGCTCAAGCCAGCGCATGTCCAGGCCCATCTGAAGTTTGCCAATGACCATCTGGATGATCCAGAGGAGGAATGGGAGAAGGTCATGTGGTCTGATGAGACAAAAATAGAGCTTTTTGGTCTAAACTCCACTCGCCGTGTTTGGAGGATGAAGAAGGATGAGTACAACCCCAAGAACATCATCCCAACCGTGAAGCATGGAGGTGGAAACATCATTCTTTGGGGATGCTTTTCTGCAAAGGGGACAGGACGACTGCACCATATTGAGGGGAGGATGGATGGGGCCATGTATCGCGAGATCTTGGCCAACAACCTCCTTCCCTCAGTAAGAGC
Organism: Coregonus clupeaformis; assembly: GCF_020615455.1. Taxonomy (NCBI): domain Eukaryota; kingdom Metazoa; phylum Chordata; class Actinopteri; order Salmoniformes; family Salmonidae; genus Coregonus; species Coregonus clupeaformis. Next base: position 1,948,315 of record NC_059209.1, read on the forward strand.
ATCGAAGATGGGTCGTGGCTGGGTCTTCCAGCATGACAACGACCCGAAACACACAGCAAGGGCAACTAAGGAGTGGCTCCGTAGAAGCATCTCAAGGTCCTGGAGTGGCCTAGCCAGTCTCCAGACCTGAACCCAATAGAAAATCTTTGGAGGGAGCTGAAAGTCCATATTGCCCAGCGACAGCCCCGAAACCTGAAGGATCTGGAGAAGGTCTGTATGGAGGAGTGGGACAAAATCCCTGCTGCAGTGTGTGCAAACCTGGTCAAGACCTACAGGAAACGTATGATCTCTGTAATTGCAAACAAAGGTTTCTGTACCAAATATTAAGTTCTGCTTTTCTGATGTATCAAATATTTATGTCATGCAATAAAATGCAAATTAATTACTTAAAAATCATACAATGTGATTTTCTGGATTTTTATTTAGGTTACAGCCTTATTCAAAAATGTATACATTTTTTTTTTCTTCTCCTCAATCTACACACAATATCCCATAATGACAAAGCAAAAACAGGTTTGTAGAAATGTTTGCTAATTTAAAAAAAATAAAAAACGGAAATATTACAATTACATAAGTATTCAGACCCTTTACTCAGTAATTTGTTGAAGCACTTTTGGCAGTGATTACAGCCTCGAGTCTTCTTGGATATGACGCTACAAACTTGGCACACCTGTATTTGGGGAGTTTCTCCCATTCTTCTCTGCAGATCGTTCAAGCTCTGTCAGGTTGTATGGGGAGCGTTGCTGCACAGCTATTTTCAGGTCTCCTGCAGCTCAGTTGGTGTAGCATGGCGCTTGCAACGCCAGGGTTGTGGGTTCGTTTCCCACGGGGGGGCCAGTATGAAAATGTATGCACTCACTAACTGTAAGTCGCAATGGATAAGAGCATCTGCTAAATGACTAAAATGTAAATGTAAATGTCTCTCCAGTGATGTTCGATCGGGTTTAAGTCCGGGCGGCCACTCAGGGACATTCAGGGACTTGTCCCGAAGCCACTCCTGCGTTGTCTTGGCTGTGTGCTTAGGGTCATTGTCCTGTTGGAAGGTGAACCTTCGCCCCAGTCTGAGGTCCTGAGAGCTCTGGAGCAGGTTTTCATCAAGGATCTCTCTGTACTTTGCTCCGTTCATCTTTGCCTCGATCCTGACTAGTCTCCCAGTCTCTGCCGCTGAAACACATCCCACAGCATGATTCTGCCACCACCATGCTTCACCGTAGGGATGGTGCCAGGTTTCCTCCAGACATGACGATTGGCATTCAGACCAAAGAGTTCAATCTTGGTTTCATCAGACCAGAGAATCTTGTTTCTCATGGTCTGAGAGTCTTTAGGTGCCTTTTGATAAACTCCAAGCGTGCTGTCATGTGCCTTTTACTGAGGAGTGGCTTCCATCTGGTCACTCTAACATAAAGGCCTGATTGGTGGTGTTGCAGAGATGGTTGTCCTTCTGGAAGGTTCTCCCATCTCCACAGAGGAACTCTAGAGCTCTGTCAGAGTGACCATCAGGTTCTTGGTCACCTCCTTGACCAAGGCCCTTCTCCCCGATTGCTCAGTTTGGCCGGGCGGCCAGCTCTAGGAAGAGTCTTGGTGGTTACAAACTTCTTCCATTTAAGAATGATGGAGGCCACTGTGTTCTTGTGGACCTTCAATGCTGCAGAAATGTTTTGGTACCCTTCCCCAGATCTATGCCTCAACACAATCCTGTCTCGGAGCTCTACGGACAATTCCTTCGACCTCATGGCTTGGTTTTTGCGCTGACATGCAACTGTGGGACCTTATATAGACAGGTATGTGCCTTTCCAAATCATGTCGAATCAATTTAATTTACCACAGGTGGACTCCAATCAAGTTGTAGAAACATCTCAAGGATGATCAATGGAAACAGGATGCACATGAGCTCAATTTCGAGTCTCATAGCAAAGGGTCTAAATACTTATGTAAATAAGGTATTTCTGTTTGTAATATTTCATTTTAGAATAAAATGTGGAAAAAGTCAATGGGTCTGAGTACTTTGCGAAGGCACTGTATATTATTTAGTATATGTAAAGACAAGATTAAATCAAGAATAGTCTGATGGGAGACTATATTAGCCCATCACTTGTGAATGATATATTATCACTTGTGAATGATGCCCAGCATAAGGCAAGAAACAATGCCTTTTTTTTGCTACTTTTTCGAATCATAGTCGCACACTTCATTTAGCCTAGCCCATAGGCCTATATGTTTTGATAAGGTTTGTATCACAACTAAAGTGGTCAAATAACTTCTTTAAAATTAAGCACGTTAATCTGCTTTACAAGGGGTGTAGAGCCTAACTGGCATACATACGCAGCACGTGAGTTTGACGTTTTGGGAAGATAATTGCATTGGCGGTCACTTTTGATAATGGTGTTTTCCCGCTAATGGAACATTCGTGCTTATAGCCTACCGCCATGTCTGCATTGCTGCGCTTATAATGTGAATAAATAGCCTAATAGTTTATCAACATTTTAAGCTAAACGTTCTGATCTGTTGAGTCAGCCACATTGCGTAAAAAAGTTTTTGGGATGCTAGTGGTTGTATTAATTTGGGATCTATCACATCCCACCACTGTCCCAGACTATGTTTGGAATATTTATTTCTCACATAGAATAGGTCAACTTTTGTACTATGGGGGATAGTAGATAGACATAGGCTAGTGCTTTTGCTGTTTGTTAGTCCTACTGCTGACGAAAAGTAAATGTGGACATTTCTTCCAATATCTTCAATATGCACCTCGGAATTGGATAAGGACGCGCACAGTTGCGTCCCCGATGTGTCTGTCTTTACTTGTAGACTGTGAGAAAGACCCGATCACGTGATGGATAGCCATGTTAGTGAGAGGTGCTTCGGAGTGTGCAGCACGCAGGGAGAAGGGCACAACGCAGCACTCTGGGCCAAGGGCACAACGGCCACTGGCCGCAAAATGCATGTATTTCTTTAGGGTGCATTACGGCCACACAAAGGGGATGCCGCCGTGAAATTCGAGGCATTATCAAGTGCTTGTCAAATTGTGAATGAGAGTCCGATGAAGTGTGTACAGCCTGCGCAAAAAACAAAGCAGAGTTCATGTCTTTCAAGCGACTTTTTTCAAATCATCATTAGTCACATCATGCAGCCTTACAATGTATTAAAAATCTAAACATATAGACCAATGTTTGTAGAACAACTAAAGTTACATTAATAACTCTAAATTAAGCATATAGGAGTACCTATTCTTTGTTAACCGCTCAACACATAATAGCCGCATGTGCGCACGCCCTTAAATCGTTTGAAGAAAATATCCTTTCTATTTCATTCAGCTTTGTTCAATTGTATTCTTCATACTATAAAATAATGCCACGGAATTCTAAGCAAATCTTGTCTGCTAAATGAACTAGTGTATCTGTCACGGATTCTGCCGAGGCTGCTCCTCCTCCTTGTTCGGGCAGGCTTTGGCTTTCGTCGTCCCCGGAGTACTAGCTGCCACCGTTGAATGTTTCTATTTTTGATTGCTTTTGTCTGTCTATTGCACCTGTGTCCGTTTGTGTCTGATTATGTGTTCTATAAGTTGCCTGTTTTGTATTGGTTAGGTTGTTTGTTGTTTTTCGCATGTCAGTTAGTGCTGCGTGTTTGCTCTGTTTGTTGTTTTGGAGTTTACGCACAGTTTGCGTAATCACTCGCCTCTGTGTGTTTTTGAGGCCGTTTATTGTATTTTTTGCCTAGTGGTTAACTAGTAAACTTTGTTGGACTAAGCTTCGGTGTCCTGCGCCTGACCACCACACCACACTTACATCAGCCCTTGACAGTATCCCACAACAATTTGGCATAGCCAGATCAGGACAACTCAGAGTATGCTATTCTGTTCTTCTGAAATAGACTACATTTTCTTCATATCATGCTTCTTTAGACCTGTCTAAAATAAATAATGAATTTATTGTGAAGGTGTAGGCTTAATTGATTTATTATACTTTTTTAAATGTAGATGTTCCAAATGTCTGCATCAGTGGCTTGTAGGCTATATGTGGAAGCTAGGAGATGCTAAATGTGTTTATGTCAATTAACGTCAATTACCGTGAGCCCGACAGTTATTTGCTTTACAATCACCGGCTGAAGAAATTTTGTGACTGCCACAGCCCTATTCACACCCCTTGACTTTTTCCACATTTTGTTGCGTTACAGCCTGAATTTAAAATGCATTAAATTGAGATGTTTTTGTCACTGGCCAACACACAATAACCCATAATGTCAAAGTAGAATTATGATTTCAAAATGTTTACAAATTAATTAAATGAAAAGCTGAAATGTCTTGAGTCAATAAGTATTCAACCCCTTGGTTATGGCAAGCCTAAATAAGTTCAGGAGTAAAAGGTTGCTTAACAAGTCACAAATTGCATGGACTCACTCTGGGTGCAATAATAGTGTTTAACATAATTTTTTACCAACTACCTTATCTCAGACATTGAATGTCCCTTTGAGCATAATGAAGTTATTAATTACACTTTTGATGGTGTATCAATACCCCAAGTCAGTACAAAGACACAGGTGTCCTTCTTAACTCAGTTGCCGGAGAGGAAGGAAACCGCTCAGGGATTTCACCATGAGGCCAATGGTGACTTTAGAACAGTTACAGAGTTTAATGGCTGTGATAGGAGAAAACTGAGGATGGATCAACAACATTGTAGTTACTCCACAATACTAACCTAATTGACAGAGTGAAAAGAAGGAAGCCTGTACAGAAAAAAATAATCCAAAACATGCATCCTGTTTGCAACAAGGCATTAAGGTAATACTGCAAAAAATGTGGCAAAGCAATTCACTTTTTGTCCTGAATACAAAGTGTTATGTTTGGGGCAAATCCAATACAACATCTTACTGAGTACCACTCTCAGTTTTTTCAAGCATAGTGGTGGCTGCATCATTTTATTGGTATGCTTGTAATCGTTAAGGACGGGGGAGTTTTTAAGGGAAAAAAAATCTATGGAATGGAGCTAAGCATCCTAGAGGAAAACCTGGTTCAGTCTGCTTTCCACCAGACACTGGGAGATTAATTCACCTTTCAGCAGGACAATAAACCTAAAACACAAGGCCAAATCTACACTGGAGTTGCTTACCAAAAAGACAATTTTGACTTAAATCTGCTTGAAAATCTATGGCAAGCACTGAAAATGGTTGTCTAGCAATGGTCAACAACCAATTTGACAGAGCTTGAATAGTATTTTCAAGAATAATGGGCAAATGTTGCACAATTCAGGTGTGGAAAGCTCTTAGAGACTTACCCAGAAAGACTCACAGCTGTAATCGCTGCCAAAGGTGATTCTAACACAGGGTTTCCCAAAGTTGGTCCTGCCCCCCCGGGTGCACGTTTTGGTTTTTGTCCTGGCACTACACATCTGATTCAAATAACCAACTCATCATCAAGCTTTGATTATTTGAATCAGCTGTGTAGTGCTAAAAACCAAAACGTGCAACCAGGGGGGCCCAGGACAGACTTTGGGAAACCCTGTTCTAACATGTATTGACTCAGGGGGTTGAATACATTTTTTTTTACATATGTTAGAATTTTTCTTTCACTTTGATATTACAGAGTATTTTGTGTAGATCGTTAACAAAAAATGAATACATTTGAATCCCACTTTGTAACGCAACAAAATGTGGAAAAAGTCAAGTGGTGTGAATACTTTCTGAAGGCACTGTGTATCTTTTCTCAGTATTATGAATGTGGCCTTCTGAGACTTTCTTTAAACATAACCCCATTGGGCTCGGCCTCCTTGGCAGACATGAGGTGCTACAGAGGGTAGTGCGTACAGCCCAGTACATCACTGGGGCTGAGTTCCTTGCCATTCAGGACCTCTATACCAGGCGGTGTCAGAGGAAGGCCCTAAAAATTGTCAAAGACTCCAGCCACCGAAGTTATAGACTGTTCTCTCTGCTACCACACGGCAAGTAGTACCGATGCACCAAGTCTGGAACCAACAGGACCCTGAACAGATTCTACCCCCTAGCCATAAGACTGCTAAATAGTTAGTCCTGGTAGCTCTTTGGTTAACTATTTAACTAGATGCATTGACCCTTTTTGCACCAAGTTGTTTTTCTCATTACGTACGCTGCTGCTACTTTATCTGTTTATCTGTCACTTTATTCCTAGTTATATGTACTGTACATCTCTACCTCAATTACCGCTGTACTGGTACCTTGTGTATATAGCCAATTCTTGTTACTCATTGTGTATTTCTTATAACATTTTATTTTACTGTGTTTTACATTTGTATTATTCCTCTATTTTCTTTCTCTCTGCATTGTTGGGAAGGGCCCGAAAGTAAGCATTTCACTGTTAGTCTACACCTGTTATTTATGTGCATGTGACGAATATACTTTGATTCGATAATGTTAGGGTGTCGGTTGGTGTCAAGTTGTGTCGGGTGATGTGGGTGCAAAGAGCTTTGTGTTGGAATAATGGGAGTATCAAACTGGTACAATACCCTAAAAAGTGTCAAAAGTAGACTTGTGAAAAGAAGCCTCAAAGTAAACATTCCCAAAGTGAAGAAGAAAATAGAGTGGATAAACTTGAACAAAAAAAAAAAAAAAGGGGAAGATAGGCTAGGCCTACATCAGTGCAAAATTATGATTTCTATTTTAGGGGGTAGATCAGCTTTAATATTGCAGCTAGATTGTGGCTTCCATCAATGCATTTTGCTGCATCATTTCCAATCCCCATATATTTCGTTGTAAATATATATTTATTTTAATATTTTCCCCTAACCCTACCACCACTCCCCTAATTGGATTAAACTAATGGACAACAACACTTAAGCTTCTACTTCCAGCTTATACATACTATATAATTTTACGGATACAGTATATTTTACTAAAGTTATCTTTTGTTTATTTTTAGTCCCATCCTTCAGCGACCCTCAATCCCATCTCTGAAGACCATCACATTTTAGTCATTTAGCAGACACTCTTATCCAGAGTGACTTACAGGAGCAATTAGGGTTAAGTGCCTTGCTCAAGGGCACATTGACAGATTTTTCACCTAGTCGTCTCGGGGATTCGAACCAGCAACCTTTTGGTTACTGGCCCAACGCTTTCTTCTGAAGTGTGTTTGTCTCAGTACTCCATTGCAGTGTTGTCTTTGTTCAGACCGCATCTCCACCTTTCAGTGCCATTGTACCGATGTGCTCCCATGCATTCCTTGTCTCTGACCCATCACCCTTAGTTGAGTTGCCGACAACCGCATGTATCTGTTTTTCAGGGATACAACTAATTTAACCTAGCTTCCTTTTCCGCTGAAAACTGGATGTGGGAACTCTGCTCAGATGTTTATTTTACGACTGCTATGTTAGGTTACTGATTATTTGACATAACATGCTGTTTCAAACAATGAAGTTGCTATTGAATGCTTTCGATGGTATGCTCATTTACTTAATCTGCTAGACACAAAGCATGTCATACCTGAGTCACTGCAGTCAAATCCTGTATCTGCATTAATCATTTATCTCATTTAACCACCATAATACAAACAGAGTTTCTGGTTTGGTGAGTCATTGTCCAACCCTTTTATTTTTTGAGTACTGTAGACTTTTATGACAGTGTCATTTCCAGCCATTGCATTTCATTCTCATTTGTAGTCAAAGCCCTATTCATGGGTGTAGCAATGTCTGAATATCAAGGCCATTGTCCCATATCCCATATCCTAACTGCCTCCGTTCATTTATAATTGTATATGTTGTGTGGGTGTGCCAACATTAACATTTCGTCAAATTATTACTTTTTATGATGAGGTTGTGTATTCTGTTTTTTAAACTTGATAGTTCAGGCCAAGAAATATAACACCATAAGAAGTCGTATGTTTAGAGCTTATTAATACAAAAAAACTGTTTAAAGTGAAATGTTAGCTTTTGTCTGAAGCCGAAAAAGACAGGAAATTCGAAATCTAATTTGACCTCTGCACTAACAAGGCTTTTTAGCATACACCGCTTGACACCTGCTAGAGTACTGAAGCTGTATTGATCTACTGTACTTCAACAACAGATGTACTCACATTGGATCAGTTGATTGGGAATCAAACCTTCTCTCAAACAGCCTAATAGATACTCTTAGAGTAGGTTTACCCCATCAATGTACTTGATAATGTAAACTTATTTTTTCATGTAAGGCATCATTCCATTCCACTCATTTAAACATTATGGGGATGTTTTCCCAGACAGAGATTAAGCCTAGTCCTGACTAAAAAGCAAGATCAATGGAAAATCTCCAGCCCAAAATGTTTCTTGTCCAGGACTAGGTGTAATCTGTGTCTGTGAAAAAAAAGAGAATTTGGGGGGCCAAACAAAATAACCTGCGGGCTGCCAGTTGGGGAACCCTGATGTACACAGTCAAGTTGTAACAGTTAGCTATCTAGTTCGCTTCAGACAGCCACGACCGGGAGAGATTTTGCATATTATTAGGCGAGTGAGCACAGCACACTGGATTTTAATATTGGATTATTGTACCAGTGTTGAATGTCCAAACAGATATAGCTAACTAGCTGTTATGTTAAGTAATAATTATGTAAGGTAAAAAGTTGTTGCTTTATTTGTTTAAACTGGATCGCTGGGCAGTGACTGTTGTTAGCTAGCTAGCTTGCTTCCTAGGATACCGTTAGTTAAAACTGATGAAAGGCGGTTAGCTAATAGACATTGGTTAAAAGTTTCCTTGTGTGCATTTTTCTGCATATCAAGCTAACAGAAACATATTCAATTTAAAAGCATGTGGGCTATCTGGCTTGAATTCAATTGTGAACATGGCTGATAATTGAACAAAATAAATTGAGCGTCAATGTTTTCAGGATATAATGTTATCTAGCTAGCTAACAAATAATTTTTCCAATAGCTACTGGCTGCCAGACAACTGTGCCAAGTAGTCAAGACAGTAGAATGACGTAGCTTCGATTCGTCACAGCCCCAAACATTGATGAAATAGATATCAAATCAAGACTTTGAATGAGATGGTATGATCTGTAATCCTAATTTAATTTTTTTCTGTTTCTCCTTCAACAATTATGAATTATTAGCATGTTCGCATGTGTGTTTCTCAATGTAATGATCTAGTTTCCTTCATTTTGACTGTAAAAATCGAAACTAGAAGATACAGTGCCTTCAGACCCCTTGACTTTTTCCACATTTTGTTACGTTACAGCCTTATTCTAAAATGGATTAAATAAATACAAATCCTCAGCAATCCACACACAATACCCCATAATGACAAAACAAAAACTGCTTTTTAGAAAGTTTTGCAAACATATAAAAAATTAAAAACATACCGTATTTACATAAGTATTCAGACCCTTTGCTATGAGACTCGAAATTGAGCTCAGGTGCATCATGTTTCCATTGATCATCCTTGATGTTTCTACAACTTGATTGGAGTCCACCTGTGGTAAATTCAATTGATTGGACATGATTTGGAAAGGCACACAACTGTCTATATAAGGTCCCACAGTTGACAGTGCATGTCAGAGAAAGAACTAAGCCACGAGGTACCAAAACATTTCTGCAGCATTGAAGGTCCCCAAGAACACAGTGGCTTCCAACATTCTTAAATGGAAGAAGTTTGGAACCACCAAGACTCTTCCAAGAGCTGGCCGCCCAGCCAAACTGAGCAATCGGGGGAGAAGAGCCTTGGTCAGGGAGGTGACCAATAACCTAATGGTCATTCTAACAGAGCTATAGAGTGCCTATGTGGAGATGGGAGAACCTTCCAGAAGGACAACCATCTCTGCAGCACTCCACAAATCAGGCCTTTATGTTAGAGTGACCAGATGGAAGCCACTCCTCAGTAAAAGGCACATGACAGCATGCTTGGAGTTTGCCAAAAGGCACCTAAAGACTCTCAGATCATGAGAAACAAGATTCTCTGGTCTGATGAAACCAAGATTGAAATATTTGGCCTGAATGCCAAGCTTCACGTCTGGAGGAGACCTGGCACCATCCCTACGGTGAAGCATGGTGGTGGATCGAGACAAAGATGAACGGAGCAAAGTACAGAGAGATCCTTGATGAAAACCTACTCCAGAGCGCTCAGGACCTCAGACTGGGGCGAAGCTTCACCTTCACACACGACATCGACCCTAAGCACACGGCCAAGACAATGCAGGAGTGGCTTTGGGACAAGTCTCTGAATATCCTTGAGTGGCCCAGCCAGAGCCCGGACTTGAACCCGATCTAACATCGCTGGAGAGACCTGAAAATAGCTGTGCAGCAATGCTCCCCATCCAACCTGACAGAGCTTGAGAGGATCTGCAGAGCAGAATGGGAGAAACTACGCAAATACAGGTGTGCCAAGCTTGTAGCATCATACCCAAGTAGACTCGAGGTTGTAATCGCTGCCAAAGGTGCTTCAACAAAGTAGTGAGTAAAGGTTCTGAATACTTATGTAAATGTGATATTTCATTTTTTTTTATATAAATTAGCAAAAATGTCTAAAAACCTATTTTTGCTTTGTCATTATGGGGTATTGTGTGTAGATTTATGAAGGAAAATAAATATTTAATACATTTTTGAATACCCTAACCTAACAAACCTAACCGAAGGCTTCTGAAGGCACTCTAGGTTTTAATTACATCAACAACACCTTTCTTGCATATTCATACGGAAGGCACTTCTCATAATTAATATTTCTCTGTCACTGTTGACAACTTAGTGGAATTGATTAAATGTCTCCTGAATTCTCGCTTATGCGATAATGCTTATATTTCATCCGTCCTTCCTGCAAGAAAACTAGCGAACGGATCGTGGCGCCATCGAGTGACCATTTAGGGAATGGAGTTATCAGCTGATGTTCCAGAATATAGATGCATTGGTCGGTCAAAACCTAATATAGAATATCGACGCTTCTATAATGTTGTGCCCTGGCAGTTTTAAAGTAGACTAAATGGAGACACCGAAAGCATTAGTAATTTTTACTGAATACAGTGGCTTGCAAAAGTATTCACCCCCCTTGGCATTTTTCCTATTTTGTTGCCTTACAACCTGGAATTAAAATGGATTTTTGGGGGGTTTGTATCATTTGATTTACACAACATGCGTACCACTTTGAAGATGTAAAATGTTTTTTGTTGTGAAACAAACAAGACAAAAAAATAAAGAAAACTTGAGTGTGCATAACTATTCATCCCCCCACTCCTGAGTGGCGCAGTGGTCTAAGGCACTGCATCGCAGTGCTAACTGTGCAACTAGAGATCCTGGTTCAAATCCAGGCTCTGTCGCAGCCGGCCGCGACCGGGAGACTCATGGGCGGCGCACAATTGGCCCAGCGTTGTCCAGGGTAGGGGAGGGAATGGCCGGCAGGGATGTAGCTCAGTTGATAGAGCATGGCGTTTGCAACGCCAGGGTTGTGGGTTCGATTCCCACGGGGGGCCAGTATTAAAAAAATATGTATTCACTAACTGTAAGTCGCTCTGGATAAGAGCGTCTGCTAAATGACTAAAATGTAATGTAAAATGTCAATACTTTGTAGTGCTACCTTTTGCAGCAATTACAGCTGCAAGTCTCTTGGGGTATGTCTCTATAAGCTTGGCACATCTAGCCACTGGGATCTTTGCCCATTCTTCAAGGCAAAACTGCTCCAGCGCCTTCAAGTTGGATGGGTTCCGCTGGTGTACAGCAGTCTTTAAGTCATACCACAGATTCTCAATTGGATTGAGGTCTGGGCTTTGACTAGGCCATTCAAAGACATTTTAATGTTTCCCCTTAAACCACTCGAATGTTGCTTTAGCAGTATGCTTAGGGTCATTGTCCTGCTGCAAGGTGAACCTCTGTAAGATTGAAACAGGTTTCCCTCAAGAATGTCCCTGTATTTAGCGCCATCCATCATTCCTTCAATTCTGACCAGTTTCCCAGTCCCTGCCGATGAAAAACATCCCCACAGCATGATGCTGCCACCACCATGCTTCACTGTTGGGATGGTGTTCTCGGGGTGATGAGAGGTGTTGGGTTTGTGCCAGACATAGCGTTTTCCTTGATGGACAAAAAGCTCAATTTTAGACTAATCTGACCAGAGTACCTTCTTCCATATGTTCGGGGAGTCTCCCACATGCGTGTTTGCAAACTTTTTTTTTTTAAGCAATGGCTTTTTTTTGGCCACTCTTCCGTAAAGCCCAGCTCTGTGGAGTGTACGGCTTAAATTGTTCCTATGGACAGATACTCAAACCTTTGCTGTAGAGCTTTGCAGTTCCTTCAGGGTTATCTTTCATCTCTTTGTTGCCTCTCTGATTAATACCCTCCTTGCCTGGTCCGTGAGTTTTGATGGGCGGCCCGCTCTTAGTACGTTTGTTGTGGTGCCATATTCTTTCCATATTTTAATAATGGATTTGATGGTGATCCGTGGGATGTTCAAAGTTTCGGATAGTTTTTTATAACCCAACCCTGATCTGTACTTCTCCATAACTTTGTTCCTGACCTGTTTGGAGAGCTCCTTGGTCTTCATGTTGCCGCTTGCTTGGTGGTGCCCTTTGCTTAGTGGTGTTGCAGACTCTGGGACGTTTCAGAACAGGTGTATATATATATACTGAGATCATGTGACAGATCATGTGACACTTAGATTGCACACAGGTGGACTTTATTTAACTAATTATGTGACTTCTGAAGGTAATTGGTTGCACCAGATCTTATTTAGGGGCTTCATATCCAAGCGGGTGAATACATATGTTATTTTTATCATTTCACTTCACCAATTTGGCCAATTTTGTGTATGTCCATTACACGAAATCCAAATAAAAATCCATTTAAATTACAGGTTGTAATGCAACAAAATAAGAAAAATGCCAAGGGGAATGAATACTTTTGCAAGGCACTGTATGTAAGAAAGCACCACTGGGTCAAAGTTGAGCATCTCTAGCAGCTGGTATTTTATCAGGCTCTGTCTGCTGCTTCAGTGGTTTGTGTGTGTGACATTCGCCTGAGTGTGTGTGTGTGATGTGCCCTTGAGTGTGCAATACATCGTCGCACTGACAAGTATTTCCTGTGTCTAACAGTGGGATCAGGAAGAATGAGATGCGTCATGTTTTTGCTTTGTCTTTTTACCAGTGATACTATCTAAATCTTTCATCTCTGCTCTCTGTGTTTCAGCACCTCCGCCTGACGGAGACTGCCATTTCCAGTAAAAACTTCACTGCCTCATTGACTTCTGTTTGTGTGTGTGTAACCCAACGGGGGGGTTGGGGGGATGTTTGCAGCCTGTGATCACTTGTGTTTGTGTTTGTGTGTGTATGCGTGCATTCTCAGGCAATTGTATATGTTCCCAGCTAGTGACACGTCCTAGCTTGCCCTATTTTGTTTCCCTGAGAGTGAGAACATGGTAGGAACACGACAGTCATCTGACTCCAAACTACAAAGGTTTCATATGCAAATATGGGTCTCAAAGTTTCATACATTTTTCTTCGACTAAAAGGAATCAAACTCTTTGCCATCTGCCATTTTCTGTCTCCATGTTTGCTGGGTCCCCAGAGAGTGTACTGTACTGTCTGCTCTCTCGCCAATTTAAATTATGTTTTTCCTTCTCAAATAAGCTTAAAACTACATACAGCTAAAGGACATTGGGCAAAACTTCACATAAAAAAACCTATATGGGGAAATACTAGAGACGTGCAAGATGTCTGGTAAAGTCCTCTTCCTAAAACCTTTAGTTCACATGTTCTCGGTTTCTAGTATACACAGTATGTGATATCTGATTTTTGAGGTCAGTCCAATAGTGATGAAACACTCAAGGGGCATGTTTCAGACTGCATGGCTAAAAGTTAGGACAAAATGTAAATCTCATAACACATAATACATATAAAAAATATCCTTATGTACATTTTGTGAGACCCTACTAACTCCACATCGTACACGTACTCAATATATATATATTTTTTAAATGCCTTGACAGGTCATAATTAATGATAAGCACCCACAGTTAGCTGAGGTGATTTAAATGCATTATCATCCATCTAGGCCTGAAGGGGACTTCCTTACAGCTTTAGAGATAATGTATGGGGAGGACACTATAGGGACAATTTTAACTGCTTATGCCCAGGGGAGGCTTTTTAAATGGGGTGAAGGGGAGGGAGGAACTCCCATCTCAAGAGAAGCTATACACATGTCTCGAATGATGGAGCTGGTAATAAACTATTATGTCCATTCGCTGGCCTGTTTCTATTAGTGTTACTGGGGAAGGTGTGGAAGGTGTTTTAGCCTGTCATCACCTGGAGCAATCAGATAGCTTGTGCTGTGTGAGGGATTCAATGATGGAGTCAGTGAGGAAATTAATTGGGGCGTGTTTGACTTTTGTCAGAAACATACAAAAGGGGGGTGATTCTTGCATTCCTTATCTGACACATCTCATCCATCTCTCTTGACGTGGACTATTGAATGAGGGGAGGGTGAAGGCGTGTCTCCCTCCTACCCCTCCCCCACCCCCACCCCTCACGAATGATCCGTCTTCCATTCGTCACACGTGACTTGGATGACAGCCAGGCCATGTTGACCCAGAGAGGGTTTACACACACACACCCTGCTGCTCTAAGCGCAGGGTAAACACAGCCAAACGACCCCCACCCTGTCTTATCTCTATCACCTCCAGCCTCCCCTACTGCCTACCCACCCTCCCCTACAGAAAAGCAGGTGGTCCCTACATGGCTGCTCACCTTCCTCCTGTCTCTGCCAGACAGACCCTATCCATAGACACTCCATCATCCACCCTTCCCTCACTCCCTCCTTCATTCTATCCCTCTTTCCTCTTCCTGTCTCTTGCTGAGACACTCAGGGTGTGGTTAAGTGGTCTATACATATCCTCACAGTAAATAGTATTGAAAAAAAGTTGAAATTGTATCTAAAATTAAAAGGAATTATATGTCAATTTCTCATGAAATATTAGCCAACGACCAAATGGTACAGTGCACGATTCAATACTCAATGTTTTCAACAAAAAAATAAAAAATAAATATAAAAATATATATATATATATATATATTTTTTTGTAATATACTCTCATACTGCTATGCAGATGAGATGTTATGATCCCGAAGCCAAGAGCGTCTAAACCTCTGGCACGACGGTGAGGCAGAACGATACATTTTGTGTCATTTTCCATGGCTCTGTCTCTGTAATGGCTGACACAGGCCCAGCCCTTGGCCTGTTACGTCTGTTATATCACACCTTGTGGTGTGATGTTTTATACTAGAGAGCACAGATGGCTTAACGCTTGGCCGGTTTGGGTAAATTGGTAGCGTAGCTTCTAGCTCTCTAGGCGTGCATCGGCAGCAGTTGCCATCGTGTTGGCCAGGGAGAAATTTATGACAAACGAAACAGAGGTATTATTTATCATGTCCCTCCGGGTAGCTGTTGGGGCTATAATGAACACGCTAGCGCGGCTAGCCATAGATTCTGCCTTGGCGCTCGGTGGAAATGGCTTCATCATTCAATCGCCGTCTCAGCCAGCGATGAACAATTCGATTGTCGTTATAAATCGACGTACTTCTGGCAACTTCTTGCCTGGCCTGTTCAGAGTGGGTTGTTTTCTTTATCCTGTAATTGAAGATCTATTTGAAAGAGCCAATTTTATATCGGTGTATGTTTCATTTCATAACCTGCGTTGCAAATACCGTCAACAGTCCTGACTTCAAAAAGAAATACAGAAGTCACAAATTGGGAAACATCTCTGTCAAATATGTTATATTTGAGATGGTGGTGCACAACCTCAGTCGACTTATTTCTATCATATAAAGACTAGGTTCTAGCACCTAGGTCTAAACAGTTACTAATGCTCCCTTCTCTCAAATTTGAATAGCTATTTCTGTCATATCCAGCATAATTGCATTCTTTAATTGAGTACAAAGTAATCTGAAATGGTTGTCACACCTGTATCACCCTCCAAAGGATACCTAACAACCAACACTGTGCCGTATGGTCTAACAGCACCTAGGTCTAAACAGTTACTAATACTCCTTTCTCTCCAAGTTGAAGAAACTAGACAAGATTGTGTGAGGCTATCTGCTGGAATGTAATAATCTCTACACCTCCTAAGAACAGAAGGCTCTTCTTATCTCTCTGAGCCTTCTGCCATTTCCTTTCTCCCTCAGGGTTAGTGGACATGGAGACAGGGAGTGTAAATCACTGTCTTCAATATCTCCCTCTCTGTAGTACTCTGCTGACTCCATCTGCGTCCAGGACTGACCCTTCTTTGACACATTGGGTCACATTGGGGAGACCATTGGGCTCTCTTGATCTTTTTCCCATTTCTTTCCTCATCTCTCTAAATACAGTACTCTGTTTGCTCCTCTCTTTCACCTTATCTCGCCCCCTCTTGATCTTTCTTTATAACCCTCTAGCTCTGTCTCTCATCTCTTTCTCCCTTCTCTCTCTCTACCCCTCTCTTCCCCTTATTCCGCCTGCCTCCCTTTCTTCCTCTGTTGACTGTAATGGTTTAATTGGGGCCTGTTTAGATGGTTGTGGTGATGCTGAGGAGGGTGAGTTTGTGCTGTGGGGGCTTGCTGAGGCCGGGTGGTTTGTGGGAGATAAAGGCCCTCTCTGTGTTTGTGTGAGTCCTGCAATTAGGCCCTGCCACAACACAGGCTGGAGAGCCAACGTCAGCTGCTGTTCCACTGCATTAAATATATATAGAGAGAGGGAAGGGAAAAGAGAACGGGAGAGTAAATGAGAAAAGAGAGCAATCGTATGGGGGTGGGTGTAGGGGTGAGAGTGGGAGGAGACAAAGAAACAGATGCGAAGAGAGAGAGGATGGCCAGAGGTAGATCAAGAGAGAGAGCAGGAGTGGGAAAGAAATATGTACTGTACATCAAAAGCGCAGGCCTTGCCTCTCTCCCTTTCTCCCTCCTTTTGAGCTTTTCCCTTCATGTGGCAAGGCTGCTCCTGCTCGAGATGCGAACCCGTCGTCACTACAGAG
Source organism: Coregonus clupeaformis (assembly GCF_020615455.1). Classification (NCBI taxonomy): domain Eukaryota; kingdom Metazoa; phylum Chordata; class Actinopteri; order Salmoniformes; family Salmonidae; genus Coregonus; species Coregonus clupeaformis. Next base: position 1,965,229 of record NC_059209.1, read on the forward strand.
TGATGTCACCCGTCATGTCATTTACTGTTGAGACACTGGAACCATAACTGAGCCACCCTGACCTCCGAAGGCGCGGTTAAGCGCCACTGAAACAGTACCAGTCTCGCTGTTAGTGGAATAATCTCTCAGTACTCTCTCTCTGTCTCCGCTCTTTCTCCATCTCTCTCACAGTGCTCCGCTTAGCGTTTAAGGATTCTGATATGAGATGAGGATATGAGCGAAGCAGCGATTGACAATAGACTTCCACTCGGCCCATCCTGAGCAAATGACCCATGGAGAAGAGACCATATCACTCAGCCGTGGATAATGACCTTGGATGATGACCCCACCTTTCCATATAAAGGACACACATGGACACATTTGGAAATAACATATGCTCTTTATTCTGTTTATCCAAAGGTTATTATACCATGTTAATCCTAAACCAAGGATACATACAGTACCAGTCAAAAGTTTGGACATACCTATTTATTCAAGGGTTTTTCTTTATTTGTACTATTTTCTATACTGTAGAATAACAGTGAAGACAAAGCTGTCATCAAGGCAAAGGGTGGCTAATATAAAATAAATTTTGATTTGTTTAACACTTTTTTGGTTAGTACATGATTCCATATGTGTTATTTCATAGTTTTGATGTCTTCACTATTATTCTACAATGTAGAAAATAGTACAAATAAAGAAAAACCCTGGAATGAGTAGGTGTGTCCAAACTTTTGACTGGTACTGTATGTGTGGGTTTTCAGGTCTAAACAAAAGCAACAGCTTTTCCAGGACTTTTGATTTGGCTTCAGGCAGTAAAGACAGTTTTTAATACTGCAGGTGTTGACTTTAAAGAGTCAATCAGCAGTAGAAACAAAGTGTTCTCTCCACCCCTGTTTCAGTACAAAGTTAAGGGATTGGGCTGGAGAAATGTAACTACTCTCAAATTCATAGACAGAGCTATGGATGCAAGGACTGACAACACATGATATCACAATTATAGTTTTAACCATGTTTTGAGGCTAATATTATTTTATATTCACTTTGTTGACTAGCATTGGAGTAAAACCAGTTGATATTTTGGGTTATGCTGGGGTACGACAGTTGAACTAAGCTCATGAGGCATTTATAAGTGATATTCTTCAAGAATCAATGGGTACATGTCATTAAGTCCATAAATGGATGTAGCGACTACTGATTGCCCTTTTAAACTAATGCATATTGTATTGAACATATCATACTCTTTCCCAATGGCAATTTTTCTAATAAAATTATGCCCTTTTCATCATTTCTTGCCAATTCGATCGAGTCATTCTCCGCTTCTACCTGTGGACAGATTGCTATGCCTCAGCCTTGGCGCTGTCCTTGTGGACAGGTTTGTATTGTCTGTTATTAGTGGGTGTGTGTGCGTGCCTCATATGACTGAGGGGCCTCCGTCACTTTGGGAATCATAATTCTAACGAATGTTTGTTTATTTCTAACAAGAAATAGACTCTGGGAAATCCTTGGAAGCTCGTTGCTCAAATTAGCCACAGCCTAGGGGCTGATTTCTCGTCGAAATGATCAAAACACATTTCCCAATGCAATTACTGGTGGGGGCCTGGTGCTAATGTGCACTATCAGTCAGTTGCTGCTATATCAGGTAAAACAGAAGTCAGCTAGATGTTGTCGCTAGAACAGGCCTGTGTTCCAACTGCCCCCTCCACCCACCCCTTTCCATTTTAATTCCTGACTTGATCTCCAGATCCTGATATGTTCTTTGAAAGGGCAGTTTTGTTTGCAACCACACACCTATACAATATAGTAAATATGTGACCGACCAGCTCAATTCGTGACTGACCAGCTCAATTCGGTCTTATGTAGAAAAATTTGAAATTATGTTTTTTTTACATTTGATAAAAGTAGAGACTCAGAGCTAGGAAATGGTATGTCATGCACTCCAGTTGAGGAACAATGGGAAAGTAATTCTGCTTTGAAAGTTGATAAACTTCTAACCTCACTTTTGAGAAAATGGCCTTTGAATGTTTTGGTACCTACTGGAGAGCTCTTCTTTGTCTACATCCATTCATCATTGTTTACACCCTCTTAAGCTTGCACCCTGCCAAGAGTGTGCAAAGCTGTCATCAAGGCAAAGGGTGGCTATTTGAAGAATCTCAAATATAAAATATTTTTTGATTTGTTTAACACTTTTGTGGTTACTACATGATTCCATATGTGTTATTTAATAGTTTTGATGTCTTCACTATTATTCTACAATGTAGAAAATAGTAAAAATAAAGAAAAACCCTTGAATGAGTAGTTGTGTCCAAACGTTTGACTGGTACTGTAGCTAGCTAGCTAACAAATCAGCTAACAATGAACCATAATCCCAACTCATGACATTACTACCCTGCATGAATCTGCAGGTAGCTAACCAACCAGGTTCAATGTTAGCTAGCTAGCTAACGTTAGGCTATAACTAGCAAAGCAAATGGCTCTGAGATATGAATAATATTACTACACAGATCATACATGTAACGTTAGCTAGCCAGCCAGTCAGCTAACGTTAGCTAGCTAGCTCACAGTAGACTAACTTGAAATAAAAATGACTTTCTGTCAAAATTAGAAATGTGTGATATCTGAAAATGTAGCTAGCTAGACTTTCTTACCCGTATACATCATGGATGGACGCTTCTCCCTGTCATGGATGCCATGGTTGCCCTTAGTTTGATTGAAGATGTAATCAGGAGAAAGGTGTTTTCTCAATCTCTTTAGCTATCATACTCTAATTCCACTGATTTCAAAACTCGGTCCTCCAGAAAGTGGAGAGCAACCCTTATGCAGTTCTACTACGCAATATTTTGTATAAAAAGCTGTGTTAGACAGGATTACCTAAACATACTGACCAGCTCAAATAGACAGAAGCGTTCTACATAGCAGACCAATCCAAACTAATCTATTGGCATGTCCAGCCCACTCATTATCTCAGTCAATCATGGCTAGTGGGAATGTTGCTGTCTTTTTCTGTGGCTAAACCAACTAGGCTAATAATTTAGCAATTTTATTCGTATTTACAGATGGCATAAAAGTTGTTTATTTAGGAACATGAAAGTTCACATGTTCCAGAGGGCATTTCTGCCAAAAAAACGAATTTTGGAAGAAAGAAAAAAGTTTAAGTTCAAATGGCTCTCCTTGAAGTAGTGACCCGCGACATACGCCTAGTTTCCTGAAACGAGTCACATATGGTGCCGTGACTTAGTTTGAAACTTCAGAAATTAAGAGTTGAAATGAAGTCTTCCTGTATTCGATTACCAAGTGATCCCTCTTGTAGTTATTCCTGCCTTGGTTGTCCTCTGTCTCTTCCTCGCTCTCTCTCTCTCTCTCTCTGCTTGTAGCATACATTTTTCTGGTTATGGTTCTAATATAAATCACAACGTTCACACAACGCTGACACGGGTGCACATAGCAATAACTGTGTAGCGAGAGAGAGAGAAGGGAAGAGAGAGTTAGGGAGGTGGGGGGTTGAGATGGAGGATGTGCAAGGGTTCAAACAGAGGTTGTCGTAAATGCGTGGCTTCTGGAAAGATCCAAATTACAGGGAATCACATGTTACAGCACAGTACATACGTTATCTACGGTTAGGCAGCCGAGTGGTAGAGACGAGCAGAGAAAATAAATAGCTTTTTCAGATCATAAATCTGTCAAGAGAACCCTGAAATACTGAGGTAATGGTGCATAAGCTATCGTCTCTCCATCGCGGTTGACTTTCTGCCCTCCTGCAAACTGCTTCCCCTCCCCTTGCTCCTGAGGAGAAAAATATACGATTGAAAAAGGAGCAGCAGCATTGCGAAAATAGTTTTTTTAGGGACCTTTTTCTCTCTCTTTTATTCAAGGAAACAAAGACTTCAGAATAAGTGGATCACGGAAACAGCAGGGAAAAAGCACTGAGTAAGCAATTGACTTTTCGTCCAAACTGATATTCTTATGTACAGTAACTCAATTTAGACTCCCTGCAAATTGGCATGGCACGAAAGAGATTCCTCAAGATAGATGGTCATGTTTTTTGACCAGAAGTAAATATCTGCCGGTGCCTCCATTTGCGACACGCCATTTAGCTCCTGTGTCTCTCTATGGTGGCCCTCGAATGGCAGAATGGCGGTTTCAAATACTGTAAAGTAGACACCAGACACTGCAGCACGTCTCCCCGCCACATGTGAAAAGATGTCGTAAGAAAGGGGTGACTCCTTTTCATATGGCGTCACGAGACATAATAAATGAACATAACTGACACAGAGTGAGCTCCTCAATGCTATAAGGTTACTGTGTACACATGCTAACATAAGCTATACCAGTTCTCCGGGCCATGGGATAGGTGCTGTAGATGAGCGAGCTAGAGATGGCCCAGACCAGAGCACAAAGGCCTTATTTCTGAGTGAAATAAGAGTCTTGAAGAAAGCATCTGGTAACCTGGTCACCAGGCAAGGAGGGAGCCGATCTCACAATGAAAAATTCCAATAATGTTGCCCCTTTAGGTCTTTTGGCAGGAGCGGGCAAACTTGATACACTCCTTCCCCGATGCTCTATCCCTCTGTCTCTCTCTCTCTCACTATTTCTCTCTCTTCCTCTATCTGTTTTTTCATCACTTGTATGCAGACTGTAGGAGGAGGAGATGGTGGGCTGAAAAAGATACACTGCTGGTGGCGGAGCTGTCTGGCGAGCTCGCCTTTCGCATCGAGGTGTCAAACAAACAGTCTTCTGGTACAGGAACTGTAGGACAAGCTGTAAGTCTGTCTAACCACCAGACTTACAGCTTCGGCTTTCTCCCTGTGAACTGAAAAACGAGAGAGGAGGAGAGGGTTAAGCTAGGGTGAAGGGGGCGAAATGACGAGTGAGGGTGGAGAAGAGGTTCGGGAGGAAGGGGGTGGGGTAACTTAAGTAGATTTCCTCTTGGAAAGAATCTAATCTTTTATGCTCTAGTCTGGCGGCTGGTGTTGGGGGCTTCTACCCATTCTAAAAGGCCATACGTCATTTCATTACTCTTCTTCACTTTGAACAATAACATCCGCCGGTGGAATAACCGCAGGCTTCCAGTACATTTCATCAGGGATATCAGCCCTGCATATTACAGCGTCAGCTGATCTTTTCCTGTAAAACTATCCTCGTAATTCCCCCCAGTAGAAAGAATGTGCTACTTTGATTAAATCAGAATAAACTTCTGGTACATTACACTTAGTTAAGTTCACTTTCATTACAGACAGATGCTTGGGATTGTCTAAAAGTTAAGAGTTACTCTCCACACATTCTGGAGCCCTACAAAATCCTAAGAAGTTTAACTGATTATAAATTGTAGCTACTGTACTACCCTTATCACACTTCTGAGCCTGGTCAAGCAGAGCTACATTTCATTCGCCTGGTTCTGCATTCACCACAGACACAGGAACCGTGCCATAGTAGGACAATGTGAAAATAAAATATCAGAGCACAGTACACTTTGGGTTGGTATGATAGTGTGAAAAGGGTATATCGTAACTGTCTGCATGTTCGCATACTTGTAGATGTGTGTGTTTTGTATATGCTTGGGTGTGTGTGTGAGACAGTTACCATTTTCCCACACAGATAGCCTTTCATAATGTGCTGTTATCAGTGCCAGGTAAAACAAAGAGTTGCATTGTGCACATCAACACTCACTGTACTGTACATGGTCTCCATGTCATAACTGTTTATAGTCCCACACCTGCACAGCTGCCTCCCATGCAACGTCCAACAGCACTACCACTTTATTAGAGTGTGTGTGGGGGTAGCTACACTGCAACACCCACGGCACAGGTGACTTCTAGCACCTGACTATGGACAGTCTTTAAAGTGGCAAGGCTCATTAGATAAAAATGTGTAACACACGTAAAGGGCATTACTGACCAGAGGCCGAAACCACCGACACCGCCGCTTGTGTGCCCCCCTCTCCCTCGAGCCAAGTGGCTGAAAGTTTCCGTTGGCTAGCTAGATAGCTAAGGGACTTCCTCCATGTTGGCTAGCTAACGTTAGGTTGAATCTCTTGGGTACAAGTTTTGGATTGAATAGGCCCTATTGTCACTCACAAAGGCCTATTGTGGCTTTGTCTAGGGTTGATGTGACATCATCCGTAAAATAGTGTGTGTATAAGCAAAATGAAGATTAGCCCATTGGTTCCATTCTAAATTCTAATTCATGTTCTGCTTACAAACAACCAGACTTAATTTGCAATGGTAAAGTCCTGCACACTGTCACTGACTTGTAAATCTCCACAGTTGACACCAAGGACACAAAGGTCAAAGGTGAGAAAATCAGCTTGAACCCTGGGCCAGCTGGCAAACCCTTTTAACTCAGCAGGTTGTGACAAGTGGCATGTCATACCACATGGCCTGGACATTGACCAAAATAGTGTCTCAGGTCACGAGGTCAAATACATACATGTGGTGCTGACAGCTCATGACTCTTTACTCCCTGGTGGAGTTATATAAAACAATGTGTGTGGTTTGGAATAGGTTCTAAATATTGTATGTTAAATATTGGTAACTGACTCAGAACTCTGTGTGTGTGTGTGTGCTTACGCATAGTGTACTGTACACAGAAGCCAACCTCATGCCACACAACAGATGGACGTTTTGAATAAATAAAGGTTGCGTATGATGGGGACTTGTACTCTATCTATCTCTCTCCCTCCTTCTCTCTCTCACTCTATCTCTCGATGAACTAGCTGACTGCTTTCAGAATTCCCTTTGTCTGGTTTACCAGCAGAACAGATTTAATCATGTCTGAAGGTTAAAAGTTAAAGTTGCCTTGTTCTTCTCTCTGATGGCTAAAATGGATGCGGTGAGAAGAAGAATCGGGGGGCTGAAGGAAATAGTTTCAAATCAATTTCCCCTCAACTATACCTTTCCTCAAACACACTCACAAAGACCCCGACACACTCACCCAACCAGACACAGACACACACACTGCATCCTCCATGTCCCCTGTCACTACACAAACCTCCCATCTCCCTCCCCAGTTCCCAAATAGTTGACTCTTACCTGCATCCTATTGTAACAGGACGTTTGTTTTAAATCTGGGGAATGGGGCAGGGGATGTGAGTGGTGTGGGGTTGGGGAAGTGGGGGTGGTAGTGGCGGTAGTGCTAGTGGACAACCAAATCCCTCTTAAGCAATAAGTGTGTGCCGGGAAGGAGCACCAGATTAACATTCCTGGGGGAATTTTAACACTCTGGCCGACGAATTTGCAACACTGTTTCCCTCTGTGTTCATCCCAAGCAGCGGTGCGCTAAGCCAAGGCCCGAGTGTGAAGGAGGTCAGCTGGGAAGAGGAGGGGGGGGGGGCTGTTGTTTTATACGAGGTGGTCCATACCATTGTTTTGTGTCTGACTGCAATGTCTGAGAAAAGGATACTGTACTACATACTGTAGTTAGTATACTATAGTCAGGGGTGCACATAACTTTTTCAGTGAGTTACTCAGGTGAGTACCAGCAGATGGTGTCTGGTACTCATCCCATGTGTAGCGTGGTCTTAATAAGTGCAGTCTTCCTCACTGTCCTCCTCAGTGCCGCCACCACTGTCCTCTTCAGTGTCACCCCCACTGTCCTCTGCTTCAGCTTCCTGCATGGTAGATGATGAAGATGCTGCAGATGCACCTCCCTGTCATTGGTTGAGCCTCCAATTAGCTGTCTCCATCCACAGGTCAACAGCAGGCTTTGGGTCAAATGTCTCTGTGGTCTGCTTTGACAGGTGAATGTGCATCAGGGCTGAGAGACGAGCATGTGACAGACGAGATCTGTACTTGGTTTTTATTATGTTGAGATGTGAGAATCCCCTCTCACAAGCTGCACTGCTTAAAGGCAGTGTAAGAGACAGCTTAACCACCTTGTTGATGTTGGAGTAAGCATCTGGGTTACTTGTATTTACTATTTGGACCAAGTCATACACAGAAGAGGCTCCCAGGCATTTTCCTGCCTGCTTTAAGCGCATCCATTCTGTCACAGTGGTATCTTTGTCAAGTTGCAAGGTGGCCTCATATTTCTTGAGAATGCTGCAAACTGTTGTGTTTCCAAAACTGTGAAGGGCTCTGCATTCCCTGAGGCCATGTTGAAGGATCAAACACTAAGAAATGATCACATGACTCGAGGGAGTCATATCTGATTTAAAACTCTTCAATTAACCCCCTGAGTAAGTGTGTCTCGTCTCTGTCAGCATTGGAAACAGTGTGTGCCCTGTGGCTTTCACCATCAAGCAGAAGTGATCTGTCCAATGGCCACCATGAGTTCATCCTTACATTATCCAATGGTCAGCTTTTCCTTCTGAAACCTAATGGATGTGGTCTTCAAAATGTTGCAAATGTCAAGCATGTTTGACAGAAAGCACTGAAAACGCTCTGTGCAGGTATGCTGCAAGTCACTGTTATCACTCGTAACCAGTTGCATTTTAATGGCTGGCAATAGTCTTGATATTTTTAACAGTGTTTCATGCCTCCATGCAGACCATCTGATATTATGAAACTTACCCAGTTTCACAAAGGAGATCCCATTTTCTTCACATAGCTTTTCTTTACTTTTTGTAAATAAAACTGCAGCAGCTTGACCACAGAGCGATTAAATGTCTCACAGTAAGGAACGTTGCGATCAGCTGATTTCGCTCAATTCTCCAGAGTTTGTGCGGTGCACAGAATGTGCACAAGGGAGTCTCCAACCGCAGCAAGTTGCCGGAGTTTTGGCACAACGCCGTTGTAGATACCTACGTTGACAGCAGCCCCGTCTGTGCACACAGCGACCAACTTTGTTGTCCAGTCATCCAAGCCTGTGTCCTGGAAAAGTCTCACAAGTCCGTCTGTTATGGCCTGCGCGGTTCGGTCAGCACCCAATTCAGTCAAGTCCGAAGTAAACTCTCTGTTGCTGGACACAGACACAATGTAAATGATTTCCTGCTCAGTTTTTGTGATGTCCTCAGATCCATCAAAAAGCAGCCCACAAAATTCAGCAGACTGCAACTTGGCTCGTAACTCCCCGCTGATGGTGTGAGCGATGCTCTGCATGATCCGTGTGCCCCCTTCACGTGAATGATATGCACCTCCGACATTTACTCCTAGCCGCTTCAGTAAAGGAACATCCTCAGAGTAGGAAGACATGGGACGTGCGTGTTTACCTTTATGGAAGGCAAGGAGAAAAATATTAAACAAAGCTTGCCGCTGTTCTTCATTCAGCTTGTCTCGCCATCTGGCAAGTGGGCGACTGGACATTTCTTCTCGGCTAGCTTGTTTAGCAATGGCTTGCGCCACATTCGTGTGCTCCTTGCTCTTTTCATGTTTGTCAAATAAAGGATGGTTGAAATTCTTTGAGCCTTTATAAAATGCACCTGTTTTATTTTCTGCTAGATGTGGATTTGAGCGGCAAATCTTGCACCACATTTCAGTGCGCTCATCGTTAGCTTCAAGCCACTGCACATCTTGGAGCCACTTTTCCGAAAAAAGTATTTTCTTCAGCTCTGGCTCCAGTTGACGTTTCTTTGTAGGTGGCGAAACGCCAAAGAAGCTGCTTAATGACTGTTGCTTTTTGGACATCCCTGACAGTAGTTGACATGCAGCATGTCATGTGTAAGGTTAGATGAGAAGATCGGTCAAGTACTCAAAGGCGCGTAGTAACACAAGTGGCATTACGCATTCCTGATTTTTGTCGCGCTTGCGTACCTGCGTACCAGTTATGTGCACCCCTGACTATAGTAGAGTCTTAAAGTTGGAATCCGCTAGTGCTTTCCACAATACAAGCCGACCCAGTACTTGTGTTGTGAGAGCAAATTTTTTTTTTACAAAAACATGGAGGTTAGCCCAGAGCTGCTCTTGGCTGGCCTTGGGGCAAGGTTTGTCTTTGCGCTAAATCCCGCCCACTCGAACGACCTTGCTGGAGATTGGCTCCGGAGCTAGAAAGGAAGCGGAAAGTCACTTGCTAGCTAAAGCCGCTAGAATTGAACACAACAGACGAAGCCCACAAGCTAGCTAGCTTGATGAAATCCTGTGCCAGAGCGCTCAGGACCTCAGACTGGGACGAAGGTTCACCTTCCAACAGGACAACGACCCTAAGCACACAGCCAAGACAACGCAGGAGTGGCTTCGGGACAAGTCTCTGAATGTCCTTGAGTTGAAAAAAAAATGTAAAATTTAAGAAAAACCCTTGAATGAGTAGGTGTGTCCAAACTTTTGTAAATGTAAATGTGATATTTTATTTTTCTTAAATTTTTTCAAAAAATCGAAAAGCCTGTTTTTACTTTGTCATTATGGGGTATTGTGTGTAGATTGATGAGGGAAAAGGCTGTAACGTAACACATTGTGGGAAAAGTCAAGGGGTCTGTATACTTTCCGAATGCACTGTACATTAAGCTATGTTTGCCTGTACAGCACATTGCCTATAAACACTTAACTAAAATATTAACGCAACATGTAAAGTGTTGGTCCCATGTTTCATGAGCTGAAATAAAAGATAGCAGAAATGTTCCATGAGTTGTAATAAGTTTATTTATCTAAGATATTGTGAAAAATGTGTTTACATCCTTGTTAGTGAGCATTTTATCCATTGTCAAGATAATCCATCCACCTGACAGGTGTGGCATATCAAGAAGCTGATAAAACAGCATGGTCATTACACAGGGGGAAAATAAAAGGCCACTCTAAAATGTGCAGTTTTGTCACACAACATAATGCCACAGATGTATCAAGTTTTGAGGGAGCGTGCAATTGGCATGCTGACTGCAGGAATGTCCACCAGAGCTGTTGCCAGAGAATTAAATGTTAATGTCTCTGCGATAAGCCACCTCCAGAGTCGTTTTAGAGAATTTGGCAGTACGGCCATCTGGTCGCAGACCACGTGTAACCACACCAGCCCAGGACCTCCACATCCGGCTTCTTCACCTGCGGGATCATCAGAGTAGCGGGTGGGAGGGGCGCTGAGGAGTATTTCTGTCTGAAATAAAAACTCATTCTGATTGGCTGGGCCACCTCACGGCACAACACCTCTCCCCCATGTGACCTACCTGTGTGTGTACAGAGTTTCTCACATTCTTCTCTGCAGATCCTCTCAAGCTCTGTCAGGTTGGATGGGGAGCATCGCTGCACAGCTATATTCAGTTATCTCCAGAGATGTTAGATCGGGTTCAAGTCTGGCTGGGCCTCTCAAGGACATTCAGAGACTTGTCCCGAATCCACTCCTGCATTGTCTTGGCTGTGTGCTTAGGGTCGTTGTCCTGTTGTTAGGTGAACCTTCGCCCCAGTCTGAGGTCCTGAGCGCTCTGGAGCAGGTTTTCATCAAGGATCTCTCTGTACTTTTCTCCGTTAATCTTTCCCTTGATCATGACTAGTCTCCCAGTCCCTGCCACTGAAAAACATCCCCAGAGTATGATGCTGCCACCACCATGTTTCACTGTAGGTATGTTGCCAGGTTTCCTCCAGACGTGACGCTTGACATTCAGGCCAAAGAGTTCAATCTTGGTTTCATCAGACCAGAGAATCTTGTTGAGTCCTTTAGATGCCTTTTGGCAAACTCCAAGCGGACTGTTGTGACTTTTACTGAGGAGTGGCTTCCGTCTGGTCACTCTACCATAAATGCCTGATTGGTGGAGTGCTGCAGAGGGCTGTGATTCTGGAAGGTTCTCCCATCTCCACAGAGGAACTCTGGAACTGTCAGATTGACCATTGGGTTCTTCGTCACTTCCCTGACCAAGGCCCTTCTCCCCCGATTACTCAGTTTGGCCGGGCGACCAGCTCTAGGAAGAGTCTTGCACTGTACAGTCGTGGTCAAAAGTTTTGAGAATGACACAAATACAAATTTTCACAAAGTCTGCTGACTCAGTTTTGATGATGGCACTTTGCATGTACTCCACAATGTCATGAAGAGTGACCAGATGAATTGAAAATGAACTTAATCCCAAAAAAAAAGTTCCACTGCATTTCAGCCCTGCCACAAAAGGACCAGCTGCTATCATGTCAGTGATTATCTCGTTAACACAGGTGAGAGTGTTGACGAGGACAAGGCTGGAGATCACTCTGTCATGCTGATTGAGTTAGAATAACAGACTGGAAGCTTTAAAAGGAGGGTGGTGCTTGAAATCATTGTTCTTCCTCTGTTAACCATGGTTACCTGCAAGGAAACACGTGCCGTCATCATTGCTTTGCACAAAAAGGGCTTCACAGGCAAGGATATTGCTGCTAGTAAGATTGCACCTAAATCAACCATTTATCAGATCATGAAGAACTTCAAGGAGAAAGGTTCAATTGTTGTGAAGAAGGCGTCAGGGTGCCCAAGAAAGTCCAGCAAGTGCCAGGACCATCTCCTAAAGTTGATTCAGCTGCGGGATCGGGGCACCACCAGTGCATAGCTTGCTCAGGAATGGCAGCAGGCAGGTGTGAGTGCATCTGCACGCACAGTGAGGCGAAGACTTTTGGAGGATGGCCTGGTGTCAAGAAGGGCAGCAAAGAAGCCACCTCTCTCCAGGAAAAACATGACATTTTTACATTTTAGTCATTTAGCAGATTATCTTATCCAGAGCGACTTACAATTTTGGGTCCATGGCCAGGAAACTCCCCAGACCTTAATCCCATTGAGAACTTGTGGTCGATCCTCAAGAGGCGGGTGGACAAACAAATACCCACAAATTCTGACAAACTCCAAGCATTGATTATGCAAGAATGGGCTGCCATCAGTCAGGATGTGGCCCAGAAGTTAATTGACAGCATGCCAGGGTGGATTGCAGAGGTCTTGAAAAAGAAGGGTCAACACTGCAAATATTGACTCTTTGCATAAACTTCATGTAATTGTAAATAAAAGCCTTTGACCCTTATGGAATGCTTGTAATTATACTTCAGTATACCATAGTAACATATGACAAAAATATCTCATAACACTGAAACAGTGAACTCTGTGAAGACCAATACTTGTGTCATTCTCAAAACTTTTGACCATGAATGTATATGTAACTGGTAGATAGATGCACACACACTACATGTTAATGTTTTTAAATGTATATAAATTGTTTTTTTGTCTGTAATGTATTTTTCGTTATGTGTCGGACCCCAGTAAGACTGGCTGTCACCATTGGTGTCTGCTGATGGGGATCCTAATAAAATAAAATAAATTGTTGATCAGTCACAGTATTGGCTTTTCAAACAATTTGTTGTGACACTTGGCATTGATAGTAATGTATTCCCCCCATTTAGCTGTAGTCAAAAGAGCATTGATGGTGACACCACAACCATTGAGAGGGTTGACGAAGATGAGGTGGATGAACTCATTAACAGTGCTTTATTTTACAACTATTATTTACTGCTATTCCATTAATATTATATAATCAAAGCAAAATCTATTTTTATTTGTCATATGCAGAGGATACCATGGAGTGTATACGGTACTATGAAGTGCTTACTTGTGAGTTTCCTCTCAACATTGCAGTAAGAATTTGTTTAATGTTTTCCCACACAGTGCCAACAACCTCCGCAGACTTGGAGTCATTCCTCCTGTCCCACTACCAACCGACCAAGAGTTGCTCCAGGAACATCAAAGCAGAGGGCTAGGTAGGAAACCTTTGTTCATACAGTCTCTCAGTACTATATTGTAAAGTATTTTCCCTTTTCCTGATGTAACTTGAGAAATGAGTATACAATTACATTGAGTTAGAATCAATACTATGAAAACTTGGTTTGGAAAGGCCATTGACTCTTACACAAAAAAAACACATTACTACCAATGCCAAGTTTCACAACAAAGTGTTTGAAAATGACCAAAGTACTCAAAATGAAATATGTAAATACATTAATAAATAATGAAATTCCAAAACATTTCAAGAATAAGTGTTGCATTATTATGAAGTCTTTTTTTCAAGATGTCACTTTTCAAAATAATGTTACCATATTTTATTTCATAATAATACATTGTATTTCGAATTGATTTTTTCAATAGAACAGGAAACTAGGCATATGTCGCGGGTCACTACTTCACAGGAGAGCCATTTGAACATAAAACTTGTTTTTTTCATCAAAATGCGTTTTTTTGCAGAAATGCCTTCTCGAATATGTGAACTTTCATGTGCCTTAATAACAAACTTGTATGCCATCTGTAAATACCAATAAAATTGTTAAATTACGAGCTTAGTTGGTTTAGCCAAAGAAAAAGACAGCAACCTTCCCGCTAGACATGATTGGCTGAGATAATGAGAAGGTGTCACGCCCTGACTCAGGGGACGCTTATATGTTGAGTCAGGGTGTGTATATTCCTTGTTGTGCTTTTTATAAGTTGTCGATCTAGTATGTGTGGATCTATGTTGGCCGGTGTGGTTTCCAATCAGAGGCAGCTGTCGCTCGTTGTCTCTGATTGGGGACCATACTTAGGCAGCCTATTGGCACTGTCTAGTTGTGGGATCTTGTAAGGTATGTTGTGTGTTCTACCTTGGACTTCACGTTTCGTTTATTGTTTTGTCGTGTGTTTAAAGTTTAATAAACATATCACGCTGCGCCTTGGTCTGACCCGTCATTCAACGAACGTGACAGAAGATCCCACCAAACAAGGACCAAGCAGCGTGCCGAGAAGGAGCAAACGCCTGGGACTCAACAGGAGGTAACATTAGTAGATGTCCTCCTCGGTTAGGGGAGAATTACAGAGGAGGAGGCCGTCCGTTATCGGAAGGCGATGAAGGAGGAAGCCCGGGTAGGAGAGGGGAAACGGCACCAACAGTGCCGACAACGGAGACCCGAGAGGCAACCCCAAGAAAATATTTGGGGGGGGGGCACACGGTGTGGATGACGAGGCAGCAGGAGGCCGTGAAAGGGCGGATCTGCAGGTTACGGGGGCTGTTGGCTCAGAGGGAGTAGGAGTTATTCGGTAAGAGGGAGGCGCTACAGGAGGCTAAAAGGGAGAAGGAAAGAGTACAGGCACGGCGAGAGGAGCTGGATAGGCAGCAGAAGGAGCGGGGGCTAATAAAGGAACGCAGTCCTGCTCCTCAAACCAAGCCAGTGGTGTGCGTCGCCAGCCCGGCCCGGCCTGTTCCTGCTCCTAGCACCAAGCCAGTGGTGCGCGTCGCCAGCCCGGCCCGGCCTGTCCCTGCTCCTCGCACCAAGCCAGTGGTGCGCATCGCCAGTCCGGCCCGGCCTGTTCCTGCACTTCGCACCAATCCAGTGGTGCGCGTCGCCAGTCCGGCCCGGCCCGTTCCCGGCCCTCGCACCAAACCAGTGGTACGTTTGTCCAGTCCGGCACGGCCCGTGCCCGTTCCACCGGTGCCTGGTCCGGCACCGGTCAGCTGCTCCACTCCGGAGCCAGAGCAGTCCGCTCCACCGGTGCCTGATCCAGTGCCGGTCAGCTGTTCCACTCCGGTGCCAGAGCAGTCCGCTCCACCGGTGCCTGATCCAGCTCCGGTCAGCTGCTCCACTCCGGAGCCAGAGCAGTCCGCTCCACCGGTGCCTGATCCAGCTCCGGTCAGCTGCGCCATTCGGGAGCCAGAGCAGTCCGCTCCACCGGGGTCCAGTCCAGCTCTGGTCAGCGTTTCCACTCCGGAGCCAGAGCAGTCCGCTCCACTGGTGCCCAGACCAGCTCCGGTCAGCGGCTCCAGTCCAGACCATGACGTCAGCCCCTCTCCAGGTTCGGGGTCTCCCACACCAGGGTCCAGACAGGGCCTGGCGTATTGTGGGAGGAAGGAGAGGGGAAGCAGCGCGCCAAGGTCCAGACCAGACATGGGGCGCAACAGGGAGGCGGAGAGTGAGAGGTCGTCACGCCCCGAGCCGGATCCGCCTCCGAGGCGGAATGCCCACCCGGCCCCTACCCTGTTATGTTTACAGTGAGGGAAAAAATTATTTGATCCCCTGTTGATTTTGTACGTTTGTACTCACTGACAAAGACATGATCAGTCTATAATTTTAATGGTAGGTTTATTTGAACAGTGAGAGACAGAATAACAACAACAAAAATGTTATAAATTGATTTGCATTTTAATGAGGGAAATAAGTACACTGCTCAAAAAAAGAAAGGGAACACTTAAATAACACATCCTAGATCTGAATGAATGAAATAATCTTATTAAATACTTTTTTCTTTACATAGTTGAATGTGCTGACAACAAAATCACACAAATTTTCAACCCATGGAGGTCTGGATTTGGAGTCACCCTCAAAATTTAAGTGGAAAACCACACTACAGGCTGATCCAACTTTGATGTAATGTCCTTAAAACAAGTCAAAATGAGGCTCAGTAGTGTGTGTGGCCTCCACGTGCCTGTATGACCTCCCTACAATGCCTGGGCATGCTCCTGATGAGGTGGCGGATGGTCTCCTGAGGGATCTCCTCCCAGACCTGGATGGAGCGAGACATGATGTCCCAGATGTGCTCAATTGGATTCAGGTCTGGGGAACGGGCGGGCCAGTCCATAGCATCAATGCCTTCCTCTTGCAGGAACTGCTGACACACTCCAGCCACATGAGGTCTTGCATTAGGAGGAACCCAGGGCCAACCGCACCAGCATATGGTCTCACAAGGGGTCTGAGGATCTCATCTCGGTACCTAATGGCAGTCAGGCTACCTCTGGCAAGCACATGGAGGTGCTGTGCGGCCCCCCAAAGAAATACCACCCCACACCATGACTGACCCACCGCCAAACCGGTCATGCTGGAGGATGTTGCAGGCAGCAGAACGTTCTCCACGGCGTCTCCAGACTCTGTCACGTCTGTCACATGTGCTCAGTGTGAACCTGCTCTCATCTGTGAAGAGCACAGGGCGCCAGTTGCGAATTTGCCAATATTGGTGTTCTCTGGCAAATGCCAAACGTCCTGCACGGTGTTGGGCTGTAAGCACAACCCCCACCTGTGGACGTCGGGCCCTCATACCACCCTCATGGAGTCTGTTTCTGACCGTTTGAGCAGACACATGCACATTTGTGGCCTGCTGGAGGTCATTTTGCAGGGCTCTGGCAGTGGTCCTCCTGCTCCTCCTTGCACAAAGGCGGAGGTAGCGGTCCTGCTGCTGGGTTGTTGCCCTCCTACGGCCTCCTCCACGTCTCCTGATGTACTGGCCTGTCTCCTGGTAGCTCCTCCATGCTCTGGACACTACGCTGACAGACACAGCAAACCTTCTTGCCACAGCTCGCATTGATGTGCCATCCTGGACGAGCTGCACTACCTGAGCCACTTGTGTGGGTTGTAGACTCCGTCTCATGCTACCACTAGAGAGAAAGCACCGCCAGCATTCAAAAGTGACCAAAACATCAGCCAGGAAGCATAGGAACTGAAAAGTGGTCTGTGGTCACCACCTGCAGAACCACTTCTTTATTGGGGGTGTCTTGCTAATTGCCTATAATTTCCACCTGTTGTCTATTCCATTTGCACAACAGCATGTGAAATGTATTGTCAATCAGTGTTGCTTCCTGAGTGGACAGTTTGATTTCACAGAAGTGTGATTGACTTGGAGTTACATTGTGTTGTTTAAGTGTTCCCTTTATTTTTTTTGAGCAGTGTATTTCACCCCTCTGCAAAACATTACTTAGTACTTGGTGGCAAAACCCTTGTTGGCAATCACAGAGGTCAGACTTTTCTTGTAGTTGGCCACCAGGTTTGCACACATCTCAGGAGGGATTTTGTCCCACTCCTCTTTGCAGATCTTCTCCAAGTCACTAAGGTTTCGAGCCTGATGTTTGGCAACTCGAACCTTCAGCTCCCTCCACATATTTTCTATAGGATTAAGGTCTGGAGACTGGCTAGGCCACTCCATGACCTTAATGTGCTTCTTCTTGAGCCACTCCTTTGTTGCCTTGGCCATGTGTTTTGGGTTATTGTCATGCTGGAATACCCATCCACGACCCATTTTCAATGCCCTGGCTGAGGGAAGGAGGTTCTCACCCTTTGATGCGGTGAAGATGTCCTGTCCCCTTAGCAGAAAAACACCCCCAAAGCATAATGTTTCCACCTCGATGTTTGACGGGGATGAAATACTTATTTCCCTCATTAAAATGCAAATCAATTTATAACATTTTTGACATGAGTTTTTCTGGATTTTTGTTGTTGTTATTCTGTCTCTCACTGTTCAAATAAACCTACCATTAAAATTATAGACTGATCATTTCTTTGTCAGTGGGCAAATGTACCAAATCAGCAGGGGATCAAATACTTTTTTCCCTCACTGTATGTTGTGCGGTCGGAGTCCGCACCTTCGGGGAGTACTGTCACACCCTGACTCAGGGGACGCTTATATGTTGAGTCAGGGTGTGTATATTCCTTGTTGTGCTTTTCCGGTGTGGTTCCCAATCAGAGGCAGCTGTCGCTTGTTGTCTCTGATTTGGGACCATACTTAGGCAGCCTATTGGCACTGTCTAGTTGTGGGATCTTGTTCCGTGTAAGGTATGTTGTGTGTTCTACCTTGGACTTCACGTTTCGTTTCGTTTGTTGTTTTGTCGTTGTGTTTATAAGTCAATAAACATGTACGCATATCACGCTGCGCCTTGGTCTGACCCGTCATTCAACGATTGTGACAGTAGGCTGGACATGCGGAGAGATGAGTTTGGATTGGTCTGCCATATAGCACACTTCTGTCTATTTGAGCTGGTCAGTATGTCTAGGTAATCCTGTCTGAAGCGGATACATTTTTTTTTATTGTGTATTAAAACTGCATAAGTGTTGCTCTCCACTTTCTGGAGGACTGAGTTTTGAAATGAGTGGAATTTGAGTATGATAGCTAAGGAGATGGAGAAAACACCTGTCTCCGGATTACATCTTCAAACTAAGGGGAACCATGGCATCCGACAGGAGATGTGTCCATCCATGAATGATGTATACAGGTAAGATAGTCTAGCTAGCTGCATTTTCAGAAATTACACGTTTAAAATTTTGACAGGAAGAGCCATTTGCTTGGCTAGCTATAGCCTAATGTTAGCTAGCTAACATTGAAACTGGTTGGTTAGCTACCTGTAGATTAATGCAGGGTAGTAATGTCATGAGTTGTTTACCTAGCTAGCTACATGTCTTAAAAAAAGACTCCACTGTGCAAGTAACCATTTTGGGTGCATTCGTAAATTCAGTCTGGCCATCTACTCCGATTTCAGAGCACTCTCGTCTGAGTGTGCCAGAGCGCAGAATAACTGATTAATTTACGAACGCTCAACACCCGTTGAATATGGCCGGTGTCAGTAAACGTCGGCAAAAAAGCATAATTAAATTGCACCAGCAGCACAGTTACAGTCACCAATGCTCTGGATAACATGAAAACAGTCTACCCAGCTCTGGTAGGGCAAGTAAAATGTGGGGTGTTCTCTCATTATGTGTCTGGAAGTAGCTAGCCAATGTTAGCCAGTTAGCTTGGGTGCTTGACTGCCGTTGTGAGGTCAGAACGTTCGGATCAACCCTACTCATCGGCCAGAGCGTCCGATGTGCGCTATGAATGCTCCGAGAGTGACACATTTTGAATTTACGAACGGACAATCTGACAGCACAGTTACAGTCACCAACGCTCTGGTTAACATAACAGCCTAACCAGCTCTGCTAGGGCGAGAAATGTTGACGTCTGTTGTTAGTACAGAATGCTTGGATCAAACCTTAAAGAGATGGGAGGGGCTAAAGCTTAAGAGGGTGTGAATGATGCTCAATGGGTGTAGACAAAGAAGGGCTATCCAGTAGTAGTAGTACCAAAAGATTCAAAGGCCATTTTCTCAAAAGTGAGTTTATAAGTTTATCAACTTTCAAAGTGAAATTACTTTCCCATTGTTCCTCAACTGTAGTGTATGACATACCATTTTGTAGCTCTGATTCTCTACCTTTATCCAATGTAAAAAACACAATTTCAAATTTGCTACGTAAGACCGATTTGAGCCGGTCGGTCACATTTATCATTTCATAATGGAGCTTTATCATATGACGTATTTCCTGAATTTCATGGCCTTTTTCATTTCATGGCCACTCTTTCAATAATCGCAAGGGATATGTCAATCAATGCAAGTGGGCGAGGTCAAGTAAGTCATTGGTTCAAAGCTCTTGAACAAGAGTAAAAGTAGGAAGTAAGGCAAAAGTAGGAAGCATGTGCAGGAGCACAGATTCTTGAGGGAGCATGGCAGCAGCGGGCGGCTCGATACTGAGTTTCCTGAAGTCCCACAGAGAGATGGAAGTCATCATGTCGGCAAACCAGGCGAGGAAGATGGGGGATGACAAGAAGAAGTGTTGCAGAAAGAAGGACGCGAGGTGCAAACCCGAACTGACTGTGAAATACAATCTGAGTACTTTCTCCTTTGGGTCAAGTACAGGAGATAAACAACATGTTATACGCGCCTGAAAACTCTAAGCAGTCGACGGATAGTAAGCTTGAAATTGATCCTGACAAAAGTGAGGAGAAAGAAACTGCATTGTGAGCCTCAACCCAATGATCAGGAAAATGCCAGAGACCACTCTGGCCCAGAATCTGTTTGTTTTGTTTGTCTGCTACTCAGAGGGAGAGGGCGCTGTACGTTTCAAGACGAAAGCGGTGTCATGCTTTGCTCTCCGGAGCAGAGCGCCGCTGAAAGGAGTGATAAATGGGGTGGTGTTGAGTGGATCAATTGAAGTTGGGGATCCCCAGTGTCTGTGATGCACACCGTTTGGTGCGACGAAGACCCAGTAGCGAGTGCGAGACTGAGGAGACCCTGTCTGTCCTTTTGAGTTTTGATGCAGAGTGTTTGCCGGATAAAGTCTTGCTAGGGTATATAAGTTATCCCATGATAACTTTTGTCCCGAACCCACTACGGTGTTTCAGGTGCCATGTTTTATGGTCATGTTGCAGCAGTATGTAGGAGGGAGATTCCGAGGTTTGAGAAGTGTGCAGGTGGACATGGGATTAAAGAGTGTGTAGTTTTATGTGGAAAAAGTGGAGTGTTTCAATTGTGGTGGTGGCCATGTTGCTGGGGATCAGAAATGTCCTGTGCGAGTGAGACAGATTGAAGTTTCCAGGGTGAGAGCAGTGTAGAAAGTGTCACATGCTGAGGCAGTGAGCAAAGGGTGAGGGAGCCTCAGAGGATCCCTGTGAGTAGTGGGCCAGTACAGAGTGACCCGAACAGTTTGTGCTTTAGTATGGTTGGCTTCTTGGTGTTTATTGCTATGGTCATTAATTGTACCGCATAGATGGAAAGGGAATTACAGAAGATTGAATTCGTAGTAGCAGCAGCAGAGAAGTTTTTGGCTATATATAGATTTTAGTGCAGAAGAACTACAGGGGGTTTTGAGAGAAGGGATCCCAGCATGGCCTTATTTCTATTACAGTATATTGGATGACTGTCATTCATATTCCATTCTCCCAGCTCAATGTAACAATGATGGGTTTAGGCTACTACATGATACTAAAATTTTCCCTATACCCATCATGAGGCTGCTACTACCTAGCCTATGAATGAAAGTTTACAACGTACAGTGCCGTGAAAAAGTATTAGCCCCTTTCTGATTTTCTCTATTTTTTTTTTTTTTTACTGAATGTTATCAGATCTTCAACCAAAACGTAATATTAGATAAAGGGAACATGAGTTTACAAATAACAAAATAAATTGATACTTGTTAATTTTTTTATTAACAAAGTTATGCAACACCCAATTACACTGTGTGAAAAAGTAATTGCCCCCTTACACTCAATAACTGGTTGTGCCATCTTTGAGTGCAAGGACTGCAACCAAATGCTTCCTGTAGTTGTTGATCAGTCTCTCACATCACTGTGGAGGAATTTTGTCCCACTCTGGCATGCAGAACTGCTTTAACTCAGTGACATTTGTGGGTTTTCAAGCATTAAATGCTCGTTTCAAGTCCTGCCACAACATCTCAATTGGGATTAGGTCTGGACTTTGACTAGGCCATTCCGAAGCTTCAAATGTGTTGTTTTTTAACAATTTTCATGTAGACTTGATTGTGCATTTTGAATCATTGTCTTGCTGCATGACCCAGCTGCACTTCAGCTCATAGACGGATGGCCTGACATTCTCCTGTAGAATATCTGATACAGAGCAGAATTCATGATTCCTTCTATTAAGGCAAGTCGTCCAGGTGCTGAGGCAGCAAAGTATCCCAAAACCATCACACTACCACCACCATGCTTGAGAGTTGGTATGAGGTTCTTACTGTAGAATGCAGTGTTTGGTTTTCGCCAGACATAATGGGACCTATCTCATCCAAAAACTTGACCCAAGTTTGCCAAAAAGCACCCAGAAGCACCTGGATGATCATCAAGACTCTTGGAAGAATGTTCTATGGACAGATGAGTCAAAAGGATAACTTTTTGGACGACATGGGTCCCATTATGCCTGGCGAAAACCAAACACTGCATTCCACAGTAACATGTAGGCTCAACATTTCTCAACAGTCCCAATACAAGTCAGAATGTTGAATAATAATAATGTTTTGGTCATTTACCAACCATTTTTTGTTATTGAATCAAAGCATAACAAAAATTCCATATAGCTAGCTAGCATTTCATACGTCTCTTTCGATCTTGATTTTTCCACAACCACAACTTTTACAGTCTCAGGTTCCCTCGAAGTTAGACTCATCCAGTAGCTCCCTGAGAAATACATGTTTGTGTGCTGTCTCTGTACAGAATCTTATAGCTAGATGCATTTATTTGGGTGATCGTGTGGCGAAATGCTGCCGACCTAGCTAGCTAGCATTATCATCAACACACCATGCACACTTGGTATCATGTCAACAATCTGCACATCTAGCTTTAGCTAGCTAGCTAATGTTAGTTGAAATAAAGCATTTAGGCATCTTGTGGGTTTTATGCAGTGTAGATAATGTAGAGATTCCATTTAGTAACTAAGTACAAAACAGTCTGAATACAGCAGATGTTAGTTAGCTAGCTAGCCATTAGCTAATGTTAGCTTGTATTGAACACACTAAGGGGTTAGCAACTAACGTTATATAGCTAGCTAGCTAAATAGCCAGCAGGCTAACTTGGTTATAAAGGCAACCCAACAATACCAACACTGACCTGAACAGGATAAAGGTGAAATAAATAAATAAAATAAATAACTTTGGATCGGTCAGGACTGGAATAGTCTTTTCTCACTTTTTTAATCTTTTGGGGTTGAGTTGAATCAGATCCAAGAACCGAGGATGATGCTTGTTCCGTCAAAACTTTCTGAAAACGTAATCCCTGCTACCAGAACAGTTTAGCTATCTGCAATAAGTTAAATGTAAGCAAACAGCTGAACCAGGGGCGCTATAGTGCTCAAACAGAGAATCCAACAGCCTGTCTATCAGTTTTGAAGGAACACGTCAAATGTCAAGAAATTCTTAAAGCAGCTGGTAAGTTGAAGATGAGTGGTAAAGAAAAGAGAAGGTCTGCTGTGTTTGTTTCTGGCGGCTGCAGCTTGCAAGTGACTCCTCTTCCTCTCTAGCTCCAGAGCCATGCTCCAGCAAGGTCGTTCGAGTAGGCGGGATTTAGTGTAAAGACACCTTGCCCCAAGGCCAGCCCAGAGCAGCTCTGGGCCAACCCCCATGTTTTTGTTCAAACTATATTTTTCTTTCTCACAACACAAGTAGTGGGGTGGCTTGTGTTGTGAAAAGCACTAGCGGATTCCCACTTTAAAAAGCCCTATCAGTTGAGGTTATTTCACATTGCAACATTCCGGATATATAGTCCCTCTATAATAGTGGATGATAAATATATTGTTCTGCCTGTACACCTGGACAGTAGTGATAGGAAGTTCGGCTCTTTTTACTGACTCTGATCTTTTTGAATCATTCAGTCAAAAGAACAAATCTTTCGACTAATTTCGTTCATTTGAGTCAGTAATACCCAGAGCATGCAGAACCCCTTTCCGGTGAACGATGAACTGAAAACTCTAAAGAGTCATTACTGGGCAAAAATATTATATATATATATATTTTATTGACATGTTTCCGGATATCTGACATTTTCTTAGAAATAAGGCAGTGGAGGCTGGTGGGAGGAGCTATAGAGGGACGTGCTCCTCCCATTGTAATGGCTGAAATGGAGTCAAATGTGGTTTCTATATGTTTGATCTATTTGATACCGTTCCATTTATTCCAAATCAGCCATTGCAATGAACGCGTCCTCCTATTGTTCCTCCTACCAGCCTCCACTGATATAAGGAGTAGACATGTTACAGATACACATTTACTTAATTTAATATATGGAGTTAGGATATTCTCCATAATGGGACAGTTTCTACATGCATCCATTTCAGACCTCAGAAATACCCTTCTACCGTATGGGTCCAGGGAGATATCTGGGGTGGAAAGGGTATGTGTCAACATGCTGACCTATCTATATACTTAGGCATGAATTAATCCACATATTTTCTGAAATGTATCATATCTGTAGTCAATACCTGATCATGTATCCATATATATATATAAAAAATATATATATATATATATATATAATTTCAACAGATATCTTTACATGATATGTAATATTCATCCTCATATGTCTGATCGAAAATGGGCTAAATCAGACTCACGAAAGGAACAGCCACCAAAATTATTTTACCTGTCAGGTGCCGAAAATCATTGTGCTTCTTCACATGAAGGTGACATATCTGAACATACTGTACATTTGCACCGTATTCAGTAGTAGGCTATACAAGACACGGAAAGGGAAACATCGTCATAGTTAATCCAACTTGCTATTACCAAAGCAGATCTCTGCTATTTCTGTTTTAAAAAATGCATTATAGCAAATCCAGAGCTCCAATCACAAATGTTTTCTGTAAAGATGCAAACATAGGCCAAACTTTGCTAAACATTTATTTTATTTAACAGAAAATAAAAGTTGCACACACTCCATACCCCTGCCTGCCCTGTTTGTTATGAACGATGGATGCGATGGGTGCAGATTAGGTCATTAGCGGCGCCAAAATAAAATAAAAATTACAGTAGAAAATAGTGATTATTGTTGCTAGGCTACCAGTTTGTGCTTTTAGCTTGGAGTTTGTGTGTACCTATATCCAGAGTGAATACAAAAAGTATAGCTAGTGTCTGAAAGAATGATATGGATTTAATATTTGTCAAATTATTGAGCATGACCTCAACTCAAATAAGCATCAGAAATTGTCGTTATTTAGCATATCAAAATGCATATCAAGATCCTGATATAGACCTCAGTCAAGAGCATACAGTATACATTGTATGTGCTGAAAATATATACTATGTAAGCTTCTTTCAGTATTTGTCATCAAATAGAGAAAATAAGATGTCCACATAGGCCTATCTCAGGATATCTAATGAGTCAATATCCGGAGGGAAGCCTAAAAGGATTTGTGCCTGAAAAAAAAATATGGATTTCATATTTGTCAAATTATTGAGCATGTCGTGAAAAATCTGAAATGCATCACAAATTGTCCTTATTTTCACATCAGCACATCAGAAAGCATATCAAGATCCGGATATGGACCTCAGCAAAGAGAAGCATATCTGGAATCGATATAGTTTAATATCTGGAATGTGCTCAGAAAACACATATGTGATGTATACAGTCAGTATTTGTCAACATGATAGAAAATAGGATATCACATATCTAAGGATATTGAATGAGTCCATATCAGGCCATAGGAAATGTCCATGTGTGATATTCGGAGTAAAAGACACGTCTGGATTAAGAATTTATCAGGATATGGTGCGTATTCACAAAACTCTAAATATGCATTGTAGAATTCTGTAGAATATCAAATAATGTGTCATGTAAAGCTGTCCCCTAACATGGACCCTTTTTGCCCAGTGCATAAGTCTCCAAGGCTCTCCTTCACATCTCGTTCACCATAGGGGGCAGGCATGACCCCCTATCGGCGAACGAGGAACGGAAAATTCGAAAGAGTCATGATTCCACAAGACTCTCATTCAGTGGCGATTTTAGCATGTAAATCTTGGTGGGGCAAAAAAAAAAGTGGGATGCATGCCAACAAAGCCACTACACAACAATAAACAAAACATTAATTGCACTATAACGGTGACAAACGGTGCCCACAAACTGTTAGCCCCAACACCTTACCACTGCTACACCTGGCTATCAGCGGAGCCTTGTCTGGCAGCGAAAAAGTTCATTCAGCCTCATTTACTGCATAAAAAAAAACATAGCTGATATGGCTGACTTGCTTAAACAAATGTGGTTTCTACTGACAATTGAGATGTACAAACTATGGCTTAAGGGGACGACAAGCACATAAGAGGCTATCTGTAATTTCGATTAAGATATTAATGAGCAAGCTAGGACAGACATAGTCAATATAACTATTTGTTCAGCACTTTTGAAATGTACAGCAACAGAATTCAGAATATGGGCCATTCTTACAGTGTTCTCCCTGTACACCAAGTCAGAACAGTAGGATAAATAAAGGGGGCATATAAGCAGACAATGAAAGCGCTTACAATATTCGATGATTACATTTATCTAAAACAGGGTATAGGCTACATGTGCACCACCAAGTCAGAACAGTAGGCGAAATTAAGAGGGGAAATTAGATCAGATTATTTGGTTGAGGCACATGGGCTACTAACAGTTTACTACACAACATACACTTAGTATTACATTCTTTTATATATATATATATATATATATATATATATGCCATTTAGCAGACGCTTTTATCCAAAGCGACTTACAGTCATGCGTGCATACATTTTTGTGTATGGGTGGTCCCGGGGATCGAACCCACTACCTTGGCGTTAAAAGTGCCGTGCTCTACCAGCTGAGCTACAGAGGACCACAGTAGCTACAGTAAAAATACAGTTGAAGTCGGAGGTTTACATACACTTAGGTTGGAGTCATTAAAACTAGTTTTTCAACCACTCCACAAATTTCTTGTTAACAAACTATGGTTTTGGTATGTCGGTTAGGACATCTACTTTGTGCATGACACAAGTCATTTTTCCAACAATTGTTTACAGACAGATTATTTCACTTATAATTCATTGTATCACAATTCCAGTGGGTCAGAAGTTTACATACACTAAGTTGACTGTGCCTTTAAAGAGCTTGCTTTAGAAGCTTCTGATAGGCTAATTGACATAATTTGAGTCAATTGGAGTTGTACATGTGGATGTATTTCAAGGCCTACCTTCAAACTCAGTGCCTCTTTGCTTGACATCATGGGAAAATCAAAAGAAATCAGCCAAGACCTCAGAAAATATATTGTAGACCTCCACAAGTCTGGTTCATCCTTGGGAACAATTTCCAAACGCCTGAAGGTACCACTTTCATCTGTACAAACAATAGTACGCAAGTATAAACACCATGGGACCACGCAGCTGTCATACAGCTCAGGAAGGAGACGCGTTCTGTCTCCTAGAGATTAACGTACTTTGGTGCGAAAAGTGCAAATCAATCCCAGAATAACAGCAAAGGACCTTGTGAAGATGCTGGAGGAAACAGATACAAAAATATCTATATCCACAGTAAAACGAGTCCTATATCGACATAACATGAAAGGCCGCTGAGCAAGGAAGAAGCCACTGCTCCAAAACCGCCATAAAAAAGACAGACTACGGTTTGCAACTGCACATGGAGACAAAGATTGTACTTTTTGGAGAAATGTCCTCTGGTCTGATGAAACAAAAATGGAACTGTTTGGCCATAATGACCATCATTATGTTTGGAGGAAAAAGGGGGTTGCTTGCAAGCCGAAGAACACCATCCCAACCGTGAAGCATGGTGGTGGCAGCATCATGCTGGGGAGGTGCTTTGCTGCAGAAGGGACTGGTGCACTTCACAAAATAGATGGCATCATGGGGAAGGAAAATGATGTGGATATATTGAAGCAACATCTCAAGACATCAGTCAGGAAGATAAAG
This sequence comes from Coregonus clupeaformis, assembly GCF_020615455.1. Classification (NCBI taxonomy): domain Eukaryota; kingdom Metazoa; phylum Chordata; class Actinopteri; order Salmoniformes; family Salmonidae; genus Coregonus; species Coregonus clupeaformis. The sequence continues at coordinate 1,992,978 of NC_059209.1, forward strand.
CTTGGTCGCAAATGGGTCTTCCAAATGGACAATGACCCCAAGCATACTTCCAAAGTTGTGGCAAAATGGCCTAAGGACAACAAAGTCAAGATATTGGAGTGGCCATCACAAAGCCCTGACCTCAATCCTATAGAACATTTGTGGGCAGAACAGAAAAAGCGTGTGCGAGCAAGGAGGCCTACAAACCTGACTCAGTTACACCAGCTCTGTCAGGAGGAATGGGCCAAAATTCACCCAACTTATTGTGGGAAGCTTGTGGAAGGCTACCCGAAACGTTTGACCCAAGTTAAACAATTTTTTACGCAATGCTACCAAATACTAATTGAGTGTATGTAAACTTCTGACCCACTTGGAATGTGATGAAATAAATAAATGTTGAAATAAATCATTCTCTCTACTATTATTCTGACATTTCACATTCTTAAAATAAAGTGGTGATCCTAACTGACCTAAGACAGGGATTTTTTACAAGGATTAAATGTCAGGAATTGTGAAAAACTGAGTTTAAATGTATTTGGCTAAGGTGTATGTAAACTTCCGACTTCAACTGTATCTCCCTGGCATATTATATAATTTATGCAGCAGCATACAAGACATTTTTGGACTCACCTTGTTGTGCTGTGCTCACTTGAACAGGAAGGTGGCATGGTGCTCCTTCGTGGTCAAATTTTGTCATCAAACTTTGTCATCAAAGTCTGGCATTCTCTGGATTTATGGTGCTTTCAAGACAACTGGGTACTCTGAAAAAAAACAAGGTTGAATTATGATGACGTCAGTGATCTTCAGGTCGTACAGTGCTATAAAGAAGTATTTACCCCCTTTCTAATTTTCTCTACTTTTGCATATTTGTGATACTGAATGTCATCAGATCTTCAACCAAAACCTAATATTAGATAAAGGGAACATAAGTGAACAAATAACACAACAATTACATATTTATTTCATAAACAAAGTTATGCAACACCCAATTCCCTTGTGTGAAAAAGTAATTGCCCCTTACACTCAATAACTGGTTGTGCCACCTTTAGATGCAATGACTCCAACCAAATGCTTCCTGTAGTTGTTGATCAGTCTCTCAAGTCGCTGTGGAGGAATTTTGGCCCACTCTTCCATGCAGAACTGCTTTAACTCAGTGACGTGTACGTTTTCAAGCATGAACTGCTCGTTTCAAGTCCTGCCACAACATCTCAATTGGGATTAGGTCTGGACTTTGACTAGGCCATTCCAAAACTTCTAATTTGTTGCTTTTTAGCAATTTCATGTAGACTTGATTGTGTGTTTTGGATCATTGTCTTGCTGCATGACCCAGCTGTACTTCAGCTTCAGCTCACAGACTGATGGTCTGGCATTCTCCTGTAGAATTCTCTGATACAGAGCAGAATTCATGGTTCCTTCTATTGAGGCAAGTCGTCCAGGTCCTGAGGCAGCAAAGCATCCCCAAACCATCACACCACCACCACCACCATGCTTGACCTTTGGTATGATGTTCTTACTGTGGAATGCAGTATTTGGTTTCATTCCAAAACACACCATCAAGTCTACGTGAAAACTGCTAAAAAGCAACACATTGGAAGTTTGGAATGGCCTAGTCAAAGTCCAGATCTAATCCCAATTGAGATGTTGTGGCAGAACTTGAAACGAGCAGTTCATGCTTGAAAACCCACACGTCACTGAGTTAAAGAAGTTCTGCATGGAAGAGTTGGCCAAAATTCCTCCACAGCGACGTGAGAGACTGATCAACAACTACAGGAAGCATTTGGTTGGAGTCATTGCAGCTAAAGGTGGCACAACCAGTTATTGAGTGTAAGGGGCCAATTACTTTTTCACACAAGGGAATTGGGTGTTGCATAACTTTGTTTATGAAATAAATATGTAACTGTTGTGTTATTTGTTCACTTATGTTCCCTTTATCTAATATTAGGTTTTGGTTGAAGATCTGATAACATTCAGTATCACAAATATGCAAAAGTAGAGAAAATTAGAAAGGGGGCAAATACTTTTTCATAGCACTGTAGCTCTAGGCTGAGGCCGAGTTCCCGATTAAAATTCAGAGTTGGATGACGGTTCAAAACATATTTTCCCAAGTTTTTTCCCCGAGTTCCCTGTTGTCTTTAACACACTGAAGTCAGATAACGCATTTCCGAGTTAAGTTGCTTTGAGCGCGGCACAAATCATGCTTCATTGACAGCATGGCTAATGTTGAATGTTTACCATTTTAAGCTAAATAGCAGGCTAGTGATTGCTTTGCAATGCTTGCAGTTAGCCACTGATTCCTTCCAAACCACTCATTGTTGAATTTGCGATTTCCAACTTGTTGTGTAATGTTTATGTCCAATGGCTGATGAGCACCGATACGTTTTATCTATAATTTCTGTTCATTATTTATCTTCGTATTACAAGGATTAAAAAGGATTTGTCAGTAGATTGTCGACTTGATTCATGATGATGACTGCTAGCTAAGATTTTGAAAGTATGACGTTGACATGATCAATCCAATCAAAGCTACTGTAGATATAACATGATTTGACGTAATTTTATCTGTGACCAATGACCTTGAGCCTTCTTGGATGGGCACTTCTAATGTAACTGCAAAAATCTCTGAAGTTGGAGACTCTTATCTCCCTCACTAACTTTAAGCGTCAGTTGTCAGAGCAGCTTACCGATCACTGCACCTGTACACAGCCATTCTGAAATTAGCCCACCCAACTACCTCATCCCCATATTGTTATTTATTTCGCTAATTTGCACCCCAGAATCTCTATTTGCACATCATCTTTTGCACTTCTATCATTCCAGTGTTAATACTAATTGTAATTATTTTGCACTATGGCCTATTTATTGCCTTACCTCCATAACTTACTACATTCGCACACACTGTATATATATTTTCTGTTTGTATTTTTGACTTTATGTTTTGTTTACCCCATATGTAACTCTGTGTTGTTGTTTTTATCACACTGCTTTGCTTTATCTTGGCCAGGTCGCAGTTGTAAATGAGAACTTGTTCTCAACTGGCTTACCTGGTTAAATAAAGGTGAAATAAAAATAAATAAAACTCTATGGCAGCACCCAAGGGGCTTGAATTTTCGAGCTCTACCCTTAGACTTGGCGGTGACGTAGTGTCCCCATTGGGGACAGAACACTGAACCAACACCTACACTCCGTATTTTCCACTGGCTGCCCCACCACAGAAAGCACTGAGCTAGGCTGAAACACCTGCATTTTGGAGCTGCCTTACTCAAGAAAGCAAAAAGCGACCATGTTTGTATGCGGCTTTATTAACTCAGATTTATTTATTTTGACATTGTTTGCAAACTGATATGTGACATGTATTAATGCCAAAAAACAGGCAAGCTCTTAAGAACTGCTAGTGCCCCTGGGAGTCAAAATGAATGTCGGGAAAAGCTGGCAGTATACTCCACCTTCACCTGTTGTTGGATCTCTGCCAGCTTCTTCAGCAACACAATCTTTTTGTCACGCCCTGACTCAGGGGACGCTTATATGTTGAGTCAGGGTGTATATATTCTATGTTGTGTAGTTCTATGTTTTCTATCTAGTATGGGTATTTCTATGTTGGCCGGTGTGGTTCCAAATCAGAGGCAGCTGTCGCTCATTGTCTCTGATTGGGGACCATACTTAGGCAGCCTATTGGCTCTATTGAGTTGTGGGATCTTGTTCCGTGTGAGGTATGTTGTTTGTGTACCTTGGACTTCACATGTCGTTTAGTTTGTTGTTTTGTCATTGTTTGTTCGTTTGAAATAAACATGTATGCATATCAAGCTGCGCCTTGGTCTGACCCGTCTTTGAACGAGCGTGACAGAAGATCCCACCAAACACGGACCAAGCAGCGTGTCCAGGAGCAGACAGCCTGGACATGGGAGGAGATCCTGGAAGGAAAGGGATCCTGGACATGGGAGGAGATTCAGGCCGGGATGGATCGCCGTCCTTGGGAGGAGACAGTGGAGGCCCGGTATAGAGAGGAGCAGCGGCAACGCAGAAGGCGCCGGCCGAGGAAGAAGCCCGAGAGACAGCCCCAAGATAATTTTGGGGGGAGGCTAAAAGGGTGGTTGGCGGTGCCTAGTGTTAGAGCATAGCCAACTCCCCATACTCACGCGAGGAAGCGTGTGACTGGGCAGGCTCCGTGTTATGCGGAGCTACGTACTGTGTCGCCAGTGTGCCGGCACAGTCCTGTACGTCCTGTGCTAGCACCATGCACGTGCCGTGCGAAGATGGGCATCCAGCCAGGACGGGGTGTGCCGGCTCAACGCTCCTGGTCTCCAGTACGCCTCCTCGGTCCCGCATATCCTGCGCCGGTTTTATGTACTGTATCGCCAGTGCGCGTGCACAGCCCTGTGCGTCCTGTGCTAATGCCTCACACATACTGTGCGGAAGTAGGCATCCAGCCAGGACGGGTTGTGCCAGCTCTCCGCTTCAGACCTCCAGTCCGCCTCCGCAGTCCGGTACGGCCCGTTCCTGCTCCTCGCACCAAGCCAGTGGTGTGCGTCGCCAGCCCGGCCGGCCTGTTCCTGCTCCTCGCACCAAGCCAGTGGTGCGCGTCGCCAGCCCGGCCCGGCCTGTTCTTGCTCCTCTCACCAAGCCAGTGGTGCGCGTCGCCAGCCCGGCCCGGCCTGTTCCTGCTCCTCGCACTAAACCAGTGGTGCGCGTCGCCAGTCCGGTCCGGCCCGTGCCTGCTCCTCGCACCAGACCAGTGGTGCGTTTGTCCAGTCCGGCACGGCCCGTGCCCGTTCCACCGGTACCTGGTCCGGCACCGGTCAGCTGCTCCACTCCGGAGCCAGAGCAGTCCGCTCCGCCGGTGCCTGATCCAGCTCCGGTCAGCTGTTCCACTCCGGAGCCAGAGCAGTCCACTCCGCCGGTGCCTGATCCAGCTCCGGTCAGCTGCTCCACTCCGGAGCCAGCGCAGTCCGCTCCACTGGTGCCTGATCCAGCTCTGGTCAGCTGCGCCACTCTGGAGCCAGAGCAGTCCGCTCCACCGGTGCCTGATCCAGCTCAGGGCACCAGGGGCGCAACAGGGAGGCGAAGAGTGAGAGGTCGTCACGCCCTGAGCCGGATCCGCCTCCGAGGCGGAATGCCCACCCGGCCCCTATCCTGTTATGTTTATGTTGTGCGGTCGGAGTCCGCACCTTTGGGGGGGGGGTACTGTCACACCCTGACTCAGGGGACGCTTATATGTTGAGTCAGGGTGTGTATATTCTATGTTGTGTAGTTCTATGTTTTCTATCTAGTATGGGTATTTCTATGGGTATGTTGTTTGTGTACCTTGGACTTCACGTGTCGTTTTGTCGTTGTTTATTCGGTTCAAATAAACATGTATGCATATCACGCTGAGCCTTGGTCTGACCCGTCTATGAACGAGCGTGACACATTTTGCTAGTAAATAGACATGTATTTTGGTTTGATTGTCCTCCCTGATGAGGGCAATTTGTTTTAAATTGACTCATGTTTGTTTATAAACATATATGCAGATCCCTGAGCGCATTCCCCTTAGTTATTTTTGGCGGGTAAATTTGATAGTAGATTCTATGACGCATAGAGCCTATACTCTGTTTGCTATCGCTTACATTAATGAATGTTAATTAGTACTTGATATTGCCATATTATGTTTGAAATTATTGAACAGAAATTAGTGATTATGAATTCCTGTTATCTGGTTATTAAAATTAGTGTGAAAGTGTGAAAATGTGAAAATGTATTTGCCATGATTGAAATATGGAATAATTTATGATAATTTGGTTTATGCGTTATGGCATGTTATTGATGATTGTTTTTGCTTCCGATTTCCAGTACAAACACTGAATAAATTGAAACTCACCAAGAGTGAGACTAAAAAAATATAAAATTATCCTTTCATTCCATTTCACCAAACCATCTAACCATGGTTCACCTGTTCACTGAGTCCTCCTCCTCCTCCTCCTCCTCCTGGCCTAACCAGTCACCAGAGTGCCCACACTCATTTCAATGGTCCTTCGACCGGATGGAGGAATGGAAACGGAGCCACGATACCAACTGGAGGACAACACCACCCATTCCCTGGGGGCTAGTCGAGAGGATACAGTGGGGAAAAAAATATTTAGTCAGCCACCAATTGTGCAAATTCTCCCACTTAAAAAGATGAGAGAGGCCTGTAATTTTCATCATAGGTACACGTCAACTATGACAGACAAATTGAGAATTTTTTTTCTCCAGAAAATCACATTGTAGTATTTTTAATGAATTTATTTGCAAATTATGGTGGAAAATAAGTATTTGGTCACCTACAAACACGCAAGATTTCTGGCTCTCACAGACCTGTAACTTCTTCTTTAAGAGGCTCCTCTGTCCTCCACTCGTTACCTGTATTAATGGCACCTGTTTGAACTTGTTATCAGTATTAAAGACACCTGTCCACAACCTCAAACAGTCACACTCCAAACTCCACTATGGCCAAGACCAAAGAGCTGTCAAAGGACACCAGAAACAAAATTGTAGACCTGCACCAGGCTGGGAAGACTGAATCTGCAATAGGTAAGCAGCTTGGTTTGAAGAAATCAACTGTGGGAGCAATTATTAGGAAATGGAAGACATACAAGACCACTGATAATCTCCCTCGATCTGGGGCTCCACACAAGATCTCACCCCGTGGGGTCAAAATGATCACAAGAACGGTTAGCAAAAATCCCAGAACCACACGGGGGGACCTAGTGAATGACCTGCAGAGAGCTGGGACCAAAGTAAAAAAGCCTACCATCAGTAACACACTACGCCGCCAGGGACTCAAATCCTGCAGGCCAGATGTGTCCCCCTGCTTAAGCCAGTACATGTCCAGGCCCGTCTGAAGTTTGCTAGAGTGCATTTGGATGATCCAGAAGAGGATTGGGAGAATGTCATATGGTCAGATGAAACCAAAATATAACTTTTTGGTAAAAACTCAACTCGTCGTGTTTGGAGGACAAAGAATGCTAAGTTGCATCCAAAGAACACCATACCTACTGTGAAGCATGGGGGTGGAAACATCATGCTTTGGGGCTGTTTTTCTGCAAAGGTACCAGGACGACTGATCCGTGTAAAGGAAAGAATGAATGGGGCCATGTATCGTGAGATTTTGAGTGAAAACCTCCTTCCATCAGCAAGGGCATTGAAGATGAAACGTGGCTGGGTCTTTCAGCATGACAATGATCCCAAACACACCGCCCGGGCAATGAAGCAGTGGCTTCGTAAGAAGTATTTCAAGGTCCTGGAGTGGCCTAGCCAGTCTCCAGATCTCAACCCCATAGAAAATCTTTGGAGGGAGTTGAAAGTCCGTGTTGCCCAGTGACAGCCCCAAAACATCACTGCTCTAGAGGAGATCTGCATGGAGGAATGGGCCAAAATACCAGCAACAGTGTGTGAAAACCTTGTGAAGACTTACAGAAAACATTTGACCTGTGTCATTGCCAACAAAGGGTATATAACAAAGTATTGAGAAACTTTTGTTATTGACCAAATACTTATTTTCCACTATAATTTGCAAATAAATTCATTAAAAATCCTACAATGTGATTTTCTGAATTTTTTTTCTCATTTTGTCTGTCATAGTGTACCTATGATGAAAATTACAGGCCTCTCTCATCTTTTTAAGTGGGAGAACTTGCACAATTGGTGGCTGACTAAATACTTTTTTCAAATCAAATAAAATAAAATACAATTTTATTGGTCACATGCGCCGAATACAACAGGTGCAGACATTACAGTGAAATGCTTACTTACAGCCCTTAACCAACAGTGCATTTATTTTAAACAAAAAAAATAAAACAACAACAAAAAAAGTGTTGAGAAAAAAAAGAGCAGAAGTAAAATAAAGTGACAGTAGGGAGGCTATATATACAGGGGGTACCGTTGCAGAGTCAATGTGCAGGGGCACCGGCTAGTTGAGGTAGTTGAGGTAATATGTACATGTGGGTAGAGTTAAAGTGACTATGCATAAATAATTAACAGAGTAGCAGCAGCGTAAAAAGGATGGGTGCAAATAGTTTGCAGTGCAAATAGTCCAGGTAGCCATGATTAGCTGTTCAGGAGTCTTATGGCTTGGGGGTAGAAGCTGTTGAGAAGTCTTTTGGAACTAGACTTGGCACTCCGGTACCGCTTGCCGTGCGGTAGCAGAGAGAACAGTCTATGACTAGGGTGGCTGGAGTCTTTGACAATTTTGAGGGCCTTCCTCTGACACCGCCTGGTATAGAGGTCCTGGATGGCAGGAAACTTTGCCCCAGTGATGTACTGGGCCGTACGCACTACCCTCTGTAGTGCCTTGCGGTCGGAGGCCAAGCAGTTGCCATACCAGGCGGTGATGCAACCAGTCAGGATGCTCTCGATGGTGCAGCTGTAGAATTTTTTGAGGATCTGAGGGCCCATGCCAAATCTTTTCAGTCTCCTGAGGGGGAATAGGCTTTGTCGTGCCCTCTTCACGACTGTCTTGGTGTGTTTGGACCATGATAGTTCGTTGGTGATGTGGACACCAAGGAACTTGAAGCTCTCAACCTGTTCCACTACAGCCCCGTCGATGAGAATGGGGGCGTGCTCAGTCCTCTGTTTTTTCCTGTAGTCCACAATCATCTCCTTTGTCTTGGTCACGTTGAGGGAGAGGTTGTTGTCCTGGCACCACACGGCCAGATCTCTGACCTCCTCCCTATAGGCTTTCTCATCGTTGTCGGTGATCAGGCCTACCACTGTTGTGTCGTCGGCAAACTTAATGATGGTGTTGGAGTCGTGCCTGGCCATGCAGTCATGGGTGAACAGAGAGTACAGGAGGGGGACTGAGCACGCACCCCCTGAGGGGCCCCCGTGTTGAGGATCAGTGTGGCAGATGTGTTGTTACCTACCCTTACCACCTGGGGGCGGCCCGTCAGGAAGTCCAGGATCCAGTTGCAGAGGGAGGTGTTTAGTCCCAGGATCCTTAGCTTAGTGATGAGCTTAGAGGGCACTATGGTGTTGAATGCTGAGCTGTAGTCAATGAATAGCATTCTCACGTAGGTGTTCCTCTTGTCCAGGTGGGAAAGGGCAGTGTGGAGTGCAATAGAGATTGCATCATCTGTGGATCTGTTGGGGCGGTATGCAAATTGGAGTGGGTCTAGGGTTTCTGGGATAATGCTGTTGATGTGAGCCATGACCAGCCTTTCAAAGCACTTCATGGCTACAGACGTCAGTGCTACGGGTCGGTAGTCATTTAGGCAGGTTATCTTAGAGTCCTTGGGCACGGGGACTATGGTGGTCTGCTTGAAACATGTTGGTATTACAGATTCAGTCAGGGACATGTTGAAAATGTCAGTGAAGACACTTGCCAGTTGGTCAGCACATGCTCGGAGTACACGTCCTGGTAATCCGTCTGGCCCTGCGGCCTTGTGAATGTTGACCTGCTTAAAAGTCTTAATCACATCGGCTACGGAGAACGTGATCACATGGTCATCCTGAACAGCTGGTGCTCTCATGCATGCTTCAATGTTGCTTGCCTCGAAGCGAGCATAGAAGTGGTTTAGCTCGTCTGATAGGCTTGTGTCACTGGGCAGCTCGCGGCTGTGCTTCCCTTTGTAGTCTGTAATAGTTTTCAAGCCCTGCCACATCCGACAAGCGTCAGAGCCAGTGTAGTACGATTCAATCTTAGTCCTGTATTGACTCTTTGCCTGTTTGATGGTTCGTCGGAGGTCATAGCGGGATTTCTTATAAGCGTCCGGGTTAGAGTCCAGTTCCTTGAAAGCGGCAGCTCTACCCTTTAGCTCAGTGCGGATGTTTCCTGTAATCCATGGCTTCTGGTTGGGGTATGTACGTACGGTCACTGTGGGGACGACATCATCGATGCACTTATTGATGAAGCCAGTGACTGATGTGGTGTACTCCTCAATGCTGTCTGAAGAATCCCTGAACATGTTCCAGTCTGTGCTAGCAAAACAGTCCTGTAGCTTAGCATCTGCGTCATCTGACCACTTTTCTATTAACCGAGTCACTGGTGCTTCCTGCTTTAGTTTTTGCTTATAAGCAGGAATCAGGAGGATAGAGTTATGGTCAGATTTGCCAAATGGAGGGCGAGGGAGAGCTTTGTATGCGTCTCTGTGTGTGGAGTAAAGGTGGTCTAGAGTTTTTTTTTCCTCTGGTTGCACATTTAACATGCTGGTAGAAATTAGGTAGAACGGATTTAAGTTTCCCTGCATTAAAGTCCCCGGCCACTAGGAGTGCTGCATCTGGATGAGCGTTTTCCTGTTGATTAATGGCCTTGTACAACTCATTCAGTGCAATCTTAATGCCAGCATTGGTTTGTGGTTGTAAATAGACAGCTATGAAAAATATAGATGAAAACTCTCTTGGTAAATAGTGTGGTCTACAGCTTATCATAAGATACTCTACCTCAGGCGAGCAAAACCTTGAGACTTCCTTAGTATTTGATTTTGTGCACCAGCTGTTGTTTACAAATATACACAGACTGCCACCCCTTGTCTTACCGGAGTCAGCCATTCTGTCCTGCCGATGTAGCGTATAGCCTGCTAGCTGAATGTTATCATTGTCGTCGTTCAGCCACGACTCGGTGAAACATAAGATATTACAGTTTTTAATGTCCCGTTGGTAGGATAACCGTAATCTTAAGTCATCCACTTTATTTTCAAATGATTGAACGTTGGCTAATAGGATTGATGGAAGAGGCAGTTTACTCGCTCGCCGTCGGATCCTTACAAGGCACCCCGATCTACGTCCACGATATCTCCGTCTCTTCCTCACGCGAATGACGGGGATTTGGGCCTTGTCGGGTGTCTGTATGATATCCTTCGCGGCCGCCTCGTTGAAGAAAAAATCTTCGTCCAATACGAGGTGAGTAATCGCTGTCCTGATATCCAGAAGCTCTTTTTGGTTATAAGAGACGATGGAAGAAACATTATGTACAAAATAAATTACAAATAACGCGGAAAAACACACATAATAGTACAATTGGTTAGAGGGCTGTAAAACGGCAGCCATCTTCTCCGGCGCTGTTATCCCCCACTGTATGTGCAGTCAAGCAAGACGACCCTCAAGGCAGACTGCCCATTCTCTGGGGGTTAAACCCAATGATGTGTCCATGTCCATTCCAGGAGGACAATCAAGGTTCCAACGTGAGAAACGCCTCCCCTTTACTATATGATTTTGTAGCAACATTGCCAAGAGTTGGCAGAAGCCTAGCCATCCCAGGCTATGGATATAGAGCAGTATATTCCTTGACTACTTCATCTCTAACCCTCCTATCACCTGTAATCCTCCTCTTGGAGCATTGAGGAGGACACACAATGACAAGTGGATGGGGCAGCTGCCCATACCTCAGGACAAGTTATGTGGGAGCCCGCACAGGGCTATGGGATGGAGAGTTAACTTGCCCTTGCCTAGTCCCATAATCAAAGGACATATTATTGTTCTGATACGCACAGGCAAATGGATTGGGTATTGTCAACGGGGTTGTTGTCTCTACTTGCGTGCGGCGGGCTTATTAACACTGGGTTAAACTGATTAAAGCCAACGGTAGAGCCAACACAATAACTGGCTTATGGAAGTACTTCTCTAAGCAATAAGTATATTCTATTTTCATTTTTCCTATTTTGTTGCATTACAACCTGTAATTTAAATTGATTTTTGTTTGGATTTCATGTAATGGACATATACAAAATAGTCCAAATTGGTGAAGTGGAATGAAAAAAAATACTTCTAAAGAATAAATAACGGAAAAGTGGTGTGTGCATATGTATTCACCCCCTTTAATTTGAAGTCCCTAAATAAGATCTGGTGCAACCAATTACCTTCTGAAGTCACATAATTAGTTAAATAAAGTCCACCTGTGTGCAATCTAAGTGTCACATGATCTGTCACATGATCTCAGTATACAGTGGGGAAAAAAAGTATTTAGTCAGCCACTATTTTTGCAAGTTCTCCCACTTAAAAAGATGAGAGAGGCCTGTAATTTTCATCATAGGTACACGTCAACTATGAAAGACAAATTGAGAAAAAAAAATCCAGAAAATCACATTGTAGGATTTTTTATGAATTTATTTGCAAATTATGGTGGAAAATAAGTATTTGGTCACCTACAAACAAGCAAGATTTCTGGCTCTCACAGACCTGTAACTTCTTCTTTAAGAGGCTCCTCTGTCCTCCACTCGTTACCTGTATTAATGGCATCTGTTTGAACTTGTTTTCAGTATAAAAGACACCTGTCCACAACCTCAAACAGTCACACTCCAAACTCCACTATGGCCAAGACCAAAGAGCTGACAAAGGACACCAGAAACAAAATTGTAGACCTGCACCAGGCTGGGAAGACTGAATCTGCAATAGGTAAGCAGCTTGGTTTGAAGAAATCAACTGTGGGAGCAATTATTAGGAAATGGAAGAAATACAAGACCACTGATAATCTCCCTCGATCTGGGGCTCCACGCAAGATCTCACCCCGTAGGGTCAAAATGATCACAAGAACGGTGAGCAAAAATCCCAGAACCACACGGGGGGACCTAGTGAATGACCTGCAGAGAGCTGGGACCAAAGTAACAAAGCCTACCATCAGTAACACACTACGCCGCCAGGGACTCAAATCCTGCAGTGCAAGACGTGTCCGCCTGCTTAAGCCAGTACATGTCCAGGCCTGTCTGAAGTTTGCTAGAGTGCATTTGGATGATCCAGAAGAGGATTGGGAGAATGTCATATGGTCAGATGAAACCAAAATAGAACTTTTTGGTAAAAACTCAACTCGTCGTGTTTGGAGGACAAAGAATGCTGAGTTGCATCCAAAGAACACCATACCTACTGTGAAGTATGGGGGTGGAAACATCATGCTTTGGGGCTGTTTTTCTACAAAGGGACCAGGACGACTGATCCGTGTAAAGGAACGAATGAATGGGGCCATGTATCGTGAGATTTTGAGTGAAAACCTCCTTCCATCAGCAAGGGCATTGAAGATGAAACGTGGCTGGGTCTTTCAGCATGACAATGATCCCAAACACACCGCCCGGGCAATGAATGAGTGGCTTCGTAAGAAGCATTTCAAGGTCCTGGAGTGGCCTAGCCAGTCTCCTGATCTCAACCCCATAGAAAATCTTTGGAGGGAGTTGAAAGTCTGTGTTGCCCAGCGACAGCCCCAAAACATCACTGCTCTAGAGGAGATCTGCATGGAGGAATGGGCCAAAATACCAGCAACAGTGTGTGAAAACCTTGTGAAGACTTACAGAAAACGTTTGACCTGTGTCATTGCCAACAAAGGGTATAAAACAAAGTATTGAGAAACTTTTGTTATTGACCAAATACTTATTTTCCACCATAATTTGCAAATAAATTCATTAAAAATCCTACAATGTGATTTTCTGGATTTTTTTTCTCATTTTGTCTGTCATAGTTGACGTGTACCTATGATGAAAATTACAGGCCTCTCTCATCTTTTTAAGTGGGAGAACTTGCACAATTGGTGGCTGACTAAATACTTTTTTTCCCCACTGTATATGCACCTGTTCTGAAAGAGTCTGCAACACCACTAAGCAAGGGGCATCACCAAGCAAGTGGCACCATGAAGACCAAGGAGCTCTCCAAACAGGTCAGGGACAAAGTTGTGGAGAAGTAGAGATCAGTGTTGGGATATAAAATAATATCAGAAACTTTGAACATCCCACGGAGCACCATTAAATCCATTATAAAAAAATTGAAAGAATATGGCACCAAAACAAACCTGCTAAGAGAGGGCCGCCCACCAACACTCACGGACCAGACAAGGAGGGCATTAATCAGAGAGGCAACAAAGAGACCAAAGATAACCCTGAAGGAGCTGCAAAGCTCCACAGCGGAAATTGGAATATCTGTCCATAGGACCACTTTAAGCCATATAATCCACAGAGCTGGGCTTTACAGAAGAGTGGCCAGAAAAAAGCCATTGCTTAAAGAAAAAAATAAGCAAACACATTTGGTGTTCGCCAAAAGGCATGTGGGAGACTCCCCAAACATTTGGAATATGGTACTCTGGTCAGATGAGACTAAAATTGAGCTTTTTGGCTATCAAGGAAAACGTTATGTCTGGCGCAAACCCAACACCTCTCATCACCCCAAGAACACCATCGGCAGGGACTGGGAAACTGGTCAGAATTGAAGGAATGATGGATGGCGCTAAATATAGGGACATTCTTGAGGGAAACCTGTTTCAATCTTCCAGAGATTTGAGACTGGGACGGAGGTTCACCTTCCAGCAGGACAATGACCCTAAGCATACTGCAAAAGCAACACTCGAGTGGTTTAAGGGGAAACATTGTGGTCCTCTGTAGCTCAATTGGTAGAGGATGGCGCTTGTAACGCCAGGGTAGTGGGTTCGATCCCCGGGACCACCCATACGTAAAAATGTATGCACTCATGACTGTAAGTCACTTCGGATAAAAGCGTCTGCTAAATGGCATATTATTATATTATTCTTTGAATGGCCAAGACAAAGCCCAGACCTCAATCCAATTGAGAATCTGAGGTATGACTTAAAGAAGATATACTGTATATATATAACAAGATATGATAAGGACTACATGAAATATGTCTCTCTGCCGATAGGCAGCGTGCATGTAATTGACATTAAGAACTGACCTTGCGATATATTATATAGGACCTTTTCTCTTTTTTAATTTTTTTCGGATCCAAAGAACTGCACAGACTGGGCTGACATGCTTATAGTCTTTGCTAGGATTATCTTAATATGAGCATGAATCTATAATATTGTGCTATTGTTTTCTTTTATTATTATTATTATTATTATTATTATTATTATTATTATTATTATTATTATTATTATTATTATTTTATTATTATTATAAAGCAATTCTGACCGTTTTGCATGTTATATGACTAATTCACTTTTACGATGCACACTCATAAACATGCAATAGACTATTGGGCTTTGAATGTGTGAGTGAAGGGTGGCAGTATCTTCATGGGATTGCCCATATTTCCCTCTGGCCTACACCAGTTTGCGGCCAAAGGTTTGCAAGTATAACTGAAACTTGGGTATCATTATAGTAAGTGGGGAAATAAGTATGGCCGGTTTCTATTGTAATGGCTTAGCAGATCATAAAAAAAGATACATTTTTACCTGGCTAAAAGAGAAATAATATAATATCTATTGTTTACAAGAAACTCACTGTACAACTATAGAAGAGGTTGTGTGGAAAAAGGACTGGGAGGGAGAATTATATTTCTGTCATGGGCAAAGAAACTGTCATGGGCAAAGATTTATATTAATTAACAAAATGTTGATCTGAATGTGCAAACTGTCCAAAGAGATCCTCAAGGAAGATGGATAGTTTTAAATATGCTATTGGACCAAAAGCAGATTCGGCTAATTCATCTATTTGGTCCAAATAATGATGATCCACACTTCTTCGAAAATATATATAATAGTCTAATGAGCTCACAAGTAACACATTAATCTATTATTACGGTGGAAGATGATAATACAGTTTTAAGTACCTCAATGGACCGTAAAGGCAATTGCACTACAAGCTATCACCCTCATGCACTTAAGGAGATCACATATATCATGGACACATTAGAACTAGTGGCTATGTGGAGGCAAAAAAAACCTTACCTAATGAGATATACGTGGAGGAGGCTTAATCAAGCTAGCCATCTTGACTACTTCCTTGTGTCATTCTTGCTGGCACAAAAAAAAGTACTGAATTAGGTTGGGGTCCAGAACGTCCCCAGCCGGAACCCAGCTCCTCTCCTCGGGACAATACCCCTCCCGGTCCACCAGGTAACGGAGCCATCCCCCACATAATCTGGAGTCCAGCAGGTCCCTCACCACATACGCCGGACTCCCGTCAATGTCCAGAGGCGGAGGGGGCGTATCCCGGGGGACGGCATCCGCCAGAGGACAAGGAACCACCAGCCTGAGGAGAGACACATGAAAAGTGGGTGAGACACGGTAGTGAGGGGGAAGGAACAGCCGGTACGATACCTCATTTCCGGTGGTCAGTGAGAATCTGGAATGGATGGACTGCACCCTCCAGCCAGTGTCTCCATTCCTCCAGAGCGAGGATCACCGCCAACAGCTCCCTGTCTCCAACTCCATAGTTCCTCTCTGCGGGGGTAAGCTTTTTCGAGAAAAAGGCACAGGGATACATTTTCTCTGGCTTACCTTGCCGCTAGGAGAGAACCCCACCCACTCCCTCCTCAGATGCGTCCACCTCCAGGATGAAAGGACGAGCTGGATCTGCGTGTTTTAGGAGGGGCGCTGTGGTGAACCTCTCCTTCAGCCTCTTGAAGTCAGCGTCAGCCTCAGGGTTCCAGGCCAGCTTCTGAGGCCCCCCCTTAAGGAGAGAGGTGAGCGGGGTGGCTATGGAGCTGAAGGACCTGATGAAACGGCGGTAGACATTTGCGAAGCCCAGGAAGCTCTGTAGGCCCTTGATGGTGGTGGAGACTGGCCTGACAGCGTCCGTCTTCGCTCTTTCCATGAACACCCACTGAGGACTGATCCTGTATCCCAGGAAGGAGGAATTCGCCTTTTCTCCCCCTTCACCAACAGGCTGTGTTCCCGGAGGCGGAGTAGGACCACTCTGACGTCCCTGACGTGTTCCTCGAACGTAGCCGAGTAGATCAGGATATCGTCGATGTACACCACCACCTGTCTACTCTGCATGTCTCGGAACACGTCATTGATGAAGGACTGGAACAAGGAAGGTGCGTTGGCGAGGCCGTAGGGCATGACGTAGTATTCATAGTGGCCTGAGGTAGTGCTGAATGCCTACTTCCACTCGTCTCCTTCCCCGATTCGGATAAGGTTGTAGGCACTCCTCAGGTCCAACTTGGTAAAGTACTGGGCCCCTCGCAGCTACTCGATGGCTGATTGAACCAGAGGGAGGGTATACCGGTACTTGGTGGTGACTGCGTTCAGCCACCGGTAGTCAATGCACGGCTTCAGTCCTCCGTCTTTTTTGGCCACGAAGAAGAAGCTGGCAGAGGTAGGAGAGGTACAGCATCTGATGAACCCCTGTTTCAGGGTCTCCGCCACATACTTCTCCATGGCCTCAGTCTTCGCTATGGAGAGGGAGTAAATGTGACTCTTCGGGGGGTGTTCTCCCTCCAGCAGGTCAATGGCGCTGTCCCAGGGCCTGTGAGGAGGGAGACACTTAGCCTTGGAGGGAGGGAAGACATCGGAGAGATCTGCGTACTCACGTGGAATGTTGGGCTAGAGGCCGCACTCAGGATTCTCCACTGACGTGGAACAACAAACCACCGGCAGGCAGGTCCTCCGGCTTGAGGGGGACCAGGCTGTGATCCTCTTGGTGATCCAATTCATGGTGGGGTTGTGTAGTCTGAGCCAGGGCAATCCCAAGACGATCCGGTGAAGGGGTGATGTGACGATGTGGAAGGACTGCTCAGTAGTGTGGGAATGGTGATGGTGATGGGCAGAGTGACGTACGTAATGGTGCCTGATCCAAGTGGTTTATTGTCCAGCGAGGTGACGTGTGATGTGACAAATTCGTCCTTATATTAATCAAAAAATCAAAGTATTTCAGAGTTTTTGTAGAATTAAGATAGACTTCATTACATGAGCAATAGAGCCGAGGTGGTTTGCAAAACATCTGCCTCCTACCTCTCAGCTCTCCGTTTATATAGTCATATTCACATATATCTCAGCTTAAAGCCCCTCTCGACCGCTCCGCCCACTTCCTTAGTCTATGATAGCAGCTAAATTTGACTTCTATTCAGTTTACAAACAATAGTGGTACAATCAATCAAGCCCTTGTCATGCAAAAAATTGTCATGTTCAGTTTAAACTCTGTTCAACCTCGGCTCACCCTGGCTTGACCTGGAGATTGATTGTTGGACATGGCAGGTGCACACTCAATCTCTCAAACATACCCAAACCCAACTCCTCTCTTCCCTCCCGTCATGCTGTAATTACTCATGTTTAGTCTGAACTCTGTTCAACTCTGGTCCGCTCTCATGACTTTGTCTGAGGAGAGAGGCAAAAGGCAACTGTCTGGTTTCAGTCACTGATAAGGTAGGACAGCCGTAGATTAGGTAAGAGTGAGGAATTCGACCCGAGGTCAGATCCCCATTTCACACACACACAAACCCAGTGAAAAGAACCAATTAAGTTATTGCCCAGCAACAGAGAGTACCCATGTTCAATCCTGACTCCATGTTCGTCATGTTTGTGATTAGCTTTGTTTATCTCATAGCTTACTGAAAAATCCTCATCATATCTCCCCTCTGGGACTTCATTGGTCCCACATCCTTACAAAAGTATATAATGATTAATATAGTGACTAACATAAGAATAACTACGTTTATGATATCAAGCATACTCCTTACATTTAAGGTTATATTTTTCAAACAGTAAGATTCAAAAGTTTCTACAAAAAATAAACCATATAAGTGCTTCTACTCAAAATAATATCAATATACCCTAACACATTAAAATACATAAAAATAATGAAGGTTTGTTTTAACCATGATATATATTTAAGACAGTTATTTTGTAATTATTTAAGCAATACATTAAATAATACATGTTCCCCCTTTTTGACACCTCCCTTATAATTACTTTTCTGATTCTAAGCAGGACCTTCTTAGGAGATTAAGAAACATGTTCGTGGACACCTATAACCGGAAAACTTTACCTCAATTAATGCTTCATCTATGTATGCTCATTGCACCATTGCTGATATCCACCTAGAGTCATTATCATCACTAAAGTAATATGGAATAGGATACAAGTCTGAGATATTAATATCTTTATTTCCAGATTTGTCCAGGTTTTGCTGGTCTTTGTAGTCATGACAAGCCCATCCTCCTCCTGCCACTACCCCATATACACATTCTGGGTTTCCATAAGGACAGTCAAGTGGTCCTCCTTTGACGTTGCAAGGCTTCCTGTTAGAATTCATATAATTTCCTGGTTTCTCTGGAACTGGGATCACCTCTGTCAATTTCCTGTCCCATTCGGTTTGGGCCCTTATAGCCGTTCTCCTCACAGTCATTTGTTTTACCGTTGTTTTAATCAACCGGGATTTCAGCAATGGCAACACACAGCAAAATAATATTCCCATTACTACCAGTGCTATACCTATCATCATTGCCATTTTAGTGAAGATTGCTCCCCATTTTCCAAAAGTTAAGTCCAACCAATCCCAGGCACGTGCATCCTGCCCAGCATTGTTCTTGACTTCCTGTCTCAATCCTTTAAACTTGATCATTGCCTCAGAGAATGTTCCTCCTGGGGCAGTATTATTAGGAATAAACGTGCAGCACTCACTTCCAAACATAACACAGACTCCTCCTTTTACTGCTAGGAGCCAATCTAGAGCCTGTCTATTTTGCCAAGTCATTTTGCTTGTTGCCTGTACTTGTTCTGTCAGCGCTGATAATGCTGAGTCAGTATAATTTATGAACCTTTGTTGATTGTAATATATGTAATTGATCCATTCCACATTTTTATTAGGAGTTATCCAAAGAAGTATTGATTCAAATCCTGATTTAATATCACTCCTAGCTTTAAATTCATTGGGAATTCCTCTAGGCTGGCCTATAACATCTATCTGTATGTTCGGATCGGCTTCATATGCCCTTTTTGATCTTTGTATTTTAGTATCTCGTGTATCAACGTTTAAAGCCTTCCAGTCAACTATTACAACTTTTTGTATTAACTGTACCCTGGCACAGATCCCTTTCCATCCTTTTGGTAATAATGTCCTTAGCTGCCCCTGACAAACCCAGAATAAATCTGCAATTGCCATTGACTCATATGGATCGATAAGTGGCAATGCCAATGTCTGATTTTCGCATACTTCCGGGGTAACTATTACTCCTGTACTTGACCCTGCTGCCTGATATATTTTTCTTTGAGGGGTGTCTGCATTCCAAAGGCTATCTGTATCTAGGTGCCATGTAGTTTCACATTCTCCTTTGAATTCTCCCAAATAATATAACCCGATTGTTTTATTGTAACGCTCATATTTTTGCTCATAGTCTATTTGATATTTCTCTGGTGTTAACCTTTTCCTTGTTTCTATTCTAACGTCTAATTGTTTACACTTCTCTCCCCTTCCTGGTTGATTATAAAAGTGTTTATATTTAGGATTTCCTAAATATGACAAACCTTATGCTGGGCAATACGGCCTTTCCGAGTTCCTGAGATGACAGAAGTTGTGGTTGAACACAGCACAGTCCTGGTAATTGTGGGGATTTGGAACTACTGTTAATTATTTTAAAGGAGATGAAGTGCATATTAGACAATTTTATGTCTTTAATGTAGTATATTGTGCCCATCCATACCAGTCATTGTTTAGCGCCTCCTTCCATTCCCTTTCTTCTGCATCTTGTGGGGCTCTAATATGTAAGGGTTTTAGTGCACTTTTCCCAAGGAATAACTACTTCAACAACCCTGCCCCCTGGAAATGTAGCACTTATAAGTACTACATCAAATTGTTTACCTAAGTCTTGGGCTGTTATCCTTATGTCTATTATCCACCTGTCTTTTTATTTTATTATCTTAAGGTCACAGTTACCCATGTGATTTCCCCATAATCCTTGTGATCCATTTGACCCTCGTACTTTAATAGCGATACCGTTCTGTATTTTAGTTATGGTTCCTGCTTGTGCAGGAATATACATTTCAATCTTGTCTGTTTTTCTTCTCTGTCTTGTTCTTTTGCTCTTTACTATTGTCAGTATGCCATTCCCCTTACTCTTAGGGGGACTAGTCAAGGGCAGAGAAATCAATGATGGGGATATCTGGTGCGTCTTGGATGTCTGGAATATCTTGGAGGTCTGGGATCTCTTGGAGGTCTTGTAGGATCTTGGAGGTCTGGGATGTTCTTGAAGGTCTTGTAGGTTCTTGAAGGTCTATCTCTCCCCCGAGGGAATCAGCCAGAGCACGTAGCTCATCTGTAGCATTCCCATTGCCATCCTCCCCCATCTCCTGATTCTGGCCAGCTCTAGCATCCTCAGCTCCCTCATCTCTAGGTCGTAGGCTTCCTCGTGGTACTCTGGTGCAGTGGTTTAGATGATACCAGGTCGAGCTCCCCTCTATCCGTACAGTTGTCGGCGCAGCCTGGGTGATGATGTATGGTCTCTTTGGCTCAGGACCTTCTTTCGTCACTAGGGTCTCCGGATCATGCAGAGTCTCTCTCAATCCATCGACATCGGTCTGCGGAGAGTGTCCTTCTGGCAGCGTACCAATAGGGAAGCTCGGCGTCACTACTGCAAAGACACACAGACACAGACAGACACAAAACAAAAACAATGCTACCCAATGTTGGGGCCCTCTTCCTCTTCTGGGGTTTGAACTCTCCTACAGTGGGACATATGGATCCAGGTATCTGTCTCTGCCACTTTTACCGTCATCGAGGTCTTTCCAGCTCTTTCTTCTGTAGTATTTTACCGCCACATAGTCTCCAGCGCGCAGACAATGCTCAGATTCTCCTGCTCAGTTGGGCAGAGATGCCTTCACCCATGGGAAGAAAGTCTTAAGAACATTGTTAGGTGATACACAGTATACTACTGTACCATGTCTTCTTATAAGTCAGGAGAAGCCTTGAGATTAGGAAGTACACATTCTTGCAGCTCATTGCAGTTCACTAGTTTCATAGACAGACTCTCTTGCACAAATACATTTGCACATAAAACATTCCATCTAACCCATAACAGATGAATTACTACTGCTCATATTCTTAATACAATTTGCATATTTACCAAAAGGCCCCAGGGGACCAGTAATTCCCCCCTTTGGACACATGACTCACATCATGATTCATGCGTTCAAAAAATAAAACAACAACATTGCCTGTTAAACCAAAATAATAAATGAAATTAGAATGACAACCTTTGATAATATCCTAACTTAATTGTGTCCCATAAGGTAGTTCAAGAATAGTAAAATTGACTAATTTCCCCCATTCAAGGCTAGCGCTCTTTCTTTGTCCTTGTCATGGTCCGAATCACAAATATGGCTATGAACTATAACCTCCTTCATAATTATCAGTGTTTACATATTACATTTAAATCTCACTCAATGTTTTAGTCTCTAGTGAGGGTGATCAGTCCTCACCAGAAAGTCAGAACAGAGGTCAGAGGTCATTTAAATCCTTCAATAAGTGTTTCATTCTCTAGTATACTAATCATTAACAATGGTCAAAACATTTCATTAATTTTTTACCCCAAGTGTATAGTAAGTCTTTCATTCATGTTTACCCAAAACTCACTCAGAAAACGAATACTTCAGAAAATTCCATGTGATGTGCCCATTTAAGATATATCATTTCTGACCCGTGAAAAAACCCTAAAATAAAAAATAAAAACCTTATATAACTAACATTTAATAATAAGTGGGCTGTTTGTGGTTATTTCAAAAGCATGTAGTAAAAACCAAATAAAAATGGCCAGGCCTTATTTAATTGGGTAGCTACCTCTTATGACCTAATCCAGATATCTTCATATTCATCAAACTGCCGAATGTAACTAATATATCTTCCCAAGACAATAGTCTCGGGAAACATTTCAAAGAAAGAGAACATCAATATCCCCATTCTCCTGGAAGAAAAATTGCACATTTAGTTAGTTTCCATTTTGATTCCTCTTAACCAGTCCAAACAATTCAAATTAGAAATCTATCTCTTGCCACGCTGGTTGTACTTTCCTACATGCCTTGTGGTCCCTCTCTACCAAAATAGTTTACTAATGTGATGATGGTCTGGCCTATCAGTATTCTCGTCATTCGACGCCCATAACAATTCACTACAACAAAAAAACCTAAAATTCACACTCTTCAACAATTGTTTAAATGCAGCGTGATACAAAGTTTGACTATTCGTATCCATCTTTCGTGCTGTCACCCATATATACTGCCAATTTACATGTCACCTTTCAGAATCCATTATATTGGACTCTCACAAGGATTCTCTAACCCCACTAAATGTAATACTTTTCCCTGTCACAAGTACAGTCAATTTCTCAGTGTAAGGAATCAGTGATATTTGATCCCAAGCATCTGTTAAAATGTTGTTTGAGACGTGGTCTCCTACATCTCCCTTAACATTCATACTGTAGGGGACTTCCATCAATCCTAGAAGAAAGACTCCCACTCAAGACACATCAGATAATACCACGTTTTATTAAGTTGAATATACACCTATAAAATAACAAACCCATAACCACTTTCCGGTAATCTAATCATTGCAACCTGTTGCATTGATTTAGTAAAGATATGAATGTGTTGTTTAATCAATCCAGAACCTACAAAAGGTTGGTGCTGCCCTACCATCTTAATAGTCAAAACTACCTGCCATCCAATGTTCAACATCACAGAAACAGATTATCATTTTAAAATTCATTAACTGTTTGCATAAATCACTGGTGTTACTCAAACTATAGCATTGAGTAATAATAATTAGAAAATGTCAAATAACTTTTCAGATTCACCTATTCAGACCACTGCTTCAAATATCCCACTGGGTACGTTACATCTCTATATAGCCCAGCGAGCACGACTCTCTTTCACCCGCGGACTCAATCATGGCATTAGTAAAGTCTATCCACAAATCACCAATAACTGATAACATATTTGCATTCACACTACTAGAAGCCATTATTTTAATTCCAGTCTACTCAAACAATTCAATTAGACACTTCTCATTTCCCAATTAACCTACTTTCCTTTTAACCCAGAAAGACACTGAACCAAAACATAAAGCTACAACAGCAATCTAGGATTGTGAAAGTTGTCAAGTTAGTTTTTTAACCCTACGATAGAGTTACAGTGGGGGAAAAAAGTATTTAGTCAGCCACCAATTGTGCAAGTTCTCCCACTTAAAAAGATGAGAGAGGCCTGTAATTTTCATCATAGGTGCACGTCAACTATGACAGACAAAATGAGAGAAAAAAATCCAGAAATTCACATTGTAGGATTTTTTATGAATTTATTTGCAAAATATGGTGGAAAATAAGTATTTGGTCAATAACAAAAGTTTCTCAATACTTTGTTATATACCCTTTGTTGGCAATGACACAGGTCAAACGTTTTCTGTAAGTCTTCACAAGGTTTTCACACACTGTTGCTGGTATTTTGGCCCATTCCTCCATGCAGATCTCCTCTAGAGCAGTGATGTTTTGGGGCTGTCGCTGGGCAACACGGACTTTCAACTTCCTCCAAATATTTTCTATGGGGTTGACATCTGGAGACTGGCTAGGCCACTCCAGGACCTTGAAATGCTTCTTACGAAGCCACTCCTTCGTTGCCTGGGCGGTGTGTTTGAGCTCATTGTCATGCTGAAAGACCCAGCCACGTTTAATCTTCAATGCCCTTGCTGATGGAAGGAGGTTTTCACTCAAAATCTCACGATACATGGCCCCATTCATTCTTTCCTTTACACGGATCAGTCGTCCTGGTCCCTTTGCAGAAAAACAGCCCCAAAGCATGATGTTTCCACCCCCATGCTTCACAGTAGGTATGGTGTTCTTTGGATGCAACTCAGCATTCTTTGTCCTCCAAACACGACGAGTTGAGTTTTTACCCAAAAAAGTTCTATTTTGGTTTCATCTGACCATATGACATTCTCCCAATCCTCTTCTGGATCATCCAAATGCACTCTAGCAAACTTCAGACGGGCCTGGACATGTACTGGCTTAAGCAGGGGGGACACGTCTGGCACTGCAGGATTTGAGTCCCTGGCGGCGTAGTGTGTTACTGATGGTAGGCTTTGTTACTTTGGTCCCAGCTCTCTGCAGGTCATTCACTAGGTCCCCCCGTGTGGTTCTGGGATTTTTGCTCACCGTTCTTCTGATCATTTTGACCCCACGGGGTGAGATCTTGCGTGGAGCCCCAGATCGAGGGAGATTATCAGTGGTCTTGTATGTCTTCCATTTCCTAATAATTGCTCCCACAGTTGATTTCTTCAAACCAAGCTGCTTACCTATTGCAGATTCAGTCTTCCCAGCCTGGTGCAGGTCTACAATTTAGTTTCTGGTGTCCTTTGACAGCTCTTTGGTCTTGGCCATAGTGGAGTTTGGAGTGTGACTGTTTGAGGTTGTGGACAGGTGTCTTTTATACTGATAACAAGTTCAAACAGGTGCCATTAATACAGGTAACGAGTGGAGGACAGAGGAGCCTCTTAAAGAAGAAGTTACAGGTCTGTGAGAGCCAGAAATCTTGCTTGTTTGTAGGTGACCAAATACTTATTTTCCACCATAATTTGCAAATATATTCATTAAAAATCCTACAATGTGATTTTCTGGAGAAAACAATTCTCAATTTGTCTGTCATAGTTGACATGTACCTATGATGAAAATTACAGGCCTCTCATCTTTTTAAGTGGGAGAACTTGCACAATTGGTGGCTGACTAAATACTTTTTCCCCCACTGTAAACGCAGAACACTGTTTGAGAATGGGTTTATTTGTTGTCTACTAGTAAGAATAGAAGAGTTTCCATGTTTTAGTCTGCGCGTGTTAGTGACTGGGGCTCGCTGAACTCGAGTGAGCTATAAGCATGGGCGGTGTGTTCAATAGGGCGATATGGGGGACGCACTGCCAAACGGGAAAAGGAAGGGATTTTTTTTCTAATCAATTATATCATGGCAACAGTAGTTCAGTGTTCACGTCTGATCTGCCAGCCACTAAATGTCCAATCAGGCTAAAGTCGTGCTTCAAATGTCCCCGCCCGTTTTGGGGCGATTTCAGTCAGGTTGAAAATCGCCCAGAAGTCTCTCATAGCCTCTAATGTAAAATATTTTTTTTTCAAATTTCTGAGCTTTCAATACATTCTCTATGGGTGTCTGAGGGCTTGCACTTACGCGCTTTCGTCATACGTAACGTAACGTAACCATGAACGGCAGACAGCAACGCTTGGACAGCGACTGGTGTAACCGACATGCACCATCTTTCAGAAAAGATTAAGAAAAATGAGCTGTCAAAGACCCACATTGATAGCTGTTTGAGATTGTCTGCTTTGGTGAGAGTGAATATTGCCACTCAACTGGATGAGGGATACAGGCTAGCTGTCCGCCGCCACAACGATGAGGTTAGCAACAGCAGAGTCGTGAACACTGTCTACGAGAATCGAGACGACCTCATAGAATGTTTTGAAGCCATCCGGACGGGTTCATTGGGTTCATTTGACCAGCCCACCGTACCAGAAGCTACAGAATAAGGACATCGATGCTGTCTTTATCAAACGTGCCCTCGACAGCTTCGCAAGCAGTGTGCAGGCCATAAGGTAAGATAAAGATTAAACAATATCATTCGATCTTTCTCAAAGCAGAGCTTTATTTGAAAATGTATGCATGAAAGGAGACTGCATTTGTGTTTGAAATTACATTATTGTCATTATATATGGCCAGTGGTGTAATCTATCTTATTTTATATACTATGTGTACTGTACAGTGGTGCTCATAAGTGTATGAACACATTCTAAAGCTGACTAAAAAGAGGAATAAAAAAATAAAAAAATCATCTTTTGGAAATTGATCTTAATGACTTAATTAAAAAAGTTGGAAAATCCAACCTTTAAGGACACCAATTTTCTTTTCTTTTTTATTCCTCTTTTTAGTCAACTTTAGCATGGGATCATAAGCTTATGAGCACCACTGTATACTGTGCTGAACATCCAGGCTATGTGAGACACAAAGGCTAACTTAAACACTAAAGACTTTATGCATCCCTGCCCATTTTAAGTGGAACTGAAGTATTTGTACTATACATGGATACATTGCATATACCTGTGCATCACATAGACAACAATACTGTACAAAGCCAACAAACACATTGGTCTGTTTGCCTTCAGGGACTCCTCTCAACAGCAGCTGCAAGAAGCAACAGGAGCCAAAAGACCCAGAACAGCTTTGAGAGAAGAGGAGAAGCAGAGGCTGTCTGAAGAGGTCTGCAACACCATCCTGGATCACACCAAAGAAAGGTTCTCTTTCTCTGGCCACCTTGTGAGTGCTACCTTACTGCAAGCAGACATGTTTGAAAGGTACTGCCATTCAAAAAAATAAAAAATCTGTTCATGTTCATTTTTACAAATCTATACAATTGGCCAGAATATGGTTGTTCATATTTACAAATCTATACAATTGGCCAGAATATGGTTGTTCATTTTTACAAAGCCATACATATTGTTTATGCAGTGTTGAGGAATGTGAAAGAACACCCTTGATTATTTTTACTGTGATAACTTATTTTGCTTTTGTAAGCCAACACTTTTGAGATCAGTCAATAAATGCTTCTGGTATTGACTTATATGCTGCCCCTGTCTTCATGTTGTTGCTGGACATATCTTTTTAAAAAATGTGTGTAGGTCACCTAAATCATCAGAAAAATTGCACCTCCTGAGAATTTTTTCAGGAGCCGCCACTGGCTATAAGGGACATAATGGGTTAAGTTTGGTGTAGGGGGATCACTGGTTGCTGCGGAGAAGGAGGAGGTCATAGGCGGGTGAGTGTAACCGGTGTGAAATGGTTAGCTAGTTAGCGGTGCGCGCAAGTAGCGTTCCATCGGTGAGGTCATTTGCTCTGAGACCTTGAAGTAGTTGTAACCCTTGCTTTGCAAAGGTTGTGGCTTTTGTGGAGCGATGTGTAACAATACTTCCTCTATCTCTGTCTTTCTGTCCAATGTTACTTTACCAGGTGACCAATTACTTTTAAATTATAGTCAAAACAAACAAAACATCTATTCACAGGGAGGCCACTAATTGCCATGTTATCCTAGGCCGCCATGGGTTGGTAGGACAATCTTTCGGATAATCTATTCATTGCAACCAGTGATCCGGGTCAACAACATCAATGTAACAGATCTGCTTCCATTCCTACCTGGGCTTGATCCAGGGACCCTCTGCACACATTGAAAACAATCACCCTCGAAGCATTGTTACACATCGCTCCACAAAAGCCACATCCTTTGCAAAGCAAGGAAAACAACTACTTCAAGGTCTCAGAGCGAGTGATCTCACCGATGGAACGTTAATAGCGCGCACAGCTAACTAGCTAACCATTTCACACCGGTTACACTCACCCCTCTTTGACCTCCTCTTTATCCGCAGCAACCAGTGATCCCACTACACCAAACTTAACCCATTATGTCCCTTATAGCTCGCTCAAGTTCAGCGAGCCCCAGTCGCTAACACCCGCAGACTAAAACATGGAAACTCTTCTGTTCTTACTAGTAAACAACAAATAAAACCCATTCTCAAACAGCGTTATGTGTTTACCTCTATCGTAGGGTTAAAAAACTAACTTGACAACTTTCACAATCCTAGATTGCTGTTGTAGCTTTATGTTTTGGTTCAGTGTCTCTGTTAGGATGTTGGGTCAATAATATTTCTGACAGCTTTCTCAGCAAAACATTTTTATATCCCTCAGTTAATAGTATCTCTCTCCCTAATATATGTTCATACTCTGCTTCTTTTAAACAATGCATTTTTATCTCGTGTTCCATTTAGTATTATTTTATTCTCTGTTCTCTCATCTCATTCCCCATTAAGATAACACACTCACTTTCCTGTGCTTAGGTATTTTCCCAATGATTTATTCAGCTTCGGGTCACTAGACCCCACTCTATTTGATCAAATATTTCTACGTTCTATTTTCTTAATCTAGGTTTTTCCTAACTAACTTCCTATACCTTGTTTTCATGTCTTTCAGTATATCTATATCATACGTTATTATTCTTATGTTTGCTGTCACTGAGTAATCCACTAATTTCAACGTTACATAATATATTTTCTCCTTCATTCTCACAAAGGTAATCCAACTCTCAAGCTAACTGGCTAAAGGTGGCTAGCTTGCTAGCTACAGTGAGGGAAAAAAGTATTTGATCCCCTGCTGATTTTGTATGTTTGCCCACTGACAAAGAAATGATCAGTCCATCATTTTAATGGTAGGTTTATTTGAACAGTGAGAGACAGAATAACAACAAAAAAATCCAGAAAAACGCATGTAAAAAATGTTATAAATTGATTTGCAATTTAATGAGGGAAATAAGTATTTGACCCCTCTGCAAAACATGACTTAGTACTTGGTGGCAAAACCCTTGTTGGCAATCACAGAGGTCAGATGTTTCTTGTAGTTGGCCACCAGGTTTGCACACATCTCAGGAGGGATTTTGTCCCACTCCTCTTTGCAGATCTTATCCAAGTCATTAAGGTTTCGAGGCTGACGTTTTGCAACTTGAACCTTCAGCTCCCTCCACAGATTTTCTATGGGATTAAGGTCTGGAGACTGGCTATGCCACTCCAGGACCTTAATGTGCTTAATGTGCCACTCCTTTGTTGCCTTGGCCTTGTGTTTGTGGGTCATTGTCATGCTGGACCCATTTTCAATGCCCTGGCTGAGGGAAGGAGGTTCTCACCCAAGATTTGACGGTACCGTCCATCGTCCCTTTGATGCCGTGAAGTTGTCCTGTCCCCTTAGCAGGAAAACATTCCCAAAGCATAATGTTTCCACCTAGATGTTTGACGGTGGGGATGGTGTTCTTGGGGTCATAGGCAGCATTCCTCCTCCTCCAAACATGGCGAGTTGAGTTGATGCCAAAGAGCTCCATTTTGGTCTCATCTGACCACAACACTTTCACCCATTTCTCCTCTGAATCATTCAGATGTTCATTG
Organism: Coregonus clupeaformis; assembly: GCF_020615455.1. Lineage (NCBI taxonomy): Eukaryota > Metazoa > Chordata > Actinopteri > Salmoniformes > Salmonidae > Coregonus > Coregonus clupeaformis. Next base: position 2,022,579 of record NC_059209.1, read on the forward strand.
GCAAACTTCAGACGGGCATGTATATGTAATTTCTTGATCAGGGGGACCTTGGGGGCACTGCAGGATTTCAGTCCTTCACGGCGTAGTGTGTTACCAATTGTTTTCTTGATCATTGACAAGATCCTCCCGTGTAGTTCTGGGCTGATTCCTCACCGTTCTAATGATCATTGCAACTCCACGATGTGAGATCTTGCATGGAGCCCCAGGCCGAGGGCGATTGACAGTTATTTTGTGTTTCTTCCATTTGCGAATAATCGCACCAACTGTTGTCACCTTCTCACCAAGCTGCTTGACGATGGTCTTGTAGCCTATTCCAGCCTTGTGTAGGTCTACAATCTTGTCCCTGACATCCTTGGAGAGCTCTTTGGTCTTGGCCATGGTGGAGAGTTTGGAATCTGATTGATTGATTGCTTCTGTGGACAGGTGTCTTTTATACAGGTAACAAACTGAGATTAGGAGCACTCCCTTTAAGAGTGTGCTCCTAATCTCAGCTAGTTACCTATATAAAAGACACCTGGGAGCCAGAAATCTTTCTGATTGAGATGGGGTCAAATACTTATTTCCCTCATTAAAATGAAAAATCAATTTATAACATTTTTGACATGCGTTTTTTATTTTTTTGTTGTTATTCTGTCTCTCCCTGTTCAAATAAACCTACCATTAAAATTATAGACTGATAATTTCTTTGTCAGTGGGCAAACGTACAAAATTAGCAGGGGATCAAATACTTTTTTCCCTCACTGTACTTCCTCACCATACCATACTCCACTCACCCTAGCATATCTGGCTATGTTTTGAAATTCGTGCTATCACATAACATCATGGCCACAATTCTATCGCAATTGTAAATCCTTACATTTAGGTAACTGTCCCTACTAATTATGCTACAGGTAATACAACAAACACTTGCTGTTTTTGGACGATCATACATTCAATTTATATCCATATTATTAATATTCAAACTATTGATTGACATTACAACACCATTCTCAGTCGTTTAAGCTAGCAAACCATTAGGCAACGCAAAAAATGACTACCTCGAAATCGTCTCGCTATTCCTGTTAAATAAGTGAGTCTTTCAATTTGAACCAAACAAGCTGCTAAATTGTCCAGTCTATATCACAAAACAAACACTGTCTGCAGTATATATCTAAGCAACACATACAGTGGGGAAAAAAAGTATTTAGTCAGCCACCAATTGTGCAAGATCTCCCACTTAAAAAGATGAGAGAAGCCTCTAATTTTCATCATAGGTACACGTCAACTATGACAGACAAAATGAGAAAAAAATATCGAGAAAATCACATTGTAGGATTTTTTATGAATTTATTTGCAAATGATGGTGGAAAATGAGTATTTGGTCAATAACAAAAGTTTCTCAATACTTTGTTATATACCCTTTGTTGGCAATGACACAGGTCAAACGTTTTCTGTAAGTCTTCACAATGTTTTCACACACTGTTGCTGGTATTTTGGCCCATTCCTCCATGCAGATCTCCTCTAGAGCAGTGATGTTTTGGGGCTGTCGCTGGGCAACACAGACTTTCAACTCCCTCCAAAGATTTTCTATGGGGTTGAGATCTGGAGACTGGCTAGGCCACTCCAGGACCTTGAAATGCTTCTTACGAAGCCACTCCTTCATTGCCCGGGCGGTGTGTTTGGGATCATTGTCATGCTGAAAGACCCAGCCACGTTTAATCTTCAATGCCCTTGCTGATGGAAGGAGGTTTTCACTCAAAATCTCACGATACATGGCCCCATTCATTCTTTCCTTTACACGGATCAGTCGTCCTGGTCCCTTTGCAGAAAAACAGCCCCAAAGCTTGATGTTTCCACCCCCATGCTTCACAGTAGGTATGGTGTTCTTTGGATGCAACTCAGCATTCTTTGTCCTCCAAACACGACGAGTTGAGTTTTTACCAAAAAGTTATATTTTAGTTTCATCTGACCATATGACATTCTCCCAATCCTCTTCTGGGTCATCCAAATGCACTTTAGCAAACTTCAGACAGGCCTGGACATGTACTGGCTTAAGCAGGGGGACACGTCTGGCACTGCAGGATTTGATTCCCTGGCGGCGTAGTGTGTTACTGATGGTAGGCTTTGTTACTTTGGTCCCAATTCTCTGCAGGTCATTCACTAGGTCCCCCCATGTGGTTCTGGGATTTTTGCTCACCGTTCTTGTGATCATTTTGACCCCACGGGGTAAGATCTTGCGTGGAGCCCCAGATCGAGGGAGATTATCAGTGGTCTTGTATGTCTTCCATTTCCTAATAATTGCTCCCACAGTTGATTTATTCAAACCAAGCTGCTTACCTATTGCAGATTCAGTCTTCCCAGCCTGGTGCAGGTCTACAATTTTGTTTCTGGTGTCCTTTGACAGCTCTTTGGTCTTGGCCATAGTGGAGTTTGGAGTGTGACTGTTTGAGGTTGTGGACAGCCATCTTTTATACTGATAACAAGTTCAAACAGGTGCCATTAATACAGGTAACGAGTGGAGGATAGAGCAGCCTCTTAAAAGAAGAAGTTACAGGTCTGTGAGAGCCAGAAATCTTGCTTGTTTGTAGGTGACCAAATACTTATTTTCCACCATAATTTGCAAATATATTCATTAAAAATCCTACAATGTGATTTTCTGGAGAAAAACAATTCTCAATTTGTCTGTTGACATGTACCTATGATGAAAATTACAGGCCTCTCTCATCTTTTTAAGTGGGAGAACTTGCACAATTGGTGGCTGACTAAATACTTTTTTTCCCCACTGTACCAACAGTTGAATTACACTCAGAAACCCAGATTTTCCTATGCTATTGCCACAATGCTATTGAAATGACAAAGAAATCTCGCAAATAGTCCAATTACAATGGTTTGTCGTCTTAACAGCAGGCACATAATGAAATTCCTTCACTTCCTCAACATTTCTTCTCAATGATAATTAGTTTAATGGAAACCCTAAATTGGCTTTGTACCATGTTATAAGTTACGTCTATAAATTCCAGTCCTCATGGGCATTTTATTCCTTAAACCTTATCTCCATCACATGATCCATAAACGGCACCAACTCCGAAAACGTTTATTTATTGTTTCTTACACCCAACGTACGTCTACGTTTTGGTGTTAACATATTGTATACAAATAATATTCAAATTATTACATTTACATTTTTTTACATTTTAGTCATTTAGCAGACGCTCTTAACCAGAGCGACTTACAGGAGCAATTAGGGTCAAGTGCCTTGCTCAAGGGCACATTAACGTCATTTAGCAGACGCTCTTAGCCAGAGCGACTCACAAATTGGTACGTTCACCCTATAGCCAGTGGGATAACCACTTTACCAAATTATTACTTTACCAAATCTCTAGTAATCGCTTACAAACACATACAATTCATCATATTTTCATATATTCACATAATCCACATAGAACTTTAGAACTCCTAGGTACTCACATCAAACAGTCCCTTATTTTTTACAATTTTCAATCGACACAAATAAACTTCTACAACATACTCCCAGCGGAACCAAAAAAACAGACTGTAGTTTTCAGGACACTGCCCTGCCTGTCATGGGATCCACCCAGAAAATACAGACTTTCTACTACTTTGTAAAACACCATTCCGCTCTCAATACCACTCCTTGATCTTCTATAACCTAAGTCTGTTATATATCAAAATGTATTATCCAAACTTACATTAAAACTAATTCCCATATTCACACAACTCTCATATCACATTCACACAATACTATTTCCCAACACACTTAATCAATATTCATATAACCTGCAGGAATATTTTATTCTATAAAAGGGCCCAAACTTGGAATGTCCAATCTATCACATTAACATTTTACTATAACCAATTTTACCATAATCCTGAATCTCCTCTAAAGTTTCCAAATTTGGGATTCGTGCAGGGATCGGTCTCACCAAGCTATAATAGCCTGACCCCACCCTGAATGACTGGCCGAACTACAACATCTAAACGTCATATACCCATACCAGTACAGATGAGCAGCCGCTCGTACCAACATGAATCGAACAACATGGCCAGCAGGACAAACAAATGAATCAGACGAATTGAACAAATGCACCAGATTAACAATCAAGTGATCTCGATGAATTGAATGCCAAAATGTAGTCAGACCAGTTGACCAAGATGAACGGATTGCTTTCGCAAACTCGATCGGGTTCAATAAAACCAGTCTTGTACAAAACGAGTCAGACAAAACAATCGAATCAAATATATTGATCAAACTGACCACTCTCTCTATGTAGCGCACCCCTGGGCTGTATCCGCAAGATTTTTCATTTCATTTTTGCCCACCTACTCAGGACAAGCAAAACAACTTTTTACCTAACTTTTTTTTCCCTATGTATTGCATCCCCTGGGCTTTATCCGCAGGATTTTTTATTTTCTTACTACCCACCTACTATGGATGAGCAAAACTACTTTTTAAACTTCTTGTCTACTAGCCTGCTTGTCTACTAGCCTGCTTATCTACTAGCCTGCGTCTCTGCTAGCCTGCTTAAACATCAATAATCAACAACATTGCTGGCATTCTTATTTCTCATTCAAACAAAAACTCTGTACTTCTCCTTTAGCCCTTAATACTGGAGAGACCCTCGGTACCTGACCTTCCAGAATCAGCCTGGCGAATCACACAATTTCTACACTAAAAGTGAGAATGTTGCTTACCTTTGTTCATAGCGGCCACTATAGTTGTGTGATTCTCTCAGCTTCCTCCAGATGGCGCAGCAACCCTATGGTCTCTTTTTCCAGTCCCATCTGGGGTGCCAATATGATGTGGCAAATTGGTCCTTATATTGATCAAAGAATCAAAGTAATTCAGAGTTTTTGTAGAATTAAGATAGACTTCATTACATGAGCAATAGAGCCGAAGTGGTTTACAAAACATCTGCCTCCTACCTCTCAGCTCTCCGTTTATATAGTCATATTCACATACATCTCAGCTTAAAGCCCCTCCCTCTTGGGTTCCCCAACCACTATCCTGTTTCCCCCCTCTCGACCACTCCGCCCACTTCCTTAGTCTATGATAGCAGCTAAATTTGACTTCTATTCAGTTTACAAACAATAGATGTACAATCAATCAAGCCCTTGTCATGCAAAAATAATAATGTTCAGTTTAAACTCTGTTCAACCTTGGCTCACCCTGGCTTGACCTGGAGATTGATTGTTGGACATGGCAGGTGCACACTCAATCTCTCAAACATACCCTAAACCAACTCCTCTCTTCCCTCCCATCATGCTGTAATTACTCATGTTTAGTCTGAACTCTGTTCAACTCTGGTCCGCTCTCATTACTTTGTCTGAGGAGAGAGGCAAAAGGCAACTGTCTGGTTTCAGTCTCTGATAAGGTAAGACAGCCGTGGATTAGTTAAGAGCGAGGAATTCGACCTGAGGTCAGATCCCCATTTCACACACACAAAAACCCAGTGAAAGGAACCAATTAAGTTATTGCCCTGACTCCATGTTTATCATGTTTGTGATTAAGTTTGTTTATCTCATAGTTTACTGAAAAATCCTCATCACGTGTAGCGGAGAAGGCAGTGGCACGGTGGGCAACCCCCATTCAGAGACCAGCTCCCTATCTATAAGGTTCCCCACTGATCCGGAATCTATCATTGCCGTGGAAGGCGAAGAGAAGGAAGAACCACTCAGCGTTAGGGGAACTAAAATCAATGGTTTGGTGACAGGTGATGACGGAACACTCACCGAGTGGCGACGGGAGTCATACCGCCTAGATAGGGATCCACCAGGAGATCTGTGGTCCGAGGTGGGTGAGGACTCGGAGTTAGGACGGCTTCCATAGCTCAGATGGGGTGAGCGACAAGGCTCCGGGAGGTGTTGGGAATGCCGTCGGTCTCTCAACATGTCGTCAAGACGAATGGATGTGGCGATGAGGGTATCAAGGTCCATCTCGTCGTCCAGACATGTGAGTTCCGTCGTGATGTCCTCCCGTAAGCCTCTCCTGAAGGCTGTGCGCAGAGCACACTCATTCCAGATGGAAGACGCGGCCACCATGCGAAAGCTCAGGGCGTACTCTAACGCGGCCCCCTCCCCCTGTTGTAGCCGGAGGAGATGCTCACCCCGTCCTTTCCCTCCATGAGATGATCGAACACTGCCCTGAACCGAGCGAGGAAGGTGGAGTAGGGAAGCGCCGTGGCCTCACCTCCTTCCCAGACTGCTGCGGCCCTAGCAAGAAGGTCTGATTTAATTACTACTGAAACAGGACCCAGGTGGTAAGTATATAGATCCAGTCCATAAAAAAAAACTGGAGATCTCTTACACTTCAATGTTGCAATGCGACATAGAATTAAAAAGGTTTTACCAGATGTCGTTAAGTCTGATCAGACAGGTTTTTTACATGGATACATTGGAGATAATATACGTTATGGCCAACGAAATTATAGCTATTAAAATCAGATCCAACAAGAACATCAACAGCTTAGAAATCCAGAGTTTAACCTCTTCATCACGAGGTTCTCCATATCCGGGGTACTCCTCCCGCAATCTCAAACAATGGCATAGTACGGTTTTTAAACATGTGTGAATACCTGAATGTTATACACTACTGGAACGAGAAGCGTCTCAACTGTGAATCTAGCTAAACTGTTGTTGCCCAAATGAAATAATATTCCGACTACAAGCAAATATATAAGCATATAGCAAAACCAGTACTATATTTTGAAACCGTGCATGCCCGTATATTCGTAGACAAATAACGTATTTTTCTCAACCTATCTACACAAACGATACACCATTCAAAAGCTGCTACCTCACAGATTCCAACAGTGATAGCCGTGTTCCTCTATGACCAACACTCACTAAACTATTAATCAAAGAACGTCAATAACAAACTTCCTTTTTTTTTTATCACAACAACAAACTGCGTCTTACCTTTGTTGTTTCTGTTACCAAAAGTAGTGTCTGATCGAATAAAACCACTTGAAAAGATACTCTAGGGTCTCTCTCTCATTCCGAGTCGATTTCAATGAGTTTCCATCGTTTTACATGGCCAACAATGTGTTTGAAGATGAAGTCAGTAGTTTGGTTCAATCACAACAGGCACTATTTTGTCGTAATCTTCTGGATATATGCTGCAATCCCCGTGATTTGTCATTGTTCTCATTTAATTCTACTGATCCAGAGCTTTCGATAGAGGGGTCACATGTCAAAATCGACCAACCGGTTATTGAAATATCCAAGTGCGCACATCATTGTCTCATATTAGTTGACTTGCTGCGTTACGCACGGTTACGCAGAGCGCACAACAACACTAGAATTTCGGAGGGAAAACGCAAAGTTTAATCAAATATGGCAGGCTCTAGTAAAAAATATACAGTTACAGAGGCGTTATTAATTGTAACAGATGAAAGTTGGACTCCATGTATCCCCATTGACTCTGAATCAGACGATGAGGACCTGCTTAGACCGGACAAACTAGACCCCAATGATGAGAATGAAGGTTATCGTGTCCAGGGCCCTACTCAAGCATCAGAAGAGTATGTAATTCCATTGTTATTTATTACTTCTAGTACTACTATTACTAATTTATTGTATGAGTACAAAACATACATTCTAAAATATCTATTTGAGTAACTGAAGCTCAACATAAGTTAGCGCTAGCTTAGCTTAGAGGCCCACGTGCAAGTTTACTTACAATATAATGCTATGTGTATTATTTATTGTCACTGAATTATCACTTTAGTCAACATTCTCATAGTTCTAACTATTTATTTTATATATCTGACTGTTTTGAGTCAGATTTGTCAATTAATGAATACAAGTGTGTTTTATTCATGATTTTCTTTTCTCGTTTGTCTTGTTTGTACAGTGAATATGATTATAGGGGTGTTGAGCCACAGCCAGAGCATCTGCCTCCTCAGCCACAGCTTCCCCTTCCTCAGGCAGAGCCTCATCTTCCTCAGCCTGGCCGCTTGTCTAGACAACGCACTTCTGCTCCCCTCCCTCGGCCACGGTCTTCATCGGACACTGAGTCCCCTGTAAAGAGCCCTCAACCCAAAAGAAAAGGAAAAGCTTTCTCAAAGTCAGCGCATCCAAGTCAGCGTGGTGGAGGTAGGCCTGCCACTCCAAGAGTCGGGGAGGAAGAAGAGGAAGAATAAGATAGGTGGCATAATAGAGAAGACAAAAAAGGGTCAACATTTTGTGTGACAACCCACCCAAGGACACCATATCATTGTTTATAGTTTTGGGATGTGTGTAAACATTTTTTTTAAATTTGTTGTTTATAGTTTCTAATAAATCTGCTCAGTTTGGAGTCAAACTTTCCCATTGTATGGTTTATTTTAATGGGAACACGTATAGAGGTCTGGGAGAACATGGGAAACAACATCAAAACAGTTGTATTTTGATGGAATGTACACATATAGTGATATGTTAGTGAAAACCCCTACAACTTTGGTTTACTTTACTTTATTGGCATCAAACTTCACATAAGTACTCATCAGATATTGGGCTATGGTCCCATAGTCTTTAGGGGCTGCAGCTGCATAAGTCCAATAAATTATTCCCTATAAAAGCTGAAGTTACTTTCAGGCGGAATCAAAACCTCCCAATGTATGCTGTGTTCTAGCTTCATGTACTCTGACACAGTAATACCCACATTAATTATTTCACTTCAAGATGCATCTCACATGTGTTACCTTTCTTTTGCTTCCAAGATTATGTTGATAGCCCTTGTCGTTTTGGAGATATACTCGATTCAATTTGGGCATGCATTTTCGAGGCAGGCACTTTAACCAGGTGCCTAGTGATGAAGAAGTTAAAAACAAGTGTCAATAAGTGGCAGTCGGTGCAGTTTAAAATGAGGGAGGACGATCATTTTAATGAGCATGGCCTTATTTCTATTACAGCACATTCCATTTACCAAGGTCAATGTAACATGGACAGGTTAAGGCTTATCTACATGATACTCACATTTTCCCTATACCCATTATGAGGTTGCTACAACCTAGCCTATGAATGAAAATGTACAACGTACTTTAGGTGCACAGGTCGAGATACATTTTAGTAATCAAGGTGTCAGACATTGACACATTCAGTACCACCTTGCACAATCTTGCCTGCATCTAGCTGATCTAGGGTTTAATCATTAGTCCAACAGTTGCAAACAAGAGTTTCTATTGGAAAAACTAAGTTATGTTTATCCCCGTTCCGTTTGCTTCCGTTTAAGAAAAGTTTTTAAACAGAATAGGTGGAATGAATACACCCCTGATCACACGCAAACACAGTTCAATTTCATAGCAGCCAGATCATTGTATAATTCCTTCTTGCATCTATCTGCTCTCCTCCTCTCACCTTTTCCCTCCGCTTGTGGACTTCAGTGCACAACACAACAGCTGTCTGTGACCAGGGGAAAAAACCTTTCCAAGCCAAACCTTCATATCATAACCGCTACACACAGCCTAGATCGTTGTCACCATATTAGCTAATGTCAAGTCAACAACATAGCTACTAAAACTAACGCGTTAGTAAACTCGCTACAATCATGCAGTACAGTGTACAGTTAGGAAGCAGTTTAGCAGTTACAGTATTGGATAGCCATACACAGCTAGGTAACATAGCATCCCTATCTGTTTGAGCTGGGTGTTTGAGTAGGCTAAACTAGCTAGCTAGCTGCATTTGCTAGTTACGTAAGTGAAAGTGGAACAAAGTATTAAATATAGCTGTCTCTCTCTGTCTTGCTTCTCCTTCATTTTTGAATTTATGAATTTGTTCAACTGTTCAACTATGTCTTTCTCTCTCTTTGAGTCAACTAATCACCACATTTTATACACTGCAGTGCTAGCTAGCTGTAGCTTATGCTTTCAGTACTATATAGATTTGTTCTCTGATACTTTGATTGGGTGGACAATATGTCAGTTCGTGCTGCAAGACCTCTAATAGGTTGGAGGACGTCCTCTGGAAGTTGTCATAATTACTGTGTAAGTCTATGGAAGGGAGTGAGAACCACTATCCTCCTAAGATTTGTATTGAAATCAATGTACCCAGAGGAGGACGGAAACTAGCTGTCCTCCGGCTACAACATGGTGCTACTCTACAGAGTGCCGTTGAGGCAACTGTAGAACTTCATTGCAAAACAGTGTGTTTTAATAAATTATTTGGTGACATGTGAATATATTTAATATAGTTTTATCTAAAAAGGATAACTTTTTTTATGTTACACTTTTTCTTTTTATGAAATTCACTGAGGAGGATGGTCCTCCCCTTCCTCCTCTAAGGAGCCTTCACTTTTTTCAATGTATGCCGATGACTCAAGTTTCTTCTTAAGTCTGCAATCTGGATCCCTGCACAGTCTCATTGAAGATCACTTTTCTAGCCTCTCTGGACTAAATCCCAATTATGATAAGTGTACCGTATTACACATTTGGACTCATCAGACCGAAGGACAGATTTCCAATGTTCTAATGTCCATTGCTCGTGTTTCTTGGCCCAAGCCAGTCTCTTCTTATTATTGCTGTCCTTTAGTAGTGGTTTCTTTGCAGAAATTCAACAATGAAGGCCTGATTCACACAGTCTCCTCTGAACAGTTGATGTTACTTGAACTCTGTGAAGCATTTATTTGGGCTGCAATTTCTGAGGCTGCTAACTCTAATGAACTTATCCTCTGCAACACAGGTAACTCTGGGTCTTCCTTTCCTGTTGCGGTCCTCATGAGAGCCAGTTACTTGAAGAAACTTTCAAAGTTCTTGACATTTTCAGAATTGACTGACCTTCATGTCTTAAAGTAATGATGGACTACAATGTAGAAAATAGTAAAAATAAAGAAAAACCCTTGAATGAGTAGGTGTTCTAAAACGTTTGACCGGTAGTGTACAGTATATATATTTTATACCTTTGAAACGCAGCCTTCGACTCCACTGGCATCAAGGCCTATACTACACCACAAGGAGTGGTCCCAAGCCAAGACAGCTCTCCTCAGGATTTAGACACTCAGGTCAGGGCTCCAAGTCCAAATCCAGACATTCCAGGAGTGGGAGCTGCATATCTGACTCCACATATTGGAGTGGCACCTCTGAGAGCGTTGCCAGCCGGCAGCATTCAGTGGCCCTTATTGATTCTCAGACAGCTGCTTTAACCATTCCTGCTTCGTGGAATGTTACACAATTGTACTGGACCATGACCTCGGTGTGCATAAATGAGAATAATTAGCTGGTGTCAAACCTTATATGAAAACAAGATACATATTTTAAAAGCTGAGAAACAACAGTACAATAAGCACCACATCAATCAAATTGTAATCAGTCAAGAAAAAACAACTGTGAAAATGTATCTTATACAGAAATCTATGCTTTTCTCCCAAACAACTGCAATTTACAAAACGTTCTAAGGACGATAAAGAAAAACTTGGAGCATATTGAGTCTTCCATATTTTTTGTGCCCAAGCGTTGCAAAAGAAATGTACACACTGTAAATGTTATTCAATCATTTCATCCAAACTGCTCTCACGCTTCAACGATCGTCTGTGTAGCCAGGTGCTAAAATAGAACTTGACACGCTTCAAGTCCCGCCTCTCCCATCTCCTCATTGGTTTTTAGGAGCATATACCCACGTGGGTGATTGAAAGACGTACAAGGTCCACACTCCAGTCCAGTTCATTGCTGTAATGCACCTTAAAGTTGGTTCTCCAACCGCCATATAAAATCCACAGAAGAAGAAGAAGAAAGACTGAACAAGGAGAGATTACTAGAAACTAACTAGGTTTCCCCTTTTATCTGTGGATTACTTGTCTCAGTAGAGAACACATGATTTTGTGTGACTCAAAATGGGTTAAAATTCTACAAAGATCCAGCAACAACAAAAAAAGGACCTTGTACATTTCAGGTAAAATAACCCAATGTTTATACCCCAGGAAAAAATAGCTAGCAACAGCAAGCTAGCTAGCTAAATGTCTGTGAATGTTTCATATGTGTTTCGACCAGTCCCCAAATTAATATAGTTGGTTCAAAGTTAGTTTTGATATTTAAACCTGCATATCCTGATTGCGTCTGGTGTGGATGGACAAAATCACCATGCGAGCGATAGCGTACCCGGTGTAGTCAGCATGTTACTCCGTGGAACGGAGCGATGGCTGTCCAGGAACCCGGAGCTGGCTGAGGTTCACAACTGTGAGATTCATAACCTAGTAAAGTCAGGATACGTGACCAGGGTAGACCCAACAAACAATGAGAAGACATAAAAATAATGGTATCTAGCCCATCATGTAGTCCAGCAGCATAGTGGGAAAAATAGACTTGTCTTCAACTGCTCCTTCCAAGCCAAAGGCCAGAGTCTGAATGATTCTCTTCTCCCTGGACCAACCCTTGGTCCTTCACTACTCAGCGTTCTCCGATTCAGGCAGCGCTCAATTGCAATCAGTGGAGACATGTTCCACCAAGTCTGTCCTGCCATCTGACAAAGCACTGCTGCGATTCATCTGGAGGGATACGGATCAGGAGAGTGTGCCGACAACATATGAATGGCAAGTCCTGCCATTCGGGACTACATGTAGCCCATGCTGTGCTATCTATTCCCTACAGAAGCATGCCAGAGAAGCCCCAGACAGTGAAAAATAGATTCTGGATTCCGTTATGTGGACAACTGCCTACAGAGTCTTGAGACCACCACAGAAGCTAAGGCACTTCTTGACAAGCTGTGCACTCTCCTGGCCAAAGGAGGTTTTGAAGTCTGCCAATGGACCAACAATGTTGCAGAGGTTGTCCAACACCTCCATCCAGAGGCGGATCAGTGAGTAGTGAGTTGTGGCTTTCTCAGTCTGGCACAGACCCACAGGAACCTACCCTAGGGCTACACTGGAGCTGCCTTCCAGACACGCTTGTATACAAGCACAGATCAGCACCGAACACTGAGACACCTACCTTGCACACCATCTATCATGTCTTGGCCAGCCAGTATCATCCTTTGGGATACATCCTTCCACACACGACAAGGGCCAAAGTGTTAGTCCAAGACTTGTGGTAGACCAAGAGAGACTGGGATGTCCCAAACCATCCAGCCGATCTGATGGACCGATGTCTCAATTTGGAGAAGGAGTTCGCCGATCTATACAAGGTCCAGATGCCAAGGTGCTATGTGCCTACATGCGCTGATAAATCAGACACAGAAAGAGAACTCCATGTTTTCTGCAATGCCTCAGAGCGGGCTTATGGAGCAGTATCTTACCTCTGAGTCCAAGATGACGACCATGTCTCATTTACCATGGCCAGATCCAGAGTGGCCCCCAAGCGACAGCTGTCGATGCATCGACTACAGCTTAGTGCTGCTGTCTCAGGAGCTCTGCTGGCCACAACACTGAAAGCCAAAATCACCCTACCAATTAGGATAGTCATTTAAAGGAGTGACTTTACAACTGTTCTAACCTGGCCGAAGTCTGAGTCCTGCAGATACAAAGTGTTCATTGGCACATGCATAGCCAAAATCCAGGACCCCCCCGCCCCCCAATGACATCACCCGAGGCAAGACTCTCCATGAACTGGCTCAACCACAACAGTGGAGTCTGGAACCTGCCTTCCTCCACCAACCAGAGAGCCAATTCCTCCAATACCTCATGTTCCTCTTCATCAACTAACAGAGATTAATGAGCTGAAGAAATATGCCCAATGTTACAGTGTCTCCATAGGGCCACTTCCAGACCCCTCTCAATATCAAATTCTCCAAGACTTCCTGGCTGCAACCACTCAGTCAGATGGGGCAGCTGCTGTGTCTACTTCCATCACCGCAGAGAAACATCTGCTACAGCAGGCTACCAAAGCCGAATGTTTCACTGAGGAACTAAGAGCCTTGAAGACCGATAAGAGTATACCGAAGAGCAGTCGTCTCCTTGCCCTCTCTCCAGAGTTTGACCAGACAGAGGACTCGGGACTTGACACTATCCACCGTATCATTTTGGAGGCCAACCATCCTCTCACCAAACTCATCATTAAGAGTTATGATGAAATCCTACTACACCCTGACCCGGAGAGGGTCTACGGTGAGATGAGGCGAAAGTATTGGGTGTTGAGGAGCCGAGGGGCCATCTGGAAGCATCAGTTCTCCTGCACAGATTGCCACAAATGGTGGGCTGGACCAGAGGTGCCAAAAATGGCAGATTTGCCTCCTGCTCGACTACGCTTGTTCAAGCCACCTTTCTGGTCCACGGGTGTGGCTTGCTTCTGACCTTTCTCCATCAAGATAAGCATACGAGTGGAGAAGCGTTGGGGCATCATTTTCACCACCTGGATTTGCTTGAGAGTCTTGGTGTACTGTCTGTTTAAGAACTGCTAGTGCCCCTGGGAGATAAAATGTCTGTCAAGAAAGGCTGGCATTATACTCCACCCTCATCTGTTGTTGGATCGCTGCCAGCTTCTCCAGCAACATAATTATTTTGTTTCCTTTGTGTGCGTCCAAGACATAACATGTATTTTGGTTTTATCCATCTACACACAATACCCCATAATGACAAAGTGAAAACATGTTTTTATTCATGTTTGCACATTTCTTTTGATAATGAAATATAGAAATATCTCATTTAAATAAGTATTCACACTCCTGAGTGAATACTTTGTAGAAGCACCTTTGGCAGCGATTACAGCTGTGTGTTTTCTGGGTAAGTCTCTAAGAGTTTTCCACACCTGTCAAGCTCTGACAAATTGGTTGTTGATCATTGCTAGGCAACTATTTTCAGGTCTTGCCATAGATTTTACAAGCAGATTTCAGTCAAAACTGTAACTCTGCCACTCAGGAACATTCACTGTCTTTTTGGTAAGCAACTCCAGTGTAGATTTGGCCTTGTGTTTTAGGTTATTGCCCTGCTGAAAGGTGAATTCATCTCCCAGTGTCTGGTGGAAAGCAGACTGAACCAGGTTTTCCTCAAGGATTTTGCCTTTGCTTAGCTCCATTATGTTGTTTTTTCTATCCTGAAGAACACCCCAGTCCTTAACGATTACAAACATACCCATAACATTAGGCAGCCACCACTATGCTTGAAAATATGGAGAGTGGTACTCAGTAATGTGTTGTATTGAATTTGCCCCAAACATAACACTGTATTCAGGACAAAAGTTAATTGCTTTGCCACATGTTTTTGCAGTATTACTTTAGTGCTTTGTCGCAAACAGGATGCATGTATTGGAATATTTTACTCTGTAGAGGCTTCCTTCTTTTCACTCTGTCAATTAGGTTAGTATTGTAGAGTTACTACAATGTTGTTGATCCATCCTCAGTTTTCTCCTATCACAGCCATTAATCTCTGTAACCGTTTTAAAGTCACTATTGGCCTATTGGTGAAATCCCTGAGCGGTTTTCTTCCTCTCTGGCAACTGAGTTAGGAAGGACGCCTCTATCTTTGTAATGACTGGGTGTATTGATAGACCATGTAATTAATAACTTCACCATGCTCAAAGGGATATTCAATGTATGTTTGTTTTTTACCAATCTACAAATGGGTGCCCTGGTCTTTGTGGTTGAATCTGTGTTTGAAATTCACTGCTCGACTGAGGGACCTTACAGGTAATTGTATGTGTTGGGTACAGAGATGAGGTAGTCATTAAAAAATAATGTTAAACACTATTATTGAACACAGAGCGAGTTCATGCAACTTATGTAAATTGTTAAGCACATTTTTACACCTGAACTTATTTAGGCTTGCTCTAACAATGGGGTTGAATACTTATTGAATCAAGACATTTCAGCTTTTAATTAATTTGTAGGCTGACCTCGGTCGCCAGTTGAACGCTGGCGGCTGTTAAGGAGCGCGGTTAGGCGGGTCATGTTTCGGGGGACGCATGACTCTCTCCCATGATGAGACAAGATTGAAAAAAGGGGGCAAAACACAAAAATAATCTAAATGTATTCCATATTAAATTCTGGCTGTAATACAACAAAATGTGGAAAAAGTCAAGGGGTTTGAATTCTTTCTGAAGGCACTATGTCAATCAGTTAGTACTGAAATGAGTGCTTATGAATTCCTGTTATTATCATCTGGTATTGAAATTATTATTATCCATAAATGTGTGAATATTTATTTGTCATTATTGAAATATTGAAATGTGAATATGTTGATTATAATTTGGTTTATACATTATGGCATATAGCTGAATATATTAAAACCCACAAACAGTGAGACTAAGGAATATCCAATTCTGTGTCCTTTCATTCCATTCCACCAAACCATCTAACCATCTAACCATGGTTCGTACACCTGTTCAATGAGTCCTCCTCCTGGCCTAATCAGTCACCCGAGTGCCCACACTCATTTTCACTAAGGCTGTGTATGTTTTGCTTCTTCAAAGCTGTGTCCATCATAACATTCAATAATCAATTCATTGCATTCATTGTTGCATCATGCAATCAATTATCAGTTCTAAAAATGTATTTTCTTCTCTATGCTGCCTGCAGCATGATCTATTTTCCTGCGCGCATATATGACAGACAGTTGTTGGTCGGAGCACATTTTCTGGAGCTGCAACACAGTCGGCCAGCAAGTCAAACAAACAACTCAAAAACGAATAATGAAAAAAAGAGTTGTTGAAAAAGAACGAATCGTTAGCGAATTGCACATCACTACTGGACAGTTAGTGACACAAACTGATGTGTCTGTCACTATGAGTTGACATCCCTGTGCTAATGTACACACTGTGGTGTGCTAACATGGCCCTGGCCTTAATCACTGAGCTGTATATCCGATGTGCTACCATGGCCCATCCAAGTCAGCCCAGCTCTGATTGGAGGAGACCAGACGCCCATGTGTCATCAGATGATGACCAGAGACACACACACACACACACACACTCAAAATACTGTACATACAGTACAGCCCACTGTAGCATAAAAGGGATCCCCAGTGTATCAGCTACTGAAGTGAATCAGCAGGCAGATTAAATACTAAACCCTAAACGCACACACGACCCCCTTGTGGGAGACACTTGTTACCTTCTTCCTCCCCTAGTCTTTGCATTGGTACAGACGTAGTCGAGGCGGTTAACACAGTGTGGGGCAGGCACATGCACAGATAGTCGTCTACCTGTGCCCGAGCACCTGCCCCTTTGCCCTCCCACTTGCCAAGTGCCCTTTTGGGTGGTGGTATAATAAAACAAATGTATATACAGTTTTTGTCGTTGTTCTGTACCCACTGCCCTAAAGTCATCGTGACTTTGTCAAGTTTGTCACCCCCCACCCCTACTTTGTCCGTAGGTCTGCCCTGTACAGAGATTGTACGTGCCCAGTATCAAAACTGCATGGCTTGAGATGTTGACACCGACCGATTGTGAGTGTAGAAAGCTACCTAGTTTAAATAAACAGTACTGCCACAGCAGCATAACATTTGATTAACACTTGATAACACTTGATTTACATCATCATCAATATTCAGCGGCTGCATCAACGACCCAACTCCATCCCTTCCTCAGTCGGCAGCACCAACACAGGTACTATATCTTGAGTTAGAAGATTATGAATACTATATTGTGAAGTTATTTAAAGATGAATCCCTACTATTCCTAATGTTATTAATATATTGGATAGTGATTATTTAGGTTATTAATAAGCGTGTAGTGGCATAAGTTTATAGGCTATATCAGAGACGTTTACTTTGCACAGGAAGAATGTGCTCTTTGATAAACATTTCATGCAATTCTAATACACTTTATATGACTGGAGAAATTAGAATAATCTTTTTTAATACGATGGTAGCCTAGGCCTACTCTACTGACACTGACAACAGATCAATAAAAAAAAAGCTCTAGGCCTATGAAAAAGGGGTCCTGGCTAAAAGGGATCCAGCTTTTGTAAAATTGTCAAAAGTCATTTTTGTGCATTTTAGCTAAACCTAACCTTTTTCCTAACCTTAACCTAATTCTCCTAACCTGCTGCCTAAATTCTCCTAATCTGCCACGAAATGTCAAATATGACGTTAATTTGACAAAAGCTGTATCCCTTCTATCAATCAATCAATCAATTTTATTTTATATAGCCCTTCTTACATCAGCTAATATCTCGAAGTGCTGTACAGAAACCCAGCCTAAAACCCCAAACAGCTTGTAATGCAGGTGTAGAAGCACGGTGGCTAGGAAAAACTCCCTAGAAAGGCGAAAACCTAGGAAGAAACCTAGAGAGGAACCAGGCTATGAGGGGTGGCCAGTCCTCTTCTGGCTGTGCCGGGTGAAGATTATAACAGAACCATGCCAAGATGTTCAAAAATGTTCATAAGTGACAAGCATGGTCAAATAATAATCAGGAATAAATCTCAGTTGGCTTTTCATAGCCGATCATTAAGAGTTGAAAACAGCAGGTCTGGGACAGGTAGGGGTTCCATAACCGCAGGCAGAACAGTTGAAACTGGAATAGCAGCAAGGCCAGGCGGACTGGGGACAGCAAGGAGTCACCACGGCCGGTAGTCCCGACGTATGGTCCTAGGGGCTCAGGTCTCTCAGTTGGCTTTTCATAGCCGATCATTAAGAGTTGAAAACAGCAGGTCTGGGACAGGTAGGGGTTTCGTAACCGCAGGCAGAACAGTTGAAACTGGAATAGCAGCAAGGCCAGGCGGACTGGGGACAGCAAGGTGTCATCATGTTAGCTAATGACTGAACAAAAGGGTAATGTTCATTTGAGAATACAACACAAAAACACAGACAAATTTGAGTGATTCCCTTCCCTTCTTTATTGCAGGATTGTGATCTGTGATTAATCAACATCAACACTAGTTAATCTTGAATAATAGTTAAGTTAACAATTAAGACAAGTTTAAACACTTAACTTCAAAGAATCAACACTTTCATATCATTTCAAAGTGTACAAGTAAGCGAACTCATATGTAAAGGTTAGACATTTTAGTAACAAGTAGGCTATTATTACTAAAACATAATTTCAAGTGAACAAAAAAAAGTCAATACCAGAGGTGGCCAACCTCGGTCCACTGATCCCTGATCTACTGGGTGAGAAGACTTCTGTTCCAGCCCAGCAATAGCACATTTGATTATTAACTAATTATGTTTGATACATTGAATCAGGTGTGTTAGTGCTGGGCTGGAACAGAAGCCTGCACACCCAGCAGGGTTGGCCTGCTCCAGTTGTAATAGGTTTATACATTGTGTGACTTTTAAACTGCATTTTTGTTCACAAAATTTGCTAACATATAACCCATGGTATACAAGGATGTACCCTTATTCTCTTGGGACATTCATTGGGACCTCTTCATCTGCAGAGAGGGTTTGACGGCTCTCTGTATCTGAGGATAGGCTAAGGTTACGTAACCCTGCACCTTAGAGGCTGCTGCCCCATATACATAGACTTAAATACACTGGCCACTTTAATAATAGAACACTAGTCACTCTAATAATGTTGACATATTTTTGCTTTATTCATCTCATATGTGCAGTATATACTGTATTCTATTCTACTGTATTTTAGTCTATGCCTCTCCGACATTGCTCATCCTAATATTTCTAATATTTATCTATTCCTAAATTCCATTATTTTACTTTTAGGTTGTGTGTATTGTGTGTATTGTTGTGAATTGTTAGATATACTGCACTGTTGGAGCTAGAAACACAAGCATTTTGCTACACCTGCAATAACATCTGCTAAACATCTGTATGTGACAAATAAAATTTGATTTGATTTTAATTCACCCAAGGCTGAAAAACGGCCAAAGAACATTGGTTGAGCTGGAACACTAGCGCGAGGCCATAGCAAATGAATTGAAACAAACCTTCGCTGAGCCTCTTCTGACTGGAATGATCCTTAGAATTCAATTTTCACTAAACGGCATCAAAAAATGTATACCTTTTTATTTTACCACTACAATTTGTTCTTAGGACGAAACTGAAAAATAACAACTTGTGTATAAAGTAAACATCCGCACCTCGATGGTGCCAAGTGTGCTTATGTCGGCATAATGAGGAAATAGGAAAAAAATGTTAACCTCTGACAATTTCTGGTCTAGCGATCGATGACAGCAGAGTACGCTGCCCATTATCCTGATTAAAATGGTGTCCAACTTGAAAAAATATAAATATAGACATTGCTAGATATTTGGCTAAATATACCAGCATGCCTCTCCATAGGAAAACAATGGGGGGAGCTCAGAGTTCCAAGGGCAAAAAGTACTTTGGGGCTAGCGTTTCATGACAACCGAGTATGCTGCCAAGCCTTACATAATTACAAAGAGGCGATTATCATGATTAAAATGGTGTCCGACTAGAAAAAATCTAAATATACACATTGCGAGATATTTGGTTAAATAGACATACATGTCTGTGTAGAATTTTCCCATAGGGAAACAATGGGGCAGCCTCAGAGTTCCAACAATAATGTGTACTTTTTTACATTTTAAATGCTAGCTTTTGATGATAACGGAGTTCGCTGCCCAGCCTTACATAATTAGAAAGAGGAGATTATCCTGATTAAAATGGTGTCTGACTTGAAAAAATCTAAATATACACATTGTGAGATATTTTGTGTAATAAACAGACATACCTATATTTCCCCTATAGGAAACAATGAGTTCTATGAGTATGATTATTATTTTTTGACATTTTAACTACCAGCAATTGGTAACAGCATTTTACGCTGCCCATACGCTGCCCATACTTATATCATTAGAAATAATAGGTTATCCTGATTAAAATGGTGTAGAACTTCAAACCATTATAATACATACATTTTGAGATATTTGGCAATATAGACAGACATGTCCCTATTTCCCCAAAACAATGGCAGTCTGAAAGTGTTATTTACTACCATTTGCCTTTTTGTGTTTAACATTTTGTGGTTTATAATCTAGCGGTTAAGAGCATTGGGCAGTAACCGAAAGGTGGCTTGTTTGAATCCCCGAACCGACTAGGTGAAAAATCTGTTGATGTACCCTTGAGCAAGGCACTAAACCCTAGTCGCTCTGGATAAGAGCATCTGCTAAATGACTAAAATGTAAATGTAAACTAGGCCTCTATGTGAAAGCGTGGGAATAACTTATTAACTTTTCATTATTCACAGATCTACTCCTCTGATGACATGGCAGGCAGGCAGACAGACTCCTCTGATGGCAGGCAGGCAGCACACTCCTGAAAACGAACTGCTCAGCAAAGCAAAGGCTCTTTTGAGAGATATCAGATGTATAAAGAAACAAGCTCATTTTCAGTGTCTGTGTCCAGTGTCGGTGTTTATATGTTGTGCATGTTTTTTTGTTTGTATTATCTTTTACCAGATCGAATGTGTTATATTCTCCTACATTAATGTCAAATTTCCACAAACTTCAATGTTATTTTATGCGAAAGTTGAAAAAAAGGGTCCGATCCTTAAGAGGTTAACAGAATACTGTAAAGTAATATAATTATTTATTATTACCTGTTATTATGCTAATGTTTTGAAAATATACTTCATTACTATAACGAATTATCAATAAGCCTGAACATTAATTCAGACACCTCTGGTCGACAAAAACGTATTATCCTAGTACATTAATTGTCAAATTCGACCTGCTCTGTCTTCTCGCACAATTAGCCAACTCAACAAGCCCCGCCAAAAGCTTGTGCCATCAGCGAGCACTCTGCGTTTTCGCGCAAGCGAGGTGGATGTTGAGTTAAATTTGCTAACCGTGAGGGTTGCATGATGTAATTTATTGGCGGGCTGGAAGATGCACTCTTGTCTTTTCTATTCCAAGGCTGTTCACTCGCAATATGAGATATTACGATAATTTTCAAGTCAATGTACAGTTGAAGTCGGAAGTTTACATACACCTTAGCCAAATACATTTAAACTCAGTTTTTCACAATTCCTGACATTTAATCCTAGTAAAAATTAATTGTCTTAGGTCAGTTAGGATCATCACTTTATTTTAAGAATGTGAAATGTCAGAATAATAGTAGAGAGCTTTTATTTCTTTCATTACATTCCCAGTGGGCCAGAAGTTTACATACACTCAATTAGTATTTCGTAGCATTGCCTTTAAATTGTTTAACTTGGGTCAAACGTTTCGGGTAGCCTTCCACAAGCTTCCCACAATAAGTTGGTTGAGTTTTGGCCCATTCCTCCTGACAGAGCTGGTGAGACAGGTTTGTAGGCCTCCTTGCTCACACACGTTTTTTCATTTCTGCCAACACATTTTCTATAGGATTGAGGTCAGAGCTTTGTGATGGCCACTCCAATACCTTGACTTTGTTGTCTTTAAGCTATTTTCCCACAACATGGGAAGTATGCTTGGGGTCATTGTCCATTTGGAAGACCACAAGATGTTGCTTCAATATATGTTGAGATGTTGCTTCAATATATCCACATAATTTTCCTTCCTCATGATGCCATCTATTTTGTGAAGTGCACCAGTCCCTCCTGCAGCAAAGCACCCCCACAGCATGATGCTGCCACCCCCGTGCTTCACGGTTGGGATGGTGTTCTTCGGCTTGCAAGATACCCACTTTTTCCTCCAAACATAACGATGGTCATTATGGCCAAACAGTTCTACTTTTGCTTCATCAGACCAGAGGACATTTCTCCAAAAAGTACGATCTTTGTCCCCATGTGCAGATGCAAACCGTAGTCTGGCTTTTTTATGGCGGTTTTGGAGCAGTGGCTTCTTCCTTGCTGAGCGGCCTTTCAGGTTATGTCGATATATAGGACTTGTTTTACTGTGGATATAGATACTTTTGTACCTGTTTCCTCCAGCATCTTCACAAGGTCCTTTGCTGTTGTTCTGGGATTTGCACTTTTTGCACCAAAGTACGTTCATCTCTAGGAGACAGAACGTGTCTCCTTCCTGAGCGGTATGACGGCCGCGTGGTCCCATGGTGTTTATACTTGTGTACTATTGTTTGTACAGATGAGCGTGGTACCTTCAGGTGTTTGGAAATTGCTTCCAAGGATGAACCAGAGTTGTGGAGGTCTACAATTTTTTCTGAGGTCTTGGCTGATTTATTTTCATTTTCCCATGATGTCAAGCAAAGAGGCACTGAGTTTGAAGGTAGCCCTTGAAATACATCCACAGGTACACCTCCAATTGACTCAAATGATGTCAATTAGCCTGTCTGAAGTTTCTAAAGCCATGACATCATTTTCTGAAATTTTCCAAGCTGTTTAAAGGCACGGTCAACTTAGTGTATGTAAACTTCTGACCTACTGGAATTGTGATACAGTGAATTATAAGTGAAATAATCTGTCTGTAAACAATTGTTGGAAAAATGACTTGTGTCATGCACAAAGTAGATGTCCTATCCGACTTGACAGAACTATAATTTGTTAACAAGACATTTGTGGAGTGGTTGAAAAATGAGTTTTAATGACTCCAACCTAAGTGTATGTATACTTCCGACTTCAACTATAAACTAGTGTTGAGTTTAGCGCATCTGACTAGTGATTATTTGGTGGGGGTTCAATACCTGCTATAGTTACTATTGTTTTGCTCTCCCAAAAGCAACACAGGCCTAATATGAGATATATAGCTAACTATAAAGAAATGAGTGACAATTTTAGAAAATCATGGGACACATATTCTTTGGTTGCATGCTATTTTATGTTAATCATATTGCTGCTTGTAGCCTGTAACTGATGATTCGTGGTCTTATGCTGCCATCTATTGGAAATATTTAGCAATTAAAAGTTAATTATTCACGTAAAGACATTGGTGAGGCGGCTGAGAAATAAAGCGTAATTCCTTAGATCAGTCTCAAACCTGCCCCCCCTATCCCACGCCAATTGTTGGATTACACATAGAGGTTACTAGGTCACCCAGTTCAAACCACATTGTAAAAATAGAACAAATGTTGCTTGTTTATCAAGTGTTCTGCCTTGCAATAATAAATATAATTTAAAAAAAAAACTAAATGCTTAGACAGGTTTTGATTAACAAAATAATCAAAACGCTATTTAGTACTGTAATGCTATTTACTATCATAATATTATTACTAAAATAGTTTCTAAAAGTGGTCTAGGCTACCCTACCCTAGAATTAGGTTAGGAGTTAGGGTTAAGGCTAAAATAGGTTATATGTAGAGTTAGAGTTTCTGTATAGCACTTTGTGACATCTGCTGATGTAAAAAGGGCTTTACAGTGAGGGAAAAAGTATTTGATCCGCTGCTGATTTTGTACGTTTGCCCACTGACAAAGAAATGATCAGTCTATAATTTTAATGGTAGGTTTATTTAAACAGTGAGAGACAGAATAACAACAAAAAAATCCAGAAAAACGCATGTCAAAAATGTTATAAATTGATTTGCATTTTAATGAGGGAAATAAGTATTTGACCCCCTCTCAATCAGAAAGATTTATGTCTCCCAGGTGTCTATTATACAGGTAATGAGCTGAGATTAAGAGCATACTCTTAAAGGGAGTGCTCCTATCTCAGTTTGTTACCTGTATAAAAGACACCTGTCCACAGAAGCAATCAATCAATCAGATTCCAAATTCTCCACCATGGCCAAGACCAAAGAGCTCTCCAAGGATGTCAGGGACAAGATTTTAGACCTACACAAGGCTGGAATGGGCTACAAGACCATTGCCAAGCAGCTTGGTGAGACGGTGACAACAAGAAGAAACACAAAAGAACTGTCAATCTCCCTCGGCCTGGGAAATAAGTATTTGACCCCTTTGCAAAACATGACTTAGTACTTGGTGGCAAAACCCTTGTTGGCAATCACAGAGGTCAGACGTTTCTTGTAGTTGGCCACCAGGTTTGCACACATCTCAGGAGGGATTTTGTCCCACTCCTCTTTGCAGATCTTCTCCAAGTCATTAAGGTTTTGAGGCTGACGTTTGGCAACTCGAACCTTCAGCTCCCTCCACAGATTTTCTATGGGATTAAGGTCTGGAGACTGGCAAGGCCACTCCAGAACCTTAATGTGCTTCTTCTTGAGCCACTCCTTTGTTGCCTTGGCTGTGTGTTTTGGGTCAATTTCATTCTGGAAAACCCATCCACGACCCATTTTCAATGCCCTGGCTGAGGGAAGGAGGTTCTCACCCAAGATTTGATGGTACATGGCCCCGTCCATCGTCCCTTTGATGCGGTGAAGTTGTCCTGTCCCCTTAGCAGAAAAACACCTCCAAAGCATAATGTTTCCTCCTCCATGTTTGACGGTGGGGATAGTGTTCTTGGGGTTATAGGCAGCATTCCTCCTCCTCCAAACACGGCGAGTTGAGTTGATGCCAAAGAGCTCCATTTTGGTCTCATCTGAACACAACACTTTCACCCAGTTCTCCTCTGAATCATTCATGCCTGTATTTGTGCTTTCTTGAGCAGGGGGACCTTGCGGGTGCTGCAGGATTTCAGTCCTTCACGGCATAGTGTGTTACCAATTGTTTTCTTGGTTACTACAGTCCCAGCTGCCTTGAGATCATTGACAAGATCCTGCCGTGTAGTTCTGGGCTGATTCCTCACCGTTCTCATGATCATTGCAACTCCACGAGGTGAGATCTTGCATGGAGCCCCAGGCCGAGGGAGATTGACAGTTCTTTTGTGTTTCTTCTTGTTGTCACCTTCTCACTAAGCTGGTTGGCAATGGTCTTGTAGCCCATTCCAGCCTTGTGTAGGTCTACAATATTGTCCCTGACATCCTTGGAGAGCTCTTTGGTCTTGGCCATGGTGGAGAGTTTTGAATCTGATTGATTGATTGCTTCTGTGGACAGGTGTCTTTTATACAGGTAACAAGCTGAGATTAGGAGCACTCCCTTTAAGAGTGTGCTCCTAATCTCAGCTCGTTACCTGTATAAAAGACACCTGGGAGCCAGAAATCTTTCTGATTGAGAGGGGGTCAAATGCTTATTTCCCTCATTAAAATGCAAATCAATTCATAACATTTTTGACGTGTTTTTCTGGATTTTTTTGTTGTTATTCTGTCTCTCACTGTTCAAATAAACCTACCATTAAAATTATAGACTGATAATTTCTTTGTCAGTGGGCAAACGTACAAAATCAGCAGGGGATCAAATACTTTTTTCCCTCACTGTAGGTTGGTGGAAAAGTTGATGCAAAACATTGTTGTATTCAAATGTTCTGCTGACAGGTCCACAACAATCTGCCATTGTTTTCTCTTTCAGAAACTGACAGTCATTTTCCACATACAGCATCAATTACTGCTAAAGTAAAATATCCTGACAACACTGTAAATAGACCGGTAACTTGTGTAAATATTTGACAGCATGGGTAGGCTACAGTATTGCTGTGCGATAGGAGTGCAACATCACTGCCTATTTCATATCAGAGCCTATACCAAGGCAGAACATAGAAACCCAATAATCTATTGATCAACTAAATATTGAACAACAATTTGTCTTTTGCATGCTGTGGCCTAATGCCAATAGTTCCAAATTATACAGCAAATAAAAGTGTGTTATTGTCACCATAAAAGGTGAATGGAGGGCAATTTCCAGGAAGAGTTTTAATGCTGTTCACACGCACAGTTTTACAACAGGTCTGATTTATAACGGGAAACATATGTATGTATGGCATGCTCCAAATTTATAAATCTCAATATATGTGTACGTGCGCAGACTTTTCAGAAATGGCAGTTATAAATGAGGCCCCAGGAGAAGGAGAGCGGCAGCATCTGGTTTCTGTTGGAGGATGCTCCCTTGCCCCTCTCAGTGTTCAAGTGTCCACTGACAGAGAGAGAAAGGCTCCCTTGTTTGGGTTCACATAGCTGAACTGAGATGGTCTAAGGACATCGAATCAATCCCTTGTCCGATGACAAAGATGAAGACATTTCCAGAGGCCCCTGGAGGATCCGAAAATGAGCATGTGTCCTAGTCTTTGAGTCAGAAAGTGATTCAGCCAAATCTATCTTTGGGCTTGGACCTTTTTTCACATTTTAACCGAGCAACCTAGGTAAATAGAAGTCAGGGGAGCCTAAAGAAAAGTGCTCAGGGAGTAGAATGAAAGAGTTTGGGTTAGACAAAGACACTGAGCAAAACTATGAACCACTCCCTTGGCCCAGTGTGTTAAGCTCTGGCATTCTGAAGGCCAAAGGAGAAGGCAAACACACACACCTGCCCAAACAAAGACCGTCACCAGAGAGTGTGTGGACACAACGTCAATGATGGGTAATTTGTTTTCAGGCACAGAATTGCATCGACAATGTGCAGTTTTCTCACACAACACAATGCCACAGATGTCTCAAGTTTTGAGGGAGCGTGAAATTGGCATGCTGACTGCAGGAATGTCCACCAGAGCTGTTGCCAGAGAATTGATTCATAATTTAGAATTTGGCAGTACGTCCAACCAGCCTCACAACCGCAGACCACGTGTAACCACGCCAGCCCAGGACCTCCACATTCGGCTTCTTCACCTGCGGGATCATCTGAGATCAGCCACCCGGACAGCTGATGAAACTGAGGAGTATTTCTGTCTGTAATAAAGCCCTTTTGTGCGGAAAAACTCATTCTGATTTGCAGGTCCTGGCTCCCCAGTGGGTGGGCCTATGCCCTCCAAGGCCCACCATGCACAGTCGTGAAATCAATAGATTAGGGCCTAATTTATTTATTTCAATTGACTGATTTCCATTTTTTACGATTTTTTAGTCAATTAGCAGACACTCTTATCCAGAGCGACTTACAGTTAGTGAGTGCATACATTTTTTTCACACTGGCCCCCTGTGGGAATCGAACCCACAACCCTGGTGTTGCAAGCACCATGCTCTACCAACTGAGCTACACGGGGCCCATTATATGAACTGTAACTCAGTAAAATCGTTGAAATTATTGCATGTTGCGTTTATATTTTTGTTCAGTATACAGTTGAAGTCGGAAGTTTACATACACTTAGGTTGGAGTCATTAAAACTCGTTTTTCAACCACTCCACAAATTTCTTGTTAACGAACTGTAGTTTTGACAAGTCGGTCAGGACATCTACTTTGTGCATGACATAAGTAATTCTTCCAACAATTTTTTACAGTCAGATTATTTCACTTATAATTCACTGCATCACAATTTCAGTGGGTGAGAAGTTCACATACACTAAGTTGACTTTGCCTTTAAACAGCTTGGAAAATTCCAGAAAATGATGTAATGGATTTAGAAGCTTCTGATAGGCTAATTGACATAATTTGAGTCAATTGGAGGTGTACCTGTGGATGTATTTCAAGGCCTACCTTCAAACTCAGTACCTCTTTGCTTGACATCATGGGGAAATCAAAAGAAATCAGCCAAGACCTCAGAAAAAAAATTGTAGACCTCCACAAGTCTGGTTCATCCTTGGGAGCAATTTCCAAACGTCTGAAGGTACCACGTTCATCTGTACAAACAATAGTATGCAAGTATAAACACCATGGGACCACGCAGCCGTCATACCGCTCAGGAAGGAGACGCGTTCTGTTGTGCAAATCAATCCCAGAACAACAGCAAAGGACCTTGTGAAGATGCTTGAGGAAACATGTACAAAAGTATCTATATCCACAGTAAAACAAGTCCTATATTGACATAACCTGAAAGGCCGCTCAGCAAGGAAGAAGCCACTGCTTCAAAACCGCCATAAAAAAGCCAGACTACAGTTTGCAACTGCACATGGGGACAAAGATTGTACTTTTTGGAGAAATGTCCTCTGGTCTGATGAAATAAAAATAGAACTGTTTGGCCATATATTGAAGCAACATCTCAAGACATCAGTCAGGAAGTTAAAGCTTGGTCGCAAATGGGTCTTCCAAATGGACAATGACCCCAAGCATTCTTCCAACGTTGTGGAAAAATGGCTTAAGGACAACAAAGTCAAGGTATTGGAGTGGGCATCACAAAGCCCTGACCTCAATCCTATAGAAGATTTGTGGGCAGAACTGAAAAAGTGTGTGCGAGCAAGGAGGCCTACAAACCTGACTCAGTTAAACCAGCTCTGTCAGGAGGAATGGGCCAAAATTCACCCAACTTATTGTGGGAAGCATGTGGAAGGCTACCTGAAACGTTTGACCCAAGTTAAACAATTTAAAGGCAATGCTACCAAATACTATTTGAGTGTATGTAAACCTCTGACCCACTGGGAATGTGATGAAAGAAATAAAAGCTGAAATAAATAATTCTCTCTACTATTATTCAGAAATTTCACATTCTTAAAATAAATTGGTGATCCTATCTGACCTAAAACAGGGAATTTCTACTAGGATTAAATGTCAGGAATTGTGAACAACTGAGTTTAAATGTATTTGGCTAAGGTGTATGTAAACTTCCGACTTCAACTGTACAGTGAGGTAAAAAAATATTTGATCAATCAATCAATCAATCAATTTTATTTTATATAGCCCTTCTTACATCAGCTAATATCTCGAAGTGCTGTACAGAAACCCAGCCTAAAACCCCAAACAGCTAGTAATGCAGGTGTAGAAGGACGGTGGCTAGGAAAAACTCCCTAGAAAGGCCAAAACCTAGGAAGAAACCTAGAGAGGAACCAGGCTATGAGGGGTGGCCAGTCCTCTTCTGGCTGTGCCGGGTGGAGATTATAACAGAACCATGCCAAGATGTTCAAAAATGTTCATAAGTGACAAGCATGGTCAAATAATAATCAGGAATAAATCTCAGTTGGCTTTTCATAGCCGATCATTAAGAGTTGAAAACAGCAGGTCTGGGACAGGTAGGGGTTCCATAACCGCAGGCAGAACAGTTGAAACTGGAATAGCAGCAAGGCCAGGCGGACTGGGGACAGCAAGGAGTCACCACGGCCGGTAGTCCCGACGTATGGTCCTAGGGCTCAGGTCTCTCAGTTGGCTTTTCATAGCCGATCATTAAGAGTTGAAAACAGCAGGTCTGGGACAGGTAGGGGTTTCGTAACCGCAGGCAGAACAGTTGAAACTGGAATAGCAGCAAGGCCAGGCGGACTGGGGACAGCAAGGTGTCAGCATGCCCGGTAGTCCTGACGTATGGTCCTAGGGCTCAGGTTCTCAGAGAGAAAGAGAGAACGAGAGAATTAGAGAGAGCATACTTAAATTCACACAGGACACTGGATAAGACAGGAGAAGTACTCCAGGTATAACCAACTAACCCCAGCC
Organism: Coregonus clupeaformis; assembly: GCF_020615455.1. Classification (NCBI taxonomy): domain Eukaryota; kingdom Metazoa; phylum Chordata; class Actinopteri; order Salmoniformes; family Salmonidae; genus Coregonus; species Coregonus clupeaformis. The sequence goes on from NC_059209.1 coordinate 2,052,543, forward strand.
CCCGACACATAAACTACTGCAGCATAAATACTGGAGGCTGAGACAGGAGCGGTCCGGAGACACTGTGGCCCCATCCGAAGAAACCCCGGACAGGGCCAAACAGGAAGGATATAACCCCACCCACTCTGCCAAAGCACAGCCCCCGCACCACCAGAGGGATATCCTCAACCACCAACTTACAATCCTGAGACAAGGCCGAGTATAGCCCACAGAGGTCTCCACCACAGCACAAACCAAGGGGGGCGCCAACCCAGACAGGAAGATCACGTCAGTAACTCAACCCACTCAAGTGACGCACCCCTCCTAGGGACGGCATGAAAGAGCACCAGCAAGCCAGTGACTCAGCCCCTGTAACAGGGTTAGAGGCAGAGAACCCCAGTGGAGAGAGGGGAACCGGCCTGGCAGAGACAGCAAGGGCTGTTCGTTGCTCCAGAGCCTTTCCGTTCACCTTCACACTCCTGGGCCAGACTACACTCAATCATATGACCTACTGAAGAGATAAGTCTTCAGTAAAGACTTAAAGGTTGAGACCGAGTCTGCGTCTCTCACATGGGTAGGCAAACTGTTCCATAAAAATGGAGATCTATAGGAGAAAGCCCTGCCTCCCGCTGTTTGCTTAGAAATTCTAGGGACAATTAGGAGGCCTGCGTCTTGTGACCGTAGCGTACGTATTGGTATGTACGGCAGGACCAACTCGGAAAGATAGTTAGGAGCAAGCCCATGTAACGCTTTATAGGTTAACAGTAAAACCTTGAAATCAGCCCTTGCCTTAACAGGAAGCCAGTGTAGGGAAGCTAGCACTGGAGTAATATGATCAAATTTCTTGGTTCTAGTCAGGATTCTAGCAGCCGTATTTAGCACTAACTGAAGTTTATTTAGTGCTTTATCCGGGTAGCCGGAAAGTAGAGCATTGCAGTAGTCTAACCTAGAAGTAACAAATGCATGGATTAATTTTTCTGCATCATTTTTGGACAGAAAATTTCTGATTTTTGCAATGTTACGTAGATGGAAAAAAGCTGTCCTTGAAACAGTCTTGATATGTTCGTCAAAAGAGAGATCAGGGTCAAGAGTAACGCCGAGGTCCTTCACAGTTTTATTTGAGACGACTTTACAACCATCAAGATGAATTGTCAGATTTAACAGAAGATCTCTTTGTTTCTTGGGACCTAGAACAAGCATCTCTGTTTTGTCCGAGTTTAAAAGTAGAAAGTTTTCAGCCATCCACTTCCTTATGTCTGAAACACAGGCTTCTAGCGAGGGCAATTTTGGGGCTTCACCATGTTTCATTGAAATGTACAGCTGTGTGTCATCCGCATAGCAGTGAAAGTTAACATTATGTTTTCGAATAACATCCCCAAGAGGTAAAATATATAGTGAAAACAATAGTGGTCCTAAAACGGAACCTTGAGGAACACCGAAATGTACAGTTGATTTGTCAAAGGACAGACCATTCACAGAGACAAACTGATATCTTTCCGACAGGTAAGATCTAAACCAGGCCAGAACTTGTCCGTGTAGACCAATTTGGGTTTCCAGTCTCTCCAAAAGAATGTGGTGATCGATAGTGTCAAAGGCAGCACTAAGGTCTAGTAGCACGAGGACAGATGCAGAGCCTCGGTCTGACGCCATTAAAAGGTCATTTACCACCTTCACAAGTGCAGTCTCAGTGCTATGATGGGGTCTAAAACCAGACTGAAGCATTTCGTATACATTGTTTGTCTTCAGAAAGGCAGTGAGTTGCTGCGCAACAGCTTTTTCTAAAATTTTTGAGAGGAATGGAAGATTCGATATAGGCCGATAGTTTTTTATATTTTCCGGGTCAAGGTTTGGCTTTTTCAAGAGAGGCTTTATCACTGCCACTTTTAGTGAGTTTGGTACACATCCGGTGGATAGAGAGCTGTTTATTATGTTCAACATAGGAGGGCCAAGCACAGGAAGCAGCTCCTTCAGCAGTTTAGTAGGAATAGGATCCAGTATGCAGCTTGAAGGTTTAGAGGCCATGATTATTTTCATCATTGTGTCAAGAGATATAGTACTAAAACACTTAAGTGTCTCTCCCGATCCCAGGCCCCTGCTGATTTTGTACGTTTGCCCACTGACAAAGACATGATCAATCTATAATTTTAATGGTAGGTTTATTTGAACAGTGAGAGACAGAATAACAACTAAAAATCCAGAAAAACGCATGTCAAAAATTTTATAAATTGATTTGCATTTTAATGAGGGAAATAAGTATTTGACCCCTCTGCAAAACATGACTTAGTATTTGATGGCAAAACCATTGTTGGCAATCACCGAGGTCAGACGTTTCTTGTAGTTGGCCACCAGGTTTGCACACATCTCAGGAGGGATTTTGTCACACTCCTCTTTGCAGATCTTCTCCAAGTCATTAATGTTTCGAGGCTGACTTTTGGCAACTCGAACCTTCAGCTCCCTCCACAGATGTTCTATGGGATTAAGGGCTGGAGACTGGCTAGGCCACTCCAGGACCTTAACGTGCTTCTTCTTGAGCCAGTTCTTTGTTGCCTTGGCCGTGTGTTTTGGGTCATTGTTATGCTGGAATACCCATCCACGACCCAATTTCAATGCCCTGGCTGAGGGAAGGAGGTTCTCACCCAAGATTTGACGGTACATGGCCCCGTCCATCGTCCCTTTGATGCGGTGAAGTTGTCCAGTCCCCTTCGCAGAAAAACACCCCCAAAGCATAATGTTTCCACCTCCATGTTTGATGGTGTTCTTGGGGTCATAGGCAACATTCCTCCTCCTCCAAACATGGCGAGTTGAGTTGATGCCAAAGAGCTCTATTTTGGTCTCATCTGACCACAACACTTTCACCCAGTTCACCTCTTAATCATTCAGATGTTCAATGGCAAACTTCAGACGGGCCTCCTGTATATGTGCTTTCTTGAGCAGGGGGAGCTGGGGGAGCTGCAGGATTTCAGTCCTTCATGGCGTAGTGTGTTACCAATTGTTTTCTTGGTGACTATGGTCCCAGCTGCCTTGAGATCATTGACAAGATCCTCCCGTGTAGTGGTGGGCTGATTCCTCACCGTTCTCATGATCATTGCAACTCCACGAGGTGAGATCTTGCATGGAGCCCCAGGCCGAGGGAGATTGACAGTTACTTTTTGTTTCTTCCATTTGCAAATAATCGCACCAACTGTTGTCACCTTCTCACCAAGCTGCTTGGCGATTGTCTTGTAACCCATTCCAGCATTGTGTAGGTCTACAATCTTGTCCCTGACATTCTTGGAGAGCTCTTTGGTCTTGGCCATGGTGGAGAGTTTGAAATCTGATTGATTGATTGCTTCTGTGGACAGGTGTCTTTTATACAGGTAACAAACTGAGATTAGGAGCACTCCCTTTAAGAGTGTGCTCCTAATCTCAGCTCGTTACCTGTATAAAAGACACCTGGGAGCCATAAATCTTTCTGATTGAGAGGGGGTCAAATACTTATTTCCCTCATTTAAATGCAAATCAATTCATAACATTTTTGACATGCGTTTTTCTGGATTATTTTGTTGTTATTCTGTCTCTCACTGTTCAAATAAACCTACCATTAAAATGATAGACTGATCATTTCTTTGTCAGTGGGCAAACATACAAAATCAGCAGGGGATCAAATACTTTTTTCCCTCACTGTAAATACAAATTGACTCAAGACATTTCAGCTTTTAATTTTTTATGAATTTGTAAACATTTCTAAAAACATAATTCCACATTGACATTATGGGGTATAGTTTGTAGGCCAGTGACAACAAAATCAAAATGTCATCCATTTTAAATTCAGGCTGTAACACAACAAAATGTGGAAAAAGTCAAGGGGTGTGAATACTTTCTGAAGGCACTGTGGCTCTACTTTGTCATTTAGAAATTAGAGGCAGTGATATGTCATCTTTAAGAATGTTTTTAACCTTTCATTTCACTTTTCTTGTATTCTTCATCAACCATGGGCATGACGTGCTGGAACTATCAGTCTGCTCATGCCCTGTACTACATTCTGTTCTGTGTTTACAGTATGGCTTTCAATGGCTTTTTAATCCCAAGGGCACTCCTCTAGGTTTTTTACTGAGCTCTCGGAGGTGACGTGAGAGCATTTACAGCTCAGTGTTTGTGTGATTCGGTGCCAGCTCACCTCCTGTTCCTCTGGCCCCCTACCTGGAGTTATGAAAGGAAATTACAAAATAGCAAGAACAAAAAAAATGTAGAAAGAAAAATCTAATTTTGGACCGCTTTTATAAAAAAAACATCTTATTGAACAGCCAAGCAAGAACCGGCACCACTGGAATTACATCCCAGTTTTGTATGCATCAGCGGAATAAAGTGACTGTGTCACAAATAAGTAAAAGCCGGATTTTACTTATTACCTGTCACTGGCTGGACGGATTTGGCAAAAGGTCAAATGCAATTTTACACAGCGGTAAACTTATTACAGAACATGGCGCTGGGCTTGAGGTTGGGCGCCCTTGATTGTGTCATCAATAACGTTTTAGTGCTTCATCATTATCCACATGCTAACAGCGTTATTAATTCATCCTCCGTGTTTCTATCCATTCATCATGGGAGCAGAGGGAAGATAAATAAACAGAGAGAAAGAGAGGAGGAGTGGAGGCTCAGGTGGAGGACAGAAATCGATAATGGATCAGTTCTGACAGAATTGGAGAGAGGCGAACAATGGGGCCAGGGTATTTGCATAGTTCACCCTGCTCACCATGTTCAATTTCCGTTTTGTTTTATTCACACAAAGAAGTGCAATGCGGACCGTGCCCGTTATTCATGCGAAACGGTACAGCTGACGTTGCAGTTTGCTCTTGCAAAAATAAATTAAGACTGTTGGTGGGCGAATCTGAATAAGTAGAACTTAGAAATGTACTGCTGCATAAGTGTGAGAAATCATCAAAACGTTCTGTGTTATGGGTCATTTTCAATTGGTTCTCTGTGTTAGCTCTTTTTCCATGCTCATAATAAGGTTGACAGAAATTAGGAAGTTTGGAATGGAAATGTAAAGCAGAGAGTTAATTGGGCCTTGCCTCGACAGTGTTTACTTAATTCCATCCAGTCTACAGGGAATACTAAGTCTAGGAAACCTCCATTTCCATATATCTAAAAGGTCTCTTTACATAATTATGTATAGAGAAGAATGTTATATGCTCTTTCATTGCCTCCGATTACTTTTTAGTTTTACCAAATCTATATTAGGTACTCTGAGCGATTCGGGGTGAGTCTCGCGCTACCTATAAGTATCTGGGAATTGAGCTATTGAGAGATTGCATGTCAAAGCGTGTGGCTACGACGCATTCCTTGTGTGTTTATATGAGTTTGTGCTCATGAGCGTGATACGTCGGGTAATTGTTTGGAGCTCTGGGATATTTTCTTTTCCATGTTGGTTTAGTCTTACAATATCATTGCTAATGTTTTTCATTTCATTATCATCGTTGTGGTTGTTGTTAGGATCGCTTTGTGCAATTGTGAGTGGGTGCTGTGGTCTCTTTTGGAGTGTTCATGGCACAGCGGTGGTATAATTTGGAAGGTTGGGACTGTGTCCAAGGCTTGAAGTATGAAAAACGTGCATTGGATGTTAATTGCCTAGCCAACAGTCATTGGATTTGCCTGAGGCGTCATGCATGCACCTAATTGTTTTGAGAGGGCACTGATGGCCAACTTTGATATCTTTAAATTAAACAATACCTTCTATAATTCCAGTGTTAAAATGGATATGACACACCTGGTATGTGCTGTAACAGGTACGCCAACCCATTGACCTCAACTTCACATAATACTGTATATCTTACATATCCAGCAAAGACAGAAATGTTGCTGTACCCACTTACCCAACGATACATTCTTACTTACACAAACGTACAGAACGTCAAGTCAAATACTCCCTATTGAATGGTTAAATTTAATAGCCTTTCTCCCATTACTATACAGTCGACCCATGGAGAGTTATGAGGCAGAGTCCCTTGCAACTACCAGTAAAAGTGAGGTAACCTAACTCTAGTGGAAACAAACAGACAATAAATATGGCAGTATCCTAGGTACCAGCTACTATTATCCCATCACTAACTCAATGTACCGCTTACAATGGTTGCATCCTAAATAGCACTGTATTCCCTATATAGGCTCTGGTCAAAAGTATAGGGAATAGGGTGCCATTTGGGACACAAATGAGATTTTCTAATCTAATGGGTATCCAGGTAAAAGAGAAATCCCTAAGGACTGATTTATTGACACTTACTGACCAATCAAATACAATACCATCAGACAGTGATTACAGTGGGACATGCCACTCTCTCTCCCCAATAAAATCAGAAGGGAAGCAAAGGAGAAATGCTAGCAGTGACCTCTCCGAGTTTTATGCAGCCGTAAAACAATTTACATGTGTTCAGCATGTTTGGACCGCAAGGGCTCAGAAGTGAAAAGGTTATCAATGAGAGACCATCTGTAACTGCCTTCAAAGGGAGTTTTTCGGTTCTTAAAACCCAGGCACTTTTGATTTATTATAGTTTCACTGTCTATGATTTATTTTTCCCCAAAGCCGAGCCAAGTAATAACATTTTGAGTGGATCAGAAGGTGTAATTCCGTGAGCTGAGGTTGCTGATCTCCCAAACACAGGGTTAGGTGTACTCCTGGTGGTGCTTTGAATGAAAAATATGCTCTGAGGGTTAACCGTTTTCTAATCAGGGTGACCTTGTGGTAAAAACCCATGATCTTGAGCTCTGAGCTCTCTGCTATTGTAAAGCCATTAATAGCAAGGTTGCAACAAAATGAAGCAGGTGCTATAATAATAAAACATTTATGAATTCAACGGTTTCAACACGCAACACGATTTGTCTTCGTTATTGAACACCTTCTGAAATATCCTTGAGAGTCTTACAAAAATAATGACTACATGTATTTGATTCATTTTGGTATAGGTTTTCTTTAGATCTACCTGTAAAGAAAGGCCAAGTCGTCAGGCCAAGTCTGAAGTTTATTACTTTTTTTTTAAAGTTTCAAAATACAACAGGTGTAAAACAGTACAGTGAAATTCTTACCTTGAGAGCGCTTTCCCAACAATGTAGTATAATAATTTAGATAATAATAGAAAATAATGTTAAAAATAAAAGTAAGTAAAGGAACTTCACTGTTCTTTGTCCCCGTTTGTGACTATCACCATTTATACTTCACTGAATTCTCTATAACTCTATTTCCCAAGAGCCTTCACACCTCTACCATCATGAGCCTCACTGAACACTAGGCAGGTTTCCTTTAACCCAGGTTTATTTGACAAAAGCAATGCCGCAAAAAAAATACATTGCGACGTGTAATGAAAACGGTAGCTATCGGGCCTCCCGAGTGGTGCAGCAGTCTAAGGCACTGCAACGCAGTGCTAGAGGCGTCACTACAGACCCGGGTTCGATCCCATAGGGCGGCGCACAATTGGTCAGTGTTGTCCGGGTTAGGGGAGGGTTTGGCCGGGGGTCTTTACTTGGCTAATCGCTCTGTATCGACTCCTTGTGGCGGGCTGGGTGCCTGCAGGCTGACTGGTGTTTCCTCTGACGCATTGGTGCGGCTGGCTTCCGGGTTAAGTGGGCACGTGTTTCGGAGAACGCATGACTCAACCTTTGCCTCCTGAGCCTGATGGGGAGTTGTATCGATGAGACAAGATTGAAATTGGGGAGAAAAAGCGGGTCAAAAACAAATACAAAAAATACGGTAGCTATGAGATTTATAAAGATTGACAACATTTGTATCTGTTCAACAGGGATTTTTCTTTTTGTCTAACTTTCTTTATTGCGACAAATTATGGTGGAAACAATGTTTTTCTAATAAAAAATTATTGCGGAATAATTTTAAAGGTAGGCCTACACGTGGCACATGATGTCATTACGTAACTATAAAGGTCCACTCCACATTTAATTCTAATGGCCTACTGCTTGCTAAAACCAACAACAAAAATGCAACTACAAAAATAATGTTTCTTTGCGGGACAAGGATTGTCCTGACTTTCAAGAATGCCTGCATTGCTTTGGCTTGCTTTTCCGGTTGGCTGAATGCAAGTTTCATCATCCAATTATTTCAGATCTACAGGAGTGCAAGTTTCACCATGGCACGGACCGTGACGATACGTTGGCACATGATAATTATTAGAAGATGGCAAATATTAGTCAATTCTTCCATTCTATCCATGCTGGCTTTTGCGGTCTACCTGAGACAGGAAACCGATAGGTGGGAGGGCATACAGGCTGTCGCCAATTTATTAATGCGCAATTTGCCTCAATGGATCATGGAAAAACTTCAACCACCATTTTTATTCAACACTAGGTTTTTGGTCAAACAAAAAAAATTGGTGTGACGTCATTATGTCAAGTTGTTTTTATTGACACAAGACAGACAGTTCAATGGAAATGCAATTGTCGTATCTATCTTTTATGCAAACTTTCTAAATGTCAACAAAATATCACTGGACAAGTTAATGGAAACAGCTAGCGTCACCCAAAATTATTTCACTCTCTTCTCCAAAAAGTATCTTCTTCTTCCCCTTGAGCTACTCTGCTATATTTTCCACTCCTTTTCACACAGTCGTCTTTCTTTTCATGTCAAATTACCATTTCTCTGTTTCCCCTTGTGATTGTGAACTTCCTCCCTCCCCATAGTTTTTTCTACACTTTTTTTGTAGACTATGAGCTTGTATCTGTCTCCATGTCTTGTCTTTTCCTTTATTCCCCAAGTCTTTTCTTACTCCTTTTGTTTGACTCACTCTGTCACTGTTTTCCCTCCATCATTATTCTATTTATTCACTCTCTCTCTCCTCCACACTGGCTACTCTCTCCATCCATATGTCCCTTGTTCCCTGTGCCTGCATCTCTCTCTCTCTTTCTTTCTCTTTCCCTCCCTCTTATTTCACTCATCCCTTCCCCTTCATCCCTCCTTTCCTCATTGCCTTTGCTGGTGCAGGCTAACTAACAGGTCTTTGCTGTCAGGTACACACCCGGTGGGGCTCAGTTTATTAGGGGCCATGGTTAAAAAGTCCCTTTCTGAAGGGAGCATTGGGGTCCCTCTGCATGACTGGCCCCATCTGTAGCTCGGCATTATGACTTTTTCATGCTGCATTAAGTTAACACTGCGCTGCCAGTTAGGCAGGCCAAGACCCGGCCACTAATTGAAGAGGGAGAGAGGGGCAGGAAAACAGCCACAACAGGGGCTACCTTTTACTCTCTCTCGCACTCTCTTTTTTCGTCCATCTCTTTGGCTAACTGTTTTTCACACACACACACACACACACACACACACACACACACACACACACACACACACACACACACACACACACACACACACACACACACACACACACACACACACACACACACACACACACACACACACACCTGTATTTACTTTTCATCTCTCTCTCCCCCCATCATGCTCCTTTATCTACGATAGTAGTTTTTCCACCAACCAAGGCCTTTGTTTTACTATAACCCCAATTGTTTTATGTTCCATAGTATTTATTGGGCTAATCCTCCCCGCTCCCTTTCTCTCCCTCCTGTTGTCTCCTCATTTGAAACCGTTGAAAATGTGCTACAAATAGATAGAGTACAGGATCGATGTTTCACTTTATTCATTTGTTTGTGTATACCCTGGCAGATTATGAGTCACTGTTAAATCATGGAAACAGCAGTTTAGGGATTACGGATGAGATTATGGTACAGTGTAATGCAGAAGGGTGCAGTACAGGTCACAGAAAACATGTTTTACATATATAATATATCTAACTTTTCACTTTTCCCAGCAAGAGTGTATGGGGTGTGTGTGTGTCTGTGTGCTTTATAGTCTGATCTGTGTTAATTCTCATGTGGGTTATGACCCATCCAATCTATCACATTTCCTTTGAGGGAAATCCGCTGAACTGATCAATTTCACTGACATGTCCCCACGTCTTCACGCAATGCACGTGCTAATAACGAAATTCAATCATGCAGTACTCTTGTAGCTCCACACAGAATGCACAGACACACACGCACACACACACACACACACACACACACACACACACACACACACACACACACACACACACACACACACACACACACACACACACACACACACACACACACAGAGAAACACACACAGAACACACACACAGTGTCTGCATGGTTGCCTCTGTTGACGTCCATGCCTGTTTGACATCAGGACATTCGTTGAAGGCTAATTCGCCCCATTGTCACAGAGAGCCAGCCGCCATGGAAACGCCTCGGCCGGAGGCCACACAGACCTCTGCCATTCCCACTGACATCCTGATTAGCGGCAGGTGAGCAGAAACAGACAAACAGGCTAATCTCTCGCTCCTCACTGTAATGGATCGCACTGGAAATCTAGCCATCAGTCCCTTCCACCCTTCGTTGTATCTACTGCTTTCCTACTTCCTATTCAATCTGGGTTCAAATACTATTTCAAATCTTTCAAAAAAATTTAGCATTTGCTCTAGCCTGACTGGACTGGCAGATGGGCAGGGTTTACAGTTTTGACGCTATTCTATTGGTCTATTAAGCCAGGCAAGCTCAACCAACCACAGATGAAGCAATAATTTCAAATAGCATTTGAACCCAGTCTTAGACTAGTGCACTATGCACACTATGCAGTTAACTCTAAATCTAAATTGCCCCACATTAGTATTGCATAGGCTAGGATAATGCAATACTTGCATGTTATACTTACATAAGCCATTCAAACACAATTTATTACATTCTGGCAGTCTGACATGGTGCCGAAACTGTCACTTTATTGTAAGGAATATGCCAATTAGTGTTGTTCTGCTGAACCCATGGAGAAACATGGTAAACGTGAAAGACACCAATCTCAAACAATAGCGAACTGAGTTGACGTAAGCGTGTGTGTGTGCGTGTGTCTGTAGTGTATGTGGTGTACACATTTTACTATACTTGTGGGTACCCGAAGTTCACACAAGAATAGTACACCAACTAAAATTCAGAGAAGTTAGGACATTTTGCCAGTCCTCACTTGTAAAAAGGCTATTTGAGGCTTAGGGGCTAGGTACAGTATAGAGTTAGGTGTAGAGTTAGGGTTATAATTAGGGTTAAGGTTAGTGTTAGGGGTTAGGTTTAGGAGTTAGGTTAGGGGTTAAGGTTAGGATAAGGGTTAGGGGTAAGGCAAAATAGGATTTTGAATAGGAATTGATTGTTGGTCACCATAAAGTCCTCACAAGTATGGTAAGACATAGCTGTGTGTATGTGTGTGTGTGTGTGTGTCCAAATGGACTTATGGAGGAAGGAATGGTTTTTACATGCTCACAGCATGTGTGGTGTAGCCTCTTAAGGCAGAAGATGGTAGGAATTTACTCTAGGATCAGTGTGAATAGAAGGCAGCTTCCCTGGATCACTAACTGACTGTCTGTCTGTTCTGATCTGGCAAAGGGGCTTAATAAGGCTGGGAATGTGGTTTCAGCCTCTCATGCAAGGCGGCTGGACGTTGACCACAGATCGCACATATCATGCCAGACACACACACACTTGAAAACACACACGTACACACACATGAATACGCACACGTACACACACACAACTACTCACACAAACACACATACACATACACACACACACTCTTCACATCCACAAACAGGCAAGCAGAGAGTACTGCTGTCCACCATGTATTTTCCTTCTCTCCCTCCCGGGTACCTCATCCATCTCTCGTTGTGAACACCAGTGTCTTTTCTGGGTTGATAAATGTCTCCCCCTCAGTACAGTGTCTGGGCCAGGACACTCTTAAATTACCCCAAGCTGTGGAGGAGAGAGAGAGGGACTTACAAATAGCACATGGGCTGATCCTTTTTGGGGGGGAAATGGTTCTCCACCTTCTCCTTTTCCCCCCTTCTCTCTTTCTCTCTTTAAAAGTAATGTATGAAGTCAGTGTTATTGATGGTTATTCAACAGACCCCCATTCCCTCCGTCTCCCTCCCTCTCTTTCCCTCTCCCCACAGACCCCCTCTTGCTCTCTCATATGACTAATGTTGTCTCCCAGTCACAATGAGGTCAGGAGCGTAATGGCGGGGGACATATTTTGCAGTTACGGCTGTCTGTAAATGGCCCATCCATAACAACGGTCCATATGTTACCCTTTTAGTAATTCTATTGGAGATATCCGCTTAACAGCTAATCCTTTTTGTTGAGGGAGGGGATGAAAAAAGGTACACCTTTGAATAGAATCCACAAAGTATGGGTAAATAGCACCCTATTGCCTATATAGTGCACTACTTTTGACTAAAGCCGTATGTTCCCTGGTCAAAAGTAGTATACCATATAGGGAATGTAGATAGGAGCAAAATGGGAAAACACTGAGTTATTTTGTATGTTTTTTATTTAACCTAAACCAGGTGATCCCATTGAGGTCACAATACAGTACCTCTTTCTTTAGGGAGTTAACAACCTGTTGTTGTTTTATTACACTTCACAGGAATCTTTCAAATCAACAACACTTTTTGGTGAAATCAAGGTTAATTCTTAAAATCATCAACGCGGGACCCCTAGCTCCAACTCAGGTCACGTGTGTGCACTCCAAAGTGTGTTTACTCAGACACCGGACGGAGCCCCCCTCTTCGCCCAGTTGACAAATTGATTGTTGGTCCTGCAGTTAAAGTGATGGAGCTTTGCCAGGGACCATTTGACCCCCTCACTCTGTCCACCAGCAACCAGACTTGTCATTAAAGTCCCTTTCAGCCCAGAGTGTGGCAGTTAACCTCCGAACCCTCAGCCACGGTGCCCCTTTGTAAAGTGGGTGCCCTTAACTTTGGGAGACTGACAGGTTTTTGAAAAGGAAGTGCTCAGGAGGGATTGCAAGGATTGTAATGGGGGAGTTATGTGTGTGTGTGTGGAGGAGGGAAGTGCTCAGGAGGGATTGCAAGGATTGTAATGGGGGAGTTATGTGTGTGTGTGTGTGTGTGTGGAGGAGGGGCTGTTGTTGGCTAGGGACATTGGAGGGGAGGTCATTTTTCCAAGAGCCTTAACCCCAGACCTTAAATATTTGCAAAGAATCCAGTGTCGTTGCAGCCTGTTTGCCCACTGCTCATTTGCTGGTGATTAAGGCCCTTGTTCCTCTCTCAAAAGCCCACTTAGCCACTCTACTCCTCTATCCACACTCCCTCGTTCACCAAGATCACACCAGTCACGTTACACATGTCAAATCGAATGCAGTTGGATTCCTCATTTTCAAATAGATTTTGTTGAATTTCGGGTGAATGTCTTCAATTGGATTTCATTAGAATGTTGTCTTCTGGAATTGTCTAATATATTTACATTTTTAGTCATTTAGCAGATGCTCTTATCCAGAGCGACTTACAGGAGCAATTAGGGTTAAGTGCCTTGCTCAAGGGCACATCGACAGATTTTTCACCAAGTCGGCTAGGGGATTAGAACCAGCGACCTTTCGGTTACTGGCACAACGCTCTTAACCACTAAGCTACCTGCCGCCCTAATTGCACGTAAGTGGAAAGACGTGCAATTTCCTAATCTTTCATTCTATTCTATCACATTGCCGTTTGAAAATTAAAAGGATTAAACTATTGATGAGTTTGAATAGAAAAGCTGCTAATAAACCTCCAGTCACTTCCATGCTCATCGTCTTCCTTGTCCCTAGATGGAGGTTAAATCAGTCTGTGGCTCTTAGAACCAGAGACCCCCAAACACAACAGTCCAACATTTCAAAGTGGAAGAGTTCAAACCAGGAGGAAAAATCAAAGCAGTGCCCCAGACATCGGCAACATCCCAAATGGCACCCTACCCCCTGCATAGTGCACTACTTTTGACCAGAGCCCTTTGGGCCCAAGTCAAAAGTAATGAACTATATAGGGAATATGGTGCCATTTGGGACGCATAAATCATTATCGTAGCAGGGCCTAGTATCGGCTGCAGGTAAGTAGACAAACCAGGCCTGTTAAGGTGCTGACTCGCAACCAAATCCCGCTTCAATACCTCTCTACCCGCGGTACAAGACCAGCAAATCAATACCACTCATTTGAAGGCATCTACAGTGAGGGAAAAAAGTATTTGATCCCCTGCTGATTTTGTACGTTTGCCCACTGACAAAGAAATGATCAGTCTATAATTTTAATGGTAGGTTTATTTGAACACTGAGAGACAGAATAAATGTCAAAAATATTATAAATTGATTTGCATTTTAATGAGGGAAATAAGTATTTGACACCCTCTCAATCAGAAAGATTTCTGGCTCCCAGGTGTCTTTTATACTGGTAACAAGCTGAGATTAGGGGCACACTTTTAAAGGGAGTGCTCCTAATCTCAGCTTGTTACCTGTATAAAAGACACCTGTCCACAGAAGCATTTACATTTACATTTACATTTACATCATTTAGCAGACGCTCTTATCCAGAGCGACTTACAAATTGGTGCATTCACCTTATAGCCAGTGGGATAACCACTTTTTTTGGGGGGTGGGGTGGGGTAAAGGGGGGGGTAGAAGGATTACTTTATCATATCCCAGGTATTCCTTAAAGAGGTGTGGTTTCAAGTGTCTCCGGAAGGTGATGAGTGACTCCGCTGTCCTGGCGTCGTGAGGGAGCTTGTTCCACCATTGGGGTGCCAGAGCAGCGAACAGTTTTGACTGGCTGAGCGGGAACTGTGCTTCTGCAGAGGTAGGGGGGCCAGCAGGCCAGAGGTGGATGAACGCAATGCCCTCGTTTGGGTGTAGGGACTGATCAGAGCCTGAAGGTACGGAGGTGCCGTTCCCCTCACAGCTCCGTAGGCAAGCACCATGGTCTTGTAGCAGATGCGAGCTTCAACTGGAAGCCAGTGGAGTGTGCGGAGGAGCGGTGACGTGAGAGAACTTGGGAAGGTTGAACACCAGACGGGCTGCGGCATTCTGGATGAGTTGTAGGGGTTTAATGGCACAGGAAGGGAGCCCAGCCAACAGCTAGTTGCAGTAATCCAGACGGGAGATGACAAGTGCCTGGATTAGGACCTGTGCCGCTTCCTGTGTAAGGCAGGGTCGTACTCTCAGAATGTTGTAGAGCATGAACCTACAGGATCGGGTCACCGCCTTGATGTTAGCGGAGAACGACAGGGTGTTGTCCAGGGTCATGCCAAGGCCCGTCGCACTCTGGGAGGAGGACACAACAGAGTTGTCAACCGTGATGGCGAGATCATGGAATGGGCAGTCCTTCCCCGGGAGGAAGAGCAGCTCCGTCTTGCCAAGGTTCAGCTTGAGGTGGTGATCCGTCATCCACAATGATATGTCTGCCAGACATGCAGAGATGCGATTCGCCACCTGGTTATCAGAAGGGGGAAAGGAGAAGATTAGTTGTGTGTCATCTGCGTAGCAATGATAGGAGAGGCCATGTGAGGATATGACAGAGCCAAGTAGAGAATAGGGGAGGGCCTAGAACTGAGCCCTGGGGGACACCAGTGGTGAGAGCACGTGGTGCAGAACCAGCTTCTCGCCATGCCACTTGGTAGGAGCGACCGGTCAGGTAGGACGCAATCCAAGAGTGAGCCGCGCTGGAGATGCCCAGCTCGGAGAGGGTGGAGAGGAGGATCTGATGGTTCACAGTATCAAAGGCAGCAGACAAGTCTAGAAGGACAAGAGCAGAGGAGAGAGAGTTAGCTTTAGCAGTGCGGAGAGCCTCCATGACACAGAGAAGAGCAGTCTCAGTTGAATGACCAGTCTTGAAACCTGACTGGTTTGGATCAAGAAGGTCATTCTGAGAGAGATAGCAAGAGAGTTGGCTAAAGATGGCACGCTCAAGAGTTTTGGAGAGAAAATAAAGAAGGGATTCTGGTCTGTAGTTGTTGACATCAGAGGGATCGAGTGTTGGTTTTTTGAGAAGGGGTGTAACTCTTGCTCTCTTGAAGATGGAAGGGACATAGCCAGCGGTCAAGGATGAGTTGATGAGCGAGGTGAGGTAAGGGAGAAGGTCACCGGAGATGGTCTGGAGAAGATAGGAGGGGATAGGGTCAAGCGGGCAGGTTGTTGGGCGGCCGGCCGTCACAAGTCGCAAGGTTTTATCTGGAGAGAGAGGGGAGAAAGAAGTCAAAGCATAGGGTAGGGCAGTGTGAGCAGGACCAGCAGTGTCATTTGACTTAACAAACGAGGATCGGATGTCGTCAACCTTCTTTTCAAAATGGTTGACGAAGTCATCCACAGAGAGGGAGGAGGGGGGGGGAGGATTCAGCAGGGAGGAGAAGGTGGCAAAGAGCTTCCTAGGGTTAGAGGCAGATGCTTGGAATTTAGAGTGGTAGAAATTGGCTTTAGCAGCAGAAACAGATGAAGAAAATGTAGAGAGGAGGGAGTGAAAAGATGCCAGGTACGCAGGGATTCTAGTTTTCCTCCATTTCCGCTCGGCTGCCCGGAGCCCTGTTCTGTAAGCTCGCAATGAGTCATCAAGCCATGGAGCTGGAGGGGAGGACCGAGCCGGCCGGGAGGATAGGGGACATAGAGAGTCAAAGGATGCAGAAAGGGAGGAGAGGAGGGTTGAGGAGGCAGAATCAGGAGATTGGAGGGAGAAGGATTGAGCAGAGGGAAGAGATGATAGGATGGAAGAGGAGAGAGTAGCGGGTGAGAGAAAGCGAAGGTTGCGACGGCGCATTACCATCTGAGTAGGGGCAGAGTGAGTTGTGTTGGAGGAGAGCGAGAGAGAAAAGGATACAAAGTAGTGGTCGGAGACATGGAGGGGAGTTGCAGTGAGATTAGTAGAAGAACAGCATCTAGTAAAGATGAGGTCAACCGTATTGCCTGCCTTATGAGTAGGGGGGGACGGTGAGAGGGAGAGGTCAAAAGAGGAGAGTAGTGGAAAGAAGGAGGCAGAGAGAAATTAGTCAAAGGTAGACGTAGGGAGGTTGAAGTCCCCCAGAACTGTGAGGGGTAAGCCATCCTCAGGAAAGGAACTTATCAAGGCGTCAAGCTCATTGATGAACTCGCCAAGGGAACCTGGAGGGAGATAAATGACAAGGATGTTAAGCTTAAATGGGCTAGTGACTGTGACAGCATGGAATTCAAATGAGGAGATAGACAGATGGGTCAGGGGAAAAATACAGGATGTCCACTTGGGAGAGATGAGGATTCCTGTGCCACCACCCCGCTGACCAGATGCTCTCGGGGTATGCGAGAACACCTGGTCAGACGAGGAGAGAGCAGTAGGAGTAGCAGTGTTTTCAGTGGTAATCCATGTTTCCGTCAGCGCCAAGAAGTCGAGGGACTGGAGGGTAGCATATCAATTGAAGCAATCAATCAATCAGATTCCAAACTCTCCACCATGGCCAAGACCAGCTCTCCAAGGATGTCAGGGACAATATTGTAGACCTACATAAGGTTCGAATGGGCTACAAGACCATCGCCAAGCAGCTTGGTGAGAAGGTGACAACAATTGGTGTGATTATTCGCAAATGGAAGAAACACAAAAGAACTGTCAATCTCCCTCGTCCTGGGGCTCCATGCAAGATCTCACCTCGTGGAGTTGCAATGATCATGAGAATGGTAAGGAATCAGCCCAGAACTACACGGGAGGATCTTGTCAATGATCTCAAGGCAGCTGGGACCATAGTCACCAAGAAAACAATTGGTAACACACTACGCCGTGAAGGACTGAAATCCTGCAGCGCCCGCAAGGTACCCCTGCTCAAGAAAGCACATATACAGGGCCGTCTGAAGTTTGCCAATGAACATCTGAATGATTCAGAAGAGAACTCGGTGAAAGTGTTGTGGTCAGATGAGACCAAAATCGAGCTCTTTGGCATCAACTCAACTCGCCGTGTTTGGAGGAGGAGGAATGCTGCCTATGACCCCAAGAACACCATCCCCACCGTCAAACATGGAGGTGGAAACATTATGATTTGGGGGGGGGGGGGTTTCTGCTAAGGGGACTGGACAACTTCACCGCATCAAAGGGACGATGGATGGGGCCATGTACCATCAAATCTTGGGTGAGAACCTCCTTCCCTCATCCAGGGCATTGAAAATGGGTCATGGATGGGTATTCCAGCATGACAATGACCCAAAACACACGGCCAAGGCAACAAAGGAGTGGCTCAAGAAGAAGCACATTAAGGTCCTGGAGTGGTCTAGCCAGTCTCCAGACCGTAATCCCATAGAAAATCTGTGGAGGGAGCTGAAGGTTGAGTTGCCAAACGTCAGCCTCGAAACCTTAATGACTTGGAGAAGATCTGCAAAGTGGAACAGTTGATGCCAAAGAGCTCGATTTTGGTCTCATCTGACCACAACACTTTCACCCAGTTCTCCTCTGAATCATTCAGATGTTCATTGGCAAACTTCAGACGGGCCTGTATATGTGCTTTCTTAAGCAGGGGGACCTTGCAGGCGCTGTAGGATTTCAGTCCTTCACGGCGTAGTGTGTTACCAATTGTTTTCTTGGTGACTATGGTCCCAGCTGCCTTGAGATCATTGACAAGATCCTCCCGTGTAATTCTGGGCTGATTCCTCACCGTTGCATGGAGCCCCAGGCCGAGTGAGATTGACAGTTATTTTGTGTTTCTTCCATTTGCAAATAATCGCACCAACTGTTGTCACCTTCTCACCAAGCTGCTTGGCGATGGTCTTGTAGCCCATTCCAGCCTTGTGTAGGTCTACAATCTTGTCCCTGACATCCTTGGAGAGCTCTTTGGTCTTGGCCATGGTGGAGAGTTGGAATCTGATTGATTGATTGCTTCTGTGGACAGGTGTCTTTTAGACAGTTAAAAAGCTGAGATTAGGAGCACTCCCTTTAAGAGTGTGCTCCTAATCTCAGCTTGTTACCTGTATAAAAGACACCTGGGAGCCAGAAATCTTTCTGATTTAGAGGGTGTCAAATACTTATTTCCCTCATTAAAATGCAAATCAATTTATAACATTTATGACATGTGTTTTTCTGGATTTTTTTGTTGTTATTCTGTCTCTCACTGTTCAAATAAACCCACCATTAAAATTATAGACTGATCATTTCTTTGTTAGTGGGCAAATGTACAAAATCAGCAGGGGATCAAATACTTTTTTCCCTCACTGTATGGGCATACGGCCATAAAAGGGCAGGTCACACCCACTAGCCCATGTCAAGATGGCTGTGGCTCACGGTCCTTTAGTTTTTAGAAGCTAAAACGTAATAAATCTTGAACAACGTTGATATGTGGTGAAAGCGAAGACTCCGAGGAAGATAAGGATATGTTATTTTTCGGCCTGTGACCTACCATTATCGATTCACAGCCCAGTGAGTTAAGAAGTTCATTTTATACTTTGTTTAAAAAAAGGTCTTGTCGAGTAACCCCCCCTGACGGGAATGCTACGGCATTGTGAAAGGACGCACTCCGAATGCACAGAGCGCATCATAGTATTTGGAACAGATTCTTTCATCATTTTGGCATAAAAATGTATCAGGGATGTAAAAAGAAAGCAAAAAAACAAGCAAACTACCCATCATTCCAAAGTATTTACATATTGTATATATTTCTGGTAAAAGTTGCATATATTCTGTGTAACTATGGTGAGGCCACCAATTTCTCATGGTCATTGTTACGCTCTCTAAAGGTAGGCTACCTGTGTCCTAGTGTTTGCATTGTATAGGCTAGTACATTGCTTTTACATTTTTGGTATTTTGGTATTTTATTAGGATCCCCATTAGCTGTTGCAAAAGCAGCAGCTGCAGTTTCTGGGATCCACACAAAACATTAAACATGACATAATACAGAACATTAATAGACAAGAACAGCTCAAGGACAGAACTAAATCAATAAAAATTTAAAACCGTTTCTTGGCCATCAACCGTACTCTTCACATGAGTGACCCACAAAAGAATGAGAAGAATGACAAGAAGAAGGGGACTGCAGGGTATGATCATCTCGCAGGAGTCATTACTTAAAAATCATACAATGTGATTTTCTGGATTTTTGTTTTAGATTCTGTCTCTCACAGTTGAAGTGTACCTATGATAAAAATTACAGACCTCTACATGCTTTGTAAGTAGGAAAACCTACCAAATCGGCAGTTTATCAAATACTTGTTCTCCCCACTGTACAAGACCACTGATAATCTCCCTCGATCTGGGGCTCCACGCAAAATCTCACCCCATGGGGTCAAAATGATCACAAGAACGGTGAGCAAAAATCCCAGAATCACACAGGGGGACCTAGTGAATGACCTGCAGAGAGCTGGGACCAAAGTAACAAAGCCTACCATCACTAACACACTACGCCGCCAGGGACTCAAATCCTGCAGTGCCAGACGTGTCCCCCTGCTTAAGCCAGTACATGTCCAGGCCCATCTGAAGTTTGCTAGAGTGCATTTGGATGATCCAGAAGAGGATTGGGAGAATGTCATATGGTCAGATGAAACCAAAATATAACTTTTTGGTAAAAACTCAACTCGTTGTGTTTGCAGGACAAAGAATGCTGAGTTGCATCCAAAGAACACCATAGCTACTGTGAAGCATTGGGGTGGAAACATCATGCTTTGGGGCTGTTTTTCTGCAAAGGGACCAGGACGACTGATCCGTGTAAAGGAAATAATGAATGGGGCCATGTATCGTGAGATTTTGAGTGAAAACCTCCTTCCATCAGCAAGGGCATTGAAGATGAAACGTGGCTGGGTCTTTCAGCATGACAATGATCCCAAACACACCGCCCGGGCAATGAAGGAGTGGCTTCGTAAGAAGCATTTCAAGGTCCTGGAGTGGCCTAGCCAGTCTCCAGATCTCAACCCCATAGAAAATCTTTGGAGGGAGTTGAAAGTCTGTGTTTCCCAGCGACAGCCCCAAAACATCACTGCTCTAGAGGAGATCTGCATGGAGGAATGGGTCAAAATACCAGCAACAGTGTGTGAAAACCTTGTGAAGACTTACAGAAAATGTTTGACCTGTGTCATTGCCAACAAAGGCTATATAACAAGGTATTGAGAAACTTTTGTTATTGACCAAATACTCATTTTCCACCATATTTTGCAAATAAATTCATAAAAAATCCTACAATGTGATTTTCTGGATTTTTTTTCCTCATTTTGTCTGTCATAGTTGACGTGTACCTATGATGAACATTACAGGCCTCTCTCATCTTTTTAAGTGGAAGAACATGCACAATTGGTGGCTGACTAAATACTTTTTTCCCCCACTGTAAATACCACGGGAGTCTTACTTTTGGAACTTTACATTGATCAAACAACAGGTAGGCTGTCTCCCTCAGTTTCCTATGGACAACAACAACAACGATGTTAGCCTGAGCCAGATGGGCTATTCCAAGTCAAGGTAAGCTTTTGGTTTCATTAATTTATTGCCACCGGGGCCCGTCAGTGTAAATGCAAAACTGCTTGCTGACTGTACACTTTACTGCATGATTGTACCAGGTTTACTAATGCGTTAGTTCTAGTAGCTATGTGGACTATGACGTTAGCTAATACGGTGACAGCGATGTAGACGGTTATGTGTGTCGCGGTTATGATATGAAGGTTTGGCTTGGAAAGGTTTTTTCGCCTGGTCACAGAGAGCTGAGGGGTTGTGCACTGAAATCCACAAGAGAAGGGAAAAGGTGATAAAAGGAGAGCACGTAGATGCGAGAAGAAATTTCGCAATGACCAAAATGATCATGCTGTTTGTATGTGGCCACTATGAAAATTAACCGTGTTTGCGTGCCAACGGGTGTATTCTTTCCGCCGATTCTGTTGAAAAACTTTATTTAAACAGAAGTAAACGGACTGATATGGGGATAAACATACCTGAATTTGTCCAATAGAAACTCTCATTTGCAAATGTTTGTCTAATGATTACACCCTAGATCAGCTAGATGCAGGCAAGAGTATAGGCGGTGTTGAATGTGTAACTGTTTGTCACCTTGATTACTCAAATGTTTCTCTTGACCTGTGCAGGTACAGTTGAAGTCGGAAGTTTACATACACTTAGGTTTGAGTCATTAAAACTGGTTTTTCAACCACTCCACAAATTTTTGGCTAACAAACTATAGTTTTGGCAATGTCACGATCGTCGTAAGAACCGGACCAAGGCGCAGCGTGATAGGCGTACATCTTTTAATGAGTACTTTAACACATGAACAAAACGATACGTGAAGTCTAAAGGTTCACCAACACAAACCTATACAGATCAAGATCCCACAAATAACTGTGCAAAACAGGCTGCCTAAGTATGGTTCCCAATCAGAGACAACGAGCAACAGCTGCCTCTGATCGGGAACCACCCTGGCCAACATAGATCTAAACGATCTAGAATAAACACATAGAAACTACAACATAGAAACTAACACCCTGGCTCAACATAAAAGAGTCCCCAGAGCCAGGGCGTGACAGGCAAGTGGGTTAGGACATCTACTTTGTGCATGACACAAGTCATTTTTCCAACATTTGTTTACAGACAGATTATTTCACTTATAATTCACTGTATCACAATTCCAGTGGGTCAGACGTTTACATACACTAAGTTGACTGTGCCTTTAAACAGCTTGGAAAATTCCAGAAAATGATGTCATGGTTTTAGAAGTTTCTGATAGTCTAATTTACATAATTTGAGTCAATTGGAGGTGTACCTGTGGATGTATTTCAAGGCCTACCTTCAAACTCAGTGCCTCTTTGCTTGACATCATGGGAAAATGAAAATAAATCAGCCAAGACCTCAGAAAACAAATTGTAGGCCGTTCAGCAAGGAAGAAGCCACTGCTCCAAAACCCATCTAGAGGAAGGAAAATTGTGGATATATTGAAGCAACATCTCAAGACATCAGTCAGGAAGTTAAAGCTTGGTCACAAATGGGTCTTCCAAATGGACAATGACCCCAAGCATACTTCCAAAGTTGTGACAAAATGGCTTAAGGACAACAAAGTCAAGGTATTGGAGTGGCCATCACAAAGCCCTGACCTCAATCCTATAGAACATTTGTGGGCAGAACTGAAAAAGTGTGTGTGAGCAAGAAGGCCTACAAACCTGAGTCAGTTACACCAGCTCTGTCAGTAGGAACGGGCCAAAATTCACCCAACTTATTGTGGGAAGCTTGTGGAAGGCTACCTGAAACGTTTGACCAAAGTTAAACAATTCAAAGGCAATGCTACCAAATAATAATTGAGTGTATGTAAACTTCTGACCCACTGGGAATGTGATGAAAGAAATAAAAGCTGAAATAAATCATTCTCTCTACTATTATTCTGACATTTCACATTCTTAAAATATAGTAGTGATCCTAACTGACCTAAGACAATGAGTTTTTACTAGGATTAAATGTCAGGAATTGTGAAAAACTGAGTTTAAATATATTTGGCTAAGGTTTATGTAACTTCTGACTTCAACTGTATGTTGTAAACTTTCATTCAGAGGTTAGGTTGTAGCGACCTCATATGCGTATAGGGAAAATTCTAGTATTATGTAGTAGCCTAAACCTAGCGATGTTACACTGAGCTGGGTGAATGGAATATGATTGACGGACATCCAATATGCTGTAATTGAAGAAAAAAATTATTCCCTCATCTTAAACGCCACCGACCGCCACTGGTGTAGTTGAGAGTCAGAATTGCACTGTTAATACAATGAGGAATAGTACCCCGCTCGGTCTGCAGCAGCCTGTCCTAAGTTTCTTAATGGGATTTTCAGCTTGTCTTCCTACTCATTTGATCGATGCCAAATATATTTTGATTGACAACTAAGAGATAGCGGGAGGTTGGGACTATAAGGTTCTATCTGCAAAAAGATGATTCTGAGATAATTGGCTTTAAAGTCATTTGTTTTAAAGGCTCTGTGTAATTTTGGGTTCTAGTGTAGTGTCGAGATAACGATGCTGAGATGCTGTGATGACAAGAAATCCACTGACACTGTCCTCGATTATAATGGTTTATTACATCAAAGATTTTAGCGTCAATTTACAGACTCCTGCAGACATCTGGAGAACAACCAACCCAATCTCTAATATGCTGTTCCTCCCCGTCCTTTGTCCCAACCATGGTATTTATAATCTGTAACATGATATGGGTGGGTTCCCCTAAACCAATCGCAGGACGCCACATAACAGACTTCTTCTAACACACCATTTGCAAACATCAGCAAAGTCATAAACTGTTTAGACACTACATATTTCCCCCCTTCGAGACTAATTAAGTCTCGAAAACTAAAAGAATAGGATTATGACAAATAACAATTAATCTTATTGAGTAACTTTAGCAATAAACCAAAATGTATGGAGAGTAAATACATTTATATGAAATATGAACAAATCTTTATGGAGTGTGAGAGCGAAAAACCTGTCTGGCAGCTTTCTTTCCAAATTTCCATCAATCAATCAAGACAGTAAAATTCTCTCACGGCCCCTCTGCCCCAGGCAACCACCTAAGTACTCCAGATCAATTCATAAATCTTTATCAATGCATTTTAAACTATGATGCAATTGAATACACATGAAAGCCTCAGAAAACAAAATACAATCAAAAATGTCCACATTCAGGCTGGTCGACCCATCGGACCCTCCTGTGGATTCTCTCTGTTCCTGCCTAGACCCAATATCCCTAAGCATCCACGAAAGAAACAAAAACATCTGAGATCCCCACATGTACCCAACAACAGAAAATATAATTCTTCAAATATTAATACAGAAAGAATATGACACAAATTATGTATTACACATGCAAATATGTCTATATATCATTGCAGACACGGGAATGTAGTCCACTACACTGCATCTCCTCAGCAGTGTCGACTTTCAATGCAGCGTCGATGATGGAATCTGAACATTTCCACACCTTCCTTGTTCCACTTCCTCCAGTCCATTCATATTGTCCATGTTTGAGTATTTGAATCCCCTCTACACATTCCCCCATGTGCTTCTGGAAGAAAATAAAACACCAACCAGTATCTTTTGCAAAACAACACATGCAAAATAAAACATCAATATCAACAATAATATAAAAATGATATATAAAATGAATCACATTCCATTTCCCCCATTTGATTCATAAGAAAATACTAAATATCACAATATCACAACATGTGAAAAATGATCGGATATTCAAAATGGATATCCATCCATCAATACTCCTTTGAGTATTTGACAGAAGGTTAAACCCTCTTATCGTTTCATTTGTAAAACCCTGCAAAGTATAGGTAATATTATCTATGTGATCTGCCAAAAATATTACACCATACCATGGAAAAAGTCCAAGTTCCCACTTCTCTCCTAGACTTATCCTCCAATGGTAGGCCACCCTATTTCCAAACCTAGAATCAGATTTATCTGTGTCCGGTGCTTCCCCTCTTTTAATGGTAAAAACCTCATATGGAAGCTTCAACGTCGACATGTAACAACATCCTTTCCATCCATAGGGTAAGAATATATATGCTTTATCACCACAAACCCCCCAAATATCTCTAAAATTCCCAATAGTCACATTACCATGCAAAAAATGATCTTTCACCATCAAAGTCCTGCTCTTCTTACTAAATGGAACATAAAAAGTTACATTATATTTCTCATTACTAATCTTACGTTCATGCTTATCCAAAGTCATCATATAATCATCACAATCTGATATTCCCATAAACATACCCTGTCCATCATATGTTTTATTTTAACAAAAACAGCTTTTAGCCCTCACAGGTTTCACCTCCAATGCTTCAGGAATTGCTGTTAACTGATTTTCCTTCCCGTCTAACAAATTCACATAGGGTAATTCATTTAACCAAGAACACTTAGACCTAGGCCTAAACAAATGCTTCTACAACGACATCATTATATCTGTTAATGATTGTTGCTGATACAACAGCCATGATAAAGCATAAGATTGACACGTACTTGATAGAGGTTGAGCCACCGTCTCTAAGATTGAACCCCATGTGCCTCCTGCAGGAATTCTCAACAGACATGGACCCTCAAGATTCCTCACTGATCTTACAGTCCTAGGTGGTCCTCTGTAGCTCAGCTGGTAGAGCACAGCGCTTGTAACGCCAAGGTAGTGGGTTCTATCCCCGGGACCACCCATACACAAAAAAATGTATGCACGCATGACTGTAAGTCGCTTTGGATAAAAGCGTCTGCTAAATGGCATATTATTATATTATTATTACAGAATGAGTTAACTGCTGGAACTATAGATTCCTACCTGCCCATCCATCTTTAATTTGCAAAACAGAAGAATCAAATCCATATGCCTTCCATTTAATTTCTCTCTTCCCTAACGAGCGGTATTGATCATATATATCTTCTTGTCTTCCATCAAAATTAAATAACTCATCTTTTACCTCCAGGACAGTATTCTGCACTATTTCAGATGAATCTACATCATTCTCTACTACCATCTGCTCTCCTATTTCAACACTATCCTTACTACCACTCACAGCACTCTCTATCCGTATCATAAACTTCTGAGTCACTCTTACTACATCCTTTAGTTTCAGAAAAGTTGTTGTTGGTGTCTGTGTCACCTTTCCTAAATTTGTTATTGCCGTCGTAACATTAATCTCTTTCAAAGTTACTGTTAAAATAGTTGCTTTAGTTGATGTATTAACACTCTTAATTATTTCCAGTGGCAAAGTGACAGATTTCCTCTGTGTATTATTTACTGTTGGAGTGGCTACTGTAATATACTACTCCTGAACTTCTTTGGTGACTGTGGAAACTTCAACAGACTTTAAATCTTCCATCATAAGCTTCACCTTATGAGTTACATAGCCTTTTAACCAATAATTCTTAACCAGAACAAATTTTAATGCTGGCTCTAAATAAGTACACATATATTCTCCCTGATCTTCCCATGTAACATTACGCAAAATAAGTGAGCAATCACTCATAGCCCTATTCCACTTCATATCGTTGTACAAAATAAACTTCCTTTGACTAGATGAAACAGCTTCTACTTCTGGTCCTGATAACAACACTTCTTCTCCATAATTATCTCTCCACGTGGGAGGAATTTCACCAACCCCACTCCTTCTCTCACATCTACAAGGAAGATGAGCTGTACCACCCATCCTAACCCTAATGACATACTTTTCTTCTAAAATTGGTGTTGGAGCGATTTTCTGATGTGCCATTGTAATCAAATGTGATACATTTATAGCTTTAATATCTGTCAATGTTGAAAGAGTTGAATTGTTTCTCACTGTTGTTGTATTAGGCTGAATTGTTGATGTCATTGTTGTTGATTCATCTATTTTCCCTACAGCTTTGAGCTCTTTACTTGTATTTCAATCTATCACCACTAGTGTCACTACATTAACTCTCAGTCCCAACTCTAATCCTTCACTTTCAAACTGTGGATTATAAAAAATACATTTATAATCACCTTGATCCTCCTGCTGGGAATTGTACACATAGAGACTGCAATCACCCTCAATCTTCAGTCTTCTCTTATCATTCAGCAACTCATACTTTCTCAATGCAACTGCTCCTAACAGATCTAAAATCCTGCCATATCTATCTTCCCACTGAACTCTAAATTTCCCTTCACCAATGTTCTCTCTCGTGCACTTACATGGAAGCTGAGCTGACTGTCCTAGAGTTACTTCAACTCTAGTTTAGTCTGACTTTTCTCCTAACTTTTTCAAAATCCATTTCACTGATTTATCCACAAAATCCTTTCCCACTAATTTGAGGATATTTCGATTGGGAAGTCCCCACCTGCTTATGACTTCTTTACACAAGAACTTTGCAACCGACTGAGCATCTTTTACCTTAGTTGGACATCTTATGCACCTCTTGGTGTAGGAATGTAACCAAGAATAACAGTCACACCCCTGCAAACATTATTTTTCAGACAGATTGTGCACCTGCCTATGACATAGTCAACCTGTTCAAGCAAATATGGTACCCAAAAACCATACTCCTTTGTGATCATTGTCCTAACCTCCCCCCTTGCAACATTAGCTAACCCATGTGCTTCCTAAATCATCAGACCTAATAGGTCTAGAGGCGCTACTATCAACCCCTCATGGTTTCTCCAAAGACAACAAACATTCTTGAACTTGTTGCAACATCTCCTCTTTCATAGGGTCTGAATCCATCTTCACACTGCAAATAGATTAATGTGTCATCCGTACAGCTTATGGCTATCCTTGTCCTTGAGCCAAAATCATTATTTTGAGAAATCGCTGATCTTCACTCCTCCAAATCCCCAAATTCTCTTTCATCAGTACGAAAACAGCTTTCTCTGCTTCTGTCATAATTTCTCCTATTTGCTTCTGCTCATAGCCTTCAGAAACCAACAAGGTCACATGTGGCACACTCTTCTCAATCTCCAATTCTTTATCCAGATAATCGTCTGTGTTTATCTTCACAGCTGCTCCTTGTGGTCCTAAAATTATTCAACATGAGCTGAGTTGAACTTTCTTTGGTTGATGACTCAACCATTCCTCTGAGTTCGATTGGGCAGCATTCTTGAAATACTTGAGCGTACAATGAAATGGATATTCCGGAAGCCTCGCATTTGGCATATTTGCCACAATACATTTCTCCCATATCTTAGCCTGCTTCAAAAAATCTTCACTGAAATTTCCAATCCAGAATACTGTAGAAGAATCCATCTCTGTCATCATCAACAATTGGTAAACCTTTTCCTTTGGCACTTCTACCAGACAGCCGTCTGGTGTACATTTTATTGTACAATTCAATCTACACAATGCATCTCTTCCCAACAATGCAATAGGTGTATGTTCTGATACCAGTATGGGTATTGTAATTTTCTGATTTTTATAGCAGAGCTCAATTGGTTCCGCAAGAGGAATCAACTGTTTCACTCCCTCAAATCCCATTGTCCTAATTAGTTGATTGGACATAGTGAGATGTGTAACATCTTCGGGCCCAACACAGATAAAAGCAGCTCCGCTATCTGCCATCACTTCCAATGGTCGGTTGTTTTTTTTCACCTCAATTGTTGGATCTTTTTCCGGTCCTGATGCTACCAGCTGACACCCCCCTTTCGGATCTTCTGGGCACCCCTAGAATCCTTGCTCCAGGCCCCTATAAGGGTTCACCTGTCCTCCAGATGATCTTGACTGGCCCCTGTATCTTCCTCTGAAATTCCCTCTGGTGTTTCCTCCTGGCCCATTACACTCACAGCAAAGTCACCAACCTGTCCACAATTATAACACACTTCTGAAGATTGCTGGAAGTATGGCTTAAATCTTCTTCCTCTTCCTAAGCCTTCTCGTCCTCTTCCTCTCCAATTCTGTGTCTGTCCAGAGACTGGCTGCGGATATGAAACAACTGGTACCGCTATTGGTGGCTGGTACAATTGCGGTTGGAACTGGTCCGGTTGAAGCTGTGGCAGTGATTGTTGATTTGGTGCACACTGATTCTTCATAACCAAAGCTTGTTTCTTCTCCTTCTTATTCTCCACCAGTTGTATTTCATTGAGTTTTCTGAGAGTTTCTTGGTCCTGTTCTTTCTGGTTGTGTTCCTTTTTCCTGTATAGGGCTATATGATCTATATCTCTTTCTATTTCTTCTGTGCTAGTCATTGTAGAATAAAATCCTCTTGAACATGAAGCACCTTTAATCTCCAAATCTTCATCGCTTTCTCCATCTTTACTTTCATCAGAGATCGAATCTCTTCTATTCTCCCAACTTCCATCACCCCTTCTTTCCTCTCTGGCCAACCTCCATCTGATCACAGGGTCATATCCACCCATGATCTCTTCTGAATCACTCTGATCATCATCATCTTCATCATCATCATCTTCAAGTTCCATCCTCCTGAACCTCACTCCACCCTTACTTTCCAGACATCTCGTTTTCTTCTTACTTTTGGAGTTTTGGATTCATCTTTATGGTCATTTCTGCTTGTCCTCTCTCTATTATTCAAGCACTTTCATTATGTTGATGACGTCTGGGTTAAGAGTCCCTTCCACTAGCCATGGTTGTTCAATGTCAGGCCAACGTTTATTCCATTTTCCAGATAACCTTGCAATACCATTAACTAGAGGATTACTATTTTCTACTACATCAACAGGAGTAATTACTTTCATAGTTTTGATGTCCTTTTCCCCCATTGTAACAACTCTTTTATATTCCTTTATTGTGAATTATTTTATTATTATTTTAATAATACTTTAGACTATGTAGCTTATGTTTCCCTCCTTTTTTTGTTGTTGTTGAAATTAATCAATTAATGTATTAATTTATTCATCAATGTATTTATTTATTCATTTTTATTTTATTTTATTTTACCAAATTATTGATTAGTGGCAATCTTACCACATCCGATCAGGAAAAGTAAATGAAAGTAGTCAACTTCAGAGCAATCCAAAAAAGAAAGACCTGTAATCCAGCAACACTACAGCACTCACAAATCAATTGCTTAATAAGCACCCAATTACTTTAATTTTACAGAATAATGTCAGTGCTGGATTTCCAACTCAACTCTAATCAAACCAACTCATGCACCAAAAGCTCCAATGTGCAATTCTTTAATTACATCAATTGATCAGTCTGTTGCCAAGTCCCTGTCAAATTGTCACAACATGAAATATGCTGGGCACACACAATATCCTCTATGGGAAGGTAAGTTTTGTGAACAGAACAGTACCAGCCTTGATTGGACTTGATCCATTGCAGCACACACTGTCGCGTGACGCACTGGTCAGCACCTTCTCTCTCTCTCTGTCTCCTCCTTCTCGTCTCTCATATCAAAGAGGAACAAAAAACAGAAAATAATTTAGTATTTTATGCATTCACTGGGTTATTTCAACCATACAATACCCTTTTAGACATACCTATGTTCACACTCGCGCTAAGAAATAAGCAAACAGCTTAACTCAGGAATATTATAAATAGCTCAATAACATTTTATTTTATTTATTTATTTTATTATTTTTATTTTTAATCTGTCAACATATCTCTCATTTATAAATTCAATAGATCTCAATCAAATAGTTTAATCATTAAGCAACAGCCGATTTAACAAACAGAATACTTTATTCGTGTGTAAGTCTCCCCCTCCTTCTCTGTCTGCATGTCACAGCAGCTCAGTGCCGGCAGGGGAGTGGCATATTTGCTCTACGTAACTCTAAACTCATAAAATATTCCACACATGCGCAGTTAATTCACCAATGCGATTTCAGAGTGAGAAGAGCTCCCAAGCAGCTCTCTCCAAGCTAAACAACAGAAAGTAGACAGACCAGCTGTCCCTCCGTTATTTCCCCCAACACAGACAAACAGTAACACTTAACAGAACTCAAAAACCAACACAGAACATAGAACACAAATCCTACTTCGAAGTTTCTTAACTTTACTTATCCTAATCTGCAGATTTATAGTTATTTTCTTATCCATTACAAATAATCGTCCTCCCAGTGGCTCATATATAGTTAACAATTATTAACGTTCTCACTAACGGAGACTCATAAGATTTTAACCTTAACTAACATATTTCCTTACAAAAAAACTAAAACCCCTGTTGTCATAGCCTTAGACCTCCCTTTTTTCCCACACATGCACAGGCTCTCTTTCACACACACACACACAATTCAAGATGAATGCATCCGTTCCTACGGTCCTCTAAAGCATGCTACCGCCGTTCCTTATTTCTCATTGTTCCTACATTTCTGCTACCTCGAGTTTGCAGATATCCAATGAGAGGTTACATCGAACATATACCTCGTCAACTATAAGTCGAGGGGTAACTTGCAACCGAATGTATCTACCACAACCTCCAGTCCCCAGAACTGACCTTAAAAATCAACCTTTTTTTTTTTAGGATGGGATTTTCGGCCCATCCTAATGATCACCTCGTTTGAGGGCTTCCATAGATCAACGACGTCCTAATTAGTATACATTTTCCTTAGTTCCTGGCCTTATTCCTTCATTCAATTCTTTTTCAATTTTATTTAAGCCAAATATCCCTGTGCCAAGTGTTATCAATTCCTATAGACATTCCCCCCTGTTTGCGTTGCTTTCAACGCAAACAAATTTAGAAATTTAGAACGGATTCTCATCACACAGCAAATAACAGCAAAGCGCACACATAAGTCATTTGACGGTGCAGTCTTTCAACGCACACACACACACAAGCACACGAACTGACCAGCGCCCAAAGTTTGTGAGAAAGCTCACCGTATCTGCATGCCTCTTGAGCGGGAGTCAGCTCAGCGCCCATGAATGGAACGCTGAGAAAAGACGCAACAAGGCCCAAATTCCTCGTCGCCATTAATGTAGTGTCGAGATAACGATGCTGAGATGCTGTGATGACAAGAAATCTGCTGACACTGTCCTCGATTATAATGGTTTATTACATCAAAGATTTTAGTGTCAATTTACAGACTCCTGCAGACATCTGGAGAACAACCAACCCAATCTCTAATATGTTTTTCCTCCCCGTCCTTTGTCCCAACCATGGTATTAATAATCTGTAACATGATATGGGTGGTTTCCCCTAAACCAATCCCAGGACGCCGCATAACAGACTTCCTCTAACACACCATTTGCAAACATCAGCAAAGTCATACACTGTTTAGACACTACACTAGCTAGCTATCAAGTCATAGCTAGCTTGCTAAATAAGGCCTACATACAGTGGCTTGCGAAAGTATTTATCCCCATTGGCATTTTTCCTATTTTGTTGCCGTACAACCTGGATTTTTAATTTTTTTTGGGGGTGTTTGTATCATTTGATTTACACAACATGCCTACCACTTTGAAAATGCAAAATATTTTTTGGAGTGAAACAAACAAGAAATAAGACAAAAAAACAGAACTTGAGCATGCATAACTATTCATCCCCCCAAATGCAATACTTTATAGAGCCACCTTTTGCAGCAATTACAGCTGCAAGTCTCTTGGGGTATGTCTCTATAAGCTTGGCACATCTAGCCACTGGGATTTTTGCACATTCTTCAAGGCAAAAATGCTCCAGCTCCTTCAAGTTGGATGGGTTCCGTTGGTTTACAGCAATCTTTAAGTCATACCACAGATTCTCAATTGTATTGAGGTCTGGTCTTTGACTAGGCCATTCCAAGACATTTAAATGTTTCCCCTTAAACCACTCGAGTGTTGCTTTAGCAGTATGCTTAGGGTCATTGTCCTCCTGGACGGTGAACCACCGTCCCAGTCTCAAATCTCAGGAAGCCTTGAACAGGTTTCCCTCAAGAATGTCCCTGTATTTAGCGGCATCCATCATTCCTTCAATTCTGACCAGTTTCCCAGTCCCTGCCGATGAAAAACATTACATTTACATTTTAGTCATTTAGCAGACGCTCTTATCCAGAGCGACTTACAGTTAGTGAGTACATACATTTTCATACCCCACAGCATGATGCTGACACCACCATGCTTCACTGTGGGGATGGTGTTTTCGGGGTGATGAGAGGTGTTGGGTTTGCACCAGACATAGTGTTTTCCTTGATGGCCAAATAGCTCAATTTTAGTCTCATCTGACCAGAGTACCTTCTTCCATATCTTTAAGCAATGGCTTTTTTCTGGCCACTCTTCCGTAAAGCCCAGCTCTGTGGAGTGTACGGCTTAAAGTGGTCCTATGTACAGATACTCCAATCTCCGCTGTGGAGCTTTGCAGCTCCTTCAGGGTTATCTTTGGTCTCTTTGTTGCCTCTCTGATTAATGGCCTCCTTGCCTGGTCCGTGAGTTTTGGTTGGTGGCCCTCTCTTGGCAGGTTTGTTGTTGTGCCATATTATTTCCATTTTTAATAATAGATTTAATGGTGCTCCGTGGGATGTTCAAAGGTTCTGATATTTTTTATAACCCAACCCTGATCTGTACTTCTCCACAACTTTGTCCCTGACCTGTTTGGAGAGCTTCTTGGTCTTCATGGTGCCTTTTGCTTGGTGGTGCCCCTTGCTTAGTGGTGTTGCAGACTCTGGGGCCTTTCAGAACAGGTGTATATATACTGAGATCATGTGACACTTAGATTGCACACAAGTGGACTTTGTTTAACTAATTATGTGACTTCTGAAGGTTTTTGGTTGCACCATATCTTATTTAGGGGCTTCATAGTAAAGTGTGTGAATACATATGCACGCACCACTTTTCCGTTATTTATTTTTTAGAATTTTTTGAAACAAGTAATTTTTTTCATTTCACTTCACCAATTTGGACTATTTTGTATGTGTCCATTACATGAAATCCAAATAAAAATCCATTTAAATTACAGGTTTTAATGCAACAAAATAGGAAAAACGCCAAGGGGGATGAATACTCTTGCAAGGCACTGTAAATAGATGAGATATAGCCTTAGCCATGAACTGCATAGCTAGACTGGTTTGATGAGATTCCCAATCACTGCCCTTTCGTCCGTTTTTGTGAAACTGAAACAGTTCATACCCTGAATGACTGGAGGCAGCAAAAAATGTGCTAGCTGTGATTTACAACCTAATAGCAATATTTATTGAACTATCCAACAATTTAATGATGATTTTAATTAATCATGCATTGACTGCATCCATTTAATTGTAATAACAATGCCTTACTCTACATAATGACATTTTGTAAAATATAACCTATTTATAAAACCGGTTATGAAGTTGGTTTTGAAGCATAATCTGTGAATTTTATATTTTAGACCAATATTATGATTATCTGTTTGTTTAATTTCTGCAAAGTAACTAAAGCGGTGTCAGTTCCACTTTAAACAGGACTGTCTAACATACTTCCAGTTTGGAAAAGGATAAGGATAGGAAATGGCCGCCAAGAAAGGTACCTTTCTCCTCCTCAGTGTCTTCTTTGTCATTGTGTCCTTGAGGTTTAAAATCCTCCTTGACAATATGCGTTTGAGATTACAGGCTTGAACCTTTCTATTTGTGGGAGGTGTCATGTTCTCCCCATTTAACGTCTCTCACCATGGAAGGTGATTAGCCATAGTGACAGTACGTATTTAAGGATGTTCTACTCTTAACGACAGTGTCCTTTGAGGAAACAATCAGATCTATATAATCAGATCTGCTTTTGCCAACATCCGCATAGCGGTTGTTTTGGCGGTGTCCGAGGTGGAACTGTGTTAGAGCTGTCAAATCCACAAGTGGCTCCCGGCATTATAACCTAAAGCGGACATTGCCATTGGCTGCACAGAGTCACATTAACAGAAATCCCATGCAGCCTTGTTT
Organism: Coregonus clupeaformis; assembly: GCF_020615455.1. NCBI lineage: Eukaryota > Metazoa > Chordata > Actinopteri > Salmoniformes > Salmonidae > Coregonus > Coregonus clupeaformis. The sequence continues at coordinate 2,087,565 of NC_059209.1, forward strand.
ACAAGTTCGAACACTGGAATGTGAGATGTAATCTACACCTTGATTAGGATTATAGAAATCCTCATTATATAATTGAATGATTTTTCAATTTGAGCGTAATTATTTCTATATAATAATAATAATAATAGTTTATTTAACTTTATAGCGCTATTCATTACATAAAGTATCTCAAAGTTATATAGCCTACACTGTCTTGCTCTGAACTTCTAACACGAGTGGGGCTGGTGTGGATTCGTGACAATGATCGCAAGAGCAGCTCCTCACCAATTTGACAGCTCGCAATTCCTCCTCTGACACCACCAAAACATCTGCTATCCGGGTGTCTGTTATCGCTGGTTAACACTTGATCTGATTGAATCTAGGCCTAAACTGTTACTTTTCACAAAGCAGAAGGGATCGAGAGAGTAAAAGAAAGAGACTGTGTACTTGACAACTTAATGTAACGCATTGAACTCTACAGATACATGACTTCTCTCAAACGCTACCTTTCATAATCCAGTTTTACAGAATTGCCCTTTGTAACACATGCCGACTAGGGTTACCTAAAATGGCACAACTACCAGACCGCGCCAGTTCCTGTTTAATGACGGGGAACACCTCAACCAGTACATAAGACACACACATTGGTGATGTCCATTCAGTCATCCAGTCGAGCGGGGGGTCATGAGCACAGACCCTCTCCTTGACTACAGAACACAGGGAACACATCCCTCTTACACATTGCAATAACTCATACAATTACCCAGTTAACAGGTAAAGCCATGCCATCACTGCCGACTGTTGCCAAAATGTAACACCTGCTGACTAGGGCTACCTAAAATGGCACAACTAAATTAAATTAAGCACTCACTAACTGTAAGTCGCTCTGGATAAGAGCGTCTGCTAAAATAACTAAAAATGTAAAAATGGACCTGAACAGAGAGGTCCAGGACCTAAAGAACAGTTTGCAGTTCTCCCAGGGTCAGCTCGACGAGTTGAAACAGGAGAACGGTAAGATTACAGCAATCTGTAAGTCATTGAGAGAGAACATCAGTTCAGTATGTGAATCCATGATAACAACTATGGATAAATCAGGGATCTCTCGAGGGACAATCAAGGCGTAACAATATGGTTGTGGACGGAATTGCAGAATCTCCACATGAGACCTGGATGGAGTCTGAAGACAAAGTGAGGGAAATGATCTCTGAGAAATTGAAGATGGACCACAGGAAGATTGAGGTGGAGCGCGCCCACAGGACTGGAAAACACACCTCCGGCCCAGGTGACAGGCCCAGGCCAATAGTGGTCAAGTTCCTGAGGTTCAAGGACAAGGTAGCTGTTCTGGAAAGAGCCAAGAACTTGAGAGGAACGTATATCTTTCTCAACGAGGACTATCCTGAAGCTGTGCACCAGAAGAGGAAAGAATTTATCCCAGCCATGAAAGCTGCCAGAGCACATGGGGACATTGCTTACATCTGCTATGACAGGCACATTGTCCACCCTCCCTCCCAGAAACCTGGATGGGATGAGAGAGCCAAGCCTATGGGTTTGTAGTTTCAACCCCGCAGCACACACACACTCACACACACACACACACACACACACACAAACACACACCAATTGATTAATTGACTGCTGAATGTATATTTTTTTCTCTTGCTTTGTTTGCTCGTTCCAGAATTATGTCTATCTCTGATAAGCTACCCAGGAAAGGGCTGAAAATAGCCCATATTAATATATATTGCCTTAGAAATAAGGTTAATAAAATCAATAACTTGCTAACATTAGATAACATTCATATATTAGCCATTTCTGAGACTCATTTAGATAATTCATTTGATGATACAGCATTAGCAATACAAGAATATAACATCTATAGAAGAGACAGAAATTCTTATGGGGGAGGTGTTGCTGTATATTTATTCAGAGCCATATCCCTGTAATGCTTAGAGAAGATCTTATGTCAAGTGTTATTGAAGAGTTGTGGTTGCAGGTTCACTTGCCACATCTAAAGCCTTTTATTTTGGGGTGTTGCTATAGGCCACCAAGTGCGAACAGTCAGTATTTAAATAATATGTTTGAAATGCTTGATAGTGTATGTGATGTAAACAGAGGTCTACTTTCTTGGGGACCTGAATATTGACTGGTTTTCATCAAGCTGTCCGCTCAAGAGGAAGCTTCTTACTGTAACCAGTGCCTGTAATCTGGTTCAGGTTATTAATCAACCTACCAGGGTGTTTACAAACACTATAGGAACAAGATCATCCACATCTATCGATCAAAGATTTACTAATACTGTAAAACTTTATTCTAAAGCTGTATCCGTACTCATTGGATGCAGTGATCACAATATAGTGGCTATATCCAGGAAAGCCAAAGTTCCAACAGCTGGGCCAAAAATAGTGTATAAGAGATCATACAAAATATTTTGCTGTGACTCATATGTGGATGATGTAAAAACTATTTGTTGGTCTGATGTGATTAATAAGGAGCCAGATGCTGCACTTGATGAATTTATGAAATTGCTTCTTCCAATTATTGATAAATATTCACCTGTTAGGAAACTGACTGTTAGAACTGTTAAGGCTCCATGGATTGATAAGGAATTGAAAAACTGTATGGTTGAAAGAAATGGGGCAAAAGAAGTGGCTAATAAGTCTGGCTGCACATCTGACTGGTTGACTTACTGCAAATTGAGAAATGATGTGACTAAACTCAACAAAAAGAAGGAGAAACTGTATTATGATGCCAAGATCAATGATATAAAGAATTATGGGAAAAAAAATGTTGGAGTACTTTAAATGAAATTATGGGTAGAAAGACATTCAACTCCATCTTTCATCGACTCAGATGGCTTATTCATCACAAAACCATTTGATGTTGCCAATTATTTTACTTCATTGGCAAAGTGGGCAAACTTAGGCAGGAAATGCCAACAATGAACAGTGAGCCATCGTATTCATGCATTAAAAAAAAACAAATAATGACAGAAAAGCATTGCAAGTTTTAATTTTGTAAAGTTAGTGTGGGAGAGGTGGAAAAATTATTGTTATCAATCAATAATGACAAACCTCCTGGCATTGACAACTTAGATGGAAAGCTACTGAGGATGGTAGCTGACTCTATAGCCACTCCTATCTGTCATATCTTTCATCTGAGCCTAGAGGAAAGTCTTTGTCCTCAGGCCTGGAGGGAAGCCAAATTAATTAAGCTACCCAAGAATGGTAAAGCATCCTTTACTGGTTCTAACAGACCTATAAGCTTGCTGCCAGCGCTTAGCAAACTGTTGGGAAAAAATGGTGTTAGACCAAATACAATGCTATTTCTCTGTAAACAAATTAATAACAGACTTTCAACATGCTTATAGGGAAGGGCACTCAACATGTACTGCAATGACACAAATTACTGATGATTGGTTGAAAGAAATTGATAATAATAAGATTGTTGGAGCTGTACTGTTAGATTTCAGTGCAGCCTTTGATATTATTGACCATAACCTGTAGTTGAAAAAAACGTATGTGTTATGGCTTTTCAACCTCTGCCATAGCGTGGATTCAGAGCTATCTATCTAATAGAACTCAACGATTTGGTGTACACAGGGCAGCTCTCTAGGCCCTCTACTCTTTTCTATTTTTACCAATGACCTGCCATTGACATTAAACAAAGCATGTGTGTCCATGTATGCTGATGATTCAACCATATACACATCAGCAACCATAGCTATTGAAGTCACCGAAACCCTTAACAAAGAGTTGCAGTCTGTTTTGGAATTGGTGGCCACTAATAAACTGGTCCTGAACATCTCTAAAACTAAGAGCATTGTCTTTGGTACAAATCATTCCCTAAATTCTAGACCTCAGCTGAATCTGGTAATGCATGGTGTGGCTGTTGAAGAAGTTGAGGAGACTTGGCGTTACCTTAGATTATAAACTATCATGGTCAAAACATATAGATTCAATGGTTGTAAAGATGGGGAGAGGTCTGTCCGTAATAAAGAGATGCTCTGCTTTTTTGACACCACACTCCAAAAAGCAAGTTCTGCAGGCTCTAGTTTTGTCTAATCTTGATTATTGTCCAGTTGTGTGGTCCAGTGCTGCAAGGAAAGACCTAGTTAAACTGCAGCTGGCCCAGAACAGAGCGCCACATCTTGCTCTTCATTGTAGTCAGAGGGCTGATATAAATACTATGCATGCCAGTCTCTCTTGGCTAAGAGTTGAGGAGAGACTGACTGCATCACCTCTTTTTATAAGAAACATGAATGCGTTAAATCCCAAATTGTTTGCATAGTCAACTTACACACAGCTCTGACACACACACTTACCCCACCAGACATGCCACCAGGGGTCTTTTCACAGTCCCCAAAACTAGAAAAAAATCAAGAAAGCGTACATTATTATATAGAACCATTATTGCATGGAACTCCGTTCCATCTCATATTGCTCAAAAATAGCAAACCTGGTTTAAAAAAAATTATAAACCAACACCTCACGGCACAACGCCTCTCCCCTATTTGACCTAGATAGTTTGTGTGTATGTATTGATATGTAGGCTACGTGTGCCTTTAAAAAAAATGCATGTAGTTCTGTCCTTGAGCTGTTTTTGTCTATTAATGTTCTGTATTATGTCATGTTTCATGTTTTGTGTGGACCCCAGGAAGAGTAGCTGCTGCTTTTGCAACAGCTATTGGGGATCCTGATAAAATACAAAATTCCAAACGTGTACGACAGCGTGTTCCAGTTCCCGCCAATATCCAGCAACTTCGCACTGACATTGAAGAGGAGTGGGACAACATTCCACAGGACACAATCAACAGGTAATGCCATGTTGATATACTCCCTGATAAAATAAAGATAAAATACAATTTTAAAAACAGCCTGATCAACTCTATGTGAAGGAGATGTGTCACACTGCATGAGGCAAATGGTAGTCACACCAGATACTGACTGGTTTTCTGATCCACGCACCTACCTTTCTTTTAAGGTATCTGTGACCAACAGATGCATATCTGTATTCCCAGTCAAGTGAAATCCATAGATTAGGGCCTTTTAAATTGTTGCATGTTGCATTTATATTTTTGTTCAGTATAGTTAAAACGGTGTCAGTTCCACTTTAAACAGGACTGTCTAACATAATGCCAGTTTGGAAAAGGATGAGGATAGGAAATGGTCTTCAAGAAAGGTTCCTTTCTCCTCTTCAGTGTCGTCTTTGTCATTGCGTCCTTGAGGTTTAAAATCGTCCTTCGCAACATGCGCTTGAGATTACAGGCTTGCGCCTTTATATCTGTGGGAGGTGTCTCTGAAGTGCTATGTTCTCCCCATTTAACGTCTCTCACCATGAAAGGTGATTAGCCATAGTGACGGTAAGTACTTAAGGATTTTAGACTGTTGATGACAGTGTCCTTTGAGGAAACAATCAAATCTATTCAATCAGATCCGCTTTAGCCGACATCCACATAGCGGTTGTTTTGGAGATGGAACTGCGCTAGAGCTCTCAAATCCACAAGTGGCTCCTAGCATTATACCTAAAGCGGACATCGTCATTGGCTGCACGGAGTCACATTAACAGAAATCCAATGCTGCCTTATTTACAAATTTGAATACTGGAATGTGAGCTGTAATCTACATTACAGGGCGAACTAGGTTTAGGACAGACGCAGAGAACGAGCTTAACCGAAAATGGGGGGAGTATCATGGTTATGGTTCCAACCAACTTTTTAGCTTCTAAATTGATCTGTGGACACCAGTGACGAGCAATTTTCTCACAAATAAACCTAGCTGAAGCCCAATTTAACAGAGCTCCAACCACCAGAGTGACATAGGCTTTACATTTTTTTCCCCAAATGTAAATACAAAATGTAGCCAAGATACACATGAGATAGCCTCTGATGGCGGCATATTTCATATCATCCAACAAAATGACACTGCTCAACTCAACTCAGCCATAGACCAACGTAGCATTGACAGTTACAACTGATAGGTAGCACTACAATACCAATATATGGACTAATTTCATCTGAATAATTCGTAACGCAAACTCCATAGCTTTTCACAATGGATTTACAATTCTTCCAATGTGCGGCACAATAATATTATGTGAAATACTACTACACACACATATATAATAAAGAAGGTTCTAAAGAAATGTCCATATCAACAATCGGAATGATGTTCTTAACTTCCAAAAAGTGTCTCATCAAAACAAAATTCTAGCTTCATACATCACATGCATTGAAAGGGATGTTGTCTATTCTCATGATTCAACAGTAGCCTAACCTGCAAATTACAATGGAAAATGCATTTAGCCTTACCTTTACTTGTAAATTAAGCCCATTCGTCTGTCCTTCTCTGTCGGTGACAGTGAGAAGTTACAGCAGAACCCCATGTCCATTGTTTTATTTTGCATGCACACAGCAGGGCAGCCACACAATGGTTATAGTGTAGTTAGTCGCATCCATCTTGTAGAAGCCAAGGCTCGGGCCCGCATTTAGTGGCGGGAGAAGCCCCATTCCCAGTATGTCCACAAAGCAAAAGCAAGAAAAGTATTGGTGTAGTCCCCTGTAGCTCAGTTGGTAGAGCATGGTTCTTGCAACGCCAGGGTTGTGGGTTCGTTTCCCACGGGGGGCCAGTATGAAAAAAATAATGTATGCACTCACTGACTGTAAGTCGCTCTGGATAAGAGCGTCTGCTAAATGACTAAAATATAGAAAGTATTATTTGGTAATGACGTTTCAGAAAAGTTGACAGTCCAGTACTCATGTTCACCTTCACAACAGCTAGCAATGTGGGAGATGGTGGTTGCCTTGCCTGTCAAATCAAATCAAAATGTAGTGCAAATAGTATGGGTAGCCATGATTAGCTGTTCAGGAGTCTTATGGCTTGGGGGTAGAAGCTGTTGAGAAGTCTTTTGGACCTAGACTTGGCACTCCGGTACCGCTTGCCATGCGGTAGCAGAGAGAACAGTCTATGACTAGGGTGGCTGTAGTCTTTGACAATTTTGAGGGCCTTCCTCTGACACCGCCTGGTATAGAGGTCCTGGATGGCAGGAAGCTTGGCCCCAGTGATGTAGTGGGCCGTATGCACTACCCTCTGTAGTGCCTTGCGGTCGGAGGCCAAGCAGTTGGCATACCAGGCGGTGATGCAACCAGTCAGGATGCTCTCGATGGTGCAGCTGTATAATTTTTTGAGGATCTGAGGACCCACACCAAATCTTTTCAGTCTCCTGAGGGGGAATAGGCTTTGTCGTGCCCTCTTCATGACTGTCTTGGTGTGTCTGGACCATGATAGTTTGTTGGTGATGTGGACATGAAGGAACTTGAAGCTCTAAACCTGTTCCACTACAGCCCCATCAATGAGAATGGGGGCGTGCTCAGACCTCTTTTTTTTCCCTGTAGTCCACAATCATCTCCTTTGTCTTGGTCACGTTGAGGGAGAGGTTGTTATCCTGGCACCACACGGCCAGGTCTCTGACCTCCTCCCTATAGGCTGTCTCATCATTGTCGGTGATCAGGCCTACCACTGTTGTGTCGTCGGAAAACTTAATGATGGTGTTGGAGTCGTGCCTGGCCATGCAGTCATGGGTGAACAGGGAGTACAGGAGGGGACTGAGCACGCACCCCTGAGAGGCCCCTGTGTTGAGGATCAGTGTGGCAGATGTGTTGTTACCTACCCTTACCACCTGGGGGCGGCCCGTCAGGAAGTCCAGGATCCAGTTGCAGAAGGAGGTGTTTAGTCCCAGGATCCTTAGCTTAGTGATGAGCTTTGAGGGCACTATGGTGTTGAATGCTGAGCTGTAGTCAATGAATAGCATTCTCACGTAGGTGTTCCTCTTGTCCAGGTGGGAAAGTGCAGTGTGGAGTGCAATAGAGATTGCATCATCTGTGGATCTGTTGGGGCGGTATGCAAATTGGAGTGGGTCTAGGGTTTCTGGGATAATGGTGTTGATGTGAGCCATGACCAGCCTTTCAAAGCACTTCATGGCTACAGACGTCAGTGCTACGGGTCGGTAGTCATTTAGGCAGGTTATCCTAGTGTCCTTGGGCACGGGGACTATGGTGGTCTGCTTGAAACATGTTGGTATTACAGACTCAGTCAGGGACATGTTGAAAATGTCAGTGAAGACACTTGCCAGTTTGTCAGCACATGCTCGGAGTGTCATGAATAAAGCAACATCTTGCATGCTGTATGCTGCCTCTGTCTGGTCTTAACTTTCATCATAGTTGCTGCTCCACTCTTCAAACCCTCCAAACAGGAAACGTATGATCTCTGTAATTGCAAACAAAGGTTTCTGTACCAAATATTATGTCCTGCCTTTCTGATGTATCAAATACTTATGTCATGCAATAAAATGCAAATTAATTACTTAAAAATCATACAATGTGATTTTCTGGATTTTTGTTTTAGATTCCGTCTCTCACAGTTGAAGTGTACCTATGATTACAGACCTCTACATGCTTTGTAAGTAGGGAAACCTGCAAAATCCCACAAAAAGTATTTAGTTAGTTTGTCATATTGTTTAAAATACCGGTCTGGAATATTCATAAGTAACATTGCAGAGATATAATTAAATTGTGGGACCACAATCATTTAATCACGTTGATCTTTCCCCATAAAGAAAGTCTGATATTTTCCCATGTTTCTAAATTGGTCTTAATCTTAACTAGTAGTGGCTCAAAATGTTGTCCCATCACTTCCTCCAAATTTGAGCTCAACTTAATACCCAAATATTTAATCCCAGTGGTCCTCTGTAGCTCAGCTGGTAGAGCATGGCGCTTGTAACGCCAAGGTAGTGGGTTCGATCCCCGGGACCACGCATACACAAAAAAAAATGTATGCACGCATGACTGTAAGTCGCTTTGGATAAAAGCGTCTGCTAAATGGCATATTATATTATATTATTAACCCATTTGAAATTAAATGGGGTAACGGTTCCAGAGTAACCTATGGCATTAATTGGCATTGCTTCCGACTTATTCCAATTCATTTTGTATCCTGACAAACTAGAATATGATTCAATACAAGTAAGTAATCGTGGTACAGACTGAAGAGGATCATAGACCAGCAGTAGAATGTTGTCTGCATACATACTGTAAGCAGCTTGTGTTCTTTTCCTCCTCCATGTACACCCCTCATTTCTGGATCTGTTCTTATCATTGTTGCAAGAGGCTCTAAAACGATGGTCAGCAGAAGAGTGGAGAGCAAGCAACCCTGCCTTGTGCCTCTAGAAAGACAAAAAAAGGAGACATAATTCCATTCGTAGGTACTGTTGCTTTACAAAATCAGGTCCAAAACCAAATGTTCCTAGGGTTCTTAAGAGAAAAGCCCACTCTACCCTATCAAATGCCTTCTCAGCATCTAAGGAGACAGCAGCGGTAGGAACTATATTTGAGTGGTTTAACCACATGAGATGTAAGAGCCTCCTCATATTATCAGTTGAGGTCCTGTTCTTAATAAATCCTACTTGGTCACTATGTATGATATTAGGTAGTGCCTTCTCTAAGTGTATCGCAAGGGTCTTAGTAATGTAAAGTCTTACAATTCACATTAAGGAGGCTGATAGAGCTACTACAGAACCTGGGAATTTTAGAGCTATCTTTTTTAGGGATCAGCGATATCAAAGCCTCATTAAAGGTGTCCAGAAGGGAGCCATTTTTAAATGTCTCCTGGTAAACCACTGTCAGTACAGGTAAAATAATGTCAATATACTTTTTATAATATTTTATAGGAAGGCCATCCAGACCAGGTGACTTCCCTGCTTTCATAGATAAAATGGTGGCCCTAACCTCCTCTTCTGTTATAGTACAGTCCAGGTCTTCTACCTGGCTGTCTGATAATCTAGGTAATTCTATACCAGACAAAAAAGTATGCATATCTATGGGGCTTGCTGAACAGGAGGATGTATATAAATCGTCATAAAAATGTTGAAACACACTGTTTATCTCTTTGGATGAGGTCACCATCTTATTGCCCTTCTTAATTGCTGGAATTACGTGTTCTGCATTTTTAGTTTTCTTGCTAGTAGCCTAAACAGTGCATATTCTGCCTTATACATTTTGTGCAACTGAAATTTCAATTTGCAGGCAGTTAGCACATTTCAATCTGTGAAATGTCTTGCAAATCCCTTTCTAAGACACATATCTCGGTTTCTAATCTTTTTACTGCTTCAGCCCCTTCTCTCTTCTTTTTGGACGCATGTGCTATTATTTTCCCTCTAATATATGCTTTAGAGGTTTCCCATACTGTGGAAATCTTTTCAGTTGAGCCTATGTTGATCTCAAAAAAGGATGTAAGACAATCTGCTAGTGATTGGCTAAATATCTCATCTTGTTATAGCATGGTGTTGAGTCTAAATCTACCCTTCCTCACAATTTCGGAGTTTATATCAACATGTAACTCTACTATAGTAAGATCTGTGTGGGCAATGGGCCCAATCTTGCAATAAATCACATTATTAACCATGAAATTAGATATCAAGAAGCAATCTATTAGTGTGTTTTATGACAGTGGGAGAAAGAGAATATACTTTTATCATTAGGATGGACTAATCTCCATATGTCTGTAAGGCCCATATCTTCTGCTAGCATGCGTAAGTCTATCCTTTGGCGTGGAGTTACCTGTAAATGTCCTTACAATGGGGGAAAAAAGTATTTAGTCAGCCACCAATTGTGCAAGTTCGCCCACTTAAAAAGATGAGAGAGGCCTGTAATGTTCATTATAGGTACATGTTAACTATAACAGACAAAATGAGAAAAAAAAATCCAGAAAATCACATTGTAGGATTTTTAATGAATTTATTTGGAAATTATGGTGGAAAATAAGTATTTGGTCAATAACAAAAGTTTCTCAATATTTTGTTATATACCCTTTGTTTGCAATGACACAGGTCAAACGTTTTCTGTAAGTCTTCACAAGGTTTTCACATACTGTTGCTGGTATTTTGGCCCATTCCTCCATGCAGATCTCCTCTAGAGCAGTGATGTTTTGGGGCTGTCGCTGGGCAACACAGACTTTCAACTCCCTCCAAAGATGTTCTATGGGGTTGAGATCTGGAGACTGGCTAGGCCACTCCAGGACCTTGAAATGCTTCTTACGAAGCCACTCCTTCGTTGCCCGGGCGGTGTGTTTGGGATCATTGTCATGCTGAAAGACCCAGCCACGTTTAATCTTCAATGCCCTTGCTGATGGAAGGAGGATTTCACTCAAAATCTCACGATACATGGCCCCATTCATTCTTTCCTTTACACGGATCAGTCGTCCTGGTCCCTTTGCAGAAAAACAGCCCCAAAGCATGAAGTTTCCACCCCCATGCTTCACAGTAGGTATGGTGTTCTTTGGATGCAACTCAGCATTCTTTGTCCTCCAAACACGACGAGTTGAGTTTTTACCAAAAAGTTATATTTTGGTTTCATCTGACCATATGACATTCTCCTAATCCTCTTCTGGATCATCCAAATGCACTCTAGCAAACTTCAGACGGGCCTGGACATGTACTGGCTTAAGCAGGGGGACACGTCTGGCACTGTAGGATTTGAGTCCCTGGCGGCGTAGTGTGTGACTGATGGTAGGCTTTGTTACTTTGGTCCCAGCTCAGGTCATTCACTAGGTCCGTTCTGGGATTTTTGCTCACCATTCTTGTGATCATTTTGACCCCACGGGGTGAGATCTTGCGTGGAGCCCCAGATTGAGGGAGATTATCAGTGGTCTTGTATGTCTTCCATTTCCTAATAATTGCTCCCACAGTTGATTTCTTCAAACCAAGCTGCTTACCTATTGCAGATTCAGTCTTCCCAGCCTGGTGCAGGTCTACAATTTTGTTTCTGGTGTCCTTTGACAGCTCTTTGGTCTTGGCCATAGTGGAGTTTGGAGTGTGACTGTTTGAGGTTGTGGACAGGTGTCTTTTATACTGATAACAAGTTCAAACAGGTGCCATTAATACAGGTAACGAGTGGAGGACAGAGGAGCCTCTTAAAGAAGAAGTTACAGGTCTGTGAGAGCCAGAAATCTTGCTTGTTTGTAGCTGACCAAATACTTATTTTCCACCATAATTTGCAAATAAAATCATAAAAGATCCTACAATGTGATTTTCTGGATTTTTTTCTCTCAATCTGTCTGTCATAGTTGACGTGTACCTATGATGAAAATTACAGGCCTCTCTCATCTTTTTAAGTGGGAGAACTTGCACAGTTGGTGGCTGACTAAATACTTTTTCTCCCCACTGTATGTATGTATGTATGTATATTTATATGTGTATATATACACATACACACATAATATGTGTGTGTATATATTTATGTATGTATATGTGTGTGTATATATATGTATATGTATGTGTGTATATATATATATATACAAAAAACACACACACAGTGAGGGAAAAAAGTATTTCATCCCCTGCTGATTTTGTATGTTTGCCCACTGACAAAGAAATAATAATAAATGTATTGGTAGGTTTATTTGAACAGTGAGAGACAGAATAACAACAAAAAAATCTAGAAAAACGCATGTCAAAAATGTTATAAATTGAGTTGCATTTTAATGTGGGAAATAAGTATTTGAACCCCTCTCAATCAGAAAGATTTCTGGCTCCCAGGTGCCTTTTATACAGGTAACGAGCTGACATTAGGAGCACACTCTTAAAGGGAGTGTTCCTAATCTCAGTTTGTTACCTGTATAAAAGACACCTGTCCACAGAAGCAATCAATCAATCAGATTCCAAACTCTCCACCATGGCCAAGACCAAAGAGCTCTCCAAGGATGTCAGGGACAATATTGTAGACCTACACAAGGCTGGAATGGGCTACAAGACCATCGCCAAGCAGCTTGGTGAGAAGGTGACAACAGTTGGTGCGATTATTCGCAAATGGAAGAAACACAAAAGAACTGTCAATATCCCTCGGCCTGGGGCTCCATGCAAGATCTCACCTCGTGGATTTGCAATGATCATGATAACGGTGAGGAATCAGCCCAGAACTACACGGGAGGATCTTGTCAATGATCTCAAGGCAGCTGTGACCATAGTCACCAAGAAAACAATTGGTAACACACTACGCCGTGAAGGACTGAAATCCTGCAGCGCCCGCAAGGTCCCCCTGCTCAAGAAAGCACATATACAGGGCCGTCTGAAGTTTGCCAATGAACAACTGAATGATTCAGAGGAGAACTGAGTGAAAGTGTTGTGGTCAGATGAGACAAAAATGGAGCTCTTTGGCATCAACTCAACTCGCCGTTTTTGGAGGAGGAGGAATGCTGCCTATGACCCCAAGAACACCATCCCCACCGTCAAACATGGAGGTGGAAACATTATGCTTTGGGGGTGTTTTTCTGCTAAGGGGACAGGAGAACTTCACTGCATCAAAAGGACGATGGACGGCGCCATGTACCGTCAAATCTTGGGTGAGAACCTCCTTCCCTCAGCCAAGGCATTGAAAATGGGTCCTGGATGGGTATTCCAGCATGACAATGACCCAAAACACACGGCCAAGTCAACAAAGGAGTGGCTCGAGAAGAAGCACATTAAGGTCCTGGAGTGGCCTAGCCAGTCTCCAGACCTTAATCCCATAGAAAATCTGTGGAGGGAGCTGAAGCTTCGAGTTGCCAAACGTCAGCCTCAAAACTTTAATGACTTGGAGAAGATCTGCAAAGAGGAGTGGAACAAAATCCCTCCTGAGATGTGTGCAAACCTGGTGGCCAACTACAAGAAACGTCTGACCTCTGTGATTGCCAACAAGGGTTTTGCCACCAAGTACTAAGTCATGTTTTGCAGAGGGGTCAAATACTTATTTCCCTCATTAAAATGCAAATCAATTCATAACATTTTTGACATGCATTTTTCTGGATTTTGTTGTTGTTATTCTGTCTCTCACTGTTCAAATAAACCTACCATTAAAATTATAGACTGATCATGTCTTTGTCAGTGGGCAAACGTACAAAATCAGCAGGGGATCAAATACCTTTTTCCCTCACTGTAAATGGTATGCTTTCTTTGAGATTAACCTGTAGCTGTTGGCTCTCTTCAAAAGTAAAAGATCTTATTCCAGCTTAAATTCTGAAATTGTACTTTTTTCTTTAACTTCTAAAGTTTTTTATGGTCTTTTTCTAAGATTTAATTTCTAAATCAGATTCAACTTTAGCAGAGTATCAAATTATCTTCCCCCTAATGTACGCCTTAAAGGCATCCCAAATTATATTGGGGGTCATCTTTTCTATGTACTCTATGTCTACATTTGTATTGGTAAATGTTTTAATTTTTTCGTTTACATATTTAATACATTTCTGGTCCAGAAGATGTGCTCTGTTCATTCTCCAAACTCTACGGCTAAGTGTATTTTCTATTGTTGTAATTAAACATGATACCGGAGAATGATCCGATTTCACTATATCATAATTTTTTTAATCCAGTAAATTGTTGAGTGCTTTTTTGGAAATAAAAATGTAGTGAATTCTTGAATAGCTTTTCTTACTTTGAGAAAAAATGAATAGTTTTTTTGTAGTTGGGAACAATAATCTCCAGTGGTCCTGTAAATCATTTGTAACGATGAAAATGTTAATCCTCTTTGGAGGCTCCCTAAATTGAATTCTATCTAAAAACACCAGATTGGCCCCTGGTGGGATACATAATTAAAATGTGTATTTTTCACCATGTATAGTACAATTCAACATTAGAAAACGGCCTTCTTGGTCCATGTGCTGGGATATAAGGCAACATTGTGTATTCTTATCAGGATGCCTACACCTCTACTGTTACTACAGTAGGTGGCAGCAAAGGCCTCTCCAACGTAGCTCCTCTTTAAATGTTTAATTTCCATCTATCATTTAAGAACCAAGTAAAACATTTTAGCAGACATGACATATGAGGGCGGTGGGCAGTCCACAGAATGGGAGGATCATAGTATAAATACATGGAAAAATATACAGTGCTATGAAAAAGTATTTGCCCCCTTTCTAATTGTCTCTACTTTTGCATATTTGTGATACTGAATGTTATCAGATCTTCAACCAAAACCTAATATTAGATAAAGGGAACATAAGTGAACAAATAACACTACAATTACATATTTATTTCATAAACAAAGTTATGCAACACCCAATTCCCCTGTGTGAAAAAGTAATTGCCCCCTTACACTCAATAACTGGTTGTCCCACCTTTAGCTACAATGACTCCCACCAAATGCTTCCTGTAGTTGTTGATCAGTCTCTCACGTTGCTGTGGAGGAATTTTGGCCCACTCTTCCATGCAGAACTGCTTTAACTCAGTGACGTGTGGGTTTTCAAGCATGAACTGCTCGTTTCAAGTCCTGCCACAACATCTCAATTGGGATTAGGTCTGGACTTTGACTAGGCCATTCCAAAACTTCCAATTTTTTGCTTTTTAGGAATTTTCATGTAGACTTGATTGTGTGTTTTGGATCATTGTCTTGCTGCATGACCCAGCTGCGCTTCAGCTTCAGCTCACAGACGGATGGTCTGACATTCTCCTGTAGAATTCGCTGATACAGAGCGGAATTCATGGTTCCTTCTATTAAGGCAAGTCGTCCAGGTCCTGAGGCAGCAAAGCATCCCCAAACCATCACACCACCACCACCATGCTTGACCTTTGGTATGATGTTCTTACTGTGGAATGCAGACTTTGGTTTTCAAAGTCCAGACCTAATCCTAATTGAGATGTTGTGGCAGGACTTGAAACGAGCAGTTCATGCTTAAAAACCCACACGTCACTGAGTTAAAGCAGTTCTGCATGGAAGAGTGGGCCAAAATTCCTCCACAGCGACGTGAGAGACTGATCAACAACTACAGGAAGCATTTGGTTGGCGTCATTGCAGCTAAAGGTGGCATAACCAGTTATTGAGTGTAAGGGGGCAATTACTTTTTCACACAGGGGAATTGGGTGTTGCATAACTTTGTTTATGAAATAAATGAAATAAATATGTAACTGTTGTGTTATTTGTTCACTTATGTTCCCTTTATCTAATATTAGGTTTTGGTTGAAGATCTGATAACATTCACTATCACAAATATGCAAAAGTAGAGAAAATTAGAAAGGGGGCAAATACTTTTTCATAGCACTGTATATAAATGCAACATGTAAAGTCTTGGTGACATGCAGTGGCGATTTTAGCATGTACATCTTGGTGGGGCAAACTCCCTAATAATAATTTTTATGCATGCCAGCAAAGCCACTACACAACACTAAACAATACATTATTGCACTATAACGGTGACAAACGGTGCTCACAAGCTGTTAGGGCCTACATAAAGCTGTTTTCAGCACCATGGAGTTAATCCTTACCACCGCTACACCTGGCTATCAGCGGAGCCTTGTCTGGCAGCGAAACAGTTCTTTCAGCCTCATTTACTGCCTTTTTTAAAAACATAGCTGATATGGCTGACTTGCTTAAACAAATGTGGTTTCTACTGACAATTGAGATGTACAAACTATGGCTTAAGGGAACGATGAGCGGATAAGAGGCAATCTGTAATTTCGATTAAGACATTAATGAGCGAGCTAAGACGGACAAAGTCAATATAACTATTTGTTCAGCACTTTGGAATGTACAGCAACAGAATTCAGAACATGGGCCGTTCTTACAGTATTCTCCCTGTACACCAAGTCAGAACCGAAGGATAAATAAAAGGGGCATATAAGCAGACAATGAAAGCTCTTACAATATGTGATGATAACATTTCTCTAAAACAGGCTATAGGCTACATGTGCACCACCAAGTCGGAACAGTAGGCTAAGTTATGAGGGGGAAAGGGACCAAATTATTAGGGTGAGGCACATGTGCTACTAACAGCTTACCATACAACATACACTTAGTATTACTTTCTTAGCTACAGCATACATATCTTCCTGGCATATTACATCATTTATGCAGCAGCATGCAATACATTTTTGGACTCACCTTAATGTGCTGTGCTCACTTGAACAGGAAGGTGCACGGCGGTCCTTCTTGGGGGCAAAGTTTGTCATCAAAGTCTGGCATTCTTTGGATTTATGGTGCTTTCAAGACAACTGGGAATCTAGAAAGAGGCCCGAGTTCCCGACTTGGAATTCCGAGTTGGATGACCGTTCAAAACGTATTTTCCCAATCGGAGCTCATTTTTTCAGAGTTCCCAGTTGTCTTGAACGCGGCAGAAGTCATGCTGGATTGACAGCAAGGCCAATGTATTCAACCTTTTCTGGCCCATGGTGTGTTGAGAGTGAATGTTTATCCTTTTAAGCTTGTAAAAATGACCCTTAAACCCAGACTTGGACCACACACCCTCTCCACTGAATAGCAGGCTAGTGATCGCATTGCAAAGCTTGCAGTTAGCCACTGATTTCTTCCAAATCACTCATTGTTGACTTTCCGATTTCCAACTTGTTGTGCAATGTTTTTGTCCAATGGCCAATAAGCACCGGTACATTTTATCTATAATTTCTCTTCATATGACAAGTTTTGAAAGGATTTGCCAGTAGATTGTCGACTTGATTCATGATGATGACTGCTTGTCTAGCTTGCTAGCTAAGATTTTGAAAGTATGATGTTGACATTATCAGTACAATCAAAGCTACGGTAGATATAACGTGATTTAAAATCATTTTATCTGTGCCCAATGATCTTGAGCCTTCTTGGATGGGCACTTCTAATGTAAATCTATGGCAGCACCCAAGGCGCTTGAATTTTCGAGCTCTCCCCGTAGATTTTGCAGGACTTAGTGTCCCCATGAGTGAGAGAACACTGAGCCAATCACAGTGCAACTAGAGAACATTACCAACCCCTACGCTCTGTATTTTCCGCTGGTTACCCCACCACCACAGAAAGCACTGAGCTAGGCTGAAACACCTGCATTTTGCAGCTGCCTTACTCAATAAAGCAAAAAAGAGACCATGTTTGTATGCAGCTTTATTTTTTATTTTTATTTTGTTTGTAAATTGATATGTGACACGTATTAATACCAAAATAACATGCAAAACAGGCAACAACAACAACAAAAATACAGTTGAAGTCGGAAGCTTACATACACTTAGTTTGGAGTCATTAAAACTCTTTTTTCAACCACTCCACAAATGTCTTGTTAACAAACTATAGTTTTGCCAAGTCGGTTAGGACATCTACTTTGTGCATGCAACAAGTAATTTTTCCAACAATTGTTTACAGACAGATTATTTCACTTATAATTCACTGTATCACAACTCCAGTGGGTCAGAAGTTTACATACACTAAGTTGACTGTGCTTTTAAACAGCTCGGAAAATTCCAGAAAATGATGTCATGGTCTTAGAAGCTTCTGATAGGCTAATTGACATCATTTTAGTCAATTGGAGGTGTACATGTGGATGTATTTCAAGTCCTACCTTCAAACTCAGTGCCTCTTTGCTTGACATCATGGGAAAATCAAAATAAATCAGCCAAAAAAAATCTAAACCTCCACATGTCTGGTTCATCCTTGGGAGCACTTTCTAAACGCCTGAAGGTACCACGTTCATCTGTACAAACAATAGTACGCAAGTATAAACACCATGGGACCACGCAGCCGTCATACCGCTCAGGAAGGAGACGTGTTCTGTCTCCTAGAGATGAACGTACTTTGGTGCAAAAAGTGCAAATCAATCCCAGAACAACAGCAAAGGACCTTGTGAAGATGCTGGAGGAATCAGGTACAAAAGTATCTATATCCACAGTAAAACGAGTCCTATATCGACATAACCTGAAAGGCCGCTCAGCAAGTAAGAAGCCACTAATCCAAAACCGCCATAAAAAAGCCAGACTACGGTTTGCAACTGCACATGGGGACAAAGATCGTACTTTTCTGAGAAATGTCCTCTGGTCTGATGAAACAAAAATAGAACTGTTTGGCCATAATGACCATCGTTATGTTTGGAGGAAAACTGGGGTTGCTTTCAAGCCGAAGAACACCATCCCAACCGTGAAGCACGGGGGTGGCAGTATCATGCTGTGGAGTGCTTTGCTGCAGGAGAGACTGGTGCACTCAAGACATCAGTCAGGAAGTTAAAGCTTGGTCTCAAATGGGTGTTCCAAAAGCATTCTTCCAAAGTTTTGGCAAAATGGCTGAAAGACAACAAAGTCAAGGTATTGGAGTGGCCATCACAAAGCCCTGACCTCAATCCTATAGAAAGTTTGTGGGCAGAACTGAAAAAGCGTGTGCGAGCAAGGAGGCCTACAAACCTGACTCAGTTACACCAGCTCTGTCAGTGTCACGACTGTCTGTGAGATGCGGTAAACGAAGTCAGGCGCAGGACACAGAACTCTCAGATACGTACTTTTAATACGAAAAGGATCCAAAAGGACACAGAAAATAACTCCACGCAGGGAGGAAATAACCCGCTCACAAAATAGACAACCGTGAAGGGGAAAACAATCACACACAAAGTACAGATGAGAGACAGGGGTAATTATAAGGGAAACAATTAACATAATGACGAACAGGTGTAAACAATACAGACAAAACTAAACAAACACCGATAACATCGAACGGCAGTAGCTAGTACTCCGGGGACGACGAACGCCGAAGCCTGCCCGAGCAAGGAGGAGGAGCAGCCTCGGCAGAATCCGTGACAGTCAGGAGGAATGGGCCAAAATTCAACCCAACTTATTGTGGGAAGCTTGTGGAAGCTTGACCCAAGTTAAAATTCAACCCAACTTATTGTGGGAAGCTTGTGGAAGTTTGACCCAAGTTAAAAATGTTAAAGGCAATGCTACCAAATACTAATTGAGTGTATGTAAACTTCTGATCCACTGGGAATGTGATGAAAGAAATAAAAGGTGAAATTATTAATTCTCTCTACTATTATTCTGACATTTCACATTCATAAAATAAAGACCTAAGACAGGGAATTTTTACTAGGATTAAATGTCAGGAATTGTGAAAAACTGAGTTGAAATGTATTTGGCTAAGGTGTATTTAAACTTCCGACTTCAACTGTATATACAGTACCGGTCAAAAGTTTGGACACACCTACTCATTTAAGGGTTTTTCTTTATTTTTTACTATTTTCTACATTGTAGAATAATAGTGAAGACATCAAACTATGAAGTAACACATATGGAATCATGTTGTAACCAAAAAAGTGTTAAACAAATAAAAATATATTTTATATTTGAGATTCTTCAAATAGCCACCCTTTGTCTTAATGACCTCTTTGCACACTTGTCATTCTCTCAACCAGCTTCACCTGGAATGCTTTTCCAACAGTCTTGAAGGAGTTCCCACATATGCTGAGCACTTGTTAGCTGCTTTTCCTTCACTCTGCAGTCCGACTCATCCCAAACCATCTCAATTTCACACAGTCTCCTCTGAACAGTTGATGTTGAGCATTTATTTGGGCTGCAATTTCTGAGGCTGGTAACTCTAACGAACTTATCCTCTGCAGCAGAGGTAATTCTGGGTCTTCCATTCCTGTGGCGGTCCTCATGAGAGCCAGTTTCATCATAGCGATTGATGGTTTTTGTGACTGCACTTGAAGTAAATATGGACTTGGTCTTTTACCAAATATGGCTATCTTCTGTATACCCTACTACCTTGTCACACCACAACTGATTGGCTCAAACTAATTAAGAATGAAAGAAATTCCACAAATTAACTTTTAAGAAGGCACACCTGTTAATTGAAATGCATTCCAGGTGACTACCTCATGAAGCTGGTTGAGAGAATGCCACGAGTGTGCAAAGCTGTTATCAAGGCAAAGGGTGGCTATTTGAAGAATTTCAAATATAAAATATATTTCTATAGTCTGTGGATTAGGGTTTTAAGGCCCATTTAAAGTTTAGATTAATGGAGCGGCTCTCAGATGGTCAGGGAGAGTATTCCATAGGCGAGGGTTAAGGGAAAAGAAGGCTTAGTCCCCCATAGTTCGTAGACGTGTCTTGGACTTGAAGCAGTAGGGAGTGGCTGGAGCGAAGAGTGCGAGTTGGCTCGCTGATTGAGATGAGGACGCTGATGTAGGTGGGGCTCAATCTATTCAAGGCTTTAAATACAAGCAGGATGATTTTGAAGTTGATCATGTAGTTGACTGGTAGCCAGTGGAGTTGGGCCATGATTGGGGTTGTGACTTCTTGGTCCTATTCAGGACCCTGGCAGCACTGTTCTGTATTAGTTGGAGCCTCGATAGTGATTTGGCTGGGAGGCCTCCAAACAGCGTGTTGCCGTAGTCGATCCAAGAGAAGATGAAGGCGTGGATGAGTTTCTCTTCATCTGGCTGAGAGACTGATGGTATGACCCGGGCAATATTTTACATATGTGTTTTATGTGGGCATTGTATGACAGAGAAGGATCAAACTTGAAACCCAGGTTGGAGGTGACAGAGGACAGGTGGATGGCCTGGCTGTAGATTGTAGGGCAGATGTTTCCAGCACTGGTGACCTGCTTGGGTGTCCCAATAAGCATAGCCTCAGTCTTGCTACTGTTCAACTGGAGGAAGTTCTCTTTCATCCGTGCCCTGATGTCCTCTAGGCAGCTGCTGAGTTTAGCTAGGGCAGACATGGTGCCCGGTTTTGTAAACCGGGGTATCGTCAGCGTAACAGTGGAAGTTGATGTTGATGTTATAATCTCTAAGGATTTGGCAGAGAGTGAGCATATTAATTAAAAACAGGATTGGCCCCAGCCCTGACCCCTGTGGGACGCCACACGAGACTGCACACATTTTTTATTAGAGTTGAAGTCGGAAGTTTACATACACTTAGGTTGGAGTCATTAAAACTCGTTTTTCAACCACTCCACAAATTTCTTGTTAACAAACTATAGTTTTGTCAAGTAATATTTCCAACAATTGTTTACAGACAGATTATTTCACTCATGATTCACTGTATCACAATTCCAGTGGGTCAGAAGTTTACATACACTAAGTTGACTGTGCCCTTAAACAGCTTGGAAAATTCCAGAAAATTATGTCATAGCTTTAGAAGCTTCTGATAGGCTAAATGACATCATTTGAGTCAATTGGAGGTGTACCTGTGGATGTATTTCAAGGCCTACCGTCAAACTCATTGCCTCTTTCTTGACATCATGGGAAAATCAAAAGAAATCAGCCAAGACATATAAGCTGAAATAAATCATTCACTCTAGTATTATTCTGACATTTCACATTCTTAAAATAAATTGGTGATCCTAACTGACCTAAGATAGGGCATTTTTACTAGGATTAAATGTAAGGAATAAAAAAATAAATAAAAAAAAAGGAGTTTAAATGTATTTGGCTAAGGTGTATGTAAACTTCCGACTTCAACTGTATATGATTGTGGGGCCACACCAATACACAGTCCACGGTACTATCCTATGTAGCTATATAGTATGTATTTTGGACTTTGTGGGATGAGTGTTTTCCTATTTGGCTTTAGCCAAGTCTAAAAGTTTTCCTGGTGCACTCAAGATCTCGATATGTCGTTCAAGTGTGTTTTCGTGGAACGGAAGGCCTCTGGCACCAACATGGTGTCTCACACCTCTGGACAAACTGTCGGAACACAGAAGAAAAGCATCAGAAATAGCCCCCACACTCGACGGGACAACTGATAGCATGTACACCCACTTAGTCTGTGTGTGTTTGTCTGGTACCTCGTGTGTGTGTGTGTGTGTGTGTGTGTGTGTGTGTGTGTGTGTGTGTGCGCGTGTGTGCGTGTATGTTTGTTTGTACGTGTGGAGTGGAGTGGGAAGAGGAGACAGACCTCTGAGGAGATGTTGCTGAGGGATTGGGATGACCCTGGTCAATGGGACACATTATCAGCATGAGATTTGACACTCATTCAAATTCCTCACAGCGCTGGGGCATTCGAGTGTCATTACTGCACTAGGCCTAACACTGTGCTGGATGGGTGTGTTTTGGCATAGGGGGGTGGTGATGTTGATGATGATGGTTATGATTATGGTGACAGTGATGATAGTGATGATGAGGATGATAGTAATGACTAGGATGATAATGATGACAATGATGACAATGATGGTGATGAGGATGATAGTGATGATGGTAATGACGACACTGCTGCTTTAATTGTAAAAACTGAATATCCTCAATATGTATTCCTATCAAATAAGAGGAAACAGGATACTGCACGTACGAAACAGACATCCTCTTTAGCAATCAACAGAGATGTGTAGATAAACAATCACACTGGCTCTGCCAAAATAAATCCGCACCTCCACCCACTCCCTGTACCCTCCCTTTAGAGTGATGTATTCTGGGAAAGACTCACTCCGGAACAACACCAATTTGCATGCACACAAAGCTCTGGGCTCCATCTCCATCTCCATTTGGGCTTTATCTGTGTCATCGCGCAGCCTGTGAAACATCATCATGTGCCTCTAATAACTGTTAAAAAGATGATGTCCCAACGCTGTATGTTAATAATCATTGGAGCAGTGGAGCACTATTGCAGCTGTGAGCCAGCAGCTGTTAGGGGGATAACACCTGCCTCGTAGTGTGTGCCGCCAGGGTTCCATTTTAGCTCTCTTCCATGCATTAGTCAGCTTGTATGCTAATATGGTGTATATAATTGCAATTGAATGGTCTGCCGAGGTCGTATGGGCAGGGAAAGACAGTTGTTCCTGCCCATACCAATGTTATGATACCCAATCATAGAATAGCCACAGCGCAGGGCTGAATGTGGGGCGGCAAATATAAACGGGCGTGTTTAATTCGCACACGTGTGTGTGTGGGGGGTGGTGTAGATCTACACCACATGACCAAAAGTATGTGGACGCCTGCTCGTCGAACATCTCATTCCAAAATCATGGGTGTTAATATGGAGTTGGTCCCCCCTTTGCTGCTATAACAGCCTCCACTCTTCTGGGAAGGCTTTCCAATAGATGTTGGAACATTGCTGCGGGGACTTGCCACAATTCAGCCACAAGAGCATTAGTGAGGTTGGGCACTAATGTTGGCCGATTATGCCTGGCTCGCAGTCGGCGTTCCAATTCATCCCAAAGCTGTTTGATGGGGTTGCAGGCCAGTCAAGTTCTTCCACACCGATCTTGACAAACCATTTCTGTATGGACCTTGTTTTGTGCATGGGGGCATTGTCATGCTGAAACAGGAAATGGCCTTCCCCAAACTGTTGCCACAAATTAGATCTACACCACATGACCAAAAGTATGTGGACGCCTGCTCGTCGAACATCTCATTCCAAAATCATGGGCGTTAATATGGAGTTGGTCCCCCCTTTGCTGCTATAACAGCCTCCACTCTTCTGGGAAGGCTTTCCAATAGATGTTGGAACATTGCTGCGGGGACTTGCCACAATTCAGCCACAAGAGCATTAGTGAGGTTGGGCACTAATGTTGGCCGATTATGCCTGGCTCGCAGTCGGCGTTCCAATTCATCCCAAAGCTGTTTGATGGGGTTGCAGGCCAGTCAAGTTCTTCCACACCGATCTCGACAAACCATTTCTGTATGGACCTCGTTTTGTGCACGGGGGCATTGTCATGCTGAAACAGGAAATGGCCTTCCCCAAACTGTTGCCACAAATTTGAAAGCACAGAATCGTCTAGAATGCTAATGTATGTTGTAGCGTTAAGATTTCCTTTCACTGGAACTAAGGGGCCTAGCCCAAACCACAAAAAAACAGCCCCAGACCATTATTCCTCATCCACCAAACTTTACAGTTGGCACTATGCACAGGGGCAGGTAGAGTTCTCCTGGCATCCGCCAAACCCAGATTTGTCCGTCGGACTGCTAGATGGTGAAGCGTGATTCATCACTCCAGAGAATGCGTATCCACTGCTCCAGAGTCCAATGGCGGCGAGCTTTACACCACTCCAGCCAATGCTTGTTATTGCGAATGGTGATCTTAGCCTTGTGTGTGGCTGCTCGGCCATGGAAACCCATTTCATGAAGCTCCCGACGAACAGTTATTGTGCTGATGTTGCTTCCAGAGGCAGTTTGAAACTCAGTAGTGAGTGTTGCAACTGAGGACAGATGATTTTTACGCGCTACGGGCTTCAGCACTCGCCGGTGGGCTACCTACCGCGACTCTTGTGTGTGTATACGTTGGCCTATGTACAGTATATGTGTCTGTTTGGCTGAGAGTGTGTGTTTGTGTGTGTGTGTGTGTGGCTGTGTGTGTGTGTGTGTGTGTGTGTATGTGTATGTGCTTGTGTGGATGTGTGTGGCTGGCTGGTTGTGGTGTATCTGTGTTTGTGTGTCTGTCTGTGTGTGGAGAGAGGACTAGCAGACAGCAGCAACTCATAGACACTAGACTACATACCAGCCAGCTGCCGCCACCAGTGGAGGACAGTGTAGACAAGCACACAGGATTAAGTACACCCTTGTATGGCCAGACAAGTCTTTGTAGCTCTGGGCAGACAGTGTTATACAAGGGAAAGAAGAGAGAGGAGTCCCCCAGATCTCACTCTCTCCCCATCTTACTTTCTCCCCCTTTCTCTATGCCTCTGTCTATCAATCTGTCTACCCCTTCCACCTCTCTTTCTCTCTCCTCTCTCTCTTTCTATCACTCCACCCCTTCCATCTCTCTTTCTCTCCTTCTGTCTTGTCCCTCCCATCTCTTCCTCCTTTTCTCTGTATTTCTCTCTCAAGATCTCTCTCTATTCCTTCCATCTTTTCCTACTTCCCTCTACCATTCTCTCTCTAGCTTTCTAACACCGTCTCTCTCTATACCCCTCCCATCTTGCCACACAGTGGAGCTACAGTGATCTACTGGGGGAGCTGGCAGACAGCCCTCTGTGAAGTTCAAGGCTGTTTGAAATTTCAGTGGGATACAGGAGGTTCATTAAGAAGCCTTTTCACTCACTTTAAAAGAAGTATCTATCTCTCTCTCTCTCTCTCTCTCTCTCTCTCTCTCTCTCCCTCTCTCTCTCATGAGGTATTCTTACTCAGGCGAGCAAAACCTCGAGACTTCCTCAATATTAGAGATCGCGCACCAGCTGTTATTAACAGAGACACACACCCCCTCCCCTGAGCTTCCCGAGCTTCCCCGATGCCACTGTTCTGTCCTGCCGATGTATAGATAAACCAGCTAGATTTATATCTACCATGTCCTTGTCCAGCCACAACTCGGAGAAACATAGGATATTAGAGTTCTTCAGATCACGTTGATAGGATAGTTTTGGAATAATTATATTCTGTACAGGCTTCCTTCTTTTCACTCTGTCAATTAGGTTAGTATTGTGGAGTAAGTACAATGTTGTTGATCCATCCTCAGTTTTCTCTTATCACAGCCATTAAACACTGTAACTGTTTTAAAGTCACCATTGGCCTCATGGTGAAATCTCTGAGCAGTTTCCTTCCTTTCCAGCAACTGAGTTAGGAAGGACGCCTGTATCTTTGTAGTGGCAGGGTGTATTAATACACCATCTACAGTGTAATTAATAACTTCACCATGCTCAAAGGGATATTCAATGTCTGCTTTTTTTTATTTTTTATCTTTACCTATCTACCAATAGGTGCCCTTCTTTGTGAGGCATTGGAAAACCTCCCTGGTCTTTGTGGTTGAATCTGTGTTTGAAATTCGCTACTCGACCGAGGGACCTTACAGATAATTGTATGTGCACACAGAGTGAGTTCATACAACTTATTAGGTGACTTGTTAAGCAAATTGAACTTGTTTAGGCTTGCCATAACATAGGGGTTGAATACTTATTGACTAAAGACATTTCAACTTTTCATTTTTTATTAATTTGTAAACATTTCTAAAAACATAATTCCACTTTGACATTATGGGGTATTGTGCCAGTGACAAAAATAAATCTCAATTTAATCCATTTTAAATTCAGGCTGTAACACAACAAAATGTGGATAAAATCAAGGGGTGTGAATCCTCTCTGAAGGCACTGTAAATGTCTAATTCCAAGTTCACTCGCAGTGCAAGGAGCTCTGCTCCCTGTCTTTGATGATATATGATATAGGCTACCGCACATTGCACACGACAGAAAAGCATAAAAGCCCATATATTTAACTAGCTATATGCTCTCTTGGGAAAATAAATGAAACTATCTCCAGTAGGCTAATCTTTTTGATTGGGAACTGTATTACCGTACTGTATTGTATGGATTGGAATTATGGACTGGAATAACGCACATAGTTCAAACCGTGATAAAGCATGGAGTGAACACAGGATTCTGGTGCAGCACATGTGGCCTACAAAGTTACAAGTATAGGATAGTCAATTCGATTTTAATTTTGAAATATAATGGGGCCTATTTGTATAAGTAGTAGGTTGACACACACACACACACACGTGTGTGTATGTGTGTATATATATATATATATATATATATATATATATATATATATATACACACAGTACCAGTCAAAAGTTTGGACACACCTACTCATTCAAGGGTTTTTCTTTATTTTTATTATTTTCTAAGTTGTAGAATAATAGTGAAGACATCAAAACTATGAAATAACACATATGGAATCATGTAGTAACCACAAAAGTGTTAAACAAATCAAAATACATTTTATATTTGAGATTCTTCAAAATAGCCACCCTGTGCTTTGATGGCAGCTTTGCATACGCTTGGCATTCTCTCAACCAGCTTCATGAGATAGTCACCTGGAATGCATTTCAATTAACAGGTGTGTTAAAAGTTAATTTGTGGAATTTATGTCCTTAATGCATTTAAGTCAATCAAGATAGCCCTATTTGGTAAAAGACCAAGTCCATATTATGGCATGAACAGCTCAAATAAGCAAAGAGAAACGACAGTCCATCATTACTTTAAGACATGAAGGTCAGTCAATACGGAACATTTTAAGAACTTTGAAAGTTTCTTCAAGTGCAGTCGCAAAAACCATCAAGCGCTGGCTCTCATGAGGACCACCACAGGAAAGGAAGACCCAGAGTTACCTCTGCTGCAGAGGATAAGTTAATAAGAGTTAACTGCACCTCAGATTGCAGCCCAAATAAATGCTTCACAGAGTTCAAGTAACAGACACATCTCAACATCAACTGTTCAGAGGAGACTGGGTGAATCAAGCCTTCATGGTCAAATTGCTGCAAAGAAACCACTACTAAAGGACAAGTGTTTTTTAATGAGAGAGGCCAGCGGAGCACAGGTGTGTGCGTATTGCGCAAGAGACAGAGTCTGTAAGTTAGAAGCTTATTATGCATAACCCATAATTAATTAGCTAAATATAAGGCTAATACTGCATTGAATTTATTACCTGAACGAGGTAGGCTAGGACATGATTCGCAAAGTATTCAGACCCCTTGACTTTTTCTACATTTTGTTACGTAACAACCTTATACTAAAATGGATTAAACAAATTCTAATCCTCATCAATCTACACACAATACCCCATAATGACAAAGTGAAAACAGGTTTTTAGACATTTTTGCACATTTATAAAAAATTAAATTCTGAAAAACTTTATTTACATAAGTATTCAGACCCTTTGCTATGAGACTCAAAATTGAGCTCAGGTGCATCCTGTTTCCATTGATCATCCTTGAGATGTTTCTACCAACTATATTTGGAGTCTACCTGTGATAAATTCAATTCATTTGACATGATTTGGAAAGGCACACACCTGTCTATATAAAGTCCCACAGTTGACAGTGCATGTCAGAGCAAAAACCAAGCCATGAGGTTGAAGGAATTGTCCGTAGAGCTCCGAGACAGGATTGTGTCGAGGCACAGATCTGGGGAAGGGTACCAAAAAATGTCTGCAGCATTGAAGGTCCTCAAGAACATAGTGGCCTCCATCATTCTTAAATGGAAGAAGTTTGGAACCATCAAGACTCTTCCTAGACCTGGCCGCCCTGCCAAACTGAGCAATCAGGGCAGAAGGGCCTTGGTCAGGGAGGTGACCAAGAACCCAATGGTCACTCTGACAGAGCTCCAGAGAACCTTCCAGACGGACAACCATCTCTGCAGCACTTCACCAATCAGGCCTTTATGGAAGAGTGGCCAGATGGAAGCCAGTCCTCAGTAAGAGGCACATGACAGCCCGCTTGGAGTTTGCCAAAAGGCACCTAAAGGACTCTCGGACCATGAGACACAAGATTATCTGGTCTGATGAAACCAAAATTGAACACTTTGGCCTGAATGCCAAGCGTTACGTCTGGAGGAAACCTGGAAACATCCTGCTGTGGGGATGTTTTTCAGCGGCAGGGACTGGGAGTCTAGTCAGGACCGAGGGAAAGATGAACGGAGCAAGGTACAGAGCGATCCTTGATGAAAACCTGCTCCAGAGCGCTTAGGAACTCAGACTGGGGCGAAGGTTCACCTTCCAACAGGACAACGACCCTAAGCACACAACCACCTGATATTAGCTGTGCAGCGACGCTCCCCATCCAACCTGACAGAGCTTGAGAGAATCTGAAGAGAAGAATGGGAGAAACTCCCCAAATACAGGTGTGCCAAGGTTGTAGTGTCATAGCCAAGAAGACTTGATGCTGTAATCACTGCCAAAGGTGCTTTAACAAAGTACTGAGTAAAGGGTCTGAATACTTATGTAAATGTGATATTTCAAAAAATATATATATACAGTGAGGGAAAAAAGTATTTGATCCCCTGCTGATTTTGTATGTTTGCTCACTGACAAAGAAATTATCAATCTATAATTTTAATGGTAGGTTTATTTGAACAGTGAGAGACAGAATAACAAAAAAAAAATCCAGAAAAACGCATTTCAAAAATGTTATAAATTGATTACAGAGCCAAAACAACAAAACATGTGTCACTGTCCAAATACTTTTGGACCTCACTGTATGTCTCTTGGCAGTAAGGAGTGAATACACGTATGTATGCCTGAAAATAACATTATGCTTCATGTTGGTTTCAATGACAATGGAAGAAATCGTACAAGACAGCCTTGTCAGGTTCCCTTTTATACTTCCTTTCTCTGTATCTTTTTTTAATCTTCCCATCCATTTCTCTCCACCTTTCGTGACCTTTCTCGTCCATCCCTATCTGTCTTTGCGTCCCTCACTCCTCCTCCCTGTCCTCCTTTTATCTCCCTCCCTTCTCTCTTTTGCCTTCGCTCTCTCTCTCTCTCTCTCTCTACCCCTTCTATCCTCCCTCTGTCTCTCTTTGTGGTATTTAAGCTACTTCTGCATTCCCATTTGGGCTCCCGCCTCCTTTGATGCACTCTCTATTTGAGATGTATGGCCCTGTCAAAGCCAGGTGTAGCACATGGAACTGGGGTTAAAAGCTATTTTATTGCACAATTTTACGAAGCCAGTACAAGGAAACAAGAGACCCTGATTCTGAGATTAGAAAAAGAGATATCGGCTCGAGTTCCTCCTTGAAATTCCAGGGGATAATGGAAGATATTCCCTTTATAGAGTGGGAGCAGAGAGAGGAGGAAAAACTATGCCTACTCATGCAGGAGGGATGGATAAATCTTCAATGAGGTTTAATCCATTGTTAGCTGTTTTACTGGAACAACAATGATGACTCAAAATGAAGATGTGTGCATGTGCTCCAAAGGACATGGTTATTTGTTCCTGCTTGGTTTCCAGAGCTTGACTGCGTTTCCCAAATACTTGTAGGGAGAAAAATAAAATATGAATGTCTTTGTTATGAATTTAAAACATAGGTATTAAAACCAAGTGGCATTGACATACATTCAAAAAGGAAGTGCTGAAAACCACACACTATATACAGTCTAGTATCCCTTTTATACATAGACGGAAACTCGCCAACTTTACCATCCTGTCAACTTTTTACTGCCATTTTTTAAATCTATTGCCGGAACCAAAGCCTGTTCCATTCCCCCTGATTAGTATGTGTGTATACAGTGGGGAGAACAAGTATTTGATACACTGCCTATTTTGCAGGTTTTCCTACTTACAAAGCATGTAGAGGTCTGTAATTTTTTATCATAGGTACACTTCAACTGTGAGAGATAGGATCTAAAACAAAAATCCAGAAAATCACATTGTATGATTTTTAAGTAATTCATTTGCATTTTATTGCATGACATAAGTATTTGATCACCTAATCACCACCATAAATTTTTCTTTAAGAAGCCCTCCTGTTCTCCACTCATTACCTGTATTATCTGCACCTGTTTGAACTCGTTACCTGTATAAAATACACCTGTCCACACACTCAATCAAACAGACTCCAACCTCTCCACAATGGCCAAGACCAGAGAGCTGTGTAAGGACATCAGGGATAAAATTGTAGACCTGCACAAGGCTGGGATGGGCTACAGGACAATAGGCATGCAGCTTGGTGAGAAGGCAACAACTGTTGGCGCAATTATTAGAAAATGGAAGAAGTTCAAGATGACGGTCAATCAACCTCGGTCTGGGGCTCCATGCAAGATCTCACCTCGTGCGGCATCAATGATCATGAGGAAGGTGAGGGATCAGCCCAGAACTACACGGCAGGACCTGGTCAATGACCTGAAGAGAGCTGGGACCACAGTCTCAAAGAAAACCATTAGTAACACACTACGCCGTCATGGATTAAAATCCTGCAGTGCACGCAAGGTCCCCCTGCTCAAGCCAGCGCATGTCCAGGCCCGTCTGAAGTTTGCCAATGACCATCTGGATGATCCAGAGGAGGAATGGGAGAAGGTCATGTG
Organism: Coregonus clupeaformis; assembly: GCF_020615455.1. NCBI lineage: Eukaryota > Metazoa > Chordata > Actinopteri > Salmoniformes > Salmonidae > Coregonus > Coregonus clupeaformis. Next base: position 2,119,031 of record NC_059209.1, read on the forward strand.
GTCTGATGAGACAAAAATAGAGCTTTTGGTCTAAACTCCACTCGCCGTGTTTGGAGGAAGAAGAAGGATGAGTACAACCCCAAGAACACCATCCCAACTGTGAAGCATGGAGGTGGAAACATCATTCTTTGGGGATGCTTTTCTGCAAAGGGGACAGGACGACTGCACCGTATTGAGGGGAGGATGTATCGCGAGATCTTGCCCAACAACCTCCTTCCCTCAGTAAGAGCATTGAAGATGGGTCGTGGCTGGGTCTTCCAGCATGACAACGACCCAAAACACACAGCCAGGGCAACTAAGGAGTGGCTCCGTAAGAAGCATCTCAAGGTCCTGGAGTGGCCTAGCCAGTCTCTAGACCTGAACTCAATAGAAAATCTTTGGAGGGAGCTGAAAGTCCGTATTGCCCAGCGACAGCCCCGAAACCTGAAGGATCTGGAGAAGGTCTGTATGGAGGAGTGGGCCAAAATCCCTGCTGCAGTGTGTGCAAACCTGGTCAAGACCTACAGGAAACGTATGATCTCTGTAATTGCAAACAAAGGTTTCTGTACCAAATATTAAGTTCTGCTTTTCTGATGTATCAAATACTTATGTCATGCAATAAAATGCAAACTAATTACTTAAAAATCATACAATGTGATTTTCTAGAATTTTGTTTTAGATTCTGTCTCTTACAGTTGAAGTGTACCTATGATAAAAATTACAGACCTCTACATGCTTTGTAAGTAGGAAAACCTGCAAAATCGGCAGTGTATCAAATACTTGTTCTCCCCACTGTATATATATACAGTGGGGTAACACGTATATATATATATATATATATATATATATATATATACATATATATATATATATATATATATATATATATATATATATATACGTGTTTGTTTTGTATTTCGTCCCCATCATTTTTCATGACGTACCTTATGTTGGGTAAAGAAATAAAAAACCCTATTACGTATTCCTGCACCTGTCTTCTATTATTATACAACGTGACACCTTTCATCTTACCGGCTTTGGCACACATTAAATCATGAACATTCTATTGTTGTCCTTGTCATTATGGAAAAGTATAAACACAAAAATGGCAGTGTGCATGACAACGTTATCGGCTCTAGTTTTTGCACCCCCAAAAAAATTATTAGATATGTCAATATAGCAAGCCAGGCAACTAAAAGATCATATAATTACCAGAACATATCTGACAATGTTTTGAGTTTAACTGTAGCCAACTTTGTATTCACCACAACAGGAAAATGAACACATTATATTGTAATTTTTTACAAATTTAGTATGGCGAGCTAAACATAGCTAACTTACTGTTGAGAATTTGAAGAAATTAAAGCAGTGCAATAATTTTATTAATGCTGTCATGTCAGGTTACCATGACAACAGTCCCAACTACAGGGTCAAAGTTGGATGTTTCTTGGTCCGTTATCAGCTAAAACACTGGATGTAAATGGCGAATGCCGACAAGAAAGGAAAAACTGTTTGAAAGGGGATCATATAAACATTGCCCATTTTTTTTACAGGCAACATACTGTGAATACTGTGTGAATTAGGTATAGAATATTTGACGAACCAGGTGACTAAGTGTGTGTGAATCTAACAAAGTGTGTGTGTGCCCCTGTGTGCGTATGCTTGGTTTAGAGAAGTGTGTGTGTAATATCATAAATACGTTAGCCCCATCTACAGCATTCCAAACAGCATTCCCAGGCCTGCGATTCTGATGACAGACTGAAGGCCAGGTCAGTTTCCTGCAGCTCCTGAAGGACAATAGCTAGTTATAAGTCAAGGCTGCCAAGCCCCTGCCAATAAGGAAGACAAAGTGTTCAGTTCCCCCCTCAATGGTGAGTCATTACAGCCTATGGCTCTTGTGTTGCAACATTGTCAATCAAGCTCCACTTTGATTGGACTGATACTGGGGGGCTTACCCCAAACTGCTGTTTTCATTCGCCTTCATTTATAGGAATCAAAGGCCTTTCTCTCTCACTCTTCCTATGACTCACTCTCCCTTCTTAAAAAAAAAAGTTATTACTTCCACTTTCCCCCCTTTCCTCCCCTCCTCCCTCCAATTACAGATGTTCTTTCATCTCTACGGCCAGGAATGGAGTGATAGGATCAGGAGGAGTGAAGAAAGAGGCATTGTGCCCCCTTAACCCCCCTCTGGTACCCCACCCTGGCATCATAATACCCCCAGGGGCATTGAGGTCACAGTCACAGTCAGAGACCTAAGTGCCTGTTCTGTGTCCCTGACGTACAGTTTGCCACTCCTCCATTTTAGTTTATGATAATAACATGGTAATAAAGCACATATTAGTTGTAATTACTTAGTTTCTCATAATAACCAGATTCATTGTCTGGTAAGTACTTCCAAAAACCCTCCTCTGTTACTTGTATAAAAGGCTGGACACGTATCAGAAGTTCAAAGACATTCAATGTGTTGGTGCAAAAACATTTCACAGTCCTATTGAATGGAAACTCTCGTGGCTCCAAATGTAGAAGGAGAACATTCAAAATAACTCAAAATGCTTCTCCAATCTGCACCTCCCACAAGACCAACAAGGCGTATTAGTCCAAATCATCAATTCACAGAGCGTTGTCGGTTTTGTTTGAAGGGTTTCTGTTGCGGTTGTAATGCTCGACTCTGGACACAAAGCAGGACTTAAACTCTCAACAGTTGAGTCTCCCAAATTCTGGCTAGTCTTGAAGACCAAGTCCTTGGATGCTATCCTTATGATATTTGGTTTATAGGGGCTTATTTTCGTGCCTGTGCCCCACAAGCCATGGCTAATCTGTTGGGGAGTTCACAGCGAAGTCCTTCGACGACGTTGAAGTTAATGGGGCTTGACAACAAACATTAACAAATGTGTAACGCAATACACAGTAATGTCTGAGCTGGGCCTCCCTCTAAGTGATCTGCAACTTTTAACAAGTTTCAACCACAATAAATGTGTGGTTAGAGGAATGGCTTATAGTCCTGTCAATTACTGACCACAGAGTATTCGGGTGAAATTAACACTTCTATTACATACTGTATCACGCCAGCTCTCTTGTGTGAGCTATATTCACCCCATAATATCAATTTACTGAATTCACTTTTTTGCCATTGTTTTTCCACTCAACCCTTTCCAAGGGAGCAGAGGCAGAACACTGAATAGCGAGAGATGGACATTTTTGTTGGGCTCTGGGCCCGCCTGAAGCCTGGGCCTTTCCCAGGAGTGAAGCCTCCAAAGGGCCAGGGTAATTAGGCCAGGTGAATAGGCCGGCAGCCTGGTACAGTGGGGTTCCCCGTCTGCGGCCCAGCTCCATTGTCTCAGACTGGAGAGAGGGATGATTTCATTCAGGAAACAGACGGAGGGGATGGTACTTTAATTAGGGTCTCGGTAATTGAGTATAATGCAGGACGTAATTGAAGATACACCAATAGGAGAGGATTGGGGAAGAAGGGTAGGGCACAATGGTTAATAGTGTCCTGGTGAGCAGGGAGGAGGGGTGGAGGTAGGGGGGGAGGGTTACTGACTCACCTTGGGAGCAATAATGTGTGGAATTTAGGTTTTAACAATGGAAACGATTTGGAATACTTTAGGAAACGGGATGGAGTTTCCTGTTCATGGCCTGGAATCAGAATAGAATAATGGAATGATCACTGTTTGGCATTCGAGATGTCTGTGACTCTTTTAGCGTAGAAAAAAAAAGCACAACAAGTGACCTTTTGCGAAACATGTTTGAAAAAGACCCTCGCCAAATGTGCCGACAACGTCCAAAAACTGGATCAGTTGTCTATTCCTGGCCCTCCCTTCTTTGCCGTGTCCTCGCTCTGTCTCTCTCTGTCTCTTTCTCCCTCCCCTTTTCTCTCTCTCCCCCTTTTCTTTCTGCAGCCTGTAACTGTGCTCTCTTCCAGGCAGTTTTTCTCTGGTGTACAGAGCTGCTTCAGGCAAGATAAGGCTGGTCTCCCCAAATTAGGGCTTAGCATAATCCTTCTTCCCTCCTCAAAAAAGACAGTACTCACGCTCATCCACACACAGTCTGAGAAGAGAAGAAGCGATGGAGGAATAGAAAAAGAGAGGGGGTGCTGAGGAGTCAGAGAGAGAGAGAGAGATTTTGTATTTCTCAGTGAATAAACTAGGTACAAAGGAATGTGAGCGCGCCATGGTCGTGGTAGAGGGCTAGTTCCAGTGTTCCTGATGATTAGAGTGCAAGCTAATCCTCTGACAAGGGGTGCCCGGTCGGTGAAACCCAATTCCCCATACATGTCCAAAGGCTCGACGGCAGGCAGGGTAGCGCCAGGCTAAAACTGGAATCCTGACTCCATTGACAGGTCTCAGACAATGTGTCCACAAACTTGTTGTTGTTATTTTCTCTCCTGCATGGCATCCGCTGGCACAGGGATGGCACTTTTAGATGCAAACGTGTCATTGAACTCGTTGATGGACGATTAATGGTTTGTCCTGGAGGGGGAGGAGGAGTGCTGAAATGGAGTAACACAAATAAAAGGATGGATGGATGGATGGATGGAGTGTTTGGATGGATGTATGGACAGATTAATAATGTTTACTGGAAAAGAGATCGCAGGCAAGAGAAGATGACATCACCATCTAAAACAGATCCAAGGGGCATTTCCAACTGAGTTGTGAAAGAATTCCGTAAGATATATCTGGCCTCTGTTTGAAAAATTTTTCAGAAAACAGTCATTTGTTTGCGCACTGTATATCAAAGACTAAGACCCACTCATGAACAAGAAAACCAAACAGAAAAAAAACTAAGTACTACAGTGCTTACGGTGGCAAAAGTGACAGTTTCAGTTATGACACCAGGTTACATTAGAGTATTGTGAGATTAGTTATTTGGTTCCGGTGTTTGTACCCTTTTGTCTGTTGGTTCTTTTTCACCTCCCGATCTCATCAACTCGGCTTATCCTTCACACTCAGAAAAACACATATACTTGCTTATGGAATAAGGGGGAAAATAGATTAGATTTCTTGGCAGGTGCAAGTGTCTGTGACTTTCCAATGCCAATGCATTTTTATGATGAATTTAAAAGGAGAAAGAAATCATTAAAGTGAGGAAAACAGCTCCGCGGCCAGTTTTGACACTTCAATAATACAGAAAGATTTACCAGATGGCAAGAATGCCTTGTAATACAATACCATGACAAAGTAGCTAGAGTGGAAGAACTCTTTACTTGCCTATATCATGGTTCAACGCTCAAGGAGAGATTTGAGAACATTTATGTCAGTATAATGTTGTTGCTGTGTTGTTGACCTTATTATGTTCTGGTGACCGACAGCTATTTGGTAGTTTTTACGTTTTAAGTGACTTAGCTGCTCTTGGTTTGGGCCTGAATACAGGCTTTGTTAGGGGAGTACCTTAGAGGCCACCTAATGAGCATGGGGTTTGGCTTGGGTATAGCAGTGCAACATAGAAACTGTCATAAGTAATAGGATAAATAAGGACATAATTGTCCTGTCCCTTGTTTTCATTAGTTGACAGAATGTATTATAATTTCTCCCTGTTAACAGTCTGATAACTATGTTGAAAAATATATGAAACATTTGAACACCAATCAGCTTTGATAACCACAAAATAAATAGGCCTGGAGTATGTTTCAACACAACCAAGGTTACTAAATATGAAAGTCGTTATATTCACTGAGTTAGAAGTTCAATACAACAACGGTTGCTTTGCAGTCTGTAATAACATTAATAATTTCTCTAAATGAAACCACAAATTAAATTCAGATGAGATTAATGTTATTCAATTGCAAATCAGGGCTGACATGAGATTGAATAAGAATGTTTCATTATCAACAATTAATTTTCCACTGTCTGGAGTAACATGCATATTTTCACCCATGGTGCACAATCCATAGAACTTGTTTACAATGACAACGATTGACTTCACAACTACAGTGTATGTTCTATTTGCCTGTTTTCTTTGGCTGGAAAAACATGGAGATAAGGGGGGAAGGAGACAAAGAGAGAAGGGGGATAAAAATGAGATGGGGATGAGAGGAAAACATAAATATGAAGGGATTATGAAAGGTGTTTATAAGGGAGAGAAAAATGAATTATACCAACCAGAAAAAAGGAGTACGGAGAATAAAAGAGGGGAGAGGGGGATGGTGAATACCTTTTACGATAGTTTATACATGCAGGCTCAGCAGTAGATGGGTTTAAAGGATTCATAAACAGAAGCAACCAGCGGTGTCTTTCTGTCTCCTCGCTGCATTCTGGAACTTCACATCAAATTAGTCTGTCGATGTGTTTTATTATGTTCCATACGAATCAGATGTATTGAAGAGGAGAAAAGCATTGATAAATAACAACCTACCAAATGAGATCCTCTTTTGAATTGAAGGACTAAAAAGAATTAAACCTGGTTGCCAGGTTTGTTTGTTACTAGATTGGTTTCTGTTTTGTATTTGTATTTATTATGGATCCCCATTAGCTGCAGCTACTCTTCCTGGGGTCTAGCAAAATTAAGGCATACAATAAAAAAATTAACATTACATTACATTTCGCAACAGATTTCACAACACATTAAGTGTGTGCCCTTAGGCCACTACTCTACTACCACATATTTACAACACAAAATCCATATGTACGTGTGTATTGTGTGTATGTTATCGTGTGTGTGTGTGTATGTGTGTGTCTGTGCCTGTGTGTGTGTCTCTTCACAGTCCCCACTGTTCCATAAGGTGTATTTGTATCTGATTTTTTTATCTGATTTTATTGCTTGCATGAGTTACTTGATGTGGAATAGAGTTCCATGAAGTCATGACTCTATGTAGTACTGTGCGCACACCTTAGTCTGTTCTGGACTTGGGGACTGTGAAGAGTCCTCTGGTGGCATGTCTTGTAGGGTATGCATGGGTGTCTGAGCTGTGTGCTAGTAGTTTAAACAGACAGCTCGGTGCATTCAACATGTCATTACTTCTCACAAACACAAGTAGTGATGAAGTCAATATCTCCTCTACTTTGATCCAGGAGAGATTGACATGCAGATTATTAATGTTAGCTCTCCGTGTAAATTGAAGGGCCAGCTGTGCTGCCCTGTTCTGGGCCAATTGTAATTTTTTGAGTCCCTCTTTGTGGTACCTGACCACACGACTGGACAAACTAGGGCCTGTAGGACCTGCCTTTTTGATAGAGTTGTTAAGAAGGCAGAGAGCGCTTTATTATGGACAGACCTCTCCCCATCTTAGCTACTGTTACATCAATATGTTTTGACCATGACAGTTTACAATCCAGGGTTACTCCAAGCAGTTTAGTCTCCTCAACTTGATCAATTTCCACATTATTCATTACAAGATTTAGTTGAGGTTTAGGGTTTAGTGAATGATTTGAACCAAATACAATGCTTTTAGTTTTTGAAATATTTAGGACTAACTTATTTCTTGCCATCCATTCTGAAACTGTCTGCAGCTCTTTGTTAAGTGTTTTCACTTGCTGTGGTAGCTGACGTGTATAGTGTTGAGTCATCCACATACATAGACACACAGGCTTTACTCAGAGCCAGTGGCAGGTCATTAGTAAAGATGGGAAAAAGTAAGGGGCCTAGACAGCTTCCCTGGGGAATGCCTGACTCTACCTGGATTATGTTGGAGAGGCTTCCATTAATGAACACCCTCTGTGTTCTGTTAGACAGGTAACTCTTGATCCACAATATAGCAGGGGATGTAAAGCCATAACATATGTGTTTTTCCAGCAGCATATTATCATCGAAAATGTAAAAAGCTGCACTGAAGTCTACCAAAACAGCTCCCACAATCCTTTTTTATTATACATTTCTCTCAGCCAATCATCAGTCACTTGTGTAAGTGCCGTACATGTTGAATGTCCTTCCCTATAAGTGTGCTGAAAATGTGTTGTTAATTTGTTTATTGTGAAATAGCATTGTATCTGGTCAAACACAATTTTTTCAAAAAATGTACTAAGGGTTGGTAACAGGCTGATTGGTCGGCTGTTTGAGCCAGTAAAGGGTGCTTTGCTATTATTGGGTAGGGAATTACTTTTGCTTCCCTCCAGGCCTGAGGGCCCACACTTTCCTGTAGTCTTAGATTGAAGAGATGGCAAATAGGAGTGGCAATATTATCCGCTATCATCCTCAGTAATTTTCCATCCAAGTTGTCAGACCCAGGTGGCTTGTCATTGTTGATGGACAACAATAATTTATTCACCTCTTCCACACTCACTTTACGGAATTCAAAATGACAATGATTGTCATAATTTGGTCAGTTATGCATGGATGTGTAGGTTCAGAATTTGTTGTTGGCATATCATGCATAAGTTTGCTAATCTTGCCAATGAAAAAATCATTAAAGTAGTTTGCAATATCAGTGGGTTTTGTGATGAATGAGCCATCTGATTCAATGAATGATGGCGCCGTGTTCGCCTTTTTGCCCACAATTTCATTTAAGGTGCTCCAAAGCTTTTTACTTTCATTCTTTATAGTATTTCTCTTTGTTTCATAGTACAGTTTCTCGTTCTTTTCTTCAGTTTAGTCACATGATTTCTCAATTTACAGTACGTTTGCCAATCGGCTGTGCAGCCAGACTTATTTCCCATTCCTTTTGCCTCATCATACAACTTTTCAATTCCTCATCAATCCACGGGGTATTAACCGTTTTTATAGTCATTTTCTTCATGGGTGCATGGTTATTAGTACTTGGAATAAGCAATTTCAAGTGCAGCGTCAGGTTGCTCATCATTACATACCACAGATCAGCAAATAGTCTTTACATCTTCAACATAGGAATCACTACAACATTTTTGTATGACCTCTTATACACTATATACTGTATTATACTTTTTTTATATCCAATTGGTAGTTAAGATCTTGTCTCATCGCTGCAAATCCCCAACGGACTCAGGAGAGGCGAAGGTCGAGAGTCCTCCGCTGCTTCTTAACCCGGAAGCCAGCCACACCAGTGTGTCGGCGGAAGCACCGTCCAACTGACGGTCAGCTTGCAGGCGCCTGGCCTGCCACAAGGAGTCGCTAGAGCACGATGAGCCAAGGAAATCCCCCCTGGCCAAACCCTCCTATATTAGGCCCAGCCTTCGGAACTTAGCTTTTCCTAGATATGGCTACTATATTATGATCACTTCATCCAATGGACTCGGATACTGCTTTAGAGCCGATTTCTGTAGCATTAGTAAAGATGTGATCAATACATGTGGTTGATTTCATTATTGTGCTGTTTATAAATACCCTGGTAGGTTGACTGATAACCTGACCAGGTTGCAGGCACTGGTTAAAGTTTGAAGCTTTGTCATCTTAAAGGACAAAATAATTGGATAAAGCAGAAACAAATCTAGCCAGATCTAGCTACCAGGCGGTAAGGAAGACTTGTGAGGTGCCAAGGGTATATACACTGAATGTACGAAACATTAAGGACACCTGCTCTTTCCATGACATAGACTGACCAGGTGAATCCAGGTGAAAGCTATGAACCCTTATTGATGTCACTTGTTAAATCCACTTCAATCAGTGTAGATGAAGGGGAGGAGACAGGTTAAATAAGGATTTTTAATCCTTAAGACAATTGAGACATGGATTGTGTATGTGTGCCATTCAGAGGGTGAATGGGCAAGACAAAATATTTAAGTGCTTTTGAATGGGATATGGTAGTAGGTGCCAGGTGCACCGGTTTGTGTCAAGAACTGCAACACTGCTGGGTTTTTCACGCTCAACAGTTTCCCGTCTGTATCAAGAATGGTCCACCACCCAAAGGACATCCAGCCAACTTGACACAACTGTGGGAAGCATTGGAGTCAACATGGGCCAGGAGCCCTGTGGAACGCTTTCGACATCTTGTAGAGTCCATGCCTCGACGACTTGAGGCTGTTCTGAGGGAAAAACGGGGGGTGCAACTCAATATTAGGAAGATGTCCTTAATGTTTTGTACACTCAGTGTAGTCCATCCTTCTATGTCCATCAAAGGATAAATGTTTTGTGGATTAGCAATCGTGTTTCTCTTGGTCTATGTTTATTTGGGTTTAATAATAAATCATATACTATGCATGCCACTTTTATCCAAAGCGACTTACAGAATGTGCATCATGATCCATGTGGGAATTGAACCCCAAACTTTGACTAAATAATGATGTCAGTGGGTATCTGTGACTCGTGTGTCTACTGACATACAGGTGAAGAGGTCATTCACCCTCAGTTCTCTGAGACTTGATTCCTGAGTTATAGCCTAAACCCCGCTTTGTTGAAATCTGTCATTCTCCTCCCATTTTACACAAACATTTCCCCCTTCTAAAGCTGGGCGCCAACCAAAAGATGCACGGAAACGCCAAGCCAACTGCGTTGATGCAGAGAAATCTTGACCATTCTCCCAGGTGTGAAAAAAACTAGGCATAATTGCTCACAAACTCTTTAATTAACATGCCTAAATGGGTATGAGGTGACGCCTGCCTGTTAGCAAACACACGTGTATGTACATTTGAAACATTTATGCCCACATTAGCTTGTGCAAACCATCGTCATTGGAAACTGTGTGTGATGAGAGCATTTAGTTCACACAGGAGGACCACCAAAATGAAGTTGTTTTCACTTCTATAATCCTGGCTTCAGGTTACAATCAACATCGCAACATCGCAGGTGTGAGCCCATTGCAAATCAATGAGTGTCTTCAATCAGATCATGTAGGATTTAAAGTTGGCAACTTGTCTAAGCCTGTGCCCGCCTGGAATTTAGTCATGCCTGAAATATAGCAAGAACAGTGCCATGCAAAAGTATTCATCCCCTTTGGCGTTTTTCCTATTTTGTTGCATTACAACCTGTAATTTAAATGGATTTTTATTTGGATTTCATGTAATGGACATACACAAAATAGTCCAAATTGGTGAAGTGAAATGAAAAAAATAACTTGTTTCAAAAAATTATAAAAAATTAATAACAGAAAAGTGGTGCGTGCATATGTATTCACCCCCTTTGCTATGAAGCCCCTAAATAAGATCTGGTGCAACAAATTACCTTCAGAAGTCACATAATTAGTTAAATAATGTCCACCTGTGTGCAATCACATGATCTGTCAAATGATCTCAGTATATATATATATATACACCTGTTCTGAAAGGCTCAAGAGTCTGCAACACCACTAAGCAAGGGGCACCACCAAGCAAGCGGCACCATGAAGACCAAGGAGCTCTCCAAACAGGTCAGGGACAAAGTTGTGGTGAAGTACAGATCAGGGTTGGGTTATAAAAAAATATCAGAAACTTTGAACATCCCACGGAGCACCATTAAATCCATTATTAAAAAATTGAAAGAATATGGCACCACAACAAACCTGCCAACAGAGGGCCGCCCACCAAAACTCACAGACCAGGCAAAGAGGGCATTAATCAGAGAGGCAACATAGAGACCAAAGATAACCCTGAAGGAGCTGCAAAGCTCCACAGCGGAGATTGGAGTATCTGTCCATAGGACCACTTTAAGCTGTACACTCCACTGAGCTAGGCTTTACGGAAGAGTGGCCAGAAAAAAGCCATTGCTTGAAGAAAAAAATAAGCAAACACATTTGGTGTTCGCCAAAAGAAATGTGGGAGACTCCCCAAACATATGGGAGAAGGTACTCTGGTCAGATGAGACTAAAATTGAGCTTTTTGGCCATCAAGGAAAACGCTATGTCAGGCGCAAACCCAACACCTCTCATCACCCCGAGAACACCATCCCAACAGTGAAGCATGGTGGTGGCAGCATCATGCTGTGGGGATTTCTATCATCGGCAGGGACAGGGGAACTGGTCACAATTGAAGGAATGATGGATGGCGCTAAATACAGGGAAATTCTTGAAGGAAACCTGTTTCAGTCTTCCAGATATTTGAGACTGGGACGGAGGTTCACCTTCCAGCAGGACAATGACCTTAAGCATACTGCTAAAGCATAATTTGAGTGGTTTAAGGGGAAACATTTAAATGTCTTGGAATGGCCTAGTCAAAGCCCAGACCTCAATCCAATTGAGAATCTGTGGTATGACTTCAAGATTGCTGTACACCAGCGGAACCCATCCAACTTGAAGGAGCTGGAGCAGTGTTGCCTTGAAGAATGGGCAAAAATCCCAGTGGCTAGATGTGCCAAGCTTATAGAGACATACCCCAAGAGGCTTTTAGCTGTAATTGCTGCAAAAGGTGGCTCTACAAAGTATTGACTTTGGGTGGGGGGAGTGAATAGTTATGCACGCTCAAGTTTTCTGTTTTTTTTGTCTTATTTCTTGTTTGTTTCACAATAAAATATATTTTTCATCTTCAAAGTGGTAGGCATGTTGTGTAAATGAAATGATACAAAACCCCCAAAATCAATTTTAATTCCAGGTTGTAAGGCAACAAAATAGGAAAAATGCTAATGGGGGTGAATACTTTCGCAAGCCACTGTAGAGCCAGGGGTGGAGCCTATGTGCTGACAGCATACCTGAGCAATCATCATCCAATCAGCTAAAGGATATTTCAGTAATTTAGTTGTGTCACTATTCTCTCGCTCTCTCTTTCTCTCTGATGTTTTATTACTCCAAATAACCTTTCTTTCCCTTAAAAATCGAATCCGCATCAGGGGAAACAGCACCACTGTTCGCCCCCAGCGCCTTTGTTATTGTTTTTGTTTTGTTGATGAAAACAGAGGAGAGGAGCGTTCGGTGGCGTGGTAAAAAAATATATGCATTGCATATTCTGCTGTCCTATCGCGCGTGCAATGATGTCAGAGGGAAAAACAGTGTTTGTTGTTTACAGTAACTTCTTTAGTTGTTGTAATATCCCACACTGACTTGGCAGTTTCACCAATTAGGGTTTCCAGCTTTAACTTGTGCAATACCGTTCTATCTCAGTTTGTCCACTTCTTACTCTCATTTTCTTTTAACCTGTCTTTCCATCTCCATCTCGCAGTAAGATACAGGTGTGTGTGCATGTGTGTAGAGGGTAGTTCAACCCTATATCACCTGCCCGTCGGCCGTCTGATGTGATGAATTGAACACATCTGGCGTTCCCCCTAAGGGCTGAGGGGCACTGTGTTTGCCTGCCAACATCTCCTTTCTACCTTTGCCTAAGGAGTGATCACTATAGGCATGTTCCCTGTGTCTACTGCGGCTGTGTCGTATTACACTAAAGGAGCTTCTTTTCTCCATCTCCTTTCCTTTCTGACCGACAACGTTATAACAAAAGCAAAATCGTGAAAGCCTATGTAGGCTGGACCATGAATTCTCAGAGGCTGAATAAGAAGAGACAAGGAGACAGAGATGTTTGGTTCTGTTGGGACACACCCAGTGACTGAATGAGGAGAGACAAGAAGAACAAGCCATTTAGTTATGTTGGGATGCACCCAGTAGCCAAATGAGAAGACACGAGGAGAAGGAGACGTTTAGTTCTGTTGGGACAGATCCACAGTCTCGCTCTTTCCCTCCCCACCCCAGCGCATCTCCACCTGAGAAACAAATGAAAGCCCAACGGCTTGTGACAGCAGCTATTTCTTGCATGGCTCCTGGGGACCTGTTTTGCCCAATGCCCTAGGTCAAGTGTTTTTAGCTGGGCTATCAACAGGAGCCAGATGGGTCCAATACTTCAATCAGAAACTCAAGGGGGAAGAACCTTTGTGATCATCAGTCTATGGCAGGTTGGCTGTGATTAATCTTAAAGGCCCAGTGCAGTTAAAATGCATGTTTTCCTGTGTTTTCTATCATATTGCTGACGAAACTAACACACTGGCTAGACTGGCCCCGAGCGTGCGTTCGCATGCGCAATCTTGCGCATTATCATTTTGTCTATCCCCACCAGACGTGATCAGGACATGTAGGTTAAAATACCAAAACCAATTGTGATTCAATAATGTTAATTTCGGGGCAGGTCGAAACACACATGAAACATTCTGGGAGGTAAACATTGGGTTGTTATTTTACCTGACATGCATATGGTCCTCTTTTTAGCTGATTCTTTGTAGAATTTTGAACCAGAGTCATACAAAATTGTGTGTTTCTCTACTCTGACAATTAATCCACAGATAAAAAGTGAAATCTAGTTTGTTTTTAGTTAGTTATCTTTGATTAATCACTCCTCATTCATCTTCCAAGCACCCACATGGGTTTGTATCTTTTTTTAAACCATTAAGGAGATGGGAGAGGCGGGACTAGCAGCGCATCGAGCATCTCAGATAGAATCAAGTTCTATTTTAGCATTCGTCAACGCAGACGCTTGTTGACGCGAGCAAGCAATGTAGATGAAATGATTGAATAACATCTATTTCTACATTTATTTTGCAACGGTCACACACGCAACGTGGCCTGTCTAGTCAGGGTGTAACACAGTAAATGTGTGAAAAAATGTGATCAGTGTTATTTCCTGATAGTTGCTGGTTGAAAATAAAATGGCCCAATACAGCCATTTTAAAGGTATACCCATCAATATGACATCATCATAGTGGGACAACTTCCTGCTTACAGGCATAAATAACAACAGAATTCAAATCTGCCTAGACCAGCACAATTGGCTCTTCTTTTCCCTTGAGGCATGTCCACATTGAGAAGAGACAAAAGTGGTCTTGGCCCATTTGAATTTTGTTGTTGCTGATTTTTGTAAGCAGAAAGTCACCTCATTACATATGTTGAGTCTACCTTTAAAAAGTACCCATCATCCTCTCTGTTTGCGGATGCCACACATGCAACTAGAAACAGCTGCTACCGAGGGTGAGATTTGAGGTTGGTGAACGCCATGTCACATACACAAGGAGTATCGTGAATAACCAAAATGCCTGTTCCAGCCAACAAATCTTTGCTCTTCAGATTAAAGGAGGTGCCCCTTTCTATATTTTCCTGAGGAAAACGTTGTCCATTGACTGTCACATTTTATCAGGCCCTAACTATATGCAGTTAAATTATGCATCTTCTGTGCTGCTCATTTTGTTGCAGCCTAGCCTAGGCACAAGAACCCACTCTGTGCAGAACGACACCCTAGCGTTTTGTGGGCCTAATTTTTTGGCGGCCAAATTTTTTTATTTTTTATGTTAAGTTAATTTCCTGCAATTCTACACATTTTGCCATGAATAGAGAAAATATAGCAGTTTTAAAACTAATTTCCTGCAATTATACACATTTTGTGATGGCTTATGCCATCTTCATACGATATTTGGGTAAGAGTGACCAAATAAATCCATGGGGGATCCTTGGAGGTCAGAGCCACTGGGCACGTGCTCTCCATGCCTGGTCTATAATTTGGCCATGATTACTACAAGGTTTCAATAGCTGGCTAGACTAACTGACCTAGCAATCAAAAATGTTTTGCTGACATGGGCTAATAGAGTGACTGAAATAACAAAAGGACAACTGCTGATGCACTACCAAATGTCTAAATTGCACCTTGTCTATTCTACTATTCTAACTTTCAACAGTAAGTTGAGACCCCGACTGAGTTCCTTTTTTTCGGTGGTGGGGGACCCCCTAGCGGCCGCAGGTCCTAAGCGGCTGCTTATGTCGCTTATTGGTAGGGTCGACCCTGAGCGACGCTAACTCTCTCTCATCCTTTTCTCGCTATATTTTTCCTCCTTACTCTGTCCTTATCCGCATGATTACAGATACTAAATCTACTATCACACAGAAAGCCTGATGAAAACAAATGGTGAAAAGTGAAAGGATTTACTGGGAACTCTCTGATTTACTGGGAATTAAGATATGAATGTGCTGACTTGGGAGCTAATTCAGTTGTATTTTCCATTTTAAGTGACGTTAGAGTAGGGTAAGCCTGATTTATGCAAACTAGGCTCAGGGCTTGTGGGGTATGGAGTGAAGCTACTAATAACTAGTTAGATACAGTAGCTTCACTGATAAAAATCATATTTTAGTTTCTTGAATTAAAATATGTATTTAGGTATTTGTGTGTGTGCGTGTGCATGCGGACACATGCAAATAGTACTGTTCCAATTAACCCATTTAATCCCATCAGTCACAATAGCGAGAAAAATAAAAGTTTGTACTTTACAGGCTCTAAAGAAGTTAACATTTTACTTATCAAATAAGTAATATATTAAGCATTACTAAGGTGTCTAGGGCAGCAGGTAGCCTAGTGGTTAGAGCATTGGGCTAGTAACCAAAAGTTTGTTGCTTCGAATAACTGAGCTGTCAATGTGAAAAATCTGTTGATGTGTCCTTGAGCTAGGCACTTAACCCTAATTTACTCCAGGGGTGCCGTACTACTATGGCTGACCCTGTAAAACAACACATTTACTGCACCTATCTGGTCTATGTGACAATAAAACTGAAGATTAAAACAAAAAATGTTATGATTCATATTTCTCAAAATGGTCACAAGCATACATTCTTATTTTAAATTGACCAGGTAAGTTGACTGAGAACACAAGGTGTACTTTTACAAATTTGACACCAGAAGTTTGTATTCAACATCTTAAACATCTTAAACATTTCTAAAAACCAGTTTTCTCTTTGTCATTATGGGGTATTATGTGTACATTGCTGAAAAAAATCAATTTTAGAATAAGGCTGTAACGTAACAAAATGTGGAAAATGTCAAGGGGTCTGAATATTTTCTGAAGGCACTGCTTGTTTAAAACAGTGATTTTGACTGTAAAACATCATATTTTATTTCAGGGGTAATTGACTATGTATAGACCCATAAACTGAATTATTGTAATAACTTAACAAATATTTAAAGTCAGTAGGTTTGCTTAGTGTGTCTTGCACAATGGTAGACCTGGTTTATGTGAGTTTTGCTGAATAGTCAAGGGTAGACCTGGTTTATTGGGACATAGCCTCAGGTGTAAACCTGGTTCATATGGGTATTTGGGCTGAGATATGCAGGTGGTAGATCTGGTTTAAATTAGTATTGTGATTCAGTCAAAGGTGTAGACCTGGTTTGTCGGAGTGCTGGAGCTGATCGGTGTTGTGGTGGAGCTGGTTTGCAGTTTATGAGTATTCAGGCTTTGGCACATTTAGACCTGGCTTAGTTGACTAATTGGGTTCAAACACATTTGCAGACTTTGTAGGTATGTACATTGGGGCTGAAGTACAAGTGTAGACATGGTTTGTGGTTCTGAAATGCAGAAGTACACTCTTAGAAAAAAGGTGCTAAATAGAACCATGCAGGTTTCTTCGGTTTGTACCCATAGAGGAACCCTTTTTGGTGCTTCAAATAACCCCCTGTATATGGTTCTATATAGAACCCTCTATGAAGGGTTCTACCACTAACCATATTATCATCTAAAGGTTCCTCCTAGAACTGTCCATTAAGGGTTCAACCGAGAATCCTTTCATCTTTGGAGGTTTTTTCTTGAACCCTATATGAACGATTCCACCAGCCTTATTAGCCTTTAAAATTGTATTATTTATGACAATACATTACATATATAAGGACTTTCTTTGAGGGCCTAGTTATACCCTAACACTGTGGTGTTAGGAATCTCCTGGTTTACAGGCCACATCAGGCCTGCAAGTCACATTATGATGGCTTGCAAAGTGATGTGTAATTCCTATTGGAATCCAGCCAGAGTTAGGATATCCAACAAGTGGAATTGTTAATCACCCACAACCTGCATTCAAAATGACTGCCAGGGTAGGAAAGATTGAATACTGAGACTACCTCAATCATCTAAACAGGAACAATCATCTCAGTAACTGGTGCAATAAATCCAATTATCAATAAACAGGTTGGCGCCCAAAACAATCTGTCTCTGCTGCACTGTGTCCTTGTATGTAGGCAGCCTGGTCTCATAGACTAGACGTAACATAGTAAAGTGTAAATCTGGGACACTCAAACTAGTATCATATGTTACGTTTGGTATGGTTACATAAGACAGAAAATTACTTAAAGGTGCAATATGCAGAAATCGCTCTACCATTTCCTGGTTGCTAAAATTCTAATAGTTTACCTAATTTCAGTTTATGTGACAAAACAAGCAGTCATTGTGTAGAGTAGGGTTTCCCAAACTTCGTCCACCTGTAATATTTGATTTAAATGGGCGAGGTCAAGTTTACCATTGAAGCTGCTTCACTCTTAGCTATAGCTGTAAAACACATTAGTGTTATTAGCCTTAGCCTATTTAGCTAGCTCGAACCAGCTAATCTGATACGATGGATATCAGAAATTGGCTTCGCCAAAGTACCCAAACAAAGGAGGAGTGCGATGAGCAGCAGCAGCAGCATCAAATCACTGAGGCCATACCCAACAGCGATGATGCTCCCGAGCTCCAGCTAGCTCCGAGTGCAGAGCCTACCCACCCTTACACAAGAGGCGCCATAATGCTCTACAGCTGCCTCCATCTCTGACTGTTCCTGATGATCTTAGAACAGAGGAGCCAGCCCAGGTTAGTCTAGAATCCTACCCTAGCTGCAGGTTTTCTGTCAAAAAACTTTAATTTAATAGCAACTGGTTCATAAGAAGAGAGTGGCTGGAATACTGCAGATGCTGCATTTTGTTTCTCATGTTGAAAGTTCTGTTTTAGGTCCAGTGATAACACAGACAAGGCCTTCACCCAAGCTGGGTATTCTAACTGGAAGAATGATATTGATAGTACCAAAGGATTTGCTAGGCACCCATCAAGCAAAGAGCAATTGAAATGCACTGCACTGTGCTATGGGAACATCGGTGTCAACGGGGCGCACTTCTTCACCAAATTGGATCTCAGGAACGCGTACAACCTGGTGCGTATCCGGGAAGGGGATGAGTGGAAGACGGCATTTAGTACCACCTCTGGGCACTATGAGTACATGCCGTACGGGTTGATGAATGCTCCCTCAGTCTTCCAATCCTTTGTCGATGAGATTTTCAGGGACCTGCACGGACAGGGTGTAGTGGTGTATATAGATGATATTCTCATATACTCCACTACACGAGCCGAGCATGTGTCCCTGGTGCGCAAGGTGCTTGGTCGACTGTGGGAACATGACCTATACGTCAAGGCTGAGAAATGTCTGTTCTTTCAACAGTCCGTCTCTTTCTTAGGCTACCGCCTGTCCGCGTCAGGGGTGGAGATGGAAAATTACCGCATTTCAGCCGTGCGTAATTGGCCGACTCCAACCACAGTTAAGGAAGTGCAGCGATTCTTAGGGTTTGCCAGCTACTACCGGTGGTTTATCCGGGGCTTTGGTCAGGTAGCAGCTCCCATTATCTCCTTGCTGAAGGGGGAACCGGTGCGCCTGCAGTGGTCAGCTGAGGCGGACAGGGCTTTTGGTCACCTGAAGGCTCTGTTCACCTCGGCTCCCGTGCTGGCTCATCCGGATCCCTCCTTGGCATTCATAGTCGAGGTGGACGCGTCCGCGGCTGGGATAGGAGCTGTACTGTCTCAGCGCTCCGGTACACCACCAAAGCTCCGCCCCTGTGCTTTCTTTTTGAAGAAGCTCAGTCCGGCGGAGCGTAGCTATGATGTGGGGGACCGGGAGCTGTTAGCTGTTGTTAAGTCTCTGAAGGCGTGGAGACATTGGCTTGAGGGGGCAAAACACCCTTTCCTCATTTGGACTGACCACCGCAATCTGGAGTACATCCGGGCGGCGAGGAGACTAAACCCTCGCCAGGCAAGGTGTAATGGGCAGGTGGAGAGAGTAAACCAGGATGTGGGTAGGTTTCTGAGGTCCTATTGCCAGGAACAGCAGGGGGATTGGCCGGTTTACATCCCCTGGGCAGAGATGGCCCAAAACTCCATCCGCCATTCCTCCAATAACCTGTCTCCATGTCAGTGTGTACTAGGTTATCAGCCGGTCCTGGCTACATGGCATCAGAGCCAGATCGAGGCACCTGCGGTGGATGAATGGTTTCGGCGCTCGGAGGAAACCCGAAACCTGCCCCTTCGCCTGCCCTGCCGGAAGCTGGGTCGGCGGTTTGTGGGGCCATTTAAAGTCCTGAGGAGATTGAACGAGGTTTGTTATAGGTTACAGCTCCCTCCTGATTACCGTATTAACCCCTCGTTCCATGTGTCTCTCCTCAGGCCGGTGGTAGCTGGTCCGGTCCAGGAGTCCGAGGTGCGGGAGGTCCCGCCGCCCCCACTGGACATCGAGGGGGCACCGGCGTACTCGGTCCGTTCCATCCTGGATTCGAGGCGTCTGCCGTATCTCATGGAGTGGGAGGGGTACAGTCAGGAGGAACGGTGCTGGGTTCCTAGGAGGGACATCCTCGATCCCTCCCTGTTGAGGGATTTCCACCGTCGTCATCCGACTCGCCCTGCTCTGCATCCTCCTGGCCGTCCCCGAGGCCGGCGTCGGTGCACGGCTGGAGCCGCGCGTCAAGGGGGGGGTACTGTCACGAATTCAGCCAAGGCTGCTCCTCCTCCTTGCTCGGGCATGCTTCGGCGTTCGTCGTCACCGGAGCACTAGCTGCCACCGATCTATGTTTCTGTGTACTATTTGTTTTGTCTATATTGCACACACCTGTTTCCAATTATGATAATTTGTTTCCTTATTTTACCCTCTGGTTCCCTCATGGTGTTGTGCGAGATTGTTCGTTGTTTTGTTGTAATTGACATGTGAGTCGGTATATTCTTCCCTGTGTGGAAGATATGTTTATTTACTTGTGACAAGTAAAGTACGTTGTTGACTAAGTTCTATGTCCTGCGCCTGACTCTGTCCTACCGTTACACACTGACGCATGACACCGCCACAGGAATGGAAGACCCAGAGTTACCTCTGCTGCAGAGGATAAGTTCATTAGAGTTACCAGCCTCAGAAATTGCAGCCCAAATAAATGCTTCACAGAGTTCAAGTGACAGACACATCTTAACATCAACCGTTCAGAGGAGACTGTGTGAATCAGGCCTTCATGGTCGAATTGCTGCAAAGAAACCACTACAAAAGGACACCAATAAGAGGAAGAGACTTGCTTGGGCAAAGAAACACTAGCAATGGACATTAGACCGGTGGAAATTTGTCCTTTGGTCTGGAGTCCAAATTTGAGATTTTTGGTTCAAACCGCCGTGCCTTTGTGAGACGCGGTGTGGGTGAATGGATGATCTCTGCTTGTGTATTTCCCACCGTAAAGCATGGAGGAGGAGTTGTTATGGTGTGGGGGTGCTTTGCTGGTGACACTGTCTGTGATTTATTTAGAATTCAAGGCACACCAGAATGGCTACCACAGCATTTTGCAGCGATATGCCATCCCATCTGGTTTGGGCTTAGTGGGACTATCATTTGTTTTTCAACAGGACAATGACCCAACACACCTCCAGGCCGTGAAAGGGCTATTTAACCAAGAAGGAGAGTGATGGAGTGCTGCATCAGATGACCTGGCCTCAACAATCCCCCGACGTCAACCAATTTGTGATGGTTTGGGATGATTCGGACCGCAGAGTGAAGGAAAAGCAGCCAACAAGTGCTCAGCACGTGGGAACTCCTTCAAGACTGTTGGAAAAGCATTCCAGGTGAAGCTGGTTGAGAGAATGCCAAGAGTGTGCAAAGCTGTCATCAAGGCAAAGGGTGGCTATTTGAAGAATCTCAAATATAAAATATATATTTTTTGGTTACTACATGATCCCATATGTGTTATTTCATAGTTATGATGTCTTCACTATTATTCTACAATGTAGAAAATAGCAAAAATAAAGAAAAACTCTTGTTTGAGTAGGTGTTCTAAAACTTTTGACCGGTAGTGTACATAAATTATCAGGTAAGGACTACAGATATTATACATTTCTGAAAATATTTGGATTTTTTCATGCCTAAGTATTCACTCCTTCCCTTTTTCCACATTTTGTTACGTGACAGCCTTATTCTAAAATGGTTTCAATAAAAACATTCCCTCCTCAATGTACACACAATACTACATAATGACAAAGTGAAAACATTTTTTTTGTGTGTGTGTGTACAAATGTGTTAAATAAAAAACTGACATACCTTATTTACATAAATATTCACACCCTTCGTTATGAGACACGAAATTGAGCTCAGGTGCATCCTGTTTCTATTGATCATACTTGAGATGTTTCTACAACTTAATTGGAGTCCACCTGGGGTAAATTCAATTGATTGGACATGATTTGGAAAGCCACACACCTGTCTATATAAAGGTCCTACAGTTGATAGTGCATGTCAGAGCAAAAACCAAGCCATGAGGTTGAAGGAATCATCCGTAGAGCTCCGAGACAGGGTTGTGTCGCGGCACAGATCTTGGGAAGGGTACCAAAATTTTTTTGCAGCATTGAAGGTCCCCAAGAGCACAGTGGCCTCCATCATTCTTAAATGGAAGAAGTTTGGAAACACCAAGACTCTTCCTAGAGCTGGCCGCCCTGCCAAACTGAGCAATCGGGGGAGAAGGGCCTTGGTCAGGGAGGTGACCAAGAACCCGATGGCATCTCTGACAGAGCTCCAGAGTTCCTCTGTGGAGATGGGAGAACCTTCCAGAAGGACAACCATCTCTGCAGCACTCCACCAATCAGGCATTTATGGTAGAGTGGCCAGACAGCAGCCACTCCTCAGTAAAAGGCACATGAAAGCCCGCTTGGAGTTTGCCAAAAACCACCTAAAGGACTCTCAGACCATGAGAAACAAAACACGTCTGGAGGAAACCTGGCACCATCCCTACGCTGAAGCATGGTGGTGTCAGCATCATACTGTGGGGATGTTTTTCAGCAGCAGGGACTGGGAGACTAGTCAGGATCAAGGCAAAGATGAACAGAGCAAAGTACAGAGAGATCCTTGATGAAAACCTGCTCCAGAGCGCTCAGGACCTCAGACTGGGGCCAAGGTTCACCTAACAACAGGACAAGGACCCTAAGCACACAGCCAAGACAATGCATGAGTAGCTTCAGGACAATTCTCTGATTTTCCTTGAGTGGCCCAGCAAGAGCCCGGACTTGAACCCGATTGAATATCTCTGGAGAGACCTGAAAATAGCTTTGCAGCGACTCTCCCCATCCAACCTGTCAGAGCTTGAGAGGATCTGCAGAGAAGAATTGGAGAAACTCCCCAAATACAAGTTTGCCAAGCTTGTAGCGTCATATCCAAGAAGACTCGAGGCTGTAATCGCTGCCATAGGTGCTTTAACAAAGTACTGAGTAAAGGGTCTGAATACTTATGTAAATGTGATATTTCAATAGTTTTTTCTTTTAAATGTGCACACGCATCAGGTGTCCTTCTTGAACGTATCTCACCTCAGATACCTCCCTGGACTCATACGATAGCAGTGAGATTGCTGAGGTCTGGATTGAATGCATGTAAAAACTGTCCCGTTACAGAGAATATCCTAGCTCCGTATATGAAATTAAGGACATGCGTATCTACTCCTTATATCTAATAAAATATTAAATATCCGGAAATATAAAGATGGAGATATCCCCTGATAATTACCCTTTTCGCTAAGTAAGTGTACATTTTGTTGGGGTTAAATGAACTCTACTGGGGGTTATCTTAACCCTTGAGAGTGATACACTCCCTGTAGTTAGTGTTGATAACTGTAGTTCATTGGGACAGAGTACTTTTAACTCCATTAAGAGTAACCAGAGACAGGGAGTTAAAGGTAAACTCAGTGAAATGACGTTGCCACAAGGAGCACCGCAGATATTGAGATGAGCAAGACTTCACAGATTACACAGTCACACACAGTATCTGCGAATGTCCACTGGTTTGCATCATGCTGTACACAGCGTGGTAGCCAGGGCACCAAAACAGAGGAGATGTTGAGCCTCATGCTTCAACACACTAGTTATTGTGGAAATTGAGACACTATGCTGTTTACTTTCTGCATCTATGTCATATCAGTGAGTCTACCTTTAAATATATTAATGTACATGCATGTTTTTTGCATGTACATTAATTGTTTATTAACTTATGCTACACAAAGATAAAAAACTAATCCAATCTGCAGGTAGTTGGATTTATAGCAACAGTTAGTGAGATAGTTGTTCCATTTTACATGGTGTACGTGGTCTTCATGTCATGTATTTTCTTTCCTACTCTGACAGCCATTCTAAATGTACAGCTGAAGTCGGAAGTTTACATACACCTTAGCTAAATACATTTAAACTCAGTTTTTCACAATTCCTGACATTTAATCCTAGTTAAATTCCCTGTCTTAGGTCAGTTAGGATCACCAATTTATTTTAAGAATGTGAAATGTCAGAATAATAGTAGAGAGAATTATTTATTTCAGCTTTTATTTATTTCATCACATTCCCAGTGGGTCAGAAGTTTACATACACTCAATTAGTCAAACGTTTTGGGTAGCCTTCCACAAGCTTCCCACAGTAATTTGGGTGAATTTTGGCCCATTCCTCCTGACAGAGCTGGTGTAACTGAGTCAGGTTTGTAGGCCTCCTTGCTCGCACACACTTTATCAGTTCTTTCCACAAATGTTCTATAGGATTGAGGTCAGGGCTTTGTGATGGCCACTCCAATACCTTGACTTTGTTGTCCTTAAGCCATTTTGCCACAACTTTGGAAGTATGCTTGGTGTCATTGTCCATTTGGAAGACCCATTTGCGACCAACCTTTAACTTCCTGACTAATGTCTTTAGATGTTGCTTCAATATATCCACATAATTTTCCTCCCTCATGATGCCATCTATTTTGTGAAGTGCACCAGTCCCTCCTGCAGCAAAGCACCCCCACAGCATGATGGTTCGGATGCTGTTCTTCGGCTTGCAAGCATCCCCATTTTTCCTCCAAACATAACGATGGTCATTATGGCCAAACTGTTCTATTTTTGTTTAATCAGACCAGAGGACATTTCTCCAAAAAGTACGATATTTGTCCCCATGTGCAGCTGCAAACCCTAGTCTGGCTTTTTTATGGCGGTTTAGGAGCAGTGGCTTCTTCCTTGCTGAGCGGCCTTTCAGGTTATATCGATATAGGACTCGTTTTACTGTGGATATAGATACTTTTGTACCTATTTCCTCCAGTATCTTCACAAGGTCCTTTGCTGTTGTTCTGGGATTGATTTGAACTTTTCGCACCAAAGTACGTTCATCTCTAGGAGACAGAACGCGTCTCCTTCCTGAGTGGTATGATGGCTGCGTGGTCCCATGGTGTTTATACTTGCGTACTATTGTTTGTACAGATGAACATGGTATCTTCAAGCATTTGGAAATTGCTCCCAAGGATGACCCAGACTTCTGGAGGTCTACAATTCTTTTTCTGAGGTTTTGGCTGATTTCTTTTGATTTTCCCATGATGTCAAGCAAATAGGCACTGTGTTTGAAGGTAGGCCTTGAAATACATCCACAGGTACACTTCCAATTGACTCAAAGATGTCAATTAGCCTATCAGAAGCTTCTAAAGTCATGACATCATTTTCTGGAATTTTCCAAGCTGTTTAAAGGCACAGTCAACTTAGTATATGTCAACTTCTGACCCACTGGAATTGTGATACAGTGAATTATAAGTGAAATAATCTGTCTGTAAACAATTGTTGGAAAAACTACTTGTGTCATGCACAAAGTAGATGTCCTAACCGACTTGCCAAAACTATAGTTTGTTAACAAGAAATTTGTGGAGTGGTTGAAAAACGAGTTTTAATGACTCCAACCTAAGTGCATGTTAACTTCCAACTTCAACTGTAAGTTGTGCGTGATGTAAAAGTGCTAGATATCTTCCTGTAAATTTGCTCCCAACAGAGATTGGATATCATATTGCAAACCACCATAATGTGACACATTAAGAAATATTAAAATAAGGCTTTACACCCTTATAACTGAAAGGAAGTAAACTGAAAGAGAAATGTTCTCTGCTGTTGTGAATTGTTAATTCAAAACAACACCAAAAGTGTAAAATGTCAAGTGTGTTAAACTTAATCAACTATCTGAGAGTTGGATATTTACTCAATGTTGTGTCGTTTTACCTCAAAAAATATCAACATCATGACCAGAGTAGGTTTAACATAAAATGGCGTTGGG
The DNA here is from genome assembly GCF_020615455.1 of Coregonus clupeaformis. Taxonomy (NCBI): domain Eukaryota; kingdom Metazoa; phylum Chordata; class Actinopteri; order Salmoniformes; family Salmonidae; genus Coregonus; species Coregonus clupeaformis. The sequence continues at coordinate 2,144,846 of NC_059209.1, forward strand.
ACCATATACACCCCAAAATAGTGTTACATTTGACTCCATAGGAGTTGAATTAACGCTTGCGATTTTACTGTGTAGGGTATTGGCATGTGGGGGTTAGGGCATGATGGTAACAGGGCTGGGGTGTGTGGGTAAGTCGGCAGAGGGATAGGGATAAATGTATGTTAATCTTATTATAGATAGAGCATTGTATGTTCCAATCGGTCACAATTGTGACTGAGAATAAAACATACTTTTTCTTTACATACTTTTCAATATAAAAAAGCAATATGGATTACATGATAGGGTTACTAAAGGCAAACGGTATGATTTGCATAGCGGCATGTCTGGGAAAAATGTGGGAAAAAATTGGCTAATATGACTATATTAATATTAACATTAAGATGTTAAAACATGAAAGAGTTCAAGGAATCATTTTCTTTCACATACATTTCAGAATATGCTCTATCAATTCAACAAGCTCCAGAGAACATGTTGCTGAAGACACAATAGCTGTGTTCGGTCCAAGTGTTTATTTTGTCAAAGCGATATAACTGTACAACCACACTGACATCTTCATACATATTCATGAGATTTTTTCCCCTCAGAAAAAGACACAAATCTGAATATAGGAAATGGAAATTACAAATGCATGAGATTTCTTAATTCCAGCACCTACTATCCCCCCCTCACCCCCCAACTATGCTGCCTCTTCCTCTTTCTCTCTTCCATGCTCTGTCTCCTCTCATTGTTGTCTATTTTTCTCATACTCTCTTCACGTCAATCTCACTCTTCCTCTCACGCCTCCCTCAATTTTTCCTTTCTTTCTGGTCTAATTATCCATCTCATTTTGCAGTACATTCCCTGCTCTGTCAAAGTGTTGGGATATTTAGAATGCATTTAATCTGCTAGTGTGCACAACATCCATCATTCCCACAACTTAATTTCAATTTTATTTTAACCTAACGTAGCAGAAGTGGCCATCTTCTCACCGTAAACGTTTTAACCTTGAGAAAGATGCATTATGATCTGTCGATGGCGGGTGAGAGAGCTTGTTTGGTCCAGCAGTAAATTAAACTGGCAGGCATTAGCACACTAACAGCCTGGAGCAGTCTGCCCTGTACATATGTGGGTGTGTGTGTGCGTGGATGCATCATGTGTGTTCCTGTCTATGTGTGATTGTGTGTGTTTTTGTGTGTTCCTGTCTATGTGTGATGTGTGTGAGAAAAAGAGTGTGTGGATGTGTGTGTAAATTTGAATTTATGTGAGTGTTTGCTCATGTGTGAGTGTTTGTGTGTGTGTGTGTGTGTGTGTATGTGTGTGTGTGTGAGAGAGAGAGAGAGAGAGAGAGAGTGTGTGCATATGAGTGCCTGTGTGTGTATGTACTGTATGTGTACTTGTGCAGGTGGGTGGATGCGTGTAAACATGTCACAAGCCCTAGGAGAGGAGCTGCCAAGGTGAGAGAGACACTGAACCTGACTACCTGTCCCTGACACACAGCTCACACCTCTCTCTCTCTCTTTCCATCCCTACTTCGTTTTCTCCACCCAGGCATTTACCGTATATGCGGAGAGGAGAACAAAGGATGGATGATTGACAGGCAGGGCCTCTGTGCTGGCTTAGTCAGGTCTGACTGAGTGGCCCCTGTGGTATGAGACGAGAAGACAACACCTGCGTCCGGTGGCCAAGTCACCTGGCTGACACAGGTTCACCATGCGGTGAGGAATACCACAGCTCCTTTTTTTCTCTATACCGGGAGAAGTGTGTCTGTCATTCGCTCGTCACGCTGGTTTCCTTGGATTTTGTCCCAGTTTCCGAGCTTTAAGGACCTTGTTGACATGAAATGAGGTAAATCCTTGCTGGATGAAAGGGTATACCTCGCCTGGTTGCCTGAACAACACAGGTTGTTGGATGGTGTTGTATCAGAACTCCAAGACTTGGCGTTACGATGGCAGGACTCTCACATGAACCACAATGTTTACGCTTCCCTGGGACCTGTAATTTTTTGGGGGGTTGACAGCTGGCAGCTGAGGAGTTAGTCATTGCATTGCCACACAACAATTAAATACATTTTTGAGAATCATTAAAGAGGATATCAATCACTAAAAAAGAAAACAAGGTTTTTGTCTTGTGGATAAATACGCCTACACAATTCCAAATGGCACTAGACAGGAAGGATGTTTTGCATCTATGACTATCTTCGTGAGTTAGGCTTCTCGCCATCTGATTAACATGTCAGAAGGCGTAGCAGTTGGTAGAGTTTGGTATGAGGGTTTTGGCATGGATGGTAGTCGGGGGGGCCAGCCCCCTGTTGTGGATCGGAGTTGGTAGCTGGTCGTGAGCTGTGGTTGTGCTGAGCCTGCTGTCAGGGCAAACCCCCGGCCGTGAGTGAGGCGGGCTTGTGGCTAATGAAGATTGGATGGAGGTGAGCAAATTGGCATGGTCACGGCTCTATTTCCCTCTATTGAGTTCCTTACTGATCGTCCGCATTCCAATATGGGTGTCTGGGCCCATATATGGAGTCCTGCTCCAGCCGCATTCCAATATGGAAGTCTGAGTCCAAATATGAGCTGTGTTCGAGTACTCATACTAACATACTCTATACTACATACTCAATGAGTATATACTACATACTATATACTATTGGTTCATTTTAGTATACTGTAAATGAACAGTATCCTTTCATTTGAGTGTAGTAGCGATTCACCAGTCTAACGGAAGTTGATGCTGTTGCTATACAACTTCTTGCTAGCTTGTTAGCATAACAAATTACTAGCTAGACATCTTACGACTTCATTAACAATGTCCATTGAGAACGCACAACGTCTATACCACTTAGCTAAGCTAAGAATGACGTGAATAATCAAGTCAAAAAATGTTGAGTAGTTAGTTAGATAGCATATAGTTAATATACTGGCATGTTTGATGTATTAATAGCCAACTAACGTTAGGTAACTAGCTAACATACCGCTAACATACCGCTAAATACAAGCAACTGCTGTAATGATATGCTATGCGGTTCGTAATGCTAGCGTAGCTAACAAATTGTCAGCCAACATAAGGTGTAACGTAACTTATTTGAAAAGTCATGACTTTATTACATTGCTCAACATTTTCTTAACCTTTTCACACTTACCAACAAACGGGTGTGATCAGAATGCTTATTTAGAACGTCCAGTTTAGATTGACGCAACAGTCAGCATTTGAGCTAGCCACACAGTTTTTTTCACAGAAACATTTTGCACAAACACAGTCCTTACAAAGTTATGTCCTGAATGTGACCAGTTTATTTTTGGACGCAATGTTCAGACATTCACAGAAGTAGCGACAGCATTCACAATCATCCAAACCGGAAAATGTAGGCTACATTAGTAGGATGGACAAAATTCACCCAATGCTGAAAAACGGCAATAGAACGTTGGCTACGCTGGAACACTAGCGTGAGCCCATAGCAAATGAATATAATTGAACGTTCACAGAGCCTATTTTGACTGGGATTATGCTTAGAATTCCATTTCACCTAAATGGCATCAGAAAATGTATACCTTTTCATTTTACCACTACAATCTGTTCTTAGGACGAAACTGAAAAATTACAACTTGTGCAGAAAGTAAACATCCACACCTCGATGGTGTCAACTGTGCTTATGTCTGCATAACGAGGAAGTAGGAAAAAAACTTCTGACTATTTCTGGTCTAGCGATCGATGACAATGGAGTACGCTGCCCAGCCTTACATAATTAGAAAGAGGAGATTGTCGTGATTAAAATGGTGTCCTACTTGACAAAATCAAAATATACATATTGCGAGATATTTGGCGAAATAGACAGACATTCCTACTGTATATTTCCCCTATAGGAAACAATAGGATGACCTCAGAGTTCCATAATTTTTTGTTGTTGTTGACGTTTTAACTATCAGCAATTGGTTCAACCTGGGCAGGTCTCATTGCCAACAATAGCGAAGCAGGCATTGTGACGTAGAACAATGGGCTGGGAATAAAACATTCGGAAGGCGAGTTGGTGCCACGGTACTCAATAGAACTAATAGGAGGTTGCAGGGTGAAAAATGCCCTAAAATAAGGCCCTTTTTTTCGTGATTACTTCAAAACTACAGCAAGCAGCTGGGACATATGGTAATATTATGAAACTGGGCTCCACGGCGGATGCAATTAACTGGTTTTTATCAGAAAAAAGCGTTGTTAAAAATGTCATGTGCCCAGCCTAACATTAGTCCTACAACTAACTGAGGAAAGATTGACTTAACACAAGTGGTCATATTTAGATAACTCTCGGCTGTCAGAAACCACAATATGTATAAGCTAATAGCAATTACTATTTATAATTCATCACATCACGGGTGAGCTCACCATTGATCGAAATAATTTAGTAAAACACTTTCTAGAAATCGAAAGTAATCCGACGATGGGTAGTTTGTGCACGCCGCCATATTTTTTTTCTCGTCAACCAAAGATAATAAGAGGAGACAAGATGAGTTTGGTCTGTTTGCAGTATGTATGTTGAAGGGGGTGTGTAGTCTACGATCATTCACTTCCCTTCATTCACTTCCGGAAGTTTACCCTTCACCTCAGTATAATATCTTTGGTCTGACAGACGTTTACGTGACACCCAGAATGCATTGTATAATGTCAACAAACATGGTGCCACACATAGCTGGCAAATAGCTTAACATTAGCTAATTATAATCAGTACAACCTTCAAAAATGTATTTTACACACATCATACTGTACGTGTCCATTACAATCTATGCAATAATCGGAATGCATTATTTGTCACCAGTACTTGAAAACATGTGAATAAAACTATAAATACATTATGCTCCATACATACATATGCTACAGTAGACACGACAACACAATATAAAGAAAATAAGGCACTTACTTTGATAGGAACGCACACATGTCCAAAGATATTATTTGTAAGGAAAATAACAAGGAAGGCAATGCGAGCGCCAGCCAGAAAATGTGCCAATTCGTGCAAGACTGCGCAAATGTCTGCATACTTGATCTGTGGAAACATTGGTGAAGTACTTCGGCTCTCCTCGAAGAGAGAAGTTTGTCCGTCTCAGTAAAGCCTCAAATGACATGTTGTACAAGGATTTGAAGACAGGCGCAGGAATACGTAATAGGGGTTTTATTTTCTCCACCCAGCTTCCGGCAGGGCAAGCCGAGGGGCAGGTTCTGGTTGCCTGGAGAGAAAACAGGCGCCTCACTGCGGTGGCAGTCGGCCTGTTCCATGTGCCGATGCACGGCCCGCTGGAGACGAGGGTGCGCAGCGTTCCAGATCTCCTCAGTGCATCAAAACCAATCGTCCACCGTGGAGCCCTCGGTCTGGCTTGGATGCCAAGGTGCCAGGGCCGGCTGATACCCCAACACGCACTGGAAAGGAGTGAGGTTAGTGGAGGAGTGGCGGAGGGAATTCTGCGTGTACTCAGCCCAAGGTAGAGAATCTGCCCACTCCCCCGGCCGGTCCTGACAGTAACACCTCAGGAACCTGCCCACTTCCTGATTGATCCTCTCACCCTGCACATTAGCTTGAAGACAGTAACCAGAGGTGAGACTGACCGTGACCCCGAGGCGTTCCATGAACGCTTTCCATACACGTGAGGTGAACTGAGGACCATGGTCTGACACAATGTCCTATGGGATCCCGTAGTGCCGGAAGACGTGCGTAAAAAGAGCCTCCGAAGTTTGCATGGCCGACGGGAGCCCAGGAAGAGGAAGAAGGCGACAAGCTTTGGAAAACCTGTCCACAACGACGAGAACGGTGGTGTTCCCCTGGAAGGGGGGAAGGGGGGAAGGTCAGTGACAAAGTCCACCGAGAGGTGAGACCAGGGTCGTTGTGGAACCGGCAGGGGAAGGAGCTTTCCATAAGGGAGGTGTATGGGTATCTTAGACTGGGCACAGATGGACCAGGAAGAGACGTAAACCTGGACGTCCCTAACCCAGATGGGCCACCAGTACTTCTCAGTCAGTCAGGCGATGGTACGGCCTATCCCAGGATGACCCGACACAGGCGCCGTGTGCACCCAGGAAAGGAGGCGTTCCCGCACACCCATGGGCATGTAGGCACGGTTCTCCGGGCACTGTGCAGGTGTGGGTATATGTCGGCGTCCACGTCCCACACCACTGGCGCGATGATACGGAACGGAGGGATGATGGGGGTCTCCTCTTCCTGCCTCTTCTCTGCCTGGGTTGGAGCAGGGGAATTCCCTGGCTTGTCACCTCCTCGCCTATTAGTGGATAGAGGGCAGGTCGGGGAGAAATTACCCCTTTCTCCACCATAGGAGCAGAGGCCCAGATTCCTCCTTCTCCTACGCTCTGCCTTGGGCAAACGTGCAGAACACACCTCCATCGGCTCTGGCCACGGAGCAGGTATAGCAATGGGCTCCGAATTCCGTGCAGGTCTTTGTCCAGCCCGCAGGAGGTACTCCAACCGGATCGATATGCTGATGAGCTGGTCGAGTGACAGGTTGTCATCATGGCAGGCTAACTCCAGCTCTACCTCCTCCTGCAGTCCGCTGCGGAACACGGTGACCAGAGCCGACTCGTTCCATCTGGTGGAGGCCACGATGGTCTGGAACTCCAGAGTCAACTCCGAGGTGGTCCTAGATCCCTGGCGTAGTCGGAGTAGACGCTCAACCCCCACTCGGCACTCCAAAGGATCATCAAACACCGAGCGGAAGAGGAGGGTGAAGTGCTCGTAGGACTCGACCTCGGGTCCGCCCATTTCCTAAACTGGTGCACCCCAGTCCAGGGCCTTCCGGCCAGTGCCAAGATGACTGTGGCAACCCTGTCTCTCCCGGAGACATCCTCAGTGTAGCAAGCGAGGTACAGGTCGCATTGCAGAAGGAATCCCTTGCATCTCGCTGGCGCGCCGTCAAAGCACTCCGGGAGGGACAGGGATATTCCGCGGACCGGCTCAGATGGAATGGAGGCAGGTAGTGGTGGTGTGGGGGATGGTGCCGGAACCAGTGCTGGAGACTGGAGGGACTGCACTTTCCCCTCCAACCACAGGATGGTTACCAGAACGCTGTCCATAGCTCTGACGAGTCTGGAGAGAGTCCTCGTGATGCTAGACTGTCTCTACGATGGTCGCCAGCTCGGCCTTTCCCGCTGTCTCCATTTTTATGGGTTGATTATTCTGTCACTTTGTATAAGGATTTGAAGACAGGTGCAGGAATATGTAATCGGGGTTTTATTTTCTCCACCCAACACAAGGTATGTCAAGAACAACGACAGGGACGAAGCCCAAAACAAACACGTATATATATATATATATTACACAGGGATGTAACCCAAACAAAAGAGCGAGGTGTAAACCTCTAAACGACGGGGACGAGACCTGTAATACCAAGAGCACAATCTCTAAACAATACACGGGACCAGACCCGTAATAAAAAGAGCACAATCTCTAAACAATACATGGGACGAGACCCGTAATACCAAGAGCACAATACACGGTATTCACGAGACCAACGGACATGGGACAATGGGGAACAGAGGGCACATATATACACATACTAATCAGGGGCAATGGGAACCAGGTGTGCGTAATGAGACAAGACAGTCCGGGGTTGGTGGTAATGATCCATGTTAGTGACACCTAGAAAGCTGGTGACGTAGTCCTCCGGAACTGGTGAACGAAATGAGCAGCAGTACTGGGGGGATTCGTGACATCAAACATACATTTTCCGCAACACTGAAATGGCTACTTCTATGTGAATTAATGAGGCTGAACACATCTCAATTCAAACTGTTGTTAGAAAATACAACTTGTTAGAAAATAATTTGAAATTGACAAGTTGAACATAGCCTATAGATAATTAGCAGGCAGCGCGTGTTAACTGTCCTGTTGCGTAACAATAAAATGTTGGAACATTGAGTGCCTTCTGACTTCACGTGCATAAAACAACTCACGCTGGGGAGACCGTTAGAGATATTTGGAACTCACATGTGAAAAGTTTAACATTTGTCATAATTAGTTAAAGCAATGAATTTGTATCCGCTCTCGTCGGACTTCGGCTGCATATTTTCCACCAATTTCTTCAAATCTTAAAATGTTGTGAAGCCACGCCCATTTTCTGAAGGATTTCATTATGGGCCCTAAAACATGGAAATAGTGTCCACTGCTTTTATACTTCGTATTTTGGCGAATGTAGTACGACATCCGGGAACTTGCATACTAACTATATCCATACTATGACCAATAAGCATACTATATACTCAATTTACGTCACAAATAGTATGGTTAGTGTGGTTAGTATTCGAACACAGCTCTGGAGTTCTTGCTCTAAGGCTGCGTTCCAATACAGAATAGCAAGCCCAAATACGGAGGTTCCTTTGTGGATTAGGTGTGTCATCTGAAGCTTAAAGCTCTCCTCCTGAAACTACACTTGAGGAAAGGTCATTAACTTAAAAGTGTGCTACTTTATGCGTGTTGTCTAAAATCTTTAGTGTGCTGCACTGAAGTACAGTATTTTCCTTATACAGTGTTGTGAATCATTTTGGAGTGCTGTGTGAATCATAACATGTTCATCTAATTACCAGCACTATGTCCCAAACTGTGTACTAGAGATGTACTAGAGATGCAATACATGTTAATGTACTTGGCGTAGAAAGGTGATTCTGATTCTTACTGCACTGATTCTGTAGTTCTGATTCTGTAGTTTTACTGCGTTATTACAGTTTAGTGAAGTAGGAATGGCTCATGTGATCCAGGTCAGCACTACCATTCCCCTCCATGATCATCATCCGTCAAAGATGAAAAGCAATGACTGTTTCTTTCTAAACATTCAATCTTCATTTAATCAAGTAATTGAATAAGCTGTCATGGTCCAGGAAAATAAATGGCATTTTTCCATCAGGCTCTTGAACTGAAATTGAATATGACTGAGGGACACACAGTATATCACTGTTTATTTACATACTGTATAACTTCACTTTCCAAAGGAATAATGATTTCTGGGAAAGATAGCACTTACTTTAAAGTAACATAAACAGATCAAACAACAACGGGTTGATACAAATGGCATACCTTGAAAATAGATTGCGTTATCTTATGACTGTATCGTCCTGAGCAATTTCAATCCGCTACATTGAGATCATTAGCACGCTCATGCTACTCACGCACGTAACTCATGTGCAGGGCACAGGCTTTACACTGTGTTAGGGCAGGAGGGTTATGGCTAAGGGTCCTTATTAGCAGCAATTAATTTCAGTTATCCTTTAATCGTTCCCACACCCTAATTGGAAAAATAATTTGATGATTTGAAACCAGACCAAATGCTGGGTTATTTATAGTGGCTGATTAGATAATGCAGAGGGCGCCACGGATATTGACATAAGCCCCCCCCCCCCATCTTGTTTCAGTGTGGGGTCCCTGAGAGATCGTTATGGAGAGCAAGCCACTGGTTGGAGATGACCCATGACCCATACCAATCTACAGTCAAAGAAGGCAGACAGAAGAACAGATCTGCCAGCTGTGGGGGTAATTGAGTTTGTCTTGTATTTGGCGACAGTGTGGAGAATCAGACTGTCGTTGAAGGTTACCTTCATAGCTGGGCTCTCTATAGCTTACCACATCACTAGAGCTTGTTCATGGAGATAGGAAGGGAGAGATGGGAGCTTGTTCAAATGTTTTTAATAAGGTAAGGTAAGGTAACTGCACAGACATCCTGCAGGTCCAAAATCTTACACGATTCAGGCAAACTCAGCAAGTAATACTGCAAAATAACACATTTTATTAGCGTATATTACTTACTACTGAATGGCGCCACTATCTTCACTAGACATGTAATCTATCACCATCAAACATTTGTTGACATAGTGGTCACATTTGGGACAAAACAAAGAAATACTGTTATGCCTATAGCAAGAGAACAGGTTGTCATCGCGATTTCTGCTGTTGTTTTTGTCAACAATTTTCACAACCTTGTACACATGACATATGTACACTATCTAATAATAACTTAGTTACAGTATGTATCCATTTAGTCATAAAGGTTCCATAGCCCACAATAGTTCCATCACACTTAACCCATGACACCTTTTTGCAATCCAACTCCACCCCACCACTCAACTTTCACATTAAAGCATGGGCGCTTGCCCTATTTCTGTAAGGGTTGGTGTGAGGTGTGACCCAGGTGCGGTGCAGGATAGACAGTATGCAGAGATGGTGAAACAAGGATCTTTACTGGTGGTCCCAAAACCAGGATACAAAATAATGGACTTTTCGCAATAAAATAAAGTAGGAGCAAATTGGTCTCCAAAAACAGGCTGACAGCAAACATACAAAATACTAACTACGATTGAAAACAACAATGAAACAGGGAGAACACTTCTCAAGTACCTGTACATACGTCTCGCGATCAGACACTGTTTAGTACTGTTTGGCATTGAGAAACTAGCAGAGAAAACAGAGCAAGGGAACCCTGGGAAGTGAGGGCATAAATACACAGGTGAACAGGTAGACACAGGTGACACCAATAGGACAATGATTAGTCCAGACAGTGAGTGAGGAAGTGCCTAAGGTTGTCGAAGGAGGACACCTAGTGGGTCAATCTGGAACTGCGACCCCCTCCTGTAACACATTAATTTATTTATTCATATGGGCTAACGCCATTGTCTTCAGGGGATTCTATGATCCTCCATGCCTTCCAAAGTGATGCACTCTCCACTTCCTCAACCCTCTTTATTCCTCACAACTTGCTTTTCTATACAGAAATGGGGGGTGGCCATTTTGTCATTAATATGGCTGTCTCCTCTCCCGGGACTGTCCTTGGGACCTGTAATTGACTTGAAGACACTGTCCCTGTCACATCTCCTTCTCTATCTGGGGGAGGGCAAGTACCTGAGAGCTGTCGCTGAGCCCTCAGATGCCTGTGGCTGGATAAAGAGGGATGCTGTAGTGGAAATGCCATTAAAGCTGTGAAGGCTCAGTGGCTCTCACAGTGAAGAGGGAACAGTAAATGGCCTAGTTGCCTGGTGGCTGCGTTTTTGTATTGTGGTCCTCTGGGACCACTAATGGTTCTTCACGGTTCTTCTTTTAGGGCTGTCACAGCTGTGGAACTTTCTTAAATGGTTGCGGTTATAATATATTTTAGGTGGTCACGGTTTTAGAGCTCTCCACTATATGCCTGGGTAGCAGTGACAATGTAGGAGGGTGTATAAGTCTTGTGCTTTTGCATCCATCAGCACTTGCACATCAATCCACTAAAGCCATGGTTGGGTTGTGGCTATATTGCAAGGACAACAATGACATCTTCAGATTGAATGAAAGGCTCTCCTTTCTGCTTAAATGAAATGTCAAAATGTAGACTTACGCCTAAATAGACATACCCAAAAGTAATGATTTATCATGAGAGGGCCATAAACAATAACTAGTAATGCTACATACTCCAAGAAAGATTAAAATCTGACCTTTCTGGTAAAACATGTTTTACAAATTGCTGGACACAAGCTCAAGTACATAGTAAAAATGTGATGTTTTTCCTATTCAACAAAACTGTCTTGAAATGATTGATATGCTTTCTAAATATAGTAACAATCAAGGTATAAAAAGACTAACAATAATATTTCACCTTCTTTATAACTGTAAAATAGATATGATCATATTTAGTGACAGACAGTACAAATCTGCCCTGCGTTCTCTGAGAAACGCAGACATCATTCAAATGCACGCAGACTAGTTACAACCTCAGCTTTAAGCACAAAGGGATTTTGTCCGTCTGTGATGAACACAAAGTGGTTTTGTTTCACATCTACAAATAATGTTTGAGTTGTTTTTAAACTCGATATAAAACCATTTGTGTTTGTCGTAGAACGATGAGACTACTATCGCTGCAGGAGACGGTGCGACGACAAATTGACAGACAGTCCAACCAGCAATTGAAAGTGTAGGCGGGACTTCCCAGCTTCAAGTGGTGTCAGATTTCACACCCGGCCAGCCACAGGGACAGGCCTCTTTACACCACACTACTTTCACAACCCAAACTAGGTTCAGGAGAAATACCTGTGTACTGTAAAGAGACGGATCTAGATTAAAATCTCTCTTTAAAGCGGCAATCGGCAGTTGAAACAGTAACAAAGCCTTTCCCCGACCCCTGTTTTCGGTAAAAAGCTGAGCGATGGGGCTGGACAAATGTAACCACTCAAATTCATAGACAGCGCTATGGACGCAAGGACTGACCATCCATGATAAAATTATAGTTTTAACCATGTTCTGAGGCTATGTAGTGTTTGTTGACTTTGCTTACAAACATTTTTGCTCTGTTAGCCAAATTGAAAATGAAAAGCTTTTAAAAGATCCACACATTTTTTTATCATTACATTAATCAAGTGTGCTACACTATGTGCAAGATGGTTTATATGAGAATCTCCTGCATAGTTTGAATTGCTATCATTATTTTGTTTGTCTATTAATAAATAAATATATGTTTTAAGTTCAATATTAGCTTTTGTCTGAAGCCTAAAAAGACAGGAAATTCAAAAGCTTATTTGACGTATGCACTAACAAGGCTTTTCAGCATGAGCAGCTTGATTACTGCTAGTATACTGTAGCTTTATTATCTACTGTACTTCAACAACAGATGTACTACATTGGATGGGTTGATTAGGATTCAAACCTTCTCTCAAACAGCCTAATACATACTCTTAGAGTAGGTTTACCCCTTTAATGTACTTGGTAATGTAAATGTGTTTTTTCATGTAAGACATCATCCCAATCCACTCATTTAAACATTATGGGGAGGTTTTCCCGGACACCGATTGAGCCTAGCCCTGGATTAAACAGCAAGATCAATGGAAAATCTCCAGCCAAAATTCTATCTAGTCCAATACTAGGTGTAATCTGTGTCCACGAAACCGCTCCTTAACCTTATATTTGACCTACCCCAATACATAAGCCTACTCAGATGGGAAATGGACAAGGTAGTCGACAGCTTTTGAAGCTATACATTGTTTTGTTCCTGTTATAAACAATGGAGTAACGCAACCTTAAATGTTGGGTAATGATAGGGTAAGACAGTTGCAGTATGCTCTTGAGACATCCACTACCGGTTAAAAGTTTTAGAACACCTACTCATTCAAGGGTTTTTCTTCATTTGTACTATTTTCTACATTGTAGAATAATAGTGAATACATCAAAACTATGAAATAACACATATGGAATCATGTAGTAACCAGCTTCATGAGGTAGTCACCTGGAATGCATTTCGATTAACAGGTGTGCCTTCTTAAAAGTTAATTTGTGGAATTTCTTTCCTTCTTAATGCGTTTGAGCCAATCAGTTTTGTTGTGACAAGGTAGGGGGGTATACAGAAGATAGCCCATATTTGGTAAAAGACCAAGTCCATATTATGGCAAGAACAGCTCAAATAAGCAAAAAGAAATGACAGTCCATCATCACTTTAAGACATGAAGGTCAGTCAAAACGGAAAATGTCAAAAACTTTGAAAGCTTCTTCAAGTGCAGTCGCAAAAACCATCAAGCGTTATGATGAAACTGTCACAGGAATGGAAGACCCAGAGTTACCTTAGCTGCAGAGGATAAGTTCATTAGAGTTACCAGCCTCAGAATTTGCAGCCCAAGTAAATGCTTCACAGACTTCAAGTAACAGACACATCTCAACATCAACTGTTCAGAGGGGACCGTGTGAATCAGGCCTTCATGGTCGAATTGCTGCAAAGGAACCACTACTAAAGGACACCAGTAAGAAGAAGAGACCTGCTTGGGCCAAGAAACACGAGCAATGGACATTAGACCGGTGGAAATATGTCCTTTGGTCTGGAGTCCAAATTGGAGATTTTTGGTGTGGGTGAACGGATGATCTCTGCATGTGTATTTCCCACCGTAAAGCACGGAGGAGGTGTTATGGTGTGGGGGTGATTTGCTGGTGACATTGTCTGTGATTTATTTAGAATTCAAGGCACACTTAACCAGTATGGCTACCACAGCATTCTGCAGCGATACGCCATCCCATCTGGTTTGGGCTTAGTGGGTCTATCATTTGTTTTTCAACAGGACAATGACCCAACACACCTCCAGGCCTTCATGGTCGAATTGCTGCAAAGGAATCACTACTAAAGGACACCAGTAAGAAGAAGAGACCTGCTTGGGCCAAGAAACACGAGCAATGGACATTAGACCGGTGGAAATATGTCCTTTGGTCTGGAGTCCAAATTGGAGATTTTTGGTGTGGGTGAACGGATGATCTCTGCATGTGTATTTCCCACCGTAAAGCACGGAGGAGGTGTTATGGTGTGGGGGTGATTTGCTGGTGACATTGTCTGTGATTTATTTAGAATTCAAGGCACACTTAACCAGTATGGCTACCACAGCATTCTGCAGCGATACGCCATCCCATCTGGTTTGGGCTTAGTGGGTCTATCATTTGTTTTTCAACAGGACAATGACCCAACACACCTCCAGGCTGTGTAAGGGCTATTTTACCAAGAAGGACAGCGGTGGAATGCTGTATAAGATGACCTGGCCTCCACAAACCCCTGACCTCAACCAAATTTAGATGGTTTGGGATGAGTCGGACAGCAGTGAAGGAAAATCAGCCAACAAGTGCTCAGCATATGTGGGGACTCCTTCAAGACTGTTGGAAAAGCATTCCAGGTGAAGCTGGTTGAGAGAATGCCAACAGTGTGCAAAGCTGTCATCAAGGCAAAGGTTGGCTATTTGAAGAATCTCAAATATAAAATATGTTTTGATTTGTTTAACACTTTTTTGGTTACTACATGATTCCATTTTTGTTATTTCATAGTTTCGATGTCTTCACAATTATTCTACAATGTAGAAAATAGTTTAAAAATAAAGAAAACCCTTGAATGGGTAGGTGTTCTAAAACTTTTGACCGGTAGTGTACGTTCAAATGCCTCTCCTGTGAAGTAGTGACATGTGACATATGCCTAGCTTCCACACTGCTGTTGAATTACAGTAGATCAGTAAAGCTACAGTACTCGAGCAGTAGTCAAGCTGCTTGTGCTGAAAAGCCTTGTTAGTGCATAGGTTAAATTAGCTTTTGAATTTCCTGTCTTTTTCTGCTTCAGACAAAATCCAATATTTCACTTAAAACTTAGTTTTGTGTATTAATTTCCAGTTTTATTCCAAGAAGGTCTGAAAATAGCACAAGTCCTGCCACCAAACATTATTACTGTGCACTCTAAATATTTGAAATCGTATTAAACAACATGACTGTCAATGGCAGCCGAAAGTGGTTGGTTTTCAAAATGGTACAACTCTTTAACAGTTTAAGCTACAGACACTAGACCAACTGTAAAAAGGTCTTACAATTACACACAGTGGGGGAAATAAGTATTTGGTCACCTACAAACAAGCAAGATTTCTGGCTCTCACAGGCCTGCAACTTCTTCTTTAAGAGGCTCCTCTGTCCTCCACTCGTTATCAGTATTAATGGCACCTGTTTGAACTTGTTATCAGTATAAAAGACACCTGTCCACAACCTCAAACTCCACTATGGCCAAGACCAAAGAGCTGTCAAAGGACACCAGAAACAAAATTGTAGACCTGCACCAGGCTGGGAAGACTGAATCTGCAATAGGTAAGCAGCTTGGTTTGAAGAAATCAACTGTGGGAGCAATTATTAGGAAATGGAAGACATACAAGACCACTGATAATCTCCCTCGATCTGGGGCTCCACGCAAGATCTCACCCCGTGGGGTCAAAATGATCACAAGAACGGTGAGCAAAAATCCCAGAACCACACGGGGGGACCTAGTGAATGACCTGCAGAGAGCTGGGACCAAAGTAACAAAGCCTACCATCAGTAACACACTACGCCGCCAGGTACTCAAATCCTGCAGTGCCAGACGTGTCCCCCTGCTTAAGCCAGTACATGTCCAGGCCCGTCTGAAGTTTGCTAGATTGCATTTGGATGATCCAGAAGAGGATTGTCATATGGTCAGATGAAACCAAAATATAACTTTTTGGTAAAAACTCAACTCGTTGTGTTTGGAGGACAAAGAATGCTGAGTTGCATCCAAAGAACACCATACCTACTGTGAAGCATGGGGGTGGAAACATCATGCTTTGGGGCTGTTTTTCTGCAAAGGGACCAGGACGACTGATCCATGTAAAGGAAAGAATGAATGCGGCCATGTATCGTGAGATTTTGAGTGAAAACCTCCTTCCATCAGCAAGGGCATTGAAGATGAAACGTGGCTGGGTCTTTCAGCATGACAATGATCCCAAACACACCGCCCGGGCAACGAAGGAGTGGCTTCGTAAGAAGCATTTCAAGGTCCTGGAGTGGCCTAGCCAGTCTCCAGATCTCAACCCCATAGAAAATCTTTGGAGGGAGTTGAAAGTCTGTGTTGCCCAGCGACAGCCCCAAAACATCACTGCTCTAGAGGAGATCTGCATGGAGGAATGGGCCAAAATACCAGCAACAGTGTGTGAAAACCTTGTGAAGACTTACAGAAAACGTTTGACCTGTGTCATTGCCAACAAAGGGTATATAACAAAGTATTGAGAAACTTTTGTTATTGACCAAATACTTATTTTCCACCATAATTTGCAAATAAATTCATAAAAAATCCTACAATATGATTTTCTGGATTTTTTTCCCTCATTTTGTCTGTCATAGTTGACGTGTACCTATGATGAAAATTACAGGCCTCTCTCATCTTTTTAAGTGGGAGAACATGCACAATTGGTGGCTGACTAAATACTTTTTTTCCCCACTATAACTACTTTTTGAACTACATTGAACAAAAATGTAAATGCAACATGTAAACTGTTGTTCCCATGTTTCATGAGCTGAAATAAAAGATAGCAGAAATGTTCTGTAGTATCGCGTCAATGCTGTTAATTATTGCTGTCAAACAAAGAGTCCGCTTAGGCTGTACTTTGATTATAAGTTTTATTTATATCACAAGATGTCAGCATAAGTTTACAGACCCTGCCGGGCTGGAGAACAGTGTCCAAAGATAATATGTCTGTTCTAACCTCTCCTTTGTCTAGCCTATACTTATAAGGTATGCAAAAATATGGGTTGCTCCCTCTGCTGTCCAATCACCTGTCTCCCCTGGGGCATCACCCTAAAAACGGCTCTTTTGGAACTAAAATAAACATCCCCTCAGGTTCCACTAGAATAGTCATAATCTTAATACACTACATATTCATACGCACAAAAGCTTATGGTTGAAATTGCGGACTGCCAGAATACCATAGAAGAATAAGACGATCGGGATAACTTTTGTGTAGGGACATTATAGTAAGAACGCGGCGAGGAGCCAGCAGGTTACAGTCGGGATTTGTGCCACTGCTCACATTTCCGAGGTGAGCAGGACAATATGAGATGGATGCCATCGAGCCGCTAGCAAAGCCGGGAGAAGAGGCACATTGGGACAGGGACACGCAAAGGTGGATTTCGGAGGAGGAATTTAGGAGGAAAAAGAGGAAGAAGAGGTCAAAGAGTGAGGAAAGGAGAATGAGGAAAGGAGAGGTTGAATTTGATGAAGATCGCGATAAAAAGGGAGTTGTGTGTTGAAGAATACTGGGGTCAAGTACAAAGCTGAAAATGAAACCTTGTTCAAAGTATCTCTCTTTTTCAACAAGCATTGCAGAGCTGCTTACACTTTCAATTTCATACCTCAGAAAAGATAGAAGAAGTATTACAACAAATATTAAGGTTGAACTCAAATTGTTTGATAAAAGACCTGTATTTATGGAAAATATGTTTGAAAATAGTATTTTCTTTTTAAATGAAATTGTAAATTGGAATGGTATCGTTACAGTTGAAGTCCAGGACCGGGACCGGGACCGGGAGACTCATGGGCGGCGACCGGGAGACTCATGGGCGGCGCACAATTGGCCCAGCGTCGTCCAGGGTAGGGGAGGGAATGGCCGGCAGGGATGTAGCTCAGTTGATAGAGCATGGCGTTTGTAACGCCAGGGTTGTGGGTTCGTTTCCCACAGGGGGCCAGTATAAAAAAAAAAAGAAAAAAAAAGAAAAATGTATTCACTAACTGTAAGTCGCTCTGGATAAGAGCGTCTGCTAAATGACTAAAATGTAAATGTAAGTCGGAAGTTTACATACACCTTAGCCAAATACATTTAAACTCAGTTTTTGACAATTCCTGACATTTAATCCTAGTAAAAATTCCCTGTTTTAGGTCAGTTAGGATCACCGCTTTATTTTAAGAATGTGAAATGTCAGAATAATAGTAGAGAGAATGATTTATTTCAGCTTTTATTTATTTCATCACATTCCCAGTTAGTCAGAAGTATACATACACTCAATTAGTATTTGGTAGCGTTGCCTTTAAATTGTTTAACTTGGGTCAAATGTTTCGGGTAGCCTTCCACAAGCTTCCCACAATAAGTTGGATGAATTTTGGCCCATTCCTCCTGACAGAGCTGGTGTAACTGAGTCAGGTTTGTAGGCCTCCTTGCTCACACACGCTTTTTCAGTTCTGCCCACTAATGTTCTATAGGATTGAGGTCAGGGCTTTGGAATGGCCACTCCAATACCTTGACTTTGTTGTCCTTAAGCCATTTTGTCACAACTTTGGAAGTATGCTTGGGGTCATTGTCCATTTGGAAGACCCATTTGCGACCATGCTTTAACTTCCTAACTGATTTATTCAATGAGGGAAAAAAGTATTTGATCCCCTGCTGATTTTGTACGTTTGCCCACTGACAAAGAAATGATCAGTCTATAATTTTCATGGTATGTTTATTTGAACAGTGAGAGACAGAATAACAAAAAAAATTCCAGAAAAACACATGTCAAAAATGTTATGAATTGATTTGCATTTTAATGAGGGAAATAAGTATTTGACCCCCTCTCAATCAGAAAGATATATGGCTCCCAGGTGTCTTTTATACAGGTAACGAGCTGATATTAGGAGCACACTCTTAAAGGGAGTGCTCCTAATCTCAGCTTGTTACCTGTATAAAAGACACCTGTCCACAGAAGCAATCAATCAATCAGATTCCAAACTCTCCACCATGGCCAAGACCAAAGAGCTCTCCAAGGATGTCAGGGACAAAATTGTAGACCTACACAAGGCTGGAATGGGCTACAAGACCATCGCCAAGCAGCTTGGTGAGAAGGTGACAACAGTTGGTGCGATTATTCGCAAATGGAAGAAACACAAAAAGAACTGTCAATCTCCCTCGGCCTGGGGCTCCATGCAAGATCTCACCTCGTGGAGTTGCAATGATCATGAGAATGGTGAGGAATCAGCCCAGAACTACATGGGAGGATCTTGTCAATGATCTCAAGGCAGCTGGGACCATAGTCACCATGAAAACATTTGGTAACACACTACGCCTTGAAGGACTGAAATCCTGCAGCGCCCGCAAGGTCCCCCTGCTTAAGAAAGCACATATACATGCCCGTCTGAAGTTTGCCAATGAACATCTGAATGATTCAGAGGAGAACTGGGTGAAAGTGTTGTGGTCAGATGAGACCAACATGGAGCTCTTTGGCATCAACTCAACTCACCGTGTTTGGAGGAGGAGGAATGCTGCCTATGACCCCAAGAACACCATCCCCACCGTCAAACATGGAGGTGGAAACATTATGCTTTGGGGGTGTTTTTCTGCTAAGGGGACAGGACAACTTCACCGCATCAAAGGGACAATGGGTCTGGGTCTTTCAGCATGACAATGATCCCAAACACACCGCCCGGGCAACGAAGGAGTGGCTTCGTAAGTAGCATTTCAAGGTCCTGGAGTGGCCTAGCCAGTCTCCATATCTCAACCCCATAGAAAATCTTTGGAGGGAGTTGAAAGTCCGTGTTGCCCAGCGACAGCCCCAAAACATCACTGCTCTAGAGGAGATCTGCATGGAGGAATGGGCCAAAATACCAGCAACAGTGTGTGAAAACCTTGTGAAGACTTACAGAAAACGTTTGACCTGTGTCATTGCCAACAAAGGGTATATAACAAAGTATTGAGAAACTTTTGTTATTGACCAAATACTTATTTTCCACCATAATTTGCAAATAAATTCATAAAAAATCCTACAATATGATTTTCTGGATTTTTTTTCCTCATTTTGTCTGTCATAGTTGACGTGTACCTATGATGAAAATTACAGGCCTCTCTCATCTTTTTAAGTGGGAGAACATGCACAATTGGTGGCTGACTAAATACTTTTTTCCCCACTATAACTACTTTATGAACTACATTGAACAAAAATGTAAATGCAACATGTAAACTGTTGTTCCCATGTTTCATGAGCTGAAATAAAAGATAGCAGAAATGTTCTGTAGTATCGCGTCAATGCTGTTAATTATTGCTGTCAAACAAAGAGTCCGCTTAGGCTGTACTTTGATTATAAGTTTTATTTATATCACAAGATGTCAGCATAAGTTTACAGACCCTGCCGGGCTGGAGAACAGTGTCCAAAGATAATATGTCTGTTCTAACCTCTCCTTTGTCTAGCCTATACTTATAAGGTATGCAAAAATATGGGTTGCTCCCTCTGCTGTCCAATCACCTGTCTCCCCTGGGGCATCACCCTAAAAACGGCTCTTTTGGAACTAAAATAAACATCCCCTCAGGTTCCACTAGAATAGTCATAATCTTAATACACTACATATTCATACGCACAAAAGCTTATGGTTGAAATTGCGGACTGCCAGAATACCATAGAAGAATAAGACGATCGGGATAACTTTTGTGTAGGGACATCATAGTAAGAGCGGCGAGGAGCCAGCAGGTTACAGTCGGGATTTGTGCCACTGCTCACATTTCCGAGGTGAGCAGGACAATATGAGATGGATGCCATCGAGCCGCTAGCAAAGCCGGGAGAAGAGGCACATTGGGACAGGGACACGCAAAGGTGGATTTCGGAGGAGGAATTTAGGAGGAAAAAGAGGAAGAAGAGGTCAAAGAGTGAGGAAAGGAGAATGAGGAAAGGAGAGGTTGAATTTGATGAAGATCGCGATAAAAAGGGAGTTGTGTGTTGAAGAATACTGGGGTCAAGTACAAAGCTGAAAATGAAACCTTGTTCAAAGTATCTCTCTTTTTCAACAAGCATTGCAGAGCTGCTTACACTTTCAATTTCATACCTCAGAAAAGATAGAAGAAATATTACAACAAATATTAAGGTTGAACTCAAATTGTTTGATAAAAGACCTGTATTTATGGAAAATATGTTTGAAAATAGTATTTTCTTTTTAAATGAAATTGTAAATTGGAATGGTATCGTTACAGTTGAAGTCCAGGACCGGGACCGGGACCGGGAGACTCATGGGCGGCGACCGGGAGACTCATGGGCGGCGCACAATTGGCCCAGCATCGTCCAGGGTAGGGGAGGGAATGGCCGGCAGGGATGTAGCTCAGTTGATAGAGCATGGCGTTTGCAACGCCAGGGTTGTGGGTTCGTTTCCCACAGGGGGCCAGTATAAAAAAAAAAAAAAAAAAGAAAAATGTATTCACTAACTGTAAGTCGCTCTGGATAAGAGCGTCTGCTAAATGACTAAAATGTAAATGTAAATGTAAGTCAGAAGTTTACATACACCTTAGCCAAATACATTTAAACTCAGTTTTTGACAATTCCTGACATTTAATCCTAGTAAAAATTCCCTGTTTTAGGTCAGTTAGGATCACCGCTTTATTTTAAGAATGTGAAATGTCAGAATAATAGTAGAGAGAATGATTTATTTCAGCTTTTATTTATTTCATCACATTCCCAGTTAGTCAGAAGTATACATACACTCAATTAGTATTTGGTAGCGTTGCCTTTAAATTGTTTAACTTGGGTCAAATGTTTGGCTAGCCTTCCACAAGCTTCCCACAATAAGTTGGATGAATTTTGGCCCATTCCTCCTGACAGAGCTGGTGTAACTGGAGTCAGGTTTGTAGGCCTCCTTGCTCACACACGCTTTTTCAGTTCTGCCCACTAATGTTCTATAGGATTGAGGTCAGGGCTTTGGAATGGCCACTCCAATACCTTGACTTTGTTGTCCTTAAGCCATTTTGTCACAACTTTGGAAGTATGCTTGGGGTCATTGTCCATTTGGAAGACCCATTCGCGACCATGCTTTAACTTCCTAACTGATTTATTCAATGAGGGAAAAAAGTATTTGATCCCCTGCTGATTTTGTACGTTTGCCCACTGACAAAGAAATGATCAGTCTATAATTTTCATGGTATGTTTATTTGAACAGTGAGAGACAGAATAACAAAAAAAAATCCAGAAAAACACGTCAAAAATGTTATGAATTGATTTGCATTTTAATGAGGGAAATAAGTATTTGACCCCCTCTCAATCAGAAAGATATATGGCTCCCAGGTGTCTTTTATACAGGTAACGAGCTGATATTAGGAGCACACTCTTAAAGGGAGTGCTCCTAATCTCAGCTTGTTACCTGTATAAAAGACACCTGTCCACAGAAGCAATCAATCAATCAGATTCCAAACTCTCCACCATGGCCAAGACCAAAGAGCTCTCCAAGGATGTCAGGGACAAAATTGTAGACCTACACAAGGCTGGAATGGGCTACAAGACCATCGCCAAGCAGCTTGGTGAGAAGGTGACAACAGTTGGTGCGGTTATTCGCAAATGGAAGAAACACAAAAGAACTGTCAATCTCCCTCGGCCTGGGGCTCCATGCAAGATCTCACCTCGTGGAGTTGCAATGATCATGAGAATGGTGAGGAATCAGCCCAGAACTACATGGGAGGATCTTGTCAATGATCTCAAGGCAGCTGGGACCATAGTCACCATGAAAACATTTGGTAACACACTACGCCTTGAAGGACTGAAATCCTGCAGCGCCCGCAAGGTCCCCCTGCTTAAGAAAGCACATATACATGCCCGTCTGAAGTTTGCCAATGAACATCTGAATGATTCAGAGGAGAACTGGGTGAAAGTGTTGTGGTCAGATGAGACCAACATGGAGCTCTTTGGCATCAACTCAACTCACCGTGTTTGGAGGAGGAGGAATGCTGCCTATGACCCCAAGAACACCATCCCCACCGTCAAACATGGAGGTGGAAACATTATGCTTTGGGGGTGTTTTTCTGCTAAGGGGACAGGACAACTTCACCGCATCAAAGGGACAATGGATGGGGCCATGTACCATCAAATCTTAGGTGAGAACCTCCTTCCCTCAGCCAGGGCATTGAAAATGGGTCGTGGATGGGTATTCCAGCATGACAATGACCCAAAACACACGGCCAAGGCAACAAAGGAGTGGCTCAAGAAGAGGCACATTAAGGTCCTGGTGTGGCCTAGCCAGTCTCCAGACCTTAATCCCATAGAAAATCTGTGGAGGGAGTTGAAGGTTCGAGTTGCCAAAGGTTTGCCTCGAAAACGTAATGACTTGGAGAAGATCTGCAAAGAGGAATGGGACAGAATCCCTCCTGAGATGTGTGCAAACCTGGTGGCCAACTACAAGAAACGTCTGACCTCTGTGATTGCCAACAAGGGTTTTGCCACCAAGTACTAAGTCATATTTAGCAGAGGGGTCAAATACTTATGCAAACCAATTTATAACATTTTTGACATGCGTTTTTCTGGATGTTGTTGTTGTTATTCTGTCTCTCACTGTTCAAATAAACCTACCATTAACATTATAGACTGATCATTTATTTTGTCAGTGGGCAAACGTACAAAATAAGCAGGGGATCAAATACTTTTTTCCCTCAATGTATCTCCCATAGAATTCCATTAATTAGTAGTTGGGGCAGTTGGGGTATTTAGGGAAAAAATTTAGAGAAAGAAAGAAAGAAAGAAAGAAAGAAAGAAAGAAAGAAAGAAAGAAAGAAAGAAAGAAAGAAAGAAAGAAAGAAAGAAAGAAAAGAAAGAAAGAAAGAAAGAAAGAAAGAAAGAAAGAAAGAAAGAAAGAAAGAAAGAAAGAAAGAAAGAAAGAAAGAAAGAAAGAAAGAAAGAGAAAGAAAGAAAGAGAAAGAATGAAAGAAAAAGAAAGAAAACATTTTTTTATCGAAGTGGGAGTTTAGCAGCCCTTAAAGTACTCAGGAGCTGTTTTAATTTGAAATAACAAGAGATAGAACTCAGCAGTCTTAACAATGGCCAGTTTGGAATGTTGAGGAAATTGAATAGGAGTCTATGGGAGCTTTTGGGGTATTAAACAGTCTGTAGCATAAAAGTAGTATCAAGAAGAAAAGTCATAGCTGGAAATAGCTTGTAACCCTGGACTGAATACAGTTTAAATGTTGATAATAGTTTAAACGGTTTTTAAAGTACATAGGGAGCACAGAAAGTGGGCGGAAGAGGAATAATAATTTAAATATGCAGAATAACAAGTGTTCTTGCTTTCAGCATGCACACAAATATCTATGCAGGAGAACATAGGTGTTCTTGCTTTCAGCAAGCACACTTATTACAATACGTCCATGAGATTACCTAATTTCCTTTCTGCATGAATGCAGCCAAGCCAATCAGGCAGTGGTCTACACAGGCAACACATTTCTACCAAAATTGGATCATGAATGAATGTGTTTGCATACCTGGGCCCGTCCCTTTTGTGATGTGAAATGACACATTCATGACTAGCTGTGTTCATGTCGCATACACAGAGTCATATTTGCCTAATTAAGGAAGACTTAGGAAGACTTCTTAAACCCTGTCTGAGGAAACAAGGTCAGAGGAACGATTTAACAGCTAGTAAGGTTTGGAGACACAGCTCTAAAGTCAAACTTGTAGCTATCATCATTATCATCCTCTTAATTACTATCACTCTTATTGTATGTGACAGTTCTCTGTCCCTTACTTTAAAGATGCCATTAAACAATGCAAATAAAGTTACAGACAGAAGAGGCAGGACTTGGTCCTAGGGAGAGAGTCCTACAGTAAAGGGAGAAATAAAGAGAACATTCAGGCTAATGTCAGCCAACAGATGATTGGTTACAGTCATTATCAGTGACTGTCAGTGATATAAGCCACCTTCTCTTCTTTAATGACAAATTAGGTTGGCGTGACAGCAATTATGTTGGCAAAGACTAGACAGGTATGGAAACAGACTACTGACATTATCTTACCATACAACTGGTTAACGGTTTTGCGGAGGAAGTCCCACTCTTCTTCCAAAGCCTCCATCTTGATCTTAATCTTCAGCATCTACATTTTCATAATTTCAGTTGTATGGTCAGAGGGACTTGATACAGACACTACAATTCAAACAAAGGGCATTCGTCACAAAGTTATAAGATATTCTAAAGAACAATTTTTTAAAGATGTCATTAAACAATGCAAACACACTGACCAACAGATGAGTCAGGACTTGGTTGTCCTAAAGGGAGAAACAAAGAGAACATTCAGGCTAATGTCAGCCAACAGATGATTGGTTAGAGCAGGGATTCCCAACCACCAGGCCGTGGAACAGCCTGCCCTTTTTAAAGTTTATAGCCTGGCTACTGCACAGATATGTTATACACACAAACAGTTTGGATAACCATTCTTTCCTCCGCAATATTCAAAACACAAACAACCAAGGTGGATTTAGGGCCTGCCTAAACACGAGTAAAATATGGGTGAACCGTTGGTCTGTATGGGTCGATCTGCGTTCACTGGCCCGTAGTCATGTTGTGGCAAATTCGTCCTTATACTGATCAAAGAACCAAAGTATTTCCAGAGTTTTTGTAGAATTAAGATATACTTTATTTCAATGGACAAAGCCGAGTGGTCTGCAGAGGATCTCCCTTCCACCTCTCAGCTCTTAGTTTATATAGTCATTTTACATACATTTTAGCTTAACCCCTCCCTCTTGGGTTCCACCACCACTGTCTCCAGTTTTCACCTCTTGACCGCTCCGCCCACTTCCTTAGTTTATGATAGTGGCGAAATCTGACTTCTCCTCTATGTATTCAGTTTGGAAACAATGGTGGTGCAATCAATCAAGTGCTGTCATGCAAAAATAATCATGTTCAGTTTGAACTCTGTTCAACCCCGGCTAACCCCTGGCTTGACCTGGAGATTGACTGTGGACATGGCAGGTCCACAATCAATCTCTCAAACATACCCAAGCCTAACCCCTCTCTCCCACCCTGTCATGCTGGAATTAATCATGAAGACACCCAAGGAGAGACAGAGGGTTTAGCCTGAACTCTGTTCAACCCTGGCACGTTCCAGGGATATACCTAAGAAAAGCCACAAGGTCACAGTCTGGTTTCAGTCACTGATAAGATAAGACAACTGTACAATTTGACCCGAACACAGGTCAAATGCCCATTTCACACACATACAAACCCAGTGAGAGGAACCAATTCAATTCTTGTTTAGCAACAAAAATAAAAATCCATATTAATGTAACAATCCACATCAATCCCCCCTTTGGGACTTAATAGTCCCATATCAATACATCCAAATACTTCAAATGTACAGTTGAAGTCGAAAATTTACATAAACCTTAGCCAAATACATGTAAACTGAGTTTTTCACAATTCCTGTCATTTAATCCTAGTAAAGATTCCCTGTTTTAGGTCAATTAGGATCACCACTTTATTTTAAGAATGTGAAATGTCAGTATAATAGTAGAGAGAATTATTTATTTCAGCTTTTATTTCTTTCATCACATTCCCAGTGGGTCAGAAGTTTACATACACTCAATTAGTATTTGGTAGCATTGCCTTTAAATTCTTTAACTTGGGTCAAACGTTTCAGGTAGCCTTCCACAAGCTTCCCACAGTAAGTTGGGTGAATTTTGGCCCGTTCCTCCTGACAGAGCTGGTTTAACTGAGTCAGGTTTGTAGGCCTCCTTGCTCGCAGTCCCTCCTGCTGCAAAACACCCCCACAGCATGATGATGCCACCCCCGTGCTTCACGGTTGGGATGGTGTTCTTCAGCTTGCAAGCATCCCCCTTTTTCCTCCAAACATAACGATGGTCATTATGGCCAAACAGTTCTATTTTTCTTTCATCAGACCAGAGGACATTTCTCCAAAAAGTACGATCTTTGTCCCCATGTGCAGTTGCAAACCGTAGTCTGGCTTTTTTTATGGAGGTTTTGGAGCAGTGTCTTCTTCCTTGCTGAGCGGCATTTCAGATTACGCCGATATAGGACATGTTTTACTGTGGATATAGATACTTTTGTACCTGTTTCCTCCAGCATCTTCACCAGGTCCTTTGCTGATGTTCTGGGATTGATTTGCCAAAGTACGTTCAGCTTTAGGAGACAGAACACGTCTCCTTCCTGAGCGCTATGATGGCTGCATGGTCCCATGGTGTTTATACAGTACTTGCGTATTATTGTTTGTACAGATGAACGTGGTACCTTCAGGCGTTTGGAATTTTGCTCCCAAGGATGAACCAGACTTGTGGAGGTCTACAATATTCTTTCTGAGGTCTTGGCTGATTTCTTTTGTTTTTCCCATGATGTCAATCAAAGAGGCACTGAGTTTGAAGGTAGGCCTTGAAATACATCCACAGGTACACCTCCAATTGACTCAAATGATGTCAATTAGCCTATCAGAAGCTTCTAAAGCCATGACATCATTTTCTGAAAATTTCCAAGCTTTTTAAAGGCACAGTCAACTTAGTGTATGTCAACTTCTGACCCACTGGAATTGTGATACAGTGAATTAGAAGTGAAATAATCTGTCTGTAAACAATTGTTGGGAAAATTGCTTTTGTCATGCTTAAAGGAGATGTCCTAACCGACTTGCCAAAACTATACTTTGTTAACAAGAAATGTGTGTAGTGGTTGAAAAGTGAGTTTTATTGACTCCAACATAAGTGTATGTAAACTTTCGACTTCAACTGTAAGTGCTACATTAAACTGTTTATCTAAGTCTTGGGCTGTTATCCTTACAGTGGGAAAAAAAAGTATATAGTCAGCCACCAATTGTGCAAGTTCTCCCACTTAAAAAGATGAGAGAGGCCTGGAAAAAAAATCCAGAAAATCATATTGTAGGATTTTTTATGAATTCATTTGCAAATTATGGTGGAAAATAAGTATTTGGTCAATAACAAAAGTTTCTCAAGACTTTGTTATATACCCTTTGTTGGCAATGACACAGGTCAAACATTTTCTGTAAGTCTTCACAAGGTTTTCACACACTGTTGCTGTTATTTTAGCCCATTCCTCCATGCAGATCTCCTCTAGAGCAGTGATGTTTTGGGGCTGTTGCTGGGCAACACGGACTTTCAACTCCCTCCAAAGATTTTCTATGGGGTTGAGATCTGGAGACTGGCTAGGCCACTCTAGGACCTTGAAATGCTTCTTACGAAGCCACTCCTTCGTTGCCCGGGCGGTGTGTTTGGGATCATTGTCATGCTGAAAGACCCAGCCACGTTTCATCTTCAATGCCCTTGCTGATGGAAGGAGGTTTTCACTCAAAATCTCACGATACATGGCCCCATTCATTCTTTCCTTTACACGGATCAGTCGTCCTGGTCCCTTTGCAGAAAAACAGCCCCAAAGCATGATGTTTCCACCCCCATGCTTCACAGTAGATATGCTGTTCTTTGGATGCAACTCAGCATTCTTTGTCCTCCAAACACGACAAGTTGAGTTTTTACCAAATAGTTCTATTTTTGTTTAATCTGACATTCTCCCAATCCTCTTCTGGATCATCCAAATGCACTCTAGCAAACTTCAGACGGGCCTGGACATGTACTGGCTTAAGCAGGGGGACACGTCTGGCACTGCAGGATTTGAGTCCCTGGCGGCGTAGTGTGTTACTGATGGTAGGCTTTGTTACTTTGGTCCCAGCTCTCTGCAGGTCATTCACTAGGTCCCCCCGTGTGGTTCTGGGATTTTTGCTCACCGTTCTTGTGATCATTTTGACCTCACGGGGTGAGATCTTGCGTGGAGCCCCAGATCGAGGGAGATTATCAGTGGTCTTGTATGTCTTCCATTTCCTAATAATTGCTCCCACAGTTGATTTCTTCAAACCAAGCTGCTTCCCAGCCTGGTGCAGGTCTACAATTTTGTTTCTGGTGTCCTTTGACAGCTCTTTGGTCTTGGCCATAGTGGAGTTTGGAGAGTGACTGTTTGAGGTTGTGGACAGGTGTCTTTTATACTGATAACAAGTTCAAACAGGTGCCATTAATATAGGTAACGAGTGGAGGACAGAGGAGCCTCTTAAAGAAGAAGTTACAGGTCTGTGAGAGCCAGAAATCTTGCTTGTTTGTAGGTGACCAAATACTTATTTTCCACCATAATTTGCAAAAAAAATATTAAAAATCGTACAATGTGATTTTCTGGATTTTTTTTTCTAAATTTGTCAGTCATAGTTGAGGTGTACCTATGATGAAAATTACAGGCCTCTGTCATCTTTTTAAGTGGGAGAACTTGCACAATTGGTGGCTAACTAAATACTCCCCCCACTGTATATGTATATGTGTATGTGTGTGTGTGTGTGTTTTTATTTTATTTATTAATGTGTGTCCTCATATGTAGTGTAGTTATGGCACTGATTGCTACCATTCAAAAATCTGCACATAGCAATTTCAAGCAAATAATTTATTATGCAACACATTGCAATGAGCAGGGTAGAAAAGTACTGAAAAAGTCCAAAGCAGCTTTGCCATTATCATGCAAAGTTTTGTCTAAAGTCCATCCAAATCCCCCTTATGTCAGACTAGCCCATGTTGTATGATAACAATGAGGTCTCATTGCCTTGAGTGAAATCTGAAGGTAAAAAAAACCTACAATAATATTTTTATGTTGTGATCTTCTACAGGTAAAATAAAGTGCACTGGCCACTAAACAAAAGGCATGTTTGACCACTAACATTTCTTT
Source organism: Coregonus clupeaformis (assembly GCF_020615455.1). Taxonomy (NCBI): domain Eukaryota; kingdom Metazoa; phylum Chordata; class Actinopteri; order Salmoniformes; family Salmonidae; genus Coregonus; species Coregonus clupeaformis. The sequence continues at coordinate 2,174,531 of NC_059209.1, forward strand.
GGTATCACTTCTATTCAGGGCTCTCCAACCCCGTTCCTGGAGAGCTACCATCCTCTAGGTTCACTCCAACCCTAATCTAGGTCACCTGATTCTAATAATAAACTGGTTGATAAGGTGAATCAGGTTAGTTACAACTGGGGTTGGAGCAAAAACCTACAGAAGGGTAGCTCTCAAGGAACAGGGTTGGAGAGCACAGCTTTATTTGGAAATTAGATGGTTATCCTAACCCTAAACTGAACCCTTACCCCTTAACCTTAACCCTTAGCCAAACCTTATTCTAAACCTAACCGGAACATTAGCAAACAGTTGCAAGTCAACAGATACAGTTGATGTCGGAAGTTAACCTACACCTTAGCCAAATATATTTAAACTCAGTTTTTCACAATTCCTGACATTTAATCCTAGTAAAAATTCCCTGTCTTAGGTCAGTTAGGATCACCACTTTATTTTAAGAATGTGAAATGTCAGAATAATAGTATAGAGAATGATTTATTTAAGCTTTTATTTCTTTCATCACATTCCTAGTGGGTCAGAAGTTTACATACACTCAATGAGTATTTTGTAGCATTGTCATTAACTTGGGTCAAACATTTTGGGTAGCCTTCCACAAGCTTCCCACAATAAGTTGGGTGAATTTTGGCCCATTCCTCCTGACGAAGCTCGTGTAACTGAGTCAGGTTTGTAGGCCTCCTTGCTCGCACACGCTTTTTCAGCTCTGCCCAAATGTTCTATAGGATTGAGGTCAGGGCTTTGTGATGGCCACTCCAATACCTTGACTTTGTTGTCCTTAAGCCATTTTGCCACAGCTTAAACTTCCTGACTGATGTCTTGAGATGTTTCTTCAATATATCCACATATATAAATAATAATAATTTATATTATTATATTTATTATTATATATATCCACATAATTTTCCTTTCTCATAATGCCATCTATTTTGTGAAGTGCACCAGTCCCTCCTGCAGCAAAGCACCCCCACAGCATGATGCTGCCACCCCCATGCTTCACGGTTGGGATGGTGTTCTTCGGCTTGCAAGCAACCCAAGCAACCCCCTTTTTCCTCCAAACATAACGATGGTCGTTATGGCCAAACAGTTCTATTTTTGTTTCATCAGACTAGAGGACATTTCTCCAAAAAGTATGATCTTTGTCCCCATGTGCAGTTGCAAACCGTAGTCTGGCTTTTTTATGGCAGTTTTGGAGCAGTTGCTTCTTCCTTGCTGAAGTGCCTTTCAGGTTATGTCGATATACAGTTGAAGTCAGATGTTTACATATACTTAGGTTGGAGTCATTAAAACAAAATTTTCAACCACTCCACAAATTTCTTGTTAACAAACTATAGTTTTGGCAAGTCGGTTAGGACATCTACTTTGCACATGACACAAGTCATTTTCCTCCAGCATCTTCACAAGGTCCTGTCACGCCCTGACTCTGGGGACTCTTATTTGTTGAGTCAGGGTGTGTATTTTCTATGTGGTGATTGTCTATGTTGTATATTCTAGTATTTGTATTTCTATGTTGGCCGGGGTGGTTCCCAATCAGAGGCAGCTGTCGCTCGTTGTCTCTGATTGGGGACCATACTTAGGCAGCCTATTGGCACTAGTGTGTTGTGGGATCTTGTTCCAGTTAAGGTATGTTGTGTTGTGCTGCCTTGGACTTCACGTTTCGTTTTGTTTGTTGTTTTGTCATTGTGTTTAATATTTAATAAACATGTACGCATATCACGCTGCGCCTTGGTCTGACCCGTCGATGAACGAACGTGACAGGTCCTTTGCTGTTGTTCTGGGATTGATTTGAAAAAAAAGTTTTAATGACTCCAACCTAAGTGTATGTAAACTTCCGACTTCAACTGTAGTTTGACCATTTATAGATCATCAAATGTGATTGTTTCTTTTTAAATTATAATTTAATCTTAAATTCCTATTACTAACAAATAAAATAAGAACTTCCAATATATTTGTTTCAGCTTGATGTTTATTTAGGAAACAACAGAGCTCTACCAGGCGGTTGAGAAGTCAGAAGAGGGTCATAACAGCAATGTCATATTATAACGGCAATTTGCATAGCATTTTTACTAATCTCAACAAAATTACAAAAATTATTTTAGGTCTGCTTCAATGGCTTTTATAGGTAGGTAAACATGGCGTTTGTAGTTACGTAAGTATTGTTAAATGAGGACTGATGTATTTTAATACATTATGTTAATTTTGTATGTCCAAACATGGATATTCAATAACATTGAAATGAATGCGTTTTCAGGTGGTGTATAGTTCAATGTCCCTAAAAATGGTTCTTACATTTCTAATAATCCAGGTTCTTCCACCATGTTTTCCACATGTTCACACTACATTTTGAGATAATATATAACAAAGTGCAGTTTTTTATTACTATTACAGGTATTATTTTATAGGCAAACTTAAATCTGAATATTTATTAATTGACCACATTGGTAATGAAATATGGTTAAACACATGAATGCTGCCTAAAAATATAGTGTGTTGTTAATAAATCAATCATATTTTTCACCAAAATAAGTATTTTAAAAATAATTTACCCTATTCTTAGTCCATCCTACATTTTCCATTTTCATTGTTTATTTTCATATTCCTACTCTTCAACGTCTCTACTAAAAGGAATTGTGCAATATTAATCCATCACCAACTGAATTCCTGCCTTTTATCCCATATCTTTGGTGACTGATTGAGTTTTCTTATAGCCCTCTGAGTGGGCAAAGTTAGAGTGCCATAACACTGAACTGCAGCAACACAAAAGGATACAGATTATGTTAATTAATACAGGAGGGCTGGGGAAGTTGACCGATCAGGTTCAAGTGAAGTTATTTTTTTCATATCCATTGTCAAAACATGCTCTACCAGCCAGTTGAGAATAGGATTAAAAACACTGCTCACGTACAATATTCAACATTATTCAATTGAAAGTTAAATATAAAATTCAAGGGGTGTCATTCAATGACTGGCAGATGTAGGAGCATCTACACATTGTTAATCAGTTTGGCTCTCAGTTCCTTTACCTTGGAGCTCTCTCTGGTGCTGCCAACATCAATTTCAAACACTGTTGTCTGGAGAAAGATGTACATGGTGCCGTGGGACTCGTCGTATTGTGCGCTGAACACGAAGTGGGCCTTGAAACTGCCAGGGAGGTGTGTGCCTGGCATTGGATGAGCTTCTTGTCCATGAAGATTAAGAAGTTGTCGATCGTCTGCTTCGTTATTCCGGTGGCGAGTAGTTAAGGTTGACGTGGTCCCTCAATCTCGCTGAGATGCTCAGTCAGACACTCAACATGAAAGTGAGCACATACAGTGCCTTCAGAAAGTATTCATAGCCCTTGACTTATTCCATATTTTGTTGTTACAGCCTGAATTGATTAAATATACTATTTTTCTCACCCATCTACACACAATACCCCATAATGACAAAGTGAAAACATGTTTATAGAAAATGTCGCACATTTTGTAAAAATGAAAGACTAAAATATCTCATTTACATAAGCATTCACACTCCTTTGATATGACACTCCAAATTGAGCTCAGGTGCATCCAATTTCCTTTGATCATCCTTGAGACGTCAGTACAAATTAATTGGAGTCCACCTGTGGCCAATTAGAGTGTTTGGCCATGATTTAGAAAGAAACACACCTGTCTATATAAGGTCCCACAGATGACAGTGCATCTCAGAGCAGAAACTATACCATGAAGCCCAAGGAACTGGCCGTAGAGCGCAGAGATATAATTGTGATGAGGCTTTATCTGGGGAAGGGTATACAACTATAAAACTATTTCTAGTGTTTGAAGTTTTCAAGAGCACAGTGGTCTCCATCATTGGAAATTGAAAAAATATGGAGCTACCCAGACTCTGCCTAGAGCTGGCTGTCCGACCAAACTGAGCAACCGGGCAAGAAGGACCTTGGTCAGGGATGTGACAAAGAACCCAATGACCACACTGACAGAACTACGGAGTTCCTTGGCTGAGATGGGAGAACCTGCCAGAAAGACGAGTCTCGACAGCATTTGACCATCTGGGCTTTATGGGAGAGTCCAAGGAACTGTCCGTAGATCTCCGAGATAGAATTGTGATGAGGCATATATCTGGGGAAGGGTATAAAACAATTTATAGTGTTGAAAGTTTCCAGGAGAATGGTGGTTTCCATCATTGGGAAATGGGGAAAAATGTGACTCACCACCTGGATTTGGTCTTATGTAGCAACATTTGAAATGCTGTTTTTTTTTACATTGGATAAAAGTAGAGCTCCAAAATGGTATATTATACACTGCATTTTTGAGGAACAATGGGAAAGTAATTCTGATTTGAAAGTTGATCAACTTGTAAACTCACTTTTGAGAAAATGGCATTTGAATGTTTTGTTATCTAGTGAAGAGCTCTTCTTTGTCTACACCCATTTAGCATCGTTCACACCCTCTTAAGCTTTAGCCCCACCCATCTCGTTTTGCTCTCTGACTACAGAGTTCCTTGGCAGAGATGGGAGAACCTGCCAGAATGATAACAGTCTCTACAGCACTTCACCAATCTGGGCTTTATGGGAGAGTGGCCAGACGGAAGCCACTCCTGAGAAAAAGGCACATGACAGCACGCCTGGAGTTTGCAAAAAGTTACATGAAAGACTCTGAGCATAAGGCAAAATATTATGTGGTCTGATGAGAAAACAATTGAACTCTTTGGCCTGACTGCAAAGTGCTATGTCTGGAGAAAACCAGGCACAGCTCATCACCCTTCTGACACCATCCCTACCGTGAAGCATGGTGGTGGCAGCATCATGCTATGGTGATGCTTTTCAGCGGCAGGGACTGGGAGACTGGTAAGGATAGAGGGAACAATGAATGGATCTAAATACAGGCACATCCTTGATGAGAACCTGCTTCAGAGTGCAAATGACCTTAGACTGGAGCGAAGATTTACGTTCCAACAGGACAATGACCCCAAGCCAAAGCAATGCTGGAATGGCTTCAGGACAAGAATGTGAAAGTCCTTGAGTGGCCCAGCCAAAGTCTGGACTTGAATCCCATTGAAAATCTGTGGAAAGAATTGAAGATTGCTGTTCACTGCCGCTCCCTATCTAACTTAACAGAGCTTGAGAAAATCTGCAAGGAAGAATGGGAGAAAATCCCCAAATCCAGATGTGCAAAGCTGATACAGACATACCCAAGACAACTCAAAGCCGTAATGGCCGCCAAAGGTGCTTCTACAAAGTATTGACTCAGGGGTGTGAATACTTACGTAAATGAGATTCCCTGTACCAATCCCTGTACCTTTTGCAGAATATCAGTCTGTCCCTGATGTTTTTCCTGGAGAGAAGTGGCTTCTTTGCTGCCCTTCTTGACACCAGGCCATCCTCCAAAAGTCTTCGCCTCACTGTGCGTGCAGATGCACTCACACCTGCCTGCTGCCATTCCTGAGCAAGCTCTTCACTGGTGGCGCTTGCTGGACTGTCTTGGGCGCCCTGACGCCTTCTTCACAACAATTGAACCTCTCTCCTTGAAGTTCTTGATGATCCGATAAATGGTTGATTTAGGTGCAATCTTACTAGCAGCAATATCCTTGCCTGTGAAGCCCTTTTTGTGCAAAGCAATGATGACGGCACGTGTTTCCTTGCAGGTAACCATGGTTAACAGAGGAAGAACAATGATTTCAAGCACCACCCTCCTTTTAACGCTTCCAGTCTGTTATTCTAACTCAATCAGCATGACAGAGTGATCTCCAGCCTTGTCCTCGTCAACACTCACCTGTGTTAACGAGAGAATCACTGACATGATGGCAGCTGGTCCTTTTGTGGCAGGGCTGAAATGCAGTGGAAATATTTTTGGGGGATTAAGTTCATTTTCATGGCAAAGAGGGACTTTGCAATTCATCGGATCACTCTTCATGACATTCTGGAGTATATGCAAATTGCCATCATCAAAACTGAGGCAGCAGACTTTGTGAAAATGAGTATTTGTGTCATTCTCAAATGACCACGACTGTAGATTGTCGTTAAGGTGGCTCACATCCCTTTGAAGGGTTGGAACTCCCTGATGTTGACTTGTCTGGGTCTCTGAACGTTTCTCACAAGGCTTTGTTGGGTGCGTATCATTTTTTTGCCTGTTGGCCAGGAAGCCTGTACCACATTGGCTGTCGTAGGACTGCTCCTGGGAAAACACCCTCCCCACCCTACCAGTAGCGGCAATGTAATGGTTCCATAGCATTAGACAAGTACTCATCCCTGTAAAGGTTGTGGTTTTATCTACAAACTGAAATATAGACATTTCCTGCATTTGTTGTGATCAGTAGGTTGGAGCTTCTGTTTTTTCAATAATAACTCATTTTGCTTTAAAAAGCAATTAATGCCAAGTAATGCTTTGAAGTAAAAACATTTGACTACAGTCTGTGTTTGTAGAATAGTTCAGTAATGTACATACCCTTTCTTGGATCCAGGACCTCTCAATGACGGAAACAGTGATATGATTCACAATCAGTACCTCTCTTTTGTCTGACGACGAGGGAGCCTCCTGAAAAACATGACCATAACATCTCAGGCAGGTTTAAAGGAATATTCTACTCAATATACAACCCAACATGATTTCATCAGTTACCTAGGCTGCATTTAACTCACCAAGAGTTTATATTGATAAACTGTTTTGGTAAGTCAACTGCAGTCAAGGCAAATGGGGAAATTATGTTGGGTTTTATTTGTGGTACATACCAAGCACAATAACATCTTGCAATAATCTTTTTTTTTTCAAACATACCCATTCAACTTCTATCATGTTTCCAACCAGTATGTTGATCATTGTCTTTCTGGTGGCCGATGAGATTGTTCCGGTGTCTTCATATTACTTTATCCCTTTCGGCACCCCCCGGTTTGGTGGCAAGAATGTCTATAATCATCTGAATATACATTTAAATGAAATAATTGGCAACACTGAGTGAACTAACCACTTTTTTTCCAAAAGACTCAACATCTACTCTTCTTTTTAGTGCTGGTTGAACTGTCACAGTCACTCTCGTGACTGCTTGACAGTGACGTTGTATCCGTCGAGGTACAGCAAGGACTGGGCGAGGGGCATCTCTGAAACAACACAACAGTAAATAAATGTATCTGTATAAAAATGTGGCTACTTTAATAGCAACTTATACGTTTCATTTGACTTACCATCATCATCGTGGATGATGAAACATACATAATTCTTAATGAACAGAAGATCAGCAAATACAACTATCAGTCACATTTAGGTCGGTTTCATCAGAAATAGAAAACGTCAGTTTCATTGGAAAATGAAAAATAGCCAGACATAGTTGCGTACAGCCACAGTACTTATCAAACATAGTTTAGGATCTTCATCTGTGAACAGAATATCCACAAATACAAGAAATCCTTCCAGAATATTTACTTTGAAAGATCACCCATTGTCATGAAGTCACTGAAGCATGCCTCAGGAAGTTTGTATTTTTTTGTCATATTTTTAAGTAATCATGTCAATAGCCCAAACAATATTATGATTGAACTATATCAGTCAATTAGATAAAGTTTGCAATCTTGAGATCACCATTGTTAAATATTTGTTTTAGCACACCAGCGTCAGAAAAACTCATATATTTTTGCTAGTCATGGCTGAAATAAGCTAATGTTAATAGTAGCTAATAAAACAAATCTGAACCATGATTTAGTTTCTCCTTGCGCATAATCTACTTTAATGGCAAGTAATTATTAGTCTACAACATGAAAAATGCTGAACTTAGGGTCCACATAGGCAAATGAGGGAAATCCTCAGCTCATGATCCCCAATGTGTGCATTTCAACTCACCTCAGTTCTACAGTATGTCCTTCCATTCTGAATGTTAAAGCTGTTCCATGTAAGGTTTATACCTGCTAATATTGCTTAATGTCAATAACATAGGGTATCAGATAAGCTAATAGAATATTCATTTTGTGAGGGCAATTTATCTTTTGACACCAATCAAAGCATTTTTACCAAGTTAAGGATTGTGCCTTAATTAAGGGGCCAGGAGAAGGAACCATCTAACTAAAACACAAAAAATCCCTAACTTATTATTTATGACATTTCTGTAAAAATAATGTGTTATCCACCCACGAAGATGAATGACTTACCAACTGGTTCTCTCAGGGTTGATAGTTGCCTCAGGGCCCCTCAAACCGTTGACTTAAGAAGTAGGCCTGCTGCAAAACAGAGTGAAAGGTATTTAATTTCAGGTAGCTAAGTATTAAAAATAACATTACATCCATTCAATTACACATAAACAAAAGTGCATGACATTTTTACACCTCCTCAGTAAATGCAGAACGACCAAAACCTTTTTAGTGCAATAAAACAATTTTCCTACAAGACAGCATGATATGTCAATAATTTCTAAAGTATTCACTTATTCAGTTAAGTTATTTACATATGCATTTACAATTTCACACTTTAACTCTCATATTACCAACATATTTTACATACATAATTTCCCTTAAATAATGTGCAGTTTTTTTTCTTCAAAACTACAATCCACATAAGTAATAAAAAGCTGATTTACCATCATTTGATTGTGATATCATTTATTTTATTTATTTTATTTTTAAAAGGGGTACACACGGGGGGGAAGTATGAAAAATGTATGCACTCACGAATTGTAAGTCACTCTGGATAAGAGCATCTGCTAAATGACTAAAATGTAAATTGGATCACAAAAAAATTATAAAATAACAAATCAATTGACCCTGAAAAACAATGACCAAAAATATGACTTAGTTTTCTTTACTTACTTACCCAACAGCCAGCATTACCATAGCTGCTAGTGAAACAATGGGAGTGGTAGGGCCTATGGCAGGATGCTTCAAAAAGCATGCCCAAATCCTCAAAGTTACTTCAAACGAAATGTTATTTTGTACACATTCATACCCAGTTATAACCATAGATGAGTACATAAAGCACTACATTTCTGCAGTTGATCTGTCTAGCTGGTCAAAATCATTGATACAGGTCCCCCTCCACCCTCTGAGGATACGTATAACTTAATATTATATTTGAATATTATAATATTATATCTACAGTTGAAGTCGGAAGTTTACATACACTTAGGATGGAGTCATTAAAACTTGTTTTTCAACCGCTCCACACATTTCTTGTTAACAAACTATAGTTTTGGCAAGTCAGTTAGGACATCTGCTTTGTGCATGACACAAGTAATTTTTCCAAAAATTGTTTACAAACAGATTATTTCACTTATAATTCACTGTATCACAATTCCAGTGGGTCAGAAGTTTACATACAAGAAGTTGACTGTGCCATTAAACAGCTTGGAAATTTCCAGAAAATGATGTCATGGCTTTAGAAGCTTCTGATTGACTCTAATGATGTCAATTAGCCTATTGGAGGTGTACCTGTGAATGTATTTCAAGGCCTACCTTCAAACTCAGTGCCTCTTTGCTTGACATCATGGGAATATCAAAAGAAATCAGCCAAGACCTCAGAAAAAAAATGTGTAGACCTCCACAAGTCTGGTTCATCCTTGGGAGCAATTTCCAAATGCCTGAAGGTACCACGTTCATCTGTACAAACAATAGTACGCAAGTATAAACACCATGGGACAACGCAACCGTCATACCGCTCAGGAAGGAGACACGTTCTATCTCATAGAGATGTACTTACTTTAATGCGAAAAGTGCAAATCAATCCCAGAACAACAGCAAATGACCTTGTGAAGATGCTGAAGAAAACAGGTACAAAGTATCTATATCCACAGTAAAATGAGTCCTATATCGACATAACCTGAAAGGACGCTCAGCAAGGAAGAAGCCACTGCTCCAAAACCGCCGTAAAAAAACCAGACTATGGTTTGCAACTGCACATGGAGACAAAGATTGTACTTTTTGGAGAAATGTCCTCTGGTCTGATGAAACAAAAATAGAACTGTTTGGCCATAATGACCATCGTTATGTTTGGAGGAAAAAGGTGGCTGCTTGCAAGCCAAAGAACACCATCCCAACCGTGAAGCACGGGGGGTGGCAGCATCATGCTGTGGGGGTGCTTTGCTGCAGGAAGGACTGGTGCACTTCACAAAATAGATGGCATCATGAGGAAGGAAAATTATGTGGATATATTGAAGCAACATTTCAAGTCATCAGTCAGGAAGTTTAAAGCTTGGTCGCAAATGGTTCTTCCAAATGGACAATGACACCAAGCATACTTCCAAAGTTGTGGAAAAATGGCTTAAGGACAACAAAGTCAAGGTATTGGAGTGGCCGTAACAAAGCACTGACCTCAATCCTATAGAAAGTTTGTGGGCAGAACTGAAAAAGCGTGTGCGAGCAAGGAGGCCTACAAACCTGACTCAGTTACACCAGCTCTGTCAGGAGGAATGGGCCAAAATTCAACCCAACTTATTGTGGGAAGCTTGTGGAAGGCTACCTGAAACGTTTGACCCAAGTTAAACAATTTAAAGGCAATGCTACCAAATACTAATTGAGAGTATGTAAATTTCTGACCCACTGGGAATGTGATGAAAGAAATAAAAGCTGAAATAAATCATTATCTCTACTATTATTCTGACATTTTCACATTCTTAAAATAAAGTGGTGTTCCTAACTGACCTAAGACAGATAAGTTTTACTAGGATTAAATGTCAGGAATTGTAAAAAACTGAGTTTAAATGTATTTGGCTAAGGTGTATGTAAACTTCGGACTTCAACTGTATATACTCAAATAAATACTTTTTTAGATTTGCCCTAGAGTTACTACTCTTCAGAGAATACACACCAATACAGCTCTCTGTGTAGATTGAGTGTATCTGAGTTCTGTATTGCAGTTCTATCAAGTTAATCAAATAAAATAAAATTGTATTTTCCGCATGTGCCGAATACAACAGGTGTAGACCTTACAGTGAAATGCTTACTTAGAAGTCATTGTATGTTGTAGCGTTAAGATTTTCTTCACTGAAACTAAGGTGCCTTGCCCAAACCATGAAAAACAGCCCCAAGCAATTATTTCTCCTCCACAAAACTTTACAGTTGGCACTATGCATTCGGGCAGGTAGCGTTCTCCTGGCATCCGCCAAACTGATATACGTCCGTCGGAATGCCAGATGGTGAAGCGTGATTCATCACTCCAGAGAACGCGTGTCCACTGCTCCAGAGTCCAATGGTGGCGAGCTTTACGCCACTCCAGACGATGCTTGGCATTGCGCATGGTGATCTTAGGCTTGTGTGTGGCTGCTCGGCCATGGAAACCCATTTCATGAAGCTCCCGGCGAACAGTTCTTGTGCTGATGTTGCTTCCAGAGGCAGTCTCGAACTCGGTAGTGAGTGTTGCAACCGAGGACAGACTTTTTTAAGCGCTATGTCCTTCAGCACTCTGTGGTCCCGTTCTGTGAGCTTCTGTGGGCTACAATTTCGTGTTTGGTTGAATTAGGTTTTTGTCTGGGGTGAATTTATTTGTTATTTTTTAAAAGTCTGTATTGATACAGAAACACTAAACAATGATTTAGAATTATTAATAACAAGTTGATAGACAAAGTCATGAAAAATGTAAATCATTTAACAAACCACCTTTGGGCTATGATAAAACATATGCCTCTTGGGTCAAACTGACCCCAGTCAGTAGTATGAGGGTTAACCTTTATTAACACTCGACCTAGAATGAATAAACCAAAAGTGCACTAAAACTAACATACTGCTGCACTCAAATAATTTGATTGAAAAGCTTGAGGCACGCTTGGTTCTAGAACCACATATTTTTACATGGCGCTGCCATTTTACATTGTTGAATGCAAGAAGCTAACGTTAGCTAGCTAACTGTTATTTTCATTTTCTCCAAAGACTCAACTACAGTGCCTTCAGAAAGTATTCATACTCCTTGACTTATTACACATTTTATTGTGTTACAGCCTGTATTCAAAATGGATTAAATATATTTTTTCTCTCACCCATCTACACACAATACCCCATAATGACAAAGTGAAAACCTGTTTTTTAGAATTTTTTTTTTGCAAATGTATTGCAAATGAAATGCAGAAATATCTCATTTACATAACTATTCACACCCCTGAGTCAATACATGTTAGAATAACCTTTGGCAGCGATAACGCCTGTGAGTGTTTCTTGGGAAGTTTCTAAGAGCTTCGCTCACCTGGATTGTACAACATTTGCAAATTCTTATTTTTATTCTTCAAGCTCTGTCAAGTTAGTTGTTGATCATTGCTAGACAGCCATTTTCAAGTCTTGCCATTGTTTTTTAAAACTATTTTAAGTCAAAACTGTAACTAGGCCACTCAGGAACAGTTAATGTCATCTTGGTAAGCAACTAGGATTTTGTCTGTGCTAAGCTCTATTCAGTTTATTTTTATCCTGAAAAACTCCCTAGTCCTTGCCGATGACAAGCATACACATAACATGATGCATCCACACCATGCTCGAAGAGTGGGACAAAACTTAATTTGTAATGATGTCTGAGTGTTGAAGTGTGCCCCTGGCTTTCCGTAAAAAAATCAATAATAATAATGGCGCCATCTGGTTTGCTTAATATAAGGATTTGGAATGATTATACTTTTACTTTTGATACGTAGGTATATTTTAGCAGTTACATTTACTTTTGATACTTAAGTATATTTAAAACCAAATACTTTTTGACTTTTACTAAAGTAGTATTTTACTGGGTGACTTTCACTTTTACTTGAGTCATTTTCTATTAAGATATCTTTACTTTTACTCAAGTATGACAATTGGGTACTTTTTCCACCACTGTGATTTGATACACACTTTGGTTCTATATCTAATTGCACGTTCAAGGAAACATACAAGGGCATCTCACACATGAACACAATTAGAAAATGATCTCCAGGATGAAATGTTGGGGTGTTAAAACGATAATTAGGGATCATCTAACTGCCGGGGAGAAGACTCCATTGGTGCCATTGGTCATTTGCACTTCCTTTACTGGCCCTATATGCGGGGTCCAGACACTCATATATGCACCATACCTAAGCGTTATTTTATTCAGAATAATCTATTAACTCATATGAACATTTTAAATGTATTTCATTCTCTATGTCAATTGGGTGGATCAAGATATATATATTTTTTATCCCCATGAAATACAAAAAGAGAACATCCACGCCAGCTATAAATATGGTTTTGGCACCCCGTGATTTGGATTCTTTTCAGTGATGGAAGATAGGAGAAGGGACACGAAAAGAGGGATGTTGGACAGAGAGCTGGCCTTTTCTATTTTTTGGGGTCCTGCGTCCTGGCGAGCAGTTGGCATGCCCGTTCTCTGCCCCATGTCCGGTGAAATGGGGATACCAGGGCTAGAGTGGCTGAATGTGTGGGCGCGAGGGCCGATGCCATCTGGACTCTGCCCTGTTCCGCTGCCCTGCCAGTTGACGCTGATGCCCCAAGACACAGGGGAGACCAATAGAGAGATGCCCATGATGCCCGCTGTGGTGGCGACACCACCCACAAATTGAAGTCGGATGGCACCCACCCTTTGGGAGCTGTCACCCTTGGTTACCTGCTCCTAGCGTGGGCCAACGAGTGGGAAAAAGGCTAATTTCCGCTCCGGTTTCTGTGACTAATGCCCGAGTGGTCAGGATATGGGAGAATGTCGGAATGTGGGATATCAGGGCCGTAGATCAAGACCACTCACTGCTCACACAAAGGGAAACACTCTAACTCAAGGGAGGGCAATTTAGGAGCAGAAGATTACATATTGTACACATAGCCGCGGTAAGTAGGGGTGATGGAGGTGCTGCAGATGTAAATACTTTTGACGAAATTATAAAAGAAAATGATTTGCCAAAAATGACTGCTGTCTGAACAGACATAAATAAAAGCATTCAAAATACTATACCAGAGAGCATAATTTTGCCACAGAGGATAAATAGCTTATAAAAAATAGCTGTGGATTACATTTTATCACAAACACATACAGTAGGGAAGGCCACAATTTGGGCAGCATGCGTGCGAAATGTAAAACAGCTTGTTGTGTTGTGGCCATAGACATATAATCCATAGAAGGGTTTGGAACCTCTAACTCTGGCAATTTGACTGTTAAACTCATGGGTACACTAGCAATGGCTGCCAGTCCTGATTGAATGGGAACTGCCATCTATGGATTATATTTATATTTTTTGTTGCAGCTGTCAGTTTGCCTTTCACAAATTTCTAAATCGCTGGGAAAAAAGTAGGCCTATAGTTTTGAAAGCAAATGCCTACTACTGAAAAGAGAAGACTAATATGTCTGTAGATGCTAACAAATGTTTTCTCAACAACTCCCAATTTTGAACGAATAGTACCGTTTTTCAAAGTAGCTTATCTTGAGATAGGCTATTGGCACGAGCGCATCGTCCATCACCAGTGAGTAACCTAGACTTCATCTTCATCATTTGGCGAGTCAGTGCCACTGGAAAGTTGATTTAGTAGCCTGTAATATATACAGTACCAGTCAAAAGTTTGGAAACACCTACTCATTCAAGGGTTTATCTTTATGTTTACTATTTTCTACATTGTAGAATAATAATGAAGACATCAAAACTATGAAATAACACAAATTGAATCATGTAGTAACCAAAAAAGTGTTAACAAATCAAAATATATTTGAGATTCTTAAAAGTAGCCACCCTTTGCCTTGATGACATAAATGGCTACGAGATTATTGCAGCTCTGTGGGTGTAACATTTATTGACAATTTTGATACCTTCTGGAAACAAAGCTTGTATTATAAGGAGGATGGGATCCACCCAAATCATTTGGGTTCCTCGATCCTTTCACAGCATTGTAGGGCTGCGTTGAGACAACAACTTATCAATGACCCAAGTCCAGCTCATTTACAGTGGCTTGCGAAAGTATTCACCCCCTTGGCATTTTTCCTATTTTGTTGCCTTACAACCTGGAATTCGAATATATTTTTGGGGGGTTTGTATCATTTGATTTACACAACATGCCTACCACTTCGAAGATGCAAAATCTTTCTTATTGTGAAACAAGCAAGAAATAAGACAAAACAGAACTATTCACCCCCCAAAGTCAATACTTTGTAGAGCCACCTTTTGCAGCAATTACAGCTGCAAGTCTCTTGGGGTATGTCTCTATAAGCTTAGCACATCTAGCCACTGGGATATTTGCCCATTCTTCAAGGCAAAACTGGTGTACAGCAATCTTTAAGTCATACCACAGATTCTCAATTGGATTGAGGTCTGGGCTTTGAGTAGGCCATTCCAAGATATTTAAATGTTTTCCCTTAAACCACTCAAGTGTTGATTTAGCAGTATGCTTAGGGTCATTGTCTCTGGAAGACAGAAACAGGTTTCCCTCAGGAATTTCCCTGTATTTAGCGCCATCTAACATTCCTTCAATTCTGACCAGTTTCCCAGTCCCTGCCGATGGAAAAACGCCACCACCATGCTTTTCAGCTCCTTCAGGGTTATCTTTGGTGTC
Source organism: Coregonus clupeaformis (assembly GCF_020615455.1). NCBI lineage: Eukaryota > Metazoa > Chordata > Actinopteri > Salmoniformes > Salmonidae > Coregonus > Coregonus clupeaformis. The sequence continues at coordinate 2,189,973 of NC_059209.1, forward strand.
TTTGTTGCCTCTCTGATTAATGCCCTCCTTGCCTGGTCCGTGAGTTTTGGTGGGCGGCCCTCTCTTGGCAGGTTTGTTGTTGTACCACATTCTTTCTATTTTTTTATAATGGATTTAATGGTGCTCTGTGGGATGTTCAAAGTTTTGGATATTTTTTTATAACCCAACCCTGATCTGTACTTCTCCACAACTTTGTCCCTGACCTGTTTGGAGAGCTCCTTGGTCTTCATGGTGCCGCTTGCTTGGTGGTGCCCCTTGCTTAGTGGCGTTGCAGACTCTGGGGCCTTTCAGAACAGGTGTGTGTATATTTACAGCTGTGGAAAAAATTAAGAGACCACTGCAAATGTATCTTAAATCAGCATCTCTACATGTATGACAGCCATTCCATTCCAGTGTCTGTTGAATTCCAACACAGGCACACCTCATTCTACTGATTTAGGTACTGACTAGGTGATCACATGAACCAAATCTTATTTAACGAGGAAAAGTATAAAAACCACTGCTGTGGTCATCACTATCCTCTTGCAATAGGACCAGCTGGATGGCAAAAACAGTGCTAATAGTACCTCAAAAGTAATATAAATCAAAAAATAACTATTGACCATGCCAAAAGAGTTGAAAAAGAAAGTTTTGAGTGAGGAAAATAAGGGTTCAATTCTCTGGCTTTACTGGCAGAGGGATACAGTGAGCATCAGGTTGCTTCCATCCTTAACATTTCAAAGACGGCGGTTCATAAGAACAAGGTCAAGCAGCAGACAGTGGGGACAACAAAGCTACAGAACGGCAGAGAGTGAAAACCACTCTCTACTGACCGGGATGACCGCCAACTCATTCGAATGTCACTCAACAACTGTAGGATGACATCAAGTGACCTACAAAAAGAATGGCAAATGGCAGCTGGGGTGAAGTGCACAGCGAGGACAGTTCGAAACAGGCTCCTAGGGGCAGGGCTGAAGTCGTGCAAAGCTAGAAAAAAGCCCTTAATCAATGAGAAGAAAAGAAGAGCCAAGCTGAGGTTTGCAAAAGACAATAAGGATTGGACCGTAGAGGACTGGAGTAAGGTCATCTTCTCTGATCAGTCCAATTTTCAGCTTTGCCCAACACCTGGTCATCTAGTGGTTAGACGGAGACCTGGAGAGGCCTACAAGCCACAGTGTCTCACGCCCACTGTGAAATATGGTGGAGGATCAGTGATGATCTGGGGGTGCTTAAGCAAGGCTGGAATCGGGCAGATTTGTCTTTGTGAAGGACGCATGAATCAAGCCATGTACAAGGTTGTCCTGGAAGAAAACTTGCTTCCTTTTTCTCTGATATTGTTCCCCAACTCTGAGGATTGTTTTTTCCAGCAGGTCAATGCGCCATGCCACACAGCCAGGTCAATCAAGGTGTGGAAGGAGGACCACCAGATCAAGACCCTGTCATCTCCAGATCTGAACCCTATTGAAAACTTCTGGAATGTGATCAAGAGGAAGACGGATGGTCACAAGCCATCAAACAAAGCAGAGCTGCTTGAATTTTTGCGCCAGGAGTGGCATAAAGTTACCCAACATCAATGTGAAAGACTGGTGGAAAGCATGCCAAGACGCATGAAAGCTGTGATTGAAAATCAGGGTTATTCCACCAAATATTGATTTCTGAACTCTTCCTTAGTTAAAACATTAGTATTGTGTTGTTTAAAAATGAACATGAACGTATTTTTTTGCATTATTCAAGGTCTGACAACACTGGATCTTTTTTGTTATTTTGACCAGTTGTCATTTTCTGCAAATAAATGCTCTAAATGACAATATGTTGGGGGGGAATGTGGGAGAAATGTTGTCAGTAGTTTATAGAATAAAACAAAAATGTTATTTTTACCCAAACACATACAGTGAGGGAAAAAAGTATTTGATCCCCTGCTGATTTTGTACGTTTGCCCACTGACAAAGAAATGATCAGTCTATAATTTTAATGGTAGGTTTATTTGAACAGTGAGTAATAACAACAAAAAAATTCAGAAAAACGTATGTCAAAAATGTTATAAATTGATTTGCATTTTAATGAAGGAGATAAGTATTTGACCCCCTCTCAATCAGAAAGATTTCTGGCTCCCAGGTGTCTTTTATACAGGTAATGAGCTGAGATTAGGAGCACAATCTTAAAGAGTGCTCCTAATCTCATCTTGTTACCTGTATAAAAGACACCTGTCCATTAAAGCAATCAATCAATCAGATTCCAAACTCTCCACCATGGCCAAGACCAAAGAGCTCTCCAAGGATGTCAGGGACAAGATTGTAGACCTACACAAGGCTGGAATGGGCGACAAGACCACCGCCAAGCAGCTTGGTGAGAAGGTGACAACAGTTGGTGCGATTATTCGCAAATGGATGAAACACAAAAGAACTGTCAATCTCCCTTGCCCTTGGGCTCCATGCAAGATCTCACCTCGTGGAGTTGCAATGATCACGAGAACGGTGAGGAATCAGCCCAGAACTACACGGGAGGATCTTGTCAATGATCTCAAGGCAGCTGGGACCATAGTCACCAAGAAAACCATTGGTAACACACTAAGCTGTGAAGGACTGAAATCCTGTAGCGCCTGCAAGGTCCCCCTGCTCAAGAACGCACATATACAGGAGGCCCAGCTGAAGTTTGCCAATGAACATCAATGATTCAGAGGAGAACTGGGTGAAAGTGTTGTGGTCAGATGAGACCAAAATCGAGCTCTTTGGCATCAACTCAACTCGCCGTTTTTGGAGGAGGAGGAATGCTGCCTATGACCCCAAGAACACCATCCCCACCGTCAAACATGGAGGTGGAAACATTATACTTTGGGGGTGTTTTTCTGCTAAGGGGACAGGACAACTTCACCGCATCAAAGGGACGATGGAAGGGTGCCATGTACCGTCAAATCTTGTGTGAGAACCTCCTTCCGTCAGCCAGGGCATTGAAAATGGGTCGTGGATGGGTATTCCAGCATGACAATGAAGAAGAAGCACATTAAGGAGTGGCCTAGCCAGTCTCCAGACCTTAATCCCATAGAAAATCTGTGGAGGGAGTTGAAGGTTTGAGTTGCCAAACGTCAGCCTCGAAACCTTAATGACTTGGAGAAGATCTGCAAAGAGGAGTGGGACAAAATCCCTCCTGAGATGTGTGCAAACCTGGTGGCCAATAACAAGAAACGTCTGACCTCTGTGATTGCCAACAAGGGTTTTGCCACCAAGTACTAAGTCATGTTTTGCAGAGGGGTCAAATACTTATTTCCCTCATTAAAATGCAAATCAATTTATAACATTCTTGACATGCGTTTTTCTGGATTTTTGTTGTTGTTATTCTGTCTCTCACTGTTCAAATAAACCTACCATTAAAATTATAGACTGATCATGTCTTTGTCACTGGGCAAACGTACAAAATCAGCAGGGGATCAAATACTTTTTTCCCTCACTGTACCTATAAATAGTAAACCCAGAGAAACTTATAATTTTGCAGTGGTCTCTTAATTTTTTCCACAGCTGTATATACTGAGATCATGTGACATATCATGTGACACTTAGATTGCACACAGGTGGACATTATTTAACTAATTATGTGATTTCTGATGGTGATTGGTTGCACCAGATCTTATTTAGGGGCTTCATAGCAAAGGGGGTAAATACATACAGTGGGGAAAGAAAGTATTTAGTCAGCCACCAATTGTGCAAGTTCTCCCACTTAAAAAGATGAGAGAGGCCTGTAATTTTCATCATAGGTACACGTCAACTATGACAGACAAATTGAGAAAAAAAAATCCAGAAAATCACATTGTAGGATTTGTAATGAATTTATTTGCAAATTATGGTGGAAAATAAGTATTTGGTCACCTACAAACAAGCAAGATTTCTGGCTCTCACAGACCTGTAACTTCTTGTTTAAGAGGCTCCTCTGTCCCCCACACGTTACCTGTATTAATGGCACCTGTTTGAACTTCTTATCAGTATAAAAGACACCTGTCCACAACCTCAAACAGTCACACTCCAAACTCCACTATGGCCAAGACCAAAGAACTGTCAAAGGACACCAGAAACAAAATTGTAGACCTGCACCAGGCTGGGAAGACTGAATCTGCAATAGGTAAGCAGCTTGGTTTGAAGAAATCAACTGTGGGAGCAATTATTAGGAAAGACAAGACCACTGATAATCTCCCTCGATCTGGGGCTCCACGCAAGATCTCACCCTGTGGGGTCAAAATGATCACAAGAACGGTGAGCAAAAATCCCAGAATAACACGGGGGGACCTAGTGAATGTCCTGCAGAGAGCTGGGACCAAAGTAACAAAGCCTACCATCAGTAACACACTATGCCGCCAGGGGACTCAAATCCTGCAGTGCCAGACGTGTCCCCCTGCTTAAGCCAGTACATGTCCAGGCCCTTCTGAAGTTTGCTAGAGTGCATTTGGATTATCCAGAAGAGGATTGGGAGAATGTCATATGGTCAGATGAAACCAAAATAGAACTTTTTGGTAAAAACTCAACTTGTCGTGTTTGGAGGACGAAGAATGCTGAGTTGCATCCAAAGAACACCATACCTACTGTGGAGCATGGGGGTGGAAACATCATGCTTTGGGGCTGTTTTTCTGCAAAGGGACCAGGACGACTGATCCGTGTAAAGGAAAGAATGAATGGGGCCATGTATCGTGAGATTTTGAGTGAAAACCTCCTTCCATCAGCAAGGGCATTGAAGATGAAACGTGGCTGGGTCTTTCAGCATGACAATGATCTCAAACACACCGCCTGGGAAACGAAGGAGTGGCTTCGTAAGAAGCATTTCAAGGTCCTGGAGTGGCCTAGCCAGTCTCCAGATCTCAACCCCATAGAAAATCTTTGGAGGGAGTTGAAAGTCTGTGTTGCCCAGCGACAGCCCCCAAAACATCACTGCTCTAGAGGAGATCTGCATGGAGGAATGGGCCAAAATACCAGCAACAGTGTGTGAAAACCTTGTGAAGACTTACAGAAAACGTTTGACCTGTGTCATTGCCAACAAAGGGTATATAACAAAGTATTGAGAAACTTTTGTTATTGACCAAATACTTATTTTCCACCATCATTTGCAAATAAATTCATTAAAAATCCTACAATGTGATTTTCTGGATTTTTTTTCCTCATTTTGTCTGTCATAGTTGACGTGTACCTATGATGAAAATTACAGGCCTCTCTCATCTTTTTAAGTGGGAGAACTTGCACAATTGGTGGCTGACTAAATACTTTTTTTCCCCACTGTATACACACACCACTTTTCCGTTATTTATTTTTTAGAGTTTTCTGAAACAAGTTGTTATTTTCATTCCACTTCACCAATTTGGACTATTTTGTCTATGTCCATTACATGAAATGCAAATAAAAATCCATAAAAATTACAGGTGAGGGGGGTGAAAAAATGTAATACTTTTGCAAGGTACTGTAATACCTTTGATTATACAGTGGTAGCAATACAAGTTTATAACATTTACAGAAAAGACAAAAATGCCAATGGGGGCGGTGTTGCGGTCTATATTCAGTACCACATTCCTGTAAAGCTTAGAGAGGATCTCATGTTAAATACTGTTGAAGTAATATGGCTACAGGTTCACCTGCCTCACCTAAAGCCCTTTCTGGTGGGAAGCAGCTATAGACCACCAACAGTCAGTATCTGGATAACATGTGTGAAATGCTTGATAATATGTGTGATATCAATAGAGAGGTATACTTTCTAGGTGATTTAAATATCGACTGGCTTTCATCAAGTTTTCCTACTTACAAAGCATGTAGAGGTTCGTAAGTTTTATCATAGGTACACTTCAACTGTGAGAGACGGAATCTAAAAATCCAGAAAATCACATTGTATGATTTTTAAGTAATTAATTTGCATTTTATTGCATGACATAAGTATTTGATACATAAGAAAAGCAGAACTTAATATTTGGTACAGAAACCTTTGTATGCAATTACAGAGATCATATGTTTCCTGTAGGTCTTGACCAGGTTTGCACACACTGCAGCAGGGATTTTGGCCCACTCCTCCATACAGACCTTCTCCAGATCCTTCAGGTTTTGGGGCTGTCGCTGGGCAATACGGACTTTCAGCTCCCTCCAAAGATTTTCTATTGGGTTCAGGTCTGGAGACTGGCTAGGCCACTCCAGGACCTTGAGATGCTTCTTACGAAGCCACTCCTTAGTTGCCCTGGCTGTGTGTTTCGGGTCATTGTCATGCTGGAAGACCCAGCCACGACCCATCTTCAATGCTCTTACTGAGGGAAGGAGGTTGTGGCCAAAATCTCGCGATACATGGCCCCTTCCATCCTCCCCTCAATACGGTGCAGTCGTCCTGTCCCCTTTGCAGACAAGCATCCCCAAATAATGATTTTTCCACCTCCATGCTTCACGGTTGGGATGGTGTTCTTGGGGTTGTACTCATCCTTCTTCCTCCAAACACGGCGAGTGGAGTTTAGACCAAAAAGCTCTATTTTTGTCTCATCAGACCACATGACCTTCTCCCATTCCTCCTCTGGATCATCCAGATGGTCATTGGCAAACTTCAGACGGGCCTGGACATGAGCTGGCTTGAGCAGGGGACCTTCCGTGCGCTGCAGGATTTTAATCCATGACGGCGTAGTGTGTTACTAATGGTTTTCTTTGAGACTGTGGTCCCAGCTCTCTTCAGGTCATTGACCAGGTCCTGCCGTGTAGTTCTGGGCTGATCCCTCACCTTCCTCATGATCATTGATGCCCCACGAGGTGAGATCTTGCATGGAGCCCCAGACCGAGGGTGATTGACCGTCATCTTGAACTTCTTCCATTTTCTAATAATTGCGCCAACAGTTGTTGCCTTCTCACCAAGCTGCTTGCCTATTGTCCTGTAGCCCATCCCAGACTTGTGCAGGTCTATAATTTTAACCCTGATGTCCTTACACAGCGCTCTGGTCTTGGCCATTGTGGAGAGGTTGGAGTCTGTTTGATTGAGTGTGTGGACAGGTGTCTTTAATACAGTTAACGAGTTCAAACAGGTGCAGTTACAGTTTTTCTCCATTGGTTTGGCTCATTTCTTGAAACAGAAATTACATTCTCAAAACTCTAAGATCATTTGGCAAAACAGTCTTACAGTTCAGCACAACACTATAGCTCACTTGCAAAAGCTCATATCTCTCCTAAAACTGTTCACTCATGCTTCAAAACTAAATTCCTTTCCCATATAAGGAGTCAGTGCCACGAAAATGGCAAAGATCCTTCTCAATTGCTTTGGCTCATTTCTTGAAACAGACCGGACGTTCTCAACACTCTTGGTGCTTTAGCCAAAATAACGTGGATGGTTCGGCACAACACCATGGTTCACCTGCAAAAGCTCATACCTCTCCCAAAACAGTTCACGCATGTGTCAAAACTAAATTTCCTTCTCATTTAAACAGTCAGTGCCCCCAAAATGCTTCGTCCCTTTGGCATTGTGTAAGCACTGCAAGTCAAAATGTTTAGATGTTTTGTCACTATGGCAGAGGACCATTGAAATATCCCTCATGTCCACCTTTCAGTCTTAGCCCAGTCCTTCATTGACAATGGTTACTGTACTGTTTTTTGTCTAGCTAACAGAATACAATTGTGTATAAAACTGAAAAAAATAAATAGGATTTTAGGGTAAGAGTAGCCTCCAAGGTTTGACATCACACATTGCACTCATACTGCCAAGGAAATTGTAACCATTATCATTCACACACATAAAGTAACTTCCATACATCAGAGTAAAAAGAAAATGTATACAGCATAATATACTGTAATATAAACACACAAACAAAAAACAATGAAAATTATATGCAGCCTACAGTGCTGTAAATAAAGCTGGAGTTTCACAACTAACAGTTATTCACTGGTCGCTGTCCTCACCCTCCTGGCCATCCACACGCTGCTGTCTGTCTGGCCACAGATTCTCGTCCACATCACAGCGTATATTCTCCCTTGCGATGCAACGAGGGAAGAAACGGCGTGCATGTCGCAACCATCCCCTACACTGATCTCCTGTAATATCCTCACACGCAGCGTCCATTGCATGGAGCAGGGACCTCTGATCTTGAGCCCGATGCTCATACACTCTCCACCTCCAAGCGGAGAAATACTCCTCAATAGGATTGAGGAAAGGAGAGTAAGGTGGTAGGAACACCATGACCATCCTTGGATGAGTAGTGAACCAGGCCCTGATGAGCGGGCCACGGTGGAAATTCACATTGTCCCATACAATGACATATTGTGGTAGGTGAGGCCCTACGAGACCGCTCTCATTTTCAGGGATCAAATCAACATGAAGGCGGTCCAAGAAGATGAGGAGCTTCTGTGTATTGTATGGGCCAAGACTGGGGATGTGAGTGGCCACACCATTCTCCGATATGGCAGCACACATAGTTATATTGCCCCTCGCTGGCCTGGGACATCCACCATGGCCCGGTGGCCAATAATATTACGGCCACGTCTTCGGCCCTTGGCCAGGTTGAAGCCAGCTTCATCCACAAACACGAGGATGTGATGGGTCTCGTTTCCTTCCAATGCCATTATTCTCTACAATAGCGTAAAAAAAGAAAACATCAAATCAGTCATACAGAAGAGTCATACACTACAGTTACAGACAATTACATAGGAATGTTCTATGTTCTCCACAAGTTCAATATACTACTGGCCACTACTCCAGTGGTTCCAAACCTGGGGTACATGTACCCCTATGCAGAGGTACTACAGGGGGTATTTGACAGAAAGGGGGAGGGGGGAAATCATCAATGACTAGACTTACTGAAATGTTACAGTAAAACCCACAGTATTAGATAGATTTACATGGGAGGCACTAATTGCAGCTCTTTGACCCCTTTTCTTATTGTATGTTATATTCTTCAAAATAAGGATTATAATGATAATTGCATCATACAGTAAGCTGCAGTTTTTAGGCGAAATGTTGAAGTCAGATAAATCAAATACTTCCATACCTGGATTACCTGGATACACAAATCAGGTAAAGTGGGTACTGAAGCCAAAAAAGTTTGGGAACCACTGCTTAATTGTAAAAATGTTATAATGATGGACAACCAGTAACTGACTTACATGTACATACTGGTACCGCAGCTCTTTCACTCTATCAGAGTTCCTCTCAAATGGTACCCTGTAAATTTGCTTCATTGTCATCTGATGCTTCTTCAATATCCGGTCTATTGTGGAGATGCTTATAGAGTTGACATTTTGGAATATGGCATTGTCTTGTAGGATTGCAGCGCGGATCTGTCTCAATGTGATGGCATTATTTGCCATCACCATGTTACAGATCTCTTGTTCTTGTTGTTCATTGAGAAGTTTTCCTCTGCCACCTGTGCAAGGTTGTCGTCCAATCCTAGATATAGAAGTCAAAGGACAACACTCCATTCGTAATGTATACCTTATGTATTCCTTACAGAATGAGTTACCTATGTAATTGTATTGTTGTTTTACTTACAGTAACTTTACCACAATTCTAATGCATCACTGCACAGTGACTGGAATACTACTGTAAACTGTATCATCAATACTGTAGAAAATAAACTATTCCATAGTTTATTTTCTCCAATGTTTTTCTTGTCATTTTTAGTATCATAACATCCCATTGAGGTAAGATATTACTGTAGGCCTATCACACACACACACTAAATGAATAGGTAAATATGTAAATAAATATATTTCTTGCTCTATGCACAGTGTCCTGTCCTATACAACATATAATTCCATCATTGACTGACTACATACCTGTTTTCCCTGCGAAAGGTTTGGATGATGGAGGAGACTGTTGAGCGAGGCACATTAGGCTGCACTCGGCGACCTGCCTCCGCCATTGTGAGGCCATGGTTGATGACATGGTCTATAATTGTGGCCCGAATTTCATCCGGGACAGCATGGTGTCTTCGTGCTCCTCGGCCTCTTCCCCCTATTCCACCACCACGCACCCTTACTCCTCCTCCTCCTCTTCTTCTTCTTCCTCTTCCTCGAGCAGGCAGTTGCCCTTGTTCATTTACTTGGCCAGGTGCCTCCATGTTCAGAAATTGTACTGGTCCTGCATGGTCAAGCTCTTTACATACATGTTTGGCAGCATTCACAGTCATGGACAGCACCTGTCAGGTAACTAAACATACTGTTTGATTGGTCATCTGAGATGTGTGAAACTCCTCCTTCGTTAGTCAAGTTCTAGTTTCACCTGACTGTCAATTGCTGTAATAAATTTATCAAATGTTCCAAGGGATTCATATATGGTATTCATGGTATTATGTTCTTGACTAATTTTGACAATTGAACAGACTATTGTGCATGTGATGACTTATACAATGAAATGACGCTGACACGTTTTGGAGCGAACAACCATTAGACTGAGAATCAACAATCAGTTTAGATCAACAAGATCTATTCACTTGGAAATTGTGCTAAATGTAGGCTACCTGTACTTAATCATTTGCAAAGATGTACTGAGACATTGAGACATGTACTTAGACATTTGCAATTTGATGAAATGAATGAGAAATTCAATTCTGTTGTGAACAATTGCCAAGTGGTTTGGAGGTTTGTCCATGTAGTTTTGAGAATGTAATTTCTGTTTCAAGAAATTAGCCAAACCAATGGAGAAAAACTGTAATACAGGTAATGCGTGGAGAACAGGAGGGCTTCTTAAAGAAAAACTAACAGGTCTGTGAGATCCAGAATTCTTACTGGTTGCTAGGTGATCAAATATTTATATCATGCATTAAAATGCAAATTAATTACTTAAAAATCATACAATGTGTTTTTCTGGATTTTTGTTTTAGATTCCGTCTCTCACAGTTGAAGTGTACCTATGATAAAAATTACAGACCTCTACATGCTTTGTAAGTAGGAAAACCTACAAAATCGGCAGTGTATCAAATACTTGTTCTCCCCACTGTATGTGTTATGGCTTTACACCCCATGCTATATTGTGGATAAAGAGTTACCTGTCTAACAGAACACAGAGGGTGTTCTTTAATGGAAGCCTCTCCAACAAAATCCAGGTAGAATCAGGAATGCCCCAGCGCAGCTGTCTAGGCCCTTTACTTTTTTCAATCTTTATTAACGACATGCCACTGGCTTTGAGTAAAGCCAGTGTGTATGTATGCGGATGACTCAACACTATACAGGTCAGCTCCCACAGCAACTGAAATGACAGCAACACTTAACAAAGAGCTGCAGTTAGTTTCAGAATTGGTGGCAGGGAATAAGTTAGTCCTAAATATTTCAAAAATAAACGCATTGTACTAAACCCTAAACCTCAACTAAATCTTGTAATGAATAATTGAGGGCCCCGTGTAGCTCAGTTGGTAGAGCATGGCGCTTGCAACACCAGGGTTGTTGGCTCGTTTCCAACGGGGGGGGGCAGTATGAAAATGTATGCACTCACTAACTGTAAGTCGTTCTGGATAAGAGCGTCTGCTAAATGACTAAACATTTTAAATAATGTGGAAATTGAGCAAGTTGAGGAGACTAAATTGCTTGGAGTAACCCTGGATTGTAAACTGTCATGGTCAAAACATATTTATACAACAGTAGCTAGGATGGGGTGAAGTCTGACTACAATAAAGCGCTGCTCTGCATTCTTAATAGCACTATCAACAAGGCAGGTCCTACACACCCTAGTTTTGTCGCACCTGGACTACTGTTCAGTCGTGTGGTCAGGTGCCACAATTGGCACAGAACAAGGCAGCATGGCTGGCCCTTGGATGTACATAGAGTGCTAACATTAATAATATGCATGTCAATCTCTCCTAACTCAAAGTGGAGGAGAGGCGCACAGTACTACATAGAGCCATGACTACATGGAACTCTATTACACATCAAGTAACTCATACCAGCAGTAAAATTAGATTTTAAAAAACAGATAAAAATACACCCTTTGGAACAGCGGGGACTGTGAAGCACCACAAACATAGACACATGCATACAAACACACAATAACATACACACTATACACACATGTACACATGGATTTTATGTTATAGATATGTGGTTGTAGAGTAGAGGCCTGAGGGCACACACTTAATGTTGTGAAATCTGTTATGAATGCATTGTAATGTTTTTAAAATGTATAACTGCCTTAATTTTGCTGTATTGGCAGCACCTAATGGGGTTCCATAATAATTACAAATACAGCTTTGCACACTCTTGGCATTCCCTCAACCAGCTTCATGAGGTAGTCACCTGGAATGCATTTATATTAACAGGTGGAATTTCTTTCCTTCTTAATGCCAATCAGTTGTGTTGTGACAAGGTAAGGTTGTTACACAGAAGATGGCCATATTTGGTAAAAGACCAAGTCCATATTATGGCAAGAACAGCTCAAAAAAGCAAAGAGAAATGACAGTCCATTACTTTAAGACATGAAGGTCAGTCAATACGGAACATTTCAAGAACTTTGAAAGTTTCTTCAAGTGCAGTCGCAACAAGCATCAAGCACTATGATGAAACTGGCTCTCATGAGGACCGCCACAGGAAAGGAAGACCTAGAGTTACCTCTGCTGCAGAGGATAAGTTCATTAGAGTTAACTGCACCTCAGATTGCATCCCAAATAAATGATTCACAGAGTAACAGTAACAGACACATCTCAACATCAACTGTTCCTAGGAGACTGCGTGAATCAGGCCTTCATGGTCAAATTGCTGCATAGAAACCACTACTAAAGGACACCATTAATAAGAAGAGACTTGCTTGGGCCAAGAAACACGAGCAATGGACATTAGACCCGTGGAAATCTGGCCTTTGGTCTGATGAGTCCAAATTTCAGATTTTTTGGTTCCAACCGGCGTGTCTTTGTGAGACGCAGAGTAGGTGAAGAAGGAGAGTGATGGAGTGCTGCATCAGATGACCTGGCCTCCACAATCACCCGACCTCAACCCGATTGAGATGGTTTGGGATGAGTTGAACCGCAGGGTGAAGGAAAAGCAGCCAAGAAGTGCTCAGCATATGTGGGAACTCCTTCAAGACTGTTGGAAAAGCATTCCTCATGAAGCTGGTTGAGAGAATGCCAAGAGTGTGCAAAGCTGTCTTCAAGGCAAAGGGTGGCTACTTTGAAGCATCTAAAATATAACCATATATTTTGATTTGTTTAACACTTTTTTTGGTTACTACAAGATTCCATATGTGTTACTTCATAGTTTTGATGTCTTCACTATTATTCTACAATGTATAAAATAGTAAAAATAAAGAAAGACCCTTGAATGAGTAGGTGTGTCCAAAAGTTTGACTGGTACTCTAATATTGCAATCTGTGTGTCTCTTCACTGGCCTTAGCTACGGTATTGTTTGCATTCAAGACCAGGTTGTTTTTACTGATCTCAGTTTGTTGAGTATCCACTTATTTCGGTATTTTGTGTGGCATTAAAAATATTCTGCTAATGTCTTCTGTCATATTAATGACATAGAATTGCATGAAATGCATTTATAAAAGGCATTTTTTTTCAGGTGTAGAAATCCTGAAAACGCCTCTGCTCAACTGTATGACACTACGCAAATGTTATTTTACATACATGCAATGCTTTATTATAAAGGGGATTATAGTACCCTCAACTCAAAACATGTTGCTGATTGTTTAAGCAAGTGTTGTAGTAACTTATACTCTACATTAACCTCCACAGAGCAGAGATGTAGAACTGCCTCAACTGCACTACACACATGTAAAGTAATCATTAATCATCCAACTTCAGACTAAAAAGTACTACTACTTCATATGTTTTTCAAGCCTCTTCATACATTTAAAAACAAAGTAAGATTGCGTACACTTGAAGCTATAATGATTGATTGTCAGCAACAACAACATAAAATACAGCAAAACTGAACTTTTACTCTCACATAATTGATAGTTAACCTCAAGAGCTAGCTTTTATTAAGACCACCCGCATGCAGTGCCTCAGATGAAGAATACAGCGTTTGAGTGCTGAATCGTTGATGTAGTGCTATCCAAAAGCCTCATGCACATTGAAACATCTTTCTGTCATCCTTTCTTCTCAATTCTCTCTCTCTCTCTCTCTCTCTCTCTCTCTCTCTCTCTCTCTCTCTCTCTCTCTCTCTCTCTCTCTCTCTCTCTCTCTCTCTCTCTCTCTCTCTCTCTCTCTCTCTCTCTCTCTCTCTCCATTCTTATTTGTTAACTTTTGTCTCTCTTTTTGATGTACAGTATACTCAGCTCTTTTTTTTTGCACTATTTTTGAGAACACACAAAAGGCAAACAACAATATTGATTTGTTGAACAGGAATGATGTTCTGTTGACAGAAAATGCACCGCAACACCATACTGCCTTGTGGAATTCCAGCGCATCTAATATACTCTCAAATGCTAATGCAGTCCCCTTTGCTAACCTCCCTCCCCTCTTTGCGTAACCCCCCCTCACACACTACTGGGCCTTGATTAAATCTGTGTTCTGTCCAGGCTAGCGCTGCCAGATGACTGTGAATATGAATGAGAGGGACAGTAACATTGAATATTGCACAAGTGTAAGCTCTGTCCTTGCCGTCTCTCTCTCTCTCCTGCTCAGACTGTCTATCTCTTTCAAGCACTCGCACGTGCGCACATACATGTACACAAGTGCACACACACACACACAAACACATTTTGGAGTAGAGATGAGACTGGGGGTACAGGGCACCAGGCTACGGTGGCGTGAAATCTAAAGAAAACAAAGTACTGTGTAGGTGCGCCGAACAAAAACTGCTTATGTAGTGAGAGTCAAACAGGGGTAAATAGAACCTTCATTCCCCTGTGAACTATCCAGGTCTCTGTGCTCATTCTCCTAGCATCTGAGTATGTAGGAGCAGTGCTGTTATCAATTCACTAGAGACAGTAGATGACACGTGGGTTCACAAGCTGTGTAATGATGGGTAGTTTGTTAAAAATGCTTGTGCCAAAGGATATACAAAGGGGGGCAAGTAATTGGAAATAGACAAGAAATAAACAAGGGAAATATGAACAAAAATTAAACATTACACTCACAAAAGTTTTAAAAGAATATAGACATTTCAAATGTTATGTTATTGGCAACCTAACAATGTGCAAATAGTCCCCCTCAGTGTATGATAATTTATTTGTATTTGAGAATCCCCTTTTATCCCACATGCAAGTGACGGCACGCACGCACGCAGGCGCACACACACACACACACCACACCACACACTCCTCTCCGGTCTCCACTGCAGTCAGTGTGTCAGTGGAGTGTCTGACACTATTGACTGGCTCCAGTCCTGGCTAACACAGAGAGGAGACACCTAGCCCTGCCAAGCACCATGGCTGGAGAGCTCCTCCAGGGTCCTGGGGTGTGAGAACGCCTTGCATGCTATCCATGGATCCATCAGTTTTCCATTAAACCCTCTCAACCCCATGTTCTCCTCCATTCCATACTTGTTTGTTTAGCTACATGTATGTTGGCTATTTACAAAAAACAAAGTGTGGTGAATGGTGAAACAGTGAGGGTGCTGGCTATATACTGTAGTTCATTCCATGTCAACAAGACAAAAACATAACTATTTTGAGATATTCAACACCGACTGAATGCTATTTTGATTTATTGCAAAGCCCACCGTGTATTTGTTTGTATAATTGCAAAACCTCAGTAAGAAAAAAAAAAGCACTTTCATGGTTCATCATGGGGAAATTCAACAGCCAGAAAGATCTATCTAAGAACTCTCTATTAGAAAAGCATCAAAGACAAAGTCAGTGGGTTACCCAATTTCTGAACAGCCTTTTACAGCTTCTGCCCTACACATTTACATTTAAGTCATTTAGCAGACGCTCTTATCCAGAGCGACTTACAAATTGGTGCATTCAACTTAGGATAGCCAGTGGGACAACCACCACTGGGGTAGGGGAGGTGTAGAAGGATTACTGTTAGACTATTGTCGTGTATGACGATTATGACTATTTTAGAGGAACAAAGAAAATAATGTTTATCTTAGTTCAAAAGTAGCCGTTTGTGGGGTGACGCCCCAGGGGAGACGGGTGATTGGACAGAAGAGGGAGCAACCCATCTTTTTGCATTGTTTATAAGTATATGCTGGGCGAAGAAGAAGTCAGAGCGACCATTGCAATCGGGGGCGTCGCTCTCCGGATGTCATGACATCTGTGAAACTTATGCTGAAAGCTTGTGATATGAATAAACTTATGATCCAAGTTCAGTATGAGCAGACTCCTTTGTTTATCAGCAATGACTAGCAACATTTACTCGATACCGCAAATGGCGTCACGAAAAGGGAAGGACTGCATTTACTTCTTTGTTCCATTCATTCAGCCGCCAAGCTAACTCGTTCTGAAGTCATGGCCAGACAAGGGTGAGTTTTTTTTCTCACAGCTTTGGAAGTTTGTTAGTTTGGATACTATTTGAGTGTACACTGGAGAAATGTACCGTTAGAACAAATGTGCGTTATGTTGCGTTATTGCTGAGAACTGGGGGTCTGGCAAATCATAATACATTTCTTTTTGCACTGGTAAACAGTGCAAAAGGGGGGAGAGCCTATAAATTGGCTATAGATATGTGTTGCTTGAATAGGAAGTCAAGAACAATCGGGGGCCAAGTATGTATACAAGTTAGGACATTGCAGGATTTGATAAGCCCTCGGAACAAACGAGGCGACCCCTATGGTGGGCCATAAATCCTGGTAACGCGCTAGGTGTTGTCAGGTCAGTCTTGGACTGGGGTTGGGTTATAGATTTATTGTAAGTTGCTGCTCATCTTCTATCCGACGGGGTAGCTGCTTGGGGGGACCGCTCATAAAATATCCATACGCACGGCAGCCTAAAGTTAGGAAAAAGGAAAAAGTAATTAAAGACGCAATGTCGGGTGCATTGTTTTTATGCTACATGGTGCATACAGGCTAATGCTAAAGGCTAATGCTAATAAGCTGCATGAGAACATGTGACCGTAGAGGTCCACTGCGATGGGATAAAGCCTCTTAAATTATGTTTGTGTGTGTGTGGAATTCAGGTTCTATGTTTTGTGAGCGCTGTTAAATGTTGTTGACTATGAGGGGAAAACGGAGGTACAGCAGGACTGTTAAACTGTCTGTTTGGGTTGGTGAAAGAATCTCCCTTCCACGGTGAAAAAGTATTTTTGAATGTATCGCGCATGCGTGGGATTTTACTAGACTGGGCTGCAGGGGGAGACAGAGAAATAGCCACAAACAAAGAGGAGAGATTTTAACACGAATCTTCTAGTTGTTAAAGCGGCTGTGGGTTAAAGATGAAACTGGTTTGGTGACCTATTGAATTGATAAATAAGAGAGATATGTTGACGGATAAAAAATAAAAATAATTAAATAAATAAAATAAAAATGTTTTTGAGCGATCTATAATTATTCCTGAGTTGATTCTTAGAGCGAATGTGAACGAGGGAATATTGAATGTGGAAATAACTCAGTGATTGCATAAACTGCTAAATTATTTTTCTGTTTCTATGCTCTTTTGTCATATGAGAGGAACGATAGGACGAGACGAGAGGAGAGAGAGAGGGAGAAAGAGAGGTGCTGACGTGACATCACGTGACAGGGGGAGGATCGAGTCAAAAAGGTTTTGGTACTGGTCTCGTTGCAAAATCTTCCCCTACAGGATATTGATGTTATGACAATTTCACAGAGGCTTGGCAACAGACTGATCATTTGAATAAAATGTAGAGTCTCTGGCATCACTTGGGTTTGATTGCAGTTGTGTTGGAAATCGAGTACTGACATTATTCTGTAAAATTAAGATAATTAGGTGCTTATAGAGCAAGGGGGTTTATGGGAATTGTAGTGTTGTAAGGTTAGAGGGCTTGGTTTTTAGGATTGGTAAGATAGCCACTAATTGATAAATTGGTAAGATAGGATATAGAAATAAAAAATTGGTTTTAATTAATCATAATTTTTAATAGATTTTTTTATTTTAATAAAAAATATTTTTTGAATAAAATTTTTAATTTATTTTTTTAATATTCATATTTTGGTTGATTGATTTAAAAAATATATATTAATAATTAAAGGGGGGAAGCCATAGGCTATATGGTCTAAAATAAAATAATTCACAATAAAGGAATATAAAAGAGTAGTTACAATGGGGAGAAAGGACAGCAAGGCTATGAAAGTCATTACACCGGTTGATATAGTTGAGAATAGTAATCCTTTAACTAAAGTATTGCAAGGTTATCCGGCAAATGAAACAAAAGTTGCCCTTCATTCTCAAACAAAAACTGATAAAAGATTCCAGCGATAAGATAAACAGAGGTATAGAGAAAAGGCTAAAGGAAGAGAAGGCGACAGAAAAACTAATGGCAGAAGTTAGTACACCTTTCTCACATACGGATTCAGCAAAAAAAAACCACCTTATGAGAAGGAAGTAGAGCTTAGGGATGTTTATCCTCAGCTTCCAGGGATCATCCAGGAGGGTGATTATTGCATCAGAGATGAAGATGAATGAATAATAGATAGAGGACAAGCAGAAACGACCAGAAAGATGAATCCAAAACTCCAGAAGTAAGAAAAAACCGAGATGTCTGGAAACTAAGAGAAGAATGAGGTTCGGAAAGATGAGGATGAAGATACAGAAGAGAAGAAAACCTGCTGAGAAAAGAATCCCAAGAATTGGAGGAGAAGAATACATTGAGGTCAAGGAAAGGCCAATAGTAAGAAGATGATGGAAGATGATATTTCGAGGACAGAACTTAGAATATAAGCTTTTGAAGAATACTGATATGTCAACAGCAAGAAAGAACAGGATCAATAAACTCTCAGAAAACTCAATCAAATACAACTTACAACTGGTGGAGAAGGAGAAGAGAAGCTTTGGTTATGAAGAATCAGAGTGAACCAAATCAACAATCACTGCCACAGCTTCAACAGGACCAGTTCCAACCGCAATTGTACCAGCCACCAAGGGCGGTACCAGGTGTTTCATATCCACAGCCAGTTTCTGGACAGACACAGAATTGGAGAGGAAGAGGACGAGAAGGCTTAGAAGGAGGAGGAAGATTTCAGCTACACTTCCAGCAACTTTCAGAAGAGTGTTATAATTGTGGACAGATTGGTCACTTTACCTGTGAGTGCAACAAGTCAGGAGGAAACATCAGAGGGAATTTCAGAGGAAGATACAGGGGCCAGTCAAGATCATCTGGAGGACCGGTGAACCCCTACAGGGGTCCGGAGCAAGGATTCTAGAGGTGCCTAGAAGATACGAAGGGGGGTGTCAGCTGGTAGCACCAATTAGGAAGAAAAGTATCTAACAATTGAAGTGAAAACAAAGGACTATGAGAAGTGATAGTGAATAGTGGAAAAGCTTTTATCTGTGTTGAGCCTAAAGAGGTTAAACATCTCACTATGTAAAATTAACTAATTAGGATAGGGATTTGAGGTAGTAAAACAGCTAATTACTCTTAAGGAACCAATTGGGCTCTGCTATAAAAATCAAAGTCAAATTAAAATAGACATACTAATATTAGAACATATACCTATTGCATTGTTGGAAAGAGATGCATTGTGTAAATTGAACTGTACAATAAGATGTACACTAGACGACTGTCTGGTAGAGGATTTAAAAAAAAGTAGGGTTTTTGGGAATCATATTTGCTTAAAAAGATAATATCATAGGAAGGATGATAATCTATTAGACTGCCTATTAGACAATCTGTCTGAAAAATAAAGTTAAAAGGGGTGACTGTTATTCTGGGTTACATTTTCCTACACCAAGAGATTTCAGGCTAGGCTAAAAGAGGTTTAGTCGTTTGCCAAGTCTGTGTGTAAAGGAGTCAGAAGCAGGTGGGGACTTCCCAATCACATATTCTAAAAATTGGTGGTAAAGGGATTTTGTGAATAAATCAGTGGAAAAAGGTTTTTAAAGGTTAGGAGAAAATATTAGATTACAAAAAGTTAGGAGAACTAGGGTTGAAGGAACTCTAAGACAGTAAGCTAAGTTTCAAAGTTAGAGTAGGAAGAGAGAGTGAATGTAAGTTACATTTACGTCATTTGACACTAGTGGTGATAGATGCAAGTACAAGCAAAGAGTTCAAAGCTTTGGGGAAACTAGATGAAGTAACAATAAGGACATTAACACTTCAGTATATTAAAACAACAGTGAGAAGCAATTTAACTCTTTCAACATTGATAGTTATTAAAGCCATAAATATATCGCATTTGATTATAAGGGAACCAATAGCTCCAGCACCAACTTTAGAGGAAAAGACTGTTATTAGGGTTAGGATGAGTGATCCAGCTCATCTTCATTGTAGATGTGAGAGATGGAGTGGAGAGGGGACATTCCTCCCACATGGAGAGATAATTATGGAGAAGAAGTATTGTTATCAGGACCAGAAGTAGAAGCTGTTGCACCTAGTCAAAGGAGGTATAGTTTGTACAACAATATGAAGTGGAAGAGGGTTATGAGTGATTGTTCATTTATTTTGCGTAATGTTACAGAGAAAGATCAGGGAGAATATATGTGTACTTATCTAGTGCAAGCATTAAAATTTGTTCCGGTTAAGAATTATTGGTTAAAAGGCTATGTAATTCGTAAAGTGACGCTTATAATGGAAGATTTGAAATCTGTTGAAGTTTCCACAGTCACCAAAGGAGTTCAGGAGGAGTCTATTATAGTAGACACTCCAACAGTAAATAATACACAGAGGATATCGGGAACTTTCCCACTAGAAGTAGTTAAGAGTGTTAATACATCAACTAAATCAACTACTTTAATGGTAACTTTGGAAGGGATTAATGATGCGACGGCAATAACAAATGTAGGAAGTATGACACCGACACCGACAACAACTTTTCTGAAATTAAAGGGGGTAGCCAGAGGGACTCAGGGGTTTATGATACGGATAGAGAGTGCTGTCAATGGTAGTAAGGATAGGGTTAAAATAGGAGAGCAGATAGTGTAGAGAACAATATAGATTCATCTGAAATAGTGAAGGATACTAT
Organism: Coregonus clupeaformis; assembly: GCF_020615455.1. NCBI lineage: Eukaryota > Metazoa > Chordata > Actinopteri > Salmoniformes > Salmonidae > Coregonus > Coregonus clupeaformis. The sequence goes on from NC_059209.1 coordinate 2,210,885, forward strand.
CATGGAGGTACAGGATGAGGTCTTTGATTTTAATGACAGACAAGGAGAGGTATCTGATCAGTACCACTCGTTAGGGAAGAGAGAAACTAAATGGAATGCATGTGGTTTGATTCTTCTGTTGTGAAAATTAAAGATGGATGGGCAGGTAGGAATCTTTGATTCCAGCAGCTAGCTCATTCTGTAAGATCAGGGAGGAATCTTGAGGGTACATGTCTGTTGAGAATTCCAGCACCAAACATTTTATACGGTCGCTCGACCTCTATCAAGTATGTGTCAATCTTATGCTTTGTCATGGCTATTGTATCAGCAACAATCAGTAACAGATAAAATAATGTCGTTGTCAAAACATTTGTTTAAGCCTAGGTTTAGATGTTCTTGGTTAAATGAATTACCCTATGGGAATTTGTTAAATGGGAAGTAAAATCATGCAACAGCGAACCCTGAAGCATTGGAGGTGAAACCAGTGAGGGCTAAAAGTTGTTTTTGTTCTAATAAAACATATGATGTAAGGGGTATGTTTATGGGAATATCAGATTGTGATGATTATATGATAACTTTGGGTATGCATGACCTTAAGGGTAGTAATGAGAAATATAATGTAACTTTTTATGTTCCAGTTAGTAAGAAGAGCAGGACTTTGATGGTTAAAAGATTAGCTTTTGCCTGACAATGTGACTATGGGGAATTTTAGAGATATTTTGAGGGTTTGTGGTGATAAAGCATATATATTCTTACCCTATGGATGGATAGGATGTTGTTACATGTCAACGTTGAAGCTTCCATTTGAGGTTTCTACCATTATAAGAGGGGTAGCACCGGACACAGATAAATCTAGGGTTGAAAATAGGGTGAAAAGAGACATGGCGACATGTCATAGTCTTCAAGCCTATCATTGAAGGATAAATCTAAGGGAGAAGGGGGGACTTTTTCCATGGTATGGTGTAACATTTGGGAAGATCATATTGATAATATTAGTTATACTTTGAGTCCAGATAGTTCAGATATTATCACTAGGGTTATGTATGCATTGAAGAATATAAGGGATGCATTTGGTAGATCTGAAGGAGCTGGATGGTCAGTGAAGACTTGGTTGCAAGATCAGGTAGGCCAGTAGGAGCAGTGATGGATTACATTTTAATAGCAGTTTTGATAGCACTGTGTGTGATGTTTGTAATTTGTTACTGACCTTTGAGAAAGCTATGATATTGAGATAGGTTGGAGTAGTGATGCCTGGAGACAACACTCATATGCCGTTGTTGACTGTTCCTGATCTGGATGAAGATGGACAAGTGGGACTGGATGATAAATATCCTTTTTGAATATTTGATCATTTTTCAATTGTTTTTTTCAATATTAGGGTGATTGTAGTATGATTTTATGAATCAAATGGGGGAAGTGTATGAATGAATCACATTATCCTATTTCATTATTCTATCATTTATATTGATTCATACATCATTTATATATAATTTGTATATTCTTAGTTGATATTGATGTTTAATTTGAAAGTGTTGTTTTGCAAAAGATACTGTTTGGTCTTTTCTTTTCTTCCAGAAGCATTTGGGGGAATATGTGGAGATTGAAATACTCAAACAAGGACAATATGAAAGGACAATGACTGGAGGAGATGGAACCAGAAAGGTGTGGAAAGGTTCCCATTCCATCATCAACAATGCATTGGAAGTCGAGACTATGGGGAGATGAAGTGTAGTGGACTACATTCCAGTGTCTGCAATGAAATATAGACATATTTGCATGTGTAATACATAATTTGTGTCATATTCTTAGGTATTAATTTTTGTAGAATGATATTTGATGTTATTGAATACATGTGGGGAACTTAGATGTTTTTGTTTATTTCGTTGATGCTTAGGGACAGGGAGTCTAGGCAGGGAGAGGTCCACTATAGGGTCCGATGGGTTGACCAGCCTTGGTGTGGACATTTCGGATAGTATTTTGTTTACAGGGGCTTACATGTATATTTAATTGCATCATAGTTTCAAATGCATTGATAGGGATTTATGAGTTTATCTGGAGTATCTAGGTGGTTGCCTGGGGCAGAGGGACCGTGAGAGAATTTTACTGTCTTGATTGATGGATGGATTTGGAACGAAGGTTGCCAGACAGTTTTTCGCTCTCACACTCCGTAAAGATTTGTTCATATTTCATAGTAATGTATTCACACTCCATAAAGATTTGTTCATATTTCATAGTAATGTATTCAAACTTTATAAACCTTTATTCATATTTCATAGAAAGGTATTTACACTCTAGAGGAGAATGTTTTTGGTTTAATGTTAAAGATACTCAATAAGATAAATTGTTACTGGTCATAATCCTATTCTGTTTGTTTTCGAGACTTTTAGTTAGTCTTGAAGGGGGGATATGTCGTGTATGACGATTATGACTATTTTAGAGGAACAAAGAAAATAATGTTTATCTTAGTTCAAAAGTAGCCGTTTGTGGGGTGACGCCCCAGGGGAGACGGGTGATTGGACAGAAGAGGGAGCAACCCATCTTTTTGCATTGTTTATAAGTATATGCTGGGCGAAGAATAAGTTAGAGCGACCATTGCAATCGGGGGCGTCGCTCTCCGGATGTCATGACATCTGTGAAACTTATGCTGAAAGCTTGTGATATGAATAAACTTATGATCCAAGTTCAGTATGAGCAGACTCCTTTGTTTATCAGCAATGACTAGCAACATTTACTCGATACCGCACTATTCCAGGTATTCCTTAAAGAGGTAGGGTTTCAAGTGTCTCCGGAAGGTGGTCAGTGACTCCGCTGTCCTGCCGTCGTGGGGGAGCTTGTTCCACCATTGGGGTGCCAGAGCAGCGAATAGCTTTGGTAGAGGTAGGGGGGCTAGCAGGCCAGAGGTGGATGAACGTAGTGCCCTCGTTTGGGTGTAGGGTCTGATCAGAGCCTGAAGGTAAGGAGGTGCCGTTCCCCTCACATTTCCGTAGGCAAGCACCATGGTAGTAGATGCGAGCTTCAACTGGAAGCCAGTGGAGTGTGCGGAGGAGCAGAGTGACATGAGAGAACTTGGGAAGGTTGAACACCAGACGGGCTGCAGCGTTCTGGATAAGTTGTAGGGGTTTAATGGCACAGGCAGGGAGCGTCGTACTCTGCAAATGTTGTAGAGCATGAACCTGCAGGATCGGGTCACCGCTTTGATGTTAGCATGAACGACAGGGTGTTGTCCAGGGTCACGCCAAGGTTCCTTCCCCGGGAGGAAGAGCAGCTCTGTCTTGCCGAGGTTCAGCTTGAGGTGGTGATCCGACATCCACACTGATATGTCTGCCAGACATGCAGAGATGCGATTCGCCACCTGGTTATCAGAAGGGGGAAAGGAGAAAATTAATTGTTTGTCGTCTGCGTAGCAATGATAGGAGAGACCATGTGAGGATATGACAGAGACAGGTGAATTGGTGTATAGAGAGAATAGTAGAGGGCCTAGAACTGAGCCCTGGTGAGTGAGAGCTCGTGGTGAGAGCACGTGGTGCGGAGACAGATTCAGCAGGGAGGAGAAGGTGGCAAAGAGCTTCCTAGGGTGGTAGAAAGTGGCTTTAGCAGCAGAAACAGAGGAAGAGAATGTAGAGAGGAGGGAGTGAAAAGATGACAGGTCCGCAGGGAGTCTAGTTTTCCTCCATTTCCGCTCGGCTGCCCGGAGCCCTCTTCTGTGAGCTCGCAATGAGTCGTCAAGCCACGGAGCAGGAGGGGAGGACCGAGCCGGCCGGGAGGATAGGGGACATAGAGAGTCAAAAGATGCAGAATGGGAGGAGAGGAGGGTTGAGGAGGCAGAATCAGGAAATCGGAGGGAGAAGGATTTAGCAGAGGGAAGAGATGATAGGATGGAAGAGGAGAGAGTAGCGGGAGAGAGAGAGTGAAGGTTGCGACGGCACATTACCATCTGAGTAGGGGCAGAGTGACTAGTGTTGGAGGAGAGCGAGAGAGAAAAGGATACAAAGTAGTGGTCGGAGACTTGGAGGGGAGTTGCAGTGAGATTAGTAGAAGAACAACATCTAGTAAAGATGAGGTCAAGCGTATTGCCTGCCTTGTGAGTAGGGGGGACGGTGAGAGGGTGAGGTCAAAAGAGGAAAGGAGTGGAAAGAAGGAGGCAGAGAGAAATGAGTCAAAGGCAGACGTAGGGAGGTTAAAGTCACCCAGAACTGTGAGGGGTGAGCCATCCTCAGGAAAGGAACTTATCAAGGCGTCAAGCTCATTGATGAACTCTCCAAGGGAACATGGAGGGCGATAAATGACAAGGGATGTTAAGCTTGAATGGGCTAGTGACTGTGACAGCATGGAATTCAAATGAGGAGATAAAAAGAGAGAATGTCCACTTGGGAGAGATGAGGATTCCTGTGCCACCGCCACGCTGACCAGATGCTTTCGGGGTATGCGAGAACACATGGTCAGATGAGGAAAGAGCAGTAGGAGTAGCAGTGTTTTCTGTGGTAATCCATGTTTCCGTCAGCGCCAAGAAGTCGAGGGACTGGAGGGTAGCATAGGCTGAGATGAACTCTGCCTTGTTGGCCGCAGAACGGCAGTTTCAGAGGCTGCCAGAGACCTGGAACTCCACGTGGGTCTTGCGCGCAGAGACCACCAGATTAGAGTGGCAACAGCCACGTGGTGTGAAGCGTTTGTATGGCCTGTGCAGAGAGGAGAGAACAGGGATAGTCAGACACCTAGTTGACAGGCTACAGAAAAAGGCTACAGGAATGAAATGAACTAAACATCTGGGAAAGCGAGAGAGCGGGGCCTCCCTCACTTACGTTTAACTGAAACACTCAAATATAACTCTCCCAACTTCCACTTTAGAAATTATAATTGTTGTAAACTACAGCGGTTCAATGTTTTCTAGGAATAGACTCTAACTTAGTTTATTCAGCTAGCTAACTTGGTACAGTATTCTTCCGTGAAAATCGTCCAGGGCACCGAATCCTATGACGCCAAAGCCAACTAGCATGCCAGCCTCTAATAACACGGTTGCAAATACTTGTTGCATTTACAACTTGTCTAAGTCCTATCATCTACTGATTTCAGCCAGTGTATGGCTGTGGATTAAGTGTATTTATGATTATATGACAATATTTTAGGTTGACAATAAGTCTATTACAACATTTCTGATATATCACATGCCTTTTGTTTTCAGGCTAACGAAGTTAGTCACAGATGAGTTTTCCAATGGAGCCCTCTTTGTCTGGAGAAGTAAATGAACGGTTCCACCGCTGTAGGATCTGTTTCTACTACGCTTTGTAGTGGATCACTCAGAGTACCAATGCGGCAATTGTTTGCTTGCTGAGGATTATAGGCTTGATCAGTGGCTTCCTTGATCAGCAGGTCGCCAGTACGAAACTGGGGGAAAGCAGAGCGGAATGTTTACCTTTTCTATGCCGGTGGCTGGACGTCATTCGCACATGTTGGATGCATCTCCGTCTTGTCGTTTGTCGTTTTCCGACTGGCCGGTGTTTCCCGGAGTTCGTTCGCCAGGGTAGACATCTCCTGCCTCTCCTCCCACATCTGATAGTGGAGTCGAAGGAGCACAGCAAGACGAGCATGGCAATCAACAATGGTCGCATGTCACGAGCCGTGGAAGCCGAAGACAACGGCCTGCTTCAAAGCAATGTCCTATCCCGGAGATCGAGTAAATGACATTACTAAGCTGCTCCCGCATGTACAACGCCAGGACGATTTTATCGTAGTCCATGTTGGTTTTAATGACATTATGAAGGGCAGCTCTGAACAGTTGAAACTGGATTTCAAAGAGCTGATTGACTCTCTGCTAGAAACTAAGAAAATACCCATCATATCTGGCCCTGTGCCCTCTCTGAATCGTGGCATTGAACGCTTTAGCAGGATTCTTTCTCTTCACAACTGGCTACGTGATTATTGCAGCTCAATGGGTGTAACTTTTGTTGACAATTTCGATACCTTTTGGAAACAAAACATGTTTTATAAGAAGGATGGGATCCACCCAAATCATTTGGGCATTATAAGGCTGCATTGAGACAATGACTTATCAATTACCCAAGTCCAGCTCAGTTAATCCCTACCATTGTATCGCTGAGTCATCATAATACTTTAGCAAATGTACATTATACCAGGGGCATTGGTAGACACAATGTAAGTAACCCTCTAACTGCCCTGAATGCCTCTGCTGATGCTACAGCTGTTGTATGCAGCAATCATGTGCCTATGAACCAGATTTATACTGTTAGCACTGAGGCGGTGTGCACTAGTAGGAAGTCCACTGTGTGCAGCTCACCCTGCACTTACATAAATAACATGAGCATATATACTTCCGCTAAGCTTCCCAGGAAAGCAATGAAAACAAGTAAGCATCCCAGAAGAAAAGTGCTCAGAATAGCCCACGTAAACATATGTACAGTGGGGAAAGAAAGTATTTAGTCAGCCACCAATTGTGCAAGTTCTCCCACTTAAAAAGATGAGAGAGGCCTGTAATTTTCATCATAGGTACACGTCAACTATGACAGACAAATTGAGAAAAAAAAATCCAGAAAATCACATTGTAGGATTTTTAATGAATTTATTTGCAAATTATGGTGGAAAATAAGTATTTGGTCACCTACAAACAAGCAAGATTTCTGGCTCTCACAAACCTGTAACTTCTTGTTTAAGAGGCTCCTCTGTCCCCCACACGTTACCTGTATTAATGGCACCTGTTTGAACTTGTTATCAGTATAAAAGACACCTGTCCACAACCTCAAACAGTCACACTCCAAACTCCACTATGGCCAAGACCAAAGAACTGTCAAAGGACACCATAAACAAAATTGTAGACCTGCACCAGGCTGGGAAGACTGAATCTGCAATAGGTAAGCAGCTTGGTTTGAAGAAATCAACTGTGGGAGCAATTATTAGGAAATGGAAGACATACAAGACCACTGATAATCTCCCTCGATCTGGGGCTCCACGAAAGATCTCACCCTGTGGGGTCAAAATGATCACAAGAACGGTGAGCAAAAATCCCAGAACAACACGGGGGGACCTAGTGAATGTCCTGCAGAGAGCTGGGACCAAAGTAACAAAGCCTACCATCAGTAACACACTATGCCGCCAGGGACTCAAATCCTGCAGTGCAAGACGTGTCCCCCTGCTTAAGCCAGTACATGTCCAGGCCCTTCTGAAGTTTGCTAGAGTGCATTTGGATTATCCAGAAGAGGATTGGGAGAATGTCATATGGTCAGATGAAACCAAAATAGAACTTTTTGGTAAAAACTCAACTTGTCGTGTTTGGAGGACAAAGAATGCTGAGTTGCATCCAAAGAACACCATACCTACTGTGGAGCATGGGGGTGGAAACATCATGCTTTGGGGCTGTTTTTCTGCAAAGGGACCAGGACGACTGATCCGTGTAAAGGAAAGAATGAATGGGGCCATGTATCGTGAGATTTTGAGTGAAAACCTCCTTCCATCAGCAAGGGCATTGAAGATGAAACGTGGCTGGGTCTTTCAGCATGACAATGATCCCAAACACACCGCCCGGGCAACGAAGGAGTGGCTTCGTAAGAAGCATTTCAAGGTCCTGGAGTGGCCTAGCCAGTCTCCAGATCTCAACCCCATAGAAAATCTTTGGAGGGAGTTGAAAGTCTGTGTTGCCCAGCGACAGCCCCAAAACATCACTGCTCTAGAGGAGATCTGCATGGAGGAATGGGCCAAAACACCAGCAACAGTGTGTGAAAACCTTGTGAAGACTTACAGAAAACGTTTGACCTGTGTCATTGCCAACAAAGGGTATATAACAAAGTATTGAGAAACGTTTGTTATTGACCAAATACTTATTTTCCACCATAATTTGCAAATAAATTCATAAAAAATCCTACAATGTGATTTTCTGGAATTTTTTTCCTCATTTTGTCTGTTATAGTTGACGTGTACCTATGATGAAAATTACAGGCCTCTCATCTTTTTAAGTGGGAGAACTTGCACAATTGGTGGCTGACTAAATACTTTTTTTCCCCACTGTATATACCCAATACACACAAATCTAAGTAAGGAATGGAATTAAGGATATGTACATATATTGGCGAGCAATGACAGAGCGGCGTGGACTAAGATACAGTAGAATATTATAATATACAGTATATACAGTACATATGAGGAGTGATGCAAGATATGTAAACATTATTAAAGTGACTAGACTTCCATTTCTTAAAGTGGCCAGTGATATCAAAAGGCAGCAGCAGCCTCTAATGTGCTAGTGATGGCTATTTAACAGTCTGACTGCCTTGAAATAGAAGCTGTTTTTCAGTCTCTCTGTCCCAGTTTTGATGCACCTGTACTGACCTCGCCTTCTGGATGATAACAGGGTGAACAGGCAGTGGCTCGGGTGGTTGATGTCCTTGATGATCTTTTTGGCCTTCCTGTGACATCGGGTGCTGTAGGTGTCCTGGAGGGCGGGTAGTTTGACCCCGGTAATGCGTTCGGCAGACCGCACCACCCTCTGGAGAGCCCTGCAGTTGCGGGCGGTGCAGTTGCCGTACCAGGCGGTGATACAGCCCGACAGGATTCTCTCAATTGTGCATCTGTAAACGTTTGTGAGGGTTTTCGGTGCCAAGCCAAATTTCTTCAGCCTCAACAGGTTGAAGAGGCTCTGTTGCACCTTCTTTACCACACTGTCTGCATGGGTGGACCATTTCAGTTTGTCAGTGATGTGTACAAAGAAACTTGAAGCTTTTTACCTTCTCCACTGCGGTCCCGTCGATGTGGATAGGGGGGTGCACCCTCTGCTGTTTCCTGAAGTCCACGATCATCTCTTTTGTTTTATTGACGTTGAGTGAGAGGTTATTTTCCTGGCACCACACTCCCAGAGCCCTCACCTCCTCCCTGTAGGCTGTCTCGTCATTGTTGGTAATCAAGCCTACTACTGTTGTGTCGTCTGCAAACTTGATGATTGAGTTGGAGTTGTGCTTGGCCACGCAGTCATGGGTGAACAGGGAGTACAGGAGGGGGCTGAGCACGCACCCTTGTGGGGCCCCAATACATAGGTATTCCTCTTGTCCAGATGGGATAGGGCAGTGTGCAGTGTGATGGCGATTTGCATCGTCTGTGGATTTATTGAGGCGGTCAGCAAATTGAAGTGGGTCTAGGGTGACAGGTAAGGTAGAGGTGATATGATCCTTGACTAGTCTCTCAAAGCACTTCATGATGTCAGAGGTGAGTGCTACGGGGCAATAGTAATTTAGTTTAGTTACCTTTGCTTTTTTTGGTACAGGAACAATGGTGGCCATCTTGAAGCATGTGGGGACAGCAGACTGGGATAGGGAGAGATTGAATATGTCCGTAAACACACCAGCCAGCTGGTCTGCTAAACTGAACTGGTAATACCTTTGATGATACAGTGGTAGCAATATAAGGTTATAACATTTACAGAAAATAAAGAAATGCCAGTGGTAGAGGTGTTGCTGTTTATATTCAGAACCACATTACAGTAAAGATTAGACAGGAATACATGTTAAAAACAGTTGAAGTAATATGGCTACAGGTTAATCTGCTTCACCTAAAGCCCATTCTTGTGGGAAGCTGCTGGAGACACTTATCTCCCTCACTAACTTTAAGCATCAGTTGTCAGAGCACCTTACCGATCACTGTACCTGACACAGCCCATCTGTAATTAGCCCACCCAACTACCTCATCCCCATATTGTTTTTTACATTGTTATTTATTTTGCTAATTTGCACCCCAGTATCTCTATTTGCACATCATCTTCTGCACATCCATCACTCCAGTGTTAATACTAAATTGTAATTATTTTGCACTATGGCCTATTTATTGCCTTACCTCCATAACTTACTACATTTGCACACACTGTATATAGCTTTTCTATTGTGTTATTGACTGTACGTTTTGTTTATTCCATATGTAACTCTGCGTTGTTGTTGTTTTTATCGCACTGCTTTGCTTTATCTTGGCCAGGTCGCAGTTGTAAATGAGAACTTGTTCTCAACTGGCTTACTGTACCTGGTTAAATAAAGGTGAAATAAAAATAAATAAATAAAAAGACCACCAAGTGCTAACAGTCAGTATCTGGATAACGTGTGAAATGCTTCATAATGTATGTGATATCAACATAGATATATTTTCTAGGTGATTTAAATATTGACTGGCTTTCATCATGCTGCCCACTCAAGAAAAAGCTTCAAACTGTAACCAGTGCCTGCAACCTGTTTCAGGTTATCAGTCAACCTACCAGGGTAGGTACAAACAGCACAGGAATGAAATAATCAACATGTATTGATCACATCTTTACTAATGCTGCAGAAATATGCTTGAAAACAGTATCCAGATCCATCAGCTGTAGTGATCACAATATAATAGCCATGTCTAGGAAAACAAAGTTCCAAAGGCTGGGCCTAATATAGTGTATAAGAGGTCATACAATACGTTTTGTAGTGATTCCTATGTTGTTGATGTAAAGAATATTTGTTGGTCTGTGGTGTGTAATGAGGAGCAAACAGACATTGCACTTGACACATTTATGAAATTGCTTATCCCAGTTACTAATAAGCATGCACCCATTAAGAACATGAATGTAAGAACTGTTAAATCCCTGTGGATTGATGAGGAATTGAAAAATGGTATGGTTGAGAGGGATGAGGCAAAAGGAATGGCAAATAAGTCTGGCTGTACAACCAAATGGCAAACGTACTGCAAATTTAGAAATCATGTGACTAAACTGAATAAAAAGAAGAAGAAACTACACTATGAAACAAAGATAATTAACATTAAGAATGATAGTAAAAAGCTTTGGAGCACCTTCAATGAAATGTTGGGAAAAAAGGCAAACTCCGCTCCATTATTCACTGAATCAGATGGCTCATTCATCACAAAACCGACTGATATTGCAAACTCCTTTAATTATTTTTCCATTGGATTAGAAAAGATTAGCAAACTTAGGCATGACATGCCAGCAACAAACACTGACACTACACATCCAAGTATATCTGACCAAATTATGAAAGACAAGAATTGTAATTTTGAATTCCGTAAAGTGAGTGTGGAAGAGGTGAAACAATTGTTGTTGTTTATCAACAATGACAAGCCCACGGGGTCTGACAACTTGGATGGAAAATTACTGAGGATAAAAGAGGACGATATTGCCACTCCTATTTGCAATATCTTCAATTTAAGCCTACTAGAAAGTGTGTGCCCTCTGGCCTGGAGGGAAGCAAAAGTCATTCCGCTACCTAAGAATAGTAAAGCCCCCTTTACTGGCTCAAATACCCAACCAATCAGCCTGTTTACAGTATAACCCTTAGTAAAGTTTTGGGAAAAAATTGTGTTTGAACAGATACAAATTTATTTTACAGTAAACTAATTGACAACAGACTTTCAGCACACTTATAGGGAAGGACATTCAACAAGGACAGCACTTACACAAATGACTAATGATTGGCTTAGAGAAATTGATGATAAAAAGATTGTGGGGGCTGTTTTGTTAGACTTCAGTGCTGCTTTTGACATTATCGATCTTAGTCTGCTGCTGGAAAAACATGTGTTATGGCTTTACAACCCCTGCTATAATGTGGATAAAGGGTTACCTGTCTAACAGAACACAGAGGGTGTTCTTTAATGGAAGCCTCTCCAACATAATCCAGGTAGAATCAGGAATTCCCCAGGGCAGCTGTCCAGGCCCCTTACTTTTTTCAATCTTTACTAACGACTATGTATGCGGATGACTCAACACTATACACATCAGCTACTATAGGGACTGAAATGACTGCAACACTTAACAAATGGCTGCAGTTAGTTTCAGAATGGGTGGCAAGGAATACGTTAGTCCTAAATATTTCAAAAACTGCTCTACCTTCTTAACAGCACTATCAACAAGGCAGGTCCTACAGGCTCTAGTTTTGTCGCACCTGGACTACTGTTCAGTCGTGTGGCCAGGTGCCACAAAGAGGGACTTAGGAAAATTGCAATTGGCTCAGAACAGGGCAGCACGTCTGGCCCTTGGATGTACAAAGAGAGCAAACATTAATAATATGCATGTCAAGCTCTCCTGGCTCAAAATGGAGGAGAGATTAACTTTATCACTACTTGTATTTGTGAGAAGTATTGACATGCTGAAAGCACTGAGCTGTCTGTTTAAACGACTAGCACACAGCTCAGACACCCATGCATACCCCACAGAACATGCCACCAGAGGTCTCTTCACAGTCCCCAAATCCAGAACAGACTATGGGAGGTACACAGTACTATATAGAGCCATGACTACATGGAACTCTTTTCCACATCAGGTAACTGCAGTAGAATCAGATTTAAAAAACTGATAAAAATACACCTTATGGAATACCGGGGACTGTGAAGCAACACAAACATCGGCACAGACACATGCATACACACACGATAACATGGATTTTGTGTTGTAGATATGTGCTAGTGGAGTAGGGGCCTGAGGGCACACACTTAGTGTGTTGTGAAATCTGTTATGAATGTATTGTAATGTTTTAAAAATTGTATAACTTCCTTAATAAATACAAATACAAATACCTCATTTTCAAACACTTTAAAATATGGAAGCCAAACACCAAAACTATGGATACAACTTCCTCCACACTTGCACATTTTCATAATTCATATGCGCGCCACTAGAAATCTCTGCATTAGCATGTTTCTGTTAGCGGATATATCCCCCAAAATATACACCATATTACTGGCCTGCTAATGCACCTGGACCTTGTAGGTTAAACTGCCGAGAAAAACCCCATAACTGATCCAAATGATTGCTCAATCGGGCAGGCTAGATGCAGTTATTTCGAAATGAATATGCATTCAAAACGCCTGGTATTTGAGTGGTTATTCAAATTACATTCACTGCAGTTTACAGCCTAGACTAGAGTTTGTACTCACTTGAAAACAATAACATTCTTCATTACATTGTGTAGTTGTAGGCTAGGCAGGATAATTTTCTTGTCCCCAAAAAAATTAAACAATAGGGTAACTTTGAGTTGGTACCTGGGGACTGGGAGGGAGCGCACTCAGTGCAGGCTATCTATGATTTTGTTATCTGATCAACTTATTTTTCTTTCGCTGTGTAAACTGCCTGAATATATTACCTGCATCAGTATTAAGCCTAACATTGAGCTTTTGAATTATAGGCTACATCTCAAGCATATTTGTTCTGTTGCGCAATTACTGTATTTGTTCTGTTGCGCAATTACGCACCTGGCCTTTCCGCTGCCATGGCTATTCCTCTTAAATCTTGTGGAGTCCCAGGAAAAGCTACAAAAGCTTGTTGGACACTTATTTCGACGTATTTCTTTAGCCTACTAATAGCCCATTGGACGAGAGATGCATGCTTGCTCTTGCTTGCTGAATGTAAAATAGGATACAGCATTAAGAAGTGGCAGGGAGTTGGAAAGGAGAAGCCCATATTTTCCAATAGGCCAACCTTAACACTGGGCTACATCCTGAAAAATATATATTATATGAGTGGCCTGCTAATGTACCTTTCTGGACCTTCTAAACTGTCGAGAATAGACCCAAACGGATCCAAATGGTAGCATAATCAGGCCTAGGCTGTAGGTAAAGGCAGTTATTTCAGCATGAGCGGTTTTTCAAATTAGCCTACATCACTGCAGTTTACAGCCTAGGGACAATAATTGTGTACTCAAATAACAATAATAAATGCCTCAATGCACTGTGTTGTTGTTGCCATGGTATAATCATTTTGTCTACAAACGTAGGCCTAATCAATAGCAGATTTGCGTGCCTGGGGACCACAGAGCGCAGCCTGGGGGAACACACTACAGTTCTGCCATTTCATAATCTTTTATTGTATTTTTTATTTTTATTTTGACTGGTAAATACACTGCTCAAAAAAATAAAGGGAACACTTAAACAACACAATGTAACTCCAAGTCAATCACACTTCTGTGAAATCAAACTGTCCACTTAGGAAGCAACACTGATTGACAATACATTTCACATACTGTTGTGCAAATGGACTAGACAACAGGTGGAAATTATAGGCAATTAGCAAGACACCCCCAATAAAGGACTGGTTTTGCAGGTGGTGACCACAGACCACTTCTCAGTTCCTATGCTTCCTGGCTGATGTTTTGGTCACTTTTGAATGCTGGCGGTGCTTTCACTCTAGTGGTAGCATGAGACGGAGTCTACAACCCACACAAGTGGCTCAGGTAGTGCAGCTCATCCAGGATGGCACATCAATGCGAGCTGTGGCAAGAAGGTTTGCTGTGTCTGTCAGCGTAGTGTCCAGAGCATGGAGGCGCTACCAGGAGACCGGCCAGTACATCAGGAGACGTGGAGGAGGCTGTAGGAGGGCAACAACCCAGCAGCAGGACTGCTACCTCCGCCTTTGTGCAAGGAGGAGCAGGAGGAGCACTGCCAGAGCCCTGCAAAATGACCTCCAGCAGGCCACAAATGTGCATGTGTCTGCTCAAACGGTCAGAAACAGTTTCCATGAGGGTGGTATGAGGGCCCGACGTCCACAGGTGGGGTTGTGCTTACAGCCCAACACCGTGCAGGACGTTTGGCATTTGCCAGAGAACACCAAGATTGGCAAATTCGCCACTGGCGCCCTGGCGCCCTGGCGCCCTGTGCAGATGAAAGCAGGTTCACACTGAGCACGTGACAGATGTGACAGAGTCTGGAGACGCCATGGAGAACGTTCTGCTGCCTGCAACATCCTCCAGCATGACCAGTGTGGCGGTGGGTCAGTCATGGTGTGGGGTGGCATTTATTTGGGGGGCCGCACAGCCCTCCATGTGCTCGCCAGAGGTAGCCTGACTGCCATTCGGGACCGAGATGAGATCCTCAGACCCCTTGTGAGACCATATGCTGGTGCGGTTGGCCCTGGGTTCCTCCTAATGCAAGACAATGCTAGACCTCATGTGGCTGGAGTGTGTCAGCAGTTCCTGCAAGAGGAAGGCATTGATGCTATGGACTGGCCCGCCCGTTCCCCAGACCTGAATCCAATTGAGCACATCTGGGACATCATGTCTCGCTCCATCCACCAACGCCACGTTGCACCACAGACTGTCCAGGAGTTGGCGGATGCTTTAGTCCAGGTCTGGGAGGAGATCCCTCAGGAGACCATCCGCCACCTCATCAGGAGCATGCCCAGGCGTTGTAAGGAGGTCATACAGGCACGAATCCAGACCTCCATGGGTTGATAAATTTGATTTCCATTGATAATCTTTGTGTGATTTTGTTGTCAGCACATTCAACTATGTAAAGAAAAAGTATTTAATAAGATTATTTCATTCATTCAGATCTAGGATGTGTTATTTTAGTGTTCCCTTTATTTTTTTGAGCAGTGTATTTAACCTATAGCCCTAATATTTAGCTAATATCTACCTGATATTTAGCTTCTTACTTCGGCTACACATCACTCTCACACGTTTATTTAGTATCATTTTTTATACTAGGCCTAATAGCCTATTCGGGGAAAGAAGCAGGCTTGGTCTTGCTAATTGCTGAATGTAAAACAGGCCTATAGCATAGAAAATGCATGTCGGGGAATGTTGACGAGAGAAAGTGCGTTGGTGTGACCACTTTTGGCCGGTTATGATAACGTTGTAGCACTGATGCATTGCAAATAGTTGCACAGGACAGACAGTGATGAGAACAGTGAAAAAGAAGACCCAAAATAATTGACAACCATTAGAAAAATGGAAATCACTTGCTACCACTTTATTAATAGGCAGCGTGCAGTAGTGTGTGTTGATCAGTTGATTGACAGGTGTAGGACTGCAGAATGATAAACTATCATTTTTCCTCTAGTGTGGATGCTCATCAACGTTTTATAGTTATGTAGCCTATAGTTTATCATTATAGTTATCATTAAACCAAAATATAAATGCAACATGTAAAGTGTTGGTCCCGTGTTTCATGTTTCATGTTTCATGAACTGAAATAAAAGATCCCAGAAATGTTCTATACGCACAAAAAGCTTATGAAATTTGCCTAAATTAGTTTACATCCCTGTTAATGAGCATTTCTCCTTTGCAAAGATAATCCATCCACCTGACAGGTGTGGCATATCAAGAAGCTGATTTAACAGCATGATCATTACACAGGTGAACCTTGTGCTGGGGACAATAAAAGGCCACTCTAAAATGTGCCGTTTTTTGCAATTGGCCTGCTGACTGCAGAAATGTCCACCAGGGCTGTTGCCAGAGAATGTAATGTTAATTTTTCTACGTTGTTTTAGAGAATTTGGCAGAACGTTAATCCAGCCTCACAACCGCAGACCACATGTAACCACTCCAGCCCAGGACTTCCATAACCGGCTTCTTCACCTGCGGGATCGTCTGAGACTAGCCACCCGGACAGCTGATGAAACTGTGGCTTTGCACAGCCGAATAATTTCTGCACAAACTGTCAGAAACCGTCTCAGGGAAGCTCATCTGCGTGCTCATCGTCCTCACCAGGGTCTTGACCTGACATCAGTGGGCAAATACTCAACTTCGATGGCCACTGGCACGCCGGAGAAGTGTACTCTTCAAGGATGAATCCCGGTTTCAACTGTACTGGGGAGATGGCAGACGTATGTATGGCGTCGTGTGGGCGAGTGGTTTGCTGATGTCAACATTGTCAACAGAGTGCCCCATGGTGGCGGTGAGGTTATGGTATGCGCAGGCTTAAGCTACGGACAACGAACACAATTGCATTTTAACGATGGCAATTTGAATGCACAGAGATACCGTGACGAGATCCTGAGGACAATTGTCGTGCCATTCTTTCACCGCCATCACCTCATGTTTCAGCATGATAGTGCACGGCCCCATGTCGCAAGGATCTGTACACAATTCCTGGAAGCCAAAAATGTCCCAGTTCTTCCATGGCCTGCATAATCACCAGACATGTCACCGATTGAGCATGTTTGGGATGCTATAGATCGACGCGCACGACAGCGTGTTCCAGTTCCCGCCAATATCCAGCAACTTCGCACAGCCATTGAAGAGGAGTGGGACATGCAAAGGAGATGTGTCGCGTGTGAGGCAAATGGTGGTCACACCAGATACTGACTGGTTTTCTGATCCACACCCCTAATTTTTTTTTATGGTATCTGTGACCAACAGATACATATCTGAACTGTAACTCAGTAAAATCTTGGAAATTGTTGCATGTTGCGTTTATATTTATGTTCAGCATAGTTATAGGCTTGGTGGATGGCCCAAGACTCTGTCACAAATAACGCTATTATCACAACAGAGCTAGCCTACTAGCAAGTCTAGCTAACATTAGCGAACTTAAATGAAATACATATACAATTACAATTACACTTATACTTGTTTACTTGACTTTTATACTCCTTCAAATAATATTACTGTGGCAAGTTTGCCACCAGCGTGCTGAAGTAGGGAAGTAAATCAGAAGTCGAATCCATCACTTCCGTTGTTTGGCTGTGCCGAAAGCAACATTAGAAAATGTGGATGCAATTTTTACCCATTCTGGAACTTTTAGGCTTTATGACATAGCACCTCTAGTAATTTAATAGGATCTCTATGGTCGCTATCCCCTGATAGGATAT
Source organism: Coregonus clupeaformis (assembly GCF_020615455.1). Lineage (NCBI taxonomy): Eukaryota > Metazoa > Chordata > Actinopteri > Salmoniformes > Salmonidae > Coregonus > Coregonus clupeaformis. The sequence continues at coordinate 2,228,415 of NC_059209.1, forward strand.
CAACACATCATTAACCATGTCAAAAATGTTTAGAATTACAGGAAATGAGCTGTAAAACTGCAAAATGTTCACTCAGCCTCATTGCAAAATGTGTACTGTAGCATAGCAGGAAAGTTGCTTAAAAAATGCAATGAGGCTGAGAGAATTTTGCAAAATGTCTGGAATAAGTACGTAGTTAGCTTTTTCCATGAGAAAATAAATACAGAAAAATACAACATTTGGAGTGTGTGGTGGGGGGGGGGCTCTCTCAGACCTTGCGGGAAGGCCCCACAAAACTGATGTGTGCTATGCCAGTGACCCTACAGTGGATGCAACAATTAAATCCGTCAGCTGGAGTAAACAGTGGGAATCCTCCTAACGTGACCCAGTTCAAAGTATGAATATACTGTAGAAAATACCGACATTTAAAGCAGGAATCCTGATGTGTGTTAGCGAATATCAAAACCTTTGTTCTGCTATCAATGCCTCCTTCCGCTCGCTGGTTTTATCTGTGGAGTCTTTACCATGGGCCTCACCTCGAGGGAAACCTTGCAAAGATCAAACCATTCAGCAAACAAGCCCTGTTTCCACCTGCACATTGATCCCACAATGGGCTGTGACTGGTGGAAGGTCTGGAGGTTGGTTGCTGGAGATTAGAAGTTCTGCATTTTTTTTATCCTCCCTTGCTTCAGGTGCTTCAGGTGACTCATGGTCGAATGGAAATTAGGATAATAAAATTCGAAAATGTGTTGGAAATTTCATTGCCCTGGTTTCTAGACTCAGCCATGCTATTTCATATTTTCTTGAATTTACTTGTCCTTTCAGATAAGAAATCACTATAATAATAATGTTCCTCATTGATATTTTCCGGGTTGTTGGGGTAATGGCTTAGGTGTTGGACTAATAGTTGCAAGGTCACTTCTCAAGTTACCCCTCTTAACTGTCTTTATGGTGTTCGTTCATCATATTGCAAGGGGGACATCCTATGGCTTACTGCCACACATCCTGTAGCATTTACGGAAAGTACAGAAGGAGATACCTTTACCCTGACCATCCCTCTGCAGGGATAAACATTTAGTCTTCCCACATAGAGAGAACGAACTGTGGGGGCTTAGAAAGATAAAAAATGAGGCCCCATGACAAAGAAGCTAGGATTTATGAACTGTAGAAACATCCCGCCACATTGTTTCACCACAAAAATCCACCACACTGGAGGAGGAGAAATGAAAAACAGCAGGATGCCCTGGAATGTGAGAGATCGAGAAGGGGAGAGAAGGAGAGAGGGATTGGCTGCCAGGAGAATAAAGGAGTCTCCCCTTGGTCCAGTCCTCTAGAAAAGGAGAGCGAGAGGAAACTGCTTTCCTTGAAATTCTCCATTACCGTTTCTAGTCATTGGAATGTACTTATTATTACCGATGTCAAAGCACTTCCATGGGCTGTTTATGAACCAGACATATTGACAGTGCCCTCCCAAACACGCTATTTGAGCTTGACCAATTTACCTCAGATTTATTGTACAGGAAAAAGGTAACATACACATAATATAGATTCGAATGTCCTTTACATCCAATACATCCAACATAGTTCCCAGACCTGATTGCATTTTTGTGTGGGCTTCCAGTCTCATTTTTGGCTTTGAATGTCCTTTTATGGGGTCTGGTGTCAAGGCTGCCAACATAGTCCCAATTAAAGTCCCCTGTCTTCACCTCTGGACCTGATGGCTGAATTTTTAATCCCATGTAAAATTGGCCAGCAGGTGTTGTCATATCTCCTGAAAATCTGCCGCAGTACAAAGACACACTTTAAACCCCGCCTTTCCAGGGCTTTTCATCATATCTTAATGGGCCCATATGCAGTCAAGAAGGGCTGGACTCGCCTGAGCGCCTCACCTCATTGGACCATATCCATCCTCTATCCCGGTGCCCTCCGAGTTTGAAGTGACCTGTGTTTGATTTGTGAAGTGTTTCTCTGTTTCTTTTTCAATTGATAACAAAAACTCTCTAACCTCTGCGTCCATTGACTGTGGAATGATCTGTATTTTGTTTCTTGGAATGCACCCTTAGACAAAATCCCAATTAAAGAAGTAGAGGATTGGCTCTGGTGCAGGATTGAATATGAAAGGGTAGCTTGTGTAACTAAGCCCTCAGTAGGCTCCAGGCTGCAGGTGTCTCGTTTCAGGCCAGTGTTGCTGAAAGACCAGACACCTGTTGGACTCCAGATGTCACTTTAATAATGTTTACATACTGTTTTACTCATTTCATATGTATATGCTGTATTCTACTGTATTCTAGTCAATTCCACTCCGACATTGCTCGTCCTAATATTTATATATTTCTTAATTCCATTATTTTACTTTTAGATTTGTGTGTATTGTTGTGAATTGTTAGTTACTACTGCACTGTTGGAGCTAGGAACACAAGCATTTTGCTACAACCACAATAACATCTGCTAAATATGTATATGCGACCAATAAAGTTTGATTTGATGTGCCCGCAGCTGGATACTGTGGTCAGGGCATTTCTCCGAGTTGTCCAGATGCTTAGGTCTAACAAATATGCCCAAGCATAGTGGGTAGCCGATGGGTGAAAGCAACTCCCTACACCTTGGTTGTGGAACTACAGTTGTGACTTGTGAGGCAAAATGGATTGTAGTATGTAAACCTAAGATCAATTTAACAAAATGATATCTAAAAATTGAAGGGGTATGTCCATTTTGGTTAACAAGTTAACTATTGACATAAAACTCACTTTTCAGTGAGTAGTCAAATGCACTGTATGTACTAAACATTGACATGAAACTCGGGCTGACATTGTGTCACGGATTCCGCCGAGGCTGCTCCTCCTCCTTGCTCGGGCAGGCTTCGGCGTTCGTCGTCCCCGGAGTACTAGCTACTGCCGATCAATGTTTTCGGTGTTTGTCTTGTGTTGTCTAGTTTGTACACCTGTTGCTTATTTTGTGTTGATTGTGTAACATATAAGTTCCCTTGTTTTACGTTTGGCCTTTGTGTGTTATTGTCATTTTGTCTTGTTGATGTTCGGCATACCTAGTTCGCCTTTTACGCACAGAGTGTGTTACTCCTCCAGTGTTGTGGAGACTTTTGTTTGTGCGTGTTAACTTTAAGTAAAGTAGTCATCCTGTTTCTCTGTGTCCTGCGCCTGACTTCACTGCCGCGTACACATCACCCCTTTTGACACATTGACTCATTACTTTCTGCTCAGTAGATTATTTTCTAATCCTGATTGGATAAACAGCAATCTCATTGTTCAGCAGAAACAACATTATAGGGCAACATTGAGTGAACAATGAGAGAACTCAAGAGGATCACCCGTGCACATTATGGCTCATTACAGACCACAATGTACACTATCAGTCAATTTCAGTCCAGCCTGTTCTCATGCCTTCCAGCTGGGTCATAAAGTAAAAGAGAGACGGGCACCAGGTGTACAGGCAGAACACATGTTTATTCCTGAATGGGCTATTGTTCAGGCCACAGCCCACGCCGCTAAACCTCGAACATACACAAATATAACATGTCAAGTCAAGGGTCCCAAAACAGAAGAGAGAGAGATGAGACCGTAACCCTTATTTAAGCATTCCAAAACCCCGCGGGATTACCCATCATACCCCCCCAACCTTTCCATCTGTCCTGGCATATTTAACCCCTGCTAGCACCCATGAGAACGATAACACACCCACGAACACAGAACACAATACCGGGTCGTTACATAGCCCCCCCCCCTTTCTAAACCCTAGCCCCTAGGGTTACAAAACAAAATCCTTAAAACGACCCGGAGGTCGCATCAGTCTCTTGTGCCTCCCCTTGACTCTCACTGGTGGACCGCCAGAACACTCATCCGCCCCAATGTCATTTCCAGCGCCCTCCGAAGAGGCAGCCCCCGTTCCAGGCTCAGGTTGCGCTAGAGTCTCCTCGCTAGACTGTCCCCGTGTGCTCACATCAGAGTCCTCACTTCCATTCCCTACCGTTTTCCTCCCTCTGTAGGGTGCCAATCGGTCCCGGTGGACCACCACCTTCCTGCTCCGTGGGGGAACCTCCACCCGGTACGTCACCTCCCCCACTCTCTCTATCACCAGGCACGGCCCCACCCAGGCACTATCCAGCTTTGGACACCGCCACTTCTTGCGCATGGGGTTGTGAAGCCACACGCGTTCTCCCGCTCCAAAGTGCCTCCCCCTAGCGCGTGAGTCATAGTGGCGCTTTTGGCGCATTCCTGCGTTCTCGAGTTGCTCTCTTGCGAAGGTGTGAGCCGCTTCTAACCGGTTCTGCAGACGACGAACATAGTTCGGGCCAGGCAAAACCCCGTCGTCGTTATCAGGAGGGTGGCCAAACGTCAGTTCGGCTGGGGTGCGCAACTCACGACCTAACATTAGTAGCGCTGGGGAGCACGCAGTCGATTCTTGAACAGCCGACCTACATGCCATAAGAATAAACGGTAAGTGGGTGTCCCAATCTCTCTGGTGTGTTGAGGTAACGATAGCCAGCTGTTGTGCTAATGTTCTGTTAAATCTTTCCACCAGCCCATCACTCTGGGGGTGAAGCGGAGTAGTGCACGTCTTCTCCGCGCCTAACTGTCTACACAACTCTGAGAACACCCGTGACTCAAAGTTTCTCCCCTGGTCGCTGTGTATAGACTGTGGCACCCCAAACCGACTGATTATTCCCCTACCAACGCATCAGCTACTGTTTCTGCCTCCTGGTCTGGGAGAGCGTAAGCCTCTGGCCACTTGGTGAAGTAGTCCATAGCAGTTAGAATCCACCTGTTACCGCTGTCTGTGGTTGGAAACGGTCCAACTATGTCTACCCCCAGTCTCTCCATGGGCTCCCCTACTGGGAATTGTTGTAGGAGGGCGTGTGACTGACCTGGAGGTCCTTTCTTAGCAGCACACTCGTCGCACTGCCTGCAAAAGTCCTCCACATCCCTCCTGTGCCTGGCCCAATAGAAGCCTTTAAGTACGCGCTTTAACGTTTTGGAGACCCCAAAATGCCCTGCGCCTACTCCCCCCTGAAGCTGCTGTAACACGCTCCCTTGCAGCCTTTTGGGAACTACTACCTGCCACGTAATTTCTCCAGTAGCTGGCTTTTTCCACCCCCTCTGGAGCACTCCCTCAGCCACTCTAAGGACTGAGAATTTAGCCCAGAGTCCTTTGGTGACTGGTGATAGAGGGGCTACTTCCCCCCACGGCGGTCATCTTCTCTCTTCCACCCACCCCAGCACAGGACGCAGCTCTGCGTCCTCCTCCTGGCGACGCCTCCACACCCCGACGTCCGCAGCCTCAAGCTCCTGGCACTCTGTCACCCTCAGCTGACTCACCGTGGCGGTGACTCCCTCCTCCATGCACAGTACCCTCTCTCGCTCCACCCATTTGGCGCAGTACCCACAGCCGTCCTCAGCACACGGGCGGCGGGACAAGGCGTCTGCATTGCTGTGGCGAAGGCCGGCCCTGTGCTCCACCTGGAAGTCGTAGGGTTGCAGCTCCTCCAACCAGCGGGCGATCTGACCCTCTGGCTCCTTGAAGGAGAGAAGCCACTGCAGGGCAGAGTGATCCGTCCGCACCACAAACGGCAGGCCCCCCAGGTAGTACTTGAAATGGCGTACTGCTGCCACGACAGCCAAAAGCTCCCTCCTTGTCACGCAGTAGCGTTTTTCAGCCTTATCAAAAGTTCTGCTGTAATAAGCTACTACGTGCTCCCCGTCAGAACCACGCTGAGCCAGCACAGCCCCCAAGCCCTCATTGCTTGCGTCGGTGTCCAGGATAAACGGACGGTTCGGGTCTGGTGAGGACAGGACAGGGGCCTCCACCAGGGCACGTTTGAGGGCCACAAACGCCCGCTGTTGCTCTTCGGTCCACTGAAAAACAGTGTCCTTCTTGAGAAGGTGGTTCAAAGGAGCTGCTATCCCCGCAAACCCTTTCACAAACCTACGATAGTAGGATGCCAGACCCAGGAAGCTCTTAACCTCTTTTTTTCCCCCTTGGAATTGGCCACCCCCTCACAGCCTCCACTTTGTCTGGCATCATGCTGATGCCCTCACCACCCAGCTGATGACCGAGGAACGCCACCTCCCTTTGCATGAAATGGCACTTTTCCGGGTGTAATTTTAGCCCCGCCCCCGAGATCCTCTCCAGCACTCGCCTAAGTGCCCCCAGTGCCCCCTCAAACGATGTGCCATGCACCAATATGTCATCTAGGTACACGACACACTTGTCTCTCGGAACCCCCGCCAGCACTCTGTCCATGAGCCTCTCAAAGGTGGCAGGAGCATTACAAAGCCCGAAGCACAGCACCTTGAACTGCCAATGGCCCCTATCCGTGGAGAAGGCAGTTTTTTCACGTGCCCCAGGCGAGAGGGGCACCTGCCAGTAGCCACTGCGCAGATCAAGGGAAGAGAACCACGAGGACCCTCTGACGTTTTCTAGTGACTCATCAATCCTCGGTATGGGGTAAGAGTCTTTAGTGGTGACAGAATTTAGGCCCCTGTAGTCCACACAAAACCTAAGTTTATCCCCTTTCTTAGGCACCATGATGACCGGCGCGGACCATGGGCTATCTGATGGCTCAATGAAATCAGCCCGCAACATGTCAGCAATAGCTGTGGCTGCTGCTTCCCTCTTGGCAAGGGTTGTCCCCAGTGTCGATGTCGTGCTGAACCAGGTGCGTTTGCCCTACCTCATCTTCCCCCCAAGCGAAGCTATCTTTAAAGTCAAACAGCAGCTGCTTTAACTGTCTCTGTTGTCTCTCATCCAGACCTTGACAGTTTTTCAGTCACACAGCCTCAACGGTGTCGATAACTTCCTCCTTCCCCCCGTCGGGCTGATGGGGTGAAGGAGCCAGTGTGTTTTGTGCTACTGGGATGCCTGTGCTTGCACCATTATGGGGAGTGAAGGTCGTTGCCGCCGGAGACAGCTGCTGGGATGGCACAATGACCAAGGGAGCAGCCGGGACGACCAGTGGAGTTTCGGCAAGCTTGGAGGAAGACGGAGGGACAGCCCTGCCCCCTGCTGGCCCTCCCGAAGGTGACATTCCCACTGTGGGCCCCCCCGACAGCCTCAAAGTGCCCGAAGCTAAGTCCAACTGAGCCCCACAGTTTTTCAAAAAGTCCATTCCCAGTATACAGGGGTCCTGTACCGCTGCTACCCACACCGGACACCCCACAGTTCTCCCCCCCACAGTCACAGACAACCGACACTTCCCTAACATGGAGGCTAGCTCCCCCATGACAGTCCGTAGCTGGACAAGGGTCGGCTACACCCGCACCCCAACAGGTAGTATGTCTGGTCTCACCAGGGTTACTGTAGAGCCCGTGTCGACCAGGGCCAAACATTCCACCCCCTCTACCTTGACGATGACATTACAGAAGTCCCCAATGGTGGTACGTCCCACCACAACTACCGGACTAGGAAACACGGTGGCAGCTACACCCTGGGGAAGCAGGTCCCCACCCTCTTGCCTGCGCTGCTGGGTACCTCTTCTGCTTACTGTGGGTTCGGGGGCGGAGTGGTGGACTCGCGGTGCCCCCTGCGCGAGAACCCGCTGTCGTTTCCCTGGTGACGGGAGAATCTGCCACACTCCCGCTGAATGTGGCCAGGCTGGCCACAACCCCAGCAGACAATGGGAGTTGAGCTGACACTGCGATGTTGTCTGGAGCCCCTCTCAATGACAAGCGAAGCGGTCTTGACTAACCCGCCCAACTCGTCGACCCACTCTGGTTTGGTGACCCCCGGCACCCCGGCCGCCGCTGCTCTCACCTCTGGTTGACTGGCAACCTCCACTCTCACTCCCTCACCCCAGATCAGCTCCCTCTTCCTGGCTATCTCCACTGCAGCCCGCAGAGATGCTGGGTCCGACATCTGAACATGCTTACCCAGTTCAATCCGCAGCATGTTGGGCTGTGCATCGCTGCCGAAACGGCCCCCCAATGCCTCCACTAGCGCACTGTAGTCGCCCCTCTCGTCCGGGGCTAGCGTTAGCAGGCATTCCGACGCCTCCTCTGCCAGGCTCAGGGCAAGCTGTAACCCTTTCTTCTCGTCAGACCACCTCCCGGCTCTAACCAACAACTCGAATTGAGTGAAAAAAACGTCCCATTTACCTTGTCCATTGAACTTTGGAAGTTTAGCCGCTACCGTGGCTAATGGCAATAGGGCTCTGCCATCTCTGTTTACATAAGGAGGCCCAGCCATTTCCGCACGTGGTGACGTCGATATCTCCGTCGCCGTGACGTCTGTTCTGGTCGAGCGGTTTGAAGGAAAACCCGCCCGTTCTGCCATCTTGCTGACTGACAATTTAACTTCCGCCATGTGGCTCTCCAGCTCTTCTACAGCCGTCATCGCCTGACCCTCCCGACCGGGTACACCCTAGCCGACAACGGACACTTTGTCCGACTCTTCCTTAATTTTCCGCCTCGCCCCGATCATCATGACCGTAGATGTGAGTCACGCTAAAGCTAACCACGGCCTATACTGAAACAGCTAACTCGCCTAATCTCGATCTATCCCGTCGTTCGAAAGCACTTCTGACACCAATGTAATGACCCAGCTGGGTCATAAAGTAAAAGGTGTACAGGCAGAACACAGGTTTATTCCTGAATGGGCTATTGTTCAGGCCACAGCCCACGCCGCTAAACCTCGAACATACACAAATATAACATGTCAAGTCAAGGGTCCCAAAACAGAAGAGAGAGAGATGAGACCGTAACCCTTATTTAAGCATTCCAAAACCCCACGGGATTACCCATCATACCCCCCCAACCTTTCCATCTGTCCTGGCATATTTAACCCCTGCTAGCACCCATGAGAACGATAACACACCCACGAACACAGAACACAATACCGGGTCGTTACAATATGGATTATCCTCCTATAAAAAGGGAAATACATTTAACACATAATTCACTTAATGTTGGCATTTGAAAGGGTTTATCACCCAGTTTTGTAGGGGTGAATGCCATAACAGGCATGTTCTGATAATACCCCATGCTTGTGATTCATTCATGTTTAGTAATTCATGAATAATCTGTAGACCATTGCTATATACAGTACATACAGTATACTATGTTTGTACACATAGTGCTCAGTCAATGCAGGCAAGCCTCACCAGAATATACTATATATTTCACAGTGAGCAAACTCATTTTCCAGCTCTCATTTCAGTCACATGTACATTATCCAGTATGAAATCATACCCATATTGTCATGTTGGGGGAATGTAATTTGTGTTTTTAATTTCCTGATCCCAAAATACCTTAATCTAAAGTTAGTGGAGAAGTCTCTTGGCCAGTTCATTACCTGGGGAATTAGAAAATTACATGTAAAACCAGTGGTACATGGAATCTAAATGGCTGATGGAAAAACATGACAGTCCTGCTGGGTCCAGATTATTATGCTTCAATCTGTTCACATGGATCTGAAAGTTTTCAATCTGATATTCTGAAACCATTCCAATTGGGATATGCTACTTAAGATCATAATCAAAATAAAATAATTATGGCTGTTGTTTTCTTTCTGATGAGACCACATAATGCATGCCAATATCCCAATGTTGGAAAAATGTGTTCAGGAAGAGTGCATTGGGAATGAGGCAGAAAGCTGTCTATCTACTTGGTCTATATACATATTAATAGTATGTTAATGTACCATATCATTACCACTAATTAATCCTGGTTTAACCACAGTGGCAGTGTTAGTCGAAGATTAATTAATTTGGTCATGCTGTCTGTAGCTCAATGCCATTTACAATACACTCATGAATACAGTAGCGTGTGCAGAAGATTAAATGGTGACTATGAAGTTACTGTTGGATCTTGCTCTGCAGGAAATAGCATAATTGCAGGTCTAAGTGATATACTCAGAAACGTCCCATTCAATCTCACTCAGTGGGTTTGTGAGGCGAGGTGAAAATGTTATGAATTTTAATAATTCAGTCTTGATTGCCTTCCTTTGTAGATTCAAATATGTTCTGCACTAATGAGCATTATTAATGTTAGCTCCAACAGCTCTGATCACTGTTTTTGTCAGTGTGAGATGTGGAAAACTTCTTCGTATTGCTTTCAGGTGTGGAGCCTTGATTTGCATAGTTTTTTCAGGCACTTGAGAGGGACGGACGTGTACTCAAAGCCAATGCCCTAAAGGACCCTGTCTGGTTTCTAGCACTTCCTCTTGCCAGTCCTTTCCCTGTGGACACTCACTGGGCAGCTGCATTGGCAGCCAGCTCTTTTCAAATACCCATACATTTTCTCTTGTGGGGCTTTTGTCGGCTAGGGAGCTTTGTGGCATCGGGGAGGGCTGTATCAATATCAAAGGTGGTTCCTTCTCTGATCAATTTTCATAGGAGTTCTCGATGCTCATGGGCCGAAGGAATCGATGTGGCGCACTCAGTAATCCAAGAGGCAGACGATATAATTCAAAGAGCCCTGTGCCACTCTCTCTCCCTACTCTTTATTCCTACTCTCCATCCTGGCACTGTGAAGACGGAGCCTGATCTCCATTCAGCCTGTACTTCGTAATTGCCTAATTTGTCAAATTGGAGCAATCACGCCCATTTTCCCGGCTCTTTTACCGTTGATGACTCAGACAGGATTCCATGGAGCGTGTTGGACTTGGGACTTGATGGCTGACACCGTCAACCATGATTCTCGGTTTCCCCAGCCCTCCAAATATACTATGCCCCTCCAAATTAAATGTATCTGCGGCATGATGGGAATATATACAAATTAGAAAAATCTAATTGGCCATTGCAGTAATTAAAACCATCGCAATGGAGGCCAAATCATTTTTAAATAGGAAAAGTGGGGATGAAGATAAATGCATTACATTAGTGTTGGGCTGAGATGTGTAACGTGATGCCTTTTCAGTTAGGATGGCAGTGAGACAATTTTACCCCTGACAGCTTTAAACACTTGATTGATTAAGTGCAGAGGGCTTTCCTGCCGATCTCTGCATGTTCTATCTGGTGAGAAATCCTCTCAAACTTGACCCCCTGCATAATACAGCATTGTCCACAGGCCAGGGGAAGGAACGGGATGCTGTGATAAAGATCTGAAGGGCAGGGGGATGCGCAAAAGGCCAGCATGTGGAGAATTTGATACTGGACCCAGTCTGCTGCAGAGAGGGAGGAATTTTGGGGGGCTTAGGGACCTGACAGCGCCACGGAAAAAGAAGCGGGTAGAAAACAAACCGCTTCAGTAGCCAGCGCCATTCAATGAGGCTTAAGAGAATTCACAGTTGCTTATCGAGGTCAAACTGTTCATGACGGGATCCAAATGGTACCGGTCAATGAAAAGCTGTCCAATGTGGCTCTTCTCTTTTTTCATCCCACAACTACATTAAACCTTGTGTCAAAGGGATATGAATGATAGGAATCAAAACCAAAGGGACATTAATTTCCCCTGGTGTGTGGGATAGCAGACAGGATGAGTGAGTAGAGAACCCAGGACAGCTCAGCTAGAAATGCCCATTCAATTCCTCCCTGTCCCTCCACAGGGCCAGATGGATAGACAGTGCAAATCTGCTGCATTGTGGATGAGAGGGAACAGAGGCTTCCCTGGCATGGCTATCCCAGTGACAGGCTGGGCTTCTACGAATGATCATCCAGGATCAGAAACACTGGTTATTTCTATCCCATCATAGCAGAGCAAATAAAGGATTTCCGCAGTACACAAATGCTACTGGACGCGCACCGTAATATATTAGCAATTTGTTTGCTGTGATCGTCTTTATTTCTGTTGTTGGGAGTAAATTGTTTTTAATCAATTCAGACCTGATTCACTTGTTTTCCCCCATTTTGGTGAGGAAACATTATAGGCCTTGACTCACTACCCTGGTGCACCCCTATGTGGAGGAGGGTGGGGACTTGTCAGTCTCTTCCTGTATGGTACATTACCATTTAAAAGTACAGCTCTGACCTTTTCAACTGTGGTCTAATTACATTCATGTCCCGGGGTAGACTGTGACAACAAAACAACCAGTCCTCTTTTATGAACTCACCACTGGGGCATTGTCCTAGCCGCCTGTCACCTGGGATCTTGGCTGGCCCTGTTGATCCCCTCCCATGATTTCCCCAGTAGGAGAATGGACCAGGTCCAGTTTCCAGTTGAGCAATGCCACGGTTCCCTCTGTTCAGGCATCTGGGGTCCATTCAGACGTTAGCCATCTTGGCTCGAACCGAGGCCCCATTCACTGGCTGTGATCTTGGGGGGGAAGATAGCGACTGGAACTGGTGGTCAGCAGTCAGCCCGTGTCAGGACTCGTCAGCTATGAGCGGGCATCTTAAAAGACGTCCGTGCTCTTTCATGAACAGCATGCTTTGGAGAAGCATGCTGGGACTGTGACCCGCAAAGGCTTCCTGTTCCCAAGATGCCTCACAGCTCTCAATCTCTGTGCCGATTTAATTTAAAAGGGCCAATGAGATGGATGTGTTGAACAGTGATAAAGGTGAATGAAGATAGGGGGAGTTCAGGAGGACATATACAGTATATTTACAGAAGTTAATTTGGTGTAAACTGCCGTGTTGAGTTGGTGTAAACTGAAATGGAAAAATATTACTCAGTGATACAGTCCAACCTCAATTTGGGTCTGTCAAACTATTAGCTAGTGTTCTCAGCATAAATAATGCAATGTACTCACTATCCATACAAGTGCTTTGTTAATATGACCAATACCTTCCTCTCAACCAATGTTCATCCCTTAACAGATCTCAGTTTGCCTTTACAATAACACATCATCCGTTCAATATTGTTCCTTAATGACAAGTCAACTGTGATTGTGAAAGGCATGCTCTGGCCAGACATCTTGGGTCATCCCTCTTCATTGAAATGCTGGTGGCAGTCTGTTTTTTGTGTTCGGCAAACTCCGTGATCCGTGAAACCGGCGGGATGGGTCCGTGCCATAGTGTCACAGAGATGGTGGAGACAGTTAGCTCTGAAAAGGTCAAATGGAGAAAATGAAGTGGAAGACTTCTTACAGTATCATGAAATGAATTAAATAGGATTTTGGCTGGGCCTGTAATAGATATCCCACAAGGTGTCTTCAGAGTTAGAGAAAATAGGAGAGGAGAGGAGGGGAGAAGAGAGAACAAAAGGGGATCGGGGGGAGGAAAATAAGATGAGGGTAGACTGAAGAACAGTAAGAGTGAAAGGGGAGTGATGTATTTTTGTCAATACATACCCTCCTCAGGACTTCGATAAAAAATAAAAAAGCCTTCAGAGAGACTGGTGCTAGTTCATGCCTAAAGGCCTGTCTAAAGCGAGCAAAGCATTTGGCACATGAGCATCAAATCAAATTTTATTGGCCACATGCGCCGAATACAACAGGTGCAGACATTACAGTAAAATGCTTACTTACAGCCCTTAACCAACAGTGCATTTATTTAAAAATAAAACAACAACAAAAAAAGTGTTGAGAAAAAAAGAGCAGAAGTAAAATAAAATAACAGTAGTGAGGCTATATATACAGGGGGGTACCGGTGCAGAGTGAATGTGCGGGGGCACCGGCTAGTTGAGGTAGTTGAAGTAATATGTACATGTGGGCAGAGTTAAAGTGACTATGCATAAATAATTAACAGAGTAGCAGCAGCGTAAAAGGATGGGGTGGGGGGGGCAGTGCAAATAGTCTGGGTAGCCATGATTAGCTGTTCAGGAGTCTTATGGCTTGGGGGTAGAAGCTGTTGAGAAGTCTTTTGGACCTAGATTTGGCACTCCGGTACCACTTGCCGTGCGGAAGCAGAGAGAACAGTCTATGACTAGGGTGGCTGGAGTCTTTGACAATTTTGAGGGCTTTCCTCTGACACCGCCTGGTATAGAGGTCCTGGATGGAAGGAAGCTTGGCCCCAGTGATGTATTGGGCCGTACGCACTACCCTCTGTAGTGCCTTGCGGTCGGAGGCCAAGCAGTTGCCATACCAGGCGGTGATGCAACCAGTCAGGATGCTCTCGATGGTGCAGCTGTAGAATTTTTTGAGGATCTGAGGACCCATGCCAAATCTTTTCAGTCTCCTGAGGGGGAATAGGCTTTGTCGTGCCCTCTTCACGACTGTCTTGGTGTGTTTGGACCATGATAGTTCGTTGGTGATGTGGACACCAAGGAACTTGAAGCTCTCAACCTGTTCCACTAAAGCCCTGTCGATGAGAATGGGGGCGTGCTCAGTCCTCTTTTTTTTCCTGTAGTCCACAATCATCTTCTTTGTCTTGGTCACGTTGAGGGAGAGGTTGTTGTCCAGGCACCCCACGGCCAGGTCTCTGACCTCCTCCCTATAGGCTGTCTCATCGTTGTCGGTGATCAGGCCTACCACTGTTGTGTCATCGGCAAACTTAATGATGGTGTTGGAGTCGTGCCTGGCCATGCAGTCATGGGTGAACAGGGAGTACAGGAGGGGACTGAGCACGCACCCCTGAGGGGCCCCCGTGTTGAGGATCAGTGTGGCAGATGTGTTGTTACCTACCCTTACCACTTGGGGGCGGCCCGTCAGGAAGTCCAGGATCCAGTTGCAGAGGGAGGTGTTTAGTCCCAGGATCCTTAGCTTAGTGATGAGCTTTGAGGGCACTATGGTGTTGAATGCTGAGCTGTAGTCAATTAATAGCATTCTCACGTAGGTGTTCCTCTTGTCCAGGTGGGAAAGGGCAGTGTGGAGTACAATAGAGATTGCATCATCTGTGGATCTGTTGGGGCGGTATGCAAATTGGAGTGCTCTCACTGCCCAACTATATGATTAGCTCTCAAAGTATCTTACAATGTGCTACCACTATATACGCTACTATACTCATCCCCTAACCATCAGTGAGTGGAAATAAAACTTTACTGCATTGTCTCGTCTGCCCCCTCTGAACTGAAATGTGATAGCAGAGAGCCATAGGATCACAACCTGTCCATTACTCTTCTTATGTTATACATCAAATCAAATTTTATTTGTCACATACACATGTTTAGCAGATGTTATTGCGGGTGTAGCGAAATGCTTGTGCTTCTAGCTCCAACAGTGCAGTATATTCTAACAAGTAATATCTAACAATTTCACACCATATATCCAATACACACATATCTAAGTAAGGAATGGAATTTAAGAATATATACATATATGGACAAGCAATGACAGAGTGGCATGGACTAAGATACAGTAGAATATTATAAATACAGTATATACATATGAGATGAGTAGTGCAAGATATGTAAACATTATTAAAGTGACTAGTGTTGCATTCCTTGAAGTGGCCAGTGATTTCAATAGGCAGCAGCCTCTAATGTGCTAGTGATTGCAATTTAACAGTCTGATGGCCTTGAGATAGAAGCAGTTTTTCATTCTCTCGGTCCCAGTTTTGATGCACCTGTACTGACCTCGACTTCTGGATGATAACGGTGGCTCGGGTGGTTGATGTCCTTGATGATCTTTTTGGCCTTCCTTTGACCATCCTGGCCATCGGGTGCTGTAGGTGTCCTTGAGGGCGGGAAGTTTGCCCCCGGTAATGCGTTCGGCAGACCGCACCACCCTCTCGAGAGCCCTGCGGTTGCGGGCGGTGCAGTTGCCATACCAGGCGGTGATACAGCCCGACAGGATGCTCTCAATTGTGCATCTGTAAAAGTTTGTGAGGGTTTTAAATGCCAAGACAAATTTCTTCAGCCTCCTGAGGTTGAAAAGGCTCTGTGTGCCTTCTTCACCACACTGTCTGCTTGGGTGGACCATTTCAGTTTGTCAGTGATGTGTACGCCAAGGAACTTGAAGCTTTCTACCTTCTCCACTGCGGTCCTGTCGATGTGGATAGGGGGTGCACCCTCTGCTGTTTCCTGAAGTCCACGATCATCTCTTTTGTTTTGTTAACGTTGAGTGAGAGGTTATTTTCCTGGCACCACACTCCCAGAGCCCTCACCTCCTCCCTGTAGGCTGTCTCGTCATTGTTGGTAATCAAGCCTACTACTGTTGTGTCGTCTGCAAACTTGATGATTGAGTTGGAGTCGTGCTTGGCCACGCAGTCATGGGTGAACAGGGAGTACAGGAGGGGTCTGAGCACGTACCCTTGTGGGGCCCCAGTGTTGAGGATCAGCGAAGTGGAGATGTTGTTTCCTACCTTCACCACCTGGGGACGGCCTGTCAGGAAGTCCAGGAGCCAGTTGCACAGGGCGGAGTTCAGACCCAGGGCCTCAAGCTTAATGACGAGCTTGGAGGGTACTATGGTGTTGAATGCTGAGCTATAGTCAACGAACAGCATTCTTACATAGGTATTTCTCTTGTCCTGATGAGATAGGGCAGTGTGCAGTGTGATGGCGATTTGCATCGTCTGTGGATCTATTGGGGCGGTAAGCAAATTGAAGTGGGTCTAGGGTGACAGGTAAGGTAGAGGTGATATGATCCTTGACTAGTCTCTCAAAGCACTTCATGATGACAGAGGTGAGTGCTACGGGGCGATAGTCATTTAGTTCAGTTACCTTTGCTTTCTTGGGTACAGGAACAATGGTGACCATCTTGAAGCATGTGGGGACAGCAGACTGGGATAGGCAGAGATTGAATATGTCTGTAAACACACCAGCCAGCTGGTCTGCGCATGCTCTGAGGATGCGGCTAGGGATGCTGTCTGGGCCGGCAGCCTTGCGGGGGTTAACATACTTAAAAGTCTTACTCACGTTGGCCACGAAGAAGGAGAGCCCATAGTCCTTGGTAGTGGGCTGCGCCGGTGGCACGGTGTATCCTCAAAGCGGGCGAAGAAGGTGTTTAGCTTGACGTGGCTGGTTTTCCTTTTGTAGTCCATGATTGTCTGTAGACCCTGCCACATACGTCTTGTGTCTGAGCCGTTGAATTGCGACTCCACTTTGTCTCTATACTGATGTTTTGCCAGTTTAATTGCCTTGCGGAGTGAGTAGCTACACTGTTTGTTTTCTGCTATATTCCCAGTCACCTTGCCATGGTTAAATGCGGTTGTTCGCGCTTTCAGTTTTGCGCGAATGCTGCCATCTAGCCACGGTTTCTGGTTAGGGTAGGTTTTAATAGTCACAGTGGGCACAACAGCACCTATACACTTCCTGATAAACTCAGTCACCGTTTCAGTGTATTCGTCTAAATTAATTTTGCAAGCTACCCGGAACATATCCCAGTCCGCATGATCAAAACAATCTTGAAGCGTGTATTCCAATTGGTCAGACCAGCATTGAATAGTCCTTAGCACGGGTACTTCCTGTTTGAGTTATCGGCTTGAGGGGGGATATACACGGCCGTGACTGTAACCGAAGAAAATTATCTTGGGAGATAATACAGTCGGCATTTGATTGTGAGGTATTCTAGGTCGGGTGAACAAAAGGACTTGAGTTCCTGTATGTTACTACAATTACACCATGAGTCGTTAATCATGAAACACACACCTCCGCCCTTCTGCTTCCCGGAGAGATATTTATTTCTGTCCTCGCGATGAACTGAGAACCCATCTGGCTGGACCGATTTCGAGAGGGAGGCGCTGCAGGAGGCCCACAGGGAGAAGGAATCAGTGGATGCACGGAGAGAGGAGCTGGCCAGATAACAGGAGGAGCTGAGAGAGGAGTTAACCCTACAGCAAAAGAGAACGCAGTCCTTAGAGCAGAGGCTGGCGGAGCCAGGTTTCAGAGTAGAGCCAACTCCCCGCACTCGCGTTAAGGAGCGTGGGACCATACAGGCACCCTGTTATGCTGTGATACGCACTGTATCTCCAGTGCGCATTCACAGCCCGGTGCGCTTGGTGCTCGCGCTCCTCTCTTGCCGGGCTAAAATGATCGTTCAGCCAGAACGGGTTGTGCCTGCTCTTCGCACCAAACCAGTGGTGCGTGTCTCCAGTCCGGTACGGCCCGTTCCTGCTCCTCGCACCAAACCAGTGGTGCGTGTCTCCAGTCCTGTACGGCCCGTACCTGCTCCTTGCACCAAACCAGTGGTGCGTGTCGCCAGCCCGGTGCGCCCCATACCTATTCCTCGCACCAAACGAGTGGTGCGTGTCTCCAGTCCTGTACGGCCCGTACCTGCTCCTCGCACCAAACCAGTGGTGCGTGTCGCCAGCCTGGTGCGCACCGTACCTACTCCTCACACCAAACCAGTGGTGCGTGTCCCTAGCCTGGTACGGCCCATGCCTGATCCTCGCACCAAACCAGTGGTGCGTGACTCCAGTCCGGTACGGCCCGTTCCTGCTCCTCGCACCAAACCAGTGGTGCGTGTCGCCAGCCCGGTGCGCCCCATACCTATTCTTCGCACCAAACCAGTGGTGCGTGTCTCCAGTCCTGTACGGCCCGTACCTGCTCCTCGCACCAAACCAGTGGTGCGTGTCGCCAGCCTGGTGCGCACCGTACCTACTCCTCGCACCAAACCAGTGGTGCGTGTCCCTAGCCTGGTACGGCCCATGCCTGATCCTCGCACCAAACCAGTGGTGCGTGACTCCAGTCCGGTACGGCCCGTTCCTGCTCTCGCACCAAACCAGTGGTGCGTGTCTCCAGCCCGGCGTGCCCCGTACCTGTTCCTCGCACCAAACCAATGGTGCATGTCTCCAGTCCTGTACAGCCCGTACCTGCTCCTCGCACCAAACCAGTGGTGCGTGTCGCCAGCCCGGTGCACCCCGTACCTGCTCCTCGCACCAAACAAGTGGTGCGTGTATCCAGTCTGGTACGTCCCATGCGTGCTCCTCGCACCAGACCAGTGGTGCGTGTCTCCAGTCCGGTACGGCCTGTTCCAGCGCCACGCACCAGACCTCCAGCGAGGGTCCTCTGCTCCACTCCGACGCCAGAGCAGTCCGCTGCACCGGTGCCTAGTCCAGCTCCGGTCAGCTGCTCCAGTCCGGAGCCAGAGCAGTCCGCTCCACCGGTGCCTAGTCCAGCTCCAGTCAGCCGCTCCACTCCAGTGCCAGAGTAGACCGCTCCACCGGTGCCCAGTCAGGGTCCGGTCGTCTACTCTTCCTCCATGCCAGAGCCATCTGCTCCACCGGGGTCCGAGACAGAACCAGACGTCAACCCCTCTCCAGGATTGGGGCCTCCCACACCAGGGTCCAGACAGGACTTGGTGCATCGCGGGAGGACTGCCGAGCCGGAACCAGACGTCAACGCCTCTCCAGGGTCGAGGGCTCCCACACCAGGGTCCAGACAGGGCTTGGTGCATCGTGGGAGGACTGAGAGGGGAAGCATCGCACCGGGGTCCAGACCGGACCGGGCGTGCAAAGGGGAGGCAGGATGGGAGAGGAGTGTACTGCGTCCGAAGCCGGAGACGCCACCGAGGCTAGATGCCCACCCGGACCCTCCCCTATTGAGTCAGGTTTTTGCGGCCGGGGTCCGCACCTTTGGGGGGTACTGTCACGCCCTGACCTTGAGAGCCCTGTTATGTCTCTAGTTAGGTTGGTCAGGGTGTGAATGCTAGTTGTTCAAGTTTATCTATTTCTATGTTGGCCGGGTGTGGTTCCCAATCAGAGGCAGCTGTCGATCGTTGTCTCTGATTGGGGATCATACTTAGGTAGCCATTTTGCCTACCTATGCTGTGGGATGCTGTTTCTGCTGTTTCTGTTTCGGATTGTTGCTGTTAGCGTTTAGAACTTCACGTTCAGTTGCTTTTGTTATTTTGTCAAGTGTTTATTTAATAAATTAAACGACTATGTACGCATACCACGCTGTACCTTGTTCCGATCCTTTACACAACACACGTGACACGTGACTAACAGAAATTGAATAATGTGTCGCTGAACAAAGGGGGGGTCAAAATCAAAAGTAACAGTCAGTATCTGGTGTGGCCACCAGCTGCATTAAGTACTGCAGTGCATCTCCTCCTCATGGACTACATCAGATTTGCCAGTTCTTGCTGTGAGATGTTACCCCACTCTTCCACCAAGGCACCTGCAAGTTCCCAGACATTTCTGGGGGAATGGCCCTAGCTCTCACCCTCCGATCCAACAGGTCCCAGACGTGCTCAATGGGATTGAGATCCGGGCTCTTTGCTGGCCATGGCAGAACACTGACATTCCTGTCTTGCAGGAAATCATGCACAGAACGAGCAGTATGGCTGGTGGCATTGTCATGCTGGAGGGTCATGTCAGGATGAGCCTGCAGGAAGGGTACCATATGAGGGAGGAGGATGTCTTCCCTGTAACGCACAGCATTGAGATTGCATGCAATGACAACAAGCTCAGTCTGATGATGCTGTGACACACCGCCCCAGACCATGACGGACCCTCCACCTCCAAATCGATCCCGCTCCAGAGTACAGGCCTCGGTGTAACGCTCATTCCTTCGACGATAAACGCGAATCCGAACCATCACTCCTGGTGAGACAAAACCGCGACTTGTCAGTGAAGAGCACTTTTTGGCAGTCCTGTCTGGTCCAGTGACAGTGGGTTTGTGCTCATAGGCGACGTTGTTGCCGGTGATGTCTGGTGAGGACCTGTCTTACAACAGGCCTACAAGCCCTCAGTCCAGCCTCTCTCAGCCTATTGCGGACAGTCTGAGCACTGATGGCGGGATTGTGCGTTCCTGGTGTAACTCGGGCAGTTGTTGTTGCCATCCTGTACCTGTCCCGCAGGTGTGATGTTCGGATGTACCGATCCTGTGCAGGTGTTGTTACATGTGGTCTGCCACTGCGAGGACGATCAGCTGTCCGTCCTGTCTCCCTGAAGTGCTGTCTTGGGCGTCTCACACAATTTATTGCCCTGGCCACATCTGCAGTCCTCATGCCTCCTTGCAGCATTGCCTAAGGCACGTTCATGCAGATGAGCAGGGACCCTGGGCATCTTTCTTTTGTTTTTTTCAGAGTCAGTAGAAAGGCCTCTTTAGTGTCCTAAGTTTTCATAACTGTGACCTTAATTGCCTACCGTCTGTAAGCTGTTAGTGTCTTAACGACCGTTCCACAGATGCATGTTCATTAATTGTTTATGGTTCATTGAACAAGCATGGGAAACAGTGTTTAAACCCTTTACAATGAAGATCTGTGAAGTTATTTGGATTTTTACGAATTATCTTTGAAAGACAGGGTCCTGAGAAAGGGACATTTATTTTTTTGCTGAGTTTATATCACAGCGGTTTAGATGGTACAACGATTCTCTACACTATGCTTGCTTGTTTTGTCAAATACAGTGGGGAGAACAAGTATTTGATACACTGCCGATTTTGCAGGTTGTCCTACTTAAAAAGCATGTAGATGTCTGTAATTTTTATCATAGGTACACTTCAGCTGTGAGAGACGGAATCTAAAACAAAAATCCAGAAAATCACATTGTATGATTTTTAAGTAATTAATTTGCATTTTATTGCATGACATAAGTATTTGATCACCTACCAACCAGTAAGAATTCCGGCTCTCACAAACCTGTTCGTTTTTCTTTAAGAAGCCCTCCTGTTCTCCACTCATTACCTGTATTAGCAGCACCTGTTTGAACTCGTTACCTGTATAAAAGACACCTGTCCACACACTCAATCAAACAGACTCCAACCTCTCCACAATGGCCAAGACCAGAGAGCTGTGTAAGGACATCAGGGATACAATTGTAGACCTGCACAAGGCTGGTATGGGCTACAGGACAATAGGCAAGCAGCTTGGTGAGAAGGCAAAAACTGTTGGCGCAATTATTAGAAAATGGAAGAAGTTCAAGATGACGGTCAATCACCCTCGGTCTGGGGCTCCATGCAAGATCTCACCTCGTAGGGCATCAATGATCATGAGGAAGGTGAGGGATCAGCCCAGAACTACACGGCAGGACCTGGTCAATGACCTGAAGAGAGCTGGGAACACAGTCTCAAAGAAAACCATTAGTAACACACTACGCCGTCATGGATTAAAATCCTGCAGCGCACGCAAGGTCCCCCTGCTCAAGCCAGCGCATGTCCAGGTCCGTCTGAAGTTTGCCAATGACCATCTGGATGATCCAGAGGAGGAATGGGAGAAGGTCATGTGGTCTGATGAGACAAAAACAGAGCTTTTTGGTCTAAACTCCACTCGCCGTGTTTGGAGGAAGAAGAAGGATGAGTACAACCCCAAGAACACCATCCCAACTGTGAAGCATGGAGGTGGAAACATCATTCTTTGGGGATGCTTTTCTGCAAAGGGGACAGGACGACTGCACCGTATTGAGGGGAGGATGGATGGGGCCATGTATCGCAAGATCTTGGCCAACAACCTCATTCCCTCAGTAAGAGCATTGAAGATGGGTCGTGGCTGGGTCTTCCAGCATGACAACGACCCGAAACACACAGCCAGGGCAACTAAGGAGTGGCTCCGTAAGAGGCATCTCAAGGTCCTGGAGTGGCCTAGCCAGTCTCCAGACCTGAACCCAATAGAAAATATTTGGAGGGAGCTGAAAGTCTGTATTGCCCAGTGACAGCCCCGAAACCTGAAGGATCTGGATGAGGTCTGTATGGAGGAGTGGGCCAAAATCCCTTCTGCATTGTGTGCAAACCTGGTCAAGACCTACAGGAAATGTATGATCTCTGTAATTGCAAACAAAGGTTTCTGTACCAAATATTAAGTTCTGCTTTTCTGATGTATCAAATACTTATGTCATGCAATAAAATGCAAATGAATTACTTAAAAATCATACAATGTGATTTTCTGGATTTTTGTTTTAGATTCCGTCTCTCACAGTTGAAGTGTACCTATGATAAAGATCACAGACCTCTACATGCATTGTAAGTAGGAAAACCTGCAAAATCGGCAGTGTATCAAATACTTGTTCTCCCCACTGTAAACTGAAATAAGGTGAATTTTTGCATCCAGTAAAAGGCGAACAGCTCAAATAAGCAAAGAGAAACAACAGTCCATCATTACTTTAAGACATGAAGGTCAGTCAATACGGAACATTGCAAGAACTTTGAAAGTTTCTTCAAGTGCTGTCGCAAAACCATCAAGCGCTATGATGAAACTAGCTCTCATGAGGACTGCCACAGGAATGGAAGACCGAGAGTTACCTCTGCTGCAGAGGATAAGTTCATTAGAGTCACCAGCCTCAGAAATTGCAGCCCAAATAAATGCTTCACAGAGTTCAAGTAACAGACACATCTCAACATCAACTGTTCAGAGGAGGCTGTGTGAATCAGGCCTACATGGTCGAATTGCTGCAAAGAAACCACTACTAAACGACACCAATAATAAGAAGAGACTTGCTTGGGACAAGAAACACTAGCAATGGACATTAGAAATGGAAATGTGTCCTTTGGTCTGGTCTCCAAATTTGAGATTTTTGGTTCCAACCACCGTGGCTTTGTGAGACGCGGTGTGGGTGAATGGATGATCTCTGCATGTGTATTTCCCACCGTAAAGCATGGAGGAGATGGTGTTATCGTGTGGGGGTGCTTTGCTGGTGACACTGTCTGTGATTTATTTAGAATTCAAGGCACACATAAACAGCATTCTGCAATGATACACCATCCCATCTGGTTTGGGCTTAGTGGGACTATCATTTGTTTTTCAACAGAACAATGACCCAACACACCTTCAGGCTGTGTAAGGGCTATTTTGGCCCCTGTGTTGCTCAGTTGGTAGAGCAGTTGGTAGAGCATGGTGCTTGCAACGCCAGGGTTCTGGGTTCGTTTCCCACGGGGGGCCAGTATGAAAATGTATGCACTCACTAACTGTAAGTCGCTCTGGATAAGAACGTCTGCTAAATTACTTAAATGTAAATGTAAGGAGAGTGATGGAGTGCCGCATCAGATGACCTGGCCTCCACAATCCCCCGACCTCAACCCAATTGAGATGGTTTGGGATGAGTCGGACCGCAGAGTGAAGGAAAAGCAGCCAACAAGTGCTCAGCAAATGTGGGAACTACCTCAAGACTGTTGGAAAAGCATTCCAGGTGAAGCTGGTTGAGAGAATGCCAAGAGTGTGCAAAGCTGTCATCAAGGCAAAGGGTGTCTATTTGAAGAATCTCAAATATAAAATATGATTTGTTGAACACTTTTTTGGTTACTACATGATTCCATATGTGTTATTTCATAGTTTCAATGTCTTCACTATTATTCTACAATGTAGAAAATAGTAAAAAAATAAAGAAAAACCCTGGAATGAGTGGGTGTGTCCAAACTTTTGACTGGTACTATATATTAATATATATTTTTATTTTATTTGTATTATTATTATTTGTGTGACTGTCCTTATCTATAAGTGTATCAGTGTTTTGTTACTTGTCGTGTAATGTGTTTTTTTTTTATGGACCCCAGGAAGAATAGCTGCTGTCTCTGCAAAAATCTAATGGGGATGCAAATAAACAAATAAATTGTTGTTCAAATAATTTGTTTTATTTAGTGCAGCCTATGATAATCTTTTGTCTTCATCATCCTTAATAATACCATGGATGCACAGTTTTTGAAAAAAAATTGAATCTGATGGCAAAAAGGGTAAGTAGGATGTGGGATACGAACCCCACATTCTAACTAAATGTAGTTTATCAACGCTCAATCTATCCATTGTGCCACAAAGTTTTTATGCAATGGGAAAACAAGTCTATATAAACATTAAACATGCTGATATGTATTACTGACCAGCAGATGCCACTAATGTGCACTGTGTTAAAAGCGAGGAAGAGGCGAAACGTGAGGCTTTTTGATCGAATAGAAGTTTTAGCATGGACATTGACATTGAGGGCTTCCACCATTCTAAAGGTAGACTCACCGCAGATATTGAGATGAGCGAGATGCAAGACTTTGCGCTTACACAGTCACACACAGTATCTGCGCATGTGCACGGGTTCGCTTCACGCTGTTCACAGCGGAGAAGTTGAGCCTTTCAATCCTCTTAGTTATTGTGGAAATGTATCCTCTATGCTGTTTACTTTCTGCATTTACGTCATATCGCTGAGTATACCTTTAAAGTAGTCAACTGGGTGGGGATTCCTATGAGTTGGGAGCAATCAGCCAATGAAGGAGAAGAAAATGTACTACTTTAAAATGGAGATAGCCTCAATGGCGCTGACCATCCTGTCACAGACGATATAATCACACAGACACAAAGATGAGTCCTCTATCTATCTCTATGGCCTGTTGTTCACACTCATATCTGCCCTCTCATTGGCTAGAATGGTCCAACCTGATCTCACCTCCTGCCTTCCATCTTTGAGGACATGTAGTTCCATCATTATAGTGGTCACTTGACTATCTTGTCAATATCTTTGGTGAAAGCCCCAAAGGGTTCAGAAAGCCTCGATTTCCCATCACTACTTTCAAACACATGGAGACTGAGAAAGGATTGTCAACTGCAAACTGGAAATGTTGGATCTCTAATTTTGGATGGTGCAAGGACTTGGTGACAGCAGCAGTTCTGTTCCTGTCTTTCCTTTCTCCTGCTCCAGGAAATGCACCACCATTTTGTAGGAACAGGTGACAGAGATCCAACCTTTCCCCCTTCTGATACCCAGGTGGCAAATCGCATCTCTGCATGTCTGGCAGACATATCAGTGTGGATGTCGGATCACCACCTCAAGCTGAACCTCGGCAAGACGGAGCTGCTCTTCCTCCCGGGGAAGGACTGCCCGCTCCATGATCTCGCCATCACGGTTGACAACTCCATTGTGTCCTCCTCCCAGAGTGCAAAGAACCTTGGCGTGACCCTGGACAACACCCTGTCCGCTAATATCAAAGCGGTGACCCGATCCTGCAGGTTCATGCTCTACAACATTCGCAAAGTACGACCCTACCTTACACAGAATGCGGCACAGGTCCTAATCCAGGCACTTGTCATCTCCCGTCTGGATTACTGCAACTCGCTGTTGGTTGGGCTCCCTGCCTGTGCTATTAAACCCCTACAACTTATCCAGAACTCTGCAGCCCGTCGGGTGTTCGACCTTCCCAAGTTCTCTCATGTCACCCCGCTCCACCGCACACTCCACTGGCCTCCAGTTGAGGCTCGCATCTACTACAAAACCATGGTGCTTGCCTACGGAGCTGTGAGGGGAACGGCACCTCCTTACCTTCAGGCTCTGATCAGACCCTACACCCAAACGAGGGCACTACGTTTATCCACCTCTGGCCTGCTATCTCCCCTACCTCTACGGAAGCACAGTTCCCGCTCAGCCCAGTCAAAGCTATTTGCTGCTCTGGCACCCCAATGGTGGAACAAGCTCCCCCACGACGCCAGGACAGCGGAGTCACTGACCACCTTCCGGAGACACTTGAAACCCTACCTCTTTAAGGAATACCTGGAATATTATAAAGTTATCCCGAGTGGCGCAGTGGTCTAAGGCACTGCATCACAGTGCTAGCTGTGCCACTAGATATCCTGGTTTGAATCCAGGCTCTGTCGTAGCCGGCCGCGACCGGGAGACCCATGGGGCGGCGCACAATTGGCCCAGCGTCATCCAGGGTAGGGGAGGGAATGGCCGGCAGGGATGTAGCTCAGATGGTAGAGCATGGCGTTTGCAACGCCAGGGTTGTGGGTTTGATTCCCACGGGGGGCCAGTATGAAAAAATAAATAATACAAAAAATAATGTATGCACTCACTAACTGTAAGTCGCTCTGGATAAGAGTGTCTGCTAAATGACTAAAATGTAATGTAAATGTAAAGTAATCCCCCCACTGGCTATCATAAGTTGAATGCACCAATTTGTAAGTCGCTCTGGATAAGAGCGTCTGCTAAATGATGTAAATGTGGCGGTGCGTTCGTCAGAGCCACTTCTGCAACCAATCAGAACACACAAACAATGATTTCAAATGGATTAATAGGAAAGCATACACATTTCACATGACAACCGTTTATATTCTAATAGAGGCACCTCCACTCTATTACAGCCTTATTTCGTTTTCTTTGGAATTCATAAGCAATATTGTTTAGCCTTGATCAAGGAACTGTACTTGTATCGGGGTTGCTTAGGGTTCATTGGATTGCCTGAACCACAACGCTTGCAAAACAAAGGCTGTGACAGAAAATGTACATAGGCCTACAAGGTTTCAAAATAAATAATACATTATACATGTCATTTGTATAGTGCTTTTCAATACATAGTTATACTGAGAAGGTATTATATATATTTTTTATAAACAATAAAAACAACATACAGTATTTCAGTTACAGTGCCTTCAGAATGTATTCAGACCCCCTTGAGTTTTTCCACATTTTGTTATGTTACAGCCTTATTCTAAAATGGATTAAATAAATCAAAATCCTCAGCAATCTACACACAATACCCCATAATGACAAAGCGAAAACAAGTTTTTAGAAATGTTAGCAAATGTATTAAAATTAAAAACAGAAATTCCATATTCACATAAGTATTCAGACCCTTTGCTATGAGACGAAATTGAGCTCAGGAGTATTCTGTTTCCATTGAAAATCCTTGATGTTTCTACAACTTGATTAGAGTCCACCTGTGGTAAATTCAATTGATTGGACATGATTTGGAAAGGCACACACCTGTCTATATAAGGTCCCACATTTGACAGTGCATATCAGAGAAAAAAACCATGCCATGAGTTCAAAGGAATTGTCCGTAGAGCTCCAAGACAGGATTGTGTCGAGGCACAGATCTGGGGAAGGGTACCAAAATATTTCTGCAGCATTGAAGGTCCCCAAGAACACAGTGGCCTCCATCATTCTTAAATGGTAGAGGTTTGGAACCACCAAGACTCTTCCTAGAGCTGGCTGTCCGGCCAAACTGAGCAATCAGGGGAGAAGGGCCTTGGTCAGGGAGGTGACCAAGAACCCGATGGTCACTCTGACAGGTTCCTCAGGGGAGATGGGAGAACCTTTCAGAAGGACAACCATCTCTGCAGCACTCCCCCTATCAGAACCTTTCTGGTAGAGTGGCCAGACGGAAGCCACTCCTCAGTAAAAGGCACATGACAGCCCACTTGGAGTTTGCCAAAAGGCACCTAATGACTCTCAGTCCATGAGAAACAAGATTATCTGGTCTGAAGAAACCAAGATTGAACTCTTTGGCCTGAATGCCAAGCATCACGTCTGGAGGAAACCTGGCACCATCCCTATGGTAAAGCATGGTGGTGGCATCATCATGCTGTGGAGATGTCTCCCATCTCCCCTGGGCGGCAGGTAGCTTAGTGGTTAAGAGCGTTGTGCCAGTAACCGAAAGGTCGCTGGTTCTAATCCCTGAGCAGACTAGGTGAAAAATCTGTCGATGTGCCCTTGAGCAAGGCACTTAAACCTAATTGCTCCTGTAAGTCGCTCTGGATAAGAGCGTCTGCTAAATGACAAAAAAAAAAAAATGTTTTTTAGCAGCAGGGACTGGGAGATTAGTCAGGATCGAGGCAAAGATGAACGGAGCAATGTACAGAGAGATCCTTGATGAAAACCTGCTCCAGAGCGCTCAGGACCTCATACTGGGGTGAAGGTTCACCTTCCAACAGGACATCTACCCTAAGCACACAGCCAAGACAATGCAGGAGTGGCTTCGGGACAAGTCCCAAATACAGGTGTGCCAAGCTTGTAGCGTGATACCCAAGAAGACTCGATGCTGTAATCACTGCCAAAGGTGCTTCAACAAAGTACTGAGTAAAGGGTCTGAATACTTATGTAACAGTGGCGGTCAGTGGCATTTATGATGAGCCGTTCTTTTCATGAGCATGGCCTTATTTCTATTACAGCATGTTGGATGACTGTCATTCATATTCCATTCACCCAGTTCAATGTAACATCGATAGGTTTAGGCTATTACATGATACTCAAGTTTTCCCTATACCCATCATTAGGTTTCTACAACCTAGCCTATGAATGAAAGTTTACAACGTAGGAGCACACAGGTCAGGAGAAAAATGTGAGATTACAGAGAGTGACACATGGACAGACAGTGACACATCCATTACCTCCTTGCACACTCTTGCCTGCATCTAGCTTATCTAGGGTGTAATCATTAGTCCAACAGTTGCAAACGAGAGTTTCTATTGGACAAATTCAGGTATTTTTTATCCCCATTTCGTTTGCTTCCGTTTAATAAACTTTTTTCAACAAAATCAGCAGAATGAATACAGGCCTGGTCACGCATAAACAAAGTTCACTTTCATAGCAACACTCTCCTCCTCCCCCTTTCCGTTCGTTTGTGGACTTCAATGAACAACACATCAGCTGTATTTGACCAGGCGAAAAAACCTTTCCAAGCCAAACCATGTCATAACCGCTACACACAGCCTACATCGTTGTCCCCATATTAGCTAAAGTAATGTCGTAGTCAACATAGCTAATAGAACTAATGCGTTAATAAACCTGCTACAATCATGCAGTAACGTTACAGTGTATAGTCAGTAAGCAGTTACACCGGCGGGCCCCGAAGGAAATAAATTAATAAAACCAAAAGCTTACCTTGACTTGGAAGAGTTCCAGTGTTGTGTTGGATAGTCATAGCCAGCTAGCTAACATAGCATCCCTCTGTTTGAGCCGGATGTTTGAGTAACTAAACTAGCCAGCTGCATTTGCTAGCTAAGTAAGTGGAACTGAAAGTGAAAAAGAAATGACACTCTCTCTCTCTCGCTTCTCCTTCATTTGTTAAAAACTGTTCAACTATTGTCCTTCTCTCTCTTTGAGTCAACTACTCACCACATTTTATGCACTGCAGTGCTAGCTAGCTGTAGCTTATGCTTTCAGGACTAGATTCATTCTCTGATCCTTTGATTGGGTGGACAACATGTCAGTTCATGCTGCAAGAGCTCTGATAGGTTGGAGGACGTCCTCCGGAAGTTGTCATAATTACTGTGTAACTCTATGGAAGGGGGTGAAAACCAAGAGCCTCCTAGATTTTGTATTGATATCAATGTATCAAGAGGTGGACGGAAGCTACAGTGAGGGAAAAAAAGTATTTGATCCCCTGCTGATTTTGTACGTTTGCCCACTGACAAAGAAATGATCAGTCTATAATTTTAATGTTAGGTTTATTGGAACTGTGAGAGACAGAATAACAACAAAAAAATCCAGAAAAACGCATGTAAAAAATGTTATGAATTGATTTGCATTTTAATGAGGGAAATAAGTATTTGACCTCTCCGCAAAGCATGACTTAGTACTTGGTGGCAAAACCCTTGTTGGCAATCACAGAGGTCAGACGTTTCTTGTAGTTGGCCACCAGGTTTGCACACATCTCAGGAGGGATTTTGTCTCACTCATCTTTGCAGATCTTCTCCAAGTCATTAAGATTTTGAGGCTGACGTTTGGCAACTCGAACCTTCAGCTCCCTCCACAGATTTTCTATGGGATTAAGGTCTGGAGACTGGCTAGGCCACTCCAGGACCTTATTGTGCTTCTTCTTGAGCCACTCCTTTGTTGCCTTGGCCGTACGTTTTGGGTCATTGTCATGCTGGAATACCCACCCATGACCCATTTCCAATGCCCTGGCTGAGGGAAGGAGGTTCTCACCCAAGATTTGACGGTACAAGGCCCTGTCCATCGTCCCTTTGATGCGGTGAAGTTGTCCTTCCCCCTTAGCAGAAAAACACCCCCAAAGCATAATGTTTAAACCTCCATGTTTGACGGTGGGGATGGTGTTCTTGGATTCATAGGCAGCATTCCTCCTCCTCCAAACACGGCGAGTTCAGTTGACGCCAAAGAGCTCGATTTTGGTCTCATCTGACCACAACACTTTCACCCAGTTCTCCTCTGAATCATTCAGATGTTCATTGGCAAACTTCAGACGGGCCTGTATATGTGCTTTCTTGAGCAGGGGAACCTTGCGGGTGCTGCAGGATTTCAGTCCTTCACGGCATAGTGTGTTACCAATTGTTTTCTTGGTGACTATGGTCCCAGCTGCATTGAGATCATTGACAAGATCCTCCCGTGTAGTTCTGGGCTGATTCCTCACCGTTCTCATGATCATTGCAACTCCACGTGTTGAGATCTTGCATGGAGCCCCAGGCCGAGGGAGATTGACAGTTATTTTGTGTTTCTTCCATTTGCGATGAATCGCACCAACTGTTGTCACCTTCTCACCAAGCTGCTTGGCGATGGTCTTTTAGCCCATTCCAGCCTTGTGTAGGTCTACAATCTTGTCCCTGACATCTTTGGAGAGCTCTTTGGCTTGGCCATGGTGGAGAGTTTGGAATATGATTGATTGATTGCTTCTGTGGACAGGTGTATTTTATACAGGTAACAAGCTGAGATTAGGAGCACTCCCTTTAAGAGTGTGCTCCTAATCTCAGCTCGTTACCTGTATAAAAGTCATCTGGGAGCCAGAAATCTTTCTGATTGAGAGGGGGTCAAATACTTATTTCCCTCATTAAAATGCAAATCAATTTATAACATTTTTGACATGCGTTTTTCTGGATTTTGTTGTTGTTATTCTGTCTCTCACTGTTCAAATAAACCTTCCATTAAAATTATAGACTGATCATTTCTTTGTCAGTGGGCAAACGTACAAAATCCTCCGGCTACACCATGGTGCTACTCTACAGAGTGCTGTTGAAGCTACTGTAGTCCATCATTGCAAAACAGTGTGTTTTAATAAATGATTTGGTGACATTATCTAAATAGGATAATCTTTTCAATGTTTTGGTCCTCCCCTTCCTCCTCCCGAGGAGCTTCCACTGTTATGTAAATGTGATATTTCCATTTTTATTTTTAATAAATTAGCAAATATATGAAAAAATAACTGTTTTTGTTTTGTCAATAGGAGGTATTGTGTGTAGATTGATGAGGGGAAAAAACAATTGTATCAATTTTAGAATAAGGCTGTAACATAACAAAATGTGGAAAAAGTTGAATGTGACAACTGAAATGAGATATTTAATCAAAATCTTCTTTAATGTCCTAAAGCAAAAATATGCAAAAATAATACATTATCTGATGAAATTGCTTTAGGATGGGGCACAAGACAGGGATCAGGACCCAAACGTAACAGGTATCAGTATTGGTAAACATGAATATTTGCAGATGATCTCTTGATATATCTGACCAATATTGAAAATGCAATGCCCCCTTTGCTAAAAATATTTTCAGAATACTCAAAAATCTCAGGATATAAAATTAACGTTGAAAAAAAATGAAATAATGGCAATAGGATTTTTTTTTAAAGGAACTCACGATCTACCGCAATCCTTTAAGTGGATTACAAAAAATATTAAATTAAAACAATAATAATAAAGATAACTTTATTCCATTACTCAACAATATGAGTTAAATGGAATAATAATTAAATGAAATAATATTCCCATAAATCTTACAGGTAGAATAAACCTCTTTAGAATGGCATGGCTCCCAAAGTTTTTGTTTTTGTTTTCGGTAAATACCAATTGCCCCACTGAAGACATTCTTCGAAGAAATATACTCGGTCATAACAGACCGTATATGTGCAAATGAAGTTCATAGAATAAAAAGGAAAGTTTTACATGTTCCTAAGTCTGAGGGTAGTTATAACCTTCCAGACTTGCAATTGTATCAATTCGCTACCCAAGGCTTTTACTTGCGACATATAGTTAAATGCACTAAAGAGGAACAATGGGTACATATTGAAGATGGGCATGCTCATCCCCAGACACTTATTACATGTCTGTTTTCAAAGGATGAAGCTAAGAAGATTAACAACTTCCTAGTTAAGACTGCTATGGGCTCCCGAGTGGAGCAGCAGTCCAAGGCACTGCATCTCAGTGCTTGAGGCGTCACTACAGACCCCATGGTTCGATTCCATGTACGCATACCACGCTGCACCTTGGTCTGACCCGTCTCTCAACGATCGTGACAGAAGATCCCACCACCAACGGACCAAGCAGCGTGCCCAGGAGCAGCAGACACCCTGGACACAGGTGGGAAAGACATTTTGGACTTGGGAGGAGATATTGGCTGGTAGAGGACCCTGGGTGAAGGAGGAAGCCCAGGCAGGAGAGGAGAAACGGCGACTCAAAAGGACTCGGTCACGAAGAAAGCCCGAGAAGCAGCCCCCCACAAAAAATTTGCGGGGCACACGGGGTGGATGACGAGGCAGCAGGAGGCCGTGA
This sequence comes from Coregonus clupeaformis, assembly GCF_020615455.1. Classification (NCBI taxonomy): domain Eukaryota; kingdom Metazoa; phylum Chordata; class Actinopteri; order Salmoniformes; family Salmonidae; genus Coregonus; species Coregonus clupeaformis. The sequence goes on from NC_059209.1 coordinate 2,261,226, forward strand.
AAGGGCTGACTATAGGAGGATGCCGCTAATTTAGAGGTCCTCCAAGATCTGCGGAACGAGAGTTTAAGAGAGGAGGCCACCACATTACGGGGGCTGATAGGGAGAATAAAGCAGGAGAGCTCCCTTAAAGAGGAGGCGCTGCAGGAGGCCCGTAGGGAGAAGGAAATAGTGGAGGCACGGAGAGAGGAGCTGGTCAGGCAACAAAAGGAGCATGTGTTCATTGAGGAACCTAGGTATGCTGAGATACGCACTGTCACCAGTGCACATTACATTTTACATTTTAGTCATTTAGCAGACGCTCTTATCCAGAGCGACTTACAGGAGCAATTAGGGTTAAGTGCCTTGCTCAAGGGCACAACGACAGATTTTTCACCTAGTCGGCTCGGGGATTAGAACCAGCGACCTTTCGGTTACTGGCACAACGCTCTTAACCACTAAGCTACCTGCCCAGTGCATCCTGTTCCAGCGCCCTGCATGTGCCGTGCGAAAGTGGGCATCCAGCCAGGAAGGGTTGTGCCAGCTCTAAGCTCCAGACCTCCAGTGCGCCTCCACAGCCCGGTACGTCCCGTACCTGCTCCCCGCACCAAACCAGTGGTGCGTGTATCCAGTCCAGTACGGCCCGTACCTGCCTCCCGCACCAAACCAGTGGTACGTGTGTCCAGTCCAGTACGGCCCGTACCTGCTCCCCGCACCAAACCAGTGGTGCTTGTCGCCAGCCCGGTAAGCCCCATACCTGTTCCCCGCACCAAACCTGTGGTGCGTGTATCCAGTCCAGTACGGCCCGTACCTGCTCCCCGCACCAAACCAGTGGTGCATGTCGCCAGCCCGGTACGCCCCATACCTACTCCCCGCACCAAACCAGTGGTGCGTGTCGCCAGCCCGGTAAGCCCTGTACCTGCTCCCCGCACCAAACCAGTGGTGTGTGTTGCCAGCCCGGTATGGACCGTACCTGCTCCCCGCACCAAACCAGTGGTGCGTGTCGCCAGCCCGGTACGCCCCGTACCTGCTCCCCGCACCAAACCAGTGGTGCGTGTATCCAGTCCAGTACGGCCCGTACCTGCCTCCTGCACCAAACCAGTGGTGCGCATATCCAGTCCAGTACGGCCCGTACCTATTCCCCGCACCAAACCAGTGGTGCGTGTCGCCAGCCCGGTACGCCCCGTACCTGCTCCCCGCACCAAACCAGTGGTGTGCGTATCCAGTCCGACACGGCCCGTGCCTGCTCCTCGCACCAAACCAGTGGTGCGTGTCTCCAGTCCGGCACGACCCGTGCCTGCTCCTCGCACAAGACCAGTGGTGCGTGTCCCCAGTCCAGCTCCGGTCAGCGGATCCACTTCGGAGCCAGAGCAGTCCGCTCCACCGGTGCCCAGTCCAGCTCCGGTCAGCGGCTCCACTCCGGAGCCAGAGCAGTCCGCTCCACCGGGGTCCAGTTTAGCTCCACTCAGCGGCTCCACTCCAGAACCAGAAGTTAGCCCCTCTCCAGGGTTGGGACCTCCCACACCAGGGTCCAGACAGGGCTTGGTGCATCGCGGGAGGATTGCCGATCCAGGCCCAGACATCAGCCCCTCTCCAGGTTCGGGGTCTCCCACACCAGGGTCCAGACAGGGCTTGGTGCATCGTGGGAAGAAGGAGAGGGGAAGCATCGCTCTGAGGTCCAGACCAGACCAGGGGCGCAACGGGGAGGCAGAAAGGGAGAGGTCATCACGCCCGGAGCCAGATCCGCCTCCGAGGCTGAATGCCCACCCGGACCCTCCCCTAATGAGTCAGGTTGGTGCGGCCGGAGTACGCACCTTTGGGGGGGGGGGGGTACTTTCACGCCCTGATCGAGAGAACTCTTGTTGGTTGGGTCAGAGTGTGAGTTCAGTTTGAGATCTATGTTATTAGATTCTATGTTTAGGTTCTAGTAGGTGTATTTCTATGTTTGGCCAGGTGTGATTCCCAATCAGAGGCAGCTGTCGCTCGTTGTCTCTTATTGGGGATCATACTTAGGTAGCCTGGTTGCCTACCTTAGTTGTGGGATCTTGACTCGTGTTTGTGTTCCTGTTAGGCTTGTTGTGAGTATAGCCAATAGGACTTCACGTTATGTTGCTTTTGTTGTTTTGTCAAGTGTTTATCTTAGTTAATAAACATGTACGCATACCACGCTGTACCTTGGTCTGACCCGTCTCTAAACGATCATGACAACATCAGAGCAACCTTGAGGGAATCTTATTTGAGTCAGAAAATGATGTTCATATGATAGGGAAGATATACAAAACCTTGCATATCCAAATGACAATATCTTAGAAAACAATATAAACTATTGGAACCAAGACTGAAAAAGTACTGATGTGGAGGGAAAGTTGGAGCATTACTAACAAAATTACAGTTAACGGAAATGTACGCTTAATCCAGTATATGGTAATGTATATAATTTATTATACGAGAGACAAAATTCACAAATTCTATAGCACAATAACAGTCTTGTCTAAAGTGTAATAATGACTCAATAATCCATGCTTTCCGGGAATACTATACATTTCAGAACTTGTGGGCGGAGCTAGAAAACTGGCTGTCAGAAGTATTACAATGTAAGCATACAGTTGAAGTTGGAAGTTTACATACACCTTAGCCAAATACATTTAAACTCATTTTTTCACCACCTGACATTTAATCCTTGTAAATATTCCCTGTCTTAGGTCAGTTAGGATCACCACTTTATTTTAAGAATGTGAAATGTCAGAGTAATAGTAGAGAGAATTATTTATTTAAGCTTTTATTTCTTTCATTGCATTCCCAGTGGGTCAGAAGTTTACATACACTCAATTAGTATTTGGTAGCATTGCCTTTAAATTGTTGAACTTGGGTCAAACATTTTGGATAGCCTTCCACAAGCTTCCCACAATAAGTTGGGTGAATTATGACCCATTCCTCCTGACAGAGCTGATGAAACTGAATCAGGATTGTAGGCTTCCTTGCTCGCACACGCTTTTTCAGTTCTGCCCACACATTTTCTATAGGATTGAGGTCAGGGCTTTCTGATGGCCACTACAATACCTTGACTTTGTTGTCCTTAAGCCATTTTGTCACAACTTTTGAAGTATACTTGAGGTCATTGTCGATTTGGAAGACCCATTTGCGACCAAGCTTTAACTTCCTGACTGATGTCTTGAGATGTTGCTTCAATATATTCACCTAATTTTCCTTCCTCATGATGCCATCTATTTTGTGAAATGCACCAGTCCCTCCTGCAGCAAAGCACCCCAACAGCATGATGCTGCCACCCCCGTGCTTCACGGTTGGGATGGCGTTCTTCGGCTTGCAAGGCCCCACTTTTTCCTCCAAACATAACGATGGTCATTATGGCCAAACAGTTCTATTTTTGTTTCATCAGACCAGAGGACATTTCTCCAAAAAGTACAATCTTTGTCCCAATGTGCAGTTGCAAACCGTAGTCTGGCTTTTTTATGGCGGTTTTGGAGCAGTGGCTTCTTCCTTGCTGAGCGGCCTTTCAGGTTATGTCGATATAGGACTCGTTTTCCTGTGGTTATCGATACTTTTGTACCCGTTTCCTCCAGCATCTTCACAAGGTCCTTTGCTGTTGTTCTGGGATTGATTTGCACTTTTCGCACCAGAGTACGTTCATCTCTAGGAGACAGAACGTGTCTCCTTCCTGAGCGGTATGACGGCTGCGTGGTCCCATGGTGTTTATACTTGCGTACAATTGTTTGTACAGATGAACGTGGTACCTTCAGGCGTTTGGAAATCACTCCCAAGGATTAACCAGACTTGTGGAGGTCTACCATTTTTTTTCTGAGGTCTTGGCTGATCTCTTTTGATTTTCCCATGATGTCAAGCAAAGAGGCACTGAGTTTGAAGGTAGGCCTTGAAATACATCCACAGGTACACCTCCAATTGACTCAAATTATGTCAATTAGCCTATCAGAAGCTTCTAAAGCCATTACATCATTTTCTGGAATTTTCCAAGCTTTTTAAAGACACAGTCAACTTAGTGTATGTAAACTTCTGACCAACTGGAATTGTGATACAGTGAATTATAAGTGAAATGTTGGAAAAATTACTTGTGTCATGCACAAAGTAGATGTCGTATCCGACTTACCAAAACGATAGTTTGTTAACAAGAAATGTGTGGAGTGGTTGAAAAACGAGTTTTAATGTCTCCAACCTAAGTGTATGTAAACTTCCGACTTCAACTGTACTTTTAATCCGTCTATCTGCATATTTCATGACCTGGCATATTGGAGTGTAGTGAGATACCCGATGGGTTGGACGAGTCTCTTCTCATCACTTATCTTGAAAAAAAGTATACTAAAAACGTGGAAATAAATCAAAACCGCCATTATTAACACTGGAAAAATCGAATGATTAATTATTGAAATATTGAAATAGCATGGGCGACCGAGGAAAAACTAATTGATACAATTTAAGGCCAAGTGTCAAACAATAATGCAGGCACTAGGGATGGGGGTGTGAGCATGCGGGTCTAGGTAGATGAGATGTTGTCATTGTTTATATGCGTCTGTATACATTTGTATATTGATTAATTACATATGTAATTTCTCCATTCTGTGCGTATTAGGCCCTAGTCATTCTATGAACAAAAACAATTAGCTAGATTGCATTGCCCAACTAGTCTACAACTGCTAAATAACCTATCCTGTTCATTAACCTGTTGTTGGCAAGCTGTGTTGTAATGCCTTTCAAAATATGTGACTCGTTTCAGGATTCTAGGCGTATGTTGCGCGTCACTACTTCACATGAGAGGCATTTGAACGTAAACTAATTTTTTTATCAAAATACGTTTTTTGGCAGAAATGCCTTCTGGAAAATGTTAACTTTCATGTGCCTTAATAACAAACGTTTGTGCCTTCTGAAAATACGAATAAAATTGCTAAATTACAGGAACCTTCCCGCTAACCATGATTGGCTGAGATAATGGATGGCCTGGACATGCCAAGATATGAGTTAGGATTTGTCTGCTATGTAGCACGCTTATGTCTATAACTTGAGCTGGTCAGTATTTGTAGGTAATCCTTTCTAACGCTGCTTTTTTTGAAAGATAGCATGTAGGAGAACTGTAAAACTCAATTTTCTGGAGGACCGAGATTTGAAATCAGTGGAATGCCCGGTGGAATTAGACTCCGACAGCTAAGGAGGGAGACAATTCTGGCGTTTGATTGCTAATATGCAGAGGCAGAAGAAAAGAGAACACACAGAAGGCTGTTGTATAAAACACCTGTCTCCGGATAACATCTTCAAACTAAGGGAAACCATGGCATCCGAGACAGATAAGGAGAAGCGTCCATTCATATATACGGGTAAGATAGTCTAGCTAACTACATTTTCAGATATTATAAGTTTCTAATTTTGTCTGAAAGTTGTTTTCATTTCAAGTTAAAGCGTACTGTTAGCTAGCTACCTAGTGTTAGCTGGCTGGCTCTCTAGCTAACATTACGTGTATGATCTGTTTAGTAATATTATTTGTACCTCAGAACCATTTGCATTTCTAATTATAGCCTAATGTTAGCTAGCTAGCTAACATTGAAACTGGTTGGTTAGCTACCTGCAGATTCATGCAGGGTAGTAACGTTATGAGTTGAGATTATGGTTAATTGTTTAGCTAGCTACATGTCTAAACAAAACGCTCTACTATGCAAGTAACCATTTCACTGCACCTTCTGTATCCTGTGCATGTGACAAATCAACTTTGATTTGATTTGATATAGTATGTGTTTACCAGGGACGGTAATGTGAAGAACATGACCTGCACCAAAGTCAAACTAGTGAGAGACTAGTCAAGGATCATATCACCTTACCTGTCACCCTAGACCCACTTCAATTTGCTTACTGCCACAATAGATCACACTGCACACTGCCCTATCCCATCTGGACACGAGGAATACCTATGTAAGAATGCTGTTAATTGACTATAGCTCAGCATTCAACACCATAGTACCCTCCAAACTCATCATTAAGCTCGAGGCCCTGGGTCTGAACCCCGCCCTATGCAACTGGGTCCTGGACTTCCTGACGGGCCGCCCCCAGGTGGTGAAGGTAGGAAACAACATTTCCACTTTGCTGATCCTTTGCAGATGCACAATTGAGAGCATCCTGTCGTGCTATATCACCGCGTGGTACGGCAACTGCACCGCCCGCAACTGCAGGGCTCTCCAGAGGGTGGTGCGGTCTTCCAAATGCATTACCGGGGGCAAACTACCCGCCCTCCAGGACACCTACAGCACCTGATGTCACAGGAAGGCCAAAAAGATCATCAAGGACAACAACCACCCGAGCCACTGCCTGTTCACCCTGCTATCATCCAGAAGGCGAGGTCAGTACAGGTGCATCAAAGCTGGGACAGAGAGACTGAAAAACAGCTTCTATCTCAAGGCCATCAGACTGTTCAATAGCCATGTTAAATAAAAAATTGATGAGTAAAAAATAAAAAATAGCAAATAATTAAAGAGCAGCAGTAAAATAAAAATAACAGTAGGAAGGCTTTATACAGGGAGTACCGGTACAGAGTCAATGTGAGGGGGCACCGGTTATTCAAGGTAATTGAGGTAATATGTACATGTGGGTAGAGTTAAAGTGACTATGCATAAATAATTAACAGAGTAGCACAGCGAACAATAGTCCAGGTAGCCATGATTATCTGTTCAGGAGTATTATGGGTTGGGGGTAGAAGCTGTTAAGAAGCCTTTTGGACCTAGACTTTGGCGCTCCGGTACCGCTTGCCGTGCAGTAGCAGAGAGAACAGTCTATGACTAGGATGGCTGGAGTCTTTGATAGTTTTTAGGGCCTTCCTCTGACACCGCCTTGTATAGAAGTCCTGGATGGCAGGAAGCTTGGCCCCAGTGATGTACTGGGCCATACTCACTACCCTCTGTAGTGCCTTGCGGTCGGAGGCCGAGCAGTTGCCATACCAGGCGGTGACGCAACCAGTCAGGGTGCTCTCGATGGTGAAGCTGTAGAACTATTTGAGGATCTGAGGACCCATGCCAAATCTTTTCAGTGTCCTGAGGGGGAATAAGCTTTGTCGTGCCCTCTTCACGACTGTCTTGGTGTGTTTGGACCATGATAGTTTGTTGGTGATGTGGACACCAAGGAACTTGAAGCTCTCAACCTGTTCCACTAAAGCCCTGTCGATGAGAATTGGGGCGTGCTCAGTCCTCTTTTTTTTCCTGTAGTCCACAATCATCTCCTTTGTCTTGAGCACGTTGAGGGAGAGGTTGTTATCATGGCACCACACGGCCATGTCTCTGACCTCCTCCCTATAGGCTGTCTCATCGTTGTCGGTGATCAAGCCTACCACTATTGTGTCATCGGCAAACTTAATGATGGTGTTGGAGTTGTGCCTGGCCATGCAGTCATAGGTGAACAGGGAGTACAGGAGGGCACTGAGCACGCAACCCTGAGGGGCCCCCGTGTTGAGGATCAGCATGGCAGATGTGTTGTTACCTACCCTTACCACCTGGGGAGGCCCATCAGGAAGTCCAGGATCCAGTTGCAGAGGGAGGTGTTTAGTCCCAGGGTCCTTAGCTTAGTGATGAGCTTTGAGGGCACTATGGTGTTGAACGCTGAACTGTAGTCAATTAATAGCATTCTCATGTAGGGATTCCTCTTGTCCAGGTGGGAAAGGGAAGTGTGGAGTGCAGTAGAGATTGCATCATCTGGGGATCTGTTTGGGAGGTATGCAAATTGGAGTGGGTCTAGGGTTTCTGGGATAATGGTGTTAATGTGAGCCATGACCAGCCTTTCAAAGCACCTCATGGCTACAGATGTGAGTGCTACGGGTCGGTAGTCATGTAGGCAATTTATCTTAGTGTTCTTGGGCACAGGGACTATGGTGGTCTGCTTGAAACATGTTGGTATTACAGACTCTGTCAGGGACATTTTGAAAATGTCAGTGAAGACACTTGCCAGTTGGTCAGCGCATGCTCGGAGTACACGTCCTGGTAATCCGTCTGGTCCTGCGGCCTTGTGAATGTTGACCTTCTTAAAAGTCTTACTCACATCAGCTACAGAGAGCGTGGTCACATAGTCATCCGGAACATCTTATGCTCTCACGCATGCTTCAGTGTTGCTTGCCTCGAAGCGAGCATAGAAGGGATTTAGCTCATCTGCTAGGCTTGTGTCTATGGGCAGCTCGCGGCTCTGCTTCCTTTTGTAGTCTGTAATAGTTTTCAAGCCCTGCCACAGCCGACGAGCGTCAGAGCCGGTGTAGTACGATTCAATCTTAGTCCTGTATGGATTCTTTGCCTGTTTGATGGTTCGTCGGAGGGCATAGCGGGATTTCTCATAAGCGTCCGGGATAGAGTTCCGGTCCTTGAAAGGAGCAGCTCTACCCTTTAGCTCAGTGCGGATGTTTCCTGTAATCCATGGCTTTTGGTTGGGGTATGTACGTATGGTCACTGTGGGGACGATGTCATTAATGCACTTATTGATGAAGCCAGTGACTGATGTGGTGTACTCATCAATGCTATCAGAAGAATCCCGGAACATATTCCAGTCTGTGCTAGCAAAACAGTCCTGTAGCTTAGCATCTGCATCATCTGACCACTTCCTTATTAACCGAGTCACTGGTGCTTCCTGCTTTAGTTTTTGCTTATAAGCAGGAATCAGGAGGATAGAGTTATGGTCAGATTTACCAAATGGAGGGCGAGGGAGAGCTTTGTGTGCATCTCTTTGTGTGGAGTATAGGTGGTCTAGAGTTTTTTTTCCCCTCTGATTGCACATTTAACATGCTGGTAGAAATTAGGTAGAACGGATTTAAGTTTCCCTGCATTAAAGTCCCCGGCCACTAGGAGCGCTGCCTCTGGATGAGCATTTTCCTGTTTACTTATGGCCTTATACAGCTCATTGAGGGCAATCTTAGTGCCAGCATCGGTTTGTGGTGGTAAATAGACAACCACGAAAAATATAGATGAAAACTCTCTTGGTAAATAGTGTGTTCCACAGCTTATCATGAGATACTCTACCTCAGGCGAGCAAAACCTGGAGACTTCCTTAGTATTATATTTTATGCACCAGCTGTTGTTTACAAATATACACAGACCGCCACCCCTTGTCTTACCGGAGTCAGCCGTTATATCCTGCCGAAGTAGCGTATATCCTGCCAGCTGTATGTTATCCATGTCGTCGTTCAGCCACAACTCGGTGAAACATAAGATATTACAGTTTTTAATGTCCCGTTGGTAGGATAACCTTAATCTTAGGTCGTCCAATTTATTTTCAAATGATTGAACATTGGCTAATAGGATTGATGGAAGAGGCAGTTTACTCGCTCGCCGTCGGATCCTTACAAGGCACCCAGACCTACGTCCACAATATCTCTTTCTCATGCGAATGAAAGGGATTTGGGCCTTGTCTGTAGGATATCCTTCGCGTCCGACTCGTTGAAGAACAACCTTCGTCCAATACGAGGTGAGTAATCGCTGTCCTGGCCCGCTTCACAACTAACCTGAGATGTTCTACATACTGAACTTCCACGTTATTGATCAAATGTTTCCCTGCCACCTTCCGCCACTCAACTCCTCAACCAAGCACAACAACCATTCAAGTCGCCTTCAAGGAAACCATCTACCCTTCAACGAAACCATCTAGCCTATATGGTCTACGTGTTCAAACTCCATCCAACCAGCCGGAGAAGGATGGGTCCCCCGTCAATCGAAGTGTCTCTCAAGATTTCTTCCTTTCAGGGAGTTTTTACTTGTCATGCTGGCTTTCCAGAATTTCCCCTTCAAGTCCTGTTCCTCACAAGGTTTCTTCCTTCCAGGGAGTTTTCCTTGCGCATTCTGACTCCAGGTTCTCCCCCGCTGCATATACATTTTGTTGTGTTACAGCCTGAATTTAAAATGGGTTAAATTGAGCTTTTGTGTCATTGGCTTACACACTTGAGTCAATAAGTATTCAACACATTTGTTATGGCAAGCCTAACTAAGTTCAATAGTAAACATTTGCTTAAGAACTTACATAATAAGTTGCATGGACTATGTGCAATAATAGTGGTTAACATGATTTTTGAATGACTACCTAATTTACGTACAGCACATGTAAGATCGCTCATTCGAGCAGTGAATTCCAAACACAGATTCAACCACAAAGACCAGGGAAGTTTTCCAATGCCTCGCAAAGAAGGGCACCTATTGGTAGATGAGTAAAACAGAAAAAAGACATTGAACATCCCTCTGACCATGGTGAAGTTATTAATTACACTTTGGATGGTGTATCAATACATCCAGTCACTACAAAGATACAGGCGTCCTTTCTAACTCAGTTGCCAGAGAGGAAGGAACCGCTCAGGGATTTTACCATGAGGCCAATGGTGACTTTAACAGTTACAGAGTTTAATGGCTGTGATAGAAGAAAACTGAGGATGGATCAACAACATTGTAGTTCCTCCACAATACTAACCTAAATGACAGAGTGAATAGAAGGAACCCTGTACAACACTGCAAAAAAAATGTGGCAAAGAAATGTACTTTATGTCCTGAATACAAGGCGTAATGTTTGGGGCAAATCCAACACATCACTGAGTACCACTCTTCGTATTTTCAACCATGGTGGTGGCTGCATCAAGTTGTGGGTCTGCTTGTCATCGGCAAGGCAAAATCCTAGAGGAAAACCTGGTTCAGTCTGCTTTCCAACAGACACTTCAGAGACAAATTCACATTTCAGCAGGACATTAACCTAAAACACAAGGCCAAATAAACACTGGAGTAGCTTACCAAGACAATATTGCATTTTCCTGAGTGGCCTAAATCGGCTTGAAAATCTATAGCAAGACTTGAAAATCGCTGTCTCCCAATTATCAACAACCAACTTGACAGAGCTTGAATAATTTTGTACAACTTGCAAATATTGTACAATCCAGGTGTGCAAAGCTCTTAGAGACTTACCCAGAAAGACTCACAGCTGTAATCACTGCCAAAGGTGATTCTAACATGTATTAACTCAGGGGTGTGAATACTTATGTAAATGAGATATTTATGTATTTTATTTTTAATAAACTTCCAAACATTTCTTAAAACATGTTTTCACTTTGTCATTATGGGGTATTGTGTGTAGATGGGTGAGACATACAATCAATTTAATCTATTTTGGTAGATAGCACGCCCCCATCCACATCGATGGGGCTGAAGTGGAGCGGGTCGAGAGGTTCAAGTTGCTCGGTGCCCACATCACTAAGGAATTAACATGAGGCAAATGGTGGTCACACTGACTGGTTTCAGTCAATTGAAATAAATAAATTAGGCCCTAATCTATTGATTTCACATGACTGGGAATACAGATATGCATCTGTTGGTCACAGATACTGACTGGTTTTTGATCCATGCCTCTACCTTTCTTTTAAGGTATCTGTGACCAACATATGCATATCTGTATTCCCAGTCATGTGAAATCAATAGATTAGGGCCTAATGAATTTATTTCAATTGACTGATTTCCTTATATGAACTGTAACTCAGTAAAATCTTTGAAATCGCTGCATGTTGCATATATAATTTTATTCAGTGTACATATATACAGTGGGGAGAACAAGTATTTGATACACTGCCGATTTTGCAGGTTTTCCTACTTACAAAGCATGTAGAGGTCTGTAATTTTTATCATAGGTACACTTCAACTGTGAGAGACGGAATCTAAGTAAGTAAGAATTCTGGCTCTCACAGACCTGTTAGTTTTTCTTTAAGAAGCCCTCCTATTCTCCACTCATTACCTGTATTACAGTGGGGAAAAAAAGTATTTAGTCAGCCACCAATTGTGCAAGTTCTCCCACTTAAAAAGATGAGAGAGGCCTGTAATTTTCATCATAGGTACACGTCAACTATGACAGACAAATTGAGAAAAAATAATCCAGAAAATCACATTGTAGGATTTTTAATGAATTTATTTGCAAATTATGGTGGAAAATAAGTATTTGGTCAATAACAAAAAGTTTCTCAATACTTTGTTATATACCCTTTGTTGGCAATGACACAGGTCAAACGTTTTCTGTAAGTCTTTTCACACACTGTTGCTGGTATTTTGGCCCATTCCTCCATGCAGATCTCCTCTAGAGCAGTGATGTTTTGGGGCTGTCGCTGGGCAACACGGACTTTCAACTCCCTCCAAAGATTTTCTATGGGGTTGAGATCTGGAGACTGGCTAGGCCACTCCAGGACCTTGAAATGCTTCTTACGAAGCCACTCCTTAGTTGCCCGGGCGGTGTGTTTGGGATCATTGTCATGCTGAAAGACCCAGCCACGTTTCATCTTCAATGCCCTTGCTGATGGAAGGAGGTTTTCACTCAAAATCTCACGATACATGGCCCCATTCATTCTTTCCTTTACACGGATCAGTCGTCCTGGTCCCTTTGCAGAAAAAACAGCCCCAAAGCATGATGTTTCCACCCCTATGCTTCACAGTAGGTATGGTGTTCTTTGGATGCAACTCAGCATTATTTGTCCTCCAAACACGACGAGTTGAGTTTTTACCAAAAAAGTTCTATTTTGGTTTCATCTGACCATATGACATTCTCCCAATCCTCTTCTGGATCATCCAAATGCACTCTAGCAAACTTCAGACGGGCCTGGACATGTACTGGCTTAAGCAGGGGGACACGTCTGGCACTGCATGATTTGAGTCCCTGGCGGCGTAGTGTGTTACTGATGGTAGGCTTTGTTACTTTGGTCCCAGCTCTCTGCAGGTCATTCACTAGGTCCCCCGTGTGGTTCTGGGATTTTTGCTCACCGTTCTTGTGATCATTTTGACCCCACGGGTGAGATCTTGCATGGAGCCCCAGATCGAGGGAGATTATCAGTGGTCTTGTATGTCTTCCATTTCCTAATAATTGCTCCTACAGTTGATTTCTTCAAACAAAGCTGCTTACCTATTGCAGATTCAGTCTTCCCAGCCTGGTGCAGGTCTACAAATTTGTTTCTGGTGTCCTTTGACAGCTCTTTGGTCTTGGCCATAGTGGAGTTTGGAGTGTGACTGTTTGAGGTTGTGGACAGGTGTCTTTTATACTGATAACAAGTTCAAACAGGTCCCATTAATACAGGTAACGAGTGGAGGACAGAGGAGCCTCTTAAAGAAGAAGTTACAGGTCTGTGAGAGCCAGAAATCTTGCTTTTTTGTAGGTGACCAAATACTTATTTTCCACCATAATTTGCAAATAAATTCATAAAAATCCTACAATGTGATTTTCTGGAAAAAAAAATCTCAATTTGTCTCTCATAGTTTACGTGTACCTATGATGAGAATTACAGGCCTCTCTCATCTTTTTAAGTGGGAGAACTTGCACAATTGGTGGCTGACTAAATACTTTTTTTCCCCACTGTAACTGCACCAGATTGAACTCGTTACATGTATAAAGACACCTGTCCACACACTCAATCAAACAGACTCCAACCTCTCCACAATGGCCAAGACCAGAGAGCTGTGTAAGGACATCATGGATAAAATTGTAGACCTGCACAATGCTGGGATGGGCTACAGGACAATAGGCAAGCAGCTTGGTGAGAAGGCAACAACTGTTGGCGCAATTATTAGAAAATGGAAGAAGTTCAAGATGACGGTCAATCACCCTCGGTCTGGGGCTCCATGCAAGATCTCACCTCGTGGGGCATCAATGATCATGAGGAAGGTGAGGGATCAGCCCAGAACTACACGGCAGGACCTGGTCAATGACCTGAAGAGAGCTGAGACCACAGTCTCAAAGAAATCCTTTAGTAACACACTACGCCGTCATGGATTAAAATCCTGCAGCGCACGCAAGGTCCCCCTGCTCAAGCCAGCGCATGTCCAGGCCCGTCTGAAGTTTGCCAATGACCATCTGGATGATCCAGAGGAGGAATGGGAGAAGGTCATGTGGTCTGATGAGACAAAAATATAGCTTTTTGGTCTAAACTCCACTCGCCGTGTTTGGAGGAAGAAGAAGGATGAGTACAACCCCAAGAACACCATCCCAACCGTGAAGCATGGAGGTAGAAACATCATTCTTTGGGGGATGCTTTTCTGCAAAGGGGACAGGACGACTGCACCGTATTGAGGGGGAGGATGGATGGGGCCATGTATCGCGAGATCTTGGTCAACAACCTCCTTCCCTCAGTAAGAGCATTGAAGATGGGTCGTGGCTGGGTCTTCCAGCATGACAACGACCCGAAACACACAGCCAGGGCAACTAAGGAGTGGCTCCGTAAGAAGCATCTCAAGGTCCTGGAGTGGCCTAGCCAGTCTCCAGACGTGAACCCAATAGAAAATCTTTGGAGGGAGCTGAAAGTCCGTATTGCCCAGCGACAGCCCCGAAACCTGAAGGATCTGGAGAAGGTATGTATGGAGGAGTGGGCCAAAATCCCTGCTGCAGTGTGTGCAAACTTGGTCAAGACCTACAGGAAACGTATGATCTCTGTAATTGCAAACAAAGGTTTCTGTACCACATATTAAGTTCTGCTTTTCTGATGTATCAAATACTTATGTCATGCAATAAAATGCAAATTAATTACTGAAAAATCATACAATGTGATTTTCTGGATTTTTGTTTTAGATTCCGTCTCTTACAGTTTAAGTGTACCTATGATAAAAATTACAGACCTCTACATGCTTTGTAAGTAGGAAAACCTGCAAAATCGGCAGTGTATCAAATACTTGTTCTCCCCACTGTAGGTCTGATTAAATCATCTGTGATTTGGTGGGCTATGTATGACAGGGACACGTGCAATGTTCGTGATTGAATGAACTTTCATGTTTATATTGTTATTGTATGCAGCTGCTATGTGTGTCCAAGACAAGCTTACCTGTGGCTACAATAAAGTCAATCTTGAATTTTAGAAACACAATGTTCTGTCATGAATGATAGGCCTACATATTGTTCTGATACATACCCTAATCATCTTGGCCAACATTAAGGTTTACACCTGTATATCCTGATCTATGGTTTTAAATGTACGTTTGTACATAATGTTGTCATGTGTCTATGGTCACCTGCCCGGGGACTGCAGATGTAAATGAGCTGTCAGCTAAATCTAGTGCAACGCATCAATTCTCATATTCTGAGACGTATGTTTTGTTGTACATTGTCCCTGCCAAATAAACGTAATAAATAAATAATACATATTGCCTATTCAGCTCAAGCTAAACAATCCTGAACCACAGATTTTACATGCAGTGCAAGTAATGATAGATGGACTCTGTCAAGGTGCTGTGTATAGGTGTGGGGTAGAATCAGGCGCAGGCAGCAGAGGGTAAGTCCAACAAGACTTTACTCAGCACAAAAATAATCCAAACAGCCCGGAGGCAAAAAGACGCACACAGGCGTAAACAAGCGCACACACATGTGCGTAAATCTCTCCTAACAACAAGGAGGAAGCTACGGAAAATTGCGTACCGACACTGGTAGCGCAACCACGACATGAACAATTACACACAACACTAACCTAACAACAAGGAAACTAAATAGGGTGCTAAATGAGACCTAACACAAAACAGGTGTGACTAATCAGACAAAACCAAACAAACACGAAACATAGCGCGGTAGCAGCTAGAACTCCGGAGACGACGACCGGCGAAACCTGCCCGACCAAGGAGGAGGAGCCGCCTCGGCCGAAACCGTGACAGACTCTCAAAATTACACATAAATGTTTAGCCTGGTCTGAAGATGTCCCATGTGAATAGCATCCAAACTTATCATGTAGGAAAGTAATGAAATTATGAAAGAAAGCATTTTAATGTGAGATATTCATCTAACAAAGTACAACCCAATCAGAAATGCATTTGGAGTATACATGAGGAGGTGCTGTAGGTCTTGACATGGAGGGGTGTCATGATGTTATTATGTCAGTGTTATCATCATGAGTAAACCAGTTGGACATTACAAGCATCTATGCCTAATCTGAATCCTAAAGAAACCCACCCCTCCTCACAGGCCTCTTTTTCTATACTTGACATTGCTGACAATACAATGTACACATTCTAGCTTGGCATGGCAACATGACAATAATGAAAACATGAAAGAAATAATGAAAAAGGCAATTTTACTGTGCGATATTTCTTGCATTTCCATGACTGATCAAAACTTGTTTTCTCATGGGTCTCTTGTCCCTCTGCAGCAGACATATAGTGAGCAAAATGTTTGGAACATCGCATCACAGCATCGAATCACAATACATATAGAATCGTGAGAATAGCAATACATATCTTATCGGCACCTAAATATCGTGATATCGTATTGTGAGGTCCCTGGCAATTCCCAGAATTAAAAAAAAAAACTTCTCTAAAATATGGGCATTGTTGTGTGTCTGTGTATGTTTGGTTCCACAAATCAGAAAACATTCATTTTTAAATGTAAAGGATAGTAAAGAAGAGAACAGTGAGAACAGTCTCCTTCCAACAGTCTTTAAACAGCCAGACGTCTAGAGCGCCATGATATTATCTATGCGTGACGTCTTCCTCTCTCTGGGGAGCCCGAAAGCCCACTCCACTAGATCCTGCTTCTGCCTCTGAATCCTCACCATGTTCTCCTCCACAGAGTCCTTCAATATGAACTTAGTGATGACAACATCTCTCTTCTGGCCGAGGCGGTGACAGCGGTCCACACACTGGTCCTCTGTTGCTGGGTTCCAGACTGGGTCCATGAAGAAGACGCGCAAGGCGGCTGTGAGGTTTAACCCCACCCCTCCTGCTTTGAGCGACAGCAGAATGATCAATGGGCTGCCGGATGCATCGCTCTGGAACTCCTGGATCACCTGAGCCTGGCTCAGTGCCGTCCAGACTCACATACCTGAAACCCTCCTCCCTGAGTGGGACTGAGAGACAGCCAGACTCTTGATGCTGTTGTCCTCACTGCACAGTCTGACGGGCAGACGGACAGTCCAGACACACAGCACATTCCTCATCAGAGCCACTGCCCAGCACCAGCCTCAGCCTCTATATCAGACGCTCTCTCAACTCTGCAGGAGTCACAGCTACCACACCTGTGTGTGTAGTGTTCTTGCCCAGTAGGTCAGGGTGGCAGCAGAACTGTCTCAGCCTGACCTGCATAACCAGAACATCCGCATATTTCCTGAGGACGGTCAGCTCCGCAACGTACCTGCTAATGGCCACGTTAATGTTAGACGTTAATAAAAAGCTAGTATACATCTATGAATAACTTAGGCTAACATTTTGCCATTCACTTTGAGTTGTGTCTTTGGTGTAGCTACCTAACTGAAATTCCTTACCGTCATCTCTGCCGACCAAGACCAAACTCGGAAAGTTTGAAAAACAAAGCAGCCACTCAAAACGGTCTTGAGTTGCAAAAAATCAGCCCAATTAGCTGATTGCTTTCCATACACCCACTTCTGTTGATCATTCCACTTCTGTTGACATGCCCACTTCCAGACACACTCCACGTATGCAGTTACCCATGAGGTGCAGTGATAATTTTCAGATGGAACTGTTAGCAGGCATAGGTGTGTCTGTGACAGCCAATGCAGCACGGCTTGGAACGCAGCTAGTCCAATCAGCATCCAGGGTCCAAATGATCAGTTTTATAAAAGGTATTAGTGAACACCATAACAGTGAACCTTTAAAACTAGGTTAGTGTATCATTTTAATGCCACTGGTGTTGGAAAGTATCAGTGTTAATAGGGCAACACTTTGCTGTGTGTGTCTGGATGAACCCAAAATCTGGAGAAACAGGGCAGTGTCGGCAGTCTATAGAAGTATGTGTGTGTGTGTGCGTGTGTGTGTGTGTCTGTGTGTGTGTCACAGGGGCAAGTGGTGACAATCGATGGCAAATTGGAGTGAAAGCCCCCTGCTGCTTCTTCGCCATGCCAACTGAGAATCAGAGGCTAGGAGGTGGCTGAGAAAAATGAAATTCACACACACACACTAGCAGTCACAGTGGCCAATTCTGTACAAAGAGGTTGGATATAGGGGAATTCCAAACAGATGCTTCTCTCCAATTTTTGATTTTCTTTTATTTAACCTTTATTTTATCAGGGAGTCATATTGAGACTGATGGGAATTTTTTAGTGGACTATGAGATAAAAACGGAGGTAATCACGAACATATAGTTAGAATTCTCTGTTGCTAGGCAATAACTTAATTGGTTCATTTCACTGTGTGTGTGTGTGAAGTGGGGATCTGACCTAGGGTCGAATTGCTCGCTCTTACCTAATCCATGGCTGTCCTACCTTATCAGAGACTGAAACCAGACTGTGGCCTTTTGCCTCTCTCCTCAAACAAAGTGGAAAGAGCGGCGCCAGAGTTGAACAGAGTTTAGACTAATCATGAGTAATTACAGCATGACAGGAGGGAAGAGAGGAGTGGGTTTTGGGTATGTTTGAAAGATTAAGTGTGGACCTGTCATGTCCAACAATCAATATTTAGGTCAAGCCAGGGAGAGCCAGGGTTGAAAAGAGTTTAAAACTGAACATGATTATTTGTGAATGACAAGGGCTTGATTTATTGTAATAACATTGTTTCTAAATTGAAGAGAAGTCAAATTTAGCCGCTATCATGGACTAAGGAAGTGGGCGGAGAGGTAGAGAGCGGGAAATTGAAGATAATGGTGGGGGAACCAGAGGGAGGGGCTCTAAACTAGGATGTTTGTGAATATGACTACATAAACGGAGATCTGCAGATCATCTCGGCTTACGTTACTCTGTGTAATAAAGTATATCTTGATTCTACAAAAACTCTGGAAGAACTTTGATTTTTAATAAAGTATAGTGATAATTTTCCACATCAAGACCAAGGTCTCTTTTATAGATGAGCCCTGAATTAAATAAATTACAGAAAATACACACATCAAAATATAATACAAAATGCAAGCAGAAAGAAAACATTGTCAGAAAAAACAAACACATTCATCAGTAATAAGGTCCTCAATCAGCTTTCTGAATTGCCCTAGAGGCACCAAAACATCACATTTAAGAACATTTTGAAGATTGTTCCACAAATAAGGTGCAATAAAACTAAAAGCTGATTTACCTAACTTAGTAGAGACCAAAGGCATTTCCAGAGTTAGCATCCCTGAGACCAGGTGTGGCAACTCGTATGTCTAAAGTTTAGTAAAGATGTTAGGTACAGGGGCTTTATAAATGATAACATAGCAATGTATCAACCTACGTGACATCAAAGAGGGCCAACCAACTTTCTGGTAGAGAATGCAGTGATGAGTACTAAAATTGTCACCCATACCAAAATTGTTGCTTCAAGACGGGTCACTCAACGAGACTTCTCTTCTCTGTGTCACGGAGGCTCTCCGCACTGCCAAAGCTGACTCTCGCTCCTCGGTTCACATCCTCCTACATCTATCCACTGCCTTTGACACTGTGAACCATCAGATCCTCCTCTCCACCCTCTCAGGGCTGAGCGTCTCAGGCTCTGCACACTCTTGGCTTGCATCTTACCTTACAAGCCGCTCCTACCAGGTGACGTGGAGAGGATCTGTGTCAGCACCACGTACTCTCACTCCTGGTGTCCCCCAGGGCTCGTTCTAGGGCCTCTCCTCTTCTCTCTATACACCAAGACAATCGGCTCTGTGATATCCTCACATGTTCTCTCCTATCATTGCTATGCAGATGACACTCAACTACTTTTCTCCTTCCCCCCTTCTGACACCCAGGTGGCGACACGCATCTCTGCGTACCTGAGAGATATCTCAGCTTGGATTTCAGCCCACCACCTCAAGCTCAACCTCGACAAGATGGAGCTGCTCTTCCTCCCAGGGAAGGGCTGCCCGCTCAAAGACCTCTCCATCACGGTTGACAACTCCACAGTGTCGCCCTCCCAGAGTGCAAAGAACATTGGTGTGACCCTGGACAACACCCTGTTGTGCTCTGCAAACATGCTCTACAACATTCGTAGAGTTCGACCCTACCTCACAAAGGAAGTGGCGCAGGTCCTAATCCAGGCACTTGTTATCTACCTTCTGGATTACTGCAACTCGCTGTTGGCTGGGCTCCCCGCTTGTGCCATCAAACCCCTGCAACTTATTCAGAACGCTGCAGCCCGCCTGGTTTTCAAACTTCCCAAGTTCTCACATGTCACCCCGCTCCTCTGCACACTCCACTGGCTTCCAGTCGAAGCTCGCATCCACTACAAGACCATGGTGCTTGCCTACGGAGCAGCAAGAGGAACTGCCCCTCTCTACCTTCAGGCAAAGCTCAAACCCTACATCCCAACCCGAGCACTCCGTTCTGCCACCTCTGGTCTCTTGGCCCTCCCATCCCTGCAGGTGGGCAGCTCCCACTCAGCCCAATCCAAGCTCTTCGCTGACCTGGCACCCCAATGGTGGAACCAGCTTCCCCCTGAAGCTAGGACAGCAGAGTCCCTGTCCATCTTCTGAAAGCACCTGAAACCCTACCTCTTCAAAGAGTATCTTAAATAATCCCCCTCCTCACCTTGACCCCCCCTCTAGCTCTGACTTTGCTGATAACTACTTTACTGAGGGAGAGTGTACTTACTATGCCTGTGATATGTGGTTGTCCCACCTAGCTATCTTAAGATGAATGCACTAACTGTAAGTCACTCTGGTATGAGCGTCTGCTAAATGACTAAAATGTGAATGTAATAAAGTGCAGTGCGCTATGATAAACTGTATCTAACAGCTTTAATGAAGTGGCAGCTGTCGGCATAGTCTAGGACCGATAGGTACGTCGACTGAATAATCTGCTTTCTACTATTTAGCGAGGCAGGTTCCATTTATATTCTCATCTGCTTAATTAACTCATCAATATGCCTTTTAAAAGACAGCTTTTCATCAATCAAGATGCCCAGATACTTGTAAGCAAGGACACAATCAATATGGACACCATCCAAAGTGCATATGCTTATATCATCAGTTATTTTTATGCGCTCTAGAGAACAACATATACTTAGTTTTATCTGCATTCAATACTAATTTCAGGTCAATAAAGTTGTTATAATTACAATGAAGGCAGACTGTAGTTCAGATATAGCCTGGTCAACCGTGGGAGCAATAGCATACACAACCGTATCATTGGCATAAAAGTGCAGGTTACAATGTTTTACAGACAAGTCAATGTTGTTAATGTAAACAGTAAAAAGTACAGTACCCGGAATCGACCCTGATTGAACACCATCAGTAGATACATATTGAGTTCTATCTGTCAAGTAATTTTTAAACCAGTTACATGCAGCCTGGTCTAGGCCAGTTGAGGTAAGCCTCTGAATTAGCAGTGAGTGATCAACAGTATCGAAAGCCTGTGACAGTTCAGTGAAGAGGGGAGCATAATGTTGCCTTTTATCCATACAGTTAACCACATCATTTATAACTAGGGATGCAGCAGAGATAGAGCTATGAGCTGGTCTAAAACCCATTGCAGACACTAATCCCCAAACAACATACCTTATCTAGAGAATGTAAAACTGTATAATGGATGGACCGACTCAATTTGAGTAGTATAGGCTCCGGGCATGTAATAAATATGAACTGTCTCAAGGCAATTATTGATTACTCATGGTCTATTAATCTATGCCAAAAACACACACTCCTCTCTGCCCATTTTTTAAATTACATTTTATTAATTTTATTTTATTCTAGTGGGGAATCTGCAGCTCCCATTTGTCAATATCTAATAGGCAAAGGTTCTCAGCTCAACACCCACTAAATAGAGAATACATTACTGCTTTACCCTAGACCAAATTAATGGGGAACGATTGGACACAGGGCTATCACATCTTTCTCCCAGAGTTTAAGCGAAGGCTAGAGCTGACAGTGAGATAGATAGACTTGTTCTTTGTGTGGAAAGGCAGAGTGAAATGTTTACCTAAATCCACTGACATGGTGACATTTCTTGTTGATCACATTGAATTCATGTTAGTTGAAAATTCAACCAAATATAAATCAAAACTAGACGTTGAACTGACTTCTGTGGCCAGTGGGATGCCACTGCCATAGCCATTACAATGATCGACTTCAGCAACTTGTTCTAGGCTTCAGGACTCGTATTCAGCACCAGAATGTCGTTTTAGTAGTACATATCAATTAGTAATGGTGCTAACCATCCATTTTAGGTAATGAGGTAATCCAATAGCAGGGTCCTGCCATCAGGTATTCCTATAAAAAATAACTAAATTCTATGAAATACCCCAAAACTCAAGATCATGTTCCTTTTACCTATTGTCTCTGCATTATGGAGAGCCTTAGAAAAATCAATAACAATATCAAAGTCAATACTGAAGGAGCATATCTACCACTATCTAGGCTCAGTGCATTCCATTTCTTTGAGACGGAGCTCAATGTGCTCCTTTGACTGCTAACTCAGTGTGGTCTCACAGCTTAATGAGAAATGGTGTTTCAAAAGCATTAATTGAGACGGTAATTCAGAAGCTTCCCTGAATGCAGCAATCTATTATTGATTTAGATTAAGTTCATCATGAAATTTAACGCCCTGCTCTTCCCATCTTTAGGGGGAGAAGACTACAAACAGATGCCCTGGCGTTGTCAATTTGGAAGGAAAATGCCTTCCAAAAGCTTGAGGCTTGGCAATTCACATAAGAATTAGAGTCTATGTTTTTTGGAAAACTGACTCGCAGTTCAGGACCATGCCAATGGAGGTTTGAGTTTGCGTGGTCATTCTTGTTCGATTAGTAATGACCACTTTGATGGCTTTGTTGGCACTAAGAGACGCTTACCAAGAAAACAGAAGAGGCCAAAATACTATATGTGTTTGCTATTCCGAGAGCTTGCCACTCCATTTCAGCCACTTGGCAATGACTTACTGCCATTGCGGTTGTTCAGGTTCCCCCTTGTTCAAACAAGGTGTGGCTGGGTCCCCTGGGACCTCAAGGCAAGGTCAAAGCTAGCCAGGGAGAGTTGACCCCAACTGAATGTTCATATTCACCTAGCCGGTCGCATAGGGACCGTGAATATGGCCCCATTAATGGATACACAGCTTCCTGCTAAGATGATGAACGACTTTCAGTGGACAGCTAAAGTAGCACTTTCCATTGCATCCTTTCCTCATACACGTACTGATAAGAATTCTATAGCCCGGCAAACCCCCAGTCTATGTAGGCCAATATTCTGTTTCAACAGCCATTAGCCTTCGGCAATCACGAATACCGATGTCGTCAACTGTTCCCGTTGCTCTATGTCATTTGCTCATTCATCTCAAGGTGAATTAGCAATGGTCCCCGTGCAGTTCTTGACTCAGGGCCTACATATACAGTATCCACACAGAGGAGATAGCAAAGACAAGCTGTATCAAGCCATTCGTCAACGGTCACAATGAGCATGTATGGGGATCTGTCAGAGGAAGAACTAGCATTAGACATCCACCATGACAGACAGAACCAGCGATTTCAGGGTGGCTATTCAGGCTGTAATAACAGTGCGGTGCTATCTCCAGGTTCGGTCGAATGAGCTGTCAATGTGATTAAACAGTGGCTGCCGCAAGACTTCAAGGAAATTTCAATACGGATTTTGGGCGATATGGTGAGATGTCCTTTGCTACTAATTGTCTGCATCATTTCCAATCTCCCATATATATTTGTGTAAATATTTAAACTGCCGTTCAAAAGTTTGGGGTCACTTAGATATTTCCTTGTTTTCCCTGAAAACATACATGAAATGAGTTTGAAAAGGAAATATAGCAAAATGCATAGGAAATGTAGTCATTGACAAGGTTAGAAATAATGATTTTTAATTGAAATAATAATTGTGTCCTTCAAACTTTGCTTTCGTCAAAGAATCCTCCGGGCCAGTATGAAAATGTATGCACTAACTAACTGTAAGTCGCTCTGGATAAGAGCGTCTGCTAAATGACTAAAATGTCAAATGTAAAATTTGCAGCAATTACAGCCTTGCAGACCTTTGCATTCTAGTTGTCAATTTGTTGAGGTAATCTGGAAAGATTTCAACCCATGCTTCCTGAAGCACCTCCCACAAGTTGAATTGGCTTGATGGGCACTTCTTACATACCATACGGTCAAGCTGCTCCCACAACAGCTCAATAGGTTTGAGATCCGGTGACTGTGCTGGCCACTCCATTATAGACAGAATACCAGCTGACTGCTTCTTCACTAAATAGTTATTGCATAGTTTGGAGCTGTGTTTTGGGTCATTGTCCTGTTGTAGGAGGAAATTGGCCCCAATCAAGCGCCGTCCACAGGGTATGGCATGGCGTTGCAAAATGGAGTGATAGCCTTCCTTCTTCAAGATCCCTTTGACCCTGTAAAAATCTCCCACTTTACCACCACCAAAGCACCCCCAGAACATCACATTGCCTCCACAATGCTTGACAGATGGCATCAAGCACTCCTCCAGCATCTTTTAATTTGGTCTGTGTCTCACAAATGTTATTCTTTGTGATACGAACACCTCAAACTTTGATTCGTCTGTCCATAACAGTTTTTCCCAATATTCCTCTGTCCAGTGTCTGTGTCTGTGCCCATCTTTAATCTTTTCTTTTTATTGGCCAGTCTGAGCTATGGATTTTTCTTTGCAACTCTGCCTAGAAGGTCAGCATCTCGGAGTCACCTCTTCACTGTTGACTTTGAGACTGGTGTTTTGGGAGAAGGTCATGTGGTCTGATGAGACAAAAATAGAGCTTTTTGGTCTAAACTCCACTCACCATGTTTGGAGGAAGAAGAAGGATGAGTACAACCCCAAGAACACCATCCCAACCGTGAAGCATGGAGGTGGAAACATCATTCTTTGGGGATGCTTTTATGCAATGGGGACAGGACGACTGCACCGTATTGAGGGGAGGATGGATGGGGACATGTATCGCGAGATCTTGGCCAACAACCTCCTTCTCTCAGTAAGAGCATTGAAGATGGGTCGTGGCTGGGTCTTCCAGTATGACAACGACCCGAAACACACAGTCAGGGCAACTAAGGAGTGGCTCCTTTAGAAGCATCTCAAGGTCCTGGAGTGGCCTAGCCAGTCTCCAACCTGAACCCAATAGAAAATCTTTGGAGGGAGCTGAAAGTCTGTATTGCCCAGTGACAGCCCCCAAACCTGAAGGATCTGGAGAAGGTCTGTATGGAGGAGTGGGCCAAATTCCCTGCTGCAGTGTGTGCAAACCTGGTCAAGACCTACAGGAAACGTATGATCTCTGTAATTGCAAACAAAGGTTTCTCTACCAAATATTAAGTTCTGTGTCAAGGGCGACGTGTATGCGGTGAGCGAAGTCAAGCGCAGGACACAGAGCTACTGGCAGACATACTTTACTAGTCAGTAAAGAACATACAAAACAAAACCCCCTAACAGGGAGGAAAACAAAGACACGCATACGACAACAGCAATGCCGACCATACGAGACACAACACAATAACACACAATTACCAAACGAGAGACATGGGTAAATATAGGGACTACAATCAAACATAATAGCATACAGCTGTAACCACTCAAGACAGAACAAGACAAATACCGAAACATCGATCGGCAGCAGCTAGTACTCCGGGGACGACGAACGCCGAAGCCTGCCCGAGCAAGGAGGAGGGCAGCCTCGGCAGAATCCGTGACAGTACCCCCCCCCCTTGACGCGCGGCTCAAGCCGTGCGCCGACCCCGGCCTCGGGGACGGCCAGGAGGACGCGGAGCAGGGCGAGTCGGATGACTCCGGTGGAAAACCGTCAACAGCGAGGGATCTATGATGTCCGTCCTAGGGACCCAGCACCGTTCCTCCGGACCGTACCCCTCCGACTCCACGAGATACTGCAGACCCCCCATCCGACGCCTCGATTCCACAATGGAACGGACTGAGTACGCCGGAGCCCCTTCGATGTCTAGTGGGGGCGGGGAGCCTCTCGTATCTCATTCTCCTGGAGTGGACAAGCTACCACCGGAGAGACACATGGAACGAGGGGTTAATGCGGTAATTTATGGGCAGTTGTAACCTATAACATACCTCGTTCAATCTCCTCAGGACTTTAAATGGCCCCACAAACCGCTGACCCAGCTTCCGGCAGAGCAGGCGAAGGGGCAGGTTTCGGGTCGAGAGCCAGACCGGATCTCCAAGTGCATAAACCGGACACTCACTGCGGTGGCGATCGGCGCTCGCCTTCTGTCTACTGATAGCCCGCTGCAGATGGACATGCGCAGCGTTCCATGTTTCCTCCGAGCGCCGAAACCACTCATCCACCGCAGGAGCCTCGATCTGGCTCTGATGCCAGGGTGCCAGGACCGGCTGATACCCCAACACACACTGAAAAGGCGTATGATTAGTGGAGGAGTGGCGAAGTGAGTTTTGGGCTATCTCTGCCCAGGGGATATAACCCGACCACTCCTCCTGCCGGTCCTGGCAATAGGGTGACGTGTGAGCCCAATATATCAGTCGATCATGGACCTCGAGCGGCACGTACCTCCGCCCCTCTGGACACTCTGGGGGAGTCGGGTCGGTACGTAACACCCTCTCGATTTCCGCATCGACCTCCCACACAACCGGTTCCACTAGACAAGACTCCGGGAGTATGGGAGTGGGCTCAATGGACCTCTCCTCTGTGTCATATAGCCGGGACAGGGCGTCTGCCTTAGCGTTCTGTGACCCTGGTATATACGTGAGCTTAAATACGAACCGGGCAAGAAACATGGACCACCTAGCCTGACGAGGGTTCAGTCTCCTCGCTGCCCGGATGTACTCCAGGTTACGATGGTCAGTCAGAATGAGGAAAGGGTGTTTAGCCCCCTCAAGCCAATGCCTCCACACCTTCAGGGCTTGAACCATCGCTAGCAGCTCCCTGTCCCCCACGTCAAAATTGCGTTCCGCCGGACTGAGATTCTTGGAATAAAAAGCACAGGGGCAGAGTTTTGGAGGCGTGCCCGAGCGTTGAGACAGTACAGCACCTATCCCCACCTCGGACGCATCCACCTCAACTTGGAACGCCAAAGAGGGGTCCGGATGTGCCAGCACTGGAACCGAGGTGAACAGGTCCTTCAGATGTCTAAACGCCCTGTCCGCCTCAGCCGACCACTGCAAACACACCGGGCCCCCCTTTAGCAGGGAGGTGATGGGAGCTGCTACCTGTCCAAAACCCCGGATAAACCTCCGGTAGTAATTGGCAAAACCCAAAAACCGCTGCACCTCCTTAACCGTGGTGGGAGTCTGCCAATTACGCACGGCTGAAACGCGGTCAATCTCCATCTCCACCCCTGACGCGGACAACCGATGTCCCAGGAAGGAGATGGACTCCTGGAAAAACAGGCATTTCTCCGCCTTCACACACAAGTCATGCTCCAACAGTCTACCCAGCACCCGACGCACCAGGGACACATGCTCGGCTCGTGTAGCGGAGTATATTAGAATGTCATCAATATACACCACTACACCCTGTCCATGCAAATCCTGGAAAATCTCGTCCACAAATGATTGGAAGACTGAAGGAGCATTCATTAACCCGTATGGCATGACGAGATACTCATAGTGACCCGAGGTGGTACTAAATCCTATTTTCCATTCATCTCCCTCCCTAATGCGCACCAGGTTGTAAGCGCTCCTGAGATCCAATTTTGTGAAGAATCGCGCCCCGTGTAATGACTCCGTCATACTCGCAATCAGAGGGAGAGGATAGCTGTATTTAATGGTAATCTGGTTAAGACCACGGTAATCAATACACGGGCGCAAACCCCCATCCTTCTTCTTCACAAAAAAGAAACTCGAGGATGCAGGGGAAGTGGACGGCCGTATGTATCCCTGTCCCAGAGATTCGGTGACGTATGTCTCCATAGCCGCCATCTCCTCCTGAGACAGAGGATACACATGATTACGAGGAAGTGCAGCGCCTGCCTGGAGGTCTATCGCACAATCCCCCTGTCTATGAGGTGGTAATTGAGTCGCCTTCTTCTTACAGAAGACGAGTGCCAAATCTGCATACTCAGGAGGAATGTGCATTGCGGGCATTTGGTTCGGACTTTCCACCGTCGTTGCCCCTACGGAAACACCTATACACCGCCCGACACACAGATCAAACCATCCCTTGAGAGCCCTCTGTTGCCATGAAATGTTGCGGTCATGAGATATTAACCAGGGAAGCCTCAACACCACGGGAAATGCAGGAGAGTCAATCAAATACAACTGTATAATCTCCTCATGACCCCCCTGCGTCTTCATCTTAAGTGGCGCTGTGACCTCCCTAATCAATCCCGACCCCAAAGGGCGGCTGTCTAGGGCATGGATGGGGAAGGGCACATCAACTGGTATAAGGGGAATCCCTAACTTATACGAGAAACAGCGATCGATAAAATTCCCATCGCCTTATGCTGGGAGTGAGAAGAAACCTCGAGAAACACAACTTTAATACACATATGTACAACAGAGAGCTCTGGTTGAGTTGGGTGCTTACTCACCTGGAATGACTCATCAGTGCGTGGCCTGCTGCCTCGATCCCTAGGAGACCCTCCCCAACACCGAACCGCAGTGTGTCCTCTGCGGCCACAGTTGGTGCAGGGGACGGCCTCTCTCCTGGTCTCTCTCCTCTTCTCTCTAGCACCAGCACCCTCGAGCTCCATAGGGCTCGGCTCGGAGGTGCTGGGGGATGGAATGGACGGCCCCAACTCCGGACGTCCGCGGGTAGCCAACAGGGTATCTAGACGAATCGACATGTCCACCAGCTGATCGAAACTTAGGTTGGTGTCCCTGCAGGCCAACTCTCGGCGAACGTCCTCCCTTAGGCTGCACCTGTAGTGGTCGATAAGGGCCCTCTCATTCCATCCCTCATTGGCAGCCAGAGTCCGGAAGTCCAGTGCGAACTCCTGCGCGCTCCTCTTCCCCTGTCTGAGGTGGAACAGACGCTCACCCGCCGCTTTCCCCTCTGGGGGATGATCGAAAACCGCCCTGAAGCGGCGGGAGAACTCCGCATAGCTGACTGTAGCGGCGTCTATTCCCCTCCACTCTGCATTGGCCCACTCCAGTGCCTTGCCGGACAGACAGGAGATGAGGGCGGAAACGCTCTCGTATCCCGAGGGCGCCGGGTGTATGGTGGCCAGGTAGAGTTCCACTTGGAGCAGGAAACCCTGACACCCGGCCGCGGTGCCATCATAAGCCCTCGGGAGCGAGAGCCGAATCCCACTGGACTCCGGAGGTGGAATGATGGGTATGGCAGATGGTGGTGGTATTGTTGGAGGAGGTGTGGGCAAACCTCCTCCTTCCCATCACCTCAAGGTGTCCATCACCCCTTGCATGGCGGTGCCAAGATCCTGGATCAGGGCCGCTTGGTGGATAACGCGCTCCTCCAGTGATCCCATTGGCACCGCCGATCCTGCTGACTCCATGAATGGTGTGTTATTCTGTCAAGGGCGACGTGTATGCGGTGAGCGAAGTCAAGCGCAGGACAGAGCTACTGACAGACGTACTTTACTAGTCAGTAAAGAACATACAAAACAAAACCCCCTAACAGGAAGGAAAACAAATACACGCATACGACAACAGCAATGCCGACCATACGAGACACAAAACAATTACACACACATACCAAACGAAAGACATGGGTAAATATAGGGACTACAATCAAACATAATAGCATACAGGTGTAACCACTCAAGACAGAACAAGACAAACACCGAAACATCGATTGGCAGCAGCTAGTACTCCGAAGATGACGAACGCCGAAGCCTGCCCGAGCAAGGAGGAAGAGCAGCCTCGGCAGAATCCCTGACATTCTGCTTTTCTGATGTATCAAATACTTATGTCATACAATAAAATGCAAATTAATTACTTAAAAATCATACAATGTGATTTTCTGGATTTTTGTTTTAGATTCCGTCTCTCACAGTTGAAGTGTACCTATGATAAAAATTACAGCTTTGTAAGTACGAAAACCTGCAAAATCGGCAGTGTATCAAATACTTGTTTTCCCCACTGTAGGTAGGGGTAAAGTGAATAGGCAACAGGATAGATAATAGACAGTAGCAGTTGCTTATGTGGTGAGTGTGAAAGTGTGTGAGTGTGTGAGTATAGTCCAGTGTGGTTGCATAGAGTGATTGTAAGAGAGTTAGTCCAAAAATGGTCAGTGCAGGTAGTCTGGGTAGCCATTTGATGACCTACAGTGACTTGCAAAAGTATTCACCCCACTTTGCATTTTTCCTATTTTGTCGCCTTACAACCTGGAATTAAAATGGATTTTTTGGGGGGTTTGTATCATTTGATTTACATAACATGCCTACCACTTTGAAGATGCAAAATATTTTGTATTGTGAAACAAACAAGAAATATGACAAAAAAAAACAGAAGCCTTGAGCGTGCATAACTATTTTTTTCTTTAAGCAATGGCTTTTTTTCTGACCACTCTTCCGTAAAGCCCAGCTCTGTGGAGTGTTTTTTTATAACCCAACCCTGATCTGTACTTCTCAACAACTTTGTCCCTGACCTGTTTGGAGAGCTCCTTGGTCTTCATGGTTCTGCTTGCTTGGTGGTGCCCCTTGCTCAGTGGTGTTGCAGACTCTGGGGCCTTTCAGAACAGGTGTATATATACTGAGCTCATGTGACAGATCATGTGACACTTAGATTGCACACAGGTGGACTTTATTTAACTAATTATGTGACTTCTGAAGGTAATTGGTTGCACCAGATCTTATTTAGGGGCTTCATAGCAAAGGGGGTGAATACATATTCACGCACCACTTTTCCGTTATTTATCTTTTAGAATTTTTTTAAACAAGTTATTTTTTTCATTTTACTTCACCAATTTGGACTATTTTGTGTAGGTCCATTACATGAAATCCAAATATAAATCCATTTAAATTACAGGTTGTAATGCAACAAAATAGGAAAAATGCCAAGGGGGTTGAATACTTTTGCAAGGCACTGAATGGTGCTGCCTACTCCTGATGATTCATTTTTCAAATAATATTAGCAAAAAATATTTTGCTTTATCTGGGATGCTAAACCAGACAAGATAAAGCGTGCCTATCTACTTTATATAATAAATATGAACTGGGTGTGTTGAGATTATTAAATATAAAAGCACTAAACCTCTCTCTAAAAGCTTCACTTATCCAAAAGTTTTACTTGAACCCTAAATTGTTCTCAAGTAGATTACTCATCCATTGTTTAAAAATGTCATTTTTTGCCTTTGTGCAGATTGCCATGTCTCATTTTCAGTTCATTGAAAATGAAACTTTTTTCAAAGTATCTCTCTTTTTCTAACAAGCATTGCTGAGCTGGCTACAATTTCAATTTCATCCCCCTGAAAAGATAGAACAAATATTACAACAAATATTACGGCTGAACTCAAATGCTTTTTGATGAAAGACCTGTATTTGTGGAAAATATGTTTGAAACGTGTATTTTGTTTTTCAATTGTATTGTAAATTGGAATGGTAGAATTATGTTTTCATTGAGTTATCAGAATTGTAGGGGAAGGTCTGCTCAATCCAAGATTACAACCAATTGATCACTGCATTACCCCAAAAATGGAGGAGGCAGGTGGCAGCGGGAGGAGCTAGGGAACTGGTCTGTCTGCCCAATATAAAGGATCAAAACTGGCGGATGAATAAAAATAGCATAAATAGGAAAGTATATCAGTTTCATTTGAGATCCAGGATGTTGACAGCTGTGCCATATAGATTGCGAAATAGTTGGGATTGCATATTTGCAGAGGTGGGACAAAGTCATTGTTATGCAAGTCACAAGTAAGTCTCAAGTCTTTGCCCTCGAGTCCCGAGTCAAGTCGAGTCAAAGATGAGGCAAGTCCCAAGTCGAGTCAAAAGTCAAAGCCATCAAGTCTCAAGTCGAGTCCAAAGTCCTACATTTTAGTTTCAAGTCATTTCAAGTCCTCTTAGCAAGCCTTTGCAAGTCATTACAAGTCCTCGTAGCAAGTCTTCTCGAGTCATAAGGCGCAAGTCCAAGTCAAGTCACGAGTCATTGATGTTAAAGTCCAAGTCGAGTTGCAAGTCTTTGTACATTTTGTCGAGTCGAGTCTGAAGTCATCAAATTCATGACTCGAGTCTGACTCGAGTCCAAGTCACATGACTCGAGTCCACACCTCTGCATATTTGATGTACTGATTCCATGGTATAGGGTGTATGAGTTGATACACAGTACCAGTTAAAAGTTTGGACACACCCACTCATTCAAGGGTTTTTCTTTATTACTATTTTCTACATTGTAATAGTGAAGACATCAAAACTATGAAATAACACATATGGAATCATGTAGTAACCAAAACATTGTTAAACAAATCAAGATATATTTTATATTTGAGGTTCTTCAAATAGCCACCATTTGCCTTGATGACAGCTTTGCACACTCTTGGCATTCTCTCAACCAGTTTCACTTGGAATGCTTTTCCAACAGTCTTGAAGGAGTTCCCGCATATGCTTAGCACTTGTTGGCTGCTTTTCCTTCACTCTGCCGTCCGACTCATCCCAAACCATTTCAATTGGGTTAAGGTCGGGGGATTGTGGAGGCCAGGTCATCTGATGCAGCACTCCATCATTCTCCATCTTTGTAAAATACACAGCCTGGAGGTGTGTTTTGGGTCATTGTCCTGTTGAAAAACAAATGATAGTCCCACTAAACCCAAACCAGATGGGATGGCATATCGCTGCAGAATGCTGTGGTGGCCATGCTGGTTAAGTGTGCCTTGAATTCTAAATAAATCACAGACGCTGTCACCAGCAAAGCACCCCCACACCATAACACCTCCTCCTCCATGCTTTACGGTGGGAACTACAAGTGCAGAGATCATCCGTTCACCCACACCGCGTCTCACAAAGACACGGAGGTTGAAACCAAAAATCTCAAATTTGGACTCCAGACCAAAGGACAGATTTCCACCAGTGTAATGTCCATTGCTCATGTTTCTTGGTCCAAGCAGGTCTCTTCTTCTTATTGGTGTCCTTTAGTAGTGATTTCTTTGCAGCAATTCGACCATGAAGGCCTGATTCACACAGTCCCCTCTGAACAGTTGTTTTTGAGATGTGTCTGTGACTTGAACTCTGTGAAGCATTTATTTGGGCTGCAATTTCTGAGGCTGGTAACTCTAATGAACTTATCCTCTGCAGCAGAGGTAACACTGGGTCTTCCATTCCTGTGGTGGTCCTCATGAGAGCCAGTTTCATCATATCGCTTGATGGTTTTTGCGACTGCACTTGAAGAAACGTTCAAAGTTCTTCCATATTGACTGACCTATATGTCTAAAAGTAATGATAGACTGTTGTTTCTCTTTGCTTATTTGAGCTGTTCTTGCCATAATATGGACTTGGTCTTTTACCAAATAGGGCTATCTTCTGTATATTCTGTATAGCCAGTTTCATCATATCGCTTGATGGTTTTTGTGACTGCACTTGAAGAAACATTCAAAGTTCTTCCATATTGACTGACCTATATGTCTAAAAGTAATGATAGACTGTTGTTTCTCTTTGCTTATTTGAGCTGTTCTTGCCATAATATGGACTTGGTCTTTTACCAAATAGGGCTATCTTCTGTATATTCTGTATAGCCAGTTTCATCATATCGCTTGATGGTTTTTGCGACTGCACTTGAAGAAACACTGGTAGTGTATAAAACGACGCAAGATTCAAGACTTCGTGCTTTTCAACTAAAATTATTGTATAGAATTCTTGCCACCAAGAAAATGTTGAATATTTAGGGCAATACAATCATCACAGCTCTGCATATGTTGTTGTGAGGATACCGAATCAGTAGACCATTTGTTTTGGTATTGCCGTCAGGTAGCCTGTTTCTGGTCTCAGGTCCAGGAATGGCTGAAAATGCATAACATTGATCTAAAATTGACCCTAGAAATAGTATTGTTGGGAGATCTGGAGATACCGGGTCAGTCAATTACTAATATACTAATACTTTTAGTAAAAGTATTTATCTTCAATTCGCTATCTGTCTATTCTATTCGATTAGATAGATCCAAATTGTATGTTAAACATCACAGCATAGTTGAAAGATATATGATGCTTAGAAATCCGAATAGGGTGACGAGCAGAGATAGGTGCGATGGGCTGAGGGAAGCTGATGGTTGGGATGTGGAATTGGAGACAAGTGGGAGTGGAGTTGCTGGGCGGGGGAAAGAATGACGGTCAAAGATAAAAGTACAAAAATAAAGTCAAAATAAAACAAAACAAAAAGTACGTTTGAATGAGGTGGGGGGGTCTCGAATGGTTGAGGGGCAGCTCTTGGGGAATTGTGGGGGGGATCTTGGAGGCCTGGTGGCCTGGCGGTTGGGAGCTTGGGCCGGAGGCTGATAGGTCACTGGTTCGGGTCCCCAGTTTTGACCTTGTGAGAGATCTATCGACGTGCCCTTGACCCTGGTTGATTCTGTGGGTCGCTTTGGATGGGAGACTGTATGTGATGTAGATATTGAGCGGCTTCACTGCAAGTAGATTGTATGTTTTAATATTAAAAATATATATATACAAATTTAAAAAATGGTTTGGGGCTGTTTTTCATGGTTCGGGTTAGGTCCCTTAGTTCCAGTGAAGGAAAATCTTAACGCTTCAGCATAGAATGACATTCTAGACGATTCTTTGCTTCCAACTTTGTGGCAACAGTTTGGGGAAGGCCCTTTCCTGTTTCAGCATGACAATGCCCCCGTGCACAAAACTAGGTCCATACAGAAATGGTTTGTCGAGATCGGTGTGGAAGAACTTGACTGGCCTGCACAGAGCCCTGACCTCAACCCCATCGAACACCTTTGGGATGAATTGGAACTCCAAATGCGAGCCACGCCTAATCGCCCAACATCAGTGCCCGACCTCACTAATACTTGTGGCTGAATGGAAGCAAGTCCCCGCAGTAATGTTCCAACTTCTAGTGGAAAGCCTTCCCAGAAGAGTGGTGGCTGTTATAGCAGCAAAGGGGGGACCAACTCCATGTTAATGCCCATGATTTTGGAATAAGATGTCCACATACCATGTAGTGTATGATAATACTCCAGACCATATAAAACATATATGGGACAGTGCACCATACAGTGATATTGATCAATGTGAACAGCGATATAATAAAAAATAATATGCCATTTAGCAGACGCTTTTATCCAAAGCGACTTACAGTCATGCGTGCATAAATTTTTGTGTATGGGTGGTCCCGGGGATCGAACCCACTACCTTGGCATTACAAGCGCCGTGCTCTACCAGCTGAGCTACAGAGGACGATACGGCTTTTAAAACAGGCTGTGACTACCACATGTTAGTAACTGTTACTTTTCTTACATTTAAATGAATTGGTTTTTATTAAAGTCAAATATTTTGTCAGAACATGATCTCTTCGGTGTCACTGTCTATCAGCTCTCTTTTCGTCTTACCCCATTTCCTGCACTCTTTCTCTTATTAGATTTTTTTATTTTATTACTTTTTGAAATTATCCTCTTTCCCTCTGCTTTTTGTCTTCTAAATTAATGGATTGCAATTGTTTGTGTATGTGGCAGTCTCGATGAGGCTTAGGGGCTGCGTGTCTGTTACAAGTGATATTTCTGTAGGTTAGTTTTTGTGAGTATGTGTGGAAGTATGACATGTGTTACTGATGTGACTGATGCTGCCACACACACACACACACTGTCACACAAAAGGTTGGCTGCCCAAGAAATTCCCAGGTCATAAGCCCACCCGTTATGAACCACAAGACACAGGACACAGAATACACACACCACAGCACATACAATAGCCGTGGTGTTCTCCAGTTCTCTTCTGGCATAACATGAAGAGGTTATCCTAATGACCTCACTGTCTTCATATGCCCCCAAAACTTGTGCTGCCACAAAGGAACCCTTCAAAGTGGCACCGCTGGCACGGACACGCTATACCCCCAGCTTGGCATGTGACATGTTGGGTCTGCCCTGCTGTTGATAGACCCTAAACCCAGATGTAGAGGCTCAGTCGCACTAGGCCTTAGTGAGTGGCCATTGTTGAGTAAACTGATGAGAATACCAGTCACAATTTGATGGGCCTCAGAGGCTGGTAATGACGCTATTGGTCAGGACAAGGGGTGTAGTAGTGTTCTGCTACAATATGTGGTGATGTATGGGTGACAGATCGGGGTCATAGAGAGAGCATTAGAGAACACATTCACACAACCACAGACGTCACACAAAGGTTTACATTCAGTGATCCCGAACATCTCACCCCGCCCACACACACACACACACACACACAAAGAAGAGACACAAGCATGCTGATGCTCCACTGACTATCAGACAGGGACCTTTAAAAGGATTCCTTTGTACTCTGCGGAGTTGAGGCAAATTCATAGGAAATAGTGGGAGGGCAGACGGACAGTGGTCCTCCTCTGTAATTAGACATGCAAAAACACAAACACAGTTGCTTACTCAGAGACTTTAAACATTCCCTAACCGTTCATAACTGTACATCTCAGACCTGGTTCAAATGAATGTCTCAATGATGAAAGACATTTTCAAATACTTAAGCTGTGCTTAATTTAGTTTGTCCTGTTAAATGAAACCAATGGTATAGTCCCAAAAGTGAAAGGCAAAGTAAGTAGAATCAAGTGCCTGCCCAGGAACTATTGATGAAAATCAATGATGAGACTGGTAATGCCTTGCCCAAGTCAAATACATTATATAAATATAGTTTTTTAATTAATCCATATTGCCACTCTGCCCCAGCACCATCTAGCTACCATCCATATCAGCATCCATAGAATGTTGATCTCCATTCCCTCATAGAGAGTGTGGTGGTAGCTAGCTAGCCCCCTCACCTCTCCAAAGGCGGCCGACAGACAGATACAGCCCGCTGCCCTGTGGAAGTGTCTGGGGATAGGGTTACTGATAGGCTCCTCTTTGTTTTTCACTCCCCTACTCCTCCCTCCTTTCCCATCTCTCCTCCATACCTCCCCCCTGTCCTCCTATCCTACCAACCTCTTTCCTGGAGCTTGTGTTAATCTCGGCATTCCTCCTCCCTTAGTATTCCCCCTCTAGGAGTTGGTGCACACATACAGCTATTGTCTTCAGCATTCCGTCATTATTCCTCCATTGATGGACTGTTGGCCTCAATGGGAATGAGAGGCGTGGTATTCACTATTTGTTTTATTGAAGGGCATAAAGCTTTGTGCCATTTAAGAATTCCCAAATCTGTTCATTGTACTAGATTGTAGTTAGATACAAGAATGCATAGATGAATCGGCACATGATTTCCAATATTTATAAGAAAATTATTTTTGCATAATTGTTATAGTAAATTCACATTGGGTATGACCCAGTTACACAGAAATAACTATACAGCGAGGCTTGAGAGAAGGTGACAAACTCTCTTATCAACAAAGGGAATCTATGGGTTTAGCAATTGAAATGTAATTGTACTTAGTTTCTATTTTAGTCTACCTTTTCCTCAGCATGTGAGCCTTGAGGTAGCCATATCACATTTCTTAGACTTCTTGATGTTTTAGGAGAGGAGGCGGGATGCCAAATTAAACTACCTAAAATACACTTTACCAATGTGGGGGCACTAACACAGAAACAACAACATTCTGGGAGGCCTAGAAGGTGACTTGATGGATGGATGGAGAACAGGTGCTTACAGAGGGGACATTCTTTATGAACTATTATATTTACACTATAGAGAGACGAGCTAGAATTTTTCCGAGGTCGGATCGAGTTCAATATGTCAGTGAGAGGCATGTCTGGTTTCTTTAAAGGTATTTAGTGGCTTTTTAAGGCATGGTTCTGTGTTGCTGTACCGTAGGTGTAGGGAACTTCATCAATGTTGGATGTAGGCCAACAGTCATGTGACTGTGAAATTTGGCAGGATTGGACAAGGTTTTTGGCAACAGCTTATGGAAACACAGGCAGGCAGGTAGACAGAGAGAGGTTTCACAGACATTTGACTCCATTTAAACGGCAACATTTACATTTGTGTATTATAATTATGATGGACGCCTGCACACACACACACAAACACACCCTCCGGCTGACCCTTATGCAGAGTTCTGCACTCTACTCCCAGAGCCCATACTGTACATGTGTTCAAGTCACCTGTTCTGTGACACACACGCATAGACATTTAACAGATGCGTACACAATAATGCACTCACTCTCACGTGCATCTCTACGTCATTTGGTTCTCTCCATGATCATTGAACCTTTCTGTTTTGAAGTGTTGTCCTTCACTTATTTGACGATTGTTGATTCAAGATGTACAATTAAAGGTGGAGGGATATTGAGAAAGAGAGACAGTGAGAGCAAGAGAATAACTCAGAGATTGGCAGATAGTCGGTCAGAGAAAGAGAGGTCAGTGAGGTTAAACCCATGAAAACATGAAACTCATGCAAGGTTGTGGGCCTCTTTGGTTGATCATACTGATAGGGTGGAGAGATAGACCAAAAGAGAGGATAAGAGAAAGAGACAGCGATGGTGAGAAAGAGATAGACAGAGAGAGGGAGAGACAGAGAGAGAAAGTGAAAAACATGAAACATCACTGCAGCCATCTCTGCACACCGAGAACCCAAAGGGTGATGTAACTGACTTCTTCTGAGGTTGATGGGATTAAATCACTATGTGGATAGAAGTTTAGAGCACTGGCTCTGGTATAGGCTGAAGATAAGGATCCCATACTGGGCCTTCACATCCCCAGGATGTGACCAGCTAGGCTTAGAAGCTTCTAGGGCTGGACCCCCCACATCAGAGAGAGTGGTTTAATCCATCTGAACCTGGAGGCACAGTGAGGTCATTCGGGGGAGTAGGTTACTTAGATGGCATGGAGGGGTGATTAACCCTTTTGACTCCATGACTGGGGTATTCATGGCTCAACCCAGAATGGAGTGTTGTGTTAGAATTCTGAGAGAAGATAGAAATTACATATCAATTTCAATTATATATTGTCATTTTGTAAAATCATTACCAAATATGAACAAAAAGTATTTCAGCAGATTTTGTGCGTTTTGTGTGGCTTAATTCATGTGGAAAGACACACATTTTTGTGCTACTTAATTCGTAGGCAGAGACACACATTTTTGTGCGACTTCATTCATAGGAAAATACATTTTTGGGGGCAAACTTCGGAACAATCTTTTGAAAGTTATTAGAGCATTGAATGATGGGCAATGGTGTTCTACACTGCCTTTTTTTTGTGTCCCACATTTATTTACAGTACCAGTACAAAGGTTTGGACACACCTACTCATTCCAGGGTTTTTCTTTATTTTTACTATTTTCTACATTGTAGAATAATAGTGAAGACATCAAAACTATGAAATAACACATGTGGAATCATGTAGTAAACAAAAAAGTGTTTAACAAATCAAAGGGTGGCTATTTTTAAATAGGCACCCTTTGCCTTGATGACAGCTTTGCACACTCTTGACATTCTCTCAACCAGCTTCACCTGGAATGCTTTTCCAACATTCTTGAAGGAGTTCCCACATATACTGAGCACTTGTCGGCTGCTTTTCCTTCACTCTGCCATCCGACTCATCCCAAACCATCTCAATTGGGTTGAGGTCAGGGGATTGTGGAGGCCAGGTCATCTGATGCAGTACTCCATCACTCTCCTTCTTGGTAAAATAGCCCTTACACAGTCTGGAGGAGTGTTGGTTCAGTTGAAAAATAAATGATAGTCCCACTAAGCCCAAACCAGATGGGATGGTGTATCGCTGCAGAATGCTGTGGTAGACATTCTGGTTAAGTGTGCCTTGAATTCTAAATACATCACAGACATTGTCACCAGTAAAGCACCCCCACACCATAACACCTCCTTCTCCATGCTTTACGGTGGGAACTACACATGCGGAGATCATCCGTTCACCCACACCGCTTCTCACAAAGACATAGCGCTTGGAACCAAAAGTCTCCAATTTGGACTCCAGACCAAAGGACAAATTTCAACCGGTCTGATGTCCATTGCTCTTGTTTCTTGGCTCATGCAGGTCTCTTCTTATTATTGGTGTGCTTTAGTAGTGGTTTCTTTACAGCAATTCGACCATGAAGGCCTGATTCACACAGGCCCCTCTGAACAGTAGATGTTGAGATGTGTCTATGACTTGAAATCTGTGAAGCTGTCACGATCGTAGAAAGGAGCAGACCAAAGCGCAGCGTGTTGAGCGAACATCGTAGACTTTATTATTAAAGAAACCACGATAAAAACAATAAACCACGATCATGAAGTCCTCAGTGACACGACTGAAACGGAAACAAAAACCCACAAAACCAAAGTGAACTCACACAGTATAAATATGGCTCCCAATCAGAGATAACGAGCCGACAGCTGACACTCGTTACCTCCGATTGGGAGTCATACGACTAATCAAGAACAATTAACCAAACATAGAAAATGCACAACCAGAAATCCCCAACATAGAAATACACCCAAACAATGAAACTAAACAACCCTGGCTCAAATATCAAGGTCCGTGGAGCCAGAGTGTCACATTACCCCCCCCTAAAGGTGCGACCTCCGGGCGCACCAGCATACAGTCTCGGGAGGGTCTGGGTGGGCGTCTGTCCCTGGTGGCGGCTCTGGCCCAGGTCGTGGTCCCCACCCCACCTTAGTCACTATCCGCTTCCGTATTCCCTTCCTCATGACCACCCCCAACTAAACCCCACTGGATTAAGGGGCGGCACCGGACTACGGGGCAGTACCGGACTAAGGGGCAGTACCGGACTAAGGGGCAGTACCAGGCTAAGGGACAGCACCAGGATAAGGGACAGCAACAGGCTAAGGGACAGTACCTGACTAGACGGCTCATGGCAGGCTGAAGGATCTGGCTGCTCATGGCTGGCTGACGGATCTGGCTGCTCATGGCTGGCCGACGGATCTGGCTGCTCATGGCAGGCTGAAGGATCTGGCTGCTCATGGCTGGCTGACGGATCTGGCTGCTCATGGCTGGCCGACGGATCTGGCTGCTCATGGCTGGCCGACGGATCTGGCTGCTCATGGCTGGCCGTCTGGCGGAAGGCTCTGGCTGATCCTGTCTGGCGGAAGGCTCTAGCGGCTCTGGTCTGGCGGACGGCTCTGATGGCTCATGGCAGACGGGCGGCTTTGCAGGCTTTGGGCAGACGGGCAGTTCAGGCCCCGTTGGGCAGACGGCAGACTCTGGCCGTCTGAGGCGCACCGTAGACTTGGTGCGGGTGGCCGGAACAGGCCGGGTCGGGCTGGCGACGCGCACCGTAGTCTTGGTGCGGGTGGCCGGAACAGGCCGGACCGGGCTGGCGACGCGCCCCGTAGACTTGGTGCGGGTGGCAGGAACAGGCCGGACCGGGCTGGCGACGCGCACCGTAGTCTTGGTGCGGGTGGCAGGAACAGGCCGGGTCGGGCTGGCGACGCGCACCGTAGACTTGGTGCGGGTGGCAGGAACAGGCCGGGTCGGGCTGGCGACGCGCACCGTAGTCTTGGTGCGGGTGGCAGGAACAGGCCGGACCGGGCTGTGGAGACGGACAGGAGGCCTGGAGTGAACAGCGGCCACCACCCGTCCTGGCTGAATGCCTACCCTCACACACTCTGTGTGAGGCATCAGCACAGGACGTACAGGGCGGTGTACCCCTGGCCTGGTGGCCTCCTGGATACTCCCCCTTTTCTCCTCCGTCAGCCCCGTCGTCCATGCCGTGTGCCCCCCCCTAAAAATTTTCTGGGGTTGACTCACGACCCTCCGACGATGGCCCTGCTGCCGCCGTTGCTCCTCTCTCGCCAGGGCCTTGATCCTTCCCCAAGGTCCCTTGCCTCCGAGCATGTCCTCCCAGGACCACGATGTGCCCACCTGGGCCATCGCCAGCCTCTCCATCTCCTTGCCCGGCGCCTCCTCCCATGTCCAGTCTCCTTGCTCCTGGACACGCTGCTTGGTCTTTCTAAGGTGGGTTTTTCTGTCACGATCGTAGAAAGGAGCAGACCAAAGCGCAGCGTGTTGAGCGAACATCGTAGACTTTATTATTAAAGAAACCACGATAAAAACAATAAACCACGATCATGAAGTCCTCAGTGACACGACTGAAACGGAAACAAAAACCCACAAAACCAAAGTGAACTCACACAGTATAAATATGGCTCCCAATCAGAGATAACGAGCCGACAGCTGACACTCGTTACCTCCGATTGGGAGTCATACGACTAATCAAGAACAATTAACCAAACATAGAAAATGCACAACCAGAAATCCCCAACATAGAAATACACCCAAACAATGAAACTAAACAACCCTGGCTCAAATATCAAGGTCCGTGGAGCCAGAGTGTCACAGAAGCATTTATTTGGGCTGCAATTTATGAGGCTGGTAACTCTAATGAACATCCTCTGCAGCGGAGGTAACGCTGGGTCTTCCATTCCTGTGACGGTCCTCATGAGAGCCAGTTTCATCATAGCGCTTGATGGTTTTTGCGACTGCACTTGAAGAAACTTTCAAAGTTCTTGAAATGTTCCCTATTGACTGTCCTTCATGTCTTAAAGTAATGATGGACTGTTGTTTCTCTTTGCTTATTTGAGCTGTTCTTGACATAATATGGACTTGGTCTTTTACCAACTAGGGCTATCTTCTGTATACCCCCCTACCTTGTCATAACACAACTGATTGGCTCAAATGCATTAAGAAGGAAAGAAATTCCACAAATTAACATTTAACAAGGCACACCTGTTAATCGAAATGCATTCCTGGTTGAGAGAATGCCAAGAGTGTGCAAAGCTGGCATCAAGGCACAAATGGTGGCTACTTTGAAGAATCTCAAATCTCAAATATATTTTGATTTGTTTAACACTGTTTTGTTTACTACATGATTCCATATGTGTTATTTCATCGTTTTGATGTCTTCAATATTATTCTACAATGTAGAGAATAGTAAAAATAAAGAAAAACCATGGAATTATTAACTGTGTCCAAACTTTTGACTGGTACTGTATATGCATTTTTTTGATATTGATAAAGGTATTTGATTGTGGAATGGGGATACATCTTTATGATAGGAAATTATAATACACACCATAATACACACATACACACACACACACACTCACTTTGTTTGTACTCATGTTGTAGCCAACTCTTGACTTTTGTATGAATCATTTTTTATTAAATATTTGTATCTAGTTGTCATGTATTCATTATCTTTAACTCGTTAAATGTTTGTAGTTTGCGTTTCAGTAAGGATTAACATGGTTAAATCGTCGTAAATCTCTGCTTGATTTAGTTTTTGGTATATTTGACATTTTATACATATTCTGTATTTTCACTGAAGAAAGCAATAATTAATTAACACACTACTGTAAAGAAATGGACACTGCCTGTTATCGAACAGAAATTGCTCTGTGTAAATAAATGGTGAGAAATGCTCAGTCTGAAGCCATTCAGCTATGGGTTTCATAGCCCTATAACAATGATACAACTTATATCATCTTAAAAATGATTTATTTACAACATATGGGGTATAAAATATTGGTAATAGTGGCATAGAAGAGTCTGAAATGAATTAAATACCATAACCCTAAGCTATGTTCAATATCAGCAGCAATTTCCAGTGATAAATTATCAGTCTGAAGCCATTCGGCTATGGGTTTGACAGCCCTATAATAATGATACAAGTTATATCACCTTAAAAAGGGTTTATTTACAACCTATGGGGTATAATATGTTGGAAATAGTGGCATAGGATAGTCTGAAATGAATTAAATTAAATCAAATCAAACCAAATCAAATCAAATTGTATTGGTCACATGCGCAGAATACAACAGGTGCAGACATTACAGTGAAATGCTTACTTACAGCCCTTAACCAACAGTGCATGTATTTTAAACAAAAAAAGTAAAAATAAAACAACAACAAAAAAAGTGTTGAGAAAAAAAGAGCAGAAGTAAAAAAAAATAACAGTAGGGAGGCTATATATACAGGGGGGTACCGGTGCAGAGTCAATGTGCGGGGGCACCGGCTAGTTGAGGTAGTTGAAGTAATATGTACATGTGGGTAGAGTTAAAGTGACTATGTATAAATAATTAACAGATTAGCAGCAGCGTAAAAAGGATGGGGTGGGGGGGCAGTGCAAATAGTCCGGGTAGCCATGATTAGCTGTTCAGGAGTCTTATGGCTTGGGGGTAGAAGCTGTTGAGAAGTCTTTTGGACCTAGACTTGGCACTCCGGTACTGCTTGCCGTGCGGTAGCAGAGAGCACAGTCTATGACTAGGGTGGCTGGAGTCTTTGACAATTTTGAGGGCCTTCCTCTGACACCGCCTGGTATAGAGGTCCTGGATGGCAGGAAGCTTGGCCCCAGTGATGTACTGGGCCGTACGCACTACCCTCTGTAGTGCCTTGCGGTCGGAGGCCAAGCAGTTGCCATACCAGGCGGTGATGCAACCAGTCAGGATGCTCTCGATGGTGCAGCTGTATAATTTTTCGAGGATCTGAGGACCCATGCCAAATGTCATGTATTCCCTAACCCTAAGCTATGTTCACTGTCAGCAGCAATTTCCAGTGAGAAATGTTCATTCTGAAGCCATTCGGCTATGGGTTTCACAGCCCTATAATAATGATACAAGTTATATCACCTTAAAAATGCTTTATTTACAACCTCTGGGGTATAAGATGTTGGGAATAGTGGCATAGGAGAGTCTGAAATGAATGAAATACCCTAACCCTAAGCAATGTCAATGTCAGCAGCAATTTCCAGTGAGAAATGCCTAGTCTGAAGCCATTCCGTTATGGGTTTCACAGTCCTATAATAATGATACAAGTTAAAAAAGGGTTTATTTACAACCTCTGGGGTATAACATGTTGGGTAAAGTGGTATAGGCGAGTCTGACATATAACCCCTAACTTGAGTTCAGTCTTCGCCAATGAGAACCAAGAGGGGCCTAGCTTCGTCCTTCTTGACTGGGAAAGGCCTCGATTCTAAGCCATAGAAAATCCTACATCCATCTCATTAGATCAGAACAGGATGGCTCAACAGTGATTCATATTACTGGTTTGCATCCTAAAAAAAGGATAGTTGTGTTTTGCTGCATAACACACATTATTTGTCTACCCATATGATGTGGATCATTGTCAGGTTATTTAATATATAAGCTTCAGTAACAAAATAACACCATGGTTGTAATAACACTTTAAAC
The DNA here is from genome assembly GCF_020615455.1 of Coregonus clupeaformis. NCBI lineage: Eukaryota > Metazoa > Chordata > Actinopteri > Salmoniformes > Salmonidae > Coregonus > Coregonus clupeaformis. Next base: position 2,306,146 of record NC_059209.1, read on the forward strand.
AGGTAATTTGTAAACATGTAGAATGTGCTTGTTTTGGGTCCACACTGGTAAGCAACTATGATGTAAGGCTTGATCACACCTGTAGTGACTACTTCTTTCTGTCACTCCCAGTGTTGCTTATCCGTTGGTCACTAGATATACCAATGTAATTACACCCAACACAATGTTGAAAAACACAATGCTTTACACCACTAGATCACATAACTAGACATGAGATGGATGTGATCCCAACGCTGCCACCAATGTAGTGGAAGAAAGTGAAAGCTGCAACAGGGCCTCTAACCAGGGCTCATACATGGCAAGGTGAGCTCTAATGGCTGTTGCCATGAAAGCCTAGTAGGCCTCTGGGCAGAGGCAGTAGGCCTACAATGCTGGCATATACCTTGTTACAATAGCCTAAGTATATAACATGATTGACATGACCGTAATAATCATCATGAAACCGCCTTGGTGGAAGCCAACATAAATCATTATTTTACATTAACCTGTAAGTCGCACAAAAATATGTATATTTTCCTACTAATTAAGTTACACAAAAATTTGTGTATTTTCACACAAATTAAGCAAAAAAATTAAATAAGAAATCTGCTGAAATCTACTGAAATACTTTTTGTACATATTTGCACGAATTGAGTGTGAGATTGTGTTGCCAGGGCATACTTCATGGTCTAGCTTATCTCAATGAGAGGCTGAAAATAGTCTCTCTCTCTCTCTCTCTCTCTCTCTCTCTCTCTCTCTCTCTCTCTCTCTCTCTCTCTCTCTCTCTCCATCCCCCAACACTTTTCTGCAGTTACCTATTTTATTTTGGATTACAATGGCGATGTTGAGAGTAATTAAAGGTAAACACTGGGCGCTGAAGAGCTCAATTAGGTAATTGCGGCAGTACATCTAATTGAGGACTAAATATAAACAGTCCACATATTTTTTTATTTACGGTATGTCCTCTTGAATTCCAAATGCACATACTAATTTAATGTATGTGAATCACCGTTTATCGTTTGGTAGTGGATTCAAATGATGCTCTCTCTCCTACACAAATACTATTTTCAATTAAGAGGTGGCCTCAGAATTCATGGCATGTTGCTGTGAGCCAGACAAAGGCAGGGTGTTTTATTAGGCTGTTATTCTCAATTGAAACTCTTGCACGTATATTTCGACATCTGCAGAAGCCAAGCATACATTCCATCAATGTTTGGCCGAATGCCTCCCAAGCTCTCTCTCTCTCTCTGCCATTAAGTATTTTGGAAATAGTGTGTGTGTGAAGCCAGAATCACTGCATTGAACATGGAAGTGTGTCTGGGGAGGGCAGGCTTTGGCAGCTTATAGGACTTTGCTTGAGGACATAAATCACTACTGGCAAATCCAGACAATCCTGCCATTGCAACAAGACAAAAACTGAAGAAAAACAAAAAATGGGATGGAGAGAAGGAAATGGAGGAGGAAACGGCATGGGAAATGACAGGTCTAATTCTGCCCGGAACAGATTGCCAAATGAAAGACGGCACGCTCTCAATGCGAAAACACATTTGTGCAATTCGTGGCCACTTTAGTGCATGACAGGGAATGTCGAGAGTGGGAGTGTGAGACGTTGCCTTTCAAGGGCTCCTTCGGCACTACAGTGGCACCTAGTGAGAGAGACCAAAGGATAATAAGGGTGGTGAAAAAAGGCATGTAAAATAGATACTTAAAAATATATTAATAAGGTAAAACCATGTAAAACCTGATAAAACGCCAATCATCAATCAATATTCTTTATTTTCCTATAGTGTCTTCATCTGTGGCACTCTATCTGGCTCCCATTTGTTCCTCCCCACTGGGCAAAAACTGGTTGAATCAACGTTGTTTCCACGTCATTTCAACCCAATAATTATATGTGATGACGTTGAATCAACGTGGAAAACTGATTGAATTTGGTAAAAGTAATCAAATGTAAGGGAAATGCAAATTTTTTTCACCCAACTTTTAACCTGAATCCAATGACATGTTGAAATGTTGTGTTGATTTAATTTTGAATTCCCATTAGTTGACAACTCAACCAAATGTAAATCAAAACTTTAAACTGACGTCTGTGCCCAATGGGTCTACAATTTAACGCTCTCACTTTGAGATGGATATTTGAGGGAGCACTCACTTTCTTATCCACCCCCCTTACCCTTGCCCCCAAAGGCTGCCTGCCAAGATATACCCTCTGGAGACTGGCGTGAATATCTTTAAAAATATAAATTAGTAGCGGGCTGTGGGGATCCCATGCCGCCTTTCAGATGTATGCAGATTCCACTTGATGCTCTCTCTCAATATTTACTGTGGCAGTTGGGACCTCAAGTGCTTATTTTGCTCTGCTTACTGCTTACAGCATGCCTCTCTGGGCTAAAAGGACCCTCACATCCGATGTGAACTAACGTACGGTATCTCCGCCCACTTAAATGATTACTTACGGTGAGTCTGGATCTGTTCGAATTCATTACCAGATAGCTCAGGACATGTGGGCGTGGGTCATATAGGAAAAGTGTTGGGGGAGATTTGAAAAGTGTGATTGTATTTACTCGGAGCGATTGTGTTCACTCCGCAGTGTTTAGAGAAGGTTGAATTAAATTGGATCTAACCCATGATATATATACTGTACATACAATACATCCCAGATGATGTTGAAGTCTATTCCCCTCAAGGTAGTTGGTTTACTCTGTGTAAGGAATGTATGTATCGACTACTGAAGTACATAATAACTGATGCAGCACTGGTATAGAGGCTTTACCGGAAGGTTCCCTCTGAAGTGAATAGCTTTTGTTGAGTTGTGAACAGTTATAGTAGTGGCGTCATTGCACACATTACAACGAGGCTGTGGTCCCCATGGACAAGCCAAGGTTGTGAAATAGTGTAATTATTACATTATTTCAAAATAGTGTAATTATTACATTATTTCACAACACTTTTTCACAATCTTGGTTAGTCAATGGGAGCCACAGCCAAATGTTGGTGCATGTGACAACACATCACCGCCTATCCATATGCTCTGAACAAATGATGGAGTCTTCTGAATAGGGTATTACTATACTACACGCTGACTTACAGTAGTGCAGAAGCCATGTTAAGTGGCTGGCAGCTGTTCATCACTGTGTAATGAACCTAGCTACAGCCATTAGTAATGTGATTCAGTGCACAAACAGCGCTGCCTCCAGAACATGATTCATCCCACAAATCGTCAACCTGCTTGTTGTCATAGGCACATAAACTGGCCTATGGCCCTGACAGTGCCAAGGGAAGAGGGGAGTCAGAGTGCAGGCTATGATATAGGATCAGGTCCAAGTCAGGCCAGTGCATTGGTACCTCACCTGGCTAGGGCAGCTTGTCAAGGGAGGACAGTCCATTCCATTTATTTTCCTGTGTAGCACCTACACACATACATTTGAGCCAAATTTGTAGTAGGCAACGGATGTGTATGTGTGTGTGCTCGTATGCGTGCATGCTTGTGTGTGTTTGTGTGAAATGAAATGCAATACATCAAACTAACCTCCTCACCAATTCACCTTAACCCTCCCGTTGTCCTAGGGTCAAAGTGACCCGCCAATGTGTTGAACCAACTTTATTTAATTTTTATATTTTTTGGATCATTTGTGAGAAGGAGGCAGTGATACTTTCTTTAAAGTCTCACTGCCTCCTTCTCACAAATGATCCCAAAAATATAACAATTAAATAAAGTTGGTTCAACACAGTGGCGGGTCATTTTGACCCTAGGACAACGGGAGGGTTAAACCCTTATACCTCCACACTCGCTCAATATATTTTGTTTCTTGGCAGTGGAGTACAGGTAAAGTGCTGAGTCACATCTTTTTAACCTGGGTGTTGCAAGAACAGCACTCCCACTCTCGCAAACACAGTTCCTTTTGGTGCAGCTCTCCCAATAGCATGAGCTCATTTGTATATAGAATTCAAGGACACCAACTACCACTCCTATTCCTAACTGGCTCGCAACTCTGTATCTAACTTATAAATACATGCAGTGAGTGAGTTACAGAAAGTGCTACAGTGGGGGAAAAAAGTATTTAGTCAGCCACCAATTGTGCAAGTTCTCCCACTTAAAAAGATGAGAGAGGCCTGTAATTTTCATCATAGGTACACGTCAACTATGACAGACAAAATGAGAAAAAATAATCCAGAACATCACATTGTAGGATTTTTAATGAATTTATTTGCAAATTATGGTGGAAAATAAGTATTTGGTCAGTAACTAAAGTTTCTCAATACTTTGTTATATACCCTTTGTTGGCAATGACACAGGTCAAACGTTTTCTGTAAGTCTTCACAAGGTTTTCACACACTGTTGCTGGTATTTTGGCCCATTCCTCCATGCAGATCTCCTCTAGAGCAGTGATGTTTTGGGGCTGTCGCTGGGCAACACGGACTTTCAACTCCCTCCAAAGATTTTCTATGGGGTTGAGATCTGGAGACTGGCTAGGCCACTCCAGGACCTTGAAATGCTTCTTACGAAGCCACTCCTTCGTTGCCCGGGCGGTGTGTTTGGGATCATTGTCATGCTGAAAGACCCAGCCACGTTTCATCTTCAATGCCCTTGCTAATGGAAGGAGGTTTTCACTCAAAATCTCACGATACATGGCCCCATTCATTCTTTCCTTTACACGGATCAGTCGTCCTGGTCCCTTTGCAGAAAAACAGCCCCAAAGCATGATGTTTCCACCCCCATGCTTCACAGTAGGTATGAACACGACAAGTTGAGTTTTTACCAAAAAGTTATATTTTGGTTTCATCTGACCATATGACATTCTCCCAATCCTCTTCTGGATCATCCAAATGCACTCTAGCAAACTTCAGACGGGCCTGGACATGTAATGGCTTAAGCAGGGGGACACGTCTGGCACTGCAGGATTTGAGTCCCTGGCGGCGTAGTGTGTTACTCATGGTAGGCTTTGTTACCTTAGTCCCAGCTCTCTGCAGGTCATTCACTAGGTCCCCCTGTGTGGTTCTGGGATTTTTGCTCACCGTTCTTGTGATCATTTTGACCCCGCGGGGTGAGATCTTGCGTGGAGCCCCAGATCGAGGGAGATTATCAGTGGTCTTGTATGTCTTCCATTTCCTAATAATTGCTCCCACAGTTGATTTTTTCAAACCAAGCTGCTCACCAATTGCAGATTCAGTCTTCCCAGCCTGGTGCAGGTCTACAATTTTGTTTCTGGTGTCCTTTGACAGCTCTTTGGTGTTGGCCATAGTGGAGTTTGGAGTGTGACTGTTTGAGGTTGTGGACAGGTGTCTTTTGTACTGATATCAAGTTCCAACAGGTGCCATTAATACAGGTAACGAGTGGAGGACAGAGGAGCCTCTTAAAGAAGAAGTTACAGGTCTGTGAGAGCCAGAAATCTTGCTTGTTTGTAGGTGACCAAATACTTATTTTCCACCATAATTTGCAAATATATTCATAAAGAATCCTACAATGTGATTTTCTGGATTTTTTTTCCTCAATTTGTCTTTCATAGTTGACGTGTACCTATGATGAAAATTACAGGCCTCTCTCATCTTTTTAAGTGGGAGAACTTGCACAATTGGTGGCTGACTAAATACTTTTTTCCCCCACTGTAACTCCACACAATGGTCAGTGAGTCATACTAAGAGAGAAATGCGTCCCAAATGGCACCCTATTCCCAAAATGCACTACTTTTGACCATAGCCCTATGGGTGCCATTTGGGACGCATCCATCCTCTGAAATAGGTCACTCTTCTTGAGACACATCTATTTAAACCTAAATCAATAAAAAATGGTAAGACTCTTATAACATTTTAATGATATAGTATGATTCGATGCGTGCCCAACATTCGGGCCATTATGGAATCCGCAGTAGGGGCAAACCGCACCAACTGTTGTTATTGTTTTTGTTGCCGAGCTGAGGAGCGTCACGCAGCATTGTAAAGTAAAAATAACAAATCTCTACATATTGTGCTCTTCTATTGCATGTGCAATGTTGAAAAATATTAAAGTGTTTGTCATCTTGACTTGAATAAATCCTCACCATTCCGGAAAATATGAATAATCCCTTTTCTAAATGGTGACAGTTAATCCCATGCAATAAATGTCCTAGTGTCACATTATCCATCACGGCCAATTAATACAAATAACATAAAAATCTGCATTCAGCAAAACACATATTTTGAATTACTCAGTATACTTGAGGGAACAGAGATCCGACTTTTTCGTTTGTAATACCTCTCTTTTATTGCAGTGTAATCCAATAAACACCATTACATGTCAATTTTTTTGCTCGGAAATATGTTCATGCAGCACCCACTGGGGGTCTAGCCTCATTGTGCCCTGGCTTTAAATTGAAATAGAATTATTGGTAAGAGAGTTTGTCTCCCCAAAGTTCATTTTCACTCTGCTTTAAGTTTCACTCTGCTTTAAGTTTCATCACACCCAGTTTTATACCCTCAGAATCACCAATGATGAAGGAGTCTGATTTAAAGGAGAAATACTGTTCCGCTTAGAGACTAAGGGTGCATCCCAAATGGCACCCTTTTCCTTATATAGTGCACTTCTTTTGACCAGGACCTATAGGGCTCTGGTCAAAAGTAGTGCACTATATAGGGAGTAGGCTACCATTTGGGACGTACTTGAAAGATTCAGTGCTGTAAATCCAATGTCTCTCTAAAGGAGAGATTAATCGTTAATGTAGAGAAGATAGGAGGGAATGTGTTGAACAGAACGTTCTGGAACACGTGTCTATCTGACTTGTATTGTCGTAGTGCAAGGATACTAACAAGAAGGTTGGTATCCAGGTGTAAGCATATGGGGTTCTTAATCGTGATGAATGGTAAACATTTTCACGGCAATTTTGCAGTGAGCATTCACTCTGCTCCCTTACCTACCCTTCTTACACATAACTCTAGCCCATATACAGTCAATGAGAAAACATAAAGGAATCAGAATTTATATTGAAAAGGATGTACAAATAAACTAGTCCCCCATTCAAAACATTGATCCAAGGATTGTTAGAAGGTTATGGCCTATTATTGATTAGCGTAGTAAGGCAAGCGTTCCAATGGCCAATGCAAAATGTTGCTGTTTGAAAGTCCAGCAAAGATCAACCAGATCACTTTTATCTTTGAATACTCTACTGTGTAAATGAGCTAACTATGCAAGATAAGACATCAGCAAGTTGAAGCAGGGTCAATTTCGACTGCCTTGACAATGTTGGATGATTGTTCCAAAACATGTATCGAAAAATACACTGAACAAAAATATAAACGCAATATGCAACAATTTCAAAGATTTTACTGAGTTACAGTTCATATAAGGAAATCAGTCAATTAAAAATAAATTCATTAGGCCCTAATCAATGGATTTCACATGACTGGGAATACAATAAGGTATCTGTTGGTCACAGATACCTTAAATAAAAGGTAGGGGCATGGATCAGTCAGTATCTGGTGTGGACACTATTTGCCTCATGCAGCGCGGGAACTGGAACACGCTGTCGTACACGTCGATCCAGAACATCCCAAACATGCTCAATCGGTGACATGTCTGGTGAGTATGCAGGCCATGGAAGAACTGGGACATTTTTAGCTTCCAGAAATTATGTACAGTACAGATCCTTGCGACATGGGGCCGTGCATTATGGTGCTGAAACATGAGGTGATGGCAGCGGATGAATGGCACGAGAATGGGCCTCAGGATCTCATCACGGTATCTCTGTGCATTCAAATTGCCATCGATAAAATGCAATTGTGTTCATTATCCATAGCTTATGCCTGCCCATACCATAACCCCACCGCCACCATGGGGCACTCCTGTTCACAATGTTGACATCAGCAAACTGCTAGCCCACACGATGTCCTACCGGTACAGTTGAAACCGGGATTCATTCGTGCAGAGCACACTTCTCCAGCGTGCCAGTGGCCATCGAAGGTGAGCATTTGCCCACTGAAGTCGGTTACGACAAGACCCTGGTGAGGACAACGAGCATTCAGATGAGTTTCCCTGAAACGGTTTCTGACAGTTTGTGCAGAAATTCTTCGGTTGTGCAAACCCACAGTTTCATCAGCTGTCCGGATGGCTGGTCTCAGCGATCCCGCAGGTGAAGAAGCCGGATGTGGAGGTCCTGGGCTGGCGTGCTTTGGATGCAGCTTATGGTAGAAAATTAACATTAAATTCTCTGGCAACAGCTCTGGTGGACATTCCTGCAGTCAGCATGCCAATTGCACGCTCCCCAGAACTTGAGACCTCTGTGGCACTGTGTTGTGTGACAAAACTGCACATTTTAGAGTGGCATTTTATTTTAAGGTGCACCTGTGTAATGATCACACTGTTTAATCAGCTTCTTGATATGCCATCAGGCCCTAGACCCAATGGCTCCTAGATCCCCAATTAACGTGTCACTCACTCTCCTTTTCCTGCTGGGAGACTTCATGGCTCCATTGGTGAAATGGCTTTAAGGAACCAAATCTCTATTTTGTATGTAAAAGGCATGTCTTAGAAGGGTCCAGATACCTTTTTTGTGATTTCACTTGTTTTTAATAAACTTACCCCAAACAGTGAATCACTTCTTCATTCTCATTGTGCATCATGGGGGCCCTGGATTTTTTTTTACAAAGTCTCCAAAAACACTAAAATAATTTTAGAAACAGCAAAGCTCTCAGTATGGTGATGCAGGACTTTACATGTTGCACACATGAAATTGTGTCACAGCACAACTGCATAGGGAAAATGGCTTGAGTCGCACAAAATGGAATATAACGTTGCGGATACATTTCGGAATAACACATACAGTGAGGGAAAAAAGTATTTGATCCCCTGCTGATTTTGTACGGTTGCCCACTGACAAGGAAATGATCAGTCTATAATTTTAATGGTAGGTTTATTTGAACAGTGAGAGACAGAATAACAACAAAAAAATCCAGAAAAACGCATGTCAAAAATGTTATAAATTGATTTGCATTTTAATGAGGGAAATAAGTATTTGACCCCTCTGCAAAACATGACTTAGTACTTGGTGGCAAAACCCTTGTTGGCAATCACAATCACAGAGGTCAGACGTTTCTTGTAGTTGGCCACCAGGTTTGCATACATCTCAGGAGGGATTTTGTCCCACTCCTCTTTGCAGATCTTCTCCAAGTCATTAAGGTTTCTAGGCTGACGTTTAGCAACTCGAACCTTCAGCTCCCTCCACAGATTTTCTATGGGATTAAGGTCTGGAGACTGGCTAGGCCACTCCAGGACCTTAATGTGCTTCTTCTTGAGCCACTCCTTTGTTGCCTTGGCCGTGTGTTTTGGGTCATTGTCATGCTGGAATACCCATCCACGACCCATTTTCAATGCCCTGGCTGAGGGAAGGAGGTTCTCACCCAAGATTTGACGGTACATGGCCCCGTCCATCGTCCCTTTGATGCGGTGAAGTTGTCCTGTCCCCTTAGCAGAAAAACACCCCCAAAGCATAATGTTTCCACCTCCATGTTTGACGGTGGGGATGGTGTTCTTGGGGTCATAGGCAGCATTCCTCCTCCTCCAAACACGGCGAGTTGAGTTGATGCCAAAGAGCTCGATTTTGGTCTCATCTGACCACAACACTTTCACCCAGTTCTCCTCTGAATCATTCAGATGTTCATTGGCAAACTTCAGACGGGCATGTATATGTGCTTTCTTGAGCAGGGGGACCTTGCGGGCGCTGCAGGATTTGGTGACTATGGTCCCAGCTGCCTTGAGATCATTGACAAGATCCTCCCGTGTAGTTCTGGGCTGATTCCTCACCGTTCTCATGATAATTGCAACTCCACGAGGTGAGATCTTGCATGGAGCCCCAGGCCGAGGGAGATTGACAGTCCTTTTGTGTTTCTTCCATTTGCGAATAATCGCACCAACTGTTGTCACCTTCTCACCAAGCTGCTTGGCGATGGTTTTGTAGCCAATTCCAGCCTTGTGTAGGTCTACAATCTTGTCCCTGACATCCTTGGAGAGCTCTTTGGTGTTGGCCATGGTGGAGAGTTTGGAATTTGATTGATTGATTGCTTCTGTGGACAGGTGTCTTTTATACAGGTAACAAGCTGAGATTAGGAGCACTCCCTTTAAGAGTGTGCTCCTAATCTCAGCTCGTTACCTGTATAAAAGAAACCTGGGAGCCAGAAATCTTTCTGATTGAGAGGGGGTCAAATACTTATTTCCCTCATTAAAATACAAATAAATTTATAATATTTTTGACATGCGTTTTTCTGGATTTGTTTGTTGTTATTATGTTCAAATAAACCTACCATTAAATTATAGACTGATCATTTCTTTGTCAGTGGGCAAATGTACAAAATTAGCAGGGGAACAAATACTTTTTTCCCTCACTGTACCTCCCTTTTTTTACGTGGTCATTTGCATAATCTCGTCTCATGTTTCACGGGGCCTGCCTGGGCTATCAGAAATGTGACTTAATTATGATTTCATTGTGGTGGCACACCCAACAAGTGTTTTTCGCTTGTTTCCCTCATAACAAGAGTCATGCAAATGTCATCATGCTCCGTAAATACCCTAAGACACTTTATATGCACTCAGATGTGGTTTTCTTAGTACCATACATATGGCAAATCTATCCCTGTATTGTTTCCTCCATTTTCAAACAGGCACTGAGTGCCATGCTGCAAAATACCCCAGTGGAATACGTTGCCTTTGCATCGGGCAGTTCCTCTTATATCCTCTCAATATTCCACACTGTTACATTATTTTGTTGTTTTTCCTGCAGTACAGTAGCGCTCTGATCAAGGCAAACATTTTTATTATTCATCTGGTTCAATAAGATGACTTCTCCTCAGTACACGGTACACAAAATCTGCTCCTTTGTTATGGGGTATATAGAGGTCATCAATAAGTAATGCTGTTATGGATGCAGTCGTGAAAAAGAGTCTGTGGTAAAGCAGTATAGCGAGTTGTTGTGTGTCATGGCCGACATGTTTGGATAGACAAAAAACGGGATTATTTGTGACTGACACTCTAGCTAGTGAGCAATTGGTATTCTGGGAACAATGGGAGAGTCCCAACAAAGATCAGTCACTTCAGTGTCCCTTCATTCCGTCTTTCTCTCCCCTTATTTAGGCTGTGACTGACAGACCAACTCCATGTTTAATCCTTGGGTTATTTTCCGTTCTTTTCCCTCCATTTTGCTCCAGAGAATTCCCTCAGGAATACATCCTTCCCTTGTTTTCCAGGCCCAGACTCGTTGTGCAGTAACTGGGCCCAGCCAATCGAAGCACTAATATAATTTCTTATTGATTTCTTGTTGACCTCCTATGAAGCAGTCATCATTCTGTAATACACTCCACACGTCTTCTTAATGAAATCAATAAACCCCCACTGTACAGTTACTCCAACGCGACTCACTCTCTTCCTCTCTCATTATTTTTACGAGGTGGGGTATAGGGCACTATCTGAATCAAAAAAGGGATTATCAGTGTTTTGGTTCTCATAGATACAAATATACGTGCATGCATATGCACATACAAGATCTTCCACAACTTATTGAAGAAACATTTATTCATAATTCTCTTGGTCAGGATATTGACTAATTCAGTCAAATGTATTTTACATTTCAGGCCTGACTACGTATGTTAAGTCGAAATGTGGTTGTGGTCAAGTTGTTTTTGTGGATATGGTCAAAGCATTATGCAAAAAAGATACATTAATTGGGAAGAAAGTTTACTGCTCTAACATTACCATATGTTGCAAATTTCCCCCAACAGTTTTGCATTAAGTAGCCTTTGAACTCCTTCTCTCAAAATATGATTTTGACGGCTTATATACACCGCTTATGATTTATGCAACCGCATCAGTTCAGAATTGTAAACACCGAAATTTCAGGTTTTGAATAGAACACTATTCATCACCAATGCTGTCATAGTTTGTTACGTCTGTTCAATACTCTCGATTTGACAGATGACTTGAAAGAATAAACCGAAAATGCATATTATGTTGAAATATCTTTACAGTTGTATAAATCCACTTGAATCGTAGGACCTCGTGGGAAGAAAGGCAATGGTAGAAAACCTAACAAAATCTCAGAAACTGACTTATGTACTTCTATTACTGGGCGAATGTGTGCACATCTCATCCCCATTGTTGGAGGAAACAGTGCACAATGGCTCTATTGGGTAGATATTGAATAACAACATTACACCCTTTTATTTGTGGAGGTGGAAAGTACACCTCTGTGGATTCATATGGGAGCAGATCAAAAAAGCAAATGTGGCCACAAACAAACAGCGGAGAACAAACAGAGTGAATAAATAGATAGATAGCCAAGGTGGGCATATCACTGTTGGTATCGGTTTGTTTACGCACACACATACATAGACACACACACACACACACAAGTGTTCTCCTCTCAATGGCTGAGCGTCTGTTTGGATGACACCACTGCCGTTGTTCGGAGTGTCAAGGTGACTTTAGCGATGTGGCCGTGGCGGCAGTAACTAAGCCAATGTTGACAGTAGGGCTTTTCCACCATGTGATTTTCATGTGGCCCCAACTAACACAGCAAAATACACCATTGTGCCCCAAATTGAATGAGCATGTTACTTTAGTGATACGAAGTGAAGTGGTATCTTTGGTGGATGGTGTGCCATAAGCCTGGAATTGACTTAGTGATTCAGTGATTGATATGACAGATTCAGCGAACGATTGGGATGCAGGTAGTGATATCTGTTGCATTATTTCTCAAGTAATTTCTCAAATAGGTGAAAGGAATGTGAGCGTAATACCATCAGGCAGCAGTATCGACCTCATTTAAAGCAAACAAGAATCTCTAAACACGTTTGATATGAGGTAGCCTCATTGCGAACCATGCTTCCCTAAAACGGAAGCCTGGGGAAGTTCCATGGCAGATATCAGCTCAAGAGGGGTCGGAAACCGGTCTAAATCAGTGACGCCACGCAACACGTCAAACCAATCAAATGCCTTGCTTGGACAGAGCTCCAAAGGTGCTCACCAGATTAGTGCCGTAGGAGCAACAGTGCATGAGGACAAAACATGTCAACAAAACAAGGACTGATGACAAAACATGTTAGAATGTTTGCAGCAGGCTGGTTTTCACAGAATTACTATGTTATTTCAAGATGAGCTAAAGTTGCAGCAAGAGGGTCTACAATGCTGGCCATATCAATATCTTTTTACTTTTGATGTTTCTGAAGTGATATTTGGCTGTAAAGGCTAGCATGAGGGACAATAAGTAGCTGGCAACCATGAGGTTTGCTGTGAGAAACGTCAGCTATCCTTGTAAGCTACCTAGGAATAACTAGTTAGCTTAGCTAGTTCAATCTCTCTCACGATTATAAAGCCAACAAAATGTTAATAAAAACAGCATATTATTGACCTAAAAGGTTAGCTGTGTTAGCCCAGTCGATAGCTTATCCAGAGTCAGTGATACATAGAGCAACCATGTACTGTCTCTCTATGGGAACAACTGCAACCTTTTTGCAAGCAACATTGCAAAAATGTACAGTGAGGGAAAAACGTATTTGATCCCCTGCTGATTTTGTACGTTTGCCCACTGACAAAGAAATGATCAGTCTATAATTTTAATGGTAGGTTTATTTGAACAGTGAGAGACAGAATAACAACAACAAAATCCAGAAAAACGCATGTCAAAAATGTTATAAATTGATTTGCATTTTAATGAGGGAAATAAGTATTTGACCCCCTCTCAATCAGAAAGATTTCTGGCTCCCATGTGTCTTTTATACAGGTAACGAGCTGAGATTAGGAGCACACTCTTAAAGGGAGTGCTCCTAATCTCAGCTTGTTACCTGTATAAAAGACACCTCTCCACAGAAGCAATCAATCAATCAGATTCCAAACTCTCCACCATGGCCAACACCAAAGAGCTCTCCAAGGATGTCAGGAACAAGATTGTAGAACTACACAAGGCTGGAATGGGCTACAAGACCATCGCCAAGCAGCTTGGTGAGAAGTTGACAACAGATGGTGCGATTATTCGCAAATGGAAGAAACACAAAATAACTGTCAATCTCCCTCGGCCTGGGGCTCCATGCAAGATCTCACCTCGTGGAGTTGCAATGATCATGAGAACGGTGAGGAATCAGCCCAGAACTACACGGGAGGATCTTGTCAATGATCCCAAGGCAGCTGGGACCATAGTCACCAAGGAAACAATTGGTAACACATTACGCCGTGATGGACTGAAATCCTGCAGCACCCGCAAGGTCCCCCTGCTCAAGAAAGCACATATACAGGGCCGTCTTAAGTTTGCCAATGAACATCTGAATGATTCAGAGGAGAACTGGGTGAAAGTGTTGTGGTCAGATGAGACCAAAATCGAGCTCTTTGCCATCAACTCAACTCGCCATGTTTGGAGGAGGAGGAATGCTGCCTATGACCCCAAGAACACCACCCCCACCGTCAAACATGGAGGTGGAAACATTATGCTTTGGGGGTGTTTTTCTGCTAAGGGGACAGGACAACTTCACCGCATCAAAGGGATGATGGACGGGGCCATGTACGTCAAATCTTGGGTGAGAACCTCCTTCCCTCAGCCAGGGCATTGAAAATGGGTCGTGGATGGGTATTCCAGCATGACAATGACCTAAAACACACGGCCAAGGCAACAAAGGAGTCGCTCAAGAAAAAGCACATTAAGGTCCTGGAGTGGCCTAGCCAGTCTCCAGACCTTAATCCCATAGAAAATCTGTGGAGGGAGCTGAAGGTTTGAGTTGCCAAACGTCAGCCTCCAAACCTTAATGACTTGGAGAAGATCTGCAAAGAAGAGTGGAACAAAATCCCTCCTGAGATGTGTGCAAACCTGGTGGCCAACTACAAGAAACATCTGACCTCTATGATTGCCAACAAGGGTTTTGCTACCAAGTACTAAGTCATGTTTTGCAGAGGGGTCAAATACTTATTTCCCTCATTAAAATGCAAATCAATTTATAACATTTTTGACATGCAAATAAACATACCATTAATATTATAGACTGATCATGTCTTTGTCAGTGGGCAAACATACAAAATTAGCAGGGGATCAAATACTTTTTTTCCCTCACTGTATACAGAGAGAGAGTGACAGTCAAATAAAACTGATTGGATATCTTACAACTAGACAAAAAGGAAATGTTATTTTGAGAATACAACACAGAAACACAGACACATTAGAGACAAAACCCTTTCCCCTCTTTATTGCAGGATTTTGGTATGTGATTAATCAACATTGACACTTTGAATAATAGTTTAACAATTAAAACAAGTTTAAACACTTCACTTCAATGAATCAACACTTCATCACTTCAAAATGTACAAATAAGCTAACTCGTATGTAAAGATTAGACATCTAAGTCCAAACAACAATAGATCATTGAGTAGTAACAAGTAGGCCATTATTAATAAAGCATCATTTCAGGTGAACAACACAAATTCCCTACCAGCAGTGGCCAACCTTGCTCCACTGATCTCTGATCTACTGGGTGAGCAGACTTCTATTCTAGCCGAGCAATCGCACACTTGATTATTAACTCATTAGGTTTGACAAGTTGAATCAGGTGCAGTGGCGGCTCCTGAAAAAATTCTCAGGGGGGGCAATTTTTCTGATGATTTAGGTGACCTACACACATTTTAAAAAAGATATGTCCAGCAACAACATGAAGACAGGGGCAGCATATAAGTCAATACTGATATACACATTACTTGCTTCAAAAAGGCCTCATGGTTGAATTGGAAATATGTGCACCTGAGCATAATTCACAACAAGCAAGCAGGAGCTTTTGATAGAGGCTACTGAAAACATTGATGCAAGTTATTGGTAATAATAAATTTTTATAGACTTCCATATTCTGCCCTCTTGTACAGATTTGTGAAAATGAACAGTGATAGACATTTTGCCTGAAAACAGAATTTGAAAATAATTTCTAGAAAAGGTAAACACAGCTATCTGTATGGCTTTGTAAAAATGAACAACCATATTCTGGCCAATTGTATAGATTTGTAAATATGAACAACCATATTCTGGCCAATTGTATAGATTTGTAAAAATGAACATGAACAGATTATATTTTTTGTTTACTTTTTTTAAAATGAAAAATAACTATTTTAAACAACATCAACTGTGAACTGATTTGGGCGTGTGTGTGTTAAAGAGACAGACAGGGAGGGACAAAGAGAGAGAGAGGCTACATTACTTGTACTGAAACTGTTCTAGCTTGCTGCATGATCAAATTCAGCTGATGCGCATAGCAATGCACGTAATGGGCATTCTTGAAATGCTTACGCACCTTTTGCTGCACACCAGCCTTCTCTCCCCTCACACTGGCTCCATCGTAAGCTTGCGCAATGAGTTTGACTTTCGTCGTCGTCGGCAAAAAGACCGTTCAGTCTCTCCAAAAGCACACTGGCGATTGAGACTGAGGTTGATTCCGAGATGGGAAGGAACTCAAAAAGCGCTCCTGCACTTTGTGGTTGCTATCTATGTACCTCAGCACAAGCACCAGCTGTGTCTGTGTAGAAACGTCCGTGGTCTCGTCAGCTTGGATAGCTACGAAGTTCGCCGACTTCACCTCCTCCACAATATGTTCCCTCATGACCGCTAGCATACACTCCAGTAGCTCGTTTTGAATGGTCTTTGATGTGCCCTTGAAAACTTTAGCATTTTTAAGATGGTCATCAAACACCTCATCTAATTGTGCCACAAAGTTGACAAGTCCAAGAAAAATACCAGGGTTGGTGGAGCCCTCAGTTTCATCTTTGCCCCGCAAAGCTAGCCATCTTGACAGTTGTACGTGAATTGATTGACGCTGCTACCCGCTCTTTTCTTAGTTATGTTCATGGTTACTTATGTTACGTATGATGAAAGCGCGTAAGTGCAAGCCCTCCCGGAACACATAGAGATTGTATTGAAAGCTCTGATATTTGAAATTTTTTTTATTTTACATGATAGTCTATGAGAGACTCCTTGGCGATTATCAACCTGACTGAAATCACCCCAAAAGGGGCGGGGCCATTTGAAGCACGACTTTAGCCTGATTGGACATTTAGTGGCAGATCAGACGTCTAGATTAGAACACTGAAAACTACTGTTGCCGTGATATAATTGATTAGAAAAAAAATCCCTTCCTTTTCCCGTTTGGCAGTGCGTCGCCCATATCGCCCTAATGAACACACCGCCCCTGATCAGGTGTTTTATTGCTGGGCTGAAACAGAAGCCTGCACACTCAGCAGACCTCCAGCAGTGTTGGCCAGCTCCAATTGTAATACGTTTATACATTGTGTGTGATGTTTAACTGTATTTTTGTATACAACATTTGCTATCATAGGTAAGCCTACACATATAACCCATGGCATATAGGATATACCTTTAGTCTCTTGGGACATTCATTGGGACCTCTCTCTTAATCTGCAAAAAGGCTTTCATTGCTTTCCATAAAGAAACAGGCTTCATTATAGTCAAATCAGACAGCACTGAATATTATGTTGCTATTATCTCTCTGTCCTAAAAGTTTTCCCATCTAGGGACTGGAACCGGATAATCTTTTCACAATGTCCTCCCACAAAAATACCTGTCCTATCCAGTAGCCTACACTCTCCCTTTACTGACAGCAAGTGTGTTTGTCATCAGAGCGGTTTAGAACGTGTTGTGACGTTTGATTTTACCAGCGTAATCCACTATTAATTTCAATAAAAATAAATTGCAGACTATCGGCCACACTTGATAACTTGAAAACTAGCACTTGAAAATAGTATACACAACAACTCTCTACAACATGTGTCCTACCCGGACGGAAAACACACAGCACCCCTTCTACATGCGTGTGGGGGGAGGGTTCTTGAAATGTAACATCCAATCAAAATCTTGCTCTGAGCGGACCATTAAAAACGTTTTTGCAATACAAAATTATCCAGACCTCCAAGGGAGGTGTGACAATGACATGATTTTGGAGGTATGGCAACACGAGACTAGATATGAGGAAACATTTATGGCTTCGAGGTTTAAATGTTAACACTCTAATGTCTATGTCTCCAGCAGAGTAGGGAAGCTCATACAATGTGGACATAAGGCTTATGAACCAGGTATTGGAAGTAGTAAAAGGAGCAGAGCTCTTAAATATGTGCTCAGAGAAAAGAGGGGATTTGGGCTGATGGGTTGATGATAGGGATGACTATTATCAGATAAAGAAGGACTTCTGCCCCCCTGGGTTACAGAGACTGACCAATGGACTTAGTCAAAGTCTCATTTTAGTCTCACAGAGACTTATTTTAGTCTCAAACTTTTTTAGTCTCATAGATTCATTTTAGTCTCAAAGACTAATTTATAAACTACTACTCATTCTGTTACTCTGCTGTCAGAGGAAGGCCCGAGAAATTGCCAAAGACTCCAGCCACACAAGTCGTAGACTTTTCACTCTGCTACCATCCGGCAAACGAAACTGGAGCATCGGCTCTTGGACCAACAGGCTCAGAGACAGCTTCTACCCCCAAGCCATAAGACTGCTAAATAGCCAGACTGTTAAATAGTCAATTAATGGTACCTGAACTATCTGCACTGACTCTATCTTGCACTGACCCTACACACACTCACTAGACTATATACACAAACCATATACACACTCACCCACACACACTATATTGACACTCCCACACAAAACCAACACACACTACATACGCGCACATACCACACATAACACACACACGCAGACCGACAGAACACAAACACACATACAGTGCATTCGGAAAGTATTCAGACCCCTTGACTTTTTTCTCATTTTGTTAAATTACAGTCTTAATCTAGAAGTTATTAAATAGTTTTTTTCCCTCAATCTACACACAATACCCCATAATGACGAAGCAAAAACTGTTTTTTAGAAATGTTTGCAACCCCACCAAAAAAACGGAAATATCACATTTACATAAATATTCAGACCCATTACTCAGTACTTTGTTGAAGCACATTTGGCAGCAATTACAGCCTCGATTCTTCTTGGGAATGACGCTACAAGCTTGGCACACCTGTATTTGGGGAGTTTCTCCCATTCCTCTCTGCAGATCCTCTCAATCTCTGCTTTCTCATTATGGGATATTGTGTAGATTGATGAGGGGAAAAAACGATTTAATCCATTTTAAAATAAGGCTGTAACGTAAGAAAATGTTGAAAAATTCAAGGGGTCTGAATACTTTCTGAGTGCACTGTATCTACCTCAAATACCTCGTACTGTACCTCTGCACATTGATCTGGTACTGGTACTCTGTGTAGATGCTGTAGCTCCACTCTTGTGTATTTTATTTTATTCCTTGTGTTACTATTTTATTTGTATTATTATTTTTTAACTCTGCATCGTTGGGAAGGGCTCGTAAGCAAGCATTTCACAGTAAATTATTCACCAGTTGTATTTGGCAATTTTTTTTATTTGATTTTAAAGACATATTTGTCTAAAAAAGATTTAAACATGGAGAGGGGAAATAATGCATTAATTTGCTTTCTCAATTTTACCTCCAACAACGAGACCGTGATAGTATGTCAAACTAGCATTGTGACTCCATGCAGTTAATGTTGTGTTTAATATTATATAATGTTAACACCTGCAAAATGAGTGTCATCTCAGCTGTACGATAGGTCTGCTACATACAAGCTGACACATTTAATAGGTTTCAAATTAACAATGGTGAAGAGTTGGCTTGTCTGACAGTTGCTGAAAACGTGCTGTATATGTGTCGGTCACAGTCATGGACGCTTAAAAGCCAAACGTATGTGCTGTCATGGTGGAACACTCAAAACTCTACATTTGCAGTCACCTACGACAGGTGGAGAAAGCATGAGACAGAAGGGAGGAGGAGGTAGTGAGATGGAGAGAGGAAAGAGAGGGGGAGAGAGAGGGGAAAATAGGGTTAAGGAGAGGCAGTAGAAGAACCAAACCAAAGGATGAAATATGAAAAGCAAAAACTGTGTTGACTGAGCGGGTGCTAAATTACACATATATACTCAACTGGCAGACACACACAAACACAAAGCTTCACAGACATACACAGTTCTCTAAGACATACACAGTTAATGTAGACACAACTGAATGTCTGCATAAAGACCAGGGGTTGGAACCGAAATTATTTTCCAATTGTTTCATTCTGAACAAAACCAATATATATATTTTTTCATTCCACTGTTACGACCAGCAACATAAAGTTCTGAACCGGTTCGAACAAAAAAAGTAACGGTTTATATTGTTCCTTTCTGTTCCTTTTTTAACCTGTGAAATCAACCTTTTTTTTTTTACATTGACCTCACGAGTGGCGCAGTGGTCTAAGGCACTGCATCGCAGTGCTAGCTATGCCACTAGAGATCCTGGTTTGAATCCAGGCTCTGTCGTAGCCGGCCGCGACCGGGAGACACATGGGGCGGCGCACAATTGGCCCAGGGTAGGTGAGGGAATGGCCGGCAGGGATGTAGCTCAGTTGGTAGAGCATGGCGTTTGCAACGCCAGGGTTGTGGGTTTGATTTCCACGGGGGGCCAGTATGAAAGATAAAAAAATAATGTATGCACTCACTAACTGTAAGTCGCTCTGGATAACCAATCAGTGTGGATAAAGCAGACAAGCTACTTGTTTACATGCGTGATGGACAGTAAGTGTAGCCTATGGCGCAAGATGCGACTGAAATTTTGTGGAGAGGGTTGAGGATGGGCATCTTGTTATGACATGTATTATATGAATTAGGTCCACAGAATGATACCTAGGAGGAGCGGCTTCTATGGAGGAACTTTTGAATGTCCTTTGAGCTAGCTTACTAAAAAGCCTGAGCTATCTACAGTAGGTAACAAGCTTGTGTGTGCAGAGCAGCACCAGAATTAAAGACACGTCTTACCTTTTTGTAGTTAATAAATCCAACATTAAACGTGATAAGTAGGCCAACAGTATCCTTAACTAGCATTGAAAAAGTTCGTCCATTCTTCTCTAGCTAATTAAAAATCTCTCTTTCTATCTTCTGAATCAAGCTTGTAAAGTCATTTTCAGCTTGCAGGCAGACACTGGATACGTTTCTGAGTAACAGTGAGGGCTTCTCATAGGCACTTTGATTTGTTTTGTTGTGAGACTAGAAAAAAATGACTGGAACGTAAAATAACATTATTAACCAGTTCCAATGCTTTTAGAATAATGGTTCTGCTCCGGAACAGTATGGATCACTTTTGTTCCAGGTTCCGTTTCTGTTCCTTGAAAATGTTTGTTATTTTCCAGTTTTCAGGTCTGTTCCCTGAACCGGTTCCAACCCACGCACAAACAAAGATGGAGAGCACGAGGAACATGTGCACAGACCTCTATAGGACCCAAACCCAAAAGTGTATTTGCACACAAGTACGCACAAATACACACACAGGGTGAAGGGAGACGCATCACAGGGATTCATTTTTGGGGTATAGGATTCTTTTTCACCAACAAAAACCAATTACAACACATGGCTGCAAATTGGGTGCCAGCCAGATATCCCCTGTACACCAGAGAGAGAGAGAGAGAAGAGAGAAGGGGAGAAAAATGGGAATGAAAGAAAGAAGGAGCAGACCCTCAGCAACAGAGCGAGGACAAAGAGAAACAGATGGAGAGGGGGAAGAAGAGAGGGAGCAGAGTGGAGGGATGGACATTCTTGAAACTCTTTAAATCACTCCAAGTAACTGCCTCTAAAAATCTGATACAGAAGGATACAGAATCATGGCATCTCCCAGTATATAATTTTCTGGTAGGGGAACTGAATCAACATCTAAAAAGCACCAGTAGGGTTATGAAGAAAATTGAGTTAAATGTCTTTACTGGGTATCCTTTCGCTTGTGTATTCAGCCAACTACTGTGTATGGTTATGCTAAAAGTCAACACACACAATGTTACAGGGAGTGATTACATATTTAATATCAGCACTCAGTTTTGAAACAATAGCTCCTAATATGGGGGTGATATATTCTTATATACTGATTGTCCAAACAGCAAGTTACAAGTGACCAAACGGATTTGTGTGTGTTCAGATAGCAGTCATTTTGCTGACATGGCAACGCTAGCTTGGTGGTGGTGCTCGTGCTTCCTATCACTCATAAGTTATGTAGCAAGCTAAGGTGAAAACAATACATGCCATGGACGTTTCCCAGTTACTTTGAATGTTCAAAATCATACTGTAAGAACACTTTTAAAGCCTCAAAGGATAAGATGATCTATCTTTCAAAATGAGTCATTTTTGCTAGCCACAGCAGTCAACTAGCTAGCTAGATAGCTGCTTAGCTTTCAACCACTTGTGGAGTGGTTGAAAAACGAGTTTTAATGACTCCAACCTAAGTGTATGTAAACTTCCGACTTCATCTGTATGTATGTGTGTATGTAAATGTATCTCTCTCTCTCTGGGTCTATCCGCCATTTCAATGCTGTGTTCGGTCCTCTCCTTTCTACCTCCATCTCAAGCTGCAGCCACCTTATGACAAACTTCTCCATCTCTCCATCTGTAGCCTTGGATGTGAAAGTGTTCCTCCTGACAGCACCTTCGAATAACAGAAAAAAAAGAGCAAAATAAGTAGTTAAAACAATTAGTCAGATTTCGACACCACACAAAAGTCCTAGGAATCACAATCCAGACCTCAAATGGGAAGCACATCAACCACAGATGTTTTCAATTTCAACATGGAGTCAAACAGATCAAGAGATATAAATATGTGCCTGTTGTAGTGCCACCGTGTGGTCAATCTGAATATGCTTGCATATGTTGAGTCTTGACAGGGTTTGGAACATGTGTACCAAGTTTGGTTACAATAAAATATCTGTGTCTGATTTATAAGCATTTATGTGCCAGACCACACCCACATAAATGTTTATTGGTCAGTTGTTTGACATACTAGTCTGGAAAACATTGCGTTGAAAGACTTTGGTCCATAGATGCCATATATCAAGATCGGCCCTGTGGTTCCGGAAGAGATGTAATGGCGGAAAATCCATCATGGCAGGTCCTTGAGGCAAATGTGTTCCTTGTGAGAAGATAATGTTTTGGTTCCTATGCACAGAATTTCAGGACTCTAGATCAGGGCTATGTCATAATAGTATTCCAATTCCTAATTCTATGGTCAGGCCACTGTCTGTCTCTCACACCAGTATCTCTTATCTTGTGTCCCCTGCCCAGGATTCATGTATACAGCTCTCCGATGATAAAGATATGGTCCGTGCTATTCAGTGTCCTTTGGATGTCCCTACCCCATTGAAGTTTATATTTTAAATGGTTAAGGTTAGGTAAGGGATTTGGTTACAGTGGGGGAAAAAAAGTATTTAGTCAGCCACCAATTGTGCAAGTTCTCCCACTTAAAAAGATGAGAGAGGCCTGTAATTTTCATCATAGGTACACATCAACTATGACAGACAAATTGAGAAAAAAAAATCCAGAAAATCACATTGTAGGATTTTTTATGAATTTATTTGCAAATTATGGTGGAAAATAAGTATTTGGTCACCTACAAACAAGCAAGATTTCTGGCTCTCACAGACCTGTAACTTCTTCTTTAAGAGGCTCCTCTGTCCTCCACTCGTTACCTGTATTAATGGCACCTGTTTGAACTTGTTATCAGTATAAAAGACACCTGTCCACAACCTCAAACAGTCACACTACAAACTCCACTATGGCCAAGACCAAAGAGCTGTCAAAGGACACCAGAAACAAAATTGTAGACCTGCACCAGGCTGGGAAGACTGAATCTGCAATAGGTAAGCAGCTTGGTTTGAAGAAATCAACTGTGGGAGCAATTATTAGGAAATGGAAGACATACAAGACCACTGATAATCTCCCTCGATCTGGGGCTCCACGCAAGATCTCACCCCGTGGGGTCAAAATGATCACAAGAACGGTGAGAAAAAATCCCAGAACCACACGGGGGGACCTAGTGAATGACCTGCAGAGAGCTGGGACCAAAGTAACAAAGCCTACCATCAGTAACATACTACGCCGCCAGGGACTCAAATCCTGCAGTGCCAGACGTGTCCCCCTGTTTAAGCCAGTACATGTCCAGGCCCGTCTGAAGTTTGCTAGAGTGCATTTGGATGATCAAGAAGAGGATTCGGAGAATGTCATATGGTCAGATGAAACCAAAATATAACTTTTTGGTAAAAACTCAACTCGTCGTGTTTGGAGGACAAAGAATGCTGAGTTGCATCCAAAGAACACCATACCTACTGTGAAGCATGGGGGTGGAAACATCATCGTTTTTCTGCAAAGGGACCAGGACGACTGATCCGTGTAAAGGAAAGAATGAATGGGGCCATGTATCGTGAGATTTCGAGTGAAAACCTCCTTCCATCACCAAGGGCATTGAATATGAAACGTGGCTGGGTCTTTCAGCATGACAATGATCCCAAACACACCGCCCGGGCAACGAAGGAGTGGCTTCGTAAGAAGCATTTCAAGGTCCTGGGGTGGCCTAGCCAGTCTCCACATCTCAACCCCATAGAAAACTTTTGTCCCCCACTGTATGTGTAAGGTTAGGGTAAGGGTTAAGGTTAGGGTTATGGTTTAGGGTAGGGACATCCCAAGGATCCCAGATAGCACTGACGATACAAATAAATGAGCTATGGATGCAAGGACTGGCCATCTATTATATAAAAATTATAATTTAAACAATGTTTTGAGGCTATACAGTGTTTGTTTTCAGTTAAACAGACCTATGTTTGGTTCTGATGGGGAAGAACAGTTCAACTAAGCTCAACAAGCATTTATAACTTATTTTCTTCAAGAATCAATGGGTGCCTAGTGAAAGTCTATGCACCCTTGAACAGTTTTCACATTTGAGATTGACTGCTTTACTGTCCAGCCACTAACAGCCACTAACTATGACTGTTAGCTGGCTAGCTATGTTAACCGGGTGTTTTCTTGCCTAGTCTTAGCTAGACTGCCGATGTTTTTCAAACGAAAACACTAGCTAGCACAATTAGCTACCTAA
Organism: Coregonus clupeaformis; assembly: GCF_020615455.1. Classification (NCBI taxonomy): domain Eukaryota; kingdom Metazoa; phylum Chordata; class Actinopteri; order Salmoniformes; family Salmonidae; genus Coregonus; species Coregonus clupeaformis. The sequence goes on from NC_059209.1 coordinate 2,331,061, forward strand.
TATCACATAGGCTAGACCCTAAACGATATTGAGCTAGCTGGCTCTGCTCTAACAGTTAGCGAAGATAGCTTGCTAACATTAACGTTAGCTGACGTTAACGGAGAAACATGACAACAACCATGACCAGTCCAGAAATTAAGCTAGCTACAATGTCACAAACTAATTAGCGACTGCAACGAAATACACTACAGCAAATACAATAGCTACAAGTAACTATTTTGAACTTTTTGCTATCTTCTCCGGCTGGCCTCGACTTTTAACCAACTGACTGACTCTCACAATGACCATTGGAAAGTCAGGTGCCGAGGCAGGCTCGAGCAGCTGCTGGATCGTGTTTTTGGTTCCTTAGAGGTAACGCTATCAAGCATTGATGTTGGCAACTAACGATACATGTATGCTGCTATTTGCTATGTTGAAAATTACAATCACAGATTTGTAAAAAAGACAGGAAATATTAGCCTATTGTTGACTTGGTGATGTGAGGTTTCAATCTTAAATTAAACTTTATCTATGTTTAGGTTCAGCAAAAATGTGGCGTGCAAGCTTGGGTTATGACAATAACTTACCCGGTTTAGATACGCTGTTTTATTTTCTTCTGTCTTCTCAGAATCTTCAGGCAGCCCATAGCTACTGTCAAAAGTTCCATGCAGGAAAATGTTTTTGCACAATGAGATGTGCAAAAATAATAAATGTGACATTAAGCAGACGATTTTAACCAAAGCGACAGTATGCATGCATTCCTTTTCCGTTCGTGGCCCGGGAATCGAACCCACAAACATGATGTTTCGAGCTCCATTATTTTTTTCCATTGACTGTCATGGTCGTTATTTATTTTGCTATTTTAATAGGCTATAGTATAAATGTGTAACAGTTTAATAGGCTATTGCAATAATTCAACATGCATGGTTGTAGGCTGCATCACTCCTTCAGCCTAGGTAGCAGATAATCAAATTGAAGATATTGGCCTATGTGTTCCTCCAGGCTGCGCTCTGCCGGCATTATCCACTATTGATATCACTAGGCTTACGTTTTTAGAAAATAAAATGATTCTGCCTCCTAGGCTACAACAACAAATTCCTCATTGCACTGTATTATTGTTAGTACATCATTATTGTCTAGGCTGTTAACTGCAGTGATGTTGGCTAATTTGAATAACCACTTAAACGTCCTTTTGTGTTTCATGCCGTAATAAAGCACTGATTATACAACCATTTGGATCAGTTATAGGTTTATTCTCGACAGTTTAAAAGGTCCCCACAATCATTACGTTTCGAGCACCATTATTCTTTCCATTGACTATCATGGTCGTTATTTATTTTGCTATTTTAATAGGCTATATTATAAATGTGTAACAGTTTAATAGGCTATTGCAATAATTCAACATGCAAGGTTGTAGGCTGCATCACTCCTTCAGCCTAGGTAGCAGATTATCAAATGGAAGATATTGGCCTATGCGTTCCTCCAGGATGCGCTCTGCGGTCGCCGGGCACGCTCCACTATTGATATCAGTAGGCCTATGTTTTTAGGCCACTCATATGGTGTTTTCTTTTTTTTTTATGTATCAGCGTTTACAGACAGGCCTACCATAGAAAAATAGGCTATAGCCTATGACACTGAGATGTGCTGTCTGTCGTGGATCAGGTATCCCAAGTCATCCTGTAATTAACGTGACCACCAGCATATGCCTAAAAATCGCTAGTGCCATTATATTAAGCCAGGATTGGCCAAATTAATAGAATTAGTGTGAGTGGGATTCCCCCAAAAAATAATTTATAGCATAGATTCTCTAGGGTCCTTCTCCATCTAATAGCCTAATGGGCCGAATTTTTGCTTGCAAATGACCTAGCAAAATCGAGGTGAAATTATTACATTAATTCATTTTTTTATTCTTGCATCACCTGCCGAATAAAACCTCATATGGCCCTACTTCTGAAAAAGTTAATCGGGCCAGATATGCTGAAGTGGACTCAGCCCGAGTACCATTAGCCGGAACACAGAGATTCTGCCAGACTCGGGAAGAGCTCGGCCCGTATGAAGCCCCCCAGAGTCCGAGTCGATGCCGAGTCCCCCGAGTGTCAAACGGAATAGGCCCGAACCCACCGTGTTGACTGGGCTCTCTCTCGCTCTCATCCAACTACACTGTGCCAGACAGTGAAGCTCACCATCTTAACTGAATATCCCTCACTGTTGCATCATCATTCATAAATATTACCTCCCTAAGCAAACAACAATACACTGTTAGCACAGAGTGCCATCTTGAAAAGGGCCTCAAATCATCCCAGACAGTGTGAAGAGCAGACCCGAGATTGCGTCATGCACAAACGCTGCAAACTCAGGGGAGACAAACGCTGCACACTGAGCATGTGTGAATGACTGAGGAAACAAATAACACTCCAACATTATAGTCATAACCAGGCAGATTGTTCAAGATTGACTTTGAAATTGGACATATGTCCATGTCCTGACGATATCGGGAAATGCCTTCAGAAACTGAAAGATGCTGAGGAGGAGTCAACCCAGAGTGTCAAAATCACTTAGAAATTTGACATTTGGAGCAACTTCGAAATTTGGCACTTGGAGAAACGTGGATAAACGTCAGAATCTGAATTCAAATTTGTAAAACTGTGAGATCTTGTTGGTCAAAGCTGCTTACTTACATGGCTGTGTGTAGGAACTTATTTAAAAATAGATTCCATTTAAATGGACCAGGTAGTAGATAAAGCAGCAGCCAGTCTCTGCCTGTCTGTAATGAGCTTGAGTCCACTCACTGTGGGTCCAGCTGTGGCAATTAGACATTGGCAAGGCCAGATTATTATTTTTACCCATTTACCGAGGCCAATTTATCAACATTTATCGTATAAAGGTCCTGTGTGTGTGTGTGTCTGAGAGAGAGCTTTACGTGTGTGCATTTGCTTGTACGTTTGTTTATATTTGTATGTGTATGAGTGAGTTTGTCAGTATGTATTTGCACTCATGTGTGAGTGAGGGTTATAGGTTGCCAAAGCCTCCCTCCATTATTGCTCAGCCAAGCGCTGCCTCGCATAACCTCATCAATGTACTGTGAGAAGCACAGGGAGCGTCTGCCCAGCCACAGCTGACTCCAGACAGCACAGAACATGTTAATCAACCCAACACTCACACACATGATATGTAACATGCTTCACCTCAGGCCAAATAGCTTTTCCATCATATACCTCCACAACAAACAGCTTGTTGTGGGTTTGGGGTTTTGCATGTCATGGCCCATACCACGCATGGTCTTCAGGGGGATATGCTGCCCAGGTCAAACGATGAAACCAAGCCATTTTGTTTCTGTGTTTTGTGCCACTGTGTTTTACTAAGAGTTTTAGAGTTATCTCTGGAAAGCAGTTTCCAGTAAAACCTTCTTCTTTCCTCTGTTTATTCAGACCACACGCCTGAATGAGATGTATTTGCCCTGCAGCTCCATGGAGGTCAGAGGAATAACACACATCCACACACTGCCCTCTGTGCACTTACACACCCACTGTCACACACCGCATGTCTGTTTGTGCTATGCTTTTAAATCAGATTTTCTTTACTGAATTACCATTTACTATTTAACAAAATATGTATGAGGCTTAAGCTGTGCTGAAATAATGAGTTGCTAATGTAGCACATGGGGATGTGTGAAACTTACTCCTCAACCTGAAGTGTCCCCACTTGTGCCAGCGGATAGCTAGCTTTTCGCTTGGCGCCGACTGGTAAGATGCCTCAGGAGGGCAGTCAAGTCTGCTAGCAAGGCAGAGGTCCCGAGTTCACGCCAGGTATGGGCCGAATTGGGAGGAAGTGATACTCGCTAAGCAAGCAGCGTGACGTCCTTTATGTTAAGAATATAGATAGAAAGGATAAGGCACTATGGTGGAAAAGTGTCTGGTCTTATTTCAGGTATTTTCCATTTCAAACTAATTATAGGCCTAAGGGACATTTTGTTGATGCTTTTTTAGTCAATGAAGTTCAAACAAACCATACAATTATACATCTAATCAATGATAAGTCGTCTTATGGGGGCGATCCAAATATATGTTTGAGTAAGTGGCAGAGAACCTATCTCTTTCCAGTTAGACAAAATTAGACAGCTTTTCATTGGCCGAAACGACCAATGATAATCAACAGCACTGCTAAAATACACCCACTCATTCAAGTCCCCTACCCCATCTCCTAATTTGCTGAGAGGATGACACGCCTTTTTAGTTACAGTAGAGACAGCATTCCCTTTTTATTGACGGCACTATCTATTGCTCAACTGATGGTGCTTTTGTGCCAAGAGAAGTGCGTATGTCACGTGTCATTACCTATGCCACGGCCTGTGTGCGTTACTGTATAACAATGGCATGAAATCCATTCAGCTTGATCAACGTCTATTTTCATTTAGTGATGTTGCTTCACAGTTCACATTGCTGGGGCATGTAATGAGTCTGTGTGTGTGTGTGAGAGAGAAAGTGTGTGTGTGATGATAAGTCTACGGTTTGTACTGTCTGACCATAGAGACACTCACAGTGGAGAGGATGCAGTAGCTTGTAGGGGCTGTAGAGTCACTGGGACAGTAAGGGGTGAATGAGATGTGAAGTCACCATGAGGGAATGTGATGTTGGGGCTCCCCCTATAGGCTAACGGTTGCACAACATGATGCCTGATTGACTACAAAGGGAGAGAAAGATAAATAAAATACAATTGTATTTGTCACATGCGCCGATTACAACAGGTTTAGACCTTACCGTGAAATGCTTACTTACAAGCCCTTAACCAACAATGCAGTTCAAGAAATAGAGTTAAGAAAATATTTACTAAAACATTTAATACATGTTTTTATAAAAAGTAACACAATAAAATAACAATAACGAGGCTATATACAGGGGGTGCAGGTACCGAGTCAATGTGTGGGGGTACAGGTTAGTCGAGGTAATTTGTACATGTAGGTAGGGGTAAAGTGACTATGCATAGATAATAAACAGGAAAGAGATGGAAAGAGGAAAGAGAAAAGAGATGCCTCATGGAACTCAGTGCAGTTTCCCAACATTCTAACTGTGGATGTCGTATCCATTGCTCTGGTGAAACAGACTGAATATAGACTGAACGATGGACATTAACATAAATTGTTAGAAAAAGTGGGCAAAGTTTCAGGAGCTTTAGAGGGACAGCTTTAGGGCTGTGAAAATGGGACCTGCAAATGAGAAGATAAGTGTTATGGGGAAGCAGAGGTCTATTTGATCCAGGGTCGTTCTGCATCAGACTGCTGAGAATAAGTTTCCAGGCTTGGTGAGCGGGGGGAGAGATCAGAGGTGTTCAGCTCAGCTTCAGGCCTTCTCAGATGTCTGTCTAAGCAGAAGTAATGATCTCACTCCCGCCAACGGCGTTAGATTAGCAGCTCCACCAGTCTCCACATTCATAAATACTGAATTCAGCCGTAAGTAATTTAAGAGAGAGTGAGAGAGGGAGCCATAGATATGGGTGAGAACTCCCCAAGCTAGGCCTCATGATGATTTGGACAATTGTTATCTTTACATTTGCCATCATAGATACATTGAAGAACATATAGGAAGTATTTGCAAAATAAATAGGAGCGTAATCGCTAACAAACGCTGCAAAAACAAGGACATGAATTTGTACCATTGTGCCTGACTGGAATACGTGACTGCGCCAATCTCTTTTAAAGATGGAGGAATTCGAACCACATGTCTGATATCCAAACTTTGTGCTTTTATTCCTCTTGAATGGGATTCCTGCCAGGTCCTTTGAGTTCTTCCTTTCAAACAATCCGGGTCACAAGGTCAGGCATGTTTCCATTAAGCTTCAGGATTTGCTCAAGTGCAGTCTTGATGACTCAGAAGTGAGTGTCTTGATTAAGTGTGATATCAAATCAAATCAAATTTTATTGGTCACATGCGCCGAATACAACAGGTGCAGACATTACAGTGAAATGCTTTCTTACAGCCCTTAACCAACAGTGCATTTATTTTAAACAAAAAAGTAAGAATAAAACAACAACAAAAAAAAAGTGTTGAGAAAAAAAAGAGCAGAAGTAAAATAAAGTGACAGAAGGGAGGCTATATATACAGGGGGGTACCGTTGCAGAGTCAATGTGCGGGGGCACCGGCTAGTTGGGGTAGTTGAGGTAATATGTACATGTGGGTAGAGTTAAAGTGACTATGCATAAATACTTAACAGAGTAGCAGCAGCGTAAAAAGGATGGGGTGGGGGGGCAGTGCAAATAGTCCGGGTAGCCATGATTAGCTGTTCAGGAGTCTTATGGCTTGGGGGTAGAAGCTGTTGAGAAGTCTTTTGGACCTAGACTTGGCACTCCGGTACCGCTTGCCGTGCGGTAGCAGAGAGAACAGTCTATGACTAGGGTGGCTGGAGTCTTTGACAATTTTGAGGGCCTTCCTCTGACACCGCCTGGTATAGAGGTCCTGGATGGCAGGAAGCTTTGCCCCAGTGATGTACTGGGCCGTACGCACTACCCTCTGTAGTGCCTTGCGGTCGGAGGCCAAGCAGTTGCCATACCAGGCGGTGATGCAACCAGTCAGGATGCTCTCGATGGTGCAGCTGTATAATTTTTGAGGATCTGAGGACCCATGCCAAATCTTTTTAGTCTCCTGAGGGGAATAGGCTTTGTCGTGCCCTCTTCACGACTGTCTTGGTGTGTTTGGACCATGATAGTTCGTTGGTGATGTGGACACCAAGGAACTTGAAGCTCTCAACCTGTTCCACTACAGCCCCGTCGATGAGAATGGGGGCGTGCTCAGTCCTATTTTTTTTCCTGTAGTCCACAATCATCTCCTTTGTCTTGGTCACGTTGAGGGAGAGGTTGTTGTCCTGGCACCACACGGCCAGATCTCTGACCTCCTCCCTATAGGCTGTCTCATCGTTGTCGGTGATCAGGCCTACCACTGTTGTGTCGTCGGCAAACTTAATGATGGTGTTGGAGTCGTGCCTGGCCATGCAGTCATAGGTGAACAGAGAGTACAGGAGGTGACTGAGCACGCACCCCTGAGGGGCCCACGTGTTGAGGATCAGTGTGGCAGATGTGTTGTTACCTACCCTTACCACCTGGGGGCGGCCCGTCAGGAAGTCCAGGATCCAGTTGCAGAGGGAGGTGTTTAGTCTCAGGATCCTTAGCTTAGTGATGAGCTTAGAGGGCACTATGGTGTTGAATGCTGAGCTGTAGTCAATGAATAGCATTCTCACGTAGGTGTTCCTCTTGTCCAGGTGGGAAAGGGCAGTGTGGAGTGCGATAGAGATTGCATCATCTGTGGATCTGTTGGGGCGGTATGCAAATTGGAGTGGGTCTAGGGTTTCTGGGATAATGCTGTTGATGTGAGCCATGACCAGCCTTTCAAAGCACTTCATGGCTACAGACGTCAGTGCTACGGGTCGGTAGTCATTTAGGCAGGTTATCTTAGAGTCCTTGGGCACGGGGACTATGGTGGTCTGCTTGAAACATGTTGGTATTACAGACTCAGTCAGGGACATGTTGAAAATGTCAGTGAAGACACTTGCCAGTTGGTCAGCACATGCTCGGAGTACACGTCCCTGGTAATCCGTCTGGCCCTGCGGCCTTGTGAATGTTGACCTGTTTAAAAGTCTTACACACATCGGCTAACGGAGAGCGTGATCACATAGTCATCCGGAACAGCTGGTGCTCTCATGCATGCTTCAGTGTTGCTTGCCTCGGCGAGCATAGGAGTGGTTTAGCTCGTCTGGTAGGCTTGTGTCACTGGGCAGCTCGCGGCTGTGCTTCCCTTTGTAGTCTGTAATAGTTTTCAAGCCCTGCCACATCCGACGAGCGTCAGAGCCAGTGTAGTATGATTCAATCTTAGACCTGTATTGACTCTTTGCCTGTTTGATGGTTCGTCGGAGGTCATAGCGGGATTTCTTATAAGCGTCCGGGTTAGAGTCCCGTTCCTTGAAAGAGGCAGCTCTACCCTTTAGCTGAATGCGGATGTTTCCTGTAATCCATGGCTTCTGGTTGGGGTATGTACGTACGGTCACTGTGGGGACGAAATCATCGATGCACTTATTGATGAAGCCAGTGACTGATGTGGTGTACTCCTCAATGCTGTCTGAAGAATCCCGGAACATGTTCCAGTCTGTGCTAGCAAAACAGTCCTGTAGCTTAGCATCTGCGTCATCTGACCACTTTTTTATTAACCGAGTCACTGGTGCTTCCTGCTTTAGTTTTTGCTTATAAGCAGGAATCAGGAGGATAGAGTTATGGTCAGATTTGCCAAATGGAGGGCGAGGGAGAGCTTTGTATGCGTCTCTGTGTGTGGAGTAAAGGTGGTCTAGAGTTTTTTTCCCTCTGGTTGCACATTTAACATGCTGGTAGAAATTAGGTAGAACGGATTTAAGTTTCCCTGCATTAAAGTCCCTGGCCACTAGGAGCGCTGCATCTGGATGAGCGTTTTCCTGTTGATTAATGGCCTTGTACAACTCATTCATTGCAATCTTAATGCCAGCATTGGTTTGTGGTGGTAAATAGACAGCTATGAAAAATATAGATGAAAACTCTCTTGGTAAATAGTGTGGTCTACAGCTTATCATAAGATACTCTACCTCAGGCGAGTAAAACCTCGAGACTTCCTTTGTAACGATCCCGGCAGTCTGAGTCGGGTCCTGTCTGTGGACTAGTTTTTCTGCTCGGGATCTCCAGTTTCCCGAGGGTTCTGGAACGCTCCGGGGAGCTCTCTTGATTTCCGCACCTGCATCCCATCAGCAATCTGCACACCTGGTCCTGATCATCACCCTTCTTAGGCTCTGGCCTAACATCCATTCCCTGCCGGATCGTTAGCCATGAACAGTAGGTTTACCAGAGTATCAGTCTTAGAGCTTCTAGCGTTAGTTTTGTTGTTTTGCACCTTGTTGGTTTGTTGTTTACTTACCTCCGTTTTGTTCCATCTGCAGTCACTCGTCCGGAACCTTCATCCAACCTCTGCCTGGTGGTCGGCGGCTGCCGAGCCATGATTGGATCAACCACTGCACCCCCAACAACTAATCAACGCCGCCCGCTCTGTTCCCTGGATAATTCAGCATCACTCTTGAATTTGTAAATAAACACTCACCTTCGTTTCAACTTACCTTGTCCTGGTCTGCTTCTGGGTTCTGGCTTTGTAACTCGTGACAGAACGATCCGGCCAGTATGAACCCAGCGGACCTGGACTCTGTTCGCCATGCCATTTCCCATCAGGAGAAGATGTTGGGACAACATAGCACGGCACTACAGGAGATAGCGTTGTCAGTTCGGAACCTTTCTACCGGTCTGACGGAGGTCCAGAACCAGCGCAAGTTTCCGGTGGAGGATCCACTACCGGTTTCACCCATCTCGCCTGCCGCGTCTGGAGCTGTGTCCTTCCGTGAGCCCAAGGTTCCGACGCCGGATAAATATGAGGGGGAGCTGGGAAGATGCCGTTCTTTCCTTATGCAGTGTGGGTTAGTGTTCGATCTACAGCCCTACTCTTATGCCACAGACAAGGCTAGGATAGCCTTTGTGATTGAGTTGCTGCGTGGTCGAGCGCTGGAGTGGGCTTCAGCCGTTTGGGAACGACAAGACCCCTGCATGGCTTCATACCAGGGGTTCACGGCCGAGATGAGGAAGCTCTTCGACCATTCCGTCCGAGGGAGGGACGCAGCTAGGCGCCTGTTTTCGCTTCACCAAGGAACTCGCAGCGTGGCCGACTTCGTGATCGAGTTCAAGACGTTGGCTGTGGAGAGTGGGTGGAATGAGGAGTCTCTGCAAGCGGCCTTTTACCAGGGTCTGTCGGAGCAGCTCAAGGATGAGTTGATCTCCTATCCGGAGCCTAGTGACCTGGACAGCTTGGTAGCCTTGTCTATTCGGGTGGATAATCGAGTCCGAGAGCGAAGGAGGGAGAAGCAATGGGGTCCGTCCAATCGATCAGCTTCTCAGTTCCCAGTCGGGTCGGGTGGTGGACCAGAACACGTCGATCATTCTCCACCACAAAGGATTAGTGGAGAGGTCCTCTCTCCCGATTCTGAACCCATGCAAGTGGGGCGGCACGGGTTAACCAAGGAGGAGCGTCAACATAGACGTAAGACCAACTGCTGCCTCTACTGTGGTAGCTCGGGACATTACATCTCCACTTGTTCCCGGCGGTCGTCAAACTGCCCGGCTCGCTAAAGTTGGGAGGACTTTTAGCGAGCCAGTTTCAACCTCTCAGTACCTCTGTCAGACCCCGTTTCCCGGCTACCCTTGTGAACAGGAATCAGAGCTTAGCGATTAACGCTTTTATCGATTCAGGTGCCGATGGAAGCTTTCTTGATGCCGAGTTGGTGGAACAGCTGGGGCTTTCCAAGGAGCAATTGCCGGAAGCCATTGAGGCGACCACTCTGAACGGCAGTAGTCTGGCACGTATCACGATGAGGACTGAACCGGTTAAGATGCTGTTGTCGGGGAATCATTCGGAGATGATTTCATTCTTCATTCTGCCGTCTTCCCATGTTCCTCTGGTCCTTGGATACCCCTGGCTGAAGGAACACAATCCCACGTTCGATTGGGTGACGGGCAAGGTAACGAGTTGGAGCCTTGATTGTCATGCTAACTGTCTCAAGACTGCCTGTCCCCATTCGGTTCCCAGTCAGGTGATTGAGGCTAAACCCCCAGATTTGTCCCTGGTTCCCGAGACATATCACGATTTGGGGGAAGTGTTCAGTAAGCAGAAGGCTCTGTCACTCCCTCCCCACCGACCATATGATTGTGCCATCAACCTGTTCCCTGGAGCTGTCTACCCCAAGGGAAGGTTATACAGTATCTCCCGCCCTGAACGTGAGGCTTTGGAGACCTACATCAAGGAGTCCCTAGCTGCTGGTCTCGTTCGTCCCTCGTCATCACCCCTGGGGGGCAGGATTCTTCTTTGTGGGTAAGAAGGATGGCTCTCTTCGACCGTGTATTGATTATCGGGGGTTGAATGACATCACGGTCAAGAACAAGTATCCCCTGCCCTTGATGAGTTCTGCCTTCGACTCCTTACAGGGTGCTACGGTGTTCACCAAGCTAGACCTACGCAATGCGTATCACATGGTCCGGATCAGAGAGGGAGACGAGTGGTTGACGGGTTTCAATACACCGATGGGTCGCCGAGTATCAGGTGATGCCGTTTGGACTGACCAATGCTCCAGCGGTATTCCAGAGTATGGTGAACGGCGTCCTGAGAGATATGATCGGTCTCTTTGTGTTTGTTTACCTGGATGACATTCTGATCTTCTCGAAGGAACCTTCCGACCCACGTCCAGCATGTCCGGCAGGTTCTGCAGCGATTGTTGGAGAATCGCCTGTTCGTGAAGGCCGAGAAGTGCGAGTTTCACGCCCACACGACATCCTTTCTCGGGTACATCATCTCCAGGGGAGAGATTAGGATGGACCAGGAGAAGGTTAGAGCGGTTCTGGAATGGGCCCAGCCCGGTACGAGATTGCAGCTCCAGAGATTTTTGGGGTTTGCGAATTTCTACCGCAGATTCATCCGGGATTACAGCCGTGTGGCCGCTCCGTTAACTGCCTTGACTTCCAGTATCAGGAGCTTCAAGTGGAATCCGGAGGCGGATCGAGCGTTTCTGGATTTGAAGAGGCGATTCACCAACGCACGATTCTCTCTCAACCGGACACGGCCCGTCAGTTCGTCGTTGAAGTGGACGCGTCTGATGTGGGAGTTGGCGCCATCCTGTCGCAGCGATGCTCCACGGACAGTAAACTCCATCCCTGCGCCTACTACTCTCGTCGCCTTTCGCCTGCGGAGAGAAATTACGATGTGGGTAACCGGGAGCTTCTCGCGGTGAAACTTGCCTTGGAGGAGTGGCGCCACTGGTTGGAGGGGCGGAGCAACCGTTTATTGTCTGGACTGACCACAAGAATCTTGCTTACGTGCAATCGGCTAGACGTCTCAACTCCCGTCAGGCCAGGTGGTCGTTGTTTTTCGGACGATTCAATTTTTCCCTGACGTTCCGACCTGGATCTAAGAACGGCAAGGCGGGACGCCTTGTCTCGGATGTTCTCCAAGACGGAGGAGAGTGGGTCCAAGACCGAGACAATTCTCCCCCGGAACTGCGTCGTGGGAGCTGTTAGGTGGAAGATTGAGGCGGAGGTGATGGCGGCTCTTCGGACGCAGCCCGGTCCCGGTAACGGTCCACCCGGTCGGTTGTTTGTGCCTGAGTCGGTTCGTCCTGCGGTCCTCAAATGGTCCCACGCCAGCAAGATGGCTTGTCACCCTGGCGTGGCTCGGACGATGGCGTTTCTTCGCAGACGTTTTGGTGGCCTGCCATGGCCGAGGATACTCGGGGTTATGTTGCTGCCTGTCCAGTGTGTGCGCAGAATAAGGGTACCAATCGGCCCAGCTCTGGACTACTTCACCCCCTTCCTATTCCCCGCGACCATGGTCGCATCTGGCCCTGGACTTTGTCACTGGGTTGCCCGCTTCTGAGGGGAACACGGTCGTTCTGACTATCGTGGACAGATTCAGCAAGTTCGCCCACTTTGTGCCAATTGCCAAGCTTTCCTCTGCCTCGGAGACGTCCGAGATCCTGGTTAGGGGAGGTTTTCAGGGTCCACGGGTTGCCCAGTGATATCGTTTCCGACCGTGGCCCTCAGTTTACCTCTGCTGTCTGGAAGTCCTTCTGTTTGGCCATTGGAGCTACAGTCAGTCTCACATCTGGTTTTCACCCCCAATCTAATGGTCAGGCGGAGAGAGCCAACCAGAAGATGGAATCCACGCTACGCTGCCTGGCCTCTTCCAACCCCACCTCCTGGGTCTCTCAGTTGCCTTGGGTTGAGTATGCCCACAATACTCTCCCTACATCTGCCACTGGGATGTCTCCCTTCCAGTGCCTGTATGGCTACCAACCTCCCTTGTTCCCTTCTCAGGAGAAGGAGCTCTCAGTGCCTTCTGTTCAGGCCCATATTCGTCGTTGCCACCGGACCTGGCATCGGGCCAGAAAGGCACTCCTTAGAGTATCGGACCGGTATCAGCTCCAGGCGAATCGTCGCCGGATCCCCGCTCCCACCTACACCATCGGAGATAGGGTCTGGTTGGCCACACGGGATCTTCCTTTACGGACTGAGTCTAGGAAGTTGTTACCGAAGTTCATTGGTCCGTTTGTGGTGGAGAAGGTGATCAATCCGGTGGCAGTTCGACTCAAACTCCCGAGGACGCTCAGAGTCCATCCCACCTTTCATGTCTCCTGCCTCAAGCCTGTTTTCCTCAGTCCTCTGTTGCCTCCTCCGCCTCCTCCTCCTCCTCCTCGGATGATCGGAGGTGGTCCTGCCTACACGGTGCGACGCATCATGGATTCCAGACGGCGGGGCCGGGGTTTCCAGTATCTCGTGGACTGGGAGGGGTATGGTCCTGAAGAGAGGAGTTGGATTCCGCGGCGACAGATCCTAGATGCTGACCTCATCCGTGACTTCTACCGCCTCCATCCTGGCGCTCCGGGGAGTCCGCCCGGTGGCGTTCGTCGGAGGGGGTACTGTAACGATCCCGGCAGTCTGAGTCGGGTCCTGTCTGTGGACTAGTTTTTCTGCTCGGGATCTCCAGTTTCCCGAGGGTTCTGGAAACGCTCCGGGGAGCTCTCTTGATTTCCGCACCTGCATCCCATCAGCAATCTGCACACCTGGTCCTGATCATCACCCTTCTTAGGCTCTGGCCTAACATCCATTCCCTGCCGGATCGTTAGCCATGAACAGTAGGTTTACCAGAGTATCAGTCTTAGAGCTTCTAGCGTTAGTTTTGTTGTTTTGCACCTTGTTGGTTTGTTGTTTACTTACCTCCGTTTTGTTCCATCTGCAGTCACTCGTCCGGAACCTTCATCCAACCTCTGCCTGGTGGTCGGCGGCTGCCGAGCCATGATTGGATCAACCACTGCACCCCCAACAACTAATCAACGCCGCCCGCTCTGTTCCCTGGATAATTCAGCATCACTCTTGAATTTGTAAATAAACACTCACCTTCGTTTCAACTTACCTTGTCCTGGTCTGCTTCTGGGTTCTGGCTTTGTAACTCGTGACATCCTTAGTATTTGATTTTGTGCACCAGCTGTTGTTTACAAATATACACAGACCGCCACCCCTTGTCTTACCGGAGTCGGCCGTTCTGTCCTGCCGATGTAGCGTATAGCCTGCTAGCTGAATGTTATCATTGTTGTCGTTCAGCCACGACTCCGTGAAACATAAGATATTACAGTTTTTAATGTCCCGTTGGTAGGATAACCGTAATCTTAAATCGTCCACTTTATTTTCAAAAGATTGAACGTTGGCTAATAGGATTGATGGAAGAGGCAGTTTACTCGCTCGCCGTCGGATCTTTACAAGGCACCCCGATCTTCGTCCGCGATATCTCCGTCTCTTCCTCACGCGAATGACAGGGATTTGGGCCTTGTCGGGTGTCTGTATGATATCCTTCGCGGCCGCCTCGTTGAAGAAAAATCTTAGTCCAATACGAGGTGAGTAATCGCTGTCCTGATATCCAGAAGCTCTTTTTGGTTATAAGAGACGATGGCAGAAACATGATGTACAAAATAAATTACAAATAACGCGGAAAAACACACATAATAGTACAATTGGTTAGAGGGCTGTAAAACGGCAGCCATCTTCTCCGGCGCTGTTCACCACTGCTGATACTGACTTTGAATGAGGCCAGCGACTTATGAATGAACCTTGATGTCCGCTTGTAGCTGAGTTGAAGATCACCTGCTTACACGATTCATTCATCGTTCAATCCACTGAAAGAAAAGACTTGATGTAAAATGAGACTCCACTGGAGAAGAGATGAGAGCAAGACTCCAGAGCGAGGAGGCTTTTGAGGAGTATCTGAGGTTGGAGAAAAAAAGAAACAGGCCGGATACATTTACATTTACATCATTTAGCAGACGCTCTTATCCAGAGTGACTTACAAATTGGTGCATTCACCTTATAGCCAGTGGGATAACCACTTTACAATATATATAATCCTTCTACCACCCCTTTAACCCCCAAACAAAAAAAAAAAAATATATATATATATATATATATATATATATATATATATAAAAAAAAAATTGGGGGGGGGGTTGGGGTAAGGGGTGGTAGAAGGATTACTTTATCCTGTCCCAGGTATTCCTTAAAGAGGTGGGGTTTCAAGTGTCTCCGGAAGGTGGTGAGTGACTCCGCTGTCCTAGCGTCGTGAGGGAGCTTGTTCCACCATTGGGGTGCCAGAGCAGCTGAACAGTTTTGACTGGGCTGAACGGGAACTGTGCTTCCGCAGAGGTAGGGGGGCCAGCAGGCCAGATGTGGATGAACGCAATGCCCTCGTTTGGGTGTAGGGACTGATCAGAGCCTGAAGGTATGGAGGTGCCGTTCCCCTCACAGCTCCGTAGGCAAGCACCATGGTCTTGTAGCAGATGCGAGCTTCAACTGGAAGCCAGTGGAGTGTGCGGAGGAGCGGGGTGACGTGAGAGAACTTGGGAAGGTTGAACACCAGACAGGCTGCGGCATTCTGGATGAGTTGTAGGGGTTTAATGGCACAGGCAGGGTCGTACTCTCCGAATGTTGTAGAGCATGAACCTACAGGATTGGGTCACCGCCTTGATGTTAGCGGAGAACGACAGGGTGTTGTCCAGGGTCACGCCAAGGCTCTTCGCACTCTGGGAGGAGGACACAACGGAGTTGTCAACCGTGATGGCGAGATCATGGTCCTCTGTAGCTCAGCTGGGAGAGCACGGCGCTTGTAACACCAAGGTAGTGGGTTCGATCCCCGGGACCACCCATACACAAAAAATATATATGCACGCATGACTGTAAGTCGCTTTGGATAAAAGCGTCTGCTAAATGGCATATTATTATTATTATTGTTATCATTGAACGGGCAGTCCTTCCCCGGGAGGAAGAGCAGCTCCGTCTTGCTGAGGTTCAGCTTGAGGTGGTGATCCGTCATCCACACTGATATGTCTGCCAGACATGCAGAGATGCGATTCGCCACCTGGTTATCAGAAGGGGGAAAGGAGAAGATTAGTTGTGTGTCGTCTGCGTAGCAATGATAGGAGAGGCCATGTGAGGATATGACAGAGCCAAGTGACTTGGTGTATAGCGAGAATAGGAGAGGGCCTAGAATTGAGCCCTGGGGGACACCAGTGGTGAGAGCACGTGGTGCGGAGACAGATTCTCGCCAGCAACTTGAACAGGCCCTGCCATTCAAGAAGGGGATGAGCATCTAATATTCCATACAAGCCAGTGAAATTTCAGTTACGCAGGCTTGCCTTTTGGAAGACACAACGCTGCCACTTGGAGCGGCTGACAGATCAGACCTGACATCCCAGGATGCAAATTATAATTGTTGTGAGAAACCTGTGACCAAATAGACAAAACACAGGAACCAGATAAAAAAAGGGCCGCAGCAAGTCAAGTCTGAGCTGTTTTGGATAACATAAATGCTAAAGTCAGTAGTGAAGATTTCCGAGGTGTTACCTCAATATCTGTAGGAGAGTATCAGAGTTAGGAGAGGGTTTGGACCGCAGTGGGCTCGAAGGGGAAAGTTTAATTTACTGCTTTATGCTTCATCAGTGTGCTGCAGTACTGGCTGTAAATCTCCAGATTGATGAAACCGTTGGGCGAGAGGGATCCAATGCCTTATCTTTGCACAGGGGCTCAGAAAGGAAGAGACTCAGTGTCGGCGTGAGTAATGGCAATGGCTATCTGGGGGAGCTGGACGCTTCAGCTCACACACACACACATGCTCAGACAGAGGCACATACTCACACAGCACCTAGAAGAGATCAACAGCAGATTGTATTCTCAAACA
Source organism: Coregonus clupeaformis (assembly GCF_020615455.1). Lineage (NCBI taxonomy): Eukaryota > Metazoa > Chordata > Actinopteri > Salmoniformes > Salmonidae > Coregonus > Coregonus clupeaformis. The sequence continues at coordinate 2,347,854 of NC_059209.1, forward strand.
TAGCTATCATGTTGTTTCACCCCATATTGCTGCCACTCCAGGACCCTCTTGATTAATTCTTCATAACATAGGTAGATAATGATTTTGCCTGAGGGTCTAGCCACACAGAGACGGATGAAGTGCATGAAGAACGTACTATATTAATCTATCTATCTGTCAGAAGTTCAACTCATTTAGATTTTTGATGCACATAAAAATGGACAGGCAAATAACAGATAGCCTTCCATTGACCATCAACATATCAGCATCCATAGAACAACCATCGGCTTATACCGTTTTAGACTGAATCTAAATCTCTGTGTGGCGAGAGCGCATATTCAAAAAACATCTCAGAGTAAGAGTGCTTATCTAGGATCAGGCCCTCTCTACCTACAATGTTATTCATTATATGATCTAAAAAGTTAAACTGATCCTATCATGAATACAGGCCCTTGTCCTGAGTCAGACCTCAGCTGGTGTTGTTAACCCACCCACCACCATTCACTCCCACCAAAATACACAGCTGCGCAATATAAAAGAGTCTAGTTTATGGTGTCCATATTAGGACAGACTCAGTTTCAGCAGAACTTCAGCACTGAGGCTGTCATAATATGGACACCGTACTCGCTACCTTTATTGTGCTGTAATGTTGAGCTTCTGGCTACACAGACAACATGTTGGCATGCCTCGCTGCACAAGGAGAGCATCTCTCTAATTAATAGCAAGCAGTCTTGCCTCCGTTCTCTCACTAGGCACTGAGCCCACATGCAACACAGTGATGCTGTGAGGAAACAGCGGCAGTATCACTGAGAAAAGAGGGCTAGCCCGCCACTAACCCAGGGCTACTCTCTGCTGATGCTTCTCATGACTCAAGGTATTACATTCGAAGTGTTAGGAAAGGTAGATTATTTTGGTCTCTGTGTGTAAGGCTGTGGCTAGAAATATGCCAACTGGAGTAGGAAAAGAGGAAATTCAAGTTTTACTGTAAAATCAGTGTTTTTGTATTACATACAAATTTACATGATAATTTACATTTTCCCCCTCCAAGCAGTGTGCAGTCCTAATCATCTGACATCTATAGATAGTCGTAATGTAAACTGAAGAATATGACAATATACTAGATTTTTCCTTCAATAGAACTTTCCCAGAATGCAAATCACTTCACAAATACTTCCTAGACTGCAAAGGAAGGACTCAGATGCTCTCAAACATCAAATCTTTCAAATAATGTAAGATTAATCCAGTAATCATTTAGCTGGATCTTAATTATTTTTGTTTCTCTTATCGTTCAGATCTCACTTAAGAGAAAAATGGCTTCCGGTAACACTTTATTTGGATAGGCCCAAGTAGATGGTTTGTAGATGTTCAGTAGATGTTCAATAACTGTCAACAACACTTCAACTAACCCTAACCCTTATTCTAACCCTAAACTTAACCCTAGCCATGACCCTTACTCTAAACCTAACCCTAACTGTAACCTTAGCAAACATTTGCTTATCAACAGATACTTTGTTCATAGTATGACCATCTATAGATTATCTACAGTGCCTTTGGAAAGTATTCAGACCCCTTGACTTTTTCCACATTCTGTACCGTTACAGTCTTACTCTAAAATTGATTACATTGTATCTTTCCTCATCAATCTACACACAATACCCCATAATGACAAAGCCAAAACAGGTTTTTTAAATTTTTGCTAATTTATTTTAAAAAATTACATTTCACACTTACATAAGTATTCAGACCCTCAGTCCTTTGTTGAAGCACCGTTGGCAGCGATTACAGCATCGAGTCTTCTTAGGTATGACGCTACAAGCTTGGCACATCTGTATTTTGGGAGTTTCTCCCATTCTTCTCTGCAGATCCTCTCAAGCTCTGTCAGGTTGGATGGGGAGCGTTGCTGCACAGCTATTTTCAGGTCTTTCCAGAGATATTCGATCGGGTTCAAGTCAGGGCTCTGGCTGGGCCACTCAAGGACATTCAAAGACTTGTCTCGAAGCCACTCCTGCGTTGTCTTGGCTGTGTGCTTAGCGTCGTTGTCCTGTTGGAAGGTGAACCTTTGCCCCAGTCTGTGGTGCTGAGCGCTCTGGAGCAGGTTTTCATCAAGGTTCTCTCTGTACTTTGCTCCATTCATCTTTTCCTTGATCCTGACTAGTCTCCCAGTCACTGCCGCTGAAAATCATTCCCACAGCATGATGATGCCACCACCATGCTTCGCTGTAGGGATGGTGCCAGGTTTCCTCCAGACGCTTGGCATTCAGGCCAAAGAGTTCAATCTTGGCTTCATCAGACCAGAGAATCTTGTTTCTCATGGTCTGAGAGTCTTTAGGTGCCTTTTGGCAAACTCCAAGCGGGCTCTCATGTGCCTTTTACTGAGGAGTGGCTTCCGTCAGGCCACTCTACCATAAAGGCCTAATTAGTAGAGTTTTGCAGAGATGGTTGTCCTTCTGGAAGGTTCTCCCATTTCCACAGAGGAACTCTAGAGCTCTATCAGAGTGACCATCGGGTTCTTGGTCACCTCCCTGACCAAGGCCCTTCTCCCCCGATTGCTCAGTTTGGCCGGGCGGCCAGCTCTAGGAAGAGTCTTGGTGGTTCCAAACTTCTTCCATTTAAGAATGATGGAGGCCACTGTGTTCTTGGGGACCCTCAATGCTGCAGACATTTTTTGGTGCCCTTCCCCAGATCTGTCCCTCGACACAATCCTGTCTCGGAGCTCTACGGACAATTCCTTCGACCTCATCGCTTGGTTTTTGCTCTGACATGCACTGTCAACTGTGTGCCTTTCCAAATCATGTCCAATCAATTGAATTTACCACAGGTGGACTCCAATCAAGTTGTAGAAACATCTCACGGATGACCAATGGAAACAGGATACACCTGAGCTCAATTCGAGTCGCATAGCAAAGGGTCTGAACACTTATGTAAATAAGGTATTTCTGTTTTTTTTTTGCAAAAATTTCTAAAAACCTCTTTTCACTTCGTCATTATGGGATATTGTGTGTAGATTGCTGAGGATTTTTTTGTATTTAATCAAATTTAGAATAAGGCTGTAATGTAACAAAATCTGGACAAAGTCAAGGGGTCTGAGTACTTTCCGAAGGCACTGTATATGGGACAATTCTAAAGAAAAGTGTGAACTGGCTTCCCTGCTGAAAATTGAATTCCCACTGCAGTTCCAGCTTATTTTGAGGTGATATAGGCTACATCAAATATATTGTGGTGAGAGTATGCAGATCTATCTACTTCAGCACACACCTGGTATTACAACTAATGATTTTGTTTGATTATATGGTGAATGGATAAAACACTCGGTTAGATTAACTTGGAGTGGAACATTGTAACATGTTTTCAATTTCACACATGTTGCATAAAGTAAACGATACAATGTAGACACCTCCGAAGTCGATCTCAGTTGTGGTTACATTGACTTTGCTCTCACATTGCCACCAAAGATGGTAAAGTGAATTGAATTACAAAAAGAGAGAAAGTATTTTAAAAAAGAGAGGGTGAGAGGAGAAGAGAATGAGCTCACTTTTTGTTTGTGTTGGTAATACATAAAGAACACTTTCGATTCTCTCCCTCCTTCTTTCTCTCTCTCTCTCTCTCTCCTTCCATCCACACGCCCATAAATCAGATCGTTCATGTGCACCGTCCGTTCTCAGAGATGTCCTTAGCGAAGGGGAGAAATGGAGGGAGGAAGGAACAAGAGAGAGAGAGAAAGAGCGAAACCTTAGATCTCCTGATAGATGGGAGATCACACCATCCTTGCTGTTCTTCCTTCACATTCTCTCCAAGATGTTCCATAGGGACCATGGAGTCTCTCTCTCTCTGACTGCGTTTCTCGCTAGCAATATTCATGTCCCTAGCATCTCGTAGCACATCTCACAGCACATTTCCTGCACTAGAGCAAGAGCAGAGATTACACAGTTGCGATTCTGGCCCGGCTTAAGTGAAGGGTTCACGATCGTCATCCAGACAAGGCATATATCATCCCTGTTTTATACAACTGTGACCCCTGTCTTATACAACTGTGACAGTTTCAAAGCAAACTTTCCCAAGCCCTCAGGATTACAGTATGATGTTCTGGGGTAGTCTTCGTCTGAGGTCTACAGCGATGTCATCATATAGGGAGAGCCGTGTAGCGTTTCACTTGTGTTTGTTTGGCTTGATGTGTTTCCATATGACTGCTAGATCTGGCTCAATGAACTAAACGACTGAAAACTGTATCTGTCTGTCTCTGTCCCTCTCTCTGACTCTCTCTCTCCCTCTGTCTGCCTCTTTCTCCGTCAGCCTGTCTTGTCTGTCTGTCTCCCTCCCTCCGTATATCTGTCTTCCACCCAATGTCTGCTTGTCTGTCTTTCATAGCTACCATCACATTTGAGACACCTCTTGCAGGGCAGAAAGTTATTAATAAGCTAAAGTACTTATCTCCATGAGAGAAGGAAAAAAATACAAGAGAAAAAAATGTGATACTAAAATAAATACTGGAGGGGAGGTAAATATTATGACTGCTGGCTTTCCGGGTTGTGTATGTGTGGATTGTGTAGGTTCATAATATTACATGTTGCTTTACATGTTGTCACATGTTATCACATTAACGTCACACATAACATCACATGTGATCATATGAAAACTTGTTTTTGGAACAGTTCACGTGAAATTCATGTGATTTTTCCGTAAGGGAAGAAAACCTTGTAAACAGGAGGTAGGTTTGTCTATTTAAATGTTTTTTATTCTTCTGTGTAACCATTTTTAAAGTTCAAAGTAGTCCAAATTACTAGGCTAATGCAGTTGATACCACGAGAAAACAGATCAGATCTGCTTAGTTCATCCTGTTGTTTCATCAAGGGGGCTTTCACACTAAATTGGTTTGGAGCGTTTTTCCCCTTTAGTTTGGTTAGTTTGGACTGGTGTGAACACTCTATTCGCACTCGGGAGCGCACTAAAGAACGCACCGTGGTTCGCTCAAAAAGGGTGGTCTCGGTCCAATCCATTCATACCATGCAGGAGAGAAAGCAGTCCGGACACAGAAATAGAACCAGATGTGCGCAGTATTATTGGTTGTTTGACTTCGAGCATTTGATGAAATACAAGCATTTGATGAAATGCACACAGTACCATAACTTGATATCTCTGAAACATTATGTGAGTAGTATGCTGAGGTGCATCCTTGGAGGACAAGGTTGTTGGAAGACCAAAGTGAAAGTAATACGAAGTTTGGGACAGACAAGTTATGCTTCTTTATAGTTCAATCAAAGATGGATTTAACTTGAGCATGTTTCTCTAATAAAATACTGACTTGAACACTTGGTTTTGTTTAGGCATTTTAGTTTGTTTGACAATTGGCAATGTGAAACCATCCAGACCAAATGAAAAAAATACAATATCACAAATAATCATACTCTGATTCGAACTATAGCTCAGAACTACAGTTGAAGTCAGAAGTTTACATACACTTAGGTTGGAGTCATAAAACTCGTTTTTTCAACCACTCCACAAATTTCTTGTTAACAAACTATTGTTTTGGCAAGTCGGTTAGAACATCTACTTTGTGCATGACACAAGTAATGTTTCCAACAATTGTTTACAGACAGATTTTTTCACTTATAATTTACTGTATCACAATTCCAGTGGGTCAGAAGTTTACATACACTAAGTTGATTGTGCCTTTAAACAGCTTGGGAAATTCCAGAAAATGATGTAATGGCTTTAGAAGCTTCTGATAGGCTAATTGACATCATTTGAGTCAATTGGAGGTGTACCTGTGGATGTATTTCAAGGCCTACCTTCAAACTCAGTGCCTCTTTGCTTGACATCATGGGAAAATCAAAAGAAATCAGCCAAGACCTCAGAAAAAAAATTGTAGACCTCCACAAGTCTGGTTCATTCTTGGTAGCAATTTTCAAACGCCTGAAGGTACCACGTTCATCTGTACAAACAATAGTACACAAGTATAAACACCATGGGACCACGAAGACGTCATACCTGAACATGAACATACTTTGGTGCGAGAAATGCAAATCAATCCCAGAACAACAGCAAAGGACCCTGTGAAGATGCTGGAGGAAACAGGTACAAAAGTATCTACATCCACAGTAAAACGAGTCCTATATCAACATAAACTGAAAGGCCGCTCAGCAAGGAAGAAGCCACTGCTCCAAAACCACAATAAAAAAGCCAGACTACGGTTTGCAACTGCACATTGAGACAAAGATCGTACTTTTTGGAGAAATGTCCTCTGGTCTGATTAATCAAAAATAGAACTGTTTGGCCATAATGACCATTGTTTTGTTTGGAGGAAAAAGGGGCAGGCTTGCAAGCCGAAGAACACCATCCCAACTGTGAAGCACGGGGGTGGCAGCATCATGCTGTGGGGGTGCTTTGCTGCAGGAGGGACTGGTGCACTTCACAAAATAGATGGCATCATGAGGAAGGAAAATTATGTGGATATATTGAAGCAACATCTCAAGACATCAGTCAGGAAGTTAAAGCTTGGTCGCAAATGGGTCTTCCAAATGGACAATGAGCCCAAGTATACTTCCAAAGTTGTGGCAAAATGGCTTAAGGACAACAAAGTCAAGGTATTGGAGTGGCCATCACAAAGCCCTGACCTCAATCCTATAGAAAATGTGTGGGCAAAACTGAAAAAGCATTTGCGAGCAAGGAGGCCTACAAACCTGACTCAGTTACACCAACTCTGTTAGGAGGAATGGGCCAAAATTAACCCAACTTATTGTGGGAAGCTTGTGGAAGGCTACCCGGAATGTTTGACCCAAGTTAAACAATTTAAATGCAATGCTACCAAATAATTTGCTAAACTTCTGACCCACTAGGAATGTGATAAAATAAGTAAAAGCTGAAATAAATAATTCTCTCTACTATTATTCTGACATTTCACATTCTTAAAATAAAGTGCTGATCCTAACTGACCTAAAACAGGGAATTTTTACTAGGATTAAATGTCAGGAATTGTGAAAAACTGAGTTTAGGTGTATGTAAACTTCCGACTTCAACTGTATGTGTGAAAATGCCTTAATATATTTAGAATGTAGTGAGTGCTACACTGAAATGTAAGGGGCTTGGATAGAGGAATAAATGCATATGTTAATTTTAGGATCAAGAGCTTTAAGTTTTGGTGATGTAGGTGATGACAGAGTTGAATGCACTTGATTTAGTGTCTAAAATCGGAGCGAGGAAATATTTACTGAGTGACTTTCATGGTACGGTTCACTAGTTAAAGCATTTCTAATAAATTCAGGATTAGCCATGGGGTTAAACAGTGTCAACAAGAAATGAATCATTCAAAAGCCTTTTGCAAACGCCTTTTCAAAGCTAAGCTGCAAAAATGTCATAAATTAACCCTGTCAAAATAGCTATGTTTCGTTTTTTCTTTCTATTCGTCTTAGCATCACTCACAAGACGGCTGTCAGTGTAAGCTTATTGGAATATGTCAATATATCAACAGGGGTTGTAGTCCCAGCTGCACTTCGACTTACGTTGATGGATTCTGCCATACCATAGTCTTGGGTGCTGTTGGAGTCACAGAACAGGTTAAGGCATTGATGTGCTATAGCCCTCAGCTGAAGTGCTTTCTCTTCAAGTAAGTTAATGTTTGCTTACTGATCGACATTCTCTTTTTGTCTGAACGGAAACACTGGGTGATGCCCTCAGAAACAGAACAAAGGGAAGAGTTGACATGGATAATTAAAGGTTCTGGAATGTACTATGTTGTACAGACAAATTAATTTTGTGGAAAATGTGATGCATTACAGTAGCAGTAGAGTGGTCCACCCCCCAGCGACCTTCTGAAGCCCATTTGCAAACAAAACTGGTGACATTTGTTGAAGGCACACTACATGGCCAAAAGTATGCTCGTCGAACATCTCATTCCAAAATCATGGGCATTAATATGGAGATGGTCCCACCTTTGCTGCTATAACAGCCTTCACTCTTCTGGGAAGGCTTTCAAATAGATGTTGGAACATTGCTGTGGGGACTTGCTTCCATTCAGCCACAAGAGCATTAGTGTGTTGGGCACTGATGTTGGTCGATTAGGTCTGGCTCGCAGTCGGCGTTCCAATTCATCCCAAAGTTATTCGATGGGGTTGAGGTCAGGGCTCTGTGCAAGCCAGTCAAGTTCTTCCACACCGATCTCAACAAACCATTTCTGTATGGACCTCGCTTTGTGCACGGGGGCATTGTCATGCTGGAAAAGGAAAGAGCCTTCCCCAAACTGTTGTCACAAAGTTGGAAGCACAGAATCATGTAGAATCTCATTGTATGCTGTAGCGTTAAGATTTCCCTTCACTGGAACTAAGGGGCCTAGCTCGAACCATGAAAAACAGCCCTATACCATTATTCCTCTTCCACCAAACTTTACAGTTGGCACTATGCATTGGGGCAGGTAGCGTTCTCCTGGCATCCGCCAAACCCAGATTCGTCCGTCGGACTGCCAGATGGTGAAGCGTGATTCATCACTCCAGAGAACGCGTTTACACTGCTCCAGAATCCAATGGCGGCGAGCTTTACACCACTACCGCCGACACTTGGCATTGCGCATGGTTGTCGTAGGCTTGTGTGCGGCTGCTCGGCCATGGAAACCCATTTGATCAAGCTCCCGACGAACAGTTATTGTGCTGAGGTTGCTTCCAGAGGCAGTTTGGAACTCGGTAGTGTGTTGCAACCGATGACAAACGATTTCTACGCGCTTCAGCACTCGGCGGGTCCGTTCTTTGAGCTTTTGTGGCCCACCACTTTGTGGCTGAGACGTTGTTGCTCCTAGACGCTTCCACTTCACCATAACAGCACTTACAGTTGACCAGGGCAGAAATTTGACGAACTGACTTGTTGGAAAGGTGGCATCCTATGACGGTGCAACGTTCAAAGTCACTGAGCTCTTCAGTACGGGCGATTCTACTGCCAATGTTTGTCTATGGAGATTGCATGGCGGTGTGCTCAATTTTATACACCTGTCAGCAACAGGTGTGGCTGAAATAGCCTAATCCACTCATTTCAAGGGGTGTCCACATACTTTTTTTAGTGTGTGTATTTTGGAATGTGGATGGAATAGAGGCTTGGTATGCTGTAAACATTCTTCATCTTATTTCTGCCTGTATAAAAGGTAGTCAGTTGATTTCCTGAGAGAAGACAGCAGTGAGAATTGCTCTCCCTTGCAAGATGTCAGACTAGCCATTTCCCCATTTCTTCTCCTCTCCTCTCTTTTCCACCTGACACCCTTTGCTTCTCACCACATTTATGTTCTTCTTTCGATATCTGCTCTGTTTCAAATGTCACTTTGTTTTATAAAGAGCCTCTTGGTCTTTTTTATCCTACATTTGTTTAATACAAAACCTCTGGTAGGATTGCTTGAAAGTACCAGACTCCCCCATTTCTTGTCAAGGTTTTTTGCCAATTCATTCCAATAAGTGCTAAGGTGGAGTTTTGGCCAGTTGTTCTGTATAGGAATGTTCACAGTCATACAAATATATGCAAGTATTACCCATGAAGTGGCGCGTCAATATGGAAAGTATTTGTATGTGAATTTTTACAGTATGTGACCATAACTAGTAAAGTCTCTGGTTTATTTCCCGGTAATGCTATGGGAGTTGGACATTGTGAATTGGGGATTGTGGTTGCATTTCCTAACTGAATCCTTCCACTTTGCTCTGCAAACGCATTAAACTCTCCCATAATTGATCTACAGATGGTAATTAGCTGTGATTGGAAGCACGATGGGAATACAATGGGAATTCCATTTGATTCTGTCTTTTCCTATTCTGACTCATTCCATTGGGACCAGTGACCAGAATGCCCCCTGCCTGTCAAGCCAGCATCCATGGCGCTGATACATTTATTCATTCACAGCATTAAAAAACTCTCGCGATCAAAGACAAGAACCTGTCCTTTGATGCATCAGATCTAATTTGTTCTTCAAAGGCTAACTCTGACACTATCTGCCTCCTCGGCTCCACATAGCACATGTGAAGGTCACTGGGTAGCAATATTGATGGGCCTTTGAAAAATGCTAACCAATAAATCAGACAGGGCCTTTGCCAATGGAACTCAATTCAATGTTATTAGCTTAAGCTCTCAGGGAAAGCTAAGCGGATGTCCGTTGCAACAGCATCTGTATTCTAATTTAAATGATTTGCAATTAATAGGCTTAGACTCCCTCACTCGAATTGCACAAGCCAGACAATTGACTTAGACTTTTTCCCCATTTGTTTAATTAGTATATTAATGGAGGAAACCTGGCGTTGGTCAAATGCTGGGGCAAGTTTTAATACGGTTGATGTTCTGCACTGTTTCCTGCTAATGGATCCTTTTGTCATTGGCTAAAGGGTATTTACAGACAGGCCAAGTGACCTGTATTGCACCATGTTTGAATAGCATATCAATTGTGTACCATCTGTGGCTAATAATTCCCTAACATTATAAATACTTTTAGAATATGAAATTACCTCTGCATATATACAGAAAATATGCGATAATACTTCAACATATTTTATTGCTTTTGTTGATTATATAAATGTATGATATTGTTTCTAAATTGAAAATGTAAACTTGCACGTGCTACCAGGTGCATGGAGCACCCTGATGAAGGTAGAGAGAGACCGAAACGCTGGTGATAAGATCAATTCAATTATTGGAAGCATTAAGATTACTGGTGTGCTGGAGTTTTCCTTCTTTTCAATAGTATTTTTTCTAATACCACAAAACATCCTGTTTATAAATGTGTCATCATTGTTAAGTGTTAAACAATTTCCAATGAAATGGTTAGCTGACAGCCGAACTCTCCAGGACAAAAAACTACCTGGACTCAGGGCTATACGTAACATAGTAAATATACATTTGATTCCCTCCCTTTCATATCAACTCAAATTTTATTTGTCACATACACGTGTTTAGTAGATGTTATTGCGGGTGTAGCGAAAGGCTTGTGCTTCTAGCTCTGACAGTGCAGTAATATCTAACAAGTAATATCTAACAATACTGTATACCCAATACACACAAATCTAAGTAAGGAATGGAATTAAGGATATATAGATATATGGACTAGCATATGATATGTCAAGTCCTCCAATTCGTATGATTTGTTACGAATTCCAATTTGTTTTGGCTAACATTAGCTAGGCTAGGAGTTAAAGTTAGGGGTTAAGGTTAAGATTAGAGGTTAAGGTTATGGGAAGGGTTAGCTAACATGCTAAGTAGTTACAAAGTAGTTAAAAGCACTATGCACACTGGACTCTACCCACACACTTAAACATACACACACAACATTCGCCCACACACACACATAACACACGCACATATGCAAACTGACGCCACATACACACACACACACACGTTCACACTCACCACATAAGCTACTGGTACTGTCTTATCTATCTTGTTGCCTAGTCACTTTACTCCTACCTACAGTGGCTTGTGAAAGTATTCACCCCCTTGGCATTTTTCCTATTTTGTTGCCTTACAACCTGGAATTAAAATTGATTTTTCAGGGGTTTGTATCATTTCATTTACACAACATGCCTACCACTTTGAAGATGCAACATATTTTTTATTGTGAAACAAACAAGAAATAAGACAAAAAAAACAGAAAACTTGAGCGTGCATAACTATTCACCCCCCCCCAAAGTCAATACTTTGTAGAGCCAGCAATTACAGCTGCAAGTCTGTCCCCCTGTAGCTCAGTTGGTAGAGCATGGTGCTTGCAATGCCAGGGTTGTGGGTTTGTTTCCCATGGGGGGCCAGTATGAAAATGTATGCACTAACTAACTGTAAGTCGGTCTGGATAAGAGCGTCTGCTAAATGACAAAAAAAAAAAAAAAAAAGTTTATTGGGGTATGTCTCTCTAAGCTTGGCACATCTAGCCACTGGGATTTTTGCCCATTCTTCAAGGCAAGACTGCTCCAGCTCCTTCAAGTTGGATGGGTTCCACTGGTGTACAGCAATCTTTAAGTCATACCACAGATTCTAAATTGGATTGAGGTCTGGGCTTTGACTAGGCCATTCCAAGACATTTAAATGTTTCCCCTTAAACCACTCACGTGTTGCTTTAGCAGTATGCTTAGGGTCATTGTCCCAGTCTCAAATCTATGGAAGACTGAAACAGGTTTCCCTCAAGAATTTCCCTGTATTTAGTGCCATCCATCATTCCTTCAATTCTGACCAGTTTCTCAGTACCTGCTGATGAAAAACATCCCCACAGCATGATGCTGCCACCACCATGCTTCACTGTGGGGATGGTGTTCTCGGGGTGATGAGAGGTGTTGGGTTTGCGCCAAACATAGCGTTTTCCTTGATGGCCAAAAAGCTCAATTTTAGTCTCATCTGACCAGATGTTTGGGGAGTCTCTCAAATACATTTTGGCGAACACCAAATGTGTTTGCTTATTTTTTTCTTTAAGCAATGGCTTTTTTCTGGCCACTCTTCCGTAAAGCCCAGCTCTGTGGAGTGTACGGCTTAAAGTGGTCCTATGGACAGATACTCCAATCTCCGCTGTGGAGCTTTGCAGCTCCTTCAGGGTTATCTTTGGTCTCTTTGTTGCCTCTGTGATAAATACCCTCCTTGCCTGGTCCGTGAGTTTTGGTGGGTGGCCCTCTCTTGGCAGGTTTGTTGTTGCTCCATATTTTTCCATAAAAAAAAATGGATTTAAATGGTGCTCCGTGGGATGTTCAAAGTTTCTGATATTTTTTTATAACCCAACCCTGATCTGTACTTCTCCACAACTTTGTCCCTGACCTGTTTGGAGAGCTCCTTGGTCTTCATGGTGCCACTTGCTTGGTAGTGCCCCTTGCTTAGTGGTGTTGCAGACTCTGGGGCCTTTCAGAACAGAAAAGGTAAGTAAGCATTTCACTGTTAGATAAACTGGTGTATACCAATTGTATGTCTCTGCGTGCAAGAATGGTATCCATGAGTTCATCTGGCATCATTGCCAAAATCCAGAAGTATCCCTTTAAGGCCTGGCACAACAGGCTAAAATGACATTTTTGCATTTACTTATCAATTCTGAGGTTTCATAGTGTTTTGGTCCATTAAAAATGTAACTAAATGTAATTGAAAATGTAATATACTGTCACGTATTCTCCCTCTCCGGCATTCGAGGTCACCGGTCCTGGGATTCATCATTACGCGCACCTGCACGTCATCATCAGGCACACCTGGTCTCAATCACCTTCCTGATTACCTCCCTTTGGTTCCTTCCCGAGGCGTTATTGATTCTGTTCCGTTGTTTCATGTCTGCACGCTACTCGTGTTTTCTTGTTTTGTTCCTTGTTCCATTATTAAAATCATTCCCCGTACTTGCGTCCCGACTCCCAGCGTACACGTTACAGAATAATGCCTCACCAAAGGGAAGCATCCGGGAGTGTTTTTTGTTTGTGTAGGTGACGTCAGGTCCGGGGTGCCGCTACTGGAGAAACCGGGGATGCCTCAGCTGGCTCGTCAGGCTTTAATGCCTCAGCCGGCACGTCAGGTTCACAAGACCCGGTTGGCCCGTCAAGCGTCTGTTGCCGAGTCTACCGAGGATGCCTCAGCTAGCTTGTAAGGATTCAATGCCTCAGCTGGCTCGCCAGGTTCCCATGCCTCAGTCGGCTCGTCAGGTTCCCATGCCTCAGCCGGCTCGACAGGTTCCCATGCCTCAGCCGGCTCGACAGGTTCCCATGCCTCAGCTGGCGCTACAGGCTCCCATGGCTCAGCATGCTCGACAGGTTCTGAGCCTCAGCAGAAGCGACTGGGTCCCGGTTCTCAAGAGAAGCGACTGTTCCGCCCCTGGTCCTCGGGACCGTCCCTCTGGTCGGCGTCGTCCTGCGGTGCCTCGGCTAGCTCGACAGGCTTCGGCGCCTCGGCAGAAGCAACCCGCTCCTGGGTCTCAGGAGAAGCGCCATATTCGCCCCTGGTCCTTTGGACCGTCCCTCTGGTCGGCGTCAGGAGGGGGGTACTGTCACGTATACTCCCTCTCAGGCGTTCGAGGTCACCGGTCCTGGGATTCATCATTACGCGCACCTGCACGTCATCATCAGGCACACCTGGACTCAATCACCTTCCTGATTACCTCCCCTATATATGTCACTCCCTTTTGTTCCTTCCCTAGGCATTATTGATTATGTTTCAGTGTTTCATGTCTGTACTCTACTTGTGTTTCTTGTTTTGATTCATTTATTATTAAATTCACTCCCTGTACTTTGTCATGATTCTCCCTGGGTGAGGATCAAAGGCCTCACATCAGCTTGGCAAATGGCCGACACAACCAGACCCTCTTACCCCAGGGGAACGATAATCTATGTGGACAATGTTCTCATGAGGAGCGAGACTTGGACACCTCAACGAGATGGACCACGTTCTTAACCAACTAGGAATGGCAGGGGCTAAGCTGGCTATCGTGAAAGGATAATGTTGCAGGACCAAGGTCAACTATGTTGGACTTCTGGTGGGTGCTGAGGGCATCCTGCCACAATCTAGCAGAATCCAAGCAGTCCGCAACATCAAAACGCCTGCAAACCTTGATGAGGTACGCCGCTTCTTGGGAGTATGTAATTACTCCTTTCAATTCATCGAAAATTATGCAGACTTGTCAAAACCTTTGACCTGTCTTCTTCAGAAAGACACCCCGTTCATTTGGGATGCCACTCACGATGAAGCTGTGACTTCCTTGAAAGACCTGCTTTGTGCGGCACCCTGCCTGGTCTACCCCAACAAAGACAATACGTTATTTTTGGAAGTAGGTTTCTCAGAGCACTGCCTTAGTGCTGAGTTGTACCAAAAATACGACCAAGACATACGTGTGGTTGCTTACGCAAGAAAAAAACACTCAACCCTGCTGAACACAAGTACTCAGACTGCGAAAAAGCTCTGCTGTCGACAGTCTGGGCGGTCAAGCACTTTACCTCTTATGTCGGCAGACAAAAGGTGATCATAGAAACATGTCACAAGCCGGTGACTTTTCTGAAAAGCCAAAGAATCCGTGAGGGTGCTGTACACAACAGCAGGATAGCAGCTTGGCTCATGACGCTGCAAAGCCATGATGTGGTTGTCAACTACGCAAAAATGGAAAAACCTGCCTTTGGGTGGGGCTTTGGCGGTGTGTCAACGCTGCGGTGAAGACGAAACCGACTTCGCACCAGCCCCATGTGACATTGCTCCGCCGTTGCCATCGAACCATCACTACTTTGAAGATAACGTGTGTCTTGGCATGCCGATGGCATTTGTAGATGGCTGTTCTTACCGTCAGCTAGACCACTTGCAAGCTGGTGTGGGATTGGTATGGCACAACAACATTCCGTGCAAACCGCTTCAATTTCAGCTAGGCAACAAGACCAGCCAGTTCACAGAAGTAGCTGGTGTACTTATAACACTGCGGTAAAACACGACTTGTCAGAACTGACAATCTGCATCGACTCAAACTATGCCAGACTCACCTTCTTATGCCACTTGCCGTTTTGGAAACAAAAGCACATGACTACTTCAAGTGACAAAGAAGTGAAAAACAAAGAGCTCATTATAGCTTGCGATGACCTCATAACCAAACACGACATACAGGTGTATTAGAAAAAAGTCAAGGGACACTCCAAATCACCTGGTCGTGACAAACTTGGCAACGACCATGCTGACAGCATGGCGAAATCTGATGCAATTCACAGCACCCCTTGGGTGTTCGATGCTCGGAACGCAATGATCACCGAGGCGCCATGGTGTCTGCAGTAACTTGTAGCCATGTAGCACTGCGGGAATCATCTTCGCACGAACATAATGTGTTGCTAACTCATTAATTATTGAATGGTGACCTGGTAACAATGCAACACCAAGATGAGTCCCTCGCCACTTTCATGGCTTTCTTGTCTGATCCTATCAATCACCTAGTGTCAGGCTCACATGACTTGCGTTTGCTGTACGCAACTAAACAGCACCTCACACTTGTAGATGACCTACTGGTTTCTGTTTCAGAAACCGACGCCACACAAAGGTGGGTGGTTCCTAAAACACAGAGGGGGATAATGATAGCTCAAGCCCACGACAAGCCATGTGGGGGCCATAAGGGGGTCAAGGCTACATGTGAAACATTGCGACAGGTGGTTCACTGGCCTCACATGGAACAAGACGTGGCACAATACGTGAGGGGGTGTCTAGTTTGCTGCCAGTTTCAACCCTTGGACCTCGATCCAGATCGACTGGGTCGGCCCAGTTGCCAGGTCGGCAAGAGGCAGCAAGTATCTCCTCACAGTGACTTGCGCATTCACAAAGTGGGTGGAGTGCCTGCCTGCACCCAATGACACAACGGAAACCACAGTCGTTCTTTTGCTCAACCATGTTTTCAGTTGTTTCGGCCTGCCAGGAGACACCGTGGACAGCGACAGAGGCACCCATTTTTTGGCTGCTGTAATGACTGAACTGTGGCGGCTCCTGGGAGTCAAACCTAAACTCCACATCGCGTACCACACTAGGAGCTCCGGCAGGGTAGAAAGGAGCAACCAAACAATCTTCACAATCTTGAGGGAATATGTGGCAGCCACAAAGATTGGGACCTCAAACTCCCACTGGTATTGATGGCGATCAGAGCCACACGCAACAGGTCTACGGGAATAACAACATTTGAGATGATGACATGCCGGCTAATGACGTGGAAACTGCATCTTCTGTACCACCAGGGAGATGTCGCCGCGGCCACCGCCCATCAATACGTGACGGACTTATGAACCCACCTCCAGACTACCTTTGCGTACGCTCAAGGAAAGTTGGAAAGAAGTGCGGAAGGTGACAAGACCCATTACGACAAAAAGGCCTCACACCAGGAGTTTGAGGTCGGGGACACGGTGTGGTACTACGTATACACCAAACCCGTGGGCGTTGCGAAAAAGTTCCTGCCCCACATGAGATTGTGTTAAAGCTATCACCAGTTGCTTATCAAATCAGAATCAGCAAAGGTCAACAGAACATCACGTTCGAGTGGGTCCACAGGAACCAAATCAAATTGTACACTCCCCCCATGGGAATAGAAGGGGTTAAGCCAGCCCCGAATAGATAGAAACCTAGCCAATCAGAGGTACTAACACAATTCTTAAGTATCCTCAGCTGATCCCTTCCGGGAGGTCAGTACATTAAACCTAACATATTTTCTTCTCTTCCCAGCTACAAGACACACATTTTGTTGTCATTGTTGATATTGTCCTGCATTGGGCTGTTCAAAATAGGAAAATCAGCTACATTTGTTGACAAAATGTTTTTCTAAAAAAATAATCAAAAAAAATAATAAATCAAAACACAACTGAGATAATCAAACAATATCTCTAATTATGCGTTTTTGTAGGGTGGAGTTCCTTTTGATGATCCTGACACTCAAAACCAATCCAGCAGATGTACTCACGAGTGGACCCCCTACGGGAATTGTTCTCCGTGATGATCCAGGAATCATTAAAACCCACTGCAGAGTACACACGCAGAGGGTGTACATCCGCCTAGATGCAGAGAACGTGTACCGCCAACACATTTCCCCTGAGGCAGATATGAGTTGGGCAGGGGCTGACTGGACCACCCAGGCAGTTAAGCACGCTCAGCTAGACACTGCCCACATGTTGGCCCAATTCCAAAAGTTCACAGTCACCCAGTCAGAACTAACAGAGCCCAGGCGAGAAAAAAACGATTCCTCTGGGCGCTACTCTCAATAGGTGCAGCCGTAGGGTCAGTATTTGCTCTAGGTACCAATGCCGTCAACGCATTCAGTCTAGCCACAGTCAAAATAAATGTTAGTGAAGTTACTGAAGAGATGCCACTTATCCAGCCACAGATGCAATCACAGGCACTCAGGTTGTAGAATGTGGGAAGGTCTCTCCTGGACACTATTCTGGTGGTAAACACACACACTACTCTCCTGAACAAAACCCTCCTGTCAGTAGGCAAGCTAGTAGAGGTCATGAACCATGACTATGTCCATGTCCAATTGGTTCGATTGTTGTTGGAGGATTTTCTCCGTGAAGCTAGCTCTTCTATGGACCACTTGGTCATGAATAGAATCCCCTCCAACAGTGCCTTGCAAAAGTATTCATTTTGTTGCATTACAACCTGTAATTTAAATTGATTTTTATTTGGATTTCATGTAATGGACATACACAAAATAGTCCAAATTGGTGAAGTGAAATTAAAAAAATTACTTGTTTCAAAGAATTCTCAAAAATAAATAACGGAAAAGTGGTGCGTGCATATGTATTCACCCCCTTTGCTATGAAACCCCTAAATAAGATCTGGTGCAACCAATTACCTTCAGAAGTCATATAATTAGTTAAATAAAGTCCACCTGTGTGCAATCTAAATGTCACATGATCTGTCACATGATCTCAGTATATATACAACTATTCTGAAAGGCCCCAGAGTCTGCAACACCACTAAGCAAGCGGCACCATGATGACCAAGGAGCTCTCCAAACAGGTCAGCGACAAAGTTGTGTAGAAGTACAGATCAGGGATGGGTTATAAAAAAATATCTGAAACTTTGAACATCTCACGGAGCACCATTAAATCCATTATTTAAAAAAATAACGAATATTTCACCACAACAAACCTGCCAAGAGAGGGCCACCCACCAAAACCCACGGACCAGGCAAGGAGGGCATTAATCAGAGAGGCAACAAAGAGACCAAAAATAACCCTGAAGGAGCTACAAAGCTCAACAGCGGAGATTGGAGTATCTGTCCATAGGACCACTTTAAGCCGTACTCTCCACAGAGCTGGGTTTTACGGAAGAGTGGCAAGAAAAAAGCCATTGCTTAAAGAAAAAAATAAGCAAACACGTTTGGTGTTCACCAAAAGCCATGTGGGAGACTCCCCAAACATGTGGAAGAAGGTACTCTGGTCAGATGAGACTAAAATTGAGCTTTTTGGCCATTAAGGAAAACACTATGTCTGGCGCAAACCCAACACCTCTCATCACCCCGAGAACACCATCCCCTCAGTGAAGCATGGTGGTGGCAGCATCATGCTGTGGGGATGTTTTTCATCTGCATGGACTGGGAAACTGGTCAGAATTGAAGGAATGATGGATGGCGCTAAATACATGGACATTCTTGAGGGAAACCTGTTTCAGTCTTCCAGAGATTTGAGACTGGGACGGAGGTTCACATTCCACCAGGACAATGACCCTAAGCATACTGCTAAAGCAACACTCGAGTGGTTTAAGGGGAAACACTTAAACGTCTTGAAATGGCGTAGTCAAAGCCCAGACCTCGGTCCTCTGTAGCTCAGCTGGTAGAGCGCGGCGCTTGTAACGCCAAGGTAGTGGGTTCCACCCCCGGGACCACCATACACAAAAAATGTATGCACGCATGACTGTAAGTCGCTTCTGCTAAATGGCATATTATTATTATTTATTATTAATACAATTGAGAATATGTTGTATGACTTAAGGATTGATGTACACCAGCGGAACCCATCCAACTTGAAGGAGCTGGAGCAGTTTTGCCTAGATGTGCCAAGCTTAGAGAGACACACCCCAAGAGACTTGCAGCTGTAATTTCTGCAATAGGTGGCTCTACAAAGTATTTATGCACGCTCAAGTTCTTTCTTTTTTGTTTCACAAAAAAAAATATTTTGCATCTTCAAAGTGGTAGGCACGTTGTGTAAATCAAATGATACAAACCCTCAAAAAATCTATTTTAATTCCAGGTTGTAAGGCAACAAAATAGGAAAAATGCCAAGGGGGGTGAATACTTTCGCAAGGCTGTGCCGGTCTTGACACGTTAATACTGCCATAAATTAGAGAGGAGGAGAATCTATCTCTGGCATTCTAGTATGGTGAAAGGAATGCTTTTGTTTCAAATACTTTTTGCCGCCCAAAAACTTCAACATCCAACAATGAACATTGGGACAATATATTTCAACATCCAAACGTTGGGAATGATGAGAAATGGAATATGGAAAATGAATATTTATTTTGTGATGTCATTAAAAATGGTATAAAGGCGTTATAACGAAATTATTGTGACTTGAAGAGCTTTTACACTGTGTATATCAGATTTACATCCTTTACGTTGGGTAGAAAATATGAAGGAGGAAGACAATGTGTTTGTGAAGATAGGAATGTGATTTTAGCTTTCTAAAGAAATCATAGTGATGATAACACTTTTGCCTCGTAACTAGCCACGCCCGAGGGAGCTCAGAGAGCATGTCAGTATGACGGAAACGCCCCTCTTTACCAGAGTGCATAAAAGATTGAGATAAGAATGTTCAGATCAGACTAGACGGACCTCAAGCTGCAGCTTTTGTCCATATTGGTACCGACCCTGAAAATCAACATGAGGTGAAGACGAAAAAGTTGCCTTCACTAACAATCAATGTTATGGCTGAGTAGCTGTTCTAAGTACTGTATCTAAGAAGGTGAATTTAAGTGGGACCATCCTGTTACTCTTTTGAAACCATCATCTACTACACTGCTCTCATCACCCCACAGGGGATCATCGACACGGTTGATTAGCCATCCTCAGAATACCACTTCCAGAACAAGTGAAAGTAAACAGACAACTAAGAAGAAGGACATCTTGACCTCTTGTGGACAATCTGAGCCTTACATCTAAAAGGCCATCTGAAAGAGAAGGCCCAATCGACCCCTTCCCATGAAGGCCTGGGTCCAACAGAGATAAACGACGAAGACCTCCAACATGTAAATGCATTGCTTTCCTTCCCAAACGAGCGGCAGTTCCGGGCAAAGTATTAAGATTACTGTGAGCGTAGGTCCACTATTTTTTCTCTCCCTCTCTTTAACTCGCCATCTTTTGTAACAAGTGTCATATTGTGTTAGTCCGCTAGGGACCCGTTTTCATTATATTAAGTTTCTAATCCCTACCTATACCGTGTACGTGTTTGTATCTTGTGTTATAATTTTTACTTAGCTAGTAAATAAATAATTAAATCAATTTGTGTGGTACGGAATGATCAGTAAGACCAGGGTTCGTGCAGAATAAAAGAGTCTACGACTTTCAGAATGAGACTGATATGAGGTAAATGATTAATAAATGACTGTTAAATGATAAGAGATATCTAGATATCTTTATAGTTAATTCGGGAAACGTTAACTCATTAAACAACTTTTCCCGTGGTGCCCCAAATTCCTAACGAGTTAATTGTTACATGATAAAATGCAATCTAGTAACAATTAAACATAGTAGGTAATTAACATTATTCGATAAATAATAGTCATCACAATAATGAAAGTCATGTCACGACAACTTGCTTCCCAACTCCCAGCGTACTTGTTACATATACCGTACCAGTCAAAAGTTTGGACACCTACTAATTCCAGGGTTTTTCTTTATTTTTACTATTTTTTACATTGTAGAATAATAGTGAATACATCAAAACTATGAAATTACACATGGAATCATGTAGTAACCAAATAAGTGTTAAACAAATCAAAATATATTTTAGATTTGAGATTCTTCAAAGTAGCCACACTTTGCTTTGATGACAGCTTTGCACACTCTTGGCATTCTCTCAACCAGCTTCATGAGGGAGTCACCTGGAACACATTTCAATTAACAGGTGTGCTTTGTTAAAAGTTAATTTGTGGAATTTCTTATTTTCTTAATGTGTTTTAGCTAATCCGTTGTGTTGTGACAAGGTAGGGGTGGTATACAGAAGATAGCTCTATTTCGTAAAATACCATATTATGGCAAGAACAGCTCAAATAAGCAAAGAGAAACGACTTGTGATCATTTTGACCCCACGGGGTGAGATCTTGCGTGGAGCCCCAGATCGAGGGAGATTATCAGTGGTCTTGTATGTCTTCCATTTCCTAATAATTGCTCCCACAGTTGATTTCTTCAAACCAAGCTGCTTACCTATTGCAGATTCAGTCTTCCCAGCCTGGTGCAGGTCTACAATTTTGTTTCTGGTGTCCTTTGACAGCTCTTTGGTCTTGGCCATAGTGGAGTTTGGAGTGTGACTGTTTGAGGTTGTGGACAGGTGTCTTTTATAGTGATAACAAGTTCAAACAGGTGCCATTAATACAGGTAACGAGTGGAGGACAGAGGAGCCTCTTAAAGAAGAAGTTACAGGTCTGTGAGAGCCAGAAATCTTGCTTGTTTGTAGGTGACCAAATACTTATTTTCCACCATAATTTGCAAATAAATTCATAAAAAATCCTACAATGTGATTTTCTGGATTTTTTTTCTTCTCAATTTGTCTGTCATAGTTGACGTGTACCTATGATGCAAATTACAGGCCTCTCTCATCTTTTTAAGTGGGAGAACTTGCACAATTGGTGGCTGACTAAATACTTTTTTCCCCACTGTAAATGCCTGGAAGATTTCAATTTTAACAACACTATCTAGCTAGGTAATGACAGACCTCTGCGACAAACCTGTATTCATGACTAATGAACATACTTGCTACTAGCAAACGTATTGTACGATGCTTATCATGTTGCTCATTATTGAACATAAAATTGGAACATTAAAACATGCATGCTTAGAATTGGTGATATGTTATAAGTAAATAAATAGTAATAATAAATAATAATAAGTAATAATAGTCAATAAATGGTCCATAAAAAATACATTTGAAATTAAACTGCTAAAACCTTTGGCTGTCATTTTGAGTGGGTGAATATAGGTTGTAATCTCATTGATCAACATCTCAACCAAATATTACCCAATTATCCACATTCAAATGACGTGGTGTGCCCAGTGGGAAGTCGATAAAAACCTTCAGGATATTTAAACACCATCATGACCACAAGCTTTCTCTCTCCCTCAACTTGAAAATGAAATCAAACAGCTGACAAAGCCCCCAATGGAGACCGTGTCCATATCCCGAAGGGCCATTCGGTCAAAGGAGGCGCCTCCTAATCGCCTTTTACCTACATAATAATACGAAATGCTCTCAGACCAGGTTGGTTTACGGCAAGCAGATTAATTTAACATTACATTACACTGCAGGAGCCTTGGATCGTTGCCTCTGAACCATAGGGAAAGGCGGGAAACAAAAAAGACAGAGAGAGACATGGTGGAAGCCCAAGACTGAACCCACAACTGAGAACAACCGAACAAATCAAATCAAAATGTATTTGTCACATGCGCCGAATACAGCAGGTGTAGACGTTACAGTGAAATGCTTACTTACAAGCCCTTAACCAACAATGTAATTTTAAGAAAGTATACCAAAAAAACATTTACAAAATAATAACAAATCATTAAAGAGCAGCAGTAAAATATATACAGTAGGTACCAGTACCGAGTCAATGTGAGGGGGCACCGGTTAGTCGAGGTAATTGAGGTAATATGTACTGTACATTTAGGTAGTGTTATTAAAGTGACTATGCATAGATAATAAACAGAGAGTAGTGAAACAAAGGTGTTGCTTTTGTCCAGGTGTGAAAGGGCAGTGTGGAGCGCAATAGAGATTGCGTCATCTGTGGATCTGTTGGGGTGGTATGCAAATTGGAGTGGGTCTAGGGTTTCTGGGATAATGGTGTTGATGTGAGCCATGACCAGCCTTTCAAAGCACTTCATGGCTACAGACGTGAGTGCTACGGGTCGGTAGTCATTTAGGCAGGTTACCTTAGTGTTCTTGGGCAAAGGGACTATGGTGGTCTGCTTGAAATGTGTTGGTATTACAGACTCAGACAGGGAGAGGTTAAAAATGTCAGTGAGGACACTTTCCAGTTGGTCAGCGCATGCTCGGAGTACACGTCCTGGTAATCCGTCTGGCCCTGTGGCCTTTTGAATGTTGACGTGTTTAAAGGTCTTACTCACATCAGCTAAGGAGAGCGTGATCACACAGTCGTCCGGAACAGCTGATGCTCTCATGCAAGTAATTTAGCTCATCTGGTAGGCTTGTGTCACTGGGCAGCTCGTGGCTGTGCTTCCCTTTGTAGTCTGTATTAGTTTGCAAGCCCTGCCACATCCGACGAGCGTCGGAGCCGGTGTAGTGATTCGATCTTAGTCCAGTATTGATGCTTTGCCTGTTTGATGGTTCGTCGGAGGGCATAGCAGGATTTCTTATAAGCTTCCTGGTTAGAGTCCCCTCCTTGAAAGGGGCAGCTCTACCCTTTAGCTCCGTGCGGATGTTGCCTGTAATCCATGGCTTCTGGTTGAGGTATGTATGTACAGTCACTGTGGGGACGACGTCATCAATGCACTTATTGATGAAGCCAGTGACTGATGTGGTGTACTCCTCAATGCCATCGGAAGAATCCCAGAACATATTCCAGTCTGTGCTAGCAAAACAGTCTTGTAGCTTCTGGATACTATTTCAGTGAACAATGGAAGGTGGATGCGAGTTCCAACTCCCATGTTGCTAATCCTGCCATGTATGATATGCTCATTAAGTGTGGATTTATAACCCAGTTAAACACTCCACACGATAAGCTGACACAATGAAGTACGGTATTAAGTTATTGTGTACATAAGCGTTACTCGTTATGTTATGTTGGCTTCTCAACAGATTGGTGTGACGAGTACTGAGGATATGAAGAGGCAGGACGCAGACGCAGGAATCAACAATGTAAAGGTTTACTTAACACTGAGCAAGAGAACAACAAAGAGCGAGTACACGCCAACACACTAACAAACACGTACAACACAACACTAAACAGTCCAGGGCTATATAGGGG
Organism: Coregonus clupeaformis; assembly: GCF_020615455.1. Classification (NCBI taxonomy): domain Eukaryota; kingdom Metazoa; phylum Chordata; class Actinopteri; order Salmoniformes; family Salmonidae; genus Coregonus; species Coregonus clupeaformis. The sequence continues at coordinate 2,372,430 of NC_059209.1, forward strand.
TGGTGATAAGATGATGAGGTGCAGGTGCGCTGGAGGTGATTAGGGTGCATTGGGTTTCCATTCTGCTGTTGCTGAGGTGATGCACTCAGACCGGTGGCTCAGTAGACCGGCAAATCAGAGCGCAGGAGGGGAACAACGGGAGGAGACATGACATGACCCCCCGGACGCGTAGCTCCCGCCGCAGGACATCGCCAACCAGGAGGACGACCCCGAGGACGAGGAGCGGGCCAGTCAGGACGGCAACGGTGGAAGTCCCGAATTAGGTTGGGGTCCAGAACGTCCCCAGCCGGAACCCAGCTCCTCTCCTCAGGACCATACCCCTCCCAGTCCACCATGTAACGGAGCCATCCCCCATGGAACCTGGAGTCCAGCAGGTCCCTCACCACATATGCTGGACTCCCGTCAATGTCCAGGGGTGGAGAGGGCGTACCCCGGGGAACGGCATCCGCCAGAGGACCAGGAACCACCGGCCTGAGGAGAGACACATGAAAAGTGGTAGTGAGGGGGAAGGAGCAGCCAGTACGATACCTCATTTATCCGCCGGAAGACCTTAAACGGCCCCACAAACCGGGGGCTCAGTTTCTTGCAGGCGGAGAGGGAGGTTTTTTGTGGACAGCCAGACACGATCACCAGGCTGGAATATAGGGGACTCACTGCGGTGGTGGTCGGCTTGGTCCTTCTGCCGACGAATGGCGCTCCGGAGATGGACATGGGCAGCGTCCCAGACCTGTCTGACCCTGCGGAACCACTGTTCGACAGTGGTCGCATCGGTCTGGCCGGCTGGTACCCCAGGACGCACTGGAGGGAGTTCTGGGCATATTCTGCCCAGGGTAGAAACCTTGCCCACTCACCCTGCCGATCCTGACAGTGGCAACGAAGAAACCTCCCCAGCTTCCCTGGTGGGAACATACACGCATCCCTAACGACAGGTGCCACGATGAGAGACGTGGCATGATAGGACCCCTCAGATCCTTCCTTTCTCCGGTATGGTGCATCCTGGAGAGTTCGTCGGCTTTCACATTCTGGGAACATGGGTGGTAGGACAGAATAAACTGAAAGCGAGTAAGAAATTTGGCCCACCTGGCTTGACGAGAGTTCATCTGTTTCGCTGCCCGTATGTGCTCCAAATTCCGGTGGTCAGTGAGAATCCGTAATGGATGGACTGCGCCCTCCAGCCAGTGTCTCCATTCCTCCAGAGCGAGGACCACTGCCAACAGCTCCCTGTCTCCAACTCCATAGTTCCTCTCTGCGGGGGTAAGCCTTTTCGAGAAAAAGGCACAAGGATTAATTTTCTCTGGCTTACCTTTCCACTGGGAGAGGACCCCACCCACGCCCTACTATGATGTGTCCACCTCCAGGATGAAAGGACGATCTGGATCTGGGTGTTTTAGGAGGGGCGCTGTGGTGAACCTCTCCTTCAGCCTCTTGAAGGCAGCGTCAGCCTCAGGGTTCCAGGCCAGCTTCTGAGGCCCCCCCTTCAGGAGAGAGGTGAGCAGGGCGGCTATGGAGCTGAAGGACCTGATGAAACGGCGGTAGAAATTTGCGACGCCCAGGAAGCTCTGTAGGCCCTTGATGGTGGTGGGGACTGGCCATGACCTGACGGCATCCATCTTCACTCTTTCCATAAACACCCCCTGAGGACTGATCCTGTATCCCAGGAAGGAGATGGCCTGTTGGTGGAATTCGCATTTCTCCCCCTTCACCAACAGGCTGTGTTCCCGGAGGCAGAGTAGGACCGCTCTGACATCCCTGACGTGCTCCTCGAACGTAGCCGAGTAGATCAGGATATTGTCGATGTACATCACCACCTGTCTACTCAGCATGTCTCGGAACACGTCATTGACGAAGGACTGGAACACGGAAGGTGCGTTGGCGAGGCCGTAGGGCATGACGCAGTATTCATAGTGGCCTGAGGTAGTGCTGAATGCCGTCTTCCACTCGTCTCCTTCCCGGATTTGGATCAGGTTGTAGGCACTCCTCAGGTCCAACTTGGTAAAGTACCGGGCCCTTCGCAGCTGCTCGATGGCCGACGGAACCAGAGGGAGGGGGTACCGGTACTTGGTGGTGACTGCGTTCAGACCCCGGTAGTCAATGCACGGTCTCAGTCCTTTTTTGGCCACGAAGAAGAAGCTGGCGGAGTTAGGAGAGGTAGAACGTCTGATGAACCCCTGTTTCACGGTCTCCGCCACATACTTCTCCATGGCCTCAGTCTCCGCTATGGAGAGGGAGTAAATGCAACTCATCGGGGGGTGTTGTCCCTCCAGCAGGTCAATGGCGCAGTCCCAGGGCCTGTGAGGAGGGAGACACTTAGCCTTGGAGGCAGAGAAGTCATCGGAGAGATCTGCGTACTCACATGGAATGTTGGGCTGGAGGGCGGACTCCGGACTCTCCACTGACGTGGAACAACAAACCACTGGCAGGCAGGTCCTCCGGTATGAGGGGGACCAGGCTGTGATCCTATTGGTGATCCAATTGATGGTGGGGTTGTGTAGTCTGAGCCAGGGAAATCCCAAGACAATCCAGTGAAGGGGTGATGTGACGATGTGTAAGGACAGCTCCTCGTGGTGCTCCGGTAGTGTGGGAATGGTGATGGTGATGGGGAGAGTGACGTGCGTAATGGTGCCTGACCCAAGTGTTTATTGTCCAGCGAGGTGACGTGTATCGGAGAATGCAGTGGCACGGTGGGCAACCCCCATTCAGAGACCAGCTCCCTATCTATAAGGTTCCACGCTGATCCGGAATCTATCATTGCTGTGGAAAGCGAAGAGAAGGAAGAACCATCACCATTAGGGGATACAAAAACAATGGTTTGGTGACAGATGATGACGGAACACTCATGGAGCGGCGACGGGAGTCATACCGCCTAAATAGGGAGCTGCCAGGAGATCTGTGGTCCGTGGTGGCGCTGACCACCTCCATGGGTAAGGACTCGGGGCGGCTTCCATAGCTCAGATGGGGTGAGCGTCGAGGCTCCGGGAGGTGTTGGGAACGCCGTCGGTCTCTCAACATGTCGTCAAGATGAATGGACGTGGAGATGAGGGTATCAAGGTCCATCTCGTCGTCCCGACATGCAACTTCCGTCGTGATATCCTCCAGTAAGCCTCTCCTGAAGTCCATGCGCAGAGCATGCTCATTCCAGCCGGGAGATGCCGCCACCGTGCGAAAGGTCAAGGTGTACTCGCATGCGGCCCCCTCTCCCTGTTGTAGCTGGAGGAGACGCTCACCCCCGTCCTTTCCCTCCGTGGGATGATCGAAGGTGGAGTAGGGAAGCACCGCAGCCTCACCTCCTTCCCAGACTGCCCAATCCAGCGAAATCATCAGCGCTATCCTGGCTTGATGCGATGGAGATGCCCCACGCTGACACGCCAGATACAGTGAAACCTGTAGCAGGAAGCATCTACATTTCAACGTTTTCCCGTCATAGCGCTCCGGCAGGGCGAAAGGTCCCTCAGACGTTCCTGTATGGCGGCGTTCAGCTGGGCAATCTGCTGCTGGTGCTGGTCGAGGCACTGGGAAACTCCAGGAGGATTACCTGCTGCATCCATCTTCGTGATTGGTGTGTGATTCTGTGATGAGTACTGAGGATACGAAGAGGCAGGACGCAGACGCAGGAATCAACAATGTAAAGGTTTACTTAACACTGAGCAAGAGAACAACAAAGAGGCCCACCCAATCAGATTGAGCAAAAACACAAAAATAATACAATATTATTAAAAAAATACTCCTCAGCTTCTGTCTAAAGGCGTTGTGCATTACAGCAAATTGTTCCAAGAGGAATTCCAGTCCAAGATTAAAAAAATTAAAACACTTTTCAGATGTTACAGAGTGTTATGAGCTTCAATGCAGCCAACGAGAAAGATGGCTTTAGATTTCTCTCATTCCCTATTGCCTCCTCTGACTGTCTGAGCTTAACAGTCTGACTAGACCCTTGATCAAACTTATCCCCTGTGGTATGCCCAAGCTCTGAAACTGATTGAGCGATGACCTCAAAGCCACAGTGAAACTTTTCCGTTCTGGCTGTTCTCCTTGACACAAAGGCTGGAGTTTGCTAGTACAAAGTCGATGTTGTGGCTATCTCGAATTGGCATCTCCTACTGGTCTCCATCACTCTAAAATAAACATTCTAGAATAAACCTTTTTCTATCCACTAGGCTGTAGTCACCTCGAGTTCACTTTGTCATGTGCAGAAAAAGTCTGTCAGAAAGTATTCAGGCCCCTTTACATTTTTCCACATTTTGTTAGGTAACAGCTTTATTCTAAAATTGATTAAATTGTGTTTTTCCCCTCATCAATCTACACACAAAAACCCAATAATGACAAAGCAAAAGCAGATTTTTTAAACTTTTTGCTAATTTATAAAAAAATAAAAAATAAAAAATGAAATATCACATTTACATAAGTATTCAAACCCTTTACTCAGTACTTTGTTGAATCACCTTTGGCAGTGATTACAACCTCTAGTCTTCTTGGGTATGACGCTACAAGCGTGGCACACCTGTATTTGGAGAGTTTCTCCCATTCGTCTCTGTAGATCCTCTCAAGCTCTGTCAGGTTGGATGGGGAGCGTTGCTGCACAGCTATATTCAGGTCTCTCCGGAGATGTTAGATCGGGTTCAAGTCCGGGCTCTGACTGGGCCACTCAAGGACATTCAGAGACTTGTCCCGAAGCCACTCCTGCGTTGTCTTGGCTGTGTGCTTAGGGTCATTGTCCTGTTGGAAGGTGAACCTTCGCCCCAGTCTGAGGTTCTGAGAACTCTGGAGCAGGTTTTCATCAAGGATCTCTCTGTACTTTGCTCTATTAATCTTTGCCTCGATCCTGACTAGTCTCGTAGTCCCTGCCGCTGAAATACAACCCCACAGCATGACGCTGCCACCACCATGCTTCACAGTAGGGATGGTGCCAGGTTTCCTCCAGACGTGACGCTTTGGCATTCAGGCCAAATAGTTCAATCTTGGTTTCATCAGACCAGAGAATCTTGTTTATCATGGTCTTAGAGTCTTTAGGTGCCTTTTGGTAAACTCCAAGTGGGCTGTCATGTGCCTTTTACTGAGGAGTGGCTTCTGTCTGGTCACTCTACCATAAAGGCCTGATTGGTGGAGTGCTGCAGAGATGGTTGTCGTTCTGGAAATTTCTCCATCTCCACAGAGGAACTCTAGAGCTCTGTCAGAGTGACCATCAGGTTCTTGGTCACCTCCCTGACCAAGGCCCTTCTCCCCCGATTGCTCAGTTTGGCCTGGCGGCCAGCTCTAGGAAAAGTCTTGGTGGTTCCAAACTTCTTCCATTTAAGAATGATGAAGGCCACTCTGTTCTTGGGGACCTTCAATGCTACAGAAATTTTTTGGTACCCTTCCCCAAATCTGTGCCTCGACACAATCCTGTCTCGGAGATCTACGGACAATTCCTTCGACCTCATGGCTTGGTTTTTGGGACCTTATATAGACAGGTGTGTGCCTTTCCAACTCATGTCCAATCAATTGAATTTACCACAGGTGGACTCCAATCAAGTTGTAGAAACATCTCAAGGATGATCAATGGAAACAAGATGTACCTGAGCTCAATTTCAAGTCTCATATCAAAGGGTCTGAATACTTATGTAAATAAGGTATTTCTGTTTTTTATTTGTAATACATTTGCAAAAATGTCTAAAAATCTGTTTTCACTTTGTCATTATTTTGCCTAGATTGCTGAGGATTTTTAATCATTTAATCCATTTTAGAATAAGGATGTAACATAACAAAATGTGGAAACAGTCAAGGGGTCTGAGTACTTTCCGAAGGCATTGTATCTGATAGGTAGTTGACAGCCAGGAGCTTTGTCATGATTGGTTGGGTTTTGGTTTAAAAGGCGATCAGCATGCTCAATGATAGGTGAGGATTCCATTACAGCTAAATTAGGAAACTGGAGAACGGGAGTAGCACTAACTGCTGATATTCGGGACTTAAATCATAGGCCCCTCAAACCTCACTGCTTCCCTTTCCACCTCCCTCATTTTCTCCCTCTTTTGTCTCTCGATCTCGGTGCCCGGTGCTCTAAGTAGTCTTTGAGCCCTTGTCGGATTGAAAGAGCTCAATCAGTCAGCCCTGTTCTCTGTAGAGTTGAGGCAAAGCTGTTGATAAATCAAGCCCTTTCACGAGAAGCACCAAAACACACAGAGGGGAGGACACATTATCTCTACCGTCCACAATGGAGGCCTGGGTTATAAATGTTTTCAGAGTGCCTCCATGGGGATTGTGTGTGTGTGTGTATGTGTGCGTGCATGCATGTGTGTGAGAGAGAGAGACTTGGCAGTTTAAGGCTGAATGAAGTAGAGGGCCAAAGCTGTGTGTTTTTTTGATGCATAAACGTATAGCATGTGGAATCTGTTGGAATATGTGAGAGTGAGTGTAAGTTTGCCCGTATAAGGAAGTTGGCCAAGGAAGCGATTGTACAGTAATGCTTGTGTTTTTGCACTGCTGTGTCACTGGCAGATACGGACACAGTAACAAACACTCATCCTACTGACTCATCCATTGAGAAGGTGCTACATCCACTTAGCCCCACAGATGAACCATTTTAACAAAACACAACAACAGCAAATGTTGCATTTCTCAAAAGCCGCACAATTTCTCTTTCTCTGTGCCGTTACTCAAAGTTTTGTTAAGCAAGTCAAGTGTTGTAACAAGCCGGACTCGTGCTTCATGATTTCTGACTCTTCAGGGTATATTTAGAAGACACTAAACAGATGTCATATCGACTCCGTCCCACATTTGTTTACGTTCAGATGGGATAAATTTGGCGGTTTTCCCCTTTTTTATGTTTCTTTTTCTTTTATGAGAGCCCATATTTCATTGAAGTGGATGGAGTAATGGAGGCCATGTCATTGGCCTGTTTTCATGTGCTGGTTTAATTGGATTTCAGCCCCCGGCATTCGACAGGACCGTGGTTCCCTTTCTTCAATCCAGGACCCCACAATTCAGGTCACCGAGCTTACAACCCCAAAAACAAAGGAGTAACACTTACTAAAAGCTACTCTACACAAGGTCCACTTAATGCTGTCACACGCATGAGGTGACGGATGTCGTAGGCGGTTATACAGTGAGGGAAAAAAGTATTTGACCCCCTGCTGATTTTGTACGTTTGCCCACTGACAAAGACATGATCAGTCTATAATTTTAATGGTAGGTTTATTTGAACAGTGAGAGACAGAATAACAACAACAAAATCCAGAAAAATGCATGTCAAAAATGTTATAAATTGATTTGCATTTTAATGAGGGAAATAATTATTTGACCCCCTCTCAATCAGAAAGATTTCTGGCTCCCAGATGTCTTTTATACAGGTAACGAGCTGAGATACTCCAATAAGATGTATTTATTTATTTTCAATTGGGAACACATTTAAATACTCTACTTTAATGTGGAGGTAGTGTGTGGCTGTTAAAACCTGCAGTCTAGCCCTGAGAATGCTATTGAACAATTGTAACAAGGCTGAATTAAACACCCTTTGCATCAGTGCAAGCATTTGCTAATCCAGAGATGTAATTTAGTAAATCAATTCCCATTTTTTGATTATCATTATCGTAAAAAATGAGGCCTGAGAGGTTCTAAATGTGTCGCAAAGTTTTAAGGATTACCCGCTCCAAAACGTTCTATTTTAATCTCTATTAGAGAATTTTTGAAGTGCCAAATTCGAAACGTCTTTACCAAAAGTGAAGTTAATCTGTGAAATATTGAATGTCAAAGCATCCCTCACAGAGATTTTGAGAACAGTGTCTAAAAGCCCCTCTGCATGCAGTTTTTTCCTGACACACTCCTTGACTTTTTCAAAATGTTGTTGTGTTACAGCCTAAATTTAAAGTTGATTAAATTTAGATTTCGTGTCACTGGCCTACACAAAATACCCCATAATGTCAATGTGGAATTAAGTTTAGATTATTATTTTTTTATTAATAAAGAATTAAAAGCGGAAATGTCTTGAGTCAATAAGTATTCAAACCCTTTGTTATGGCAAGCCTAAATAAATTCAGTAGTAAAAATGTGCTTAACAAGTCACATGATAAGTTGCATGGACTCACTCTGTGTACAATTATAGTGTGCAACATGATTTTTGAATGACTACTGTACCCCACACGTATAATTATCTGTAAGGTTCCTCAGTCGAGCAGTGAATTTCAAACACAGATTCAATGCTGGGGAAAACTTTTCGCCCACGCAGCAGATGGCTATATCGGTCCGCTAATACAGGACTATCAAACAAATAATGTACTGCTTTTGTGAAAAGTTTTTTTTTAAATTATAATAATCTTTTTTATTCTGATTTTTCAGGGGGTGCTGCAGCCTGCACCATCACACCCCTACTTCCCACGGCTATGTTTGGATGGTGTGTCAATACACCCAGTCACTACAAAGATATAGGCGTCCTTCCTAACTCAGTTGCTAGAGAGGAAGGAAACCGCTCTGGGATTTCACCAAGAGGCCAATGCGACTTGTTGAAAACTGAGGATGAATCAACAACATTGCAGTTACTCCACAATACTAACCTAAATGATAAAGTGAAAAGAAAGAAACCTGTACAGAATAAAAATATTCCAAAACATGCATCCTGTTGTCACGTTCGTTTAAGGACAGGTCAGACCAAGGCGCAGCGTGAAATGCATACATGTTTATTATAACGATAAACACACAAACAAAACAACGTAACGTGAAGTCCTCAGGCTAAACACAATACAAGCCTCTACACGGAACAAGATCCCACAACTAACGCATGCCAACAGGCTGCCTATGTATGATCCCCAATCAGAGACAACGAGCGACAGCTGTCTCTGATTGGGAATCACACCCGGCCAAACATAGATCTACAACACCTAGACTGAAACATAGAAAACACAACATAGACTATTCACACCCTGACTCAACATATAAGAGTCCCCTGAGTCAGGGCGTGACAGTACCCCCCCAAGGTGCGGACTCCGACCGCACAACCTTTACATAACAGGGTAGGGGCCGGGTGGGCATTCCGCCTCGGAGGCGAATCCGGCTCCGGGCATGACGACCACATACTCTCCGCCTCCCTATTGCGCCACTGGTCTGGTCTGGACCTCAGCGCGCTGCTTCCCCTCTCCTTCCTCCCACGATACTCCAGGCCCTGTCTGGACCCAGGTGTGGGAGACCCCGAACCTGGAGAAGGGCTGACGTCTGGGTCTGGATTGGAGCCGCTGACCGGAGCTGGACCAGCTACCGGTGCAGCGGACTGCTCAGGCTCCGGACTGGAGCCGCTGACCGGAGCTAGACTGGGCACCGATAGAGCGGACTGCTCTGGCTCCGGAGTGGAGCCGCTGACCGGAGCTGGACTGGACCCCGGTGGAGCGGACTGCTCTGGCTCCGGAGTGGAGCAGGCAGCGGTGGAACGGGCACGGGCCGTGCCGGACTGGACACACGCACCACTGGTCTGGTGTGAGGAGCAGGCACGGGCCGGACCGGACTAGGAACACGCACCACTGGCATGGTGCGAGGAGCAGGAACGTGCAGGGCCGGACTGGCGACACGCACCACAGGCTTGGTGCGAGGAGCAGGAAGGGGCCGGGCCGGACTGGGAACACGCACCACTGGCTTGGTGCGGGGAGCAGGAACGGGCCGGGCAGGACTGGGAACACGCACCACTGCCTTGGTGCGAGGAGCAGGAACAGGCCGGGCCGGACTGGCGACACGCACATCTGTCTTGGTGCGGGGAGCAGGAACGGGCCGGGCCGGACTGGGAACACGCACCACTGGCTTGGTGCAAGGAGCAGGAACAGGCCGGGCCGGACTGGGAACACGCACCACTGGCTTGGTACGGGGAGCAGGTACGGGGCGTACCGGACTGGGAACACGCACCACTGGCTTGGTACGGGGAGCAGGTACGGGGCATACTGGGCTGGCGACACGCACCACTCTCTTGGTGCGGGGAGCAGGCACGGGCCGTACCGGACTGGGAACACGCACCACTGGCTTGGTGCGAGGAGCAGGAACGGGCCGGCCGGACTGGCGACACGCACCACTGGCTTGGTGTGAGGAGCAGGAACGGGCCGGGCCGGACTGGGAACCCGCACCACTAGCTTGGTGCGAGGAGCAAGAACGGGCCGGGCCGGACTGGGGACACGCACCACTGGCTTGGTGCGGGGAGCAGGTACGGGCTGGGCCAGACTGGGAACACGCACCACTGGCTTGGTGCGAGGAGCAGGAACGGGCCGGGCCGGACTGGGAACACGCACCACTGGCTTGGTGCGAGGAGCAGGAACGGGCCGGACTGAGAACACGCACCACTTGTCTGGTGCGAGGATCAGGAACAGGCCGGGCCGGGCTGGGAACACGCACCACTGGCTTGGTGCGAGGAGCTGGAACGGGCCGGGCCAGACTGGGAACACGCACCACTGGCTTGGTGCGAGGAGCAGGAACAGGCCGGGCCGGACTGGGAACGCACCACTGGCTTGGTGCGAGGAACAGGAACGGGCCGGACCGGACTGTGAAGGCGGACTAGAGGTCTGGAGCGGAGAGCTGGCACAACCCGTCCTGGCTGGCTGCCCACTTTCGCACGACACGTGCGGGCCGCTGGCACAGAACGCACTGGGCTGTGCATGCGCACTGGCGATACAGTGCTTTTCTCCGCATACCTGGGTTCCTCTATTAACCCCCGCTCCTTTTGCTGCCTAACCAGCTCCTCTCTCTGTGCCTCTACTTCCTCCTTTTCCCTACGAACCTCCTACAGTGCCTCCTCTTGAATGGATCTCTGTCGCTCTATTCTATCTATCAGCCCCCGTAATATGGTGGCCTCCTCTCTTACCCTGCAGATCCGATCCTTTTCTCTCTCTCTGCACTCCTCCTCCAGTGAGGACTCCTCCGGGAGCCCCCACGAGTTAGGGAACAGAAACTCACCGTCGTCGTCATCCTCCGACTCCTCAGTATAATACTGTTCCCACTCTTCTTCACATGGTCGTGGGGAATCAATCTGGAAACCCACCGGGTGCAGTGGTCGGGGCTCTTCTCTCTCGCTCCCCGACCACCCCTTTAGCCCTCCAAAAATAAATTATTGGGGCTATTTCTCGGGCATCCTCCTCGGCCGGCTGCTGTGTTGCCGTTGCTCCTCTCCTGCCTGGGCTTCCTTCTTCGCCCAGGGTCCTTTTCCCACAAATATCTCCTCCCATGACCACATCTTCCCCACCTGTGTCCAGGGTGTACAGTCCTCCTGGGCACGCTGCTTGGTCCGTGTTTGGTGGGATCTTCTGTCATGTTCGTTTAAGGACGGGTCAGACCAAGGCGCAGCGTGAAATGCCTACATGTTTATTATAACGATAAACACACGAACAAAACAACAAAACAACGTAACGTGAAGTCCTCAGGCTAAACACAATACAAGCCTCTACACGGAACAAGATCCCACAACTAACACATGCCAACAGGCTGCCTAAGTATGATCCCCAATCAGAAATCAGAGACAACGAGCGACAGCTGTCTCCGTTTGGGAATCACACCCGGCCAAACATAGATTACAACACCTAGACTGAAACATAGAAAACACAACATAGAATATTCACACCCTGACTCAACATATAAGAGTCCCCTGAGTCAGGGTGTGACACCTGTTTGCAATAAGGCACTAAAGTAAAACTGCAAAAAACGTGGCAAAGAAAGGAACTCTATGTCCTGAATACAAAGCGTTATGTTTGGGGCAAATCCAACACAACAAATCACTGAGTACCACTCTTCATATTTTCAAACATGGCGGTGGCTGTATCATGTTAAGGTATGCTTGTCATCGGCAGGTTTTTTTTTTGTTGATAAAAATAAATGAAATAGAGCTAAGCACAGGCAAAATCCTGGAGAAAAACCTGGTTCAGTCTGCTTTCCAACAGACTCTGGGAGACAAATTCACCTTTCAACAGGAAGGCCAAATATACACTGGATTACCAAGACGACATTGAGGGTTCCTGAGTGGACTAGTTACAGTTTTAATTTAAATCGGCTTGAAAATCTATGACAAGACTTGACAATGGCTGTCTAGCAACGATCAACAACCAATTTGACAGAGCTTGTACAATATATTGTACAATCCAGGTGTGCAAAGCTTTTAGAGACTTACCCAGAAAGACTCACAGCTGTAATCGCTGCCAAGGGTGATTCTAACATGTATTGACTCAGGGGTGTGAATACTTACTGTATGTAAATGAGATAGTGTGCTTGACTAGATTCTATAGCCCTATTCCCTCAAATGTACTTACCCAACTGCACCTTCAAATCCATACTCCAGGCTCAATTGACTCAAACCCATTGTTCAGTATTAAGATAGAGTAATGTACATTTACTTGTTTGCGGATAATCAAGTTTGCAGAATGGTGGAAACTGTGAAAATAGCAGGCAATCCCCATCACAGGTAGATTAAGAATTCAGTGTGTATAATATAGCTAATACTGTATAATATTGCTGTATTTATGCACTGACAGAAGTTACAGTATAAAGATGGATTCTGCTGTATGATGGAGCATACAGCCCAAGCTCCACATTAAATATTTTTATTGAAGGATGTTTGGAATAAAATAAGTATTTTTAAGAATCTCTGAATTCTGTCTCCCTCAGTCTCTTTCTCTTGCGCTCTCCCTCAGTCTCTTTCTCTCGCTTTCCCTCAATCTCTCTTCCTCACACACACACACACACACACACACACACACACCAAATCATAGATCATACACATTTTCCTGAATAAAACAACCCTCTATGGACATTACAGTTATACTCTCGCCATATGTATCTGGTCAACCCTTGTAAAAATCTTGAAATGTAAGGGCAAAGGGCAAAAGCAATGTGCCAATTTGCCTTCGTGGGTGAGAGTTACACCATAGTCAGTTAAAGCAACACTGGCCCCAGGCACTTTCCTCTCTAACAACTAACACTTTTCAGTCCGAGTCGCTGTTAGTAAGCTTCCTAGTGGCATATATTATGATAAAACACCACGATACCAGTCGGGTTCACCAGGGTGAGCGTTCAAGAGATGAAATCAATTCCGCGGGGAGATAAAGAGGCCACATTTTTTATTTTATTTTATTCATTCACAAGGCATCCCAATACTGATATTTTTTTGGTCTTTTGACCAATCACATCAGATATTTTTCAGATCTGATTGGTCAAAAGACTAATTAGTGAAAAAATTATCAGAATTGGGCTGCCTGTGTGAACACAGCCTAAGAAGCAAATGTGGACAATCCATATCCTTATTGGGCTTCAAATAAAATAAAATTGTATTCATCACATGCTTCGTAAAAAACAGGTGTAGACCGAACAGTGAAATGCTTACTTACGGGCCCTTCCCAAAAATGCACAGTAAAGAAAATAGAGAAATAATCGAAAAATAAAACACATAATAATAAAAGTAATAATAATTACACAATGAGTAACAATTGCTTGGCTATATACACAGGCTATGGTCCCACTGTGGACTTGGCAGCTATGGCGAAAGGTTAAAGAGCCTTGTTCAGCTATTATATAAACCAGCCAAATGACCCACAATCCTCTCAGTGTGGGAACTATAAATCAGGTTCCGGAGCCACAGAAGGGTCTTCTTAATTGTGGCTAGGCTCCTCATCAGATATGGATAGGGAGGCCTGGGAGTAATTTCTTAATTACTTAAGGACGAGACTGGGTTGTCTGGGTTTTTTGGCGAGCAGTGGCAGCTTCACAGACACTGAGGGCTGGGATCCTCCACTTCTTCTTCCCTTCTTCTCCACCCCCCCACTCCCTCCATTGATCTCATCAGTGTGGACACTGACAGGAAATCAATGGGAACGTTGTCTTAATAAAGCTGTGAATCTCATTGCTCCTCCTCTCTCTCCGCCTCATAGCGTTCGGTCTAGGATATCTTGCTTACTCGTGTTGTCTAGAGCTCTACTTCTACGCTTTGGTGAATTTGGAGATTGTTTGAAGTCCTCAAGTAGCAACCAACGCTTTTGATCTTCACTTACAATATATTTGTTTTTATGTCTACAAAACCCGGTCCTTGAGTGAAAACCAGTAGGTGCTGTTCAGCATCAATCATCAGCTATTCAGGATGCTAATTAACAAACACAATTGGGCCTTATGCATGGTTTTCCTAGAAAACATTGAACCGCTGTAGTTTACAACAATTATAGTTTCTGAGGTGGAAGTTGGGAGAGTTATATTTGGGTGTTTCAGTGAAACGTAAGTGAGGGAGGCCCCGCTCTCTCGCTTTCCCAGATGTTTAGTTCATTTCATTCCGATCTCCTTTGCATTATTGTAGCCATTTTCTGTAGCCTGTCAACTATGCGTCTGTCTATCCCTGTTCTCTCCTCTCCGCACAGGCTATACATATGCCTCACACCACGTGGCTGCTGCCTTTTTAACCTGGTGGTCCCTGCACGCACGACCCACGTGGAGTTCCAGGTCTCCGGCAGCCTCTGGAACTGCCGTTCTGCGGCCAACAAGGCAGAGTTCATCTCAGCCTATGCAACCCTCCAGTCCCTCGACTTCTTGGCGCTGACGGAAACATGGATTACCACTGAAAACACTGCTACTCATACTGCTCTCTCCTCGTCTGACCATGTGTTCTCGCATACCCCGAGAGCATCTGGTCAGCGGGGTGGTGGCACAGGAATCCTCATCTCTCCCAATTTGACATTCTCTCTTCTTCCCCTGACCCATCTGTCTATCTCCTCATTTGAATTCCATGCTGTCACAGTCACTAGCCCATTCAAGCTTAACATCCTTATCATTTATCGCCCTCCAGGTTCCCTTGGAGAGTTCATCAATGAGCTTGACGCCTTGATAAGTTCCTGTCCTGAGGATGGCTCACCCCTCACAGTTCTGGGTGACTTTAACATCCCTACGTCTACCTTTGAGTAATTTCTCACTGCCTCCTTCTTTCCACTCCTCTCCTCTTTTGACCTCACCCCCCCTACTCACAAGGCAGGCAATACGCTTGACCTCATCTTTACTAAATGCTGTTCTTCTACTAATCTCACTGCAACTCCCCTCCATGTCTCCGACCACTACTTTGTATCGTTTTCTCTCTCGCTCTCCTCCAACACTACTTACTATGCCTCTACTCAGATGGTAATGCACCGTCGCAACCTTCGCTCTCTCTCTTGCGCTACTCTCTCCTCTTCCATCCTATCATCTCTTCCCTCTCCTCAACCCTCCTCTCCTCCCTTTCTGCATCCTTTGACTCTCTATGTCCCCTATCCTCCCGGCCGGCTCGGTCCTCCCCTCCTGCTCCGTGGCTTGACGACTCATTGCGAGCTCACAGAACAGGGCTCCGGGCAGCCGAGCGGAAATGGAGGAAAACTAGACTCCCTGCGGACCTGGCATATTTTCACTCCCTCCTCTCTCCTCTCTACATTTTCTTCCTCTGTTTCTGCTGCTAAAGCCACTTTCTACCACTCTAAATTCCAAGCATCTGCCTCTAACCCTAGGAAGCTCTTTGCCACCTTCTCCTCCCTGCTGAATCCTCCTCCCCCTCCCCCCTCCTCCCTCTCTGTGGATGACTTCGTCAACCATTTTGAAAAGAAGGTTGACGACATCCGATCCTCGTTTGTTAAGTCAAATGATACTGCTGGTCCTGCTCACACTGCCCTACCCTATGCTTTGACTTATTTCTCCCCTCTCTCTCCAGATGAAATCTTGCGACTTGTGATGGCCGGCCGCCCAACAACCTGCCCGCTTGACCCTATCCCCTCCTATCTTCTCCAGACCATTTCCGGAGACCTTCTCCTTTACCTCACCTCGCTCATCAACTCATCCTTGACCGCTGGCTATGTCCCTTCCGTCTTCAAGAGAGCGAGAGTTGCACCCCTTCTCAAAAAACCTACACTCGATCCCTCCGATGTCAACAACTACAGACCAGTATCCCTTCTTTCTTTTCTCTCCAAAACTCTTGAGCGTGCCGTCTTTAGCCAACTCTCTTGCTATCTCTCTCAGAATGACCTTCTTGATCCAAACCAGTCAGGTTTCAAGACTGGTCATTCATCTGAGACTGCTCTTCGCTGTGTCACGGAGGCTCTCCGCACTGCTAAAGCTAACTCTCTCTCCTCTGCTCTTGTCCTTCTAGACCTGTCTGCTGCCTTTGATACTGTGAACCATCAGATCCTCCTCTCCACCCTCTCTGAGTTGGGCATCTCCGGCGTGGCTCACTCCTGGATTGCGTCCTACCTGACAAGTCGCTCCTACCAAGTGGCGTGGTGAGAATCTGTCTCCGCACCACGTGCTCTCACCACTGGTGTCCCCCAGGGCTCAGTTCTAGGCCCTCTCCTATTCTTGCTATACACCAAGTCACTTGGCTCTGTCATATCCTCACATGGCCTCTCCTATCATTGCTACGCAGACAAAACTGCTCCTTTCCTCCTTCTGATAACCAGGTGGCGAATCGCATCTCTGCATGTCTGGCAGACATATCAGTGTGGATGACGGATCACCACCTCAGGCTGAACCTCGGCAAGACGGAGCTGCTCTTCCTCCCGGGGAAGGACTGCCCGTTCCATGATCTCGCCATCACGGTTGACAACTCCGTTGTGTCCTCCTCCCAGAGTGCAAAGAGCCTTGGCGTGACCCTGGTCAACACCCTGTCATTCTCCGCTAACATCAAGGTGGTGAACCGATCCTGTAGGTTCATGCTCAACAACATTCGGAGAGTATGACCCTGCCTTACACAGGAAGCGGCACATATCCTAATCCAGCCACTTGTCATCTCCCGTCTGGATTACTGCAACTCGCTGTTGGCTGGGCTCCCTGCCTGTGCCATTAAACCCCTACAATTCATCCAGAATGCCGCAGCCCGTCTGGTGTTCAACCTTCCCAAGTTCTCTAACGTCACCCCGCTCCTCCGCACACTCCACTGGCTTCCAGTTGAAGCTCGCATCTGCTACAAGACCATGGTGCTTGCCTACGGAGCTGTGAGGGGAACGGCACCTCCGTACCTTCAGGCTCTGATCAGTCCCTACCCCCAAACGCGGGCATTGCGTTCATCCACCTCTGGCCTGCTGGCCCCCCTACCTCTGCGGAAGCACAGTTCCCGCTCAGCCCAGTCAAAACTGTTCGCTGCTCTGGCACCCCAATGGTGGAACAAGCTCCCTCACGACGACAGGACAGCGGAGTCACTCACCACCTTCCGGAGACACTTGAAACCCCACCTCTTTAAGGAATACCTGGGATAAGATAAAGTAATCCTTCTACCCCCCCCCCTTACCCCACCCCCCAAAAAAACAAAAACATATTGTAAAGTAGTTATCCCACTGGCTATAAGGTGAATGCACCAATTTGTAAGTCGCTCTGGATAAGAGCGTCTGCTAAATGCCGTAAATGTAAATTTAAATGTAATGTAAATGTTATATTTGCTACTGGGCTGCAGTGACTCAAAAACAAATCCTCACACTCCCTGCTGATTGAACCTCCTTGATTTACACCCCCAGGGTAAGGGCCACTCAGGGTAGGGGTTATCCCGACCCTGCGAACCCCAGTTGTGGCCCTCTAATCCAGGCATCTCTGACCTCCAAGACCCCTATTGGTCTTGGAGGTCAGAGGGTGAGGAGAATTAGTGGTATTTCCCTGCCACCCCTTCCAAAAAGCATACTTAGAAAATCTGGCTAATCCTTCAATTCTGTTGCTTGGAACACTCACATAACTTCAAATCACACTCTCACACAAGCGCACATCCAGGCACACACACAATACACTGGCCACAGTCCACAACAGAACAGATCATCTATTTTGTCTAGCCGAACAGTATTCACCAGGTTAGCTTCCAGATTAGCCCCAGTGTTAGCGTGTGTTGTTGTCTGCTTGTCTATTGGCCAGTGTTTGTTTGCTAACAGTGGACTGCCTCATGGATCATCTTCAGATGCAGAGTGGAAGCAGTTGAGTTGTCAGGGTGTTTGTTTTTGCAGCCTGAATGCAAAGAAATGCTGGGTTAAAAACAACCCAGCACTGGGTAAAGAGTGGACAGAACACATGTTGGTTTATTTTGACCCAGCCAGTTGGGTCACTATGATCCACCGGTCAGATCAGAAGACTGTAGGCTTGTCTTAGTAGGGGCCTGGCTTTCAAATAGTTTTTTAAGGCCACCTGTGAGAATAAATGTCATTGCTAAAGTAGGCAAATAAATTAGTAGGAAACAACTTTGCCATATCATGATTTCGTCCAATTTACTTTAGAGAGATGGCAATGTTGCCATTACTGTTACTAGCAAAGTTAGTCAAAAATAGCTAACAATGCTAATGTCAGCTAGCTAAAATGTGGTGGTCCCCTCATTCTTAGCTAGCTTGCTAAAATTATACTGCATCTAAAGTCAATCTGGCAATATCACAATCATGACAAAACATTGTCCTACTAATTATTTGCCTTCTTTTAAAATGTTATTGTGTTTCCAAGCCAAATCTGAGTTGTATTGAAGTAGGCTAACGTTAGCCAGCTAACTAGGTAGCTAGCTAGGTAGCTAGCTAGCTAATATCAGCTATGCTAGTGATGATAGTGATAATGATTATCAAAATATACATAACCAGATACATAACCAGCAGTCTATGGTCTAGCTACTAGTATACTCACCACCATTGGGGACCAACAAACTCCAACCAACAAGATGGCGTATTGAATACACAGTGGTAAAAATCACCTCAAGATAAAAACATAATATTCAATATCAGTAAGTTAGACTAAATATTAGCACTTCATATATTTGAGGGTAATAATATTTAATCTGGATAATAATACAAAACAAATTATAAGGCTAGAGAAATGTATCGACAAATATTACAACAACACGCAACACCCAAACATGACGGAAGATAAAAGAGGAGAATCAATCTCCAAGAGAAAACGCGACTCGTCGACTGGTACAGATGATTTATGTGGAAAGCGACCTGTTGAAGTCGATAAATTACAAACTGGGCATACTACAGTTGGTCGGTAATGATGTAAAAGAGTTGAAGGCGAGTCTTGAAATGAGTGACGGAAAAGCTGCGATAATGGAGAAAGATACAAAAAAACTAAAAGAGACAGTCACTAATATAGAAACGGACGTTAAGGAACTTAACTTAAAAAGGAGAACAACTTTCTGAGAGAAGCCTTACTAGACATGCAAACTAGATTGATGAGAGAAAATATAGTACTTACGGGTATCCAGGAAAAAGAGGGAGAGGTAACCGAGACTATTGTGAAGGACTTCTTTCTAACAGCGCTTCAAATCCCACTCGAGGCTGTCGATAAAATCCAACTCGAACGTGTATACCGTTTCGGACAAAGAGGACAGAGATATGAGCGTCCAATCGTTGCCAAATTTGCTTTTTTTAAGGATAAAGTAATGGTTAAAAGCCTAGGTAAAAGACTTGCTGCCACCAAAATAGGAATGAATGATCAGTTCCCGAGGGAAATTGCAGAACGGCGCAAAGTTCTGTACCCAATCTTCAAGGAAAATAGATTAAAAGGGAAGCGTGTTGCTCTCGTTGTCGATAAACTGTATATTGACAACCAAATGTACCGCGACACAAAGACTACTCCATGGCTATTCTGAATAGTTCTAATAGAGGAGTCGAATAATGGAACACCCAATACTAGCCATGGTAGGGATTGTAATAATATAGAACATTTATAGTATGTATAGTATTTTATAAAAGGATAAAACGGTATTACAAGAAAAGATAACAAGCAAAATAATACATCTTCAAATACAACTAATTAGAACTGTTAGAAATTGCGTAATTCAAATCTGGTATTGGAATAAGAGAAAATCAAGAGATATTCAATCCAAGCTAAATTTATTATATGCAAAATGTATGTATGATAAGTATGATGGTTCGTATACGGGCTCACTGAAATACCACGCAGGGCAGACAGAGAACTGATCCATTGTTACAGGCTGTTCTTTTAAAACCCTGACAGTGATAGTTCCCGCTCCTTGCTGGGCCTATCAGGGTAGAGGTTGGGCGTGGTTTAGACTTACTCAACCTATCGCTGGCGCTCAGGCTGGTCCCAGCCCCTTGGCGCTCCACTGTTGCCAGGTGTCTAGTTGTTTTGCAACTTATCCAGAAAGTCAGCACTTTTGCAGTACACGTCCTTGGACGGTTCACAGATCACAATAGAGGCAGTGTTCGTGTCTGTGAGAAATACAAGTCTTATCTCAGCCTACCCCCTAACGTTCCTCACATTAATCACAGCTTGTTAGGTGAAACAATTTATATCAGTACAGTACAAACCTAATCATTAATGCATTCTTTCTAAGTTAGTCTTCACATCCAGTTATGAGAAAATAGATCTCCACAGAACACATGTACTCAATCAACATTGTGGAGATAAAAACATAGCGAACAGAAGACATAGAAGGCACAGTATGTGGGTATGTGAGGATGAATTGTGATGGAAGGTGTGGTGTGCGTTTTTGTGTTTGAATAAGTGTGGCGTTAAGTGAGTGAGAAAGGAAATGGTTGCATATCCCAGAACCAACGTGTGTCTGTGAGCAGGGGTTATGAGAGAGAGCTTTCAATTTTGTGCAGATGAGGGATATACATTTTAAAATATAGTATACATCGAAGCTATTTTTTTATTGTCCTATCATGATGGAACGATCCCCAACCCTATATCCTAGACACCCACCTGAGTGACCCATACACCAAAGAGAAGTCCCCGTCTGTTTTATGGACCTGCTGTGAGTTGCCTATATGCAGCCTAAACAGAAAGATAAATGCAGTCAGAGACCTACTTGAGCAGCACCGCCCCCTCAAGATTCTGAGCCTGCAAAGCCAGAGCCCCCTGATAGGAGATCACAATTTACAAGTAAATTCTCAAAGCTGCTAATGAGAACCTTGACGACCTTGTACCTAGCCGGTGGGGATTCCGGTGGGGTACCCCCACCCAGGTAGTGGCAGTGCTGGCAACACTGGCTGCAGTATATCATGGGGAGGGGGTCACACTCGGACAATCAGAGAGGAGGCTTATTATTGTGGCCCAAGTGGCCCAAAATAATAAAAGGTCTGACTGCACGGAGATGCTTGTGAAAAATGGTTACAGCGGGGTACCAGAGTGTTTGTGTTTCAGGTGAAGAGCGTGGATCTGATCTCCATCACCTAGGACTTGACATAGATTAAATAGATTAATCAAATCTCACATTGTTGTCAATTTTTGCTCAATCTTGCATGCTTTCTCAAACAGCTGTAACTGTATATGCATTTGTAAATCTGGTCCTTTCTTGAGTTGGGCTCTGGGATGTAACAACCGTTGAGCATCTGATCTTATGGTTGATTGTGGAGGAAAGGGGTTGAGTGTGTTAGAGTATGTGCGTGTATGTTTATCCCACATCTGTTGCAAGGGGGTAAGGATGTTAGGGAGAATATAAGATGAACAATAATCAAAAATGTAATGTAATACAATGGCAATCCGGGTAATAGGTTAAAATCCTACGCCTGAACTGCTGACATTATTACGCATATTAATCAAAAATGATGGAAAATAAGATATGCAAGGTATTTGAATGGATATATTTTTTTTTAATAGCTATATATATATATATATATACAGTGGGGAGAACAAGTATTTGATACACTGACGATTTTGCAGGTTTTCCTACTAACAAAGCATGTAGAGGTCTGTAATTTTTATCATAGGTACACTTCAACTGTGAGAGACAGAATCTAAAACAAAAATCCAGAAAATCACATTGTATGATTTTTAAGTAATTAATTTGCATTTTATTGCATGACATAAGTATTTGATCACCTACCAACCAGTAAGAATTCCGGCTCTCACAGACCTGTTCGTTTTTCTTTAAGAAGCCCTCCTATTCTCCACTCATTACCTGTATTAACTGCACCTGTTTGAACTCATTACCTGTATAAAAGACACCTGTCCACACACTCAATCAAACAGACTTCAACCTCTCCACAATGGCCAAGACCAGCGAGCTGTGTAAGGACATCAGGGATAAAATTGTAGACCTGCACAAGGCTGGGATGGGCTACAAGACAATGGGCAAGCAGCTTGGTGAGAAGGCAACAACTGTTGGTGCAATTATTAGAAAATTGAAGAAGTTCAAGATGACTGTCAATCACCCCTCGGTCTGGGGCTCCATGCAAGATCTCACCTCGTGGGGCATCAATGATCATGAGGAAGGTGAGGGATCAGCCCAGAACTACACGGCAGGACCTGGTCAATGACCTGAAGAGAGCTGGGACCACAGTCTCAAAGAAAACCATTAGTAACACACTACGCTGTCATGGATTAAAATCCTGCAGCGCACGCAAGGTCCCCCTGCTCAAGCCAGCGCATGTCCAGGCCCGTCTGAAGTTTGCGAATGACCATCTGGATGATTCAGAGGAAGAATGGGAGAAGGTAATGTGGTCTGATGAGACAAAAATAGAGCTTTTTGGTCTAAACTCCACTCGCCGTGTTTGGAGGAAGAAGAAGGATGAGTACAACCCCAAGAACACCATCCCAACCGTGAAGCATGGAGGTGGAAACATCATTCTTTGGGGATGCTTTTCTGCAAAGGGGACAGGACGACTGCACTGTATTGAGGGGAGGATGGATGGGGCCATGTATCGCGAGATCTTGGCCAACAACCTCCTTCCCTCAGTAAGAGCATTGAAGATGGGTCGTGGCTGGGTCATCCAGCATGACAACGACCCGAAACACACAGCCAGGGCAACTAAGGAGTGGCTCCGTAAGAAGCATCTCAAGGTCCTGGAGTGGCCTAGCCAGTCTCCAGATCTGAACCCAATAGAAAATCTTTGGAGGGAGCTGAAAGTCCGTATTGCCCAGCGACAGCCCCGAAACCTGAAGGATCTGGAGAAGGTCTGTATGGAGGAGTGGGCCAAAATCCCTGCTGCAGTGTGTGCAAACCTGGTCAAGACTGACAGGAAACATATGATCTCTGTAATTGCAAACAAAGGTCTCTGTACCAAATATTAAGTTCTGCTTTTCTGATGTATCAAATACTTATGTCATGCAATAAAATGCAAATTAATTACTTAAAAATCATACAATGTGATTTTCTGGATTTTTGTTTTAGATTCCGTCTCTCACAGTTGAAGTGTACCTATGATAAAAATTACAGACCTCCACAGGCTTTGTAAGTAGGAAAAGCTGCAGAATCGGCAGTGTATCAAATACTTGTTCTCCCCACTGTATATATATATATATATATATATATATATATATATATATATATATATATATATTGAGGTGAGAGCATTGGAAATGCTTTTGGCGGTTGACCTGCTTCTGTTTTGTGGGTGGCACTGTGTGCTGTTTTCGATGGATGGGTCCTGGCCTCTCGGGGGCCTAGGGATTTGGGGGGACGGGGGTGGTATGCTGAACACTGGGATGACGGCCCAACTTGGGATGGGGAGGGGCTTTAGCGGGGGAATTAGTGGAGAACAATTGGAGGGTTACTTAGTAGCAATGCAAATATCATGGTACAGCTATATGGACAGTCAATCGCTATGGTATTTTTTATTGGTAAATTTACAAACATATATAATGAAAAATAGATTTGAAACTTGTATCCCATTATGGTATGTGGTGAAATAAGTATAGTCAGTTATAATTGTAATGGCTTAGCAGATAATAACAAAAGAAGAACAATATTTACATGGCTCAAAGAGAAGGAATATAATATCTATTGTTTACAGGAAACTCATTCAACAATTCTAGATGAAGTTGTGTGGAAAAAGGAATGGGGGGGCGAAATATACTTCTCCCATAGTGTAACACCCTGGCTCTGGGACTCTATATGTTGAGCCAGGGTGTGTTCTTTCTATGTGTTATATTTCTATGTTGGGAGTTCTAGTTGTGTTTATTTCTATGTTGGCTAGAGTGACTCCCAATCAGAGGCAACGAGTGTCAGCTGGGGCTGGTTGTCTCTGATTGGGAGCCATATTTAAACTGTCTGTTTTCCCTTTGTGGTTGTGGGTTCTTGTTCCGTGTTGGTCTATGTTACCTAGGACGTTACGAGTCGTTTGTTGTTTTGTTCATTGTCAGTATTTATCACTATAGATAAATAAACATGTTCGTTCATCACGCTGCGCCTTGGTCTATTCCGTACGACGATCGTGACACATAGGCAAAGAAACTCAAAAGGGGTGATGATATTAATTAACATAGATAGATGGATTATTTTAAATATGTTATTGGACCATAAACAGATATGGCTTATTAACCTTTACGGACCAAATAATGATGATCCACACTTCTTTGACAATATATATAATAAATTATCAACTCTGCAAGCAATTCAAGACTCTATTATTATGGTGGGAGATTATAATACCATTTTAAATAGCTCAATGGACCGTAAAGAAAATCACACTACAAACAATCACCCTCATGCTCTTAAGGAAATTGTGAATGTCATGGATACATTAGAACTAGTAGATATATGGAGGCTTAAATATCCTGATCTAGTGAGATATACATGGCGGAGACTCAGTCAAGATAGTCGTCTTGACTTCTTTCTTATGTCATTTCCGTTGGCACCTAAAGTAAAATAAGTGTTGATAGGGGACAGAATGCGGTCGGACCATCATAATAATTGGCATATACATTACTCTTACTGAATTTCCACGTGGGCGAGGATATTGGAAATGTAATCAAAGCCTATTGGATGATAACTTGTTTTTAACTAGGACAGAGGAATTTATAACTGATTTTTTCCGACATAACCAGGCCCGTTCCTGCTTCCCGCACCAAGTCAGTGGTGCGCTTCGTCAGCCCGGCTCGGCCCATTCCTGCTCCCCGCACCAAGTCAGTGGTGCGCTTCGTCAGCCCGGCTCGGCCCGTTCCTGCTCCCCGCACCAAGTCAGTGGTGTGCGTCGTCAGTCCGGCACGAGCCCGTGTCTGTTCCACCGGTGGCTGGTCCGGCACCGGTTAGATGCTTTACGCCGGAGCTAGAGCAATCCGCTCCACCAGTGTGCAGTCCAGCTCCGGCCAGCGGGGCCAGACCGGACCAGGGGTACTTTGGGGGGTTGGAGAGGGAGCGGGGATCAGGTCCGAGCCGGATCCGCCGCCTAAGCGGAGTGCCCACCGGTCCCTCCCTGTTGTAGTTGGTGGGCGCGGTCGGAGTCCGCGCTTTTAGGGGGGGGTACTGTCACGCCCTGGCTCTGGGGACTCTAATATGTTGAGCCAGGGTGTGTATAGTCTATGTGTGTTCTAGGTTTCACTTTCTGGTTTTGTAATTCTATGTTGGCCAGGGTGGCTCCCAATCAGAGACGGCTGTAGCTCGTTGTCTCTGATTGGGAGTCATACTTAGGTAGCCGTTAGGCATTCATTTGGTGTGGTTTCTTGTTCGTATTTGGTTTGTGTATTACCATTGACTGTCACATCATCGTTTTGTTGTTTTGATCGTGTGATCATTCTATAAATAAATATGTTCGCCTTCAACGCTGCGCCTTGGTCCTCCTCTATGTATGACGATCGTGACAGTCAAAAGAGTCCACACTAACAAAGGAAATAGAAGGTCTAACAGAACAGATAGATAGCAATAAAAACTGTAACATAGAGGCTCAGAATAAATTAGAGGAAAAACAAAAAGAAATGGAGAAACTTATTCAAGAAAGATCAAGTGTAATATATTATAAAAATAAAGCAAACTGAATGGAATATGGGTTAAATGCACCAAATTATTTTTCTATCTTCAACATAGGAATGCTACCAAAAATAATTTATTGAAACTGGTTACAAATGACGGAGTCACCCATGATTCACCAAATTATATTTTGAAGGAGGAAACAAAGTACTTTAAGCATATGTTTTCATTTCAGTCGCCTCCATCTCCTCTAACTGAAGCAAATTGTAGAGATGTTTTTTCTATTGATAATGTAAAATTAACAGCCATGCAGAAAGACTCATGTGAAGGTGAAATTACATAGGAGGAACTTCTGGATGCAATTAAAGACTTTAAGTCCGGGAAACCTCCAGGGTTGGATGGCATACCAGTCGAGGTATACCAAACCTTTTTTGATATACTCAGAGGACTGTTATTTACATGTTTTAACCACTCCTTTGTAAATAGTAGATTATTAGACACTCAAGGAGAAGGCTGATTTCATTACCACTGAAACTGGATACAAGTGGAAAATATAAAGATCCAGTCCATTAAAAAAATTGGAGGCCCCTTACACTTCAGTGTTGTGATGCAAAAATTCTAGCAAAATGTATAGTGCATAGAATTAAAAAGGTATTGTCGGACATTATTCATTCTAATCTGACATGTTTTTTTACATGGGCGATACATTGGAGATAATATAAGTACTGGAAACAATAGAACACTATGAAAAATCTGGGAAACCAGGCCTACTATTCATAGCAGACTTCGAAAAGGCATTTGATAAAGTTCGACTGGGATTTATATTTAAATGCCTGGAGCATTTGAATTTTGGAGAATCTCTTATTAATTGGGTTAAAATCATGTATAGTAACCCTAGGTGTAAAATAGTAAATAATGGCTATTTCTCAAAAAGTTTTAAACTGTCAAGAGGAGTGAAACAAGGTTGTCCACTATCAGCATATTTATTTATTATTGCCATCGAGATGTTAGCTATTAAAATCAGATCCAACAATATTATCAAGGGATTAGAAATCCAGGGCTTAAAAACAAAGGTGTCATTGTACGCTGATGATTCATGTTTTCTTTTAAATCCACAACTTGAATCCCTCCACATTCTCATAGAGGATCTAGATACATTCTCTAACCTCTCTGGATTACAACCAAATTATGACAAATGTACTATATTACGTATTGGATCACTAAAAAATACAATTTTTACATTACCATGTAGTTTACCAATAAAATGGTCTGATGGTGATGTGGATATACTCGGAATACATATATCAAATGAAATAAATGATCTCACTCCAATACATTTTAATAGAATGTATTAGGGTAGAGGAAGTTCAGGAGTAAAAACAAACAAAATATAATTATTGTAGAATTTGACTGTGTTCATTGAATGTATATAGTATGTATGGGCTGGAAGTAGAGGCCTAAGCGTTGTTGTTCACTAGTTTACTCCAATTGGGGAAGGTGTGGTGGGGTTGGAAAGTAATGAAGGGAAATATAATTTAAAAAAGGAAATGTGTGTGTGTATGGAGGTATGTATATATGTATGCATATATGTGTGTGTGTGTGTATGTATGTATGTGTATATGTATATATGTATGTATATATATGTATGTATATATTTATTTGCGAGAAAAAAACATATGGGGGATAGGAAGTGATGCAGACAATTACATTGATGGAAGTTACAATCTATCTGAAATATTAAATCTGATCTACCCCCCCCAAAAAAAAATATACAAAAAAAAACTCCAACCACCTATTCCGCATGGTAGGATACTAGGGTCCTTCGACAGGGCATGCAAACCATAGTTGGCTGTGCATCCTGCTGGAAGCATGCATTGTTGAACCGGGGCCGGAGGCATGGTCAATCCTTATAGGGCTTTCAGTCTCAAACGGCCGTGATCCTTTGAAAGTTGGGGGACAAGGAAACAATGAATGGAAGCGAAGTGGGCGGAGGGGCGATTTGCACGTGGAGCTTGGCAAAAGGGGACATGAATTGTTGACATAATTGTAATAAAACCCAACCTTCATTTACTAGTTGTGATGCACTCTGGTTCCAATCTCCGTTTTAGACAAGATTGACTTTATGACCAAAACTATCCTATTTACACTTTGTAGTCAATTTTGACAGTAGGATATCTTTTTCTGACTCATATCGATGCCACATAGGCCATTTTCAAAGGGATTAGTTGGTTTTCAGGGGCAGTCGATCTTTAAGGCCATGCACAACACCCTAATAGGGATTCCCCCTCCCCCCTTAATCACAGCAAAATCTACTTTTGCCAATTGAATGTAAACACAAATATAATACTTTTTTGTATTATAATGTTTCTGATAAATGGTATTAAAATATGCAAATTAGGCAACATCTCATTAAATATACACATATTTGCATATCCTGAAAATAAATGTTTCTGGACCCTGGATGAAGTCAGCCTAAATATTTTGGTTTCATTTTGTTGAGACACTCCAGGACCTGACTTTTTTTTGTTGAGGAAAATGTTATCTCGAATAATGTCCCTCCTACCATTGCATTCGCTCTTCCAACTGTCCATCAACTCCTGGCTGAACCCTACATCAGGTATATGCCTGGAATTCTTACATCGTAACGCAGCGGGAGATAGTGGTTTCATCGCTCTAGCACATCCAGCGATTGATTTAAAGCCGGTAATCTAAAATAATTCATAGATTTTAAACAAAAAACACTTTCTGCTTGTCATAGACAGACATTAATATGAGATGAAAGGGGAGTTCCAAATGGAAGCCACGCTAGAGCTCTGTGAGACTTTCACAGCAATGGGGGAAGATGTTTTGATCAGGAGAGACCTTTAGAAAATCTGCACATTTTCTCTAACACTAAATATTCAAATATATATTTTACAGTTTGTTATAAAGAAGGTGAAATATTATAGTTAGTCATTTTATGAACAGACTATACTATATTTAGAAGCCATATGTCAAGCCTTATTCATACAGTTTTGTTGAATAGGAAATATATTGATTTCATATTTTAAAGTGTCTATCATATTTGTACTGTGTACTTGAGGTTGTGTCCTCAAAAGTGACTACACCTCAGAAAGGTGAGATTTTAACCTTTCTTGGAGTATGCAGCATTACTAGTTACTGTTTATGGCCCTCTCATGATAAATAATTACTTTTGGGGTTTATGTACAGTACCAGTCAAAAGTTTGGACACACCTACTCTTTCAAGGGTTTTTCTTTATTTTTACTATTTCGTACATTGTAGAATAATAGTGAAGACATCAAAACTACGAGAGAACACATATGCAATCATATAGTAACCAAAAAAGTGTTAAACAAATCAAAATATATTTTAGATTTTAGAAGTAGCCACCATTGGCTTGATGACAGCTTTGCACACTCTTGGCATTCTCACAACCAGCTTCATGAGGAATGCTTTTCCAACAGTCTTGAAGGAGTTCCCACATATGCTGAGCACTTGTTGGCTGCTTTTCCTTAACTCCGCGGTCCAACTCATCCCAAACCATCTCAATTGGGTTGAGGTCGGGTGATTGTGGAGGCCAGGTCATCTGATGCAGCACTCCATCACTCTCTGTCTTGGTCAAATAGCCCTTACACAGCCTGGGGGTGTGTTTTGGGTCATTGTCCTGTTGAAAAACAAATGATAGTCCCACTAAGCCCAAACCAAATGGGATGGCGTATCGCTGCAGAATGCTGTGGTAGACATGCTGGTTAAGTATTCCATGAATACTAAATAAATCACTGACAGTGTCACCAGCAAAGCACCCCCACACCATCACACCTCCTCCTCCATGCTTCACGGTGGGAACCATACATGCGGAGATCCTCAGTTCACCTACTCTGCATCTCACAAAGACACGGCGGTTGGAAACAAAAATCTCAAATATGGACACATCAGACCAAAGGACAGATTTCCACCGGTCTAATGTCCATTGCTTGTGTTTCTTGGCCCAAACAAGTCTCTTCTTATTACTGGTGTCCTTTAGTAGTGGTTTCTTTTCAGCAATTCGACCATGAAGGCCTGATTTACACAGTCTCTTCTGAACAGTTGATGTTGAGATGTGTCTGTTACTTGAACTCTGTGAAGCATTTATTTGGGCTGCAATTTCTGAGGCTGGTAAATCTAATGAACTTATCCTCTGCAGCAGAGGTAACTCTGGGTCTTCCTTTCCTGTGGCGGTCCTCATGAGAGCCAGTTTCATCATATCGCTTGATGGTTTTTGCGACTGCACTTGAGGAAACTTTCAAAGTTCTTTAAATTTTCCGGATTGACTGACCTTCATGCCTTAAAGTAATGATGGACTATAGTTTATCTTTGCTTATTCGAGCTGTTCTTGCCATAATATGGACTTGGTCTTTTACCAAATAGGGCTATCTTCTGTATACCACCCCTACCTTGTCACAACACAACTAATTCGCTCAAACGCATTAAGAAGGAAAGAAATTCCACGAATTAACTTTAAAGAAGGCACACCTGTTAATTGAAATGCATTCCAGGTGACTACCTCATGAAGCTGGTTGAGAGAATGCCAAGAATATGCAAAGCTGTCATGAAGGCAAAAGGTGGCTACTTTGAAGAATCTCAGATATAAAATATATGTTGATTTGTTTAACACTTTTTTGTTACTACATGATTCCATATGTGTTATTTCATGGTTTTGATGTCTTCACTATTATTCTGCAATGTAGAAGATAGTAAAAATAAAGAAAAACCCTGGAATGAGTAGGTGTGTCCAACATTTTGACTGGTACACTATATGATACATGTTGGATCCTGTGAACTGTAACTAGCTAACTGGCTAGATAGCCAATTGCTAACATTTTTAAATGTATGTAAAGTATTTTGTCTGTAAGACTGTCGGCTAATGGGGATCCTAATAAAATCTAAATCTAATGTTAATGGTTGACACGTGTAAGACGTCGACACAAGCCTTCTTGACCCAGAAACTGCTATTTCATCATGGCACTAATATTCCACGAAAAGTGCATTCTATCTGACACAAATTGGATCTTGACAATTAAAACCAGCTAATATATTTTGATTAGCTAGCTAATCATGAAAATGTATTAGTGTTCATAGAGCTCTGGTTGCTATTATGTGAAGATAACTCAATCAGCCATGTTATAACTTGTGAGTAGCTTACTGTAGTTATGACTATTCAACAATAATTGTTTTTTTTACAGTATGTCATAGGCTATGTCATGCATGATGTAATTTCCTGTGTATGTGAAAACAAAACTCCTCAAAATAGACTACTAAGTAAGGTTTTGTGGATATGTAGGGCCAACTGTTATTTCAATTAATTTAATGTCAAATGTGGACAGCACCTACTCCCAAAAATAAATTAATCCCCTTGGGCCTCCCGAGTGGCGAGGCGGTCTAAGGCACTGCATCGCAGTGTTGCGGCGTCACTACAGCCTGGGGATCATTACCGGCCGTGACCGGGAGTCCCATAGGGCGGCGCACAATTGGTCCAGCATTGTCCAGGTTAGGGGCAGGCCAGTCAAGTTCTTCCACACCGATCTCAGACCATTATTCCTCCTCCACCAACCTTTACAGTTGGCACTATGCATTTGGGCAGGTAGCATTCTCCTGGCATCCGCCAAACCCAGATTTGTCCATCAGACTGCCAGATGGTGAAGCGTGATTCATCACTCCAGAGAACGCAGTTCTACTGCCCCAGAGTCCAATGGCGGCGAGCTTTACACCACTCCAGCTGAAGCTTGGCATTGCGCATGGTGATCTTAGGCTTGTGTGCTGCTGCTTGGCCATGGAAACCCATTTCATGAAGCTCCCGACAAACAGTTATTGTGCTGACGTTGCTTCCAGAGGCAATTTGGAACTCGGTAGTGAGTGTTGCAACCGAACTGACTTGTTGGAAAGGTGGCATCCTATGACGGTGCCACGTTGAAAGTCACTGAGCTCTTCAGTAAGACCATTCTACTGCCAATGTTTGTCTATGGAGATTGCTTGATTTTATACACCTGTCAGCAACGGGTGTGGCTGAAATAGCCAAATCAACTAATTTGAAGGGCTGTCCACATACTTTTGTATATATAGAGTATTTGCTATTTATATTTGTGACCCGTTTCAGGAAGCTAGGCATATGTCGCACGTCAGTACTTCACATGAGAGGTATTTTGGCAGAAATGCCTTCTGGAACATGTGAACATTCATGTGCCTTAATAACAAACTTGTATTCCATCTGTAAATATGAATAAAATGGTTAAATTACAAGCCTAGTTGGTTTAGCCACAGAAAAAGACAGGAACTTTCCAGCTAGCCATGATTGGCTGAGATAATGGAGGGGCTGGACATGCCTTGAGATGAGTTTGGATTGGTCTGCCATGTAGCATGCTTCTGTCTATAACATGAGCTGCTCAGTATTTGTTGATAATCCTTTCTACCTTGGCTATAATGTTAGCCATCGAGAACTACAAAAGTGTTGCTACTTTTCTCAACAACATTGATGCTAACATTAAACTTAGTTGCTTAGCTTTAGCGACCTGCAGATTCATGCTTCAGCTATGACAATCCGTTTGTATTGGTAGTAGTACGGATTATGCCGGTTCATTGTTTAGCTAGCTAGCTAGCTACATGTCTAAACAAAAGACTCCACTTCGCCAGTTGATTACATGACTCATCAAGTTAGCAAGGTGTGTCTGGGGGTGATTACGGCCATCTATTGTATTTCATGAACATGTGTACATGTCTAGACAATAGTGACCCATCCATTTAGCTAAATGTGGCTGGGGGGTGGTTATAGCATTTCCTTCACATGACCCATCAATTTAGACAAGTGTGTCTGGGTAAACGTCATCTAATAATGATATAATATTTATAAAATATTTTTATCTGGACACTTTCAATTTTTTATATTGCTACTAAAGTAACCATTTCACTGTACCGTTTCCACCTTGTGTATCTTGTGCATGTAACAAATACACTTTACCAGAGACTGTCACGATTGCTTACAGACGGGACGGACCAAGGCGCAGCGTGATATGCGTACATGTTTATTAAATATCAAAAACACAGACAAAATAACAAACGAAACATGAAGTCCAAGGCAGCACAACACAACATACCTTAACACGGAACAAGATCCCACAACCCACTACTGCCAATAGGCTGCCTAAGTATGGTCCCCAATCAGAGACAACGAGCGACAGCTGCCTCTGATTGGGAACCACACCGGCCAACATAGAAATAGACAACATAGAACATACACACCCTGACTCAACATATAGTCCCTTGAGTCAGGGCGTGACAGTACCCCACCCAAAGGTGCGGACTCCGACCGTGCCACATAAACATAATAGGGTAGGGGCCGGGTGGGCATTCCACCTCGGAGGCGGATCCGGCTCCGGGCGTGACCACCACTTACTCTCCACCTCCCTGTTGCACCCCTGGTCTGGTCTGGACCTCGGCGCGCTGCTTCCCCTCTCCTTCCTCCCACGAAGTACCAAGCCCTGTCTGGACCCTGGTGTGGGAGACCCCGAACCTGGAGAGGGGCTGACGTCTGGGTCTGGACTGGAACCGCTGACTGGAGCTGGACCCGACGACGGTGGATCGAACTGCTCTGGCTCCGGAGTGGAGCCGCTGACCGGAGCTGGACTGGACCCCGGTGGAGCGGATTGCTCTGTCTCCGTAGTGGAGCAGCTGACCGGAGCTGAACTAGGCACCGGTGGAGCGGACTGCTCTGGCTCCGGAGTGGATCCGCTGACCGAAACTGGACTGGACCCCGGTGGAGCGGATCACTCTGGCTCCGGAGTGGAGCAGCTAACCGGAGCTGGATCAGGCACCGGTGGAGCGGACTGCTCTGGCTCGGAGTGGAGCAACTGACCGGTGCGGACCAGGCACCGTGGGATAGGCACGGGCCGTACCGGACTGGACACACGCACCACTGGCTTGGTGCGGGGAGCAGGAACAGGCCGGACCGGGCTGGCGGCGCACACCACTGGCTTGGTGCGAGGGACAGGAACAGGCCGGACCGGGCTGGCGGAGCGCACCACTGGCTTGGTGCGAGGGCAGGAACAGGCCGGGCCGGCTGTCGGCCACGCACCACTGGTTTGGTGCGAGGGGCAGGAACAGGCCGGGCCGGGCTGGCGGCGCGCACCACTGGCTTGGTGCGAGGGTCAGGAACAGGCCGGACCGGGCTGTCGGCACGCACCACTGGCTTGAGTGCGAGGGACAGGAACAGGCCGGACCCGGGCTGGCGACGCGCACCACTGGTTTGGTGCGAGGGACAGGAACAGGCCGGGCCGGGCTGGCGGCACGCACCACTGGCTTGGTGCGAGGGCAGAACAGGCCGGGCCGGGCTGGCGACGCGCACCACTGGCTTGATACGAGGGGCAGGAACAGGCCGGACCGGGCTGGCGACGCAGCACCACTGGCTTGATGCGAGGAGCAGGAACGGGCCGGACCGTACTGGGAACACACACCACTGGCTTAGTGCGGGGAGCAGGAACGGGCCAGACCGGGCTGGCGACGCGCACCACTGGCTTGGTGCGAGGGGCAGGAACAGGCCGGGCCGGGCTGGCGACGCGCACTACTGGTTTGGTGCGAGGGGCAGGAACAGGCCGGGCCGGGCTGGCGGCCGCGCACCACTGGCTTGGTGCGAGGGTCAGGAACAGGCCGGACCGGGCTGGCGACGCGCACCACTGGCTTGGTGCGAGGGACAGGAACAGGCCGGACCGGGCTGGCCACGCGCACCACTGGTTTGGTGCGAGGGACAGGAACAGGCCGGGCCGGGCTGGCGACGCGCACCACTGGCTTGGTGAGAGGGGCAGGAACAGGCCGGGCCGGGCTGGCGGACAGCGCACCACTGGCTTGATGCGAGGGGCAGGAACAGGCCGGACGGGCTGGCGGACGCGGCACCACTGGCTTGATGCGAGGAGCAGGAACGGGCCGGACCGTACTGGGAACACACACCACTGGCTTAGTGCGGGGAGCAGGAACGGGCCAGACCGGGCTGGCGGCCGCACCACTGGCTGGTGCGAGGGGCAGGAACAGGCCGGGCCGGGCTGGCGACGCGCACCACTGGTTTGGTGCGAGGGGCAGGAACAGGTCGGGCCGGGCTGGCGGCGCGCACCACTGGCTGGTGCGAGGGTCAGGAACAGGCCGGACCGGGCTGGCGAGCGCGCACCACTGGCTTGGTGCGAGGGACAGGAACAGGCCGGACCCGGGCTGGCACGCGCACCACTGGTTTGGTGCGAGGACAGAACAGGCCGGGCCGGGCTGGCGGCAGCGCACCACTGGCTTGGTGAGAGGGGCAGGAACAGGCCGGGCCGGGCTGGCGACGCGCACCACTGGCTTGATGCGAGGGGCAGGAACAGGCCGGACCGGGCTGGCGACGCGGCACCACTGGCTTGATGCGAGGAGCAGGAACGGGCCGGACCGTACTGGGAACACACACCACTGGCTTAGTGCGGGGAGCAGGAACGGGCCGGACCGGGCTGGCGACGCGGCACCACTGGCTTGATGCGAGGAGCAGGAACGGGCCGGACCGTACTGGGAACACACACCACTGGCTTAGTGCGGGGAGCAGGAACGGGCCGGACCGGACTGGCGAAACGCACCACTTCCTTGGTGCGAGGAGCGGGACTGGGTTCCTTTATAAACACCCGCTCCTTCTGCTGCCTAACCAGCTCCTCTCGCCGTGCCTCTACACTCGCCTTCTCCCTTATAGCCTCCTGTAGCGCTTCCCTCTGACCGAATAACTCCTGCTCCCTCTGAACCAATAGCCCCCGTAACATGGTGGCCTCCTCTCCTAACCCGCAGATCCGCCCTTTAACGGCCTCCTGCTGCCTCATCGTCCACACCATGTGCCCCCCCCAAAAAAAATTATTGGGGTTGCCTCTCGGGTCTCCTTCGTCGGCACGGTTGGCGCCGTTTCTCCTCTCCTGCCTGGGCATCTACCTTTGCCCATGGCCCTTTCCCCACAAATATCTCCTCCCATGACCACCATTTACCCACCTGTGACATCGCTCTTCGCTCTTCCTGGGCACGCTGCTTGGTCCTCGTTTGGTGGGATCTTCTGTCACGTTCGTTTACAGACGGGACGGACCAAGGCGCAGCGTGATATGCGTCCATGTTTATTAAATATCAAACACACCGACAAAATAACAAACAAAACGAAACGTGAAGTCCAAGGCAGCACAACACAAAATACCTTAACACGGAACAAGATCCCACAACCCACTACTGCCAATAGGCTGCCTAAGTATTGTCCCCAATCAGAGACAATGAGCGACAGCTGCCTCTGATTGGGAACCACACCGGCCAACATAGAAATAGACATACTAGAACATCAACATAGAAATATACAACATAGAACATACACACCCTGACTCAACATATACAAGTCCCTTGAGTCAGGGCGTGACAGAGACGGTAATGTGAAGAACAACATGACCTGCACCAAAATCAGATTAGGATATAGGCCAAGGACTAGATAAAGTGTACAGTATATTTACCTGGATTTTTTCCTTACTGTAGGCTACTACTTTTACCACTTTTAATCTTGAAATCTTTGTTTGTTTACTACACTACTCACTCTGTTTAGCACATGGCCTCATATGTGAATCCTTAAAGAGATGGGTTAAGAGGGTGAGAACGATGCTGAATGGGTGTAGACAAAGAAGAGCTCTCCAGTAGGTGTACCAAAACATTCAAGGGTCATTTTCTCAAAAGTGGGGTTACAAGTTTATCAACTTTCAAAGCAGAATTACTTTCTCATTGTTCCTCAACTGCAGTGTATGATATACAATTGTCTAGCTCTGTCTCTACTTTTATCCAACGTAAAAAATACAATTTCAAATTTTGCTACATACGACCGAATCCAGGAGGTGGGTCACATTTTAAACACTAGTTACTGACTATTGTATTGAACACTTTCTGTCAAACTACTGTTTGTTTATTGATGCACTGGTGACTGAAAAAGTTGTCGAGAAAAATGCAAATAGGCTGTGTTGTTTTGTTATAATCTGGCTGAATAGGCTTGTGCACATTTACATGAGTGTTTCATTAGTTAGCTAAGTTACTGATAATTCTTATTCATGTTTTTGGTGTTGTTGAATTTCAGATGGAGAGGGAGTTAGATCACTAGAAAGCAGCATGCAGCCAGACCATGGCCCGTATTTGGCGTGACCCTGGACAACACCCTGTCGTTCTCCGCTAACATCAAAGCGGTGACCCGATCCTGCAGGTTCATGCTCTACAACATTCGCAGAGTTCGACCCTACCTTACACAGAAAGCGGCACAGGTCCTAATCCAGCCACTTGTCATCTCCCGTCTGGATTACTGCAACTCGCTACCTGCCTGTGCCATTAAACCCCTACAACTTATCCAGTACGCTGCAGCCCGTCTGGTGTTCAACCTTCCCAAGTTCTCTCATGTCACCCCCCTCCCCCGCACACTCCACTGGCTTCCAGTTGAAGCTCGCATCTACTACAAAACCATGGTGCTTGCCTAAAGAGCTGTGAGGGGGACGGCACATCCTTACCTTCAGGCTCTGATCCTACACCCAAACGAGGGCACTACGTTCATCCACCTCTGGCCTGCTAGCCCCCCTACCTCTACGGAAGCACAGTTCCCGCTCAGCCCAGTCAAAGCTATTCGCTACTCTGGCACCCCAATGGTGGAACAAGCTCCCCCACGATGCCAGGACAGCGGAGTCACTGACCACCTTCCGGAGACACTTGAAACCCTACCTCTTTAAGGAATACCTGGAATAGTATAACAGTAATCCTTCTACCCCCCCCCCACCCCCATTAAAAAAGGGGGGGTTGTCCCACTGGCTAACCTAAGTTGAATGCACCAATTTGTAAGTCGCTCTTGATAAGAGTGTCTGCTAAATGACTAAAATGTAAAAATGTATTTACAAAGCATCTCAGCAGTTGATTCACCACAGAACCCTGGAGGTATTACATTCAACGCTTATGAACTGAATATTTTATGTGAATTTCCATATACAGTGCCTTCAGAAAGTATTCACACCCCATTACATTTATCCACATTTTGTTGTGTTACAGCCTATATACAATACCCCATAATGTCAAAGTGGAATTATGTTTTTAGAAATCTTTACGAATTAATTAAAAATGAAAAGCTGAAATGTCTTGAGTCAATAAGTATTCAACCCCTTTGTTATGGCAAGCCTAAATAAGTTCAGGAGTAAAAATTTGCTTAACAAGTCACATAATAAGTTGCATGGACTCTTTGTGCAATAATAGTGTTTAACGTGATTTTTGAATGACTACCTCATCTATGTACCCTACACATACAAGTATCTGTAAGGTCCCTCAGTCGAGCAGTGAATTTCAAATGCCGATTAAACCACAAAGACCAGGGAGGTTTTCCAATGCCTTGCTAAGAATGACACCTATTGGTAAATGGGTAAAAATAAAAATAAACTCCATGACCAAGGCCTTTCTGCCCCGATTGCTCAGTTTGGCCAGGCGGCCAGCTCTGGGAAGAGTCTTGGTGGTTCCAAACTTCTTCCTTTAAGAATGATGGAGGCCACTGTGTTCTTGGGGACCTTCAATGCTGCAGACATTTTTTGGTACCCTTCCCCAGATCTCTGCCTCGACACAATCCTGTCTCGGAGCTCTACGGACAATTCCTTCGACCTCATGGCTTGGTTTTTGCTCTGACATGCACTGTCAACTGTGGGACCTTATATAGACAGGTGTGTGCCTTTCCAAATAATAATAAATAATAATAATATACCATTTAGCAGACGCTTTTATCCAAAGCGACTTACAGTCATGCGTGCATACATTTTTTTTTGTGTATGGGTGGTCCCGGGGATCGAACCCACTACCTTGGCGTTACAAGCGCCGTGCTCTACCAGCTGAGCTACAGAGGACCACAAATCATGTCCAATCAATTGAATTTAACACACGTGCACTCCAATCAAGTTGTAGAAACAACTCAAGGATGATCAATGGAAACAGGATGCACCTGAGCTCAATTTCGAGTCTCATATCAAAGGGTCTGAATACTTATGTAAATAGTTTTTTTTTTAGTTTGCAAAAAATTATAAAAACCTCTTTTCACTTTGTCATTATGGGGTATTGTGTGTAGATTGATGAGGACATGTTTGTATTTAATCAATTTTAGAATAATGCTGTAACGTAACAAAAGGTGGAAAAAGTAAAGGGGTCTGAATACTTTTGCACTGTAGTGGTGGCTGCATCATGTTATGTGTATGCTTGTAATCATTAAGCACTGGGGAGTTTTCCAGGTTAAAAAATAAATGGAATGGAGCTAAGCACAGGCAAAATCCTAGAGGAAAACCTGGTTTAGCCTGCTTTCCACCAGACACTGGGAGATTAATTCACCTTTCAGCACGACAGTAACCACAAATCCAAATCTACACTGGAAGTTCTTACCAAGAAGACAGTGACTGTTCCTGAGTGGCCGATTTACAATTTTGACTTTAATCTACTTGAAAATCTATGGCAAGACCTAAACATGGTTGTCTAACAATGATGAACAACCAATTTGATAGAGCTTGAATAATTTGAAAAGAATAGTGGGCAAATGTTACACAATCCATGTGTGGAAAGCTCTTAGACTTACCAGGAAAGACTCAGAGCTGTAATCGCTGGCCAAGGTGCTTCTACAACTTATTGACTCAGGGGTTTGTATGCTTATGTAAATTAGATATTTCTGCATTTCATTTGCAAACATTTCTCAAAACATGTTTTCACTTTGTCATTATGGGGTATTGTGTGTACAGTGGCTTGCAAAAGTATTCACCCCCCTTGGCATTTTTCATATTTGGTTTTTTTGGGAGTTTGTATCATTTCATTTACACAACATGCTTACCACTTTGAAGATGCAAAATATTTTTTATTGTGAAACAAACAAGAAATAAGACAAAAAACTATTCAACCCCCCAATGTCAATACCTTGTAGAGCCACCATTTGCAGCAATTTCAGCTGCAAGTCTCTTGGGGTATGTCTCTATAAGCTTGGCACATCTGGCCACTGGGATTTTTGCCCATTCTTCAAGGCAAAACTGCTCCAGCTCCTTGAAGTTGGATGGGTTCCGCTGGTGTACAGCAATCTTTAAGTCATACCACAGATTCTCAATTGGATTGAGGTCTGGGCTTTGACTAGGCCATTCCAAGACATTTAAATGTTTCTCCTTAAACCACTCAAGTGTTGCTTTAGCAGTATGCTTAGGGTCATTGTCCTGCTGGAAGGTGAACCTCCATTCCAGTCTCAAATCTCTGGAAGACTGAAACAGATTTCCCTCAAAAATGTCCCAGTATTTAGCGCCATCCATCATTCCTTCAATTCTGACCAGTTTCCCAGTCCCTGCCGATGAAAAACATCCCCACAGCATGATGCTGCCACCACCATGCTTCACTGTGGGGATGGTGTTCTCGGGGTGATGAGAGGTGTTGGGTTTGGGCCAGACATAGCGTTTTCCTTGATGGCCAAAAAGCTCAATTTTAGTCTCATCTGGCCAGATGTTTAGGGAGTCTTCCACATGCCTTTGGCAAACACCAAATGTGTTTGCTCATTTTTTTCTTTAAGCAATGGCTTTTTTCTGGCCACTCTTCAGTAAAGCCCAGCTCTGTGGAGTGTACGGCTTAAAGTGGTCCTATGGACAGATACTCCAATCTCTGCTGTGGAGCTTTGCAGCTCCTTGAGGGTTAGCTTTGGTCTCTTTGTTGCCTCTCTGATTAATGCCCTCCTTGCCTGGTCCGTGAGTTTTGGTGGGCGGCCCTCTCTTGGCAGGTTTGTTGTGGTGCCATATTCTTTCCATTTTTTAATAATGGATTGATTGGTGCTGTACTTCTCCACAACTTTGTCCCGACTTGTTTGGAGAGCTCCTTGGTCTTCATGGTGCTGCTTGGAGGTGCCCCTTGCTTAGTGGTGTTGCAGACTCTGGGGCCTTTCAGAACAGGTGTATATATACTGAGATCATTTGACAGATCATGTGACACTTAGATTGCACACAGGTGGACTTTATTTAACTAATGATGTGACTTCTGAAGGTAATTGGTTGCACCAGATCTTATTTAGGGGCTTCACAGCAAAGTGGGTGCATACATATGCACGCACCACTTCTGTTATTTATTCTTTCGAATTTTTTGAAAAAGTTATTTTTTAAATTTCACTTCACCAATTTGGACTATTTTGTGTATGTCCATTACATGAAATCCAAATAAAAATCCATTTAAATTACAGGTTGTATGCAACAAAATAGGAAAAATGCCAAGGGGGATGAATAATTTTGGCAAGGCATTTTATATGGGTGAGAATTATTATTTTTGATTTCAGGCTGTAACACAACAAAATGTGGAATAAGTCAAGGGGTATGAATACTTCTGAAGGTAATTGGTTGCACCAGATCTTATTTAGGGGCTTCACAGCAAAGTGGGTGCATACATATGCACGCACCACTTCTGTTATTTATTCTTTCGAATTTTTTGAAAAAGTTATTTGTTTAATTTCACTTCACCAATTTGGACTATTTTGTGTATGTCCATTACATGAAATCCAAATAAAAATCAATTTAAATTACAGGTTGTAATGCAACAAAATAGGAAAAACGCCAAGGGGGATGAATAATTTTGCAAGGCATTTTATATGGGTGAGAATTATTATTTTTGATTTCAGGCTGTAACACAACAAAATGTGGAATAAGTCAAGGGGTATGAATACTTTCTGATGGCACTGTATCAATGACACTAACAAAATGGTTGAATTGTTCAGCAACATGTGCAGTGCATGCTAACATTGTGTTGGTGATGAAAGGTACAGAACAGCCTCAATTCGTTGGGGCATGGACTCTACAAGGTGTCGAAAGCATTCCACAGGGATGCTGACCCATGTTGACTCCAATGCTTTGCACAGTTGTGTAAGTTGGCTGGATGTCCTTTGGGTGGTGGACCATTCTTGATACACACGGGAAACTGTTGAGCGCGAAAAACCCAGCAGCATTGCAGTTCTTGACACAAGCCTACCATACCCTGTTCTAAGGCACTTAAAACGTTTGTCTTGCCCATTCACCCTCTGAATGGCACACATAAACAATCCATGTCTCCATTGTCTCAAGGCTTAAAAATCCTTCTTTAACCTGTCTCCTCCACTTTATCTACACTGATTGAAGTGGATTTAACAAGTGACATCAATAAGGGATCATAGCTTTCACGTGGATTCACCTGGTCAGTCTATGTCATGGTAAGAGCAGATGTCCTTAATGTTTTGTATACTCAGTGTATATTCACCCACTCAAAAAGACAGTCAAAAGTTAGTGGAATTTCCAATGTGTAATCATTGTGCTTTCAACCATTTAAAAGCACAGCAAAGTTCAAATGGGAATACAATGTCTGATATTTTCTTTATTTATACAACAGAATAACGTGATATCACTGTGCTTCATCTAATAGCAGAACCAAAAGACCTGGATTCCGAATGAGATTACATTAAAGTACATGGTGCAAGCGATAAATACCGTTCGAGATTCTGCGCAAATTATTACAGAAATTGTGAACATATCCACAGACCTGCGATGACCTATGCATGCTATCTTGAACATGCACATAAGAATAAATTTATAGTTACAGTAACCTCAATGTGGCCATGGATGTGTTACTCATTTTAAGGTTGAATGTTACATTAGTTTGTAAGATAGCCTTAGTTTTAGGCTATTTACTGTATTACAAACGTAATGTTGAATTGTGTTTGGTTGACAACACAACCAAATATCAACATTTAAAGGAGATGTATCTACTGCTTGGATAGTTCCATCTGAGCCTCTAGCTTAATCACATTCTTTAACATTTGTTTTTGGTTGAGTTGGAGACGTGATCCAACATATCATTTGTTAACTTGTCGACAAGTTAATAGGCTATTCCTTGTATTTCTAAAGTGATATTGAATTGTTTGGTTGTCAACTAAACCAATTATCAACATTTGAAGGAGATGTATCTTCTGCTTGGATAGTTATATATGTGCCACTGACTTACTCTGGCTTTAATTCCAGTTAGTATACAAATAAAAAATGGATATGTTGGATTCACGTCTCCATCTCAACCAAAATCTAAGTTAAAGAATAGGACTATATCAAATCAAACTTGATTTATAGTCCATTTAAAGTTTGATTTGATTTAGTCCTATTCTCTAACTTAGATTTTTGTTTGAGATGGAGACGTGTATCCAACATATCAATTATTAATTTGTAGACAAACTGGAATTAAAGCCAGACTAAGTCAATAGGCCTTGCTTAAAACCCTAGGCCTATTATATTGTCTATTTTTAGTTTAATTCTGTATTGAAATCAAACAATTGCTGTTAATGACTTTGCAAATGCTATATAGGCCTAAATAGCATTGTTGATGATTGATAAAGTATGATCACATTTAATTTGCTCAGTTAAACCTACCTTTTGGAATGACTTTGATAGCAACAGTGAATCTGTTTTGTTTTTAAGTGGAGATTTCTTAACTATCATTCTCACAATAGCACATTGGTAATAGACAGTGACAAATGTCATAGCTAAGCAGGGCTGGGTTAAAACCTTGGATAGGAGAGCAAAGTGTAGCTGTGGATAGATACATTCTCCAGTAATAATAATAATAATAATATGCCACTTAGCAGACGCTTTTATCTAAAGCGACTTACAGTCATGCGTGCATACATTTTTGTGTATGGGTGGTCCCGGGGATCGAACCCACTACCCTGGCATTACAAGCGCCGTGCTCTACAAGCTGAGCTCCAGTAGGAGGTGCTTCCCAGTCTATTGTTTCTGATAGTGGATATAACGTTGAAGATCTGACATTTCATACAAGGTTTGTCTATGTTGAAATGTGATTACCATGATGACATAATCCTGTGGTTGAAATTTCACCCTTAAAACAACAGTTGACGTTGATGACTTTTTTCAAATCCAATTTATTATCGATGTAGATTCCATCACAATACGTTGACAAATTACGTTAATTCAACCAGTTTGTGCCCACTGGGTTATGTTGAGATATAATATACAATGGGGGAAAAAAGTATTTAGTCAGCCACCAATTGTGCAAGTTCTCCCACTTAAAAAGATGAGAGAGGCCTGTAATGTTCATCATAGGTACACGTCAACTATGACAGACAAATTGAGGAAAAAAAATCCAGAAAATCACATTGCAGGATTTTTAATGAATTTATTTGCAAATTATGGTGGAAAATAAGTATTTGGTCAACTACAAACAAGCAAGATTTCTGGCTCTCACAGACCTGTAATTTCTTCTTTAAGAGGCTCCTCTGTCCTCCACTCGTTACCTGTATTAATGGCACCTGTTTGAACTTGTTATCAGTATAAAAGACACCTGTCCACAACCTCAAATAGTCACACTCCAAACTCCACTATGGCCAAGACCAAAGAGCTGTCAAAGGACACCAGAAACAAAATTGTAGACCTGCACCAGGCTGGGAAGACTGAATCTGCAATAGGTAAGCAGCTTGGTTTGAAGAAATAAACTGTGGGAGCAATTATTAGGAAATGGAAGACATACAAGACCACTGATAATCTCCCTCGATCTGGGGCTCCACGCAAGATCTCACCCCGTGAGGTCAAAATGATCACAAATCCCAGAACCACACGGGGGGACCTAGTGAATGACCTGCAGAGAGCTGGGACCAAAGTAACAAAGCCTACCATCAGTAACACACTACGCCGCCAGGGACTCAAATCCTGCAGTGCCAGACGTGTCCCCCTGCTTAAGCAAGTACATGTCCAGGCCCATCTGAAGTTTACTAGAGTGCATTTGGATGATCCAGAAGAGGATTGGGAGAATGTCATATGGTCAGATGAAACCAAAATATAACTTTTTGGTAAAAACTCAACTCGTCGTGTTTGGAGGACAAAGAATGCTGAGTTGCATCCAAAGAACACCATACCTACTGTGAAGCATGGGGGTGGAAACATCATGCTTTGGGGCTGTTTTTCTGCAAAGGGACCAGGGACGACTGATCCGTGTAAAGGAAGGAATGAATGGGGCCATGTATCGTGAGATTTTGAGTGAAAACCTCCTTCCATCAGCAAGGGCATTGAAGATGAAACGTGGCTGGGTCTTTCAGCATGACAATGATCCCAAACACACCGCCCGGGCAACGAAGGAGTGGCTTCGTAAGAAGCATTTCAAGGTCCTGGAGTGGCCTAGCCAGTCTCCAGATCTCAACCCCATAGAAAATCTTTGGAAGGTGTTGAAAGTCTGTGTTGCCCAGCGACAGCCCCAAAACATCACTGCTCTAGAGGAGATCTGCATGGAGGAATGGGCCAAAATACCAGCAACAGTGTGTGAAAACCTTGTGAAGACTTACAGAAAACGTTTGACCTGTGTCATTGC
Source organism: Coregonus clupeaformis (assembly GCF_020615455.1). Lineage (NCBI taxonomy): Eukaryota > Metazoa > Chordata > Actinopteri > Salmoniformes > Salmonidae > Coregonus > Coregonus clupeaformis. The sequence continues at coordinate 2,417,354 of NC_059209.1, forward strand.
CAACAAAGGGTATATAACAAAGTATGGAGAAACTTTTGTTATTGACCAAATACTTATTTTCCACCATAATTTGCTAATCATTTCATAAAAAATCCTAAAATGTGATTTTCTGGAATTTTTTTTCTCATTTTGTCTGTCATAGTTGACGTGTACCTATGATGAAAATTACAGGCCTCTCTCATCTTTTTAAGTGGGAGAACTTGCACAATTGGTGGCTGACTAAATACTTTTTTCCCCCACTGTACACATTTTAATCTAAATGGGCTTTACTTGTATAAATAAAAGATAAAAAAGAGACACCAAAATCATGTTCACTGACCAAAATTAGACTTTGTAAAAGGCGAAAAAGGATTTGTAGAAATGCATACATCCTCAAGATTGAAATGGGTGCCGAACACAGACATAGAAAGACTTGATTCCCTATAACAGCGTATAAGCTCCTGCTGAAACCATGGATGTCACGTTTACTGCACACGTTTGCTCTAAGCATTTTCTCTCCAACTGCCAACTTCTTAATTGAGGACTGAACACAAAGAACTGTGTACACAAGGGTCTCACTCGGATGCTGCAAGTTAAGGGCTTAATCCAGCCCTCACAAAACATTTGCCTTTCTGATCAGGGAGAGCATTTTGTGAGAGAATGAAAGGGTTAAATTAAGGTAAATCGGTTTGTGTGTGTGTATGTGTGTCACCACGTCTTTGTGTGTCTGTATTTATTTGTCAGCAGAATTATTTGGGAGAAGGAGTAAGATTTTGTTGAAATCTAACCGCAATACATTTTGAATAGATTGACAACAAATGATACAGTAGCCTATAGTTAGTGTACAAATCAGTTTAACAATACACTGTAATGCTGTACATCACATATGTCAAGACGACTAAGTCGGGTAACACAAGCTGAGATTACTCTCCTAAGTGCGTCCATCGCCACTTTACGCCAAGTAACACAAGAGGCAGCGCCTGTCAGTGCTCACTCCATGCATCCTAGGTGTACATCTGTCCCTTAACGTGGCAGAAAACAGCTGTCTCTCTAATCCATCAATTAACCTGGAGAGACTAGGGTGTATTCCAAATGGCATACTATTCCCTCAATAGTGCACTACTTTTGATGAGGGCCCATAGGGCTCTCGTCAAAAGTAGTACACTACATAGGGAATAGGGTGCCATTTGGGACGTACTGTTGAAGTCGGAAGTTTACATACACCTTAGCCAAATACATTTAAACTCAGTTTTTTACAATTCTTGACATTTAATCTTAGTAAAAATTCCCTGTCTTAGGTCAGTTAGGATCACCACTTTATTTTAAGAATGTGAAATGTCAGAGTAATAGGAGAGAGAGATATATTTCAGCTTTTATTTCTTTCATCACATTCCCAGTGGGTCAGAAGTTTACATACACTCAATTAGTATTTGGTAGCATTGCCTTTAAATTGTTTAACTTGGGTCAAACGTTTCAGGTAGCCTTCCACAAGCTTCCCACAATAAGTTCCTCCTGACAGAGCTGGTGTAACTGAGTCAGGTTTTTAGGCCTCCTTGCTCGCACACGCTTTTTCAGTTCTGCCCACAAATGTTCTATAGGATTGAGGTCAGGGCTTTGTGATGGCCACTCCAATACCTTAACTTTGTTGTCCTTAAGCCATTTTGCCACCACTTTGGAAGTATGCTTGGGGTCATTGTCCATTTGGAAGACCCATTTGCGACCAAGCTTTAACTTCCTGACTGATGTCTTGAGATGTTGATTCAATATATCCACATCATTTTCAATATTTCCCCCTTTTTCCTCCAAACATAACGATGGTCATTATGGCCAAACAGTTCTATTTTTGTTTCATCAGACCAGAGGACATTTCTCCAAAAAGTACGATCTTTGTCCCCATGTGCAGTTGCAAACCGTAGTCTGGCTTTTTTATGGCGGTTTTGGAGCAGTGGCTTCTTCCTTGCTGAGCAGCCTTTCAGGTTATGTCGATATAGGACTCGTTTTACTGTGGTATAGATACTTTTGTACCTGTTTCCTCCAGCATCTTCACAAGGTCCTTTGCTGTTGTTCTGGGATTGATTTGCATTTTTCGCACCAAAGTACGTTCATCTCTAGGAGGCAGAACTCGTCTCCTTCCTGAGCGGTATGACGGCTGCGTGGTCCCATTATGTTTATACTTGATGCGGACTATTGTTTGTACAGATGAACGTGGTACCTTGAGGCGTTTGGAAATGGCTCCCGAGGATGAACCAGACTTGTGGAGGTCTATACATTTTTTTAGAGGTCTTGGCTGATTTCTTTTGATTTTCCCATGATGTCAAGCAAAGAGGCACCGAGTGAAGTTAGGCCTTGAAATACATCCACAGGTACACCTCCAATTGACTCAAATGATGTCAATTAGCCTTTCAGAAGCTTCTAAAGCCATGACATCATTTTCTAGAATTTTCCAAGCTGTTTAAAGTCACTGTCAACTCAGTGTATGTAAACTTCTGACCCACTGGAATTGTGATACAGTTAATTATAAGTGAAATAATCGTTCTGTAAACAATTGTTGGAAAAATTACTTGTGTCATGCACAAAGTAGATGTCTTAACCGACTTGCCAAAACTATAGTTTGTTAACAAGAAATTTGTGGAGTGGTTGAAAAACGAGTTTTAATGACTCCAACCTAAGTGTATGTAAACTTCCGAGTTCAACTGTATCTAGGACTGGCTTAGGTTACATCCACCGTGGGTGCACCTTGCCCAAATCGCCTTTCTACCGACGCGTCAGTCTGTGCAATCTCCTGATCAGAGAAATCCAACACCACTTCTATCCCCCAGCCAAGAAAGGTGACAGGCATATCGGGGGCTACTGGGAAAGAGACATATCCTGCCTGTATATGCCAGCACTTTCATTTTAAATCTGAAACCTTTTGTCTTTTTTTCTTCCCCTTTGTTCTCTTTTTTTATATGAGCTACGATGCACATTCTGGTTGATCTCTGTCCGAGTCATGTTTCACTAGTCTGAGAGTTATAGTGTAGTGGGCATTAAAACCGTGATTAATTTGTGGTTGAGATTGAGACCAGACCAGACTAGAGGCCTGTTCCTGTGTGTTATGTGATTGATACAGTTAAGACCCTCTTTACACAACAACAGAGGACATGTTCACTACATGATCATGTCCAGAGGGTCCATGCTGCAGCTCCAAATGCTTTACACTGCATTCTGATCTCTGCAGTGTCATCTTTAGCAGATCCCCAGGTTCAGACTGTGCATGTACTTTAGCAATCTGGAGACATGGGAAGAATGATATTAAACAACCTGTTTGGCTATGTAGCAATTGGCTATGTCCGACGTTCTAACCCTCCCATCAGGCGGCCATCGGTACCCATAAATATTCAAAAGAATAAAACTTTATTGACTTTTTTGTCTCCTCAGGGGTTCATAGCAGCACCAATGAGGTATACTTAAGACAATATAGAACAGAAGAAGAACAGAGCAGGTGAACAGGCCTTGAGGGAATAGGTATTATAGGAACAGTGTTGCTATAGGAGCCCCCACTGGTATAGAGATTTATTGATCTAGCTTTCCATTTTTCTTTCCAATTTAAATACATGCTCCAGTACTTTGGCGACTGTAACTATTGTTTAAACCTCCCGCTTTGGGCTGAATGGTCAATGTGTAGTTCATACATGCATAATCAATGAGCAGAATTACTGTCTTACGTCAAATAGCCACGAAATCCCTAGTTTGAAAGGAAGCTGGGCTGTGCCATTTTCCCTTAATTTCCCCCCACGTGGGCCAGCCCCCTAGCAATTCAAGTTCCAGCCATTGAGATGCAGCCCCTCGCCTTTTGAGTGACAGCTAGCAAAAATCACACATAGCAGAGCGAGAGAGAGAGAGAGAGAGCAATGACTTGGTGCACATACTGTATCTGCACATACAGTGCATTCGGAAAGTATTAGGACCCCTTGGCTTTTTCCACATTCTGTTACGTTACAGCCTTATTCTAACATTGATTCAATAAATGTTTTCCCTCATCAATCTACACACACTACCCTATAATGACAAAGTGAAAACAGGTTTTTTGAAATTAGTGCAAATGTATTAAAAATTAAAAACATAATCGAAGATGGCGTAGCAGTGCGGTCGCTTTTATTCATTCTCCTTGTGTAAATATCCCGTTTCTTGTTTTTTTTGGTCTATTTTGTAAATATTTCTCAATTTTTACTTTTCATTCTTTAACTAAATATACTTTCCTGCAACCCGCCTCACCCAACGTGGAAAGGATTCTATTATTTCTTTATAACTTTCATCAAGAACCGTAAGCTGAAACTAGCTGAAACGAGTGTAGCTGCAACTGAATGGCTACTTGATATTAGTCACCGTTAGCGTCTTCACCACTGTCCGTGGCCTACACTATCCACCAGCCAGCTCTAGCTCTAGCCTGGACAATTCGTCGGCCAGTCTGCACAGCGTGCTATCGACCCAGAGCTTATTGGACTTTCTGCCGGAATCACTGGACCCTTGCGCCGGATCATCGCAACCAGCTAGCTAGCTGCAACCTGTTGTTGGCTGATTACCATTGCCCTGTAGCAAGCACCAGTTAGCCTTGAGCTAGCCTCAGGCCCATCTCCCGGCTATCTACCTCTCTGTCAACCGGACGGGACCTCCTAGTGTTGACACTGAGCCCCGCCCGATCCAACACGACTGGTTTGCCGACGAAATAGTCTGATGTGGTTTCAACAGGCTTCCCGTTGCGACGACCACGAAGATCCATCTGCCAGCCCCGGCCCGCTAGCACACGCAAACTACAACTGTGCTCCCTACTAGCTGTGCTGAAGCACCAATTTGAACTGCTCTCGGACTCACATATTGCTGTTCACTGGACCTTATGATCACTCAGCTGCACAGCTGATGCCTGCTGGACTGTTCCTTTACACGGTACCCTGTCCTGTTTATTCTGTTTAGCCTTAGCCAAAACGTTATCGCTATTTCCAGTTGTCTTAGCTCTCTCTAATAACACCTGTGACTGCTTTATGCCTCTCTCCCATGTTAATTATGCCTTGCCTATTGCTGTTTGGGTTAGTTCTTATTATACAATTTCACTGTAGAACCCCTAGTCCCTCTCAAACTGCCTCAAATAGTTCCTTTGTTCCACCCCCCATACACGCCGAGACCGGCCCAATCGGTGCCTCCAGTGACACTATCTCTTTCATTGTTACCCAACACTTAGGGTTACCTGAACTGTACTCATATCCTTCCATATCCTTTTCTGTACATAATGCCCTGAATCTTTTCTACAACGCCCGGAGAACTGCCCCCTTTATTCTATGTACCCAACGCACTAGAAGACCAGTTCTTAAAGCCTTTAGTCGTGTCCTTATTCTAGTCCTCCTCTGTTCCTCTGGTGATGTAGAGGCTAACCCTGCAGCCCCCAGTATCACTCCTACTCCCCAGGAGCTATCATTTGTTGACTTCTGTAACCGTAAAAGTATTGGTTTTCTGCACGTAAATATCAGAAGCCTCCTTCCTAAGTTTGAGTTATTCACTGTGTTAGCACACTCCGCCAACCCTGATGTTCTAGCAGTGTCTGAATCCTGGCTTAGGAAGGCCACCAAAAATTCTGAAAGTCTAGATAGAACTGCCAAAGGGGGTGAAGTTGCAATCTACTGTAGAGATAGCCTGCAGAGCTCTATCATACTATCCAGGTCTGTGCCCAAACAGTTTGAGCTTCTACTTCTAAAAATCCACCTTTCCAGAAATAAATCTCTCACTGTTGCCGCTTGCTACAGACCCCCCTCAGCCCCCAGCTGTGCCCTGGACACCATATGTGAATTGATTGCCCCCCATCTATCCTCAGAGTTCGTACTGCTTGATGACCTAAATTGGGATATGCTTAACACCCCGGCCATCCTACAATCTAAACTAGATGCCCTCAATCTCACACAAATTATCAACGAACCTACCAGGTACAACCCTAAATCCGTAAACATGGGTACCCTCTTAGATATCATCCTGACTAACTTACCCTCTAAATACACCTCCGCTGTCTTCAACCAGGATCTCAGCGATCACTGCCTTATTGCCTGCGTCCGTAACGGGTCCGCGGTCAAACGACCACCCCTCATCACTGTCAAACGCTCCCAAAAACACTTCAGCGAGCAGGCCTTCCTAATTGACCTGGCCCAGGTATCCTGGATGGATATAGATCTCATTCCGTCAGTAGAGGATGCCTGGTTGTTCTTTAAAAGTAATTTCCTCTCAATCTTAAATAAACATGCCCCATTCAAAAAATACAGAACTAAGAACAGATATAGCCCCTGGTTCTCCTCAGACTTGACTGGTCCTTGACCAGCACAAAAACATCCTGTGGCGTACTGCATTAGCATCAAATAGCCCGCGCGATATGCAACTTTTCAGGGAAGTTAGGAACCAATATTCAGTTAGGAAAGCAAAGGCTAACTTTTTCAAACAGAAATTTGCATCCTGTAGCACTAACTCCAAAACGTTTTGGGACACTGTAAAGTCCATGGAAAATAAGAGCACTTCCTCCCAGCTGCTCACTGCACTGAGGCTAGGAAACACTATCACCACCGATAAATCTACAATAATCGAGAATTTCAACAAGCATTTTGCTACGGCTGACCATGCTTTCCACCTGGCTACCACTACCCCGGCCACCAGCTCTGCACCCTCCGCTGCAACTTGCCCATGCCCCCCGCTTCTCCTTCACACAAATCCAGACAGCTGATGTTCTGAAAGAGCTGCAAAATCTGGACCCCTACAAATCATCTGGGCTAGACAATCTGGACCCTTTCTTTCTAAAACTAGCCGCCGAAATTGTCGCAACCCCCTATTACTAGCCTGTTCAACCTCTCTTTCGTAACGTCTGAGATCCCCAGAGATTGGAAAGCTGCCGCGGTCATCCCCCTCTTCAAAGGGGGTGACACTCTAGATCCAAACTGTTACAGACCCATATCCATCCTGCCCTGCCTTTCAAAAGTTTTTGAAAGCCAAGTCAACAAACAGATCACCGACCATTTTGAATCCCACCGTACCTTCTCCGCTATGCAATCCGGTTTCCGAGCTGGTCATGGGTGCACTTCAGCCACGCTCAAGGTCCTAAACGATATTATAACCGCGATCGATAATAGACAGTACTGTGCAGCCGTTTTCATTGACCTGGCCAAGGCTTTCGACTCTGTCAACCACCGCATTCTTATTGGCAGACTAAATAGCCTTGGTTTCTCAAATGACTGCCACATGATGGCTTGAGCGTAACAGTAGGATGGTCCTACTTAAATTCGCTTTCGAAGGCACTTTACTTAGGACAGCTAATCCGCCGTACCAATGATTGTCCAGGAGGGGAGTTTATTTTCTCCACCTCGTGTTGAGATTCAAAGTTCCAACCATGTGTAGCTCCCGCTTTCACGTTTTCTGGTCTAATATGTTAATTTGTAACCCATCATTTTATACACTCGGGCCATTACCGTCAGGCTGACATGCTCTCTGACCTCACTCGGGGGCGTGACTACTTACTGTGCAAAGCTTATGGAAAACAATGATGTCTTATAGTGTTCTCAAATCACATCCCTATCTTAACAAAAATACTTTAATAATTTTTCATTTTACATGCACAACGCATAGGATGGAAACTTCGCATATGTAGGGGGTATACTTTCCAAGTTACAGTATTTCATTTATATCATTTTTAATGACATCACAAAATACCAAACCAAATTACATTAGTGTTCTTTAGATCGCCTCTGATCATTCCCCACACATGTTAGAAATATTGTTCCAGTATTCGTTTTTGAACATGTTAAAGTTTCAGCGAGAAAAATTATGTTAAACAAAGACATTCCTTTGGGGATCTTGAGAGGGAGAGCCTGGGCCTTCTTCGTTGATTTACGACAGGGCATGAGCTGTTAACCCCCCTCTACGGGTGAGAGGGGGTCTATTTTAAGTTATTCATTGCAAACCTGATCTGACCTATTTGAATTTTCATGGACAGTCATGACAAACCTAATGAGTTGATAATAATGTGTATTATTGCTGGACTGGAATAGAAGTCTGCTCACCCAGTAGATCAGGGAGTGGAGCAAGGTTGGCCACCTCTGGAGTGGACTTTTTTGTTCACCCGAAATTATGATTACGTACACTGAACAAAAATATAAACGCAACATGTAAAGTGCTGGTCAAATGTTTCATGAGCTGAAATAAAAGATCCCTGAAATGTTCCATACCTACAAAAAGCTTATTTCTCTCACATTTTGTGCACACATTTGTTTACATCGCTGTTAGTGAGCATTTATCCTTTGTCAAGATAATACATCCACCTGACAGGTGTGGCATATCAAAAAGTTGATTAAACGTCATGATCATTACACAGGTGCACCTTGTGCTGTGGACAATAAAACATCATTCTAAAATGGGCAAGTTTTGAGGGAGCGTGCAATTGGCATGTCCACCAGAGATGTTGCCAGAGAATTGAATGTTCCTTTCTCTACAATAAGCCGCCTCCAAAGTCGTTTTAGAGAATTTGCCAGTACGTCCAACCGGCCTCACAACCGCAGACCATGTGTTACCACGCCAGCCCAGGAACTCCACATCCGTCTTCTTCACCTTTGGGATCGTCAGAGGGGGGAAGGAGGGGGGTGCAAAGGAGTATTTCTGTCTGTAATAAAGCCCTTTTGTGGGTCGGCCTGGCTCCCAGGTGGGTGGGCCTATGCCCCCCCAGGACCACCCATGGCTGCGCCCCTGCCTAGTCATGTGAAATCCATAGATTAGGGCCTAATGAATTTATTTAAATTGACTGATTTCCTTATACTGTATGTACTTTAACAAAATCTTTGAAATTGGTGCATGTTGCGTTTATAATTTTGTTTATTGTTCAATATAATAATAGCCTACTTACTAAGATTTACATTTACATTTTAGTCATTTAGCAGATGCTCTTATCCAGAGCGACTTGCAGTTATTATCTCTAACATTTACAAACAAGTTAGATTATCTGTACATTTAGAAATTATATTTTGATCACTCAATGTTGATTCATTGAAGTGTTTAAACTTGCTTTAATTGTTAACTTAAAAACTTTATTCAAGATGAACTAGTGTCAATGTTCATTCATCACAGATCACAATTCTGCAATAAAAAGGTGTGAAGGGGATCTGTCTCTAATTTGTCTGTGTTTCTGTGTTGCTTTCTCAAATGAACATGACCTTTTTATCCAGTTGTGAGCTCTCCAATCGGTTATATTTGATTGTCACTGTCTCAGGATATCAGCCATGCGAACCCATTTTGCAGCTTATCATAATGTCATGCATCACCAATGCAGCCATAGACCTACAGTATGATGGCATAACTGGCCTAATGGGCATGTGCAATCAATGTGCCCCTTGTCATTGTACATCTGAAGCAGAGAATATTGATGAACGTGTAACGCTCATTCCTTCGACGATAAACGCGAATCCGACCATCACCCCTGGTGAGAAAAAAACGCGACTCGTCAGTCCTGTCTGGTCCATCGACGGTGGGTTTGTGCCCATAGGCGATGTTGTTGCCGGTGATGTCTGTTGAGGACCTGCCTTTAAACAGGCCTACAAGCCCTCAGTCCAGCCTCTCTCAGCCTATTGCAGACAGTCTGAGCATTGATGGAGTATTTGTGCGTTCCTGGTGTAACTCGGGCACTTGCCATCCTGTACCTGTCCCGCAGGTATGATGTTCGGATGTACCGATCCTGTGCAGGTGTTGTTGCACGTGGTCTGCCACTGCGAGGACGATCAGCTGTCCGTCCTGTCTCCCTGTAACGCTGTCTTAGGCGTCTCACAGTACAGACATTGCAATTTATTGCCCTGGCCACATCTGCAGTCCTCATGCCTCCTTGCAGCATGCCTAAGGCACATTCACGCAGATGAGCAGTGACCATTGGCATCTTTCTTTTGGTGTTTTTCAGAGTCAGTAGAAAGGCCTCTTTAGTGTCCTAAGTTTTCATAACTGTGACCTTAATTGTCTACCGTCTGTAAGCTGTTAGTGTCTTAATGACCGTTCCACAGGTGCATGTTCATTAATTGTTTATGGTTCATTGAACAAGCATGGGAAACAGTGTTTAAACCCTATACAATGAAGATCTGTGAAGTTATATGGATTTTTACTAATTATCTTTGAAAGACAGGGTTCTTTTTTTGCTGAGTTTATATGTTCGCAATTTAAAATGATAGACGTAGATAATGTATATGAGGATAATCATAAGCCAGATTTTCGACATGTTTTTTCTGACATTAAATTGCTGTGTGCAAATCCAACACTTGTATTCTAGATACAGTACTGTACAGAAAAAGAAGTAGCTGGAAATTTGTAGGCTAATTAAAAATGTAAAAAAGTAAAATAATGTGGCATGGGGAGTGTTGTAATTCTACCTCGTTTATTTGCCAAAAATGATTTTAGAATACAGAGATGTTTGTGTTGATGGTGGGTAAAGATAGATTTGCAAAGCCACAATTTCCTATATCCAAATTACCCATTCATGTGAATGTAGGCCTATGTTTTTTTTATAGGAAGTGAGCTATAATCATGTCATGACACAAGTATAATGAAAGAGCGATAAACTATAATATATAAGAATCATAATGTTAAGATACCATAATCCAATTGGCAGCATATTACATGGGAAATTCATGCAATGTTATAATACGTGTTACTGTTGATTTCTATCCTTTGGTGGGCAGATTTCACAATTTAATTTACTCAACACATTCCCAAATGGTGGCTTTGATCACAGTTTTGAGGTTTATGTTGCTTGATGTTCATAGCTAGCTAGCAGCACAAGCAAACATTGTTGTGAAAATCTCTCTTCAACCACCATCAACACCAACAATCTCTGCAATCCTCCATGCCATTGACCGTATGATTTTGTCTCTGTATTCTAGCAAAGCAAAATCATATACAATTGGGAAAACAAGACACAGTGAGGATTTGCTTTCCTCTATCTTTTTTATTGTGCTTGCCCGGAACTAATGACAGGCGGAACTATGTTTCCTGAACGGAAGATTTTCAAACAAACATCTGCTCCTCACCTGATTGGTTAATGGCAGCGGTGGCCGCATGCAATCTGCATAAAGTAGAGCAGAGCTGAACTTTTTCTATCTCTCCGCTAGCAGGGTTCGCACCGCTCACCTTCCCACAGCAAAACTGTGCATTGCTCCACGTGCTCCTGTTGAAAATGAATGGGGGGGAACTTCGTCTGGCAAATTCGGAAGTGTTGGAAACCCTACGTTATATCTCACGCATTGGAAAATACTGCTTTTATTTGTCTAATTAGTTCATTGTATAGTCAGAGCGTTAACTTTTTAACTGTGCTCCAAATCGTTTTGAAATCGCTGAGTTTAAAACACTTTAAGAAGAGCAGCACGGTAGCGCTGTTTTATGTACAATGTGTTCAACAAAATTAGGTTGATGTTACTCTCGTCCCTATTTACTTGATTTAGTCTGATCAGTGGAATAATTCTCATTCTTAACAATGGGGGGAAAAATAGGGTAATTACGGTGCTTGACAGCAAGAACACTACTGTTATTCCCAACACTTATTTTATTATTCCACTTCTTCCCAATTTGACCAGTGTAATCACATATTTGAAATCTGATATGCCTACTGTATCTGTGTTTGAAAATGAATATGAGTCTATGTATTTTTGCATCCCTTCATGGACAGTTTTGAATAAGTCAAATATACAAATAAGCATAGGATATTAAATATAATTCTTGACATTTTAGTATTGTGCACATGCTAGGCAGAGATGGTAGGGGACTCACATCTCATAAACACATCCTATTTTGTCTATGTAGAGTAAGACGATGGCAAGGATCTTCAACTAATAGGCAGAAACCACCTGAATTTTGATATTCATTCCATTTTTCTTGAAGGTCGTGTGATTTTGAGAAATTAATTGTTATAACAAGAACACCCAGCACTTGGGAAAAATAGATCCGGTGTGGCCAACCCTCCTGGAGGGCAAGCAGTATTTTCTTCCAACCCTATTTTAAAGAGATACAGTAGTTCATCCAAATTACAAAATACAAAATGTTTGTGTCCTTACCTTGAAAGCAGTCTATGGACAAGGAGACGATTACCCACTGCCATCAACCATTAATATTCACATTTCCTGTGCAGAGCCTTGGTGTAGTGGTAACACTCCCCGGCACGTGTCGCACACAACTTTCCACCTGAGAACAGGGATAAATTCCTGCTTCCAACCTTCCCACTGTTTCTAGCATTTGCATGTCTCCCTATTTAATTTCTGTCTAAATAAAGTGTCAAACTACCTAAAAAATATTAGCACACTTACAATTTCATTGCCTCAAAGTAACAACGTCATTGAATTTTGATAGGCCTAAGCCATGTCAAAATACGTAGAATAGCAGGAAATGAGCTTTAAAACAGGGGCTGTGCCAGGGGGCAATGAAATTCACATAGCAAATCTCACTCCAAGCTTTCTTCAAAAGTCGGCAGCCCTGTACCTCCCTACACATACGCGGTGCGTCCATTAGGCTAGAGGAAGCTAAGCTTATCCTAAAGTAAATTGCCAAAATGATATAGCCTAATTAGCCTACTCCTGTCTATACAGAAATACATACAATTATTAACAATTGGCTACGAAAGCATGATTTGGCCACATGATGTAGCTTCTTAAAAATTGTTTTAAATTGCATTGCCTACAGCCGGAAGGAAAGGCAGCGCAAGCAATTTGGGCAGCTCACAAGGCAAGTACCAAATAGATGATTGTTGAGTTGCGACTGTCAGTGAAAAGTAGAGAGGCCCAGCCAGGCATATGGCAATATTTCAAAATACAATCACGGGAAAACATAGTTTGGAAAGCAAATGGCTATTGCTGGAAGATAATACAATGAAAATACTCTAATCTGTCTTTTAGTTATCAAAATTCTCAACTTAATTGAGTGAACAGTATAGCCTATCTTATTGGCACCAGCGGAGAGCATCGGCCATATCCTAGGTGATTGCGCACTGAGCATATTCACACTTTATTATTGTTGGGTCAGTGCCAGATGGACGTCATATTCTATTTATGTCTCCTCTTGTTGCAGGCCTATAATATGGACCCCTTGGCATTTTTCCTATTTTGTTGCCTTACAACCTGGAATTAAAATGGATTTTTTGGGCATTTGTATCATTTGATTTACACAACATGCCTACCACTTTGAAGATGCAAACCATTTTTTTGGGGTGAAACAAACAAGAAATGAGACAAAAAAACTGAAAACTTGAGCATGCATAACTATTCACCCCCCCCAAAGTCAATACTTTGTAGAGCCACCTTTTGAAGCAATTACAGCTGCAAGTCTCTTGGGGTATGTCTCTATAAGCTTGGCACATCTAGCCACTGGGATTTTTGCCCATTATTCAAGGCAAAACTGCTCCAGCTCCTTCAAGTTGGATGGGTTCCACTGGTGTACAGCAATCTTTAAGTCATACCACAGATTCTCAATTGGATTAAGGTCTGGTCTTTGACTAGGCCATTCCAAGACATTTAAATGTTTCCCCTTAAACCACTCAAGTGTTGCTTTAGCAGTATACTTAGGGTCATTGTCCTGCTGGAAGGTGAACCTCCGTCCCAGTCTCAAATCTCTGGAAGACTGAAACAGGTTTCCCTCAAGAATTACCCCGTATTTACCGCCATCCATCATTCCTTGAATTCTGACCAGTTTCCCAGTCCCTGCCGATGAAAAACATCCCCACAGCATGATGCTGCCACCACCATGCTTCACTGTGGGGGTGGTGTTCTCGGGGTGATGAGAGGTGTTGGGTTTGCGCCAGACATAGCGTTTTCCTTGATAGCCAAAAAGCTCAATTTTAGTCTCATCTGACCAGAGTACCTTCTTCCATATGTTTGGGGAGTCTCCCACATGCCTTTGGCGAACACCAAACATGTTTGCTTATTTTTTTCTTTAAGCAATGGCTTTTTTCTGGCCACTCTTCAGTAAAGCCCAGCTCTGTGGAGTGTACGGCTTAAAGTGGTTCTATGGACATATACTCCAATCTCCGCTGTGGAGCTTTGCAGCTCCTTCAGGGTTATCTTGGGTCTCTTTGTTGCCTCTCTGATTAATACCCTCCTTGCCTGGTCCGTGAGTTTTGGTGGGTGGCCCTCTCTTGGCAGGTTTTTGTGGTGCAATATTCATTCAATTTTTTGATAATGGATTTAATGGTGCTCCGTGGGATGTTCAAAGTTTCTGATATTTTTTTATAACCCAACCCTGATCTTTACTTCTCCACAACTTTGTCCATGACCTGTTTGGAGAGCTCCTTGGTTTTGATGGTGCCGCTTGCTTGGTGGTGCCCCTTGCATAGTGGTGTTGTAGACTCAGGGGCCTTTCAGAACAGGTGTATATATACTGAGATCATGTTACAGATCATGTGACACTTAGATTGCACACAGGTGGACTTTATTTAACTAATTATGTGACTTCTGAAGGTAATTGGTTGCACCAGATCTTATTTAGGGGCTTCATGGCAAAGGGGGTGAATACATACAGTGGGGAAAAAAAGTATTTAGTCAGCCACCAATTGTGCAAGTTCTCCCACTTAAAAAGATGAGAGAGTCCTGTAATTTTTTATCATAGGTACACGTCAACTATGACAGACAAAATGAGAAAAAAAAATCCAGAAAATCACATTGTAGGACTTTTAATGAATTTATTTGCAAATTATGGTGGAAAATAAGTATTTGGTCAATAACAAAAGTTTCTCAATATTTTGTAATATAGCCTTTGTTGGCAATGACACAGGTCAAACGTTTTCTGTAAGTCTTCACAAGGTTTTCACACACTGTTGCTGGTATTTTGGCCCATTCCTCCATGCAGATCTCCTCTAGAGCAGTGATGTTTTGTGGCTGTCGCTGGGCAACACGGACTTTCAACTCCCTCCAAAGATTTTCTATGGGGTTGAGATCTGGAGACTGGCTAGGCCACTCCAGGACCTTGAAATGCTTCTTACGAAGCCACTCCTTCGTTGCCCGGGCAGTGTGTTTGGGATCATTGTCATGCTGAAAGACCCAGCCACGTTTAATCTTCAATGCCCTTGCTGATGGAAGGAGGTTTTCACTCAAAATCTCACGATACATGGCCCCATTCATTCTTTCCTTTACACAGATCAGTCGTCCTGGTCCCTTTGCAGAAAAACAGCCCCAAAGCATGATGTTTCCAACCCCATGCTTCACAGTAGGTATGGTGTTCTTTGGATGCAACTCAGCATTCTTTGTCCTCCAAACACGAAGAGTTGAGTTTTTACCAAAAAGTTCTATTTTGGTTTCATCTGACCATATGACATTCTCCCAATCCTCTTCTGGATCATCCAAATGCACTCTAGCAAACTTCAGACGGGCCTGGACATGTACTGGCTTAAGCAGGGGGACACGTCTGGCACTGCAGGATTTGAGTCCCTGGCGGCGTAGTGTGTTACTGATGGTAGGCTTTGTTACTTTGGTCCCAGCTCTCTGCAGGTCATTCACTAGGTCCCCCGTGTGGTTCTGGGATTTTTGCTCACCATTCTTGTGATCATTTTGACCCCACGGGGTGAGATCTTGCGTGGAGCCCCAGATCGAGGGAGATTATCAGTGGTCTTGTATGTCTTCCATTTCCTAATAATTGCTCCCACAGTTGATTTCTTCAAACCAAGCTGCTTACCTATTGCAGATTCAGTCTTCCCAGCCTGGTGCAGGTCTACAATTTTGTTTCTGGTGTCCTTTGACAGCTCTTTGGTCTTGGCCATAGTGGAGTTTGTAGTGTGACTGTTTGAGGTTGTGGACAGGTGTCTTTTATACTGATAACAAGTTCAAACAGATGCATTAATACAGGTAACGAGTGGAGGACAGAGGAACCTCTTAAAGAAGAAGTTACAGGTCTGTGAGAGCCAGAAATCTTGCTTGTTTGTAGGTGACCAAATACTTATTTTCCACCATAATTTGCAAATAAATTCATAAAAAATCCTACAATGTGATTTTCTGGATTTTTTTTCCTCAATTTGTCTGTTTTAGTTGACGTGTACCTATGATGCAAATTACAGGCCTCTCTCATCTTTTTAAGTGGGAGAACTTGCACAATTGGTTGCTGACTAAATACCTTTTTCCCCACTGTATGACAGATAGGAGTGGCTACAGAGTCGGCTACCATTGTCAGTAGCTTTCCATCTAAGTTGTCAATGCCAGGAGGTTTGTCATTATTGATCGATGACAATAATTTTTCCACCTCTCCCACACTACCTTTACAAAATTCAAACTTGCAATGCCTTTCTTTTATTATTATTTTTTTTTATATGCATGAATACGATGGCTCAATGTTCATTTTGGCATTTCCTGCCTAAGTTTACCTACTTTGCCAATAATTGGCTACATCAAATGGTTTTGTGATGATTAAGCCATCTGATTCGATGAAAGATGGAGTTGAATTTGTCTTTCTGCCCATAATTTCATTTCATTTAAAGTATTTTTTCCATCATTCTTTATATCATTGATCTTGGCTTCATAATACAGTTTTTTCTTCTTTTTGTTGAGTTTAGTCACATAATTTCTCAATTTGCAGTAATTCAACCAGTCATATGTGCAGCCAGACTTATTAGCCAGTTATTTTGCCCCATCTCTTTCAACCAAACAGTTGTTCAATTCCTCATCAAGCCATGGAGCCTTAACAGTTCAGACAGTCAGTTTCCTAACAGGTAAATGTTTATCAATAATTTCAAGAAGCAATTTCATAAATTCATCAAGTGCAGCGTCTGGATGCTCCTTATTAATCACATCAGACCAACAAATATGTTTTACATCATCCACATATGAGTCACAGCAAAATCTTTTGTATGATCTCTTATACACTATTTTATGCCCAGTTGATGGAACTTTGGCATTCCTGGATATAGCCACTATATTGTGATCACTGCATCCAATGAGTACGTATACAGCTTTAGAACAAAGTTCTACAGTATTAGTAAAAATGTGTTTGATACATGTGGATGATCTTGTTCCTGTAGTGTTTGTAAACACCCTGGTAGGTTGATTAATAATCTGAGCCAGATTACAGGCACTGGTTACAGTAAGACGCTTCCTCTTGAGCGGACAGCTTGATGAAAACCAGTCAATATTCAGGTCTCCAACAAAGTAGACCTCTCTGTTTACATCACGTACACTATCAAGTATTTCATACATATTATTTAGATACTGATTGTTTGCACTTGGTGGCCTATAGCAACACCCCAAAAGAAAAGTCTTTAGATGTGGCAAGTGAACCTGCAACCACAACACTTCAATAACACTTGACATAAGATCTTCTCTAAGCATTACAGGGAATATGGCTCAGAATATATACAGCAACACCTCCCCCATAAGCATTCCTGTCTCTTCTATAGATGTTATATTCTTGTATTGCTACTGCTGTATCATCAAATGAATTATCTAAGTGAGTCTCAGAAATGGCTAAAATATTAATGTTATCTGATGTTAGCAAGTTATTGATTTCATGAACCTTATTTCTAAGGCTATATGTATTAATATGGGCTATTTCCAGCCCTTTCCTGGGTAGCTTATCAGAGATAGACATAATACTGAAAAGAGCAAACAAAGCAAGAGAAAAAAATATACATTCAGCGGTCCATTAATCAATTGGTGTGTGTGTGTGTGTGTGTGCTGCGGAGTTGAAGCAACGAACCCATAGGCTTGGCTCTCTCATCCCTTCCAGGCTTCTGGGAGGAAGGGTGGACAATGAGCCTGTCATAGCGGATGTAAGCAATTTCCCCACGCGCTCTGGCAGCTTTCATGGCTGGGATATGTTCTCTCCTCGTGCACAGCTTCAGGAAAGTCCTTGATGAGAAAGATATATGTTCCTCTCAAGTTCTTGGCACTTTCCAGAACAGCTACCTTGTCGTTTAACCTCAGGAACTTGACCACTATCGGCCTGTCACCTGGGCCGGTGGTGGGTTTTCCAGTCCTGTGGGCGCACTCCACCTCAATATTCCTGTAGTCCATCTTCAATTTCTCAGAGATCATTTCCCTCACTTTGTCCTCAGACTCCATCCAGGTCTCGTGGTGATTCTGCAATTCCGTCCACAACCATGTGGTTACGCCTTGATTGTCCCTCGAGATTTATCCGTCATTGTTATCATGGATTCACACACAGAACTGATGTCCTCTCTCAATGACTTACAGATTGCTGTAATCTTGCCATTCTCCTGTTTCAACTCATCGAGCTGACCCTGGAACTGCAAACTGTTCTTTAGGTCCTGGACCTCTCTGGTCAGGTCGTCCATTATTTTATTAGTCGAATC
This sequence comes from Coregonus clupeaformis, assembly GCF_020615455.1. Taxonomy (NCBI): domain Eukaryota; kingdom Metazoa; phylum Chordata; class Actinopteri; order Salmoniformes; family Salmonidae; genus Coregonus; species Coregonus clupeaformis. The sequence continues at coordinate 2,435,640 of NC_059209.1, forward strand.
TACCAGTATTTGGACAAAGCACTTGAAGCTATTTACGTGTTGTAGCAACTGCTTGTAGAACTATATTTGTTCGTTTAAAAGATCCTTCATGTGTGATAGAGAGACACCACTGTCCTCGACAATGGTACTCCAGCCGGCTTTGGTCTTTGTCATGGTAGCTAGCAACGTAAGTTACGCTGTTACTCCTCGCAGTTCCAGACAGGGCAGGTCACAGAGAAGATTGAAAACAACAAACAGCAGGGATCTAGACGGCCACAAACCCGGGACAATCCGCGGTCCCAGCCACAATGGCTAACCGCGTCGCGGGCTGCGTTCAAGCCCTCAAGAAAACCCTGCTACCTTGATATGCTGCTAGCTAGCAGCTAGGCTAGCTGCAACGCCAAATAGCTCCTCAGACCTGTCCTTGGTCGGCAGGATCACTGGACAGAGACTAGCAATCCCAGCAACTGATGCCAACTGTGTTGTGGGATCCAAACAAAAAAGTTAGCTAGCTATTAAGAACTTCCCAATACAATTTCAAAACAACAAACTTTTCAAAACAACAAATCCGAGCTCTTCCTCATTTCCTGTGTAATCAAATGGAGGTGTTGTTCATTAGGCAGCGCAAGGGCTCCAGTCCCTAGGGTAGGCTGCTTTAGATGTGTATGCTTCACACCTTCTATGAGAGTCACTGCACAGTAACCAAACAAGTGTTAAACAAATCAAAATATATTTTATATTTGATGTTCTTCCAATAGCCACCCTTTGCCTTGATGACAGCTTTGCACACTCTTGGCATTCTCTCAACCAGCTTCACCTGGAATGCTTTTCCAACAATCTTGAAGGAGTTCCCAGATATGCTGAGCACTTGTTGGCTGCTTTTCCTTCTCTCTGCCGTCCGACTCATCCCAATCCATCTCAATTGGGTTGAGGTTGGGGGATTGGCGAGGCCAGATCATCTGTTGCAGAACTCCATCACTCTCCTTCTTGGTAAAATAGCCCTTACAAAGCCTGGGTTTTCTTTATTTTTACTATTTTTTACATTGTAAAATAGTAGTGAAGACATTAAAACTATGAAATAACACATCAATCAATCAATCAATCAATCAAATGTATTCATAAAGCCCTTTTTACATCAGCAGATGTCACAAAGTGCTATACAGAAACCCAGCCTAAAACCCCAAACAAACAATGCAGATGTAGAAGCACGGTGGCTAGGAAAACTAGAGAGGAACCAGGCTCTGAGGGGTGGCCAGTCCTCTTCTGGCTGTGCCGAGTGGAGATTATAACAGTACATGGCCATTAAGGCTAGATTTTTCTCCAAGATGTTCAAACATTCATAATAATCACAGTGGTTGTAGAGGTTGCAACAGGTCAGTACATCAGGAGTAAATGTCACTTGGCTTTTCATAGCCGGGCATTTAGAGTTTGAAATAGAAGGTGCGGTAGAGAGAGAGAGTTGAAAACAGCAGGTCTTGGACAAGGTAGAACGTCCGGTGAACAGGTCAGGGTTCCATAGCCGCAGGCAGAAGAGTGGAAACTGGAGCAGCAGGACGACCAGGTGGACTGGGGACAGCAAGGAGTCAACAGGCCAGGTAGTCCTGAGGCATGGTCCTAGGGCTCAGGTCCTCCGGGAGGGGAGGGAGAGTGGGGGATAGAGAGAAATTAGACGGAGCATACTTAAATTCACACAGGACACCGGATAAGACAGGAGAATAACACCAGATATAACAGACTGACCCTAGCCCCCCGGCACATAGACTATTGCAGCATAGATACTGGAGGCTGAGACAGGGGGAGTCTGGAGACACTGTGGCCCCATCCGACGTTACCCCCGGACAGGGCCAACCAGGCAGTATATAACCCCACCCACTTTGCCAAAGCACATCCCCCATCATAACCAGAGGGATATCAACAGACCACCAACCTACTACCCTGAGACAAGGCTGAGTATAGCCCACGAAGATCTCCTCCACTGCACGAGCCCGAGGGGGCGACAAACCGGACAGGAAGATCACGTCAGTGACTCAACCCACTCAATTGACGCACCCCTCCTAGGGACGGCATGGAAAGCACCAGTAAGCCAGTGACTCTGCCCCCGTAATAGGGTCAGAGGCAGAGAATCCCAATGGAGAGACAGGAACCGGCCAGGCAGAGACAGCAAGGGCAGTTTGTCACTCCAGTGCCTTTCCGTTCACCTTCGCACCCCTGTGCCAGACTACACTCAATCATAGGACATAGTGAAGAGATGAGTCTTCAGTAAAGACTTAAAGGTCGAAACCGAGTCTGCATCTCTCACATGGATAGGCAGACCATTCCATTAAATTGGAGCTCTATAGCAGAAAGCCCTGCCTCCAGCTGTTTCAGGGTCCCGAGTAACGCCAAGGTCCTTCAGCTGAGGTCCTTTTTTTTAGACGACTGTACAATCATCAAGATTAAGTTCCTTATTTACATTTACATTTAAGTAATTTAGCAGACGCTCTTATCCAGAGCGACATACAAATTGGTGCATTCAGCTTAGGATAGCTAGTGGGACAACCACCCTTTTTACCAAAACATTTTTTAATGGGGGGGTAGAAGGATTACTGTTATACTATTCCAGGTGTTCCTTAAAGAGGTAGGGTTTCAAGTGTCTCCGGAAGGTGGTCAGTGACTCCGCTGTCCTGGCGATGAACGTAGTGCGAGCTTCAACTGGAAGCCAGTGGAGTGTGCGGAGGAGCAGGGTGACATGAAAGAACTTGGGAAGGTTGAACACCAGACGGGCTGCAGCGTTCTGGATTAGTTGCAGGGGTTTAATGGCACATGCAGGGAGCCCAGCCAACAGCGAGTTGCAGTAATCCAGACGGGAGATGACAAGTGCCTGGATTAGGACCTGTGCCGCTTTCTGTGTAAGGTAGGGTCATACTCTGCGAATGTTGTAGAGCATGAACATGCAGGATCGGGTTAGCGGAGAACGACAGGCTGTTGTCCAGGGTCACGCCAATGTTCCTTGCACTCTGGAAGGAGGACACAATGGAGTTGTCAACCGTGATGGCGAGATCATGGGGTGGGCAGTCCTTCCCCGGGAGGAAGAGCAGCTCTGTCTTGCCGAGGTTCAGCTTGAGGTGGTGATCCGACATCCACACTGATATGTCCCCCAGACATGCAGAGATGCGATTTGCCACCTGGTTATCAGAAGGGGGAAAGGAGAAAATGAATTGTGTGTCGTCTGCGTAGCAATGATAGAAGAGACCATGTGAGGATATGACAGAGCCAAGTGACTTGGTGTATAGAGAGAATAGGAGAGGGCCTAGAATTGAGCCCTGGGGGACACCAATGGTGAGAGCACATGGTGCAGAGACAGATTCTCGCCACGCCACCTGGTAGGAGCGACCTGTCAGGTAGGAGGCAATCCAAGAGTGAGCAGCGCCAGAGATGCCCAACTCAGAGAGGGTGGAGAGGAGGATCTGATGGTTCAAAGTATCAAAGGCAACATATAGGTCTAGAAGGATCAGAGGAGAGAGAGTTAGCTTTAGCAGTGCGGAGAGCCTCCGTGACACAGAGAAGAGCAGTCTCAGTTGAATGACCAGTCTTGAAACCTGACTGGTTTGGATCAAGAAGGTCATTCTGAGAGTGATAGCAGGAGAATTGGCTAGAGACGGCATGCTCAAGAGTTAATGGAGAGAAAAGAAAGAAGGGATACTGGCCTGTAGTTGTTGACATCGGAGGGATGGAGTGTAGGTTTTTTGAGGAGGGGTGCAACTCTCGCTCTCTTGAATACGGAAGGGATATGGCCAGCGGTCAAGGACGAGTTGATGAGCGAGGTGAGGTAAGGGAGAAGGTCTCCGGAAATGGTTTGGAGAAGAGAGGAGGGGATAGGGTCAAGCAGGCAGGTTGTTGGGCGGCCGGCCGCAAGATTTAATCTGGAGAGAGAGGGGAGAAAGAGGTCAAAGCATAGGATAGGGCAGTGTGATCAGGACCAGCGGTGTCATTTGACTTAATAAATGAGGATCGGATGTCGTCAACCTTCTTTTCAAAATGGTTGACGAAGTCATCCACAGAGCGGGAGGAGGGAGGGGGAGGAGGAGGAGGATTCAGCCGGGAGGAGGTGGCGGCAAAGAGCTTCCTAGGGTTAGAGGCAGAGGCTTGAAATTTAGAGTGGTAGAAAGTGGCTTTAGCAGCAGAAACAGAGGAAGAAAATGTAGAGAGAAGGGAGTGAAAAGATGACAGGTCCGCAGGGTCTAGTTTTCCTCCATTTGCCCGGAGCACTCTTCTGTGAGCTCGCAATGAGTCGTCAAGCCACGGAGCAGGAGGGGAGGACCGAGCCGGCCGGGAGGATAGGGGACATAGAGAGTCAAAAGATGCAGAAAGGGAGGAGAGGAGGGTTGAGGAGGCAGAATCAGGAGATCGGAGGGAGAAGGATTTAGCAGAGGGAAGAGATGATAGGATGGAAGAGGAGAGAGTAGCGGGAGAGAGAGAGAGCGAAGGTTGCGACGGCACATTACCATCTGAGTAGGGGCAGAGTGAGTAGTGTTGGAGAAGAGCGAGAGAGAAAAGGATACAAAGTAGTGGTCGGAGACTTGGAGGGGAGTTGCAGTGAGATTAGTAGAAGAACAGCATTTAGTAAAGATGAGGTCAAGCGTATTGCCTGCCTTGTGAGTAGGGGGGGGGGTGAAAGGGTGAGGTTAAAAGAGGAAAGCAGTGGAAAGAAGGAAGCAGAGAGAAATGAGTCAAAGGCAGACGTAGTGAGGTTAAAGTCACCCAGAACTGTGAGGGGTGAGCCATCCTCAGGAAAGGAACTTAGCAAGGCGTCAAGCTCATTGATGAACTCTCCAAGGGAACCTGGAGGGCAATAAATGATAAGGATGTTAAGCTTGAATGGGCTAGTGACCGTGACAGCATGGAATTCAAATGAGTAGATGGACAGATGGGTCAGGGGGAAAAGAGAGAATGTCCACTTGGGAGAGATGAGGATTCCTGTGCCACCGCCGTGCTGACGAGATGCTCTCGGGGTATGCGAGAACACATGATCAGGCGAGGAAAGAGCAGTAGGAGTAGCAGTGTTTTCTTTGGTAATCCATGTTTCCGTCAGCGCCAAGAAGTCGAGGGACTGGAGGGTAGCATAGGCTGAGATGAACTCTGCCTTGTTGGCCGCAGAACGGCATTTCCAGAGGCTGCCGGAGACCTGGAACTCCATGTGGGTCATGCGCGCAGGGACCACCAGATTAGAGTGGCAGCAGCCACGCGGTGTGAAGTGTTTGTATGGCGTGTGCAGAGAGGAGAGAACAGGGATAGACAGACACATAGTTGACAGGCTACAGAAAAGGCTATAATAATGCAAAAGAGATCGGAATAAAATGAACTAAACATCTGGGGAAGCGAGAGAGCGGGGCCTCCCTCACCTACCTTTCACTGAAACACTCAAATATAACTCTCCCAACTTCCACTTTAGAAATTATAATTGTTGTAAACTACAGCGGTTCAATGTTTTCTAGGAATAGACTCTAACTTAGTTTATTCAGCTAGCTAACTTGGTACAGTATTCTTCTGTGAAAACCGCCCAGGGCACCATATCCTATGACGCCATAGCCAACTAGCATGCTAGCATCCAATAACACACGGTTTAGCACCAATAATTGGTTACAACAAAGACCAATAGTGTGTTAACACACTAAACAGATCATTCGTGTCCGTGTCTAGTTCCTTTCATAACACAGAAATAATTAAACGTTGGCTAGCTAGCACAAAGTCAGTCATGCTAGCTACACAAGTGGACTACACATCTCGAATGTTCAGAAAGTGAAGCTTTACGTTGCAAAATTCTCATTGACTAAAATGATATTGTATTTAGTTGCTACAGTACTGCTAGCTGGTAGTGTTGTCTAGCTAGCAATGGCTGCGGTGTTGACTGTTTGAAAAATGGCGTCACTGTGAACGAATGTAGCTGGCTAGCTAACCTTGATAGTTTCTCTATACTACACCTTTATCTTTGATACAAAGACAACTATGTAGCTAGCTAACATTACACTAATCAAATCGTTCCATTGTAATGTAATGTGTGTCATATTACATGCGGCGCGAAGTACAGCATGACTACTCACTCCAACTCCAATGTCTATGTCTGAAACACATGCTTCCAGGGTAGGCAATTTTGGGGCATCACCATGTTTCATCGAAATGTAGAGCTGTGTGTTGTCAGCATAGCAATGAAAGTTAACATTGTGTTTCCGAATTACAACACCAAGAGGTAAAATATATAGTGAAAACAATAGTGGTCCTTACAATTGATTTGTCAGAGGACAAACCATCCACAGAGACAAACTGATATCTGTCCGACAGACAAGATCTAAACCAGGCAAGAACTTGTCCATGTAGACCAATTAAGGTTTCCAATCTCTCCAAAATAAATGTGGTGATCGATGGTGTCAAAAGCAGCACTAAGGTCTAGGAGTACGAGGATAGATGCAGAGCCTTGGTCTGATGCCATTAAAAGGTAATTTACCACCTTCACGAGTGCAAGTTCAGTGCTATGATGGGGTCTAAAACCAGACAAGTGTTTCGTATACATTTTTTGTCTTCAGGAAGGCAGTGAGTTTCTGCACAACAGCTTTTTCTCAAATGTTTGAGAGGAATGGGAGTTCAATATAGGCTGATAGTTTTTTTACATTTTCTGGGTCAAGGTTTGGCTTTTTCAAGAGAGGCTTTATTACTGCCACTTTTAGTGAGTTTGATACACATCCAGTGGATAGGGAGACATTTATTATGTTCAAGGGGGCCAAGCACAGGAAGTAGCTTAGTTTAGTTGGAATAGGGTCCAGTATGCAGCTTGACTATTTTCATGAATGTGTCAAGTGTTTTAATCCTTTATCTTTTAAGCGTCTTCATTGATCCTAGGTCCTGGCAGTTTTGTGCAGACTCAGGACAGCTGAGCTTTGGAGAAATATGCAGATTCAAAGAGGAGTCCGTAATTTGCTTTCGTTGAAGTTCATGAATTCATCACTGCTGAAGTGAAAGGCATCCTCTCTTTGGGAATGCTGCTTTTTACATAGTTTTGCGACAGTATCAAAAATAAATGTTTGATTGTTCTTATTCTCCTCAATTAAGTTGGAAACATAGGATGATCAGCAGTGAGGACTCTTCGATATTGCACTGTATTTTCTTTCCAAGCTAGTAGGAAGACTTCCAGTATGGAATCATGTCATAACCAAAAAAGTGTTAAACAAATCAACAAATGACAGTTTTGCACACTCTTGGCATTAAATTAAAAGGTGTGCCTAGTTAAAAGTTGATTTGTGGAGTTTATGCGTTTGAAACAATGCGTTGTGTTGTGACAAGGTAGGGGTGGTATACAGAAGATAGCCCTATTTGGTAAAAGACCAAGTCCATATTATGGCAAGAACAGCTCAAATAAGCAAAGAGAAACAACAGTCCATCATTACTTTAAGACATGAAGGTCAGTCAATCTGGAAAATTTCAAGAACTTTACACGTTTCTTTAAGTGCAATCGCAAAAACCATCAAGCACTATGATGAAACTGGCTCTCATGAGGACCGCCACAGGAAAGGAAGACCCAGAGTTACCTCTGATGCAGAGGATAAGTTCATTAGAGTTAACTGCAACTCAGATTGCAGCCCAAATAAATGCTTCACAGAGTTCAAGTAACAGACACATCTCAACATCAACTGTTCAGAGGAGATTGCGTGAATCAGGCCTTCATGGTCGAATTGCTGCAAAGAAATCACTACTAAAGGACACCAATAAGAAGAAGAGACTTGCTTGGGCCAAGAAACACGAGCAATGGACATTAGACCGGTGGATATCTGTCCTTGGGCTGATGAGTCCAAATTGGAGATTTTTGGTTCCAACCGCCGTGTCTTTGTGAAACGCAGAGTAGGTAAACGGATGATCTCCGCATGTATTGTTCCTACCCTGAAGCATGGAGGAGGAGGTGTGACGGTGTGGGGGTGCTTTGCTGGTGACACTGTCTGTGATTTTATTTAGAATTCAAGGCACTCTTAACCAGCATGGCTACCACAGCATTCTGCAGCTATACGCCATCCCATCTGGTTTGGACTTAGTGGGACTCTCACTTGTTTTTCAACAGGACAATGACCCGACAGCCCACCAGGCTGTGTAAGGGCTATTTGACCAAGAAGGAGAGTGATGGAGTGCTGCATCAGATGACCTGGCCTCCACAATCACCCGACCTCAACCCAATTGAGATGGTTTGGGATGAGTCGGACAGCAGAGTGAAGGAAAAGCAGCCAACAAGTTCTCAGCATATGTGGAAACTCCTTCAAGACTTTTGGAAAAGCATTCCAGGTGAAGCTGGTTGAGTGAATGCCAAGAGTTTGCAAAGCTGTCATCAAGGCAAAGGGGTGGCTACTTTGACGAATCTCAAATATAAAATATATTTTTATTTGTTTAACACTTTTTTTGGTTACTACATGATTCCATTTGTGTTATTTCATAGTTTTGATGTCTTCACTATTATTCTACAATGTAGAAAATAGTAAAAAATAAAGAAAAACCCTTGCATGAGTAGGTGTCTAAACTTTTGACTGGTACTGTGTGTGTGTGTGTGTGTGTGTGTGTGTGTGTGTGTGTGTGTGTGTGTGTGTGTGTGTGTGTGTGTGTGTATACACTGCTCAAAAAAATAAAGGGAACACTAAAATAACACATCCTAGATCTGAATGAATTAAATAATCTTATTAAATACTTTTTTCTTTACATAGTTGAATGTGCTGACAACAAAATCACACAAAAAGGTCTGGATTTGGAGTCACCCTCAAAATTAAAGTGGAAAACCACACCACAGGCTGATCCAACTTTGATGTAATGTCCTTAAAACAAGTCAAAATGAGGCTCAGTAGTGTGTGTGGCCTCCACGTGCCTGTATGACCTCCCTACAATGCCTGGGCATGCTCCTGATGAGGTGGCGGATGGTCTCCTGAGGGATCTCCTCCCAGACCTGGACTAAAGCATCCGCCAACTCCTGGACAGTCTGTGGTGCAATGTGGCGTTGGTGGATGGACCGAGACATGATGTCCCAGATGTGCTCAATTGGATTCAGGTCTGGGGAACGGGCGGGCCAGTCCATAGCATCAATGCCTTCCTCTTGCAGGAACTGCTGACACACTCCAGCCACATGAGGTCTAGCATTGTCTTGCATTAGGAGGAACCCAGGGCCAACCACACCAGCATATGGTCTCACAAGGGGTCTGAGGATCTCATCTCGGTACCTAATGGCAGTCAGGCTACCCCTGGCGAGCACATGGAGGGCTGTGCGGCCCCCCAAAAAAATGCCACCCCACACCATGACTGACCCACCGCCAAACCGGTCATGCTGGAGGATGTTGCAGGCAGCAGAACGTTCTCCACGGCGTCTCCAGACTCTGTCATGTCTGTCACATGTGCTCAGTGTGAACCTGCTTTCATCTGTGAAGAGCAAAGGGCGCCAGTGGTGAATTTGCCAATCTTGGTGTTCTCTGGCAAATGCCAAACGTCCTGCACGTTGTTGGGCTGTAAGCACAACCCCCACCTGTGGACGTCGGGCCCTCATACCACCCTCATGGAGTCTGTTTCTGACCGTTTGAGCAGACACATGCACATTTGTGGCCTGCTGGAGGTCATTTTGCAGGGCTCTGGCAGTGCTCCTCCTGCTCCTCCTTGCACAAATGCGGATGTAGCAGTCCTGCTGCTGGGTTGTTGCCCTCCTACAGCCTCCTCCACGTCTCCTGATGTACTGGGCTGTCTCCTGGTAGCGCCTCCATGCTCTGGACACTACGCTGACAGACACAGCAAACCTTCTTGCCACAGCTCGCATTGATGTGCCATCCTGGATGAGCTGCACTACCTGAGCCACTTGTGTGGGTTGTAGACTCCGTCTCATGCTACCACTAGAGGGAAAGCACCGCCAGCATTCAAAGGTGACCAAAACATCAGCCAGGAAGCATAGGAACTGATAAGTGGTCTGTGGTCACCAACTGCAAAACCACTCATTTATTGGGGGTGTCTTGCTAGTTACCTATAATTTCCACCTGTTGTCTATTCCATTTGCACCACAGCATGTTAAATTTATTGTCAATCAGTGTTGCTTCCTAAGTGGACAGTTTTATTTCACAGAAGTGTGATTGACTTGGAGTTACATTGTGTTGTTTAAGTGTTCCCTTTATTTTTTTGAGCAGTGTATATATATATACTTTTTACAAATATTTATCGAAAAATTCATGAAACCTAAAATGTGCTTTTTGGTCTTAATTTAGGGTTAGGCATAAGGTTAGCAGTGTGGTTAAGGTACAGGTTCAACATTCAAAAGGCACTCGCACATTTGAGCTATGTTTTGTTGCAGGTGCATGGTAACAATTTAAATAACATTAGAGAAAAAGAAAGCCGCACGCTGCTCTTGCTGATATCACTGTTCTTTATTAAGCTTTACGTGTCGGCCTCAAGGCCTTCGTTAGAGCTTTTGTGAGTGTTTTTAATTTGCACCGTTTTGTAGACATTGCTCCACTCACATCCGTTCAATGCATCGAATGGGGTTGGAGTCAAGGAAAAATAAACGTCTTACCAAATATAACAATATGCAATTCATAAATTTTCTAATGAAGTGTGTACATAAAACGTATTAAACATGTCTGTAAAACCACAATGAGTACATCAAACTATCAAGTACTTTTTCATAAATCATTGGGTACAGTGCAAGAAAACATGTCAGAGTAGGCTGAAGTGGCAGCATTAGTTAATGTTCACATTTACAACATAACATGCATGGGCATTTCATCATTAAGACCTTTTGGGAATAATGTCATTCTCTTTTGCTCAGTGATATTATGTTTTTATGGTGTAATGATGTCATGTCATAGTATCGTAGGGACCAGGAAAGAGTTAGTAGATAATTGGTTTGGAGCCAGAAAGTCTACATTCCTTATGTCAAAGAAGATTACTGATGTTTAGGGTAGTATGATTGATGGACAGGATATAATGACCTGGGGCAAAGGGTAATAACAACAGAGAAAGGGAGTGCTATGATGGTTGCCAGATGTATGTGAAAGGGAGTATAACCAAGAGTATAACCCTCCTGTTATGTTGTGGGTCAATTTGACCCGTTTCCACTTTTGCGTTGTCTAAAATACTAGTTAACCACTCTTTTTCGCCATGAAATTACATGACTTTTCCTCATTTAGGGTCATGAACCTAACTGCAAAATGTGGACACACTGATGTGTTGTGGAATGTCTGTGTACATTTTGTATACAAACATGATGTTGTGGGTCATTTTGACCCGGAGGCTTTCATGTGTATATATATTTGCACAGGTGCAAAACAAAAAAGTGTCTTTGATGTATTTTGTTTTGACTGGTCCTGGTTGCACTTTTTTAGAATTGTGTTTGGGTTAAAAGGGCTTTCCCAAGCTTCTCCTCAGTGTGAGAGCAGCAGGTCCCTGACACAGACACTCAAAAATGAGCTCCAAAAGATTTTCAATCAATGAAGTCTTATCACAAATTCTGGACTGTGACAGTGAAAAAGAAGAAGAGGTTTCAGAGACAGAGGATATTTCAGAGATAGAGGACAATGCTGTTGATGATCCAGATTTTGTCTTCATTGAAGAGGATTCAGAGGAGGAGTCTGCCGTACCATCCCCTACATCAGATGAGAGACAGAGCATGCAACAAGCATCATCAAGAGAAGAGAAGACATGGAAGTCTAAAGATGGTCATATTGAATGGTCACCGTCACCACAACGAGGTCAAGGTAGACTCTCAGCTTCCAATGTAATAAAAATGGTTCCAGGACCTACACGATTTGCTGTCACTCGAGTCCATGACATACAATCAGCTTTTGAGCTCTTTTTACCCCAAGCAATAGAGAAGATTGTTCTGGACATGACCAACTTGGAGGGGAGCCGTGTGTTTCAAGAGAACTGGAAGCCACTGGATCGGATTGACTTGCATGCATACATTGGATTGCTCATATTAGCTGGAGTCTACCGGTCAAACGGAGAAGCAACGGCCAGCCTGTGGAATGAAGAGAATGGAAGGCCAATATTTCGGGCAACAATGTCTCTACAAGAATTCCACATAATTTCTCGGGTGATTCGCTTTGATAACCGTGATACCAGACCGGGTCGACGTGAAAGAGACAAACTAGCTGCAATCAGAGATGTATGGGATAAATGGGTGGAAATTCTACCGTTACTGTACAATCCCAGTCCTCATGTTACAGTTGATGAACGCCTTGTTCCATTCAGAGGACGTTGTCCCTTCAGACAGTATATGCCAAACAAGCCTGCAAAATATGGCATCAAAATATGGGCAGCATGTGATGCCACATCAAGCTATGCATGGAATATGCAAGTTTACACTGGGAAGCCACCCGGCGGAGTGCCTGAGAAAAACCAGGGGATGCGGGTGGTGCTGGACATGAGTGAAGGGCTGCAAGGTCATAACATCACGTGTGACAACTTCTTCACATCCTACCGCCTTGGTGTTGAACTACAGAAGAGAAAGCTGACCATGGTTGGAACAATCAGAAAAAACAAACCTGAACTTCCCAGTGAGCTTCTGAAAATGCAGGGCAGAACTGTGCATTCCTCTAAATTTGCTTTCTCTGAAAATGCAACTGTTGTTTCATACTGCCCAAAGAAGAACAAGAATGTTCTTGTAATGAGCACAATGCACAAAGATGCATCGCTGAGTGCAAGAGAGGACATCAAGCCACAAATAATACTGGACTACAATTCCACCAAAGGAGGAGTTGACAATTTGGATAAAGTCACAGCAACATATAGTTGTCAGTGCATGACTGCCCGCTGGCCTTTGGTGATTTTCTACAACATTGTGGATGTGTCTGCTTACAATGCCTATGTCCTGTGGACTGAAATCAACCAGCAATGGAATGGTGGCAAATTGTACCGACGCGGCTTTTCCTAGAGGAGCTCGGCAAAGCTCTCATCACTCCCAAGATCCAGAGGAGAGTCCGGCCTCCTCGGTCGACAGCAGCTGCATCTGCCGTCCAGAAAATTCAAGCTGGACCATCAACACATGCCTCCAATCAACCAGAAATGGATCCAGTGGATACAGGCAGTGGCAAGAAACGGAAAAGATGCCAGCTCTGCCCCCCTCGACAAGACAGTAAAACAAGCACCACTTGTGTAGAATGCAATAAATACATCTGCAGAAAGCACACACACACATTGTGTTCAACATGTAGAGAGAAAGACTGAAGGGATAATATGGACCAATAGGGGGAAAAAACCTACTTGGGGAAACTGAAAAATCTTGTTTGTGAGAAAGGAAATATGTTTAACAAATAGTTCTTAAATATTGTTTAAAAAAATAAAAAGTATTGTATTTCTTCTTTCTGAAATGTCTGATAAGACAAAATAAAGTTGTTTCTGTTTTTACTTAATTCTTTGACTGTCTTGAGTGTGTTTAAACTGTGCGGGTCAATTTGACCCGTAACATAATGGATGTCATTTTTTTCCAGCAAAGCACAAGGGATAAAGGAGATTAGATTTGTGTGTGTGGGCAGTTCAACTGACGAAGGGCAAAGCTTTGTCCGTTTGTTAGATGAACCCACGAGCTCGTGATCCAATAAATACTTGGTATACACAGAATGTCTAAGTAAGTTCTTGCATCTTGAACTTCTCAATACCATAAACTTATCATAACAGATTGGCGTCTTCACGAACAGGATGCAGTCTACAGCTCAACTAACAGGTAAGCAGACTTTCATTTTTTTGATTATGTCAAAATCTGCTTATCTGTGGTAAAGCTGAACTGTAACGAACGTTTGAAATTCAATATTTTTAAAGGGGGACGATGAGTTGTATTGAGTTATGTACGAAGATGTAAGGAGAATTTTCAAATTAGACAATGACATGGTGCTATGATTCGTAACATGGTGTGTTAAGAGTAATTAGTACAAGACAAAAGTGCTCTACAGGAGTGGGTGTAGTACTTAGAGAGATGTGTTTTATCATCATGGAATAATTCATGAAATAAGTATTCTGATGTGTTGTATCATCATGGAATAATTCATGAAATAAGTATTCTGATGTGTTGTATCATCATGGAATAATTCATGAAATATGTATTCTGATGTGTTGTATCATCATGGAATAATTCATGAAATAGAGAGATGTGATAAACGTCTTTGGTAGACGAACGTAGAAAGATGCGAGGTTCAAGTCCTCAGCGATAATGTCCTTGGTAGACGAACGTAGAAAGGAGCGAGGTTCAAGTCCTCTGCGAGGTTAGGGATTAAGGTTAAAATCCCTTGTAGAAGGTGACAATTAAAATAAACCGTAATTCTTTACGGGAGTAAGAGCCATATAGAGAAGTACAAATTAACGATGGTCAACCTTCTGAGAGGTAGAGTGCTGTAGTAACAAGAGAATAAGGCGTGTGAAGTTGCTCCAAACAGGAAGGAGGGAGAGTAAGCAATAAATCATATGACAGAAAGAACTAGAGCAGAGATAAGTAAACCTGTTGTATTATAGCACCAAAAGTCTAAATAAGCAAACAAAATTTTTATAACATCAGGATGGAGATTTTATTTAAGGATTTCATTACTAATAATTGCATGTACTAATAACAGTAATGAATGGCCAGCTTAATACACCGGTATATATATGTATATTTTTTTAAACAGTCACCATTAAGAGTAAAGCAGAGCTTCATTTAACTCGAAGAGAGAGACAGGAAGTGACAAAATTATTACAGGCAAATCCGCAGTTAGAATAAGTATTTTGTAAAAGTAATGTAAAATTAAGTAATTGAATGGGACAGGAATGGCAGTGTCCTTGGAAATTACAGTCAGTTTTTTGTGTGATTTGTGTCGATTAAGAATGGTTAAAAACACTACGAAGGGATTATTTGATGTGAGTATCTAGAAATAGTAATGACTAAATCATAATTACAGTGCCATGTCTGTATTAAACTTGCTCACCCAAACGTAGACGTACGTAATGGGTGGGAAACTAATTCATATGGGTTCTAAGTTTGTACCGTTGGATCATGTGATAAGGTTTAATGAATCGGACCATAAGTAATGTGGTTATAGACGTAAGTTATAATATTGTATAAAGCCAATTTAGGGTTTCCATCAAAATAAAACTAATTATGGAGCGAATATGATGTAATAAAGGAATTTCATTATGTCGCAAGGGAAACATAATACGTTTTATTAAAATCGCCAGATCTATTTCCAAATCAATAAATGTGGATTTGACTCGTTGACTGCTAATTTATTCATTTTGAGCACGTGTGAGATCTTTGCAAAGAAACACTTGAAAGATTTTTTTAAGGATATTTTCTTGTAATTGTGTCTTTATTATGTACCAGAGGTTAAGACTACAAACCATTGTAGTTGGGCTACTTGTGGGACTTATTGTCTTTTCGAAAGGCATCGGTTCCATGGTACTGACTAAAATCTGGGATTTGGAGTGTAATTCACATGATGGTATGTGTGCTTGAATGGATACTACAAAGTATTTGGTTTGGTGATGTTGAATGGAAGATTTGTAGCGTGGTGCATGGTTTAAATAGAAAGATTCACTTATTTAACAAGAATAGCGAGACGATTGAGTGGTAGTAATTTTTTTGGCCGTTGACTAATGGGTTTGCTAGATAAGTGATTGAGAATGGTGGTGTAATGTTTATAAATAAATTGGATATTGATTATATGGATATGCATTCAATATATGATGGTAAACTACAGCAAGTGTTTGGTATTACTTGTAGCCTACGTAGAAAGGATAGTTACCTACATCTGCTATATTATGATAATGGGGGAGTGTTGGTTTCAGATGAGAAGTGGCTATGATTTTAGTTGATTACAAGAGAGATAGGATATAGTTTATGACGCAGGATATAGTTTACGACGCAGGGAGAAGTGTATGTCTTCTATTCATGAAAAGTGAAGCAAGGGAATTTAGAGAATAATAGGAATATTAAACAAACACTAAGGATAATGTATCTTTGGTAGAAGTATTATGGACATACTATCGTAAATAGAGAAACATAACCAACATGACGTTACTACGGCAATTTAGGATGGTTAATGTTGTTACGTTCGTTTTTAAACCCTACGATAGAGGTAAATGCAGAACGCGGCTTGAGCATGGATGTTATTTAGTATACTAGTAAGAAGGGGTTTCCTTTTTTGTCTGCGGGTGTTAGCAACTGTGTCTTGCTGAAACGTGAGAAAGCTGTAAGGGACATAATGGGTTAAGTTACGTGTACAAGGATCAGTGGTTGCTGTGGAGTAGGAAGTCATAGGGGGTTGAATGTTTGGTGTGAAAGGGCTAGATAGTTAGTGGTGCGAACTAGTGACGTACTTGCTATGCGACATGGAAGTGGTTGTTTAACTTTACATTTACGTCATTTGGTGGACACTCTTGTCCGGAGCAAATTGCGAGTGAGTGCATGCATTATTTTTTTCATACTGGCCTCCGTGAGAATCGAACACACAACCCTGGCGTTGCAAACGCAATGCTATACCAACTGAGCTACACAGGGTCTTGCTTTGAAAGGAACGCAGATTTTGTATGGCGTTTCGATGGTAAATGTTGTTGATATGTGTAGAGGGTCCCTGGTTCGAGCCCAGGAAGGGACAGAAAGCAAAACTATTATATTGATGATATTGACCTAGAGGTGAATTGATTGTCTTAACAACTCATAGCGAATAGTATAACATAGTAATTAAAGTTGCAAATCGGTGAATAGATGTTTTATTTGTTTTGACTATAACTTTACAATAATTTGTCATCTGTTGAGGTAACGTTATATGGAAAGTTAACGATAGAGAATAATAGATATTGTAGAGGGTTTACAGAGTAAGTAAGTTCATTGGGTGATGAGACATGTTGAATTAATGTTGAATTGAATTGTTTGAAGGAGGTTAAGTAGGTTTATTGGGAGATGTGAAAGGTTTAATTGGATTGCTTAAGTAGCTTGGTATTAAAATAATTATTTCTAGCAAGGTCTATGAAAATATGTTATTAGGTAGTAGTGGTTTGTGGATACAATTTACTAATGACATGATTTCGTAAGAGGGTGACAGGAAGTAGATGTTATTATTAAATTATATAGTTTGTGTAAACAACAGTGAGTTATGCAGACAGTTAATTAATTCTAAAAACGATAATCTGTTTATGGTACGTTGAACAATGGGATATAGTTGTTCCTATTAGGATGATGGATTAAGTAAACATTTTTGTAAAGTATGAAGTTATTAAACAATAGGTTTATATTTTAAAACATCAATGCAACAGGTTGCGATGATTAAATTAATAAAAGGGGAAACTGATATTTCCTAGGTTGTTGATAAAGTAAACGATAATGGATTATTTGATATGGGATCACAAGGAGCAGATTTAGGGGTTCAATAATCATTGTGAGGTTTAAAGAGGATATTATCTGAAGGGTAATCAATTAAACATAATCATGGTAAACTTAGAGGAATTTTGAGTGGTTTTCATCTTTTGAGAGATTTTATATAATATTTTTATGGAGTAGTTGAGAGGAATTACATTGATACAAATGATTATTCATGACTGTGTATATCTGTATCATGTTTTGTTTACTGATTGTAAATGAATGTTAACGACATGTATAATTTCTATTCCAGGAGCAAGGGGATTTCCTTATCTCATTGGAATATTGCCCAGGGCTAGAGTGGAACATTTAGTAAAATTAGGTAGTCTTATTTTTAGGTCGTAAAAGGGAGCTTCCTAATTAAGTAAGGACTGGATATTTTTTCTTTCAATTGTATTTTTTTTTTAATACACACAACACACCTAGTATGATGATATAAAGGGTTGTTATTTTGATTTTAGGGGCTTTTCAACAGGTCAAAGGTGATAAGTCTTAGAGGAGCACACACAGTGAATTTTATGAAGTTTGAGTTTTGGGTATACATGATTTCTTATGAGAATAAATGTCATCAGGATTTAATGTACACTTGGGGTACATAACATTTATGAGATGTTTTGAATGTTGGTAATGTTTAGTATACTATTTGATGGAACAATTCATTGAATGATTTCAATGACCTCTGCAATCTGTCCTGGCTTTATAGTGTGATCACCCGCACTGTAAATCCTAGAGGCATGTTGAATTGGGGGTTAGTTATGATAAGGATAATTGTGAAGGAGTTTATAATTTGGTAATAATATATATGATTCAAACCATAATATAACTAAAGAAAGAGGGAGCTATCCTGAATGAGGGATACCTGTTGCTTGTTAATTTTACTAATCTTGGATTACTTTATGGGATAGAAGTAAGTTGAGGTATCATCAAATGTTGTCATTTTTATTTCATTTTTATTATGATTTATTAAACAATGTTGGTGTTTTGTTTTTGAAAGCATGAATCACGTTGTGACTGATGTGTTCAAAAAAGGGGGTAGTAAGAGGATATATTGGTACAATTGCATATCATAGTAAGAATTTGAGCAGTAGTAATTGTGTTATGGGTTAGATTAAATGTTTTAGGGAAAATGTATTTGTGGTATAAGGCAGAATTTAGAGGAGGCCTTTCTATGAAATGAGTGGACTGCAACAAGCTGCAAGTATTTGCACTTCCTAATCTAAAAGGCTTATCAGGAATGATAAGAAGAAAGGATGAAGTAGCATGCTGTGTCTCAACTAACAATGTTATGCAGACTTTCTTTCAAAAAGGTGAAGGCTTCTCTGCCAGACCTACCAGGAGAATCTGGACATTTTCTGCAACTTGGAGACTATGTGGTGGTAAAGGATTAATGAAGTCATTGATGGACAAAACCCAAGTGGGAAGGTTAGTAATTGGTGTTGATGGCTACCTTGATGGAGGGGCAAGTAAGAGAGACAGATTACTAGATCTATATGTACCATTGTAGGACTTTTCTAACGCAGAGGAGGAAGATGGTACCGCTTCGGCGGAGAATTGTTTTGTTTTGTCTGTGTGTTTTTGCAGCAGGGGATATTGGTACGCTGATAGAAGAACACAATGCACAGAGAGATAGTGATAAATGGAGAACAACTCTGCATGATAATAGAACTAGTGAAGGAAGAAGGTTCATGCATCATCACACAGTCTACACCAACGGAGGTATGGATAGAGGGGAGATTGAACAGGTCTCATGTCAACAATTGCAACAGATGGCTACGAGGAAACTGACGATCTAGAGATGAGGATACTGTTGATGACAATTATCAGGTGATGGAAGACGATGTCAGAGGAGTGACACTGATGAGCTGTGGGTTATGGCTGATTACCTCAGTGGAGGCACAGAGCAATAGACCTCAAAGAATTTCGAGATTTTTCAGGAATCAACTGGCTGTCATTCCATTCGGTTATATATATTTAAAGGGTTTATATAATAGCAATTGGGAAGTATATTAGAAATTGGTATTAAGAATAATTGTGAAACATAATAATTTGTCATATGGTGAATGTTTATATGGATTTATTGGTTTAGAAATTAAATCAATTAAACTTATGTTTTGTCTTCTAGTGAGATAAACATAGATGATGTCTCGATGCATATTAGGGATAATTTAGCATAGCATGGTGTGAACCTAAATAAATAAAAGTAACAAACTATGAACCGGCTGAAGATTAATATCAGAGGCGTTGAAGACGTTTTTGTAAAATACCACTTCTACATGCAACTGGTCTACAACAACCAATCGAAGATATCAAAGGATTTTCTCATGTTTTATATCGAAGGAGTGGGAAAGGAGTCCAACATTGAGTGAGAATGGAGAAAGATCTGTTCAAATGCAACATTTCTCATGTTGTTGGTATAATGGTTGGCAAATGGACATGACATTGAGGTTGTGGAGTAGGTGGTGAATCGAATGAGACATTGAAGTTGTGACATTATAATGGGAAAGTCATTTTGAAATATGAAGATGTGTGAAAAACATAATGAAGAAACGCAAGAAGATTTAAGTGCCGGGAGGAATAAAGGGGTTGCTTGTTGATAATAAAATTGGATTTATCTAAATTTGATAATTTGGGTAGTAGGTACAGTGCTATGAAAAAGTATTTGCCCCCTTTCTAATTTTCTCGACTTTTGCATATTTGTGATACTGAATGTTATCAGATCTTCAACCAAAACCTAATATTAGATAAAGGGAACATAAGTGGACAAATAACACAACAATTACATATTTATTTCATTTATTTCATAAACAAAGTTATGCAACACCCAATTCCCCTGTGTGAAAAAGTAATTGCCCCCTTACACTCAATAACTGGTTGTGCCACATTTAGCTGCAATGACTCCAACCAAATGCTTCCTGTAGTTGTTGATCAGTCTCTCACGTCGCTGTGGAGGAATTTTGTCCCACTCTTCCATGCAGAACTGCTTTAACTCAGTGACGTGTGGGTTTTCAAGCATGAACTGCTCGTTTCAAGTCCTGCCACAACATCTCAATTGGGATTAGGTCTGGACTTTGACTAAGCCATTCCAAAACTTCCAATTTGTTGCTTTTTAGCAATTTTCATGTAGACTTGATTGTGTGTTTTGGATCATTGTCTTGCTGCATGACCCAGCTGCGCTTCAGCTTCAGCTCACCGACGGATGGTCTGACATTCTCCTGTAGAATTCTTTGATACAGAGCGGAATTCATGGTTCCTTCTATTAAGGCAAGGCGTCCAGATCCTGAGGCAGCAAAGCATCCCCAAACCATCACACCACGACGACCATGCTTGACCTTTGGTATGATGTTCTTACTGTGGAATGCAGAGTTTGGTTTTCGCCAGGCATTACTGGAACCGCAAAAAGTTATACTTTTGAATCATTTTACACCACTTCAGCCGACCCTTGGCATTGCACTTGGTTATCTTAGGCTTGTGTGCGGCTGCTCGGCGAACAGTTCTTGTGCTGACGTTGCTTCCAGAGGGTAGCGTCACTGCAAAGCTATTTTCAGGTCTCTCCAGAGCTGTTAGATCAGGTTAAAGTCAGGCTCTGGCTGGGCGACTCAAGGACATTCAGAGACTTTTCCCGAAGCCACTCCTGCGTTGTCTTGGCTGTGTGCGTAGGGTCGTTGTCCTGTTGGAAGGTGAACCTTCGCCCCAGTCTGAGGTCCTGATTGCTCTGGAGCAGGTTTTCATCAAGGATCTCTCTGTACTTTCCTCTGTTCATCTTTCCTTCGATTCTGACTAGTCTCCCATTCCCTGCTGCTGAAAAACATACCCACAGCATGATGCTGCCACCACCATGCTTCATTGTAGGGATGGTGCGAGGTTTCTTCCAGATGTGACACTTGGCATTCAGGCCAAAGAGTTCAATCCAGGTTTCATCAGACCAGATCATCTTTTTCTCATGGTCTGAGAGACCTTTAGGTACCTTTTAGCAAACTCCAAGCGGGCTCCGACAGGCCACTCTACCATAAAGGCCTGATTGGTCGAGTGCTGCAGAGATGGGAGAACCTTCCAGAAGGACAACCCTCTCCACAGAGAAACTCTGGAGCTCTATCAGAGTGACCATTGGGTTCTTGGTCACCTCCCTGACCAAGGCCATTCTCCCCCGATTGCTCAGTTTGTCTTGGTGGTTCCAAACTGCTTCCATTTAAGAATGATGGAGGCCACTGTGTTTTGGGGGACCTTTAATGCTGCAGAAATGCTTTGGTACCCTTCCCCATATCTGTGCATCGACACAATCCTGTCTCTGAGTTCTACGGACAATTCCTTCGACCTCATGGCTTGGTTTTTGCTCTGACATGCACTGTCAACTGTGGAACCTTATATTGACAGGTGTGTGCCTTTCCAAATCATGTCCAATCAATTGAATTTACCATAGGTGGACTCCAATCAAGCTGTAGAAACATCTCAAAGATGATCAATGGAAACAGGATGCACCTGAGCTCAATTTCGAGTCTCATAGCAAAGGGTCTGAATACTTATGTATAAGGTATTTCTGCTTTTTATTTGTAATAAATATGCAAAAATGTCTACAAACCTGTTTTTGCTTTGTCATTATGGGGTATTGTGTGTAGATTGATAAAAAATACATGTAGAATAAGGCTGTAACTTAACAAAATTTGGAAAGAGTCAAGGGGTCTGATTACTTTCCGAATTCACTATATACTGTACATAGAAGTGGAACCGCATGCCCTCTTCTTATACAATGTGCATCGTTCTGTGTAAATCCCTCTGAGTCATTTCAACTTCTGCAGAGATACAGTTCTACCTTATCACAATGAGATGACGTAAACATGTAGCCAACAGCTAACTGCAGAAACACCGTTTCTTCTTGGAGAGAGCGGGGAGAAACAGAGCGGGAGTAAAAATGTCCTCAATCTCAAGTGCAATGTTTTCAAAAGTGGACTCGCCAAGGCATGGCAAACAGAGAATGCTTGAGCTGGATTGTGAGGAGAAGGCAGATCAATGAGACAGCAGGCTAGCTGATGCGTATCAGCTTCCTGCAGATAGCCCTCCTTGGACTGTTCTGCTTTGGAGACCTCAAATGATGTTTGGGGGGGTGGGTCTTATCAGCAGCGGCTCCCTAGCGCATGAAGCATGACGTAGGGGAAATGGTGGTGCAGTAGCATGCATAGGGATCATGGTGTGTCAGAGAGTGAATGAGTGTGTGTGTGAGAGAGACTGAGAGAGAGAGCAGAAAGATATAGAGAATGGAGTGGCCAAGCCCTAAACCTTTGCCGACGAAACCCAAGCCAGCATTAATCGGTATCAGTGTCGGTGTGGAGCATTTCACAGCTTTTCCATTTCAGTATCAAACAGGGGGACATGGTTTATTGCTTTTCTCAACTCCTAGAAAAGTATCCTGTTCATGTTGTTAACAGGTATTGTTCTTTTTCCTATTACATTTAAAATGACCATTAACATGGTTAAATTAATATTACAAGTTACAAGGCATGGAATATAACTGATGAGAATGGGGTTTATACTTCAGTGTAAAGCTATTCTAAGGATAAAGCCAAGATCTTCTAAATTGAAAGCAGATGCGGAAGAACAGGTATTGCCAAAGAAACAAAAGATCCATTAGAAAGACTAACCTGTTTCTTTTATCTTGTGTCCTACAAAATGCTTTGCAAAATACATCAGACATAATAGCAGCAACAATATTACAGTCATAAATGCAGAGTGCCTTGCCTTAAAACACAGTGGCATAGTTCACAGGATGCTAAAGAAGCAAAACCATGTTATTGTCTCACTCCATTCCAAGCACTCACAGAAATAGCCCACAAAAGCGCCCAAACGCATTTCAACTAGTTATCTGTTAGTTATCGGCCATACATCGAGGGCATTAAATCCAAATTAGCCCGAATGAAGAATTCAAAATACCCCCAAAAAAGAGTTGTAAATGAGAAATGTTCTACCCCCACAAAGATAACAATTACCCGAGCCCATTTACATTTAGACTAGCATTTTGCTGCGATTTTCACAGGTAGCAGAGAGCTTAATGAAGTCTCAGATTTAGCGATAATAATAATAACCGTGAGTGGGCTCCGAAAATCCAATATTGAAGTGCAAAAAGACAGAGCCAATGGGGGTCTAATCAGCCAATGAGAAAATGGTGATGGAGTGATGGGAGAGAGGCCTATTTTATTTATTGGGCGTCTCTGTAGAAATGTGTCTGGAGCCAAGAAAAGGAGTGGGGGCATTAGTGACTCTTTCTCCATTTCTGAGTTGCCTTTCACATTTTCTACATCATTTTTTACCTTTAATATTAAACTCAAAGGCCTTTGAAGTCAGACACCTGGACTTTCTTAACTTGCTGCACAATTCTCTTAACATAAAAATAGAATACAAAGAAGACCCCACCTCCTCCCACCCTTATCTTTTTACCCCTACTTTTCCTACTGTAACTTATTTGTCTCCATCTGTGAATCTGCTTGGGATGGAGATATTATTTTCAGATGTGATCAGAGGGCAATGGTCCCTTTGTGTTTTGGGGATTGTATGTTTGTCAGGAGAAAGGGAGGAAGGAAGGAAGGAAGGAAGGAAGGAAGGAAGGAAGGAAGGAAGGAAGGAAGGAAGGAAGGAAGGAAGGAAGGAAGGAAGGAAGGAAGGAAGGAAGGAAGGAAGGAAGGAAGGAAGGAGACATTTTCCTGTTTAAGTAGGAGCACCTGCTCGCTTTGGTGTTTCAGTTTCAATATTTATTTTGTCCCAATGGGGTTTCTGATCTGATCTACCTCAGCTTTCTAACTGGCATGTCCACATCTTCATGATTTCCTCAGAAAGATAGATGGGGAAAGCCAAACCGCATTGATCAAAGGATACCTTCAACTCATTGTCTACAATGTTTCCCCATACAGGAAATAACTTTCAGATCAACATTTATTTACTGGACAGAACACATCTCTCATCTCCTCTACCCCCCTTTCTCAATATCTCAGGATGTTTTATGGGCAAGTCTGATTTGGTCTGTAATGTCAAACACAAACACATGCGCATGAGCACACACAAAAACACACACACAAAGAGATTTATTACTTAACTCTGTCGCGAGTGCATTGTTTGTACTTTTCTGGACAGGTCAGTGGAAGCTATGTTGCAAATCTGAAAGCCGGATGGTCTTTTGCATTTTTGGCATGAACACATATAGTGTTCAGAGTAGAAGGGAAGTGGAAAATCATTCAACCTGAACACTAAATTGCTCGGTCCTTCAGGTAAAACAACTGTTAAAGTGCATAAAGACCTACTCTACCTGCTTTAAATTGCATATAGACCTCCTTTACCATATAGTGATCTTGTTGGTGTTATTGTGATGTAGATGCAGTTGTGACCCTGCCATTTTCTCCTCTCCTTCACAGGGCATTGTCTGCCACCATTCCCAGGATCTGAGACCAACTCGGACACAAACACACCCTTCTTCTTCCTGTCTCCTGTTCCTCCTCGCATACACACACCACACACACACACACACACACACACCTACTGCTCCTCCTCATACTAACTAGGCCTGGATTAAATGATAATTCGCTCTTTGTTCTTTCTTTTGAAACACTTAAGGGGCTGTCCTCCACTCTTGCATGTCTGATCCTCTTAGGCTATCACTCTTGGTGACATCTAGTCAAATTCCTCTCCTCTCTTCTGGGCTGCTGAAGCCAACATTGTTTTCATACCAGAAAAAAATTATGAAATCCAACTAGTTGTAAACATGGTAATAGGGAAAGAACGGGAGAATAAACTGAGGGATTTTTTTTGTTGGACTAAATATTCTACAAAGCTGGTACAAGGCTGCTGCTCTGCGACCTGAAAGTGAAAGGGTGCTTGCTCTCTTGCTCTTTCCCTCTCTCATTTTCTCTAAATTTTTCTGTCCCCCTTTCTCTCTCGGAGGCCCACTCTATCTGTACGCCAGCGATTATGTTAAGTGCCAAAACGCATTGTTATCTGTGAATAACAAATGACAACTCCTCTCCCCCCGTTAAAACAAAATAAAACGAAATCGCCCCCGCATATCAAACATAGGGTCTCATGTCAGTGCACACATCTGATTTCAACACAGAAAAAAAGGGAGAAAGCGACAGATACCCGGACTAATGCAATTCTGTCCAAAGCTCAGCAGCCTGGGCTTCCAACACAGCAATACAAATAACTTAATGGATTCACACACTTATATAGCCCATTCTGTCTCTCTTTCTCTCTTCTAAACACATTCCCTCCATCATTTAAACCATCGGAACAACAGGACGCTTAATCTCTGAGAAATTGATTCTCGCCCCATCATAATTTGCAGAAGCGGTCGGTAGGGGCAATATTACAAATCATAGGAGCACATTGGAGCACAGATCAATAGGAGAGTCCTGTGGTCCATCTTCTTTATTACCATTTTGCAATTTCAGAATTCAGATTGGCAGAGGGAGCCAGAGATGAATATGCGGAAGTCGCGAGAGGCGAAGACCACAGATTATAGCAGCGAGATAGCAGATGTGGCAGATAGCAGAGAGGGAGTTGCCACGAGACGTATGCTAATCCAAAGGATTCTGGGATGTTTTAGACCCCCATGGTTAGTGTACAATTGTACGCTACCACCCTACTGGCACAGGGGCAAGGTTGAGTTTAGGGTGGGTGCAGGCCACACACAAACAGAGACATGCATCTTGCTCTTGTGGGAAAGGCAACAGCACAAACAATATGAGAAGTCAGGTCTGTGAGAGCTTATCAAATGCTAACATTGATGTAAACACTTGACATGGGTTTCCACTGCTATGTGCATGCATATGTAGAATGTGGCTGGCTTATGCACACATACTGTACACACTCACACACAGAAAATAGACATGATAAGAGTACTGTGACAGATACATCGATAAGAAAGGAGATATCAGAGTGGATGTATTGTTATCGAGAGACAATGACAGAATGAAAGAGACTGAATCACAGCCTGAATCAATCAGAAAGAGAGAGAGAAACAGAAAGAGAAGAGAGAAAGAGTGACACAGGAGTGATAAAGGGAGTTGCTCTGTGTGCATCAGAAAGCAAAGTGATTGTGCAACTGGGTTTCCAGGGCACAGCCAAAGAGATAGAGAGAGAGTGCACATCTACAGTATGTGTGTATGTGTTTGCACACGTGTGCGCTAACAGTGTTCATGAATATTTGTCCAGCTCTGTTTTTATCCTAATGTGTGTTTCAGCTCTGCAGAGCAAGACAGCCCCCTGAATCCCAATCAGACTGGCTCACTGAGGCAGGACCGTGCCTAAAATACTGGGGCTGAGCTGGGGTTTCTTCACCTTCACCTATTAGAATTCACTATCAGCACTCCCCTGGAATTCAAATAATAACAACAAATGAGGGTAAAATACGAGAAATGTACTAAGGCTAAGACTTTAATACGTGGCATGACGCCTGACTGCAGAATAATTAAAGTTTGTGTTAGTACGGTCATCTGAAGCAGCGTGGGGTTTGGGGTTAATAAGATGTGTTTTGGAGGAGGTGGGGGTTGTTGAGGTGGGATTGCTGCAAGTGTTTGTGGCAAATTGATTTGGAGCAGACATTGTTTTGCAAATATTATAATAATAATAATAATAATAATAATAATATGCCATTTAGCAGACGCTTTTATCCAAAGCGACTTACAGTCATGCGTGCATACATTTTTGTGTATGGGTGGTCCCATTATGTCTATAATACCTTGCTGTCTTTGAATGTGCTTTAAGGGTGGAAGAAGGAAACATGCTTGCTGTTTTGTGTGGCTGGTGTGAAAAACCTTCCAATTCCTTTGTAGCTTAATTGTGTCTGTCAAGTGCAAATTAGTGTATGTGAGTGAACTGGTATGCATACAGTGGGGTCCGAAATTATTTACATCCTTGATAAAGATGAGCAAAAATGACTGTATAAAATAAATTACTGAAATACTGAGCTAGAGTGCCTTCAGAAAGTATGCATACCCCTTGACTTATTGCACATTTTGAATTCAAAATTGATGAAATATAAAATAAATCTCACCCATCTACACACAATACCCCATAATTACAAAGTGAAAACATGTTTTTAGAAATGTTTGTAAATGTATTGAAAATGAAATGTACATTAGTATTCACACCTCTTTGCTATGACACTCCAAATTGAGCTCAGATGCATCCAACTTCCTTTGATGAGACGTCACTACAACTTGATAGGAGTCCATCTGTGGCCAATTCAATTGTTTGGATATGATTTAGAAAGAAACACACCTGTCTATATAAGGTCCCACAGTTGACAGTGTATGTCAGAGCAGAAACTATACCATGAAGTCCATATATCTGGAAAGGCTATAAAACTATTTCTAGAGTGTTGAATGGTTACAAGAGTATAGTGGTCTCCATCATTGGGATATGGAAAAAATATGGAACTACCCAGACTCTGCCTAGAGCTGGCCGTCCGACCAAACTGAGCAACTGGGCAAGAAGGACCTTGGTCAGGGAGGTGACCAAGAACCCAATGACCACTCTGACAGAACTACAGTTCCTTGGCTGAGATGGGAGAACCTGCCAGAAGGACAACAGTCTCTACAGCACTTCACCAATCTGGGCATTATGCGAGTGGTAAGATGGAAGCCACTCCTAAGAAAAAGGCACATGACAGCAAGCCTGGAGTTTGCAAAAAGGCATGTGAAAGACTCAGAGCATAAGGCAAAAGATTATGTGGTCTGATGAGACAAAAATTATACTCTTTGGCCTGAATGCAATGCGCTATATCTGGAGAAAACCAGGCACAGCTTATCACCCGTCTAACACAATCCCTACCGTGAAGCATGGTGTTGGCAGCATCATGCTATGGGGATGCTTTTCAGTGGCAGGGACTAGGAGACTATGAATGGAGCCAAATACAGGCGATGAGAATCTGCTTCAGAGTGCAACGACCTTAGACTGGGGCAAAGAGTTATGTTCCAACAGGACAATGATCCTAAGCATAAAGCCAAAGCAACGCTGTAATGGCTTCAGAACAAGAATGTGAAAGTCCAGCCAAAGCCCAGAATTGAATCCCATTGAAAACTTAACTAACTTAACAGAGCTTGAGAAAATCCAGATATGCAAAGCTGATACAGACATACCCAAGACAACTCCAAGCTGTAATCGCCGCCAAAGGTGCTTCTACAAAGTATTGACTCAGTGGTGTGAATACTTATGTAAATGAGATATTTCTGTATTTAATGTTCAATAAATTTGCAAAGATTTCTAAAAACATGTTTTCACTTTGTCAGTATGGGGTATTGTGTGTAGAAACACAGAAAGCGGCACAGGTCCTAATCCAGGCACTTGTCATCTCCCGTCTGGATTACTGCAACTCGCTGGTGGCTGGGCTCCCTACCTGTGCCATTAAACCCCTTCAACTTATTCAGAACGCTGCAGCCCTTCTGGTGTTCAACCTTCCCAAGTTCTCTCATGTCACCCTGCTCCTCCGCACACTCCACTGGCTTCCAGTTGAGGCTCGCATCTACTACAAGACCATGGTGCTTGCCTACGGAGCTGTGAGGGGAACGGCACCTCCTTACCTTCAGGCTCTGATCAGACTCTACACCCAAACGAGGGCACTACGTTCATCCACCTCTGGCCTGCTAGCTCCCCTACCTCTACGGAAGCACAGTTCCCGCTCAGCCCAGTCAAAGCTATTCGCTGCTCTGGCACCCCAATGGTGGAACAAGCTCCCCCACGACGCCAGGACAGCGGAGTCACTGACCACCTTCCGGAGACACTTGAAACCCTACCTCTTTAAGGAATACCTGTAATAGTATAAAGTAATCCTTCTTCCCCCACCCCCCATAAAAAAAAAAAAGAAAAAGAAAAAAGGTGGTTGTCCCACTGGCTATCGTAAGTTGAATGCACCAATTTGTAAGTCACTCTGGATAAGAGCGTCTGCTAAATGATGTAAATGTAAATATAAATGTAGATGGGTGAGGGAGGAGGGGGATCTATTTAATTAAAGGTGTAACACAACATTTGAAATAAGTAAAGTGGTATGAATACTTTCTGAAGGCATTGTATGCTAAAACAACTTGGGGAAATGATATTATTTTATACTAATTCAATTGCTCAGAGGGAACAGCATCATTAACTTTTCCCAGTACCAGGATATTTTTTACAAAAACCTGGTTGCCTCTGCCAGGAGGCTGAAACATGGCCGCAATTGTATCTTCCAGCAAAACGATAACCCCCAGCACACATCAAAATCCACAAAGAAATGGTTAATTGGCCACATAATCTATATTTTGCAATAGCCATCTCAGTTTCCAAAACCTGTGGTTTAATTGAATAGGGCAATTCATAAGCACAGACGAAGGATATCAAGGATCTGGAAAGATTCTGTATGAAGGAATGTGTTCTCCAACTCAGCAAACATTTTAGAAAAAGGCTCAGTGCCGTTATCCCCTCCTTGTTCGGGCAGGCTTTGGCGTTCGTCGTCACCGGCTTACTAGCCACTGCCGCTCCATATATCATCATTCCATTTGTCTTGTCTTGTCAATTACACACACCTGATTCATATCCCCTCATTTGTCTGTGTATAAGTGTTCCTTCTGTCCCCTTGTCCTTGTGGGTGATTGTTTTATGTGAGTTGAGTGTAGCTCGGTGGAGCTACTCGTACCTTGTATTGCCGGGGTAGATTATTCCCCTGTGCCTGTATTTTGTTGGAGCTACCCGTACCTTGTATTGCCGGGGTAGATTGTTCCCCTGTGCCTGTATTTTGTTGTCGCTATCCAGCGCAACTGTGTACGACGGAATAAGCTCTGTATTCAGTGATTTACCCTCCTTCGCCTGACTCCTTCTAATCACACTCATTACACCTCTCAAGG
The DNA here is from genome assembly GCF_020615455.1 of Coregonus clupeaformis. Lineage (NCBI taxonomy): Eukaryota > Metazoa > Chordata > Actinopteri > Salmoniformes > Salmonidae > Coregonus > Coregonus clupeaformis. The sequence goes on from NC_059209.1 coordinate 2,465,832, forward strand.
TGAGGTATTGAACACAGGGGTGTCAATAAGTTTGACCCCTACCTCTTTGAGAGAAAAACATATTACTTGCTAAACAAAATCTCTTTCTCTGAGCAATTGTATTAGTATAAAATAATATAATTTCCCAATTTTTTAATTAATTTCATAGTCATTTTTGCTCATCTTTATCAAGGGTGTCAATCATTTCAGACCCCACTGTAGTTCTTTTCAGATTTTGACAGTATAATATTTTCCGAAACTGCACTGCAGTTTGAATAGAAACATTATGTAAAGTTTGAATACACTCTTAGAAAGAAGGGTTCCAAAAGGGTTCTTCGGCATTCCCCATAGGATAACTATTTTGGGTTCCAGGTAGAACCCTCTGTAGAAAGGGTTCTACATAGAACCCAAAAGGGTTCTACCTGGAACCAAAAAGGGTTATTCAAAGGGTTCTCCTATGGGGACAGCCAAAGAACCCTTTAAGGTTCTAAATAGCACCTATTTTTCTAAGAGTGTAGATATAGGCCTATAACTTGCTTCAGTCCTGTTCTATCCTGTATATTGCTAACTGACATCTGCTATTCACCTTAATACAATAATATGAAGTGGTACCACTCCCACTCTACGTGGTAACACAAGTGTCACAGGCTAACTAGTTAATCCTCTGAAAAGACTGCACTTTATGTAAAAAGAGAGCACTCACTCACACACGCATGCACACACACTCACAGTAAACCTGCGAGGAGACCACTCAGGACAAGTTTCCCTCCAATTTTTCCATTGAACAAAATGGCCACCGGTGATCTTAGCAAAACAACAACACAATCCCTCTAATCCCTTTGTGTACAGGGAAGTTGTAACAGTGGCTCCGCTTTGTATCCTTCTTCTCTATGCATTATCCCCAAACAAGTGCTCTTACCTGAAAGGAAATCACTCCAAGCATTCAAGCAATTGCCTACAAGAAGGACTGATTGGGTTTCATTGATGTGTCTTTCGGTGGCCGGGGTGGTTTATTGTTTAGTGGTGCTGCCTGCAGCACACCAACCAGAGTTGGCGTGGGTTCGAATCTGACCCACTGCCTTTGTGGCACTCTCGCGTTCTATCCTTCCCACTGTCTCTCTGTCCAAAAAACAATGCAAACCAATGCACACATAGAGCTTTAGACGAGTATGGAGTCTTGGATGTCAGTGGCAAACTGTACAGTATTTAGACTGAATAAAAGTATTACTGTGGCAAGTGCAAAGATAAATCTTTGTCTTACGGTAGGTGTAATTGTAACTTTTAGTGCTGAGCAATTAACCAACATTTCTGTTTTCTGGGGGGTTGGTTCAATTACTTGAATTCCATTTATTTATTTTTCAAAGCTCAACACGCCATTTTATCTAGAGAGAAATCCAATGATTTACGAGAGAAATCGAGTCAAAAACTATGTGGAACGCTGGGCTGAAGGGAGTTGTAGTTTTCATTAAGCAAATATTCAACCTAGTTCATCACAAAAACATGGTAATTATCTCCTACTCAGCGCCGGAGAAGATGGCTGCCGTTTTACTGCCCTCTAACCAATTGTACTATTATGTGTGTTTTTCCGCGTTATTTGTAATTTATTTTGTACATAATGTTTCTGCCATCGTCTCTTATAACCAAAAAGAGCTTCTGGATATCAGGACAGCGATTACTCACCTCGTATTGGACGAAGATTTTTTCTTCAACGAGGCGGCCGCGAAGGATATCATACAGACACCCGACAAGGCCCAAATCCCCGTCATTCGCGTGAGGAAGAGACGCCTTGTAAGGATCCGACGGCGAGCGAGTGTAGTGTATGATGAATTATGACTTTGCTAATGTTTTCAAGTGGAACCTGAGAGGAGGTTTATTCAGTGTTAGAGGGAGTAGTTTTGTGGTGACACACCATAAAACAGAGGAAGTCTGGTGTGTGGACTCCTGGGATTGGTCTGTAGGGGAACACCCATATCAGATTACATAGCATATATACCACAGTTGGGACAAAAGAGGTCAGAATGATCATATTAGAGATGGGGCGATTATTCTCCGGGTATCTGCAGGTATCTGTAAATCGACGCTGTAAATCGACGCTGTAACCCTTTGTTATGAATAAACCTTATGATGAAAATACAGCGTCAGTGGGTCCTCCTTGGTCATCACAGCATAATTAGCAACGTTAACTTGACACTACAAAATGGCGACGAGGAGTGGGGCGGATTGCGTCTCTGCAGTGTTTCATTCATGAGCAACGAAGTGACTCTCGCTCAAGACGCCGGCTTATAAGGTGAGATTTCTCACGGTCTTGTGTGCGATTTCGTTCGTCTGCTTTTGGGTGTGTGCGCTGGGGAGATGTACCGTAAGGGACCGGTGTGTGCTGCTATTGCTTTTATTGCTGCGAACGAGGGGTCTGGCCTAACCATTCTAAATTTGTTTGCACTGGTAAACAGCGCAAAAAGGGGGGAGTGTCTATAGAGATATTTTGCTTGAATAAGAGTTCAAGAACAATCGATTGAGAGAAATAAGGCCTAGGCATATGTATGTAACTTAGAACCGCTGTGAAACTACGGAAGCCCTCATGGAGGCGATCTCTAGGATGGGCCAAAAATCCTAATAACGCGTTAGGTGAAGTTAGGTAAGCCCAAGGGGCTTGAGGCTGTGGTATATTGTTATTGTATGTTACCGCTCAGCTGGTGGTTGACGAATCATTTGTTTGATGTAACCGCTCATTACAATTCCGGAGGGACCTCGTGGTAGCATAAATTTAGCAAACAAAATAATTTACGACACGGCGGAGGGAGAAATGCTAAACGTGGCCTGCTAATAATGCTTCATGCTACATGCTAATGCTAATGCTAATGCTAATTTATTCATGCTACATGCCAAATTTGATGCGGGTTACGTTCGATATGTTTTCCTTGGTGGTCCATTGGAATGGGTCGAGCCACCAATATCGTGTTTAGATAGTTTGGGTTTGGTGCCTGATGTTTTGTGAGCTCTGTTAAGTGTTATTGTTTGTCTATAAGGGTAAAGGAGAGGAGGATAGCGGGACTGTTAACGTTATGTTGTCTGGAGTGAAGAGAGCTGAGAGAGAGCCCCTTCCACTGTGAAATCGTAGTGATGAATGTACTGCGCATGCGTGTGATTTTGTGTCTCTAGAGTGACGTAGGGGTAAATATGCCACTCCTCTGCTACACTGTGATGCGGGGAGGCGCAGACGAATGAAGGAACAAAGAGAAGGGAACATTTGGAGTCTAATAGTGTATTCTGGTTGTTACATCGGCTGTTGTTTGAAGATGAAACTGTTTTCTTGAGACCTATTGAAGTGATAAATGAGAGAGATATGTTGACGGATGAAAATAAATAAAATAAAATGTTATTGAGTTACTTATTTACATTTTACATTTTAGTCATTTAGCAGACGCTCTTATCCAGAGCGACTTACAGTTAGTGAATACATATTTTTTTATACTGGCCCCCTGTGGGAATCAAACCCACAACCCTGGCGTTGCAAACGCCATGCTCTATCAACTGAGCTACATCCCTGCCGGCCATTCCCTCCCCTACCCTGGACGACGCTGGGCCAATTGTGCGCCGCCCATGAGTCTCCCGGTCGCGGCCGGCTGCGACAGAGCCTGGATTCGAACCAGGATCTCTAGTGGCACAGTTAGCACTGCGATGCAGTGCCTTAGACCACTGCGCCACTCAGGAGCCATGATATTGACTTATGATATTCCTGAGTTAAGTTTTTGCTTATTTCTTAGCGCGAATGTGACTAGAGGAATATTGAATGGTTGAAATAACTCAGTGACTGCATAAACTGCTAAATTCTTGTCTGTTTCTTTGTTCTTTTGTGATATGAGAGACATAAGAGGAACGAGGAGAGAGAGAGAGAGAGCGGAAGTGCTGACGTGTACATCATGTGACAGGGTGTGACGCGACAGTCTGCTGCGACAGGATCAAGTCCAAAAAAAAATAATCAAGGCTAGTATTGTTTTATTTACAAAACCTTGCCTTCCCATAAAGGATAATTTGTGTGCCTAGCTTAATTGATGTTATGACAATTTGACAAGGACTTGGCAAAAGACTGATCAATTGATGAAAATAAAAATTGCATTTTGGAGTTTTTGTGCATGATTGGGTTTGATTAGAGTTGTGTGGGGGAATCAAGTACTGACATTATTCTGTAAAATTAAGATAATTGGATGCCTATTAAGCAATGGGTTTATGAGTATTGTAGTGTTGTAGGATTAGAAGTCTTTATTTTTTGGATTGCTCTGAAGTTGACTACTTTCATTTAATTTCCTGATTGGATGTGGTAAGATTGCCACTAATCAATAATTTGGTAAAATAAAAATAAAATGAATAAATAAGTAAATTGATGAATAAATGAATTAATTAATTGATTAATAAATTAATTTGGAGAAGAAAAAAAAAATTGAAAGAGAGGGAGGAAGCCATAGGCTATATAGTCTAAAATAATAAAATAATTTATAATAAAGGAATATAAAATAGTTGTTACAAGGGGGAAAAGGGACATGAGAACTATGAAAGTAATTACACCTGTTGATATAGTTGAAAATAGTAAACATTGCAATACCATTAACTAAAGGTTATCTGGAAAAGGGAATAAAAGTTGGCCTGACATTGAATAACCATAGCCAGTGGAGGGAATTTTAATCCTGACGTCATCAACATGATGAAAGTGATTGAATAATAGAGAGAGGAGAAGCAGAGATGACCAGAAAGATGAATCCAAAACTCCAGAAGTAAGAAAAAACAGAGATGAAGAAGAAGATGATGATGATCAGAGTGATTGAGAAGAGATCATGGGTGGATATGACTCTGTGATTAGAAGGAAGAAGAAGAATACAATATATTTCAGTTCTGATGAAAGGAAAGATGAAGACAAAGATGAAGACTTGGAGATTAAAGGTGCTTCATATTCAAGAGGATTTTATCTAACAATGACTAGCAAAGAAGAAATAGAAAGAGATATAGACTGAAGTGTATTATGCCTGGATAAGGGGAATAATTTAGAACAGACAACGAGAACTTGAACAACAACTCAAGAAGCTGAAGATACAGAAGAGAAGAAAAAACTGCTGAGAAAAGGATCCCAAGAATTGGAGGAGAAGAATACATTGAGGCCAAGGAAAGAGAGAAAAGTAAGAAGATGATGGAAGATGATATTTCGAGGACAGAACTTAGAATATAAGCTTTTGAAGAATACCGATATGTCAACAACAAGAAAGAACAGGACCAAGAAACTCTCAGAAAACTCAATCAAATACAACTGGGGGGGAGAAGAAGAAGGAGAAGAAAAGCTTTGGTTATGAAGAATCAGTGTGCACCAAATCAACAATTACTGCCATAGCTTCAACTGAACAAGGTCAAATGCAATTGTACCAGCCACAACAAGTGGTATAAGTTGTTTCATATCCATAGATAGTTTCTGGAGAGAAAGAATTGGAGAGGAAGATACAGGAGCAAGTGAAGATCATCTGGAGGACAGGTGAACCCTTAAAGGAGCAAGGATTCTAGGAGTGCCTAGAAGATCCGAAGGGGGGTGTTAGCTGGTAGCACCAATTACGGAAAAATATCCAACAATTCAAGTGAAAACAAAGGACTATGAGAAGTGATAGTGGAAAAGCTTTTATCTGTGTTCAGCCTGAAGAGGTTATACATCTCACTATGTAAAATTAACTAATTAGGATAGGGATTTGAGGGAGTAAAACAGTTGATTACTCTTAAGGAACCAATTGAGATCTGCTATGAAAAGAAAATTAAAATACCCATACTTTTATCAGAACATATACCTATTGCATTGTTGGGAAGAGAAGCACTGTGTAAGTTGAACTGTACAATAAGATGTACACCAGACGGCTGTCTGGTAGAAGATTATAAAGGAGTAGGGTTTTGGGAATCATATTTGCTTGAACATATTATATCATAGGAAGGAGACAATCTGTCTGAAAAATAATGTTAAATGGGGTGACTGTTATTCTTGGTTACATTCCTACACCAAGAGGTGAATAAGATTTCAAACTAGGCTAAAAGATGTTCAATCGGTTGCCAAGTCTGTGTGTAAAGTAATCATAAGCAGGTGGGGACTTCCCGATCACATATTTTAAAATTGGAGGGAAAGGAATTTGTGAATGAATCAGTGAAATGTTTTTTTTTAAAGTTAGGAGAAAAGTCAGATTAAAATAGTTAGGAAAACTAGGGTTGATGGAACTCTAGGACAGTTAGCTAAGCTTCAATGTTAGTTAGTAGTAAGAGAGAGAGAAAAGTTTGAAAGTGAGGGATTAGAGTTAGGACTGAGAGTGAATGTAGTGACACTAGTGGTGATAGATGGAAGTACAAGTAAAGAGTTCAAAGCTTAGGGGAAACTAGATGAAACAACAACAATGACATCAACACTTTAGTATATTATAACAACAGTGAGAAGCAATTTAACTATTTCAACATTGACAGTTATTAAAGCTATAAATATATCACATTTGATTACAAGGGAGCAAATAGCTCTAGCACCAATTTTAGAGGAAAATACTGTTATTAGGGTTAGGATGGGTGATACAGCTCATTTTCCTTGTAGTTGTGGAAACATTTGTTTAGGCCTAGGTTTAAGTGTTATTGGTTAAATGAATTAACCTAGGTGAATTTGTTAAATAGGAAGGAAAATCAGTTAACAGCGCTTCATGAAGCATTGGAGAGGAAACCAGTGAAGACTAAAATCTGTTTTTGCTCTAATAAAACATATGATGGATAGGAGTTATTTAGGGGTTTGTGGTGAGAGTATATATTCTTACCTATGGATGGATAGGATGATGTTTTTGTTGAAGTTGAAGCTTCCATATGAGGTTTTTAAAATTAAAAGAGGGGAAGCAAAGGGAAAGAGATAAATCTGATTCTGAAAGAGAGAAGTTTCATAGTTTGGGAAGCCTATCATTGGAGGATAAGTATGAGAGAGAAGTGGGGACTTTTTCCATGGTATGGTGTAAAATTTGGGAAGATAACATAGATAATATTAACTATAATTTGAGGGGTTTTGCAAATGAAACGATAAGAGGGTTTTACCTTCTGTGAAGACTCAAAGGAGTATTGATAGTTAGATATCAATTTTGAATATCAGATACTTTTTCAAAGTGGTTTCAATATTAGTGTGATTTTAGTATTTTGTTATGAATCAAAGGGGGGAATAGAATGTGATTCATTTAGATTCATTTTATATATCATTTTTTATATTCTTAGTTGATATTGATGTTTTAATTTGAATGTGTTGTTTTGCAAAAGATACTGTTTGGTCTTTTCTTTTCTTCCAGAAGCATTTGGGGGAATATGTAGAGATTGAAATACTCAAACAAGGACAATATGAAGGGACAATATGAAAGGACAATATGAAAGGAGGAGATGGAACAAGGAAGGTGTGGAAATGTTCCGATTCCATCATCGAAGATGCATTGGAAGTCGACACTGCTGAGGAGATGAAGTGTAGTTGACTACATTCCAGTGTCTGCAATGATATATAGACATATTTGCATGTGTAATACATAATTTGTGTCATATTCTTTTGGTGTTAATTTTTGTAGAATGATATTTGATGTTATTGGATACATGTGGGGATCTCAGATGTTTTTGTTTATTTCGTGAATGCTTAGGGACATGGAGTCTAGGCAGGGATAGAGATAATCCACAGTAGGGTCCGATGGGTCGACCAGCCTGAGTGTGGACATTTTGGATAGTATTTTGCTGAGGCTTTCATGTGTATTTAGTTGCAACATAGTTTCAAATGCATTGATAAATATTTATGAATTGATCTGGAGTACTTAAGTGGTTGCCTGGGGCAGAGGGGCCGTGAGAGAATTTTACTGTCTTGATTGATGGATGGATATTTGGAAAGAAGGCTGCCAGACAGGTTTTTCGCTCTCACACTCCATAGAGATTTGCTCATATTTCATAGAAATGTATTCACACTTCATAAAGATGTGTTCATATTTCATAGAAAGGTATTTACACTCCAGAGAAAAGTGTTTTGGGTTTATTGTTAAAAATAATCAATAAGAGAGATTGTCACTTGTCATAATCCTATTATTTTTGTTAGTTAGTCTCGAAGGGGGGAATGTGTAGTGTATGATGAATTATGACTTTGCTAATATTTTCAAGTGGAACCTGAGAGGAGGTTTATTCAGTGTTAGAGGGAGTAGTTTTGTGGTGACACACCATAGAACAGAGGAAGTCTGGTGTGTGGACTCCTGGGATTGGTCTGTAGGGGAACACCCATATCAGATTACTTAGCATATATACCACAGTTGGGACAAAAGAGGTCAGAATAATCATATTAGAGATGGCGCGATTATTCTCCGGGTATCTGCAGGTATCTGTAAATCGACGCTGTAACCCTTTGTTATGAATAAACCTTATGATGAAAATACAGCGTCAGCGGGTCCTCCTTGGTCATCACAGCATAATTAGCAACGTTAACTCGACACTACACGAGTAAACTGCCTCTTCCATCAATCCTATTAGCCAATCTTCAATCATTGGATAACAAATTGGATGACCTAAGATTACGGTTATCCTACCAACGGGACATTAAAAACTGTAATATCTTATGTTTCACCGAGTCGTGGCTGAACGACGACATGGATAACATACAGCTAGCGGGCTATACGCTACATCGGCAGGATAGAACGGATGACTCCGGTAAGACAAGGGGTGGCGGTCTGTGTTTATTTGTAAACAACAGCTGGAGCACTAAATCAAATACTAAGGAAATCTCTAAGGTTTTGCTCGCCTGAGGTAGAGTATCATATGATAAGCTGTAGACCACACTATTTACCAAGAGAGTTTTCATCTATATTTTTTATAGCTGTCTATTTACCACCACAAACCAATGCTGGCATTAAGATTGCACTGAATGAGTTGTACAAGGCCATAAATCAACAGGAAAACGCTCATCCAGATGCAGCGCTCCTAGTGGCCGGGGACTTTAATGCAGGGAAACTTAAATCCGTTCTACCTAATTTCTACCAGCATGTTAAATGTGCAACCAGAGGAAAAAAAAACTCTAGACCACCTTTAATCCACACACAGAGATGCATACAAAGCTCTCCCTCGCCCTCCATTTGGCAAATCTGACCATAACTCTTTCCTCCTGATTCCTGCTTATAAGCAAAAACTAAAGCAGGAAGCACCAGTGACTCGGTTAATAAAAAAGTGGTCAGATGACGCAGATGCTAAGCTACAGGACTGTTTTGCTAACACAGACTGGAACATGTTCCGGGATTCTTCAGACAGCATTGAGGAGTACACCACATCAGTCACTGGCTTCATCAATAAGTGCATCGATGATGTCGTCCCCACAGTGACCGTACGTACATACCCCAACCAGAAGCCATTGATTACAGGAAACATCCGCACTGAGCTAAAGGGTAGAGCTGCCGCTTTCAAGGAACGGGACTCTAACCCGGACGCTTATAAGAAATCCCGCTATGCCCTCCGACGAACCATCAAACAGGCAAAGAGTCAATACATGACTAAGATTGAATCGTACTACACTGGCTCTGACGCTCGTCGGATGTGGCAGGGCTTGAAAACTATTACAGACTACAAAGGGAAGCACAGCCGCGAGCTGCCCAGTGACACAAGCCTACCAGACGCAGCTAAACCACTTCTATGCTCGCTCGAGGCAAGCAACACTGAAGCATGCATGAGAGCACCAGCTGTTCCGGATGACTATGTGATCACGCTCTCCGTAGCCGATGTGAGTAAGACTTTTAAGCAGGTCAACATTCACAAGGCCGCAGGGCCAGACGGATTACCAGGACGTGTACTCCGAGCATGTGCTGACCAACTGGCAAGTGTCTTCACTGACATTTTCAACATGTCCCTGACTGAGTCTGTAATAACAACATGTTTCAAGCAGACCACCATAGTCCCCGTGCCCAAGGACTCTAAGATAACCTTCCTAAATGACTACCGACCCGTAGCACTGACGTTTGTAGCCATGAAGTGCTTTGAAACGCTGGTCATGGCTCACAACAAAAGCATTATCCCAGAAACCCTAGACCACTCCAATTTGCATACCGCCCCAAAAGATCCACAGATGATGCAATCTCTATTGCACTCCACACTGCCCTTTCCCACCTGGACAAGAGGAACACCTACGTGAGAATGCTATTCATTGACTACAGCTCAGCATTCAACACCATAGTGCCCTCTAAGCTCATCACTAAGCTAAGGATCCTGGGACTAAACACCTCCCTCTGCAACTGGATCCTGGACTTCCTGACGGGCCACCCCCAGGTGGTAAGGGTAGGTAACAACACATCTGCCACACTGATCCTCAACACGGGGGCCCCTCAGAGGGTGCGTGCTCAGTCCCCTCCTGTACTCTCTGTTCACCCATGACTGCATGGCCAGGCACGACTCCAACACCATCATTAAGTTTGCCGACGACACAACAGTGGTAGGCCTGATCACCGACAACGATGAGACAGCCTATAGGGAGGAGGTCAGAGACCTGGCCGTGTGGTGCCAGGACAACAACCTCTCCCTCAACGTGACCAAGACAAAGGAGATGATTGTGGACTACAGGAAAAAAAAAGAGGACTGAGCACGCCCCCATTCTCATCGACGGGGCTGTAGTGGAACAGGTTGAGAGCTTCAAGTTCCTTGGTGTCCACATCACCAACGAACTATCATGGTCCAAACACACCAAGACAGTCGTGAAGAGGGCACGACAAAGCCTATTCCCCCTCAGGAGACTGAAAAGATTTGGCATGGGTCCTCAGATCCTCAAAAAATTATACAGCTGCACCATCGAGAGCATCCTGACTGGTTGCATCACCGCCTGGTATGGCAACTGCTTGGCCTCCGACCGCAAGGCACTACAGAGGGTAGTGCGTACGGCCCAGTACATCACTGGGGCCAAGCTTCCTGCCATCCAGGACCTCTATACCAGGCGGTGTCAGAGGAAGGCCCTCAAAATTGTCAAAGACTCCAGCCACCCTAGTCATAGACTGTTCTCTCTGCTACCGCATGGCAAGCGGTACTGGAGTGCCAAGTCTTCTCAACAGCTTCTACCCCCAAGCCATAAGACTCCTGAACAGCTAATCATGGCTACCCGGACTATTTGCACTGCCCCCCCACCCCATCCTTTTTACGCTGCTACTACTCTGTTAATTATTTATGCATAGTCACTTTAACTCTACCCACATGTACATATTACCTCAACTACCTCAACTAGCCGGTGCCCCCGCACATTGACTCTGCACGGGTACCCCCTGTATACAGTGGGGGAAAAAAGTATTTAGTCAGCCAGCAATTGTGCAAGTTCTCCCACTTAAAAAGATGAGAGAGGCCTGTAATTTTCATCATAGGTACACGTCAACTATGAAAGACAAATTGAGGAAAAAAAATCCAGAAAATCACATTGTAGTATTTTTAATGAATTAATTTTCAAATTATGGTGGAAAATAAGTATTTGGTCACCTAAAAACAAGCAAGATTTCTGGCTCTCACAGACCTGTAACTTCTTCTTTAAGAGGCTCCTCTGTCCTCCACTCGTTACCTGTATTAATGGCACCTGTTTTAACTTGTTATCAGTATAAAAGACACCTGTCCACAACCTCAAACAGTCAAACACCAAACTCCACTATGGCCAAGACCAAAGAGCTGTCAAAGGACACCAGAAACAACATTGTGGACCTGCACCAGGCTAGGAAGACTGAATCTGCAATAGGTAAGCAGCTTGGTTTGAAGAAATCAACTGTGGGAGCAATTATTAGGAAATGGAAGACGTACAAGACCACTGATAATCTCCCTCGATCTGGGGCTCCACGCAAGATCTCACCCCGTGGGGTCAAAATGATCACAAGAACGGTGAGCAAAAATCCCAGAACCACACGGGGGGACCTAGTGAATGACCTGCAGAGAGCTGGGACCAAAGTAACAAAGCCTACCATCAGTAACACACTACGCCGCCAGGGACTCAAATCCTGCAGTGCCAGACGTGTCCCCCTGCTTAAGCCAGTACATGTCCAGGCCCGTCTGAAGTTTGCTAGAGTGCATTTGGATGATCCAGAAGAGGATTGGGAGAATGTCATATGGTCAGATGAAACCAAAATATAACTTTTTGGTAAAAACTCAACTTGTCATGTTTGGAGGACAAAGAATGCTGAGTTGCATCCAAAGAACACCATACCTACTGTGAAGCATGGGGGTGGAAACATCATGCTTTGGGGCTGTTTTTCTCTAAAGGGACCAGGACGACTGATCCGTGAAAAGGAAAGAATGAATGGGGCCATGTATCGTGAGATTTTGAGTGAAACCCTCCTTCCATCAGCAAGGGCATTGAAGATTAAACGTGGCTGGGTCTTTCAGCATGACAATGATCCCAAACACACTGCCCGGGCAACGAAGGAGTGGCTTCGTAAGAAGCATTTCAAGGTCCTGGAGTGGCCTAGCCAGTCTCCAGATCTCAACCCCATAGAAAATCTTTGAAGGGAGTTGAAAGTCTGTGTTGCCCAGCGACAGCCCCAAAACATCACTGCTCTAGAGGAGATCTGTGTCACGCCCTGGCTCTGGGACTCTGTTATGTTGAGCCAGGGTGTGTGGTTTCTATGTGTTTTGTTTGCTAGGGTGATTATCTAGTTCATTTGTTTCTATGTTGGCCAGTGTGGTTCTCAATCAGAGGCAACGTGTATCAGCTGTTGCTTGTTGTCTCTGATTGTGAGCCATACTTAGGCAGCCTGTTTTCCACAGTGTGTTGTGGGATCTTGTTCCGTATGGTTTGTATTGTAACCAAGGACTTCACGTTTCGTATCATTTGTTGTTTTGTTCGTGTGGTGTTCTCAACAAAATAAAGTATGTTCACTTATCACGCTGCGCATTGGTCCACTTCCTCCGACGATCGTGACAATCTGCATGGAGGAATGGGCCAAAATACCAGCAACAGTGTGTGAAAACCTTGTGAAGACTTAAAGAAAACGTTTTACCTGTGTCATTGCCAACAAAGGGTATATAACAAAGTATTGAGAAACTTTTGTTATTGACCAAATACTTATCTTCCACCATAATTTGCAAATAAATTCATAAAAAATCCTACAATGTGATTTTCTGGAGAAAAAAATTCTCAATTTGTCTGTCATAGTTAACGTGTACCTATGATGAAAATTACAGGCCTCTCTCATCTTTTTAAGTGGGAGAACTTGCACAATTGGTGGCTGACTAAATACTTTTTTTCCCCACTGTATATGGCCTTATCTGTAGCCTACAGGCTGGATATAAAATGTATGACAATGTCATGAGATAGACAGACAGTTTTTACATCATGCCTGTTTCGTCGATCAAATAGCCTAACATAAATGGCGCCCAATCAAATAAAAAATGTGCGTCTGTGAGAATATGGCATGTTAACTAACATCATATCCTAAAAACAGGACAGGTCAAAGTAAAATGGACAATATGGAATGGAAAACCAGGCTACTAACAAATACTGTCCAGGAGTTTCACCCCGTGGGCTAAATTGTCATGATAATCAGTGGTTTAAAGTTTGCATCTGTCAATTTTTTATCAGATGTTCATCGCAAAAAATAATAAACTTCTGCATTTCCCGCTGTGTACACACATTGGGTGTTTCTCAATATGCATACTACTGTGCTCCACACTTTCATGCTCCAAGTACATTCTCCGATGACGTTCTCTAGAGTACGTTCTTGTGAGGACGAGAGTGTGGAGAACGCATAAAACATTTCATTTGAGAAGCACTCGCACTCCCCCTTACTGTATTACCTTACGCTGCATCTCCCCATTCACTGAACCTTCTTCCAGCCAGGACAATGGCAACAATAGAGACAAAACAAGATATACTGTACACAAAGCAAACATTTTACTTCATATTTATCATCTCGATATACAGTACCAGTCAAAAGTTTGGACACACCTACTCATTCAAGGGTTTTTCTTTATTTTTACTATTTTCTACATTGTAGAATAATAGTGAAGACATCAAAACTATGAAAAAACACAAATGGAATCATGTAGTAACCAAATAAGTGTTAAACAAATCATAATATATTTTATATTTGAGATTCTTCAAAGTGCCACCCTTTGCCTTATATCCACCTGGCTATAAGGTGAATGCACCAATTTGTAAGTTGCTCTGGATAAGAGCGTCTGCTAAATGATGTAAATGTAAATGTAAATGTAAATGACAGCTTTGCACACTCTTGGCATCCTCTCAATCAGCTTCATGAGGTAGTCACCTGGAATGTATTTCAATTAACAGGTGTGCCTTGTTATTTTGTGGAATTCCTTTCCTTCTTAATGCGTTTGAGCCAATCAGTTGTGTTGTGACAAGGTAGGGTTGGTATTCAAAAGATAGCCCTATTTAGTAAAAGACCAAGTCCATATTATGGCAAGAACAGCTCAAATAAGCAAAGAGAAATGACTGTCTATCATTACTTTAAGACATGAAGGTCAGTCAATACGGAAAATTTCAAGAACTTTGAACGTTTCTTCAAGTGCAGTCGCAAAAAACATCAAGCGCTATGATGAAACTGGCTCTCATGAGGACCGCCACAGGAAAGGAAGACCGAGTCACCTCTGCTGCAGAGGATAAGTTATTTAGAGTTACCAGCCTCAGAAATTGTAGCCCAAATAAATGCTTCACAGAGTTCAAGTAACAGACACATGTCATCATCAACTGTTCAGAGGGCCTTCGTGGTTGAATTGCTGCAAATAAACCACTAGTAAAGGACACCAATAATAAGAAGAGACTAGCTTGGGCCAAGAAACACGAGCAATGGACATTAGACCGGTGGAAATCTGTCCTTTGGTCTGATGAGTCCAAATGTTAGATTTTTGGTTCCAAACGACGTGTCTTTGTGAGACGCAGAGTAGGTGAACGGATGAGCTCCGCATGTGTGGTTCCCACCGTGAAGCATGGAGGAGGAGGTGTGATGGTGTGGGGGTGCTTTGCTGGTGACACTGTCTTTGATTTATTTAGAATTCAAGGCACACTTAACCAGAATGGCTACCACAGCATTCTGCAGCGAATCACCATCCCATCTGGTTTGGGCTTAGTGGGACTATCATTTGTTTTTCAACAGGACAATTACCCAAATCACTCATCCATGCTGTGTAAGGGCTATTTGACCAATAAGGAAAGTGATGGAGTGCTGCATCAGATGACCTGGCCTCCACAATCACCCGACCTCAACCCAATTGAGATGGTTTGGGATGAGTTGGACCGCAGAGTGAAGGAAAGGCAGCCAATAAGTGCTCAGCATATGTGGGAACTCCTTCAACACTGTTGGAAAAGCATTCTAGGCAAAGCTGGTTGAGAGAATGCCAAGAGTGTGCAAAGCTGTCATCAAGGCAATGGGTGGCTACTTTGAAGAATCAAAAATATTTTTTCATTTGTTTAACACGTTTTTGGTTACTACATGATTCTATATGTGTTTTTTCATAGTTTTGATGTCTTCACTATTATTCTACAACATAGAAAATAGTAAAAATAAAGAAAAACACTTGAATGTGTAGGTGTGTCCAAACTTTTGACTGGTACTGAATGTGAATCGTAATAATGGAGCTAACCAGATAGTATAATAGGCAACAATTTCCTAAAATCAATGTTATCCAAGCTAGAAGTAAATTCTTCGTGGGTAGCTAGCTAACATTTCTTCGTGGCTATCTGGCTAGCTCTTTTTACTTACTCAGGACTTATGACCTACCACAATGGTTAGTGTAGGCAGGTAACCATGCCAAAATTAACATAGCATGTATTTATTAATGTATCAAGATAAAATAGTGTAGTCAGGCAACATATGAGATGTGAATAGGCAACATTTCATTCCGAAATCTGAGTTGATTTTCTCTGGCATCAGCTCAAATAATGGCCGCCATTGAGTTCAAGAAAATGTGCGTCATTTTTACCTAGTTGCGTCATATTTCTTAGCATACTTTCCATTGAAGCTTGCATCGATGCATGCTTCAAAATATTTACAAAAGGAGTACGCATTCGAGAAGTGTCCACCGTGCTTCATTTCGCATACTTTGATTTTGACTCATACTCCGATCCTCCTGTGCTCCAATATGCATGCTCGGAGCACGGTAGTATGCAACCCATTGATTCTCATTGAAAATAGGCTCAAGATTACTCCTGATAAAGTGATCAGTCACAGGAATCAGGACTAATAAAGCAAATGCAACTGCCTGTTTAACAAACAGCAGGGCTACCATATGGATGGGTATTCATAAAACTCCATTGCGGGCCGACACTAGGCTACACCCCATTAAGCAACGTTTTTTTGGTGTGGTGTGGACCGGCATTGGTTTCAACATTCACGGACCGGACCAAATCTGAACCAATCATAGACGTCTATGTTTGGTTGAGATTTGGTACAGTCTGGATTGGCTTTGATTTCAACGTCCACAGACATCCGGTCCGGCCTATATTTGGCACAAATAGACGTCCATAATTGGTTCAAATCTGAACCAATCACAAACCACATTTCCATCAACAGTATTTATGCGAGTATAGTCATACTGTATAAAGAAAATCATGACAGCTGTGATGGAAACAGGAAGTTTCGGTACAATTTTAGAAATGCAGACAGATAATTTGTTTGTTCGACATGGTGGGATCTTTTTTTGTCTGTAAAATTCATTATGTGAGAAATGTTGGTGGAAACGCCTTTTATATATTGATCTAATAACCATCATATCGAAGTAAACTTGGAGTCACTCGATGATATGGTGTGTGGTCCTCCCACTACGTCTCGAGAATCCATGCAGTTTATTAGCTACAGATGAAATAAGTTATGATGAACTTCACAGGGTGGTGAAAGTGCAAGGCAATGAGCTTGATGCTCCTTTCCAATAAATATCGAGGGTCTTATTCTGGTGACATGATGATCGATGCTTGGATGCAGTTTGACAAAAAAAAAAAATCTCACTCTTTTGTCCATAATAATCTCATAATGTCGGCTATACCCGCACTGTATCTGCGAGATGTTGGCTAGAGCGCACGTGTCCATACCAGAGTGGGCACAATCACTATATACGCAACATTTCTTTGCGAGAAAACCGTCAGTAGAGTTGAAAATGCGATGGAAACACATTTAACTTGTATTTTTTTATTCGGTACGTGGGAATTTAACCGCAAAAGGTATTTTTATGTGCACTACATCACGCACAGCCTTTTTCTGCAACAAGTAAATTTGATGGAAACACATCTAGAACTTAATTTAACCTAACTTCAACGTCTGGAAAAATACGGGATTTAGCCTTTAGTCTTTTCAATGTAATTTTGCTTACTGAGACTGTTTTAGTTTCATGGGGGTATAGGAGGACAGTATTTTTTTTTGTCTCACCTAGGGCAGCAGATCGGCCAGGACCGGGCCTGCCTGCTAAATTAGGTTAGATACACACAGACCGCATGAGAGAGTAATGTACACAACACAACGAAGAGAGGGACAGAGACAGTTTGTGACAGTATGCCTTATCTACTTTGCAGAACTAGTCAAATGATTTTGTCAGACAGCTCTGAGGCATACTTAGGCAGGCTAGCTAAATACGATGACTAAAGACAGTACGTTATGGGGAGCAAATACAGGCGATAACGTTAGATGGTCTGGCTGGCTGGCTGCTACTGCCTGAGCAGAGATGAGATGATGACTTAATCCTTATGGCTAGTGTACACTTGGGAGTGGTAAATTGCTGTGTGCCGCTTCGGCCGCCCAGAGTGGCTCGCTTGTATGCGTGCTGGCAGCATATGGCAGTACGTTTTGGTTTTGCATCAAGAATTCAGGATAGCAAGTTTGTATGAAGGTCTGGTTGTTATTATTATTATTATTATTATTATTATTATTATTATTATTATTATTATTATTATTATTATTATTATTATTATTATTATTATTATTATTGGGTAAATAGTAATAGTAATAAGCTCTAAACTACTCTGGTGACAAACAAACTTTGTTTCCCTGTGGCTGGGAGAACCTATTCAAGTAAGTAAATACATTTTAAAAATGTAAAAAAATGATGTATTATTAGCTGGCTTGCTACAGTACAGGCTAACTCAAATGAGCTTTTGACGTACTGTAGCTAGCTAGCTAACTATCTAGCCAACTTTATATAGTGTATTAGCTAGCTAGCTAAGTTAATTAAATATCACCAGCTACCTAACTTCATATTAGTTAGCTATCTTGATGTATTTATCATTGTAAATTAAAAACACAAACTCCAAATGCATTTGTAGGTAGCTAGCTAACAGCCATGGAAGACGGTGAAAGGATAGCAGCTCCAGCTGTCAAAGAAGAGAGAGAGTAGGTTATTCTGGATAGGGCAGGCACTTTTGTGTAGTTCCAGTCCCTAAAAAGAAAATCTGAGGACAGCGATAATAGCAACATAAAATTCAGGCCTGCCTAATTTGTGATGTTTTCTATCCTCAGATATGCAGATGAAGCAGCCTGGTCTCATAGACTAGACGTAACATAGTAAAGTAAATCCAGGACCCTCAAATTAGTATGATATGTTAGGTTTGGTTATTGGTTATTTAAGGCAAATACGAAAGTAGGGTGGTTGGTTGGGGTGGATGGGTAGGCATATATCGCGAATGTCTAGCAACCCAAAGGTTGAGAGTTCGAATCTCATCAAGGACAACTTTAGCATTTGAGCTACTTTGCAACTACTTAGCATGTTAGCTAACCCTAACCGTAACAATGTTATATAACCCTTCCCCTAACCTTAACCCTATAACCTAACTCCTAAACTTAACTAACCCCTAGCCTAGCTAACGTTAGCCACCTAGCTAGAATTCGTAACATATCATACATTTTGCAAATTCATAACATATTGTACGACTTGCATATTCGGAACGTTGTATGTTTCGCAAATTCATTACATATAATATTAATTGTAATTCGTAACATATTATATGAAATGGTGGATGGACAACCACAAACTAATACATACCATACAAAACGTAACATATCAAACTAAATGAATCCAGATTTACGTAAAGAATAATACAAAATGCTCTGAGAGCAGGTTGGATGAAGAGGTCCCAATGAAGAGCAGTGGTTCTCAGTCCTGGTCCTGGGGACTCAAAGGGGTGAACATTTTTGTTTTTACCTTAGCACTACACAGCTGATTCAGTTACCGTTTAGGGCCCTGCACGGTTTGGTTCATTGTCGCACCGAGGCAGTCCCAGGGCAATCTGGGACTGCCTTGTGGGGGAATTGGTGGAGGGAGCTTGGTGGAACAAGCTCCCTCACGACGCCAGGACAGCGGAGTCACTCACCACCTTCCGGAGACATTTGAAACCCCACCTCTTTAAGGAATACCTGGGATAGGATAAAGTAATCCTTCTACCCCCCTTTACTCCAACCCCCCCAAAAAAAATAAATAAATAAATAAAAAAATAAATAAATAATACATTGTAAAGTGGTTATCCCACTGGCTATAAGGTGAATGCACCTATTTGTAAGTCGCTCTGGATAAGAGCGTCTGCTAAATGACGTAAATGTAAAATGTAAATGTAAATGGAATTCAGGTGTCTGTGAAGGCTACTTGTGTCCTGCATAACTTCATGAGGATGGACATGAGGACCAGGAGGGGACCTGCAGGCTCAGGTGTCTAACTGTGGCTCCTTCTACCTTCAAAGAATAAGCAAGAGGACCAACCATGGAGAATAGTAAGACACTCCATTATTTATACTTTTGTAACTACGCTATATTGTTTGTCCTCGTGTGTCTGTGCATGTTTTTCAGTACAAGTACTCTGCAGCCACTCAGTGTGGACACAAGGTTAGGCCACACACACATACAAACACACACACACACACACACAGAGATTCCCATTGAACACTCTCTTTAACTACCTTATTTTCTCAATAACAGTCTCCTTCACTTCTGAAGTGCTTGACACAGAGGGCACAGCATGTTCAGAGGTTAGAGGTCACTTGGTCGGGTCAACAGGAGGTAATATTAAAGAGATGCTTTACATTGAAATACAGATAGAGATGTAGTAGTCCCAGAGTTAATGATCCAAGGTCAGTTTTGCATTTCACCTCCTGATGATTATGATGACACAAGGCTTAATCATGTCATCTCTCTCTCTCCATCTGTCTCTCGTCTTCAGGTATGTTTTAATGTGCGAGAGGATACCAAACCCCAGTCTCGTCATCGCCACTTCACCCGCTCTAAGATAACCCTCGGGCAAACTGGGGGCCCAAGGCTGGTTAGGAGACAACGCTAGAGACAGTATTATGTAATTGTGATTACCTGAGAGAATATTAAGTTTAGTAGCACTGTAATTCATTAATCATATGCTGTCTTCCCTGCTCCTCTGTTCTTATCTTTTTCCCTTTCTGTCTTTAACACTCTCACACCTCTCTCCCCATCTCCTCTTTCTTCCTCTCTGTTTTTATAATGCAGACCAGATGTGCATTGAAGTACAGATTGAACTTGTATTTATAATATAATATTACAATTATAATATTTATAATGCATGTATGATGTATTTATAACACTTGGATAATGAACTTCTTTCAATAAAGCTTTTCACATTCTCTACTGGAATTGGTTCACATTCTCTACTGGTTGAAATTAAGTCTCTCATTTGATGAAATACTACACCTATCCTGTGTCCTCAGATCAGTGCAGATTAAGAGTTTTACATGATGCATAAATTCTGGTCCTGTATACTGTACGTGAATTACAAATCAGCCTTTAACTAGTTAAATCATGTGTTCTAGTCTACTGAAGAGTTATAATGTGTAACCATTGATGTCCCAGGACCAGGATTGGTAAACCCTGTTGAAGTGTATAATTGTAATACATACAGTACATGCAGACACAGCATAATTCAAAGAATGGAGTTTGAAACTCCTGGTATTGGATATGACTGTAAAATAATGTCTCACAGACATTCATACCTGAACCCGTACCTTTATTTGCCAAGGTAGAGTACATTATCAGTGAATATATTCAATGTACAGGCTACAAGGTGTCGAAAGGTGAATTCAGAGAATGGCGCCGGAGAAGATGGGTGCCGTTTTACAGCCCTCTAACCAATTGTACTATTATGTGTGTTTTTCCGCGTTATTTGTAATTTATTTTGTACATAATGTTTCTGCCATCGTCTCTTATAACCAAAAAGAGCTTCTGGATATCAGGACAGCGATTACCAACCTCGTATTGGATGAAGATTTTTTCTTCAACGAGGTGGCCGCGAAGGATATCCTACAGACACCCGACAAGGCCCAAATCCCTGTCATTCGCATGAGGAAAAGACGGAGATATCGTGGACGTAGGTCGGGGTGCCTTGTAAGGATCCGACGGCGAGCGAGTAAACTGCCTCTCCCATCAATCCTATTAGCCAATCTTCAATCATTTGAGAATAAATGGGATGACCTAAGATTACGGTTATCCTACCAACGGGACATTAACAACAGTAATATCTTATGTTTCACAGAGTCGTGGCTGAATGACGACATGGACAACATACAGGTAGCGGGCTGTACGCAACATCGGCAGGATAGAACGGCTGACTCCGGTAAGACAAGGGGTGGCGGTCTGTGTATATTTGTAAACAACAGCTGGTGCACAAAATCAAATACTAAGGCAGAGTATCTTATGATAAGCTGTAGACCACACTATTTACCAAGAGAGTTTTCATCTATATTTTTCATAGATGTCTATTTACCACCACAAATGCTGGCATAAAAATTGCACTGAATGAGCTGTATAAGGCCATAAGTCAACAGGAAAATGCTCATCCAGAGGCAGCGCTCCTAGTGGCCAGGGACTTTAATGCAGGGAAACTTAAATCCGTTCTACCTAATTTCTACCAGCATGTTAAACGTGCAACCAGAGGGAAAAAAAAACTATAGACCACCTTTACTCCACACACAGAGACGCATACAAAGCTCTCCCTCGCCCTCCATTTGGCAAATCTGACCATAACTCTATCCTCCTGATTCCTGCTTATAAGCAAAAACTAAAGCAGGAAGCACCAGTGACTCGGTTAATTAAAAAGTGGTCAGATGACGCAGATGCTAAGCTACAGGACTGTTTTGCTAGCACAGACTGGAACATGTTCCGGGATTCTTCAGATAGTATTGAGGAGTACACCACATCAGTCACTGGCTTCATCAATAAGTGCATCAATGATGTCGTCCCCACAGTGACCGTACGTACATACCCCAACCAGAAGCCACGGATTACAGAAAACATCCGCACTGAGCTAAAGGGTAGAGCTGCCGCTTTCAAGGAGCGGGACTCTAACCCGGACACTTATAAGAAATCCCGCTATGCCCTCCGACGAACCATCAAACAGGCAAAGAGTCAATACAGGACTAAGATTGAATCGTACTACACCGGCTCTGACGCTCGTCGGATGTGGCAGGGCTTGAAAACTATTACAGACTACAAAGGGAAGCACAGCCGCGAGCTGCCCAGTGACACAAGACTTCCAGACGAGCTAAACCACTCCTATGCTCGCTTCGAGGCAAGCAACACTGAAGCATGCATGAGAGCACTAGCTGTTCCGGATGACTATGTGATCACGCTCTCCGTAGCCGATGTGAGTAAGACTTTTAAGCAGGTCAACATTCACAAGGCCGCAGGGCCAGACGGATTACCAGGACGTGTACTCCGAGCATGTGCTGACCAACTGGAAAGTGTCTTCACTGACATTTTCAACATGTCCCTGACTGAGTCTGTAATACCAACATGTTTCAAGCAGACCACCATAGTCCCCGTGCCCAAGGACACTAAGATAACCGGCCTAAATGACTACCGACGTCTGTAGCCATGAAGTGCTTTGAAAGGCTGGTAATGGCTCACATCAACACCATTATCCCAGAAACCCTAGACCCACTCCAATTTGCATACCGCCCCAACAGATCCACAGATGATGCAATCTCTATTGCACTCCACACTGCCCTTTCCCACCTGGACAAGAGGAACACCTACGTGAGAATGCTATTCATTGACTACAGCTCAGCATTCAACACCATAGTGCCTTCAAAGCTCATCACTAAGCTAAGGATCCTGGGACTAAACACCTCCCTCTGCAACTGGATCCTGGACTTCCTGACGGGCTCCCCCAAGTGGTAAGGGTAGGTAACAACACATCTGCCACACTGATCCTCAACACAGGGTCCCCTCAGGGGTGCGTGCTCAGTCCCCTCCTGTACTCCCTGTTCATCCATGACTGCATGGCCAGGCACGACTCCAACACCATCATTAAGTTTGCCGATGACACAACAGTGGTAGGCCTGATCACCGACAACGATGAGACAGCCTATAGGGAGGAGGTCAGAGACTTGGCCGTGTGGTGCCAGGATAACAACCTCTCCCTCAACGTGACCAAGACAAAGGAGATGATTGTGGACTACAGGGAAAAAAAAGAGGACTGAGCACGCCCCCATTCTCATCGACGGGGATGTAGTGTAACAGGTTGAGAGCTTCAAGTTCCTTGGTGTCCACATCACCAACAAACTATCATGGTCCAAACACACCAAGACAGTCGTGAAGAGGGCACGACAAAGCCTATTTCCCTCAGGAGACTGAAAAGATTTGGCATGGGTCCTCAGAACCTCAAAAAACTCTACAGCTGCACCATCAAGAGCATCCTGACTGGTTGCACCACCGCCTGGTATGGCAACTGCTTGGCTTCCGACCGCAAGGCACTACAGAGGGTAGTGCGTACGGCCCAGTACATCACTGGGGCCAAGCTTCCTGCCATCCAGGACCTCTATACCAGGCGGTGTCAGAGGAAGGCCCTCAAAATTGTCAAAGACTCCAGCCACCCTAGTCATACTGTTCTCTCTGCTACCGCACGGCAAGCGGTATCGGATTGCCAAGTCTAGGTCCAAAAGACTTCACAACAGCTTCTACCCCCAAGCTATAAGACTCCTGAACAGCTAATCATGGCTACCCGGACAATTTGCACTGCCCCCCACCCCCACCTCCCACCCCATCTTTTTACGCTGCTGCTACTCTGTTAATTATTTATGCATAGTCACTTTAACTCTACCCACATGTACATATTACTTCATCTACCTCAACGAGCTGGTGCCCCCGCACATTTACTCTGCACCGGTAACCCCCTGTATGTATAGCCTCCCTTCTGCTCTTTTTTTCTCAACACTTTTTGTTGTTGATTTATTTTACTTTTTTTATTAAAAATAAATGCACTGTTGGTTAAGGGCTGATAGTAAGCATTTCACTGTAATGTCTGCACCTGTTGTATTAGGCGCATGTGGCCAATACAATTTGATTTGATTTGAAAGTGCTTCCCACATGTGTGTCAAGTTGGCTTGATGTCCTTTGGGTGGTGGATCATTCTTGATACACATGGGAAACTGTTGAGCGTGAAAAACCCTGCAGCGTTGCAGTTCTTGACACAAACCGGTGCGCTTGGCACCTACCCACCATACCCCGTTCAAAGGCACTTAAATCTTTTGTCTTGCCCATTCACCCTCTGAACGGCACACATACACAATCCATGTCTCAGTTGTCTCAAGGCTTAAAAATCCTTCTTTAATCTGTCTCCTCCACTTCATCAAATCAAATCAAATTTGATTTGCCACATGCGCCGAATACAACAGGTGTATATATTACCGTAAAATGCTTACTTACAGCCCTTAACCAACAATGCATTTTTTTTTAAAAGTAAAAGAAAACAACAACAAAAAAGTGTTGAGAAAAAAAGAGCAGAAGTAAAATATAATAACAGTAGGGAGGCTATATACAGGGGGGTACCGGTGCAGAGTCAATGTGCGGGGGCACCGGCTAGTTGAGGTAATACAGTGGGGGAAAAAAGTATTTAGTCAGCCACCAATTGTGCAAGTTCTCCCACTTAAAAAGATGAGAGAGGCCTGTAATTTTCATCATAGGTATACGTCAACTATGACAGACAAATTGAGGAAAAAAAATCCAGAAAATCACATTGTAGGATTTATAATGAATTTATTTGCAAATTATGGTGGAAAATAAGTATTTGGTCACCTACAAACAAGCAAGATGTCTGGCTCTCACAGACCTGTAACTTCTTCTTTAAGAGGCTCCTCTGTCCTCCACTCGTTACCTGTATTAAAGGCACCTGTTTGAACTTGTTATCAGTATAAAAGACACCTGTCCACAACCTCAAACAGTCACACTCCAAACTCCACTATGGCCAAGACCAAAGAGCTGTCAAAGGACACCAGAAACAAAATTGTAGACCTGCACCAGGCTGGGAAGACTGAATCTGCAATAGGTAAGCAGCTTGGTTTGAAGAAATCAACTGTGGGAGCAATTATTAGGAAATGGAAGACATACAAGACCACTGATAATCTCCCTCGATCTGGGGCTCCACGCAAGATCTCACCCCGTGGGGTCAAAATGATCACAAGAACGGTGAGCAAAAATCCCAGAACCACACGGGGGGGCCTAGTGAATGACCTGCAGAGAGCTGGGACCAAAGTAACAAAGCCTACCATCAGTAACACACTACACCGCCAGGGACTCAAATCCTGCAGTGCCAGACGTGTCCCCCTGCTTAAGCCTGTACATGTCCAGGCCTGTCTGAAGTTTGCTAGAGTGCATTTGGATGATCCAGAAGAGGATTGGGAGAATGTCATATGGTCAGATGAAACCAAAAAAGAACTATTTGGTAAAAACTCAACTCGTCGTGTTTGGAGTACAAAGAATGCTGAGTTGCATCCAAAGAACACCATACCTACTGTGAAGCATGGGGGTGGAAACATCATGCTTTGGGGCTGTTTTTCTGCAAAGGGACCAGGAAGACTGATCTGTGTAAAGGAAAGAATGAATGGGGCCATATATTGTGAGATTTAGAGTGAAAACCTCCTTCCATCAGCAAGGGCATTGAAGATGAAACGTGGCTGGGTCTTTCAGCATGACAATGATCCCAAACACCCCGCCCGGGCAACGAAGGAGTGGCTTCGTAAGAAGCATTTCAAGGTCCTGGAGTTGCCTAGCCAGTCTCCAGATCTCAACCCCATAGAAAATCTTTGGAGGGAGTTGAAAGTCTGTGTTGCCCAGCGACAGCCCCAAAACATCACTGCTCTAGAGGAGATCTGCATGGAGGAATGGGGCCAAAATACCAGCAACAGTGTGTGAAAACCTTGTGAAGACTTACAGAAAACATTTGACCTGTGTCATTGCCAACAATGGGTATATAACAAAGTATTGAGAAACTTTTGTTATTGACCAAATACTTATTTTCCACCATAATTTGCAAATAAATTCATTAAAAATCCTACAATGTGATTTTCTGGAGAAAAAAAATCTAATTTTGTCTGTCATAGTTGACGTGTACCTAAGATGAAAATTACAGGCCTCTCTCATCTGTTTAAGTGGGAGAACTTGCACAATTGGTGGCTGACTAAATACTTTTTTCCCCCACTGTATGTACATGTGGGTAGAGGACCTAGACTTGGAACTCCGGTACCGCTTGCCGTGCGGTAGCGGAGAGAACAGTCTATGACTAGGGTGGCTGGAGTCTTTGACAATTTTGAGGACCTTCCTCTGACACCGCCTGGTATAGAGGTCCTGGATGGCAGGAAGCTTGAACCCAGTGATGTACTGGGCCATACACACTACCCTCTGTAGTGCCTTGCGGTCGGAGGCCGAGCAGTTGCCATACCAAGCGGTGATGCAACCAGTCAGGATGCTCTCGATGGTGCAGCTGTAGAACTTTTTGAGGATCTGAGGACCCATGCCAAATCTTTTCAGTCTCCTGAGGGGGAATAGGCTTTGTCGTGCCCTATTCACGACTGTCTTGGTGTGTTTGGACCATGACAGTTCATTGGTGATGTGGACACAAAGGAACTTGAAGCTCTCAACCTGTTCCACTACAGCCCTGTTGATGAGAATGGAGGCGTACTCAGTCCTCTTTTTTTTCCTGTAGTCCACAATCATCTCCTTTGTCTTGGTCACGTTGAGGGAGAGGTTGTTATCTTGGCACCACATGGCCAGGTCTCTGACCTCCTCCCTATAGGCTGTCTCATCGTTGTCAGTGATCAGGCCTACCACTGTTGTGTCATCGGCAAACTTAATGATGCTGTTGGAGTCATGCCTGGCCATGCAGTCATGGGTGAACAGGGAGTACAGGAGGGGACTGAGCACGCACCCCTGAGGGGCCTCCGTGTTGAGGATCAGCGTGGCAGATGTGTTGTTACCTACCCTTACCACCTGGTGGGAGCCCTTCAGGAAGTCCAGGATCCAGTTGCAGAGGGAGGTGTTTAGTCCCAGGATCATTAGCTTAGTAATGAGCTTTGAGGGCACTATGATGTTGAACGCTGAGCTGTAGTCAATGAATAGCATTCTCACGTAGGTGTTCCTCTTGTCCAGGTGGGAAAGGGCAGTGTGGAGTGCAATAGAGATTGCATCATCAGTGGATCTGTTGGGGCGGTATGCAAATTGGAGTGGGTCTAGGGTTTCTGGGATAATGGTGTTGATGTGAGCCATGACCAGCTTTTCAAAGCACTTCATGGCTACAGACGTCAGTGCTACAGGTCGGTAGTCATTTAGGCAGGTTATCTTAGTGTTCTTGGGCACGGGGACTATGGTGGTCTGCTAGAAACATGTTGGTATTACAGACTCAGTCAGGGACATGTTGAAAATGTCAGTGAAGGCACTTTCCAGTTGGTCAGCACATGCTCGGAGTACACGTCCTGGTAATCCGTCTGGCTCTGCTGCCTTGTGAATGTTGACCTGCTTAAAAGTGTTACTCACATCGGCTACGGATAGCGTGATCACATAGTCATCCAGAACAACTGGTGCTCTCATGCATGCTTCAGTGTTGCTTGCCTCGAAGCGAGCATAGAAGTGGTTTAGCTCATCTGGAAGTCTTGTGTCACTGGGCAGCTCGCGGCTGTGCTTCCCTTTGTAGTCTGTAATAGTTTTCAAGCCCTGCCACATCCGACGAGCGTCAGAGCCTGTGTAGTACGATTCAATCTTAGTCCTGTATTGACTCTTTGCCTGGTTGATGGTTCGTCGGAGGGCATAGCGGGATTTCTTATAAGCATCCGGGAAAGCGGCAGCTCTACCCTTTAGCTCAGTGCGGATGTTTCCTGTAATCCATGGCTTCTGGTTGGGGTATGTACGTACACTGATTTGAAGTGGATTTAAATAAGGGACATCAATAATGGATCATAGTTTTCACCTGGATTCACCTTGTCAGTCTATGTCACGGAAAGAGCACTTAATGTTTTGTGTACTCATTGTAATTACTTACATTTTCTTCCATCCTAGTATTTATAACAGCCATCTTTGCTGAAAAAAGTCTGCAGCGTTGGGTCGCAGAGCGTCAAATTCATCATGGGAACCACTCAATATGATTGGTCATCGCCCAGCGTTCGCTGCTGGTGATTTGCATAAAGTTGGGAAATGCTTAACTTTTTCACTGTCTCCTACTCGCCACCGCCCTAATGGTCCCCCCAACTACTCCACTTCTCACCGCTTTCCTTCCATTGAAAATTAAAGGGAAGCAGTGTTTCACCGTGCGGTGCCGCCCCTAGTGTACATGGGTCATTAAGAGTCTATTGACACACCTCTGCGTCAATCTCTAAGTAACATAATAAAAAAAATCCGCATCAAAATCCATCAGTTTAAGCTAGAGATATCTGCAGTGGAAGGTGGTTAAGCTACAGTGATGTTTTTCAGACCATGAGACATCCCGAAAATTGTCTGAAGCTTCCAAACCGTTTAGGCTACAAACTAATATGTGGAAAGGGGGGAGACTCAGAAACACGATGATGTTCTCCGCTCTACGACCCACAAGTGTCATAACCCATACAAATGAATGGAAGTATGGATATAGTTTTGTGGCAACAAAAATAAGGCCTTAAATATGTGTCCATAAAAAGAAAAATGTTTCCTGAACTTAGGATAGACATTTTAAAACCTTATTCCTTATGATACATTTTTAGACTGTCTTTTTTGCCATTTATGAATATGTTATTCAGTGTGTTTCTTTGGACTATAGTAGTAAAGGCCAAATTCAATATTTTGTCAAATAATAAAAAAATACCTTCTACCTAAACATTCAAAATCAACTAGCTAAATGATCCATCTTAACTTTTTCACACACAATTTCCAAATATCTCTAACGGTCTCCCCAGCGTGAGTCTTTTTATGCGCTGGATGTCAGAATGCACTCACAGTTACAAAATATGATTGCTATGCAACAGGACCGTTAACCCACGCTGGCCTCAAACCAAGGCACGCTGCCTGCTAATTGTCTATAGGCTTTGTTTCAATTAGTCAACTTCAAATTATTTTTAACAAGTTTTATTTTTTAAAGTTTTTTTGAATTGGTGTGTTCCGTCTCCTCATAAATTGACATAGAATTAGCCCATTTGACTACAATTGACGTTTGAGGCATTGCTGAGCCGGACAAACTTCTCTCATCTATGAGAGCCCATGCACTTCCCCAGTGTTCCCCCCATATCAAGAATGCAGACATTTGTGCATCTCCAGTTGGAACAGAACTTCAGAACTTGCTCAAACTTTTTCCCCCCGGCACATTTTACGGCTGGCGCCCGCATTTCCTTCATTGTTGTTTTCCTTACTAATAATAACTTTGGACATGTGTGCACATTACGTTATCATTATAGTTTCTTTATATCGTGTTGTCGTTTCTACTGTAGCACACCGTATGTATAGAGCATAATGTATTTACTGTTTTATTCACGTTTTCAAGTACTGGTGACAAATCATGCATTCTGATTCTTGCTTAGATTGTAATGGACAAATATGATGTGTGTAAAATAATTTTTTGAAGGTTGTACTGATTATGATGAGCTAATGCTAAGCTAATTGCCAGCTATGTGTGCCGCCATTTTTGTTGACATCATACAATACATTCTGGTTGTCACGTAAATGTCTGTCAGACCAAAGATGTTATGACAAAATGAGGTGAAGGGATGGTTCACTCATCTTTCGAGTAAACTTCCGGAAGCAAATGATAGAAGTGAATGATGGTAGACGACACACACCCTTCAACATGCATACTGAAACAGACCCAACTCATCTTGTAAGCTCTTATTTTTGGTTGACGCGGAAAAAAACACATGGCGCCGTGCACAAACTACCCATCGTCGGCTTACTTTAGATTTTTAGGAAGTGTTTTACTCAATTATTTTGATCACTGGTGAGCTCACCCATGATGTGATAATTTGTAAATAGTAATTACTATTAGCTCATTCATATTATGGTTTCTGTCAGCCGAGAGTTAGTTAATATGACCTAAATAAGACCGCTTGTGTTCGGTCACTCTTTCCTCAGTTAGTGCTAGGACTAATGTAGCCTACATTTTCCGGTTTGGATGAGAATTGTGTTATACTGTCGATACCTCTGTGAAAGTCGGAACATTGCATCCAAAAATAATCTGCTCACATTGTGTTTGTGCAAAATTATTCTGTAAAAAAAACTGTGTGGCCAGGTCAAACGCTGACTGGACGTTCTAAATAAGTGTTCTAATCACACCGGTTTGAGCGTACGCTGTAGGGACCACTATAGAATGATCACACCAGTGTGTTCGTACGTGTCAAAGGGTTAAAACAATTCCATATGTTAGCTTAGTAGAACCCCCTATAAGTATATTACTTAGTCATCAAATGAAAACTAAGTAATATACACAACTGAAATATTGTATTATTTCATAGTCATTTGCTATTTTTCTATTGAAGTCTTCCCAATGTGGACCGACAGAGACAATGGAGTATTTGAAATGTTTTGGCAATTGAATGTACACTATTTTTGGCTTTGGAATTTCCACTAAAATCATTGTAATATAATTATTTAATAATCCATTTCATGTTTAAAACAAAATAATAGAAAACAAAAGCCGTATATTTTGTTTATAATCGAACCGAAACAGAACCGACCTCTAAAAGCACTAATCACTCAGCACTAGTAACTTCCCAGAACTAATTGATGATACATTTATAATTGCCTAGGTGTAAAGCCAGATGAATTCTAGAGTGATTCATTACATTCATTATAGAGTGTCTATGGTATTACATTTTCCACAAGCTATACACTTGACCTGAGGGCAGGGCAGCGTTGCTTGAAGCATGACACCTTTAAAGTCATTAGGGTTAACACTGACTAAAGTGCCCACTGTTATTGATTATGGGAAGTGTCAGCCTAATAATGTTATAAGCAAATACTGATTGAATTCAGACTGAGGACGATTCAGTGGACACGTTTTGGATATGATTGGCAAAGTGAGTATACAAAACATGCTCCTTCCATGACATAGACTATCCAGGTGAAAGCTATGATCCCTTATTAATGTCATTTGTTAAATCCTTCAATCAGTGTAGATGAAGGGGAGGAGACAGGTTAAAGAAGGATTTTTTGTGTGAATGGGCCAATTGTTTTCAGCCACAGATGGTGTTCAGCCACCACAGTTATCTTATGTCAATAGGCGTACATTCCACTTACAAAGAGAATGTTGGTGCTTTAGCCAACTCCTCTCTGTGTTTGTTACACCGTCATGGCTTGACAATGATAGAAAAGTTGCCTACAGCACATAGTATTGGACCATATATGGACTATGTGGTTGTATTTCTGGGTTATATTTCTCTCTCAATCAGTCTGACAGCGTACTCACAAGTGATTCAGAGTTGAGTCTGATTTAAAGTGTAAATCCTTCATTGGTGTCAATGGGAGACTGTGACTGGAAGTGTGTCATTGTTCTGTCATGTTTGGCGCAGAGCTTTCTTGTGCTGAAGAGGGTGAGGGGCAGGAAGACACACTTCACATAATAAGAAGAGGGAAAAAAACAGACTGGGGTTCAAATAATTGTTGTTTTCTTTTCTAAATATTTTAGCCGCGCTTGATTGAGCTTATCTGGTGCAATGGGACCAATATAATAGTCCCAAAAGTACAAACCCGTCCATCTGGCAATCCACGCTCAAAATATTGCATAAGTCATTAATTGTCTTTGAGTTACCACCCTATGATCACACTGTAGTATGGGCGGTGAGATAGAGCATTGGTCATGAAAATGGACACACTCAATCAGTTTGCAAGGCGAGAGGTTTTGTGTGTGTGTGTGTGTGTGTGGGGGGGGTCTCTTAACCTGAATGATATTGTCGTATCTCTTATCTCAGAGAAGGTTAAAAGATAACTCTCTCCATATAAAGTGGTTCTCAACGAGGTTACATTTCTTGACCCCTAAATCATATCTTACATATTCTGGCCTTCAAAGTCCACACATACAGATAAGAATCACCAATGTCAGCAGAGAAGCTTAACCTGGAAAACCTGGACGCCACAGTGTTTCAGGGAAGGCAGTTTGAGAGGATCAACAGAAGCAGAGGTGGAAGAAACAGGAATTTCCTGGAATAAAGTGGAGGAAATATTCCCCAACACTGATCCCACTGGAGGACATTTGTGGATGACCTCTGCTCCCCACATGGCAAAAATATTTAAGTCAAGCTTAAATCAACATCCAATGATGACCTTTGACCCCACTCCTGCCCTGAGAGGTCACACAGTATCCCAAGAGGGACACACTTGAGATGGGGCTAACAGCTTTATCATACTGTATTTCTGTCTGCCCCCCAAATGGACACAATGTGGTTTCAAACAGGCCGTGGATTCCTGCTGGGCAGCCAATGGCCTTTCATTTCCCCATGAAAACACAGAAACCATTTAGGAACATGTCCCGCAATTTTCTCCATTACTTCCACGAGGAAGGCCCATGAAAGATCTAACACAGCGCCCAGCAACCTCATTGAGTGTGTGTGTGTGTGAGATCAATAATTGTAAGTAATTGTGTGGCGATGGGAGCACTTTGGCAGTGGTTAATGGGCAGTTAAAGGCCTGTTAATCAGAAGCGAAGCACGCCACGAGCTTATTTGTTCCAATTTACCTCTTCCGGCTCTTCTGCTGATCCCAGGCTTTTTAGAACCCAGACAAGACCTTCCACAGCTAGCAGGCGAAAAGGCATCGCTTCATCAAATGGTGCACATGCAGCCACACATGTGCAGGAAAAAGCATTGGTTCAGAAATGAGTTCCTGTCTAGCCACACTCATGCACATGCAGGTGTGCGCAAGCATGCACACACACACCATACAACAAACATCTGCACCTTGTTTTGCTTCATGGTAAGCTGACATTTTGACTCTAGCCCTATGTTATGTTGTGTGTTTTATGTCTCATAAGCCAATCTGGTCAATATGTTATTGAACGCATGGTCAATTATGCATTGTTTAAGCATTTTTAAAGTCACACAGCATTTACTTACAGTATATCCATTAGAGGTCTTTATATAAAAAATACTGAGTAGCCTATATGATTTTCATGACACTGCAAAATGCCATTCTAAACGGGTCTCCATTGCAGAATAAACAGTGATATTCCTTCCTTATTTTCCAAATAATGTCTCCAGCTCCCAAATATCTTCATCGTGTCATTCCTCTTTCTTTGACTGGTATACTTATAACGGTCAGTTAGCACTAAACCCAAAACAGCTAATATACAAATAAGGGAGGGCACAAACGTTGTGTAAAGAATGATGTGTATTCACAAATGAATCAAGGGCAATTCGGGTTAAGGTGTTGTCTTGACCGTCACTGGTAGGTCTGACGGGGCTCCTCTCTGTTCACTGCCAGTGATCTCTACCCCTTTCCAGAGAATAGCAATAGACATTATTGGGCCCTTGGAGAAGAGTAGGTCAGGTTACTAGTATATACTTGTGATCTGTGACTATGCCAGCTGGTTCCCTGAAGCCTTCCTACTACGTTCCATAACCACTTCCAAAATAATCAGTGTTCTTGTGGTGCTTCTCTCTCGTGAATGAGGAGAGGTTCCCCATCTATTGACTGAGATGGACTCAGATGTATCACGTTTCATCCTGGAGGAGTGCTTTTGGGTGCAGCATTTTCTGTTGGAGGAGATGGGCTGAGGCGTTTCATCTGAGGAGGAGCCGTGTTCCCGTCACCAACGCAGCGCTGAGCTCAGCTACTGCCGGCACTGCTTGGAGACTGACCATGGCTGGGCCCGCTTTCCCAAGGCATCACCCAACTGGTGCGGTCACTGGTTCAGGCATGGAGTGGCGACCTGCATGTTTCACCAGTCATGTGAGCTGAAAGGTGCTTTTGAGCCTGACTGAAAGGCCAACTGCTGAGCGTCTGAAGGTTGAACCTGAGCTGTAGTGTGTCTCCGTTCCCTGAGCTGTCGGGGGGTTCTAAAGTGCCCCTGGCTAATGCTTCTGCACTTGGCCAGGAGGAGGCGCTACGAAGAGGTACTGAACTGCCTCATGGAGAGAAAGTAATCTCACCCCCTTTTTACTGAGACATGGTTTACACTCGACAATACACTCGACTCTGCTATTCAACCAGACGGCTTCTCCATCTTCCAAATGGTTCGAACGGTGGCTTTTGGTAAGAATCGGTGCGGAGGGGTGTTTCCTCATAAACAATTCCTGGTGTTTCAAAGTTTAAAACATTGTGAGCTCCTGTTCATCCGACCTGTAGTTTCTGATGCTAAAATGCTATATGGCCGAGGAAATTCACGTGTGTTATTATCACAGCTGTGTACATACCGCCACAAGCAAACAACAAGACGGCACTCAGCGAACTGTACAAGATCATTAGACAGCAAGAATCCTCTCAGCCTGAAGCAGTCGTTATTGTTGCGGGTGACTTTATCCAAGCCCGTCTAAAACAAATGTTCCCAAAATATCACCAAGATGTATCCTGCCCCACAAGAAGATCCAGCGTGCTTGACCATGTATACACAAACATCCGTGAAGTGTTCAAAGCCATCCCCCGCCCCCCACTTCAGCCAATCAGATCACGTGTTTTTGTTCCTATTCCACACCTACAAGCAGCCACTCAAGAGGGAGCCACCAACACGGAGAATAGTGAGGCGTTCAACAGAGGAGGATTGTTTTGATTAGAATATGTTCAAAGATTCAGATGATGTAAAAACTATTTGTTGGTCTGATGTGATTAATAAGGAGCATCCAGGCGCTGCACTTGATGAATTTATGAAATTGCTTCTTTCAATTATTGATAAACATGCACCTGTTAGGAAACTGACTGTCTGAACTGTAAAGGCTCCATTGGTTGATGAGGAATTGAAAAACTGTATGGTGAAAGAGATGGGGCAAAAGGAGTAGCTAATAAGTCTGGCTCCACATCTGACTGGTTGACTTACTGTAAATTGAGGAATTATGTGACTAAACTCAACAAAAAGAAGAAGTATTATGAAGCCAAGATCAATGATATAAAGAATGATGGAAAAAACTTTGGAGTACTTTAAAAGAAATTATGTGCAGAAAGACAAATTGAACTCCATCTTTCTTCGAATCAGATGGCTTATTCATCACAAAACCATTTGATGTCGGCAATTATTTTAATGATTACTTCATTGGCAAAGTAGGCAAACTTAGGCAGGAAATGCCAACAATGAACAGTGGGCCATCGTATTCATGCATAAAAAAACAAATAATGAAAGAAAAGCATTTCAAGTTTGAATTTTGTAAAGTTAGTGTGGGAGAGGTGGAAAAATGAATTGTTATCGATCAATAATGACAAACCTCCTGGCATTGACAACTTCGATGGAAAGCTACTGAGGATGGTAGCTGACTCTATAGCCACTCCTATCTGTCATATCTTTCATCTGAGTCTAGAGGAAAGTCTTTGTCCTCAGGCCTGGAGGGAAGCCAAAATAATTCCCCTTCCCAAGAATGGTAAAGCAGCCTTTACTGGTTCTAACAGCAGACCTATAAGATTGCTGCCAGCGCTTAGCAAACTGTTGGGAAAAAATGGTGTTTGACCAAATACAATGCTATTTCTCTGTAAACAAATTAACAACAGACTTCCAGCATGCTTATAGGGAAGGGCACTCAACATGCGCTGCACTGACACAAATGACTGATGATTGGTTGAAATAAATTGATAATAAGAAGATTGTGGGAGCTGTACTGTTAGATTTCCGTGCAGCCTTTGATGTTATTGACAATAACCTGTTGTTGAAAAAATTTATGTGTTATGGCTTTTCAACCTCTGCCATATCGTGGATTCAGAGCTATCTATCTAATAGAACTCAAAGTGTTTTCTTTAATGGAAGCTTCTCTAATGTCAAATATGTAAAGTGTGGTGTACCACAGGGCAGCTCTCTAGGCCCTCTACTCTTTTCTATTTTTACCAATGACCTGCCACTGGCATTAAACAAAGCATGTGTGTCCATATATGCTAATGATTCAGCAATATACCCATCAACAACTACAGCTAATGAAGTCACTGAAACCCTTAACAAAGAGTTGCAGTCTGTTTTGGAATGGGTGGCCACTAACAAAATGGTCCTGAACATCTTTAAAACTAAGAGCATTGTATTTGGTACAAATCATTCCTTAAGTTCTAGACCTCAGCTGAATCTGGTAATGAATGGTGTGGCTGTTGAAGAAGTTGAGGAGACTAAATTACTTGGCGTTACCTTAGATTGTAAACTATCATGGTCAAAACATATAGATTAAATGGTTGTAAAGATGGGGAGAGGTATGTCCGTAATAAAGAGATGCTCTGCTTTTTTGACACAACACTCCAAAAAGGTATTTTCACAGTCCCCAAATCTAGAACAAATTCAAGAAAGCGTACAGTATTATATAGAGACATTATTGCGTGGAACTCCGTTCCATTTCATATTGCTCAAATAAACAGCAAACCTGGTTTCAAAAAACCGATAAAGCAACACCAACACCTCACGGCACAACGCCTCTCCCCTATTTGACCTAGATCGTTTGTGTGTATGTATTCATAAGTAGGCTACGTGTGCCTTAAAAAAATATATATATATATATTATGTAGTTCTGTTATTGAGCTGTTCTTGTCTATTAATATTTTGTATTATGTCATGTTTCATGTTTTGTGTGGACCCCAGAAAGAGTAGCTGCTGCTTTTGCAACAGCTAATGGGGATCCTAATAAAATACCAAAATGCCAAATACCTATGTTCTTTCTTTCGATCTGTCAATCTTTCTTTCAATATCTACTTTGCTAGACCAGTGTGAGTGCATATGCTTATTTACCAGACTACACTGAATGAATATAATTAATTTTTAAGGGGGAAAGGTGAGGTGCTGGTGAATGTTTTTTATAGAATGGATGGTCCAGCATCTTTGAATGCTGTTAGATTTCTTCTGGCCCTACACATCTCAGTAATGGAAAACAAGCTTTAGGATCAATTTCAAGGACTGTGAAGTGGGAGAGGTGTGTGTGTGTGTGTGTGTATATTTTGTGTGTGTGTGTGTGTGTCTGCGTGTACAGTATATGCTTGCATGTGTATATGTGCATGCAATTTGTGTATCTGGGCACGTATGCGAGCCGAGGGGCATGTGTGTGTTAGAGTGGATGACTCATGGAGTCGTGATGTGTCACTTTTTAAAAGACAAAGAGGAGCTTAGTTCAAAGAAATGCACCCAGGGTGCCTGTTCCAAAGGCCATCCTTTTATGATGTGATTGAATTGATAGACTCCGGTGAATCTGAGCGCACTGACACCGCAAACTACGGACTATTTACTCCCCGGGCTTCGCCCTAATGGAGTCACACTGATGTCAAATGGAGAGGATATGGAGACGACCGCCTAAATAAACAGAGATATTGGAGCAGTAGATTGACATTATACGCATACTATCCAGACTTTGATTTCTATTAAATACGTGTGTTATATTTTAAGATATGTGGCTGGAGCATTGGAATCCTTTTTGGCGAGAGCTAGAATAAACAGTTTGTTATAAAGAGGTTTTAATGGGGTTTTATTCTTGGGATTTCATTGAATTTCACTCAGTCTTTCAGATATGTAGGGACGTTACCTGTGTGAAGGTCTGTATTGATGCTAGTCTTAAGGAGAATGAGGACAGAGGTAGAGATTTGCACATGTCCATATTAGGAGAGTCAGAGTTACCAACTCCTTGTGACTCTGAGGCTGTCCTAATATGGACACTGTACATGTGAAAGGTTGGAGTCGTGCCAGACCATTAGAGAATGGGACTTCCGTGAGGTTTGCTGGTCTGCTTAAGTGTGCGACGGCCATCAGTTAACATTGTCAGCTCTTGTGCTGCCACTCCATAAGGACGGGGATAGTAGTGATCTTAATAATTATCACACCATTTCAAGGCTTCCTTGTCTAGCTAAGATTATTGAATCCTTGGCAAATGTACAATTTCACTCTTTTTTAAATCTGAGAAATGAATTTTTAATGTTAAACAATCAGGGTTTTGGACTGGGCATAGCACTATTACAGCAACCACTTTAGTTGTTAATGATCTTATCAATGCTTTAGACACTAAAATGAAATGTGCTGCTTTTTTTGTGGACCTGTCAAAAGCTTTTGATACTGTTGATCATGCTATTTTATTGAATAAGTTGTCCTCGATAGGCCTGATCTCTGACACCTGTTCATGGTTTCATGATTACCTTAGTGACAGAACTCAGGCCAACTCAAACCATGACACTACCACCACCATGCTTGATCATTGGTATGAGGTACTTACTGTGGAATGCAGTGTTTTTTTTTTTTTTGCCAGACATAACGGGGCCCATGTCGGCCAGAAAGTTCCACATTTGACTCATCTGTCCATAGAACATTGTTCCAGGACTCTTGAGGATCATCCAGGTGCTTTTTGGAAAACTTGAGACGAGCATTCATGTTCTTCTTAGTGAGCGATGGTTTCCGCATTGTTACTCTGCCATGAATCCCATTTTTGACCATTGTCTTTTTGATCGTGGAATCATGAACACTGACCTTAGCCGAGGCGAGAGGCCTGGAGATCCCTGGATGTTGTTCTAGGGTTCTTTGTGACATCCTGGACGATATTACACCTAGCTCTTGAAGAGATTATGGCAGGACGGCCACTCCTGGGAAAATTCACTACTTTCTCCATTTGGACAATAACTTGAAGATTGCATGTTTGGTGACCTTGGACACCAAACAAATGAAAGAAGCATCACAATTTGGTGTAATTTTTTCTCTCTGACATTTTCTCTATATACCACTACACCCCACAAAAAGATCTGACCAAATTCAATGTGAAAATGTGCAATAATGCAGAAAATCAGACAGGGAACAAATACTTTTTCACAGCACTGTATGTTTCACAAGTTTGGACGTAAAGGTACAGCACAGTAGAGCTCAGTAGTGTACAGTAGAGTACAACACAGTAGAGTTCAGTACAGTAGAGTACAGTAAAGTGGTATTATACATTTTGTATTGTAGATATGTAGTGGTGTATTAATGTGCTGTTATGATGTACAGTTTTTTTATTAAAAAATTGTGATGTAATTGCCTTAATCTTGTTTAGACCCCAGGAAAAGTGGGATCCTTAATAAATACAAAGTAGAGTATAGTTTAGTGGAGTTCAGTACTGTACAGTGCAGTAGAGTTCAGTTCAATAGAGTACAGCAGATACAGTAAAGTAGAGTACAGTTCAGTACCGAACAGTACATCAGAGTACAGTTAAAGTAGAGAATAGTTCAGAACAGTACTAGGGTTAGGCAATATTATGATAGCAGCGTCTATTGACGATGATTGATAGCCATCATCGATGGTCACGATATCGTGATGTGACAGACAATGGTTTAGCCTATTTGAACTTGACTGGCGTCACGCAGTAAAACACGGAGTCTCGCCGCACACAGCAGGGCAGCACACAAGTGACATTCTGAGTAATTTGCCTATTCCTACTTGCTATAGCCTATTTCAATAAATATGTAATATAGCCTACAGAATGCAAGAGAGTAATGTAGGCCAGACAATTCCTCCATGCGAGATTGAAAACCAAATGGCCAATAACCTATCCTCCTACTAGGCCTATCATAAAACCTTTAAGACAAGTTGCTTCTTTCCCAAATTTTCTAGCCTTCGAAAGTGTTGTCCTAAAGTTGTTGTGGCTTTCAAAAATAACAAGAATGAATATCAATAGCCTAGGCATAGGCTATTCTCAATCACAACTTTATGAGATGGAACAATCATATTTATTTTCTATTATTTTCTGAGGCAAATAAAGCAATTATTATCCAGTTCTGAAGACGGTAGAATTCTTCTATCCAGTTCACGATGTAGGCCTATAACCTAGCTCACTACGGCAAGACGGCCGTTCCTCATCAGACAGTCAATGCTCCATCATGTGCGCACCACACAGACAGACACACACAAACCTCTTCTGCTACTCCACCAGAAAGGAATATAACAAAAGATTTGGCATTGCCTGCACTTAGCCTCTGCCCAAGCTTTCACATTATCTTTCATCAAGATTTGTCCAGTTGCATTCGATTTTGCGCTATAGCCCAACTGTCATTTTTTGCAGATATTTTTTATGTTGTGTTTTTTTATTTTTTTTGTTGTTGACATGGTCAAATAACTCAAGCATATATTGGTAACTTTTTTTCTAATTTGTAACACAGAAACTAGAGGCCATGAGTAAAATGGTCAAAAAGAATGGCACGATTGGCCTGATATAAGCAGTCTCACTTAAACCCTCATCTGTTGCCCCGTTTGACCTAGAAACTTCATGCTGAACAAATTGGCCTCAAGGACCCATAAGATTTTCCTCCATCTTGGAAATTTTGGAAAACCTTTGAAAACGTATTCTCATTAACCATAAGTCCAAATAACACCAACTCCCGTATGTAGGCCCATTGTAGGATTGGTTAAACAACCTGTTACACTATAGTGATAGGGCCAAATTGAAATGTTTCTAACAGAATAACTATAAAAAGCAAATGCATGACCATGGTAGCAATTGTAAGAGAACCCTTTGGAGATTATGGGGAAATTATCAGTCCAAAGGTGTGGATACAACCATTCACCTGACACAAGACTGAATCCAAACATTGCACTGTTAATCTTATGTGAATTTTACATTTACTGTACTTTTCACAGCATTAGTCAATAACAAAATCAGAAAATACTCTGGATACATTCAGTAACATAATATGAATATTCATTAACATTTTGGAGTAGGTGCAAGATAAGAAAAAACAATTACAAGGAGTTGAGTGAGAGGTCTAACTGGTGTCTCCAAGTGGCCACACACCTCTCCAAACTGTGCACAGTTCCTAAGTAATTTCAATGCACTTTTATGACTAAAGGAAAGAGCCTTCAACTATAAGGTACTAGCATTGCCATTGAGGAACTGAAGCAAGCACACTTGTAGTTTTTTGTTTGGAACACAGCCATACCATCACACAATTACTGTTGTTTACGCAATCAAAAACATTTCCATTATAAATTGCAATCTGGGTCAGGTGGGCATCATTTGAAAGCTTTTTCTATTGCCAACATGGCTAGCTAGGTTATAAAATACGGTCTTACAGTCTTAGGCTTTCAAAGGGCACTTCAGACAAACATATTGTAATTTTGGTGCACATAGAATGGAGTTACGAGTGCATTCGAGAGTGTGTTACTCAGCTAATTTTCTTCACAATATGACAAACAGGCTCATTTTGTTGAGGACAACCCAGGGTATAACGCATGTCATCCTTGTAACTGGATCAAACAATAATTATACACTGTAAATTACATGAGTTTTCAAATATGGAAATGTGAAGTGCACATTTGGACTCATGGGTGTGTGGTTTGCTTGTATGACATCAAAGCGGTATATATTCAGGGCAGGCAGAATGGTCAAAACCAGGAAAACTAGAAAACAGGAACTTGAGAAACACAGGAGCAAGTGGAAAACGCTGATAGGAAACAGGAGACAAAGGGCTGTAAGACATGGGTTTGATCCTAGACACATGAAAAGTGGGATGTTTACGGAGGGTACGGGGCAACAGAAGATGAACAGCAGAGGGGCTAATGATCTTGGAGATGGGGAAAGAGCCAATAAACCGGGAGGAAAGTTTGCGGGACTCCACCCGGAGGGGCAGATCTCGGGTGGACAGCCATACCTTCTGCCCGAGACGATACCGTGGAGCAGGGGTCCAGTGGCGGTCCGCTTGTCGTCGATGCCTGGAGATGGTCTTGAGAAGAGCTGACCGGGTATCTCTTCCAGGTACGACGACAGCAACGGACAAACATCTGGGCCGAGGGTATGCCGACCTCTTCCTCTTGTTCCGAGAAGAGCGGGGGCTGATAACCCAGGGAACACTCAAAGGGCGAAAGACCCGTGGCAGAGCAGGGAAGGGTGTTGCGGGCGTATTTGACCCACACTTGTTGCTGGCTCCAGGTGGTGGGGTTGGCGGAGACCAGGCAGCGCAGACTCCTCTCCAGGTCTTGGTTGGCTCGCTCCGACTGGCCATTGGACTGAGGGTGGAAACCGGAGGACAGAGTGCAGAACGCCTTCCAGAACCGGGACGAGATCTAAGGACCCCGGTCGGAGACCATGTCCACTGGGAGTCCATGGATTCGGAAGACGTGCTGCACCATGAGCTGTGCTGTGTCTTTGGCAGAGGGTAGCTTGGGGAGAGGAATGAAGTGGGCGGCTTTGGAAAACCGGTCCACAACTGTCAGGATGGTGAGGAACAGGCAGGGATATGTGAGACCAGGGATGGTGAGGAACAGGCAGAGGTTGGAGTCTTGTTCTGCGCACAGATCGTGCAGGTGGCGATGAAAGCAGAGACGTCAGGAACCATGGTAGGCCACCAAAAGGCCAGGGTCCGACGGGAGCCCGGGTGGCAGGCAAGCCTGGAGGAGTGGGCCCACTCCAGGACCAAGAAGCAGACAGAGTCAGGAACAAACATCCGGATATCTGCCCCCCCCCCCCCAATTCCCCAACTGAGTGCCAAGCACGAGTTAGGAAGGATGGTCTCCAATTCCGGGGGTGTAGCCACGGGGCTATAGCGGTGTGACAGCACATCTGGCTTGACATTCTTGGATCCTGGTCGGTATGAGAGGGAGAAGTTGAATCGTGTAAAAAGCAGGGCCCACCTAGCTTGCCTGGAATTGAGACGCTTGGCGGTGCGGAGATATTCCAAGTTCTTGTGGTCTGTCCACACATTGAACGGATGTTCCGCCCCCTCCAGCCAGTGACTCCACTCCTCCAATGCCATCTTCACCGTGAGAAGCTCACGATTCCTCACATCTTAATTCCTCTCCGTGGTGTTGAGGCGATGGGAGAAGAAGGCGCAGGGATGTAACTTGAGGTCCAGGGCTGAACGCTGGGACAGAACCGCCCCCACTCCGACATCCGAAGCATCGGCCCCCACCACGAAAGTAGCGGGACGGGTCAGGGTGAACCAAGATGGGAGCAGTGGTGAAACGGTGTTTGAGGTCCCGGAATGCCCCGTCAGCAGCTGGGGACCATGTGAAACGGAACTTTGGAAGAGGTGAGTGCAGACAGGTGGGAAGCCAGGGTGCTGTAAACCCGGATAAAGCGGCAATAAAAGTTGGCAAATCCCAGGAAACATCGCAGCTGCACTCTGGACGTAGGCTGGGGCCAATCCACCACCGCTCTCACCTTCCCGGGATCCATCTGTACACTCCCTGCAGCGATGATGTAGCCCAGGAAGGGGATGGTGGAGCGATGGAATTCACATTTCTCCACTTTCACAAAAAGCTGGTTCTCCAGGAGGCATTGGAAGACCTGTCGGACGTGGATCACGTGTTCTTGGGCAGAGCGGGAGAAGACGAAGATGTCGTCGAGGTAGACGAAGACGAACCGGTTCAACATGTCATGGAGAACATCATTAACCAGGGCCTGGAACGCAGTTGGAGCATTGGTAAGGCCAAATGGTATGGCCAGATACTCATAGTGACCGCTGGCCGTGTTGAAGGCACTCTTCCACACGTCCCCCTCCCGTATGTGCACCAAGTGGTAGGCGTTCCGTAGATCCAGCTTGGAGAACATGTTGGCCTCCTGGAGCGGCTCGAAGGCCTAGGAGATGAGTGGTAGCGGGTAGCGGTTCTTCATCGTGATGTCGTTGAGACCCCCGGTAGTCGAAGTGGCCGTGCCTTATTGAACACCTCCCGGAGGTCCTGGTACTCCGCGGGAATGGTGGATAGGTCCGAGGCAACTTCCGAGCCCCCAGGAAGACATCCCAGGGGCAGGCTGCACTGACTTCAGGCAATGAGCGTGGCAAAACGGGCTCCATTACATGATGGCACCGGTAGACCAGTCAATAAAGGGGTTGTGTCGCTGGGGCCAAGAGAAACCCCAATATCACGGGAACCTGATGAGACTTTATTAGCCAGAATTGGATAATCTCGCTGTGGTTCCCTGATACTGGTAGGTTGATGGGGGTGGTATTGTGGGTGACCCGGCCTATAGAGCACCCATCCAGCACTCTAACGTCCATGTCAGGCTGAGTGGGGATGCCCAGCTCGGACGTCAGGGTAGCGTCCGTAAAGCTCTCATCGGCCCCGGAGTCGATGAGTACCCGGAGAGATTTCGACTCCCCCACAGCAAGATGGCTTGAAAGGGGGTGCGAGTAAGGGGAGAGGAAAAGTTATCCGTATGGCCCACCAAAGTACTCGCTCCTATTGGTAAGCCTGGTCTTTTAGTGGACAGGTGGATACAAAATGACCAGTAGTTTCGCAATACATTCAACTCTTCCTGTGAAGCCGGTATTGCCGTTCGGCTGGAGACAGCCTAGCTCTGCCTAGTTGCATCGGCTCTGGAAGAGGTGAATCGGCAGACTTCGGAGAC
Source organism: Coregonus clupeaformis (assembly GCF_020615455.1). Taxonomy (NCBI): domain Eukaryota; kingdom Metazoa; phylum Chordata; class Actinopteri; order Salmoniformes; family Salmonidae; genus Coregonus; species Coregonus clupeaformis. The sequence continues at coordinate 2,510,449 of NC_059209.1, forward strand.
TCTCGGGGGAGTCGAGACTTCCTCTCCTTCCTTCGTTCCCATAGTCGCCCATCGATCCGAATGGTCAAGGCGATGAGGGAGTCGAGATCCGTCGGTAGTTCCCGGTCTGCAAGCTCGTCCTTTACTTCCTCCGATACGCCATGCAGGAATGTGTCGAACAGCGCTTCCGGGTTCCAGGCACACTCAGCTGCCAACATGCGGAAATCTACTGCATAGTCTGCCACACTGCGGGATTCTTGCCGAAGCTGGAGTAACTTCCGGGCAGCCTCTGTCCCGGACAATGGAGCATCAAAAACCTTATTTACCTCCTGCATGAACTCCTCCAGACTGAAGCATGCGGCCGACTGTTGTTCCCACAATGCAGTAGCCCAGGCGAGAGCCCTCACGGACATCAGCGTGATGAGGTACACTATCTTAGGTCCGAGGGGAAGGAGGAGGGCTGTAGCTCGATGATGAGCGAACACTGAGCAAAAAATGCCCAACAGGTTCCAGACTCTCCAGCGAAGCGTTCCGGGGGAGGTAAGCAGGGTTCTTGGGAAACCGGGGTGGCCGGGGAGGCCGCGCTGCTAACGGCCGGGTTACTGAGGGGCTGGGAGGTTACCATTGTGGTAGGCTGCCTGACATACAACCCACGGAATTGCTCCAGCAATGTGTTAAACGGTCGGTCATGGCGTTCCATGAGACCACAAAGCAACTCCTCGTGCCTTCCAGATGGTGGATCCTTGGGAGGAGATGGCGTTGTAGAGCTGGTCCGAGTCTGCTTGGTCAGTCATGGCCAGTTCGTACTATCACGTTTCAGGAGAAGACCCAGATGCAGACAGCGTCGAAGTAACAAAAGTTGATTACAAAAACAGGGGCAGGCAAACGACAGGTCAAGGGCAGGCAGAGGTCAGTAATCCAGATCAGAGTCCAAAAGGTACAGAACGGCAGGCAGTCACAGGGCAGGCAGAGGTCAATAATACAGGTTGGTGTGACAAGGTACAGAACGGCAGGCAGGTTCAGGGTCAGGGCAGGCAGAATGGTCAAAACCGGGAAAACTAGAAAACAGGAACTTGAGAAAGACGGGAGCAAGGGGAAAAACGCTGGTAGGCTTAACGAAACAAAACGGACTGGCAACAGACAAACAGAGAACACTAGTATAAATACACTGGGGATAATGGGGAAGATGGGCTACACCTGGAGGGGGGGTGGAGACAATCACAAAGACAGGTGAAACAGTTCAGGGTGTGACAAATATAATCTTTCAGAAAACATAGATTCCTCTTGATTTACAGCAGGGATCATCAACTAGATTCAGCCGCGAGAATCCCAAACATAATTATTTCAAACCATACATTTGTATACAATCACATATATCTCTCTATTATGCGTGGGATTACTTTGGAAGATTTTCCAAATTAAAATCTGTTTGACCTGATATTCTGGTGTTTTTATGTCTAGCCTTGGGGGCCAAATAAAATCACAAAATGTGCCAGTTGGGGAACCCTGATTTATAGAATTTCCCTCACTCAGACGACAACAAATGTGCAAAATTGGCCAATTAGCGGTAGGGATGGGGGCATCTTCTTGTCGCGTGCGGTGCTCAAGTCTATAACAGCTGTCAGTCAAAACCCATACAGCGCTGTGAAGCTCTGAAGTCATGTTACTGTACTGCCACTGTGTTCAAATTTCACAAAACCTGTCATTTTCAACCTGTATACGGGATGACAGGAGCTGTAAGTGGAAAGGGCTACAATATGGTTGAGTTCTTGATAAATCAGGAATTCTGCTTTCACGTGTCCATTTAAATCCTTTGTAAATACACTTCACAATGGCTTATAAGCATGTAACTTTTTAGGGAAATCAAAGAGATGTCCATGATGAACCATGTTAAGTTTGGCATTGAAATCTTAAATTTTTTGGGAAACTATTAACAATTTACTGTTTTGACTGTAGCGCTAGTGCTTAAAATAATAAAACATCTTCTAATGGACTAAAAGTCAGATTCACTCTAAATGTGGTCTTTGGACTCATCACAATAATAGATTGCCACACTATGCCAGTAGATGCATATTAGCACATATGCTAATATGCTAAAATATGCGCACAAAAAAACATATTTTCATGAACCATAGAACCAAAACACACCAAGTTGTAGAATCATGGTACATGTCTTAACTTATTTGGAGAAAAGCTAAGGGATTGGTCAAAAGATGACTGAGGCATTGTTGTGTCGAGAAAACGTTGCTAATTATGCTGTGAGAACAAGGAAATCCACTGACGCTGTACTTTGATCATAAAGGTTTATTTATATCAAAGGGTTACAGCTTCAATTTACAGATACCTACCGGCATCTGGAGAACAGCCAACCCAAATTCTAAATATGCTATTCTGACCTCCTTTGTCTGAACCAAGTATTTATCCTATGTAATCTGATATGGGTGTTTCCCCTACAGACCAATCCAGGAGGTCACCTAACAGACTTCCTCTGCTTTAGGGTGCCCCTCTAAAACTGCTCTCTAGATGTCTCCCTGGGCCAAATCAACATTCTCTAAGCTACCATTTGCAAACATTAACAAAGTCATAAATTCCTCAGATACTACAGCATCACTGCACAGTTGAAAAATATATGGCAAATAGAAATCCAATATGGATGATGTTAAGAGATAGATGGGAGAGGTTGAATGGAGCTGAAGGGTGGGACTAATAACAACAAGATAACTAATGTAAAATATACTGTATCCGTAAAATCCACATAGGTTCAGAACTTTGGTGAAACAGCACAGTTCAAAACATATAGCAAATAGATATCAAACTGGACAGACATCAGAAATGGGAGATGTTGAGGAAGGACAGGACTAAAAACAAACAAAATATAACAATTGTAAAATAGATTGTGTCCGTAAAATGTATATAGTATGTATAAAATGGAAGTAGAAGCCTAAGCATTGTTGTTCATTAGTTTACTCCAATTAGGGGAGGGGTGGTAGGGTTAGTGGAAAATAATAAAGGAACATATATTCAAAAAATATGTGTATATATGTATGTACAGTGGGGAGAACAAGTATTTGATACACTGCCGATTTTGCAGGTTTTCCTACTTACTAAGCATGTAGAGGTCTGTAATTTTTATCATAGGTACACTTCAACTGTGAGAGACGGAAACTAAAACAAAAATCCAGAAAATCACATTGTATGATTTTTAAGTAATTAATTTGCATTTTATTGCATGAGAAAAGTATTTGATCACCTACCAACCAGTAAGAAATTCCGGCTCTCACAGACCTGTTAGTTTTCTTTAAGAAGCCCTCCTGTTCTCCACTCATTACCTGTATTAACTGCACCTGTTTGAACTCGTTACCTGTATAAAAGACACCTGTCCACACACTCAATCAAACTCCAACCTCTCCACAATGGCCAAGACCAGAGAGCTGTGTAAGGACATCAGGGATTCAATTGTAGACCTGCACAAGGCTTGGATGGGCTACAGGACAATAGGCAAGCAGCTTGGTGAGAAGGCAACAACTGTTGGCGCAATTATTAGAAAATGGAAGAAGTTCAAGATGACGGTCAATCACCCTCGGTCTGGGGCTCCATGCAAGATCTCACCTCGTGGGGCATCAATGATCATGAGGAAGGTGAGGGATCAGCCCAGAACTACACAGCAGGACCTGGTCAATGACCTGAAGAGAGCTGGGACCACAGTCTCAAAGAAAACCATTAGTAACACACTACGCCTTCATGGATTAAAATCCTGCTGCACACGCAAGGTCCCCCTGCTCAAGCCAGCGCATGTCCAGGCCCGTCTTAAGTTTGCCAATGACCATCTGGATGATCCAGAGGAGGAATGGGAGATGGTCATGTGGTTTGATGAGACAAAAATAGAGCTTTTTGGTCTAAACTCCACTCGCTGTGTTTAGAGGAAGAAGAAGGATGAGTACAACCCCAAGAACACAATCCCAACTGTGAAGCATGGAGGTGGAAACATCATTCTTTGGGGATGCTTTTCTCCAAAGGGGACAGGACGACTGCACCGTATTGAGGGGAGGATGGATGGGGCCATATATCGCGAGATCTTGGCCAACAACCTCCTCGACTCAGTAAGAGCAATGAAGATGGGTCGTGGCTGGGTCTTCCAGCATGACAATGACCCGAAAAACACAGCCAGGGCAACTAAGGATTGGCTTCGTAAGGAGCATCTCAAGGTCCTGGAGTGGCCTAGCCAGTCTCCAGACCTGAACCCAATAGAACATCTTTGGAGGGAGCTGAAAGACCGTATTGCCCAGTGACAGCCCCGAAACCTGAAGGATCTGGAGAAGGTCTGTATGGAGGAGTGGGCCAAAATCCCTGCTGCAGTGTGTGCAAACCTGGTCAAGACCTACAGGAAACATATGATCTCTGTAATTGCAAACAAAGGTTTCTGTACTAAATATTAAGTTCTGCTGTTCTGATGTATCAAATACTTATGTCATGCAATAAAATGCAAATTAATTACTTAAAAATCATACAATGTGATTTTCTGGATTTTTGTTTTAGATTCCGTCTCTCACAGTTGAAGTGTACCTATGATACAAATGACAGACCTCTACATGCTTTGTAAGTAGGAAAACCTGCAAAATCGGCAGTGTATCAGATACTTGTTCTCTCCACTATATGTGTTTATGTCTGTATATTTATATAGACAGTTGAAGTCGGAAGTTTACCTCTGTAGCTCAACTGGTAGAGCACGGCGCTTGTAACGCCAAGGTAGTGGGTTCGATCCCCGGGACCACCCATACACAAAAATGTATGCACGCATGACTGTAAGTCGCTTTGGATAAAAGCGTCTGCTAAATGGCATATTATTATTATTATTATTATTATTTATTATTATTATTATTATTATTATTATTATTATTATTATTATTATTATATTATTATTATTATTACACTTAGGTTGGAGTCATTAAAACTCGTTTTTCAACCACTCCACAAATTTCTTGTTAGCAAACTATAGTTTTTGCAAGTCAGTTAGGACATCTACTTTGTGCAGTAATTTTTCCAACAATTGTTTACATAACGATTATTTCACTTATAATTCACTGTATCACAATTCCAGTGGGTCAGATGTTTAAATACACTATGTTGACTGTGCCTTTAAACAGCTTGGAAAATTCCATAAAATGATGTCATGGCTTTAGAAGCTTCTGATATGCTAATTGACATCATTTGAGTCAATTGGAGGTGTACCTGTGCATGCATTTCAATGCCTACCTTCAAACTCAGTGCCTCTTTGCTTGACATCATGGGGAAATCAAAAGAAATCAGCCAAGATCTCAGAAAAAAAATTGGAGACCTCAAGTCTGGTTCATTCTTGGGAGCAATTTCCAAATGGCTGAAGGTACCACTTTTATCTGTACAAACAATAGTACGCAAGTATAAACACCATGGGACCACGCAGCCGTCTTACTGCTCAGGAAGGACACGCGTTCTGTCTCCTAGAGATGAACGTACTTTGGTGCAAAAAGTACAAATCAATCCCAGAACAACAGCAAAGGACCTTGTGAAGATCCTGGAGGAAACAGGTAAAAAAGTATCTATATCCACAGTAAAACGAGTCCTATATCGACATAACCTCAAAGGCCACTCAGCAAGGAAGAAACCACTGCTCCAAAACCGCCATAAAAAAGAAAGATTACGGTTTGCAACTGCACATGGGGACAAAGATTTTGTGGAGAAATGTCCTCTGGTCTGATGAAACAAAAATAGAACTGTTTGGCCATAATTACCATCATTATGTTTTATAGGAAAAAGGGGGTTGCTTGCAAGCCGAACAACACCATCCCAACCGTGAAACATGGGGGAGGCAGCATCATGCTGTGGGGGTGCTTTGCTGCAGGAGGGACTGGTGCACTTCACAAAATAGATGGCATAATGAGGAAGGAAAATTATGTGGATATATTGAAGCAACATCTCAAGACATCAGTCAGGAAGTTAAAGCTTGGTAGCAAATGGGTCTTCCAAATGGACAATGACCCCAAGCATACTTCCAAAGTTGTGGCAAAATGGCTTAAGGACAACCAATTCAAGGTATTGGAGTGGCCATCACAAAGCCCTGACCTCAATCCTATAGAAAGTGTGTGGGCAGAACTGAAAAAGCGTGTGCGAGCAAGGAGGCCTACAAACCTGACTCAGTTACACCAGCTCTGTCAGGAGGAATGGGCCAAAATTCACCAAACTTATTGTGGGAAGCTTGTGGAAGGCTACCCGAAACGTTTGACCCAAGTTAAACAATTTAAAGGCAATGCTAGTAAATACTGATTGTCTGTATGTAAACTTCTGACCCACTGGGAATGTGATGAAAGAAATAAAAGCTGAAATAAGTAATTATCTCTACTATTATTCTGACATTTCACATTCTTAAAATAAAATGGTGATCCTAACTGACCTAAAACAGGGAATTTTTACTGGGATTAAATGTCACGAATCACAGAGGTCAGACGTTTCTTTTAGTTGGCCACCAGGTTTGCACACATCTCAGGAGGGTTTTTTGTCCCACTCCTCTTTGCAGATCTTCTCCAAGTCATTAAGGTTTCAAGGCTGATGTTTGGCAATTCGAACCTTCAGCTCCCTCCACAGATTTTCTACGGGATTAAGGTCTAGAGACTGGCTAGGCCACTCCTTAATGTGCTTCTTATTGAGCCACTCCTTTGTTGCCTTGGCCGTGTGTTTTGGGTCATTGTCATGCTGGAATACCCATCCACGACCCATTTTCAATGCCCTGGCTGAGGGAAGGAGGTTCTCACCCAAGATTTGACGGTACATGGCCCTGTCCATCGTCCCTTTGATGCGGTGAAGTTGTCCTGTCCGCTTAGCAGAAAAACACCCCCAAAGCATAATGTTTCCACCTCCATGTTTGACGGTGGGCATGGTGTTCTTAGGGTCATAGGCAGCATTCCTCCTCCTCGAAACACGGTGAGTTGAGTTGATGCCAAAGAGCTCGATTTTGGTCTCATCTGACCACAACACTTTCACCCAGTTCTCCTCTGAATCATTCAGATGTTCATTGGCAAACTTCAGACGGCCCTGTATATGTGCTTTCTTGAGCAGGGGGACCTTGCGGGCGCTGCAGGATTTCAGTCCTTCACGGCGTAGTGTGTTACCAATTGTTTTCTTGGTGACTATGGTCCCAGCTGCCTTGAGATCATTGACAAGATCCTCCCGTGTAGTTCTGGGCATATTCCTCACCATTCTCATGATCATTGCAACTCCACGAGGTGAGATCTTGCATGGAGCCCCAGGCCGAGGGAGATTGACAGTTATTTTGTGTTTCTTCCATTTGCGAATAATCGCACCAACTATTGTCACCTTCTCAACAAGCTGCTTGGCGATGGTCTTGTAGCCCATTCCAGCCTTGTGTAGGTCTACAATCTTGTCCCTGACATCCTTGGAGAGCTCTTTGGTCTTGGCCATGGTGGAGAGTTTGGAATCTGATTGATTGATTGATTGCTTCTGTGGACAGGTGTCTTTTATACAGGTAACAAACTGAGATTAGGAGCACTCCCTTTAAGAGTGTGCTCCTAATCTCAGCTCGTTACCTTTATAAAAGACACCTGGGAGCCAAAAATCTTTCTGATTGAGAGGGGGTCAAATACTTATTTCCCTCATTAAAATGCAAATCAACTTATAACATTTTTGACATGCATTTTTCTGGAATTTTTGTTGTTATTCTGTCTCTCACTGTTCAAATAAACCTACCAATTAAATTATAGACTGATCATTTCTTTGTCCGTGGGCAAACGTACAAAATCAGCAGGGGATCAAATACTTTTTTCCCTCACTGTACATGAAATTATTTTGAATTGGAAATATAGCAAAATGCATAGGAAATGTAGTCATTGACAAGGTTAGAAATAATGATTTTTAATATAAATAATAATTGTGTCCTTCAAACTTTGCTTTCGTCAAATAATCCTCCATTTGCAGCAATTACAGCCTTGCAGACCTTTGGCATTCTAGTTGTCAATTTGTTGAAGTAATCTGAAGAGATTTTACCCCATGCTTCCTGAAGCACCTCCCACAAGTTGGATTGGCTTGATGGGCACTTCTTGCGTACCATACAGTCAAGCTGCTCCCACAACAGCTCAATAGGTTTGAGATCCGGTGACTGTGCTGGCCACTCCATTATACATAGAATACCAGCTGACTGCTTCTTCCCTAAATAGTTCTTGCATAGTTTGGAGCTGTGCTTTGGGTCATTGTCCTGTTGTATGAGGAAATTGGCTCCAATCAAGCGCCGTCCACAGGGTATGGCATGGCGTTGCAAAATGGAGTGATAGCCTTTCTTCTTCAAGATCCCTTTTACCCTGTACAAATATCCCACTTTACCACCACCAAAACACCCCCAGACCATCACATTGCCTCCACCATGCTTGACAGATGTTATCAACATACGAACACCTCAGACTTCGATTCGTCTGTCCTTAACACTTTTTTCCAATCTTCCTCTGTCCAGTGTCTGTGTTCTTTTGCCCATCTTAATCTTTTCTTTTTATTGTCCAGTCTGAGATTTGGCTTTTTCTTTGCAACTCTGCCTAGAAGGTCAGTATCCCGGAGTCGCCTCTTCACTATTGACGTTCAGACTGGTGTTTTGTGGGTACTATTTAATGAAGCTGCCAGTTGAGGACCTCTGAGGCATCTGTTTCTCAAACTAGACACTCTAATGTATTTGTCCTCTTGCTCAGTTGGGCACCGGGGCCTCCCACTCCTCTTTCTATTCTGGTTAGAGCCAGTTTGTGCTGTTCTGTGAAGGGAGTAGTACACAGCGTTGTACGAGATCTTCAGTTTCTTGGCAATTTCTTGCATGGAATAGCCTTCATTTCTCAGAACAAGAATAGACTGACGAGTTTCAGAATAAAGTTATTTGTTTCTGGCCATTTTGAGCCTGTAATCGAACCCACAATTGCTGATTCTCCAGATACTCAACTAGTCTCAAGAAGGCCAGTTTTATTTTTATTTTTTATTTTTTATTTCACCTTTATTTAACCAGGTAGGCCAGTTGAGAACAAGTTCTCATTTACAACTGTGACCTGGCCAAGATAAAGCAAAGCAGTGTGATAAAAACAACGACAACACAGAGTTACATATGGAATAAACAAAATGTACAGTCAATAACACAAGAGAAAATGTTTATACAGCGTGTGCAAATGTAGTAAGTTATGGAGGTAAGGCAATAAATAGGCCATAGTGCAAAATAATTACAATTTAGTATTAACAATGGAGTGATAGATGTGCAGAAGATGATGTGCAAATAGAGTAACTGGGGTGCAAATGAGCAAAATAAATAACAATATGGGGATGAGGTAGTTGGGTGGGCTAATTACAGATGGGCTGTGTACAGGTGCAGTGATCGGTAAGCTGCTCTGACAACGGATGCTTAAAGTTAGTGAGGGAGATAAGAGTCTCCAGCTTTAGAAATTTTTGCAGTTCATTCCAGTCATTAGCAGCAGAGAACTGGAAGGAGTGGCGGCCAAAGGAGGTGTTGGCTTTGGGGATGACCAGTGAGATATACCTGCTGGAGTGCATACTACGGGTGGGTGTTGCTATGGTGACCAATGAGCTAAGATAAGGCAGGGATTTGCGTAGCAGTGATTTATAGATAACCTGGAGCCAGTGGGTTTGGCAACGAATATGTAGTGAGGGCCAGCCAACGAGAGCGTACAGGTCACAATGGTGGGTAGTATATGGGGCTTTGGTGACAAAACGGATGGCACTGTGATAGACTACATCCAATTTGCTGAGTAGAGTGTTGGAGGCTATTTTGTAAATTACATCGCCTAAGTCAAGGATCGGTAGGATAGTCTGTTTTACGAGGGCATGTTTGGCAGCATGAGTGAAGGAGGCTTTGTTGCGAAATAAGAAGCCGATTCTAGATTTAACTTTGGATTGGCGATGCTTAATGTGAGTCTGGAAGGAGAGTTTACGGTCTAACCAGACACCTAGGTATTTGTAGTTGTCCACAAATTCTAAGTCAGACCCGCCGAGAGTAGTGATTCTATTCGGGCGGGCGGGTGGAAGCAGCGTTCGAACGAAGAGCATGCATTTAGTTTTACTAGCGTTTAAGAGCAGTTGGAGGCTACGGAAGGAGTGTTGAATGGCATTGAAGCTCGTTTGGAGGTTTGTTAACACAGTCTCCAATGAAGGGCCAGATGTATACAAAATGGTGTCGTCTGCGTAGAGGTGGATCTGAGAGCAAGAGCGACATCATTGATATACACAGAGAATAGAGTCTGCCCGAGAATTGAACCCTGTGGCACCCCCATAGAGACTGCCAGAGGTCCAGACAACAGGCCCTCCGATTTGACACATTGAACTCTATCTGAGAAGTAGTTGGTGAACCAAATGTAAACCAGGCGAGGCAGTCATTTGCGAAACCAAGGCTATTTAGTCTGCCAATAAGAAAGCAGTGATTGACAGAGTCGAAAGCCTTGGCCAGGTCGATGAAGACGGCTGCACAGTACTGTATTTTATCGATTGCTGTTATAATATCGTTTAGGACCTTGATCGTGGCTGAGGTGCACCCATGACCAGCTCGGAAACCAGCATAGCGGAGAAGGATTCGAAATGGTCGGTGATCTGTTTGTTAACTTGGCTTTCAAATACTTTCGCAAGGCAGGGCAGAATGGATATAGGTCTGTAACACTTTGGATCTAGAGTGTCACCCCCTTTGAAGAGGGGGATGACCGCGGCAGCTTTCCAATCTCTGGGGATCTCAGATGATACAAAAGAGAGGTTGAACAGGCTAGTAATAGGGGTTGCAACAATTTTGGCGGCTAATTTTAGAAAGAAAGGGTCCAGATTGTCTAGCCCAGCTGATTTCTAGGGGGAAGGAGAAGCGGGGGGCATGGGCAAGTTGCAGCGGAGGGTGCAGAGCTGGTGGCCGGGGTAGGGGTAGCCAGGTGGAAAGCATGGCCAGCCGTAGCAAAATGCTTATTGAAATTCTCGATTATCGTAGATTTATCGGTGGTGACAGTGTTTCCTAGCCTCAGTGCAGTGGGCAGCTGGGAGGAGGTGCTCTTATTCTCCATGGACTTTACAGTTAGTGCTACAGGATGCACATTTCTGTTTGAAAAAGCTAGCCTTTGCTTTCCTAACTGATTGTTTATATTGGTTCCTGACTTCCCTGAAAAGTTGCATATCGCGGGGGCTGTTCGATGCTAATGCAGTACGCCACAGGATGTTTTTGTGCTGGTCAAGAGCAGTCAAGTCTCGGGTGAACCAGGGGCTATATCTGTTCTTAGTTCTGAATTTTTTGACTGGGGCATGCTTATTTAAGATTGAGAGGAAAGCACTTTTAAAGAACAACCAGGCATCCTCTACTGACGGAATGAGGTCAATATCCATGCAGGATACCCGGGCCAGGTCAATTAGAAAGGCCTGCTCGCTGAAGTGTTTTACGGAGCATTTGACAGTGATGAGGGGTGGTTGTTTGACCGCGGACCCATTACGGACGCAGGCAGTGATCGCTGAGATCCTGGTTGAAGACAGCGGAGGTGTATTTAGAGGGTAAATTAGTCAGGATGATATCTATGAGGGTGTCCATGTTTTTGGATTTAGGGTTGTACCTGGTAGGTTCCTTGATCATTTGTGTGAAATTGAGGGCATCTAGTTTAGATTGTAAGACGGCCGGGGTGTTAAGCATATCCCAGTTTAGGTCACCAAGCAGAACATTCTCTAAAGATATATGGGGGGCAATCAATTCACATATGGTGTCCAGGGCACAGCTGGGGGCTGAGGGGGGGCTGTATCAAGCGGCAACAGTGATAGACTTATTTCTGGAAAGGTGGATTTTTAGAAGTAGAAGCTCAAACTGTTTGGGCACAGACCTGGATAGTATGATAGAGCTCTGCAGGCTATCTCTACAGTAGGTTTCAACTCCACCCCCTTTGGCAGTTCTATCTAGATGGAACATTTTGTAGTTGGGGATGAACATTTCAGTTTTTGGTGGCCTTCCTAAACCAGGATTCAGACACTGCTAGAACATCAGGGTTGGCGGAGTGTGCTAACGTAGTGAATAACTCAAACTTAGGGAGGAGGCTTCTGATGTTAACATGCAAGAAACCAAGGCTTTTACGGTTACAGAAGTCAACAAATGATAGCGCCTAGGGAGTAGGAGTGATACTGGGGGCTACAGGGCCTGGGTTAACCTCTACATCACCAGAGGAACAGAGGAGGAGTAGAATAAGGATACGATTTCCGGGCGTTGTAGAGGAACGGTCCAGCAGGCATAAGGTCCAGTGAACAGCAATAGGGGAGTCCGGGAGCAGTTCGATGGCTGCTACGGCACAGGCGAGCAGGAGGCACGGCTGTTGATTGCGTGTGCTAGCGGGCCGGGGCTAGCAGATGGATCTTCGTGGTCGTCGCAACGGGAAGCCTGTTGAAAGCCTCCGTGTCGACACTAGGAGGTCCCATCCAGTTGACAGAGAGGTAGATAGCCTGGAGATGGGCCTGGCTCAAGGCTAGCTCAAGGCTAACTGGTGCTTGCCTCGGGACAGTGGTGATTAGCCAACAACAACATCCATTCGGCTGCAGCTAGCTAGTTACATTTTACATTTGTACATTTTAGTAATTTAGCAGATGCTCTTATCCAGAACGACTTTCAGGAGCAATTAGGGTTAAGTGCCTTGCTCAAGGGCACATCAACAGATTTTTCACCTAGTCGGCTCGGGGATTAGAACTAGCGACCTTTCGGTTACTGGCACAACACTCTTAACCACTAAGCTACCTGCCGCCCCGGTGTTAACCTCTTCATCACTAGGCACCTGGCTAAAGTGCCTGCCTCGAAAATGCATGCCCAAATTGAATAGAGTATATCTCCAAAACGACAAGGGCTATCAACATAATCTTGGTAGCAAAAGAAAGGTAAAACGTGTGATGTATCTTGAAGTGAAATAATTAATGTGTGTATTACTGTGTCAGAGTAAATGAAGCTAGAACACAGCATAAATTGGGAGGTTTTGATTCGCCTGAAAGTAACTTCAGGTTTTATAGGGAATAATTTATTGGACTTATGCATCTGCAGCCCCTAAACACTATGGGACCATAGCCCAATATCTGATGAGTACTTATGTGAAGTTTGATACCAATAAAGTAAAGTAAACCAAAGTTGTAGGGGTTTTAGTTGAAGTATGTTTAGGCGGATTACCAAATGGAGACATTTGGGTAGATTTGGGCACCATCAGTGCCATTTGACTTTTATCAGGTACCAGACAGCAAAAGGCATTTAATTTCACTAACATATCACTATATGTGTACATTCCATCAAAATACAACTGTTTTGATGTTGTTTCCCATGTTCTCCCAGACCTCTATACGTGTTCCCATTAAAATAAACCATACAATGGGAAAGTTTGACTCCAAACTGAGCAGATGTATTAGAAACTATAAACAACTAATTTAAAAACAAAAATTACATACATCCCAAAACTATAAACAATGATAGGGTGTCCTTGGGTGGGTTGTCACACAAAATATAGACCCTTTTTTCTCTTCTCTATTATGCCACCTATCTTCTTCTTCCTCTTCTTCCTCCCCGACTCTTGGAGTGGCAGGCCTACCTCCACCACGCTGACTTGGATGCGTTGACTGAGAAAGCTTTTCCTTTTCTTTTGGGTTGAGGGCTCTTTACAGGGGACTCAGTGTCCGATGAAGACCGTGGCCGAGGGAGGGGAGCAGAAGTGCGTTGTCTAGACAAGTGGCCAGGCTGAGGAAGAGGAGGCTCTGCCTGAGGAAGGGGAAGCTGTAGCTGAGGAGGCAGATGCTCTGGCTGTGGCTCATACCCCTATAATCATCTTCACTGTACAAACAAGACAAAAGAGAAAATAAAATCATGACTAAAACACAGTGGTATTCATTCATTGACAAATCTGATTCAAAACAGTCAGATATATAAAATAAATAGTTAGAACTATGAGAATGTTGACTAAAGTGATAATTCAGTGACAAGAAATAATACACATAGCGTTCTATTGTCTAAGTCAATTTGCGCGTGGGCCTCTAAGCTAAGCTAGCTAAGCTAGCGCTAACTTATGTTGAGCTTCAGTTACTCAAATAGATATTTTAGAATGTATGTTTTGTACTTATACAATAAATTTGTAATAGTAGTATTAGAAGTAATAAATAACAATGGGATTACATACTCTTGTGATGCTTGAGTAGGGCCCTGGACACGATAACCTTCGCTCTCGTCGTTGGGGTCTGGTTCGTCCGGTCTAAGCAGGTCCTCATCGTCTGATTCAGAGTCAATGGGGATACATGGAGTCCAACTTTCATCTGTTACAATTAATAACGCCTCTGTAACTGTATATTTGTTACTAGAGCCTGCCATATTTGAATAAACGTTGTGTTTTACCTCCGAAATTCTAGTGTTGTGGTGCGCTCTGCGTAACCGTGCGTAATGCAGCAAGTCAACTAATATGAGACAATGAGGTGCGCACCTGGATATTTCAACAACCGGTTGGTCAATTTTGACATGTGACCCCTCTATCGAAAGCTCTGGATCTGTAGAATTAAATGAGAACAATGACAAACCACTGGGATTGCATCATATATCCAGAAGATGGCGACAAAACAGTGCCTGTTGTGATTGAACCAAACTACTGACTTCATCTTCAAACACATTGTTGGCCATGTAAAATGATGGAAACTCATTGAAATCGACTCAGAATGAGAGAGAGACCCTAGAGTATCTTTTCAAGTGTTTTTATTCGATCAGAGACTACTTTTGGTAACAGAAACAACAAAGGTAAGACGCAGTTTGTTGTTGTGATAAAAATAATGGAAGTTTGTTACTGATGTTCTTTGATTAATAGTTTAGTGAGTGTTGGTCATAGAGGAACACGGCTATCACTGTTGGAATCTGTGAGGTAGCAGCTTTTGAATGGTGTATCGTTTATGTAGATAGGTTGAGAAAAATACGTTATCTGTCTACGAATATACGGACGTGCACGGTTTCAAAATACAGTACTGGTTTTGCTATATGCTTATATATTTGCTTGGAGTCGGAATATTATTTAATTTGGGCAACAACAGTTTAGCTAGATTCACAGTTGAGACAATTCTCGTTCCAGTAGTGTATAACATTCAGGTATTCACACATGTTTAAAAACCATACTATGCCATTGTTTGAGATTGCGGGTGGAGTACCCCGGATATGGGGAACCTCGTGATAAAGAGGTTGAGGTCAATTGATTCAGTGATTCTGGCAGAAAATCCGATATGTTTTGGGTCGATAGCGCGCTGTGCAGACTGGCCGATAATTGTCCAGGCTAGAGCTGGCTGGTAGGTAGTGCAGGCTACGGACAATGGTGAAAACCGCTAACGGTGGCTAATAGCCATTAGCTAGTTAGCTGGCTAACTTCAGCCACAGGTTCTAGATAAAAAGGTATAAGAAATAATAGAATCTGTTCCACATTGGGTGAGGCAGGTTACAGGAAAGTATATTTAGTTGAAGGATGAAAAGTGAGATTGAGAAATATGTACGAAAAAGACCCCCCAAAAAATATTTACACGAGCACACTACAGAATACACGACCAAACTGCTACGCCATCTTGGATTCAGAGACACTTCTTTAATCAGCACAACAGTTTGCAGCTGTGCTAACATAATTGCAAAAGGGTTTTCTAATGATCAATTATCCTTTTAAAATGATAGACTTGGATTAGCAAACACAACGGGCCATTGGAACACAGGATTGATGGTTGCTGATAATGGGCCTCTGTACGCCTATGTAGATATTCCATTAAAAATCAGCCGTTTCCAGCTACAATAGCCATTTACAACATTAGCAATGTCTACACTGTATTTCTGATCAATTTGATGTTATTTTAATGGACAATTTTTTTTCTTTTCTTTTGAAAACAAGGACATTTTTAAGTGACCCCAAACTTTTGAATGGTAGTGTATATATGTATGTATGTATGTATGTATGTGTTTGTGTGTGTGTGTGTGTGTGTGTGTATATACAGTGGTGAGAACAAGTATTTGATACACTGCCGATTTTGCAGGTTTTCCTACTTACAAAGCATGTAGAGGTCTGTTATTTTTATCATATGTACAGTTCAACTGTGAGAGACGGAATCTAGAACAAAAATCCAGAAAATCACATTGTATGATTTTTAAGTAATTCATTTGCATTTTATTGCATGACATAAGTATTTGATACATCAGAAAGGCATAACTTAATATTTGGTACAGAAACCTTTGTTTGCAATTACAAAGATCATGCGTTTCCTGTAGGTCTTGACCAGGTTTGCACACAATGCAGCAGGGATTTTGGCCCACTCCTCCATACAGACCTTCTCCAGATCCTTCAGGTTTCGGGGCTGTCGCTGGGCAACACGGACTTTCAGTTCCCTCCAAAGGTTTTCTATTGGGTTCAGGTCTGGAGACTGGCTAGGCCACTCCAGGACCTTGAGATGCTTCTTACGGAGCCACTCCTTAGTTGCCCTGGCTGTGTGTTTCGGGTCGTTGTCATGCTGGAAGACCCAGCCACGACCCATCTTCAATGCTCTTACTGAGGGAAGGAGGTTGTTGACCAAGATCTCGCGATACATGGCCCCATCCATCCTCCCCTCAATACGGTGCAGTCTTTCTGTCCCCTTTGCAGAAAAGCATCCCCAAAGAATGATGTTTCCACCTCCATGCTTCACGGTTGGGATGGTGTTCTTGGGGTTGTACTCATCCTTCTTCTTCCTCCAAACACGGCGAGTGGAGTTTAGACCAAAAAGCTCTATTTTTGTCTCATCAGACCACATTACCTTCTCCCATTCCTCCTCTGGATCATCCAGATGGTCATTGGCAAACTTCAGACGGGCCTGGGCATGGGCTGGCTTGAGCAGGGGGACCTTGCGTGCGCTGCAGGATTTTAATCCATGACGGCGTAGTGTGTTACTAATGGTTTTCTTTGAGACTGTGGTCCCAGCTCTCTTCAGGTCATTGACCAGGTCCTGCCGTGTAGTTCTGGGCTGATCCCTCACGTTCCTCGTGATCATTGATGCCCCACGAGGTGAGATCTTGCATGAAGCCCCAGACAGAGGGTGATTGACCGTCATCTTGAGCTTCTTCCATTTTCTAATAATTGCGCCAACAGTTGTTGCCTTCTCACCAAGCTGCTTGCCTATTGTCCTGTAGCCCATCCCAGCCTTGTGCAGGTCTACAATTTTATCCCTGATGTCCTTACACAGCTCTCTGGTCTTGGCCATTGTGGAGAGGTTGGAGTCTGTTTGATTGAGTGTGTGGACAGGTATTTTATACAGGTAACGAGTTCAAACAGGTGCAGTTAATACAGGTAGTGAATGGAGAACAGGAGGGCTTCTTAAAGAAAAACAAACAGCTCTGTGAGAGCCGGAATTCTTACTGGTTGGTAGGTGATCAAATACGTTTGTCATGCAATAAAATGCAAATGAATTACTTAAAAATCATACAATGTGGTTTTCTGGATTTTTGTTTTAGATTCCGTCTCTCACAGTTGAAGTGTACCTATGATAAAAATTACAGACCTCTACATGCTTTGTAAGTTTGAAAATCGGCAAAATCGGCAGTGTATCAAATACTTCTTCTCCCAACTGTGTGTATATGTATATATATATATATATATATATATATATATATATATATATATATATATATATATTCTGTGACGTCACAAGAGGCTACACAGCTTTCAGCGGGATTGCTCAAGTAGTGCAAGGAGACAAGGTTCAAACAAAACAAGGATTTTATTATAGGTCTTGGGAAATTAACGAAAATATAACAAAATTCTGTTCTCTTGTGGCTCTTTAAGGGTTAACAGTTCAGGGATGTCTCTTCCACATCCAAAGTCATAACTCTCACTCGCTCAGATAACTTTTCCCCAGCCTTACTGTAGTCCACGTTGCAGCTAGTGGCCAACCCAGCAAAAAGTCCTTCCAAATGTCTCTCACGTATTTCCACAGGTGCATATATCCAAAGGTGAGTATTTCCCAAAGGTAAGTATCTCCAAATCCTTAGATTCCTCATGGAAGTGGACGTGCAGCACTCTTGTCCTCCAGAGAGCCCAGGGTGGAGACTGTGTCTCTTCACCCCCCACACACTCCCTCAGTGTGTCTCTTCCCTTCCCAAACCTTCAGCTCATCAGCTCCTCATTTGTTTCAGCTGCGTGGGAAGATTGGCCATAGAGGGGGTGGAGTTCCCGACCATACCAGCAGATGGAGCCATAGCTGTCTGGGTCTGCAGCCACCTCAGGGGGATGTAACGTCCCTCCAGGACACAGCCTCTCGTGACATCACACATCCCCCTCTCGGGACCGACGTCCTCGTCGGGGTAAAGGCAGCGAAGAAGGCATCACGCCGGGAGAGGGCGTCCGCATTGCCGTGGTGCTTGCCAGCCTGCTCTCTCTTCAACTCCTCCACCTCTAGGACCAGGGACTCAGCCTCCTGTTGTCTCTCCTTGAGTTTCTTACTGAACGCATCAGCCTTGGTTTTAGCAGAGTTTAGCTTCTGTTGAGCAGCTTTCAGTTCCTTCTCTCTCTCTGCCTCCGCATTCTTCATCTTGTTCTCCAACACCTTGTACTTCTCCTCTGCCTTCTTCTGGACCTCCTTACTACTGCGCAGGGTCTCCTCACACTCCTCGATGGTCCTGCGCAGCCTCTCCAGCTCCTCCTGTTGCTTAGGGAAGGAGCTCTGTTGGAGTTTAGCCTGGAGGATATCTAACTCTTCTGTCTTCATGTCTAACTGTTGCTTTAACAAACGATACCTCTCAGCGGTCCCCTTCAGACCAGACAGTTCTTTGTCCAGATTCTGTAGCTCCGTCTCTGTGTCGGTCTGGGCACCTGCCATCCCTATCAGAGCCCGGGCGGGAGTGAGTAACTCGGAGGGATTGCACCGGAGCCTTCCCAGGATGAGTCTTGCCTCTCCGTTTCCGAGGTACTCGGGTTATCCTCTCCTGAGACTCTCTCCAGAGTGGGTAAAAGGCTGGGCAGTCTCGTCCAATTAGGACAGGGACGGGGAGGGAATCAACCACCCCCGCCGTCGTGTGTATGGTTCCCCGTGTGCTGGTCATTGTAAGTTCAGTAATGGGGTATTCTCTGGTGTCCCCATGGACACAGGAAACTGGGAGGACTTTCCCCGGGGTCAGACACGTTGGGCCCACCAAATCCTTACGCACCAGGGTGGCCCGGCTACCAGAATCCAGTAAGGCCTCCACATCATGGTGATTCACAGTTACCGGGCAGGTGGGGGGGTCGATCTGGGCCGCCATCTACGACTCCCAAGAGCGAGGCAAAACGGTGTGTGGGTGCTGAGCTGGAGGACTCCGCAGTGGGCATAGGTTCTCGGCTGGTTTCCCACACTGCCAGGAGATATGTCCCATCTCCCCACACCGGTAACACTGTCGAGTTTTCCCCCTCCTGGTATACTCTTCTTGGACCCGCCTGGTTTCTGGCTCCCCCTGGAGCCGGGATAAGTCCTGACGTGGCTGGGTTCGAGACCTTGGGGGTCCTTTGGACGGGTTCTTCCCATTTGTGGTGGGGCCGCACTCCTGGGGTCTTTTCGGGAAGCATTCAGCATCTCCGCTGTGGCCTGGTACTTTTCCACAGCTTCCACGGTCAGATCAGCCGTGGTCAAGGCCTGTTGACTGATGAACCGTTTTGCCTCATAAGGCAGGGCGCGTAGGTAACGATCCACCACAACGGCCTCCACCACCGCCGCTGCTGTATTCCTCTGCGGATCCAGCCATTTCCTTGCGATTCGGACAAGTTCATGCATCTGCGCCCGAGGAGGTTGGTCTGGTTGGAAGGTCCAGCTGTGAAAGCGCTGGGCCATACCAAACTTTGTGAGTCCATATCTGCTGAGGATCTCAGACTTCAGGGCATCATAGTCAGTAACCTGGTCAGGGCCCAGGTCCCGGACAGCATTCAACGATTCCCCCGGTTAGAAAGGGGGCTAACAGACCAACCCACTGTTGCTTGGGCCAGGCTTCCCTAGTGGCCGTGGCCTCAAATGCATGCAGGTATGCCTCCATGTCATCGGTAGCTCCCATCTTAGATATAAAGTCACTTGCCTTTATTGGGCGGGGTATTTTGGACCACCCTCTGTCTCTGCAACTGCAATTCCTCTGCCTTCAGAAGGTTGGCTTTCTTTTGCTCCTCCAAGAGAGCCACGTTTGCTTGCATCTGGGCTTGCTGGCCAGCAACAAGGGCTTTCAATATGTCCTCCATTTCAGTCGGGCGGGGAGCCTACGGCCAACTTGGAAAACTGGGTGATCAAACCTTCGGTATCCTCCTCTGACATGCACTATTAACGCTTGAGCGTGCCCGTATTCTCCACCATCTGTGACGTCACAAGAGGCTACACAGCTTTCAGCGGGATTGCTCAAGTAGTGCAAGGAGACAAGGTTCAAACAAAACAAGGATTTTATTATAGGTCTTGGGAAATTAACGAAAATATAACAAAATTCTGTTCTCTTGTGGCTCTTTAAGGGTTAACAGTTCAGGGATGTCTCTTCCACATCCAAAGTCATAACTCTCACTCGCTCAGATAACTTTTCCCCAGCCTTACTGTAGTCCACGTTGCAGCTAGTGGCCAACCCAGCAAAAAGTCCTTCCAAATGTCTCTCACGTATTTCCACAGGTGCATATATCCAAAGGTGAGTATTTCCCAAAGGTAAGTATCTCCAAATCCTTAGATTCCTCATGGAAGTGGACGTGCAGCACTCTTGTCCTCCAGAGAGCCCAGGGTGGAGACTGTGTCTCTTCACCCCCACACACTCCCCTCAGTGTGTCTCTTCCCTTCCCAAACCTTCAGCTCATCAGCTCCTCATTTGTTTCAGCTGCGTGGGAAGATTGGCCATAGAGGGGTGGAGTTCCCGACCATACCAGCAGATGGAGCCATAGCTGTCTGGGTCTGCAGCCACCTCAGGGGGATGTAACGTCCCTCCAGGACACAGCCTCTCGTGACATCACAAATATATATATAGATGCCTCTACCAACAGTCCTATTAGCCAACGTACAATCATTGGAAATTAAAAAATGACGATCTACAATCACGGATATCCTACCAACGGGACATTGAAAACTGTAATATATTATGTTTCACCGAGTCGTGGATGAACGACGACATGGATAACATCCAGCTAGCGGGATATACGCTACAGGATAGAACGGCTGATTCCGATAAAACAAGGGGTGGTGGTTTGTGTACAGTGAGTGAAAAAAGTATTTGATCCCCTGCTGATTTTGTATGTTTGCCCACTGACAAAGAAATTATCAGTCTATAATTTTAATGGTAGGTTTATTTGAACAGTGATAGACAGAATAACAACAAAAATATCCAGAAAAACCCATTTCAAAAAAGTTATAAATTGATTTGCATTTTAATGAGGGAAATAAGTATTTGACCCCCTCTCAATCAAAGATTTCTGGCTCCCAGCTGTCTTTTATACAGGTAACGAGCTGAGATTAGGAGCACACTCTTGAAGGGCGTGCTCCTAATCTCAACTTGTTACCTGTATAAAAGACACCTGTCCACAGAAAAAATCAATCAATCAGATTTCAAACTCTCCACCATGGCCAAGACCAAACAGCTTTCCAAGGATGTCAGGGACAAGATTGTAGACCTACACAAGGCTGGAATGGGCTACAAGACCATCGCCAAGCAGCTTGGTGAGAAGGTGACAACAATTGGTGCGATTATTCACAAATGGAAGAAACACAAAATAACTGTCAATCTTCCTCGGCCTGGGGCTCCATGCAAGATCTCACCTCGTGGAGTTGCAATGATCATGAGAACGGTGAGGATTAAGCCCAGAACTACACAGTAGGATCTTGTCAATGATCTCAAGGCAGCTGGGACCATAGTCACCAAGAAAACAATTGGTAACACACTACGCCGTGAAGGACTGATATCCTGCAGCGCCCGCAAGGTCCCCCTGCTCAAGAAATCACATATACATGCCCTTCTGAAGTTTGCCAATGAACATCTGAATGATTCAGAGGTCAGATGAGACCAAAATGGAGCTCTTTGGCATCAACTCAACTCGCCGTGTTTGGAGGAGGAGCAATGCTGCCTATGACCCCAAGAACACCATCCCCACCGTCAAACATGGAGGTGGAAACATTATGCTTTGGGGGTGTTTTTCTGCTAAGGGGACAGGACAACTTCACCGCATCAAAGGGACGATGGACGGGGCCATGTCCGTCAAATCTTGGTTGAGAACCTCCTTCCCTCAGCCAGGGCATTGAAAATGGGTCGTGGATGGGTATTCCAGCATGACAGTGACCCAAAACACACGGCCAAGGCAACAAAGGAGTGGCTCAAGAAGAAGCACATTAAGGTCCTGGAGTGGCCTAGCCAGTCTCCAGACCTTAATCTCATAGAAAATCTGTGGAGGGAGCTGAAGGTTCGAGTTGCCATACGTCAGCCTCGAAACCTTAATGACTTAGAGAAGATCTGCAAAGAGGAGTGGGACAAAATCTCTCTTGAGATGTGTGCAAACCTGGTGGCCAACTACAAGAAACGTCTGACCTCTGTGATTGCCAACAAGGGTTTTGCCATCAAGTACTAAGTCATATTTTGCAGAGGGATCGAAAACCTATTTCCCTCGTTAAAATGCAAATTAATTTATAACATTTTTGACATGCGTTTTTCTGGATTTTTTTGTTGTTATTCTGTCTCTCACTGTTCAAATAAACCTACCATTAACATTTTAGATTGATAATTTCTTTGTCAGTGGGCAACCGTACAAAATCAGCAGGGGATCAAATACTTTTTTCCCTCACTGTACTTTTTTCCCTCGTTTCCTCCAGCATCTTCACAAGGTCCTTTGCTGTTGTTCTGTGATTGATTTGCACTTTTCACACCAAAGTTCGTTCATCTCTAGGAGACAGAATACGTCTCCTTCTTAAGCTGTATGACGGCTGCGTTATCCCATGGTGTTTATACTTGTGTACTGTTGTTTGTACTGATGAGGTCGTAGAAATATTTGACTCAAAATTAGTCAACTCAAAAATGTCTCTCAAGAAACTGGAGCTTGTGAAACCAAAGATTTGACTTTATTATTGCGTAACAAAGCCGAGCTTGCTCCATGGAACAACTGCTTGCCCTGACCCGGAGCTCTCCTTTTATACAGACACAAATTCATAGTCATGCTTATACAACATACATAGTTACTCCTCTCTATGTGAATGAATAACATCTTTCAGTATCACACGTTGGCTACTCATGAGACTATGTGCATTTCTCTAAGTGGGGCTTCTGTCTCTTATTAGTGGCGTGACTCAAAAAATTATATACGTACGTTAAAGAACAATCACACTCTGTATTGACTATATTCCCTATCCAGACATACATCTGGAGTACAAAGTAGCAATCATGTTCATTCTGTTTTACCTTTATCATTTCATAACACATTATAAAACATATCAATTAATACTTAAACATGGTTTAAACATGTCATGGCCATAACCCATTCTCAACCACATACATTTAAGCCAATCCCAAAAAGCATCCTCCCAGGACCCTTGAGATTACAGTGGGGAAAAAAAGTATTTAGTCAGCCACCAATTGTGCAAGTTCTCCCACTTAAAAAGATGAGAGAGGCCTGTAATTTTCATCATAGGTACACGTCAACTATGACAGACAAAATGAGGAAAAAAAATCCAGAAAATCACATTGTAGGATTTTTAATGAATTTATTTGCAAATTATGGTGGAAAATAAGTATTTGGTCAATAACAAAAGTTTCTCAATACTTTGTTATATACACTTTGTTGGCAATGACACAGGTCAAACGTTTTCTGTAAGTCTTCACAAGGTTTTCACACACTGTTGCTGGTATTTTGGCCCATTCCTCCATGCAGATCTCCGCTAGAGCAGTGATGTTTTGGGGCTGTCAATGGGCAACACGGACTTTCAACTCCCCTCCAAAGATTTTCTATGGGGTTGAGATCTGGAGACTGGCTAGGCCACTCCAGGACGTTGAAATGCTTCTTACGAAGCCACTCCTTGTTGCCCGGGCGGTGTGTTTGGGATCATTGTCATGCTGAAAGACCCAGCCACGTTTCATCTTCAATGCCCTTGCTGATGGAAGGAGGTTTTCACTCAAAATCTCACGATACATGGCCCCATTCATTCTTTCCTTTACACGGATCAGTCGTCTGGTCCCTTTGCAGAAAAACAGCCCCAAAGCATGATGTTTCCACCCCCATGCTTCACAGTAGGTATGGTGTTCTATGGATGCAACTCAGCATTCTTTGTCCTCCAAACACGACGAGTTGAGTTTTTACCAAAAAATTATATTTTGGTTTCATCTGACCATATGACATTCTCCCAATCCTCTTCTGGATCATCCAAATGCACTCTAGCAAACTTCAGACGGGCCTGGACATGTACTGGCTTAAGCAGGGGGACACGTCTGGCACTGCAGGATTTGAGTCCCTGGCGGCGTAGTGTGTTACTGATGGTAGGCTTTGTTACTTTGGTCCCATCTCTCTGCAGGTCATTCACTAGGTCCCCCGTGTGGTTCTGGGATTTTTGCTCACCGTTCTTGTGATCATTTTGACCCCACGGGGTGAGATCTTGCGTGGAGCCCCAGATCGAGGGAGATTATCAGTGGTCTTGTATGTCTTCCATTTCCTAATATTTGCTCCCACAGTTGATTTCTTCAAACCAAGCTGCTTACCTATTGCAGATTCAGTCTTCCCAGCCTGGTGCAGGTCTACAATTTTGTTTCTGGTGTCCTTTGACAGCTCTTTGGTCTTGGCCATAGTGGAGTTTGGAGTGTGACTGTTTGAGGTTGTGGACAGGTGTCTTTATACTGATAACAAGTTCAAACAGGTGCCATTAATACAGGTAACGAGTGGAGGACAGATGAGCCTCTTAAAGAAGAAGTTACAGGTCTGTGAGAGCCAGAAATCTTGCTTGTTTCTAGGTGACCAAATACTTATTTTCCACCATAATTTGCAAATTAATTCATTAAAAATCCTACAATGTGATTTTCTGGATTTTTTTTTCTTATTTTGTCTGTCATAGTTGACGTGTACCTATGATGAAAATTACAGGCCTCTTTCATCTTTTTAAGTGGGAGAACATGCACAATTGGTGGCTGACCAAATACTTTTTTTCCCCACTGTATGTGTGTCAGGTCATAAGCACAAACAAATGATAACACTAGTTCCATTGTTACTCCAATCTCCACACAGCCACCACGAGGAGCCTCCAGACCAGCTGCAGGGAGTTATCAAAAGCACAGTGTTGCACTAAAGAAATGTCTCTGCTCTGTTTTAACCCTTCAACTGGTTCTCAATCCATAAGCATTTAAGGCATAAAGGTGTTTAATTCTACAACATATGTACTAGAAAATCATCCATATATAGAACATCATCCATATATTCCCCCCTTTTGGACTTTCTAAGTCCCAACCAATAAAACAAAAGTTAACATAAAATGAGTGTAAGCATGTGCATATACTTATTCTTAGCCTTGCCATCTGTGGTTACATTTTTATAAGAATATATATTCAGACCAATGTATCTTCCTCATTGTCTGACCCATCCCGATGAGGACAAGGAGCCCAGTCGGGTACTGGGTACAAATCCGGAAGGTTTCCCTCTAAGCTAACCTCCAATTGTTGCTGTTGAGCTTTGTAACCATGACAGGCCCAACCACCCCCAGGGACAACACCATACAGACATTCAGGATTTCCAAATGGGCAGTCCGTTGGTCCTCCTATAACATTACAGGGCTTTCCATATTCATTAACATACTGTCCTGGAGCTCCCTGAACAGGGTGTATTTCTTTGGTTGACTTATTAACAATTGTCTGTACAGTCATTTGCTTTACTGTGGTTTGGATGAAAAGTGATTTCAACAAAGGCAGTACACAACAAAATACCATTCCCATTACTACATGTGCTATGCCTATCATGATTGCCATTTTTGTAAACATTGCTCCCCACTTTCCCAAAGTTACGTCCATCCAATCCCAAGTGTGAGTGTCATGCCCAGCATTGTCCTTAAGTTCTTTTCATAGTCCTTTGAGCTTAGTCATTGCTTCAGTGAATGAACCATCCGGAGCAGTATTATTGGGAATGAAGGTACAACATTCATCCCCAAACATAACACAAACTCCAACTTTTTCTGCCAACAGCCAGTTTAGCCTGTACTTGCTCTCCCAGAACTGTTAACGCAGAGTCTGTGTAATTAATAAACCTTTGTTGATTATAGTAAATATAATTGATCCATTCTAGGTTTTTGTTAGGTGATATCCAGACAAATATTGATTCAAATCCTGCTTTAATTTCATCTCTTGTCTTATATTCATTTGGAATTCCTCTGGGTTGACCTATTGCATCTAAGTATACATTGGAGTCATGTTCATACGCTCTTTTTACCCTTTTATTATTGTCCTGGGTGTCCTGATTTGTTGTTTTTTCCACCTCCCATTCTGATATAACCACTTCCTGAAGCATTTGTACCCTAGCACATATTCCCTTCCATCCTTTAGGTGAAGTGGCTCTAATTCTTTGTCCTCCATAAATGCAAAATAAATCTGCCACTGCCACCGATTGATCCTCATAAGGATTGATCAGTGCCATTGCCAGTGTTTGCTTCTCACATTCCCCAGGGTCACCAGGCCCTCCACTAGTACCTATCACTCCAGTACTCGATCCCGCCGCCTGATAAACTGCTCTGCGCGGAGTATCTGCATTCCA
This sequence comes from Coregonus clupeaformis, assembly GCF_020615455.1. NCBI lineage: Eukaryota > Metazoa > Chordata > Actinopteri > Salmoniformes > Salmonidae > Coregonus > Coregonus clupeaformis. The sequence goes on from NC_059209.1 coordinate 2,537,154, forward strand.
AGACATATCATTATTTAGGTGCCATGTGGTCTCACACTTTCCCCTAAATTCTCCCAAATCATGCTCCCCATCCATTTTGTTGTAGCATTCATAATCTTGATTATAATCTATACGATATTTTTCCGGTGCTTCCATTTTTCTGGGTTCTATTCTGTCATCTAATGTTTATTTACACCACTCACCCCATCCTGTTTGATTATAGTATTTGTGATGGTCAGGACTTCCTAAGAAGGATAATCATTCTGCAGGGCAATAGGGTCTCTCTGATCTTTTGAGATGACAGAAGTTTCGTTTAAAGTCAGCACTGTCCCTGTGGCTATGTGGACTTGGTATTACCATCAGTTCCTTTAATGGGGAGGGGGAGCATACTAGACAATCAATTTTCTTATTAATTAATTTAGCTGAATACTGTGCCCATCTGTACCAATCATTTTGTAATGCTCCATCCCATAGTCTACTTAGTTTTGTTGGTGCTTTCATTATTTCCAGTATTACTGCTGGTGCTGAGCTAGATTGTTTGTTTTCCTGGTTTCCCCAATTAGTCAAAGATTCCCATACATTTTGAAAGAACCCAGTTGATTATGTTGTTTCTGAGTCTTCCTTCATTGCTTTAATTGTTTTAACAATGGACGGTCCTTGAGTGATTGCCATAGTTACATTGACTGTCTCTATTTCTCCTTCCTGTCTAGTTTGACGTGTGGGAACAAAAATAATATTGATTGTTGTTATATTATTTCCTTCTGGACACTTTGTGCTAACTAATTCCAAAACATATTTTGCATCATTTTCTTGTGTCAATTCCTCTAAGATAATTTCCCAAGTAATGTTTCCTTTGTTAATTTCTATTAGACATCCATATTCATCCCAGAGCGCCTCTCCCATTGTTTGATGATTAGCCCACCAACAAAGTGCTGTTTCTGGCAAAGGTTTTACCCTTCGTATTGAAAAGGATCTTTGAGTTTCTTCAACTGTACTTTCTTGGGCTCGAATAGAAATACTAGTTCGAGCTATCCCCAATGGTACATGCTTTTTTATTCTATTCTTCAATCTAACTTTAGGGGCCAATTTCTTAAGCACTGATGGAATCATGAGATGTTTAGCTTGTTTTATATCCATTATTTTTCCATGTCTATTTACTTTTGGCTCAACTTCTACACAATGATTTTTTAGCCATTTTATTTTAAACATTGCATATCCTTCAATCTGACATTTCCTCAATCTAGGCCATCCTATGTACGATACTTGTTCTTTATTCACAACAACAATTCTTCCAGGTTTAGTATGGTATCGCTAGAATATTGTATAGTTGTAGGCAGACTCACCACCATCTCTCCTAGATTAACTGCTATTACCGTTAAAGCAATTCCACAGTTCTTTAGTTGTTGGAGACCATGTGAGGGCAGAGAAGTCAATTGTGGGAAAGTCCTCTTCCTCAACGGCTGAGAAGTCTCTTCCTTCACCGGTGGAGACGTTACCCCCCTCAATGGTAGAAAGGTCACTTTCTCCTCCTTCTCCTGTTGTCTCTCCATTCCCTGGGTCGCTGCTTGTGTTTGGGGCATCTGCTATAGCAGGTATCCTATTAGTAGTATTCCCCACACCATCAGACCCCACCTCCCGACTCTCCGGATTTTCAGGTGGGAGTGCCTGCTGTTCTTCGACGTTGGCACTTGGACTCGTGCTTGCTGCTTCTTCTTGGACTCCATCTGGTGCCTCAACATACTCCACTTCCTCATGGCTCGCTGACGGCAGGCCGGTTCTCCTCGGGGCCCTGGTACAGTGGTTCAGATGGTACCACGTTGTGCTTCGTTCCACCTGTATCGCCGTGGGCGTCGCTCGGATCACCTTGTATGGTCCTTCTCTCCTGCGAAACACTCGGATGTAGACTCGATCTCCTGGAATCAGCGGCCCTGGCTCTTCTGGTCCAGGTTCTGGTTCTCGCCCTTTTTCCTGGAGATAGATCACTTTATGTATAGCAGTTAGTTGTCTTACATATGCTTTAAGCTCAATCTCTAATTGTTCCAATGGGGGTCCTTTGTAGGGCCCTCTTAGAACTGGCACTGGCATGGGTCGACCTGTAAGCATTTCATGCGGGGTTAGATGCGTATTTTGTTAGTTTGCATGCGATAACTCATCAAAGCTAGTGGTTGTGCATCCACCCAATTGAGCTTTGCACCGGCACAGATTTTATTCAGTTTAGCCTTGAGGGTCCCATTAATCCTCTCAACAATCCCCTGAGATTGCGGATGATACACACACCCTAGTCTTTGCTTAATCCTTAGCTGCTGTAATACTTGCTTCACAGTTTTTTGAATAAATGCTGATCCATTGTCTGAGCTGACTTCTGTTGGTATTCCAAATCTGGGTATTACTTCTTTGGTTAGAAATGTGATTACTGTTCCTGATCCTGGATCTGCTGATGGTACCGCTTCTACCCATCTACTGAATCTGTCTATTATCACTAGCATGTACCTTTTGCCATTCACCTTTTTGATCATATCTACATAGGTCATGAATAAATGTCGAAATGGTCCTTCAGGAACTGGTATGTGCCCTATAGGCGTTGTTATTCCATTCCTTACATTGTTTTGTGCACACACCTTACATCTTGCTAATGCCTCAGGTATGGAGACCAGTATCCTTGTTTTTTTTTTATTTTCCTTACTATCTCCCCCCCTTGTGCAATGGTCAAAACCATGTGCATCAGTTATCAGTAAGTTGAGCAACAAAATGGGTGCCTCTATGGTTCCTTAATGAGACCTCCATAATCCCTTCACATCTTTGGTGGCCCCTCTTTGGTGCCACATAGTCTGTTCATAAGGTCCTGCTCTTTCCTGCATCCTTATTATATCGTCTGGTTGTGGTATGGATTCAATAATGACCATTGGTGCTGTTAACACTGGGACGGTGCATCTAGATACCTTCTTTGCAGCTTCATCAGCTGCATTGTTTCCTTTGGTTATATATCCTTTTTCTTTCATATGCGCCTGACATTTCACTATCGCCAATTTAGTGGGATACATTAACGCCGTCATTAATTCCACAATCTGCTCGTGGTGTTGTATGGGTGTACCATCGCTTTTCCTGAACCCTCGCTACTTCCAGACTGCCCCAACTAAATTACACACCCCATGTGCATATATATGCTGAATCAGTATAGGTATTAACTGTTTTCCGTTTTCCCAGGATGCAAGCTGCAGTGAGTGCTTTTAGTTCAGCTAACTGAGCTGAGCATGGCTGTGGACAATATTATGCTATTACCTCTTTAAAATCCTCTCCTTGCTTTTGTACTACTGCATAGCCTGCATGATTTCCCACATGATCTTTATAACAGGATCCATCCACAAAATACTCTTCTATGCACTCTTCCCCCACGCTGGACAACGGGGTTGACTCCAAGTCTGGCCTTAGTCGGGTAAATGTCAATGAGTCTGCGACACAGTCGTGTGCTTGTCCCTCAAACTCCAAAGGGATTATTTCAGCTGGATTTACTGTACTGCATCGTTTAATGGAAACATCTGGATAGGTCAGTAGAGTCATGTATTCTAAAGTTCTAGCATTGGTAAGATCAAACTTCCCTTTTTCTATCAGTTCCACTATTTTATGATGTGTATGTATTGTTACCGGGTATCCCATAGTAATTGTGGACGCTTTGTCATATGCATATTGTAATGCAGCTAAACCTTGATAGCAGGGTGGACATCCCTGAGCAACATAATCTAGTTTAGAACTATAATAAGCAATGGGTTGTTTTCGTCTTCCACTGCACGTCTCTTGCATAAGTACCGCCGTTGCAAACCTATCACATCTATTTGCCACATACAACAAGAATGGTTTTGTGTAATCTGGGGCTGCTAGAGCCGGAGCTGACTGCATTTCCTTCTTCATTGTTTCAAATGCAGTTAATGCATCACTGTTCCATTCCAGGCTTGCTCTAAGGTCTAGTTGTCCTGCTTCTTTCATGATTTCTCGCAGAGGAGCTGTTTTAACCGCATACTCCTCTATCCAGTCTGAGCTGAATCCAGTCATCCCTAGGAACGTCATTATCTGAGTAACCGTTTGAGGGAGCGGTGCCTTGCTGATTCCTTCCAGTTGTCCTGGTGCTATTGCCTTTGTCCCATGCGCAATTGTTCTTCCTAGATATTCAACTTGAGATTGGCAGTACTGGAGTTTCGTTTTTGACACCTTGTGTCCTCCCTCTGCCAGTCGCTTTAAAACCTTCTTAGAATCAGCATGGCATTGTTCCAAGGAGGAGGCACAGATCAACAGATCATCCACATACTGGATCAATGTTCCTTCAAGTATTAGATCTTCTAGGTATGTTCTTAACACCTGATTAAACATGAGAAGAATGCTTAAATCCCTGTGGCGTCCGAGTATATGTGTACTGTTTACCTTTGTAGGTAAATGCAAACAAGTGTCTGCACCCTTCCGCCAGGGGCACACTAAAAAATGCTCCACATAAGTCAATCACTGTGAAGTACTTGGCTTCTGGGGGAACATTGGTGAGTAGCGTATGAGGGTTTGGAACATCAGCAGGCCAATCTTGTACTATGTCATTTATGGCCCTTAAGTCATGTACCAGCCTCCACTTTGTCCCATCTGCTTTAAGAACCAGCAACAAAGGTGTGTGTTACAACAACTTTGTGTTTCTATCAGTACTCCTGCTTTTATCAGTCCTTCGATTGTGGCGTTGATACCCTCATCTGCTTCAGGTTTCATATGGTATTGAGCCCTCCAAGGGGGCTTGACATCTGGCTTTGTTTTGACCAACACATTTTACCAACCCAACATCTGTATCATGTTGTGACCATACCTCGTGAGGTGTGTTTTTCTCAATTTCCTGTTTTTGCTGGTTCTCTAATTCTGTTGCTTCCCCTAGCTGTGTTAGCTGTTGGGATGTAACTTCCACTTCCCTCGGATCTCCAGTCATTATTGTGGTATGGTGTATCTTGATGAAGGCTTTATCTTTTGAATGATAAATCAATTGGTTTTCTGTCTTGTTCCATTGAATTGTTTTTGCTAGCTTCATCATGGGGCCCAAATCCTTGGCCTCCATTCCCTTGTTCACCAGCAAGGTAATGTGTGGGGCAGCTTCAGAAACATTGTACCATTTTGCCACAAAGTCTGAGCCATCCATGTCCATCACCTCCATTGCTGCTCCTTGTTTTCCTATAATTATGTACTGAGACATTATTGGTACCGATTTCCCATTTGCATTTAACAACCACAGTTGTTCTAAAAGATCATCACGATAGGGATCATATTGCATGGTGCAGTGATATTCTGACTTTCCTCTTTCTGCTTCTGGTATCTGAGCCTGAATAAACCTACCCCATTTCCTGACTACCCTATCTACTTCTGTCTCAATATCCCCTAACCAATAGACATTTGCTGTATCCTGTTTCATTACCATTTGTAAGTTTAACCCTGCCTTGTCTATAATTACCCCTTAGGAGGAACATCGAATTTGTATACCCATTTTGCATAGGGCATCTCTTCCCAATAGATTGACAGGGGTGTGTTCTGATACAAGTATAGGGAGGGTTGCAGATTTGCCATCCGCTATCAGGCGAACTGGAGCTGTCATTGGAATTAGCTGCGTTTGTTCCGAGAATCCTACAGTTTTGGCATATTTGCCAGACATGGGGAGGTGAGAGGCATAATTTGGAAGTGGCTCCAGTATCAACCATCATGGGTGTGCCTCTGTTCTCTATTTGAACCTGCAGCATAGGTTCTTGATCAGCTCGTGTAGTTAGTACTGGAAACTGACCCTCCCCTGTAGGATTCTCTGGGCACCCCTAGTACCCCTGATTAGGCCCTGCCCATGGATTCACAGGACCTTGGACTTGTTGCTGATTTTGTTGCCAGCCGTCAGTCTGCTTCCAATTACTTAGATTTTTGTTCCCCAGCTGTTGCCAGGGGTTTGTGGGGCAGTTTCATCTGGTATGCCCTGGCTGTTGGCATCCCCAGCAAATTCCAGGTGGCCCTTGTGGGCCCCGATTTCCTCCTTTTTGAATGTATTGCTGAGATTTTTGCTGTTTTTTATTATTATTCCATTGTCGGGGTTGTTGTGCATACACATTCACTACTGGTGATGTGGGTTGCACTTGGGCCTGCGGCGCGGGAGGCGGATATGGCCCTCCTGGAGTGACTGCAGCCACCATTCCTGTTTCAGTCATAGGTGCTGTTACTGGGGCCTGGATTTTCTTCTTCCCTCTGTTTGTCAATTCTTCCAATTGGAGTTGAGTCAGTTTCCTCTGAATGTCTCTCCCCTGCTCTTTAAGCCTCTGTTCATCCTTTGTGTGTTTTTCTACTGCATGTATCATATGGTCACATAAGTATTTGTGTGTCTTTGAGGTTAGTCCTACCACATCCTCCAGCCTGCTTCTCACTGATTGAGGCATGGCTTCTATTATTGAGTTTCGGAATAGAGTTGTCATCAGTGGGTCCCCTTCTGGATCTCATTCTGTTTCCAGTCTCCATCGTTTCATCTGTTCATGTAGATAGGCAGCTGGATTCTCAGTTTCTCCCAGTGTCCCCCCTTTCAGTAACTTGGGGTCAATTCTTGCCGGATATTCCAGTCTCAGTGCTCGCCAGACTTCAGGGCGGTGTGAATCAAAATCCATCCCATCTCCTTGTGGGTCACTCACTTCTCTTCTCAGGTCACTGTTCCCCAGTATATCCTCAATTTTTGCCTTTCCAACCACCCTTGCCAACAGTGCCTTCAGATACCCCACAGCCAGCAGTTTCCCCATGGTTTGTTCCTCAAAAATCCTTATCCATTTTCCTGCCCCATCATGCAAATCTGGCAGACGGGCAACCAATCCTTCCAGGTCCTGTGATCCCCACGTAGTGAGCCTGGGTACCTTTTATTAGAATTGGATATTGTCCCTTGTATTTTTCAGGTCTTCTCAATGTTCTCCTATTCCTCAATCTTTCTTCCCTTACGCCTTGAATGCAATCTCCCCATATTTGAGCTGCTGCTCCTTCTTCCTCCTCTAGGTCTCTGCCTGTCCGCTGTCTTACCTCACTCTGCTCCCTCTCTACTTCTTCATTTTCTCTCAATATTCTCCTCATCCTGTCCATTTCTTTCTCTATTAGTTCGTTTGTTGCTTCAATAGCTGCCATTTCTTCATCTGAGAGTTCTCCATCATCTATTTTTGTCATTTTCATTCTTCCCAATGCTTCCCTCAGCTCTCCATAGCAATCCAATCTGTTTGGCTTGATTTCTGCCCTTCGCTTGATTCCTTCTGTTTTCTTTGAGTCTTTTTCCATCCTTTGGGAGGATGTAAAAAAGTATTTCTTCTTTCATTTCTATTTCTCCTTTTATTGATACTACTCCTGACACCGGGGGATATTGTCCACCAACATATGTTGGGGGTCCCACAGACCAATCTGCTTTCTTTTTGTTTTTGTTTTCTCATCATCTTTTCTCAACATGTTTCTGGCTTCTCGCATATTCTTTAGCAATCCTACTCCTTCCATTTTGAACATGTTGAGTTCTTATTTTTCTCTTTCTCTTTTGGGACTTCTCTTCTTTCCTGTGTCTTTTGCTTTATAGTTATTTATCAGTGTTTCCATTTCCTCACACACCGTGACATCAAATGTTCCTCCTTCTGGCCATTTGGTGCCCATTTTTCTGGTGTGTTTCTCACATTTTTCAGATGTTTTCGCTATTTCTCCCTTGCCTAAGGGATACCTAGCACTCAGTATTTCTACGCCGTTTTATTCATATTGATGGCCTGTATTTTTTAACTTAATTTTAATCTATTTTAGTATTCGTCCTATTTATTTATTTCTCCTTCTTAATTATTTTTATATTATTATTCGCTTTTGCTGTTAAACTTATTTGTGCTTTTTTAATTATTGTTTGGTCAGAACTTATTTATTATTAATGGTCATTTGACAATCTCTTTATATGATACTAATATAATATCTCCTGATGTCCACTTTTCTTTTGTGTGGAACACCTCATGAATCTTTCCCTTGCTAGTGTTTTTCTTAGCTTTAAATCACTCAGCTATATGTGTGTTTCTACTATGAGCATTCACACACCGTTCACTCTTCCTCTCCTGGTGTGAGACTGGGTGCGTCCTTCCTACCAGGTTACACTTAAGCAACGGTCCAGGAAAGGTGCGTGAACCTTTCTCCACCGAGGACAGAAACTTTCACACTCACTGCACTCTCACTCTTTCACACACTTATCTAAGTTACCTGTACATTTACACCTCTCTTGATACAGTTCCTGGACACAAGAAAAACAGTTTTATACAGGATTACTATCTACCTGTGGTCCTCTGTAGCTCAGCTGGTAGAGCATGGTGCTTGTAACGCCAAGGTAGTGGGTTCGATCCCCGGGACCACCCATACACAAAAAATGTATGCACGCATGACTGTAAGTCGCTTTGGATAAAAGCGTCTGCTAAATGGCATATTATTATATTATTACCTATATAGCCCTCTAGGTGATTCACTTCCTCGACACACCTTTACTGGACTTCTACCTATCCTACGCTTTCCTAAGTGACCTGTAAATTCGGCCCTCTTCTCTGATTCACTTCCTCGACACAGAGAAAAGCGGTAATGCACAGGATTTTTGCCTACCTAAGCAGTCCTCTAAATGATACACTTCCTCGACACATTTAGAGCGGTATTGCAGGACTTCTACCTACGCTTTCCTAAGCGACCTGTAAATGCAGCCCTTTTTCTGATTCACTTCCTTGACACAGGTAAAGCGGTATTATACAGGATTTTTTTCCTACCTAAGCAGTCCTCTAAATGATACACTTCCTCGACACATTTAGAGCGGTATTGCAGGACTTCTACCTATTTATTTTCTGATCGTTCAAACAGATGGACAGCCGCCCGTGCCGAAATGACCCAGACAAATTGATCAGCAAGACGAATCAAATGAATCGACCGAATTGAACAGACACGTCAGATGAGCAGCCGAGTGACAATTGACGGGTACAAGACGCGTCAGACAAAACAGTCGAATTAGTCAAACGGATGCAATCACACTGACCAAATGATCAACCCAAACGAGACAGATAACCCACCCCACTTAACCACAATGAATGAACCACACCGACCCAAGCAGACCATCCACCCACTCGGACCGAGCAGATCTACTCTTACTTAAGCTATATTCTATTTATTGCAACCCTCGAGGCTTTTTCATTTAACATGCATTTTAAATCCAAAAGCTCCCAGTCTCTAATTTTCTGGTTCTTAAATTTGGAGAGACCTACTTGGTATTCTGCAGCTGAGGCCGGGCCCTGGATCGAACCACACAAACTTTATACTATATAAGTAAGAACTTGGCTTACCTTTTTTAAAAGCGTCCGCTTTGTTTGTATGGTCCGTCCAAGCCGTTTCTCAGCCGCAGATGTCCACTGTCTCTGGTCCCTGTTTTCAACTCCTGGCAATGCTCGCCATTTATGTCGTAGAAATATTTGACTCAAAAGTAGTCAACTTAAAAATATCTCTCAAGAAACTGGAGCTTGTCAATCCAAAAATTATACTTTATTATTGCGTAACAAAGCCGAGCTTGCTCCATGGAACAACTGCTTGCCCTGACCCGGAGCTCTCCTTTTATACAGACACAAATGCATTGTCATGCTTATACAACATACATAGTTACTCCTCTCTATATGAATAAATAACATCTTTCAGTATCACATGTTGGCTACTCACGAGGCTACGTGCATTTCTCTAAGTGGGGCTTCTGTGTCTTATTAGTGGCGTGACTCAAAAAATTATATACATACATACGTTAAAGAACAATCACACTCTGTATTGACTATATTCACTATCCAGACATACATCTGGAGTACAAAGTATCAATCATGTTCATTCTGTTTTACCTTTATCATTTCATGACACATTATAAAACATATCAATTAATACTTAACCATGGTTTAAACATGTCATGGCCATAACCCATTCTCAACCACATACATTTAAGCCAATCCCAAAAAGCATCCTCCCAGGACCCTTGAGATTATGTGCATGTGGCTATGTGTCAGGTCATAAGCACAAACAAATGATAACACTAGTTCCATTGTTACTCCAATCTCATATAGGTGTTTAATTCTACAACATATGTACTAGAAAATCATCCATATATAGAAAATCATCCACAATGAACGTGATACATTCAGGCATTTGGAAATTGCTCCCAAGGATAAACTGTCACAAGCCGGGCTAGAACTCCGGTCTCAAATGTGTAGAGCTGGGGGTACTACCCCTTAGCCACAGAGGAGATGTTGTAGGACCCAAATGAAACACCCAAGGCAATACTCCAGGTAAGTAGATTTAATGTTCCAAAACAGGAGGCAAAACAAAACAACTCCCCGAGGGAGAAAAACAAACTAAAGATAACTTCGAATAACTTACTAGGACTGATACGGTGGGACAAAGCAGGAGACACATAGACAGGACGCAATAACCAAGTGAGAAACAAGGGGAAAACACACAGCTAAAATACTCAAGGGGAAACAAGGCACAGGTGACATAGATAAGCTAATTAGGACACATGAGGAAAAACTAAGGCAAAGGGGAACACAGCTGACCTCTAGAGGCCAGGAGACAAACAGGGGAAGCAGGAAGCTGACAGGACCCCCTCCTCTAGGAACGACTCCTGACGTTCCTTCCAGAACACCCTGGCCCCAGGGTGCGAAAATCTCGGATCAACCCTGGGTCCAGGATGTCCCTGGCCGGAACCCAGGAGCGCTCCTCTGGCCCGTAGCCCTCCCAGTCCACCAGATACTGCAGAGAGTTCTGGACCCTCCGGGAGTCCAGTATCCGGCGGACTGTGTAGGCTGGCTGGCCGTCTATGATCCTGGGAGGTGGCGGGGGTCTGTGTGGGGGGCAAAAGGAGAAGACAAGACAGGTTTAAGGAGTGAAACATGGAAAGTGGGGTTAACTCTAAGGGAGCGAGGCAGAACTAAACGATACGACACAGGGTTAACCTTTCTAGAAATGCGGAAAGGGCCGATGTATCTCTGGGAAAGCTTCTTGGATTCGACCCGGAAGGGGCAAGTTCTTAGTGGCCAACCAAACTCTCTGACCAGCTCGGAAACTAGGGGCCGTCCGGCGGTGGCGATTAGCCTGACTTTGGTATCTCTGGGAGGTCCGAAGGAGGGTACACCTGGCCTTCTTCCAGGTCCGCCTACAGCGTTGGACAAAGCGCTGGGCCGAGGGAACACCAACTTGCGCCTCTTCCTCTGGAAACAAAGGAGGGTTGTAACCGAACTGGCATTCGAAGGGGGACAATCCGGTGGCTGAGGACTGGAGGGTGTTGTGGGCATATTCAGCCCAAATGATATAGGTGGCCCAAGACGTGGGATTACTGGCCGCCATACACCGCAGGGTGGTCTCCAGATCCTGATTAATCCGTTCCGTTTGGCCATTAGACTCTGGATGGAATCCTGACGATAGGCTGGCTGTGGCCCCAATAAGCCTGCAGAAGGCCCCCAAAACCGGGACGAGAATTGGGGACCTCGGTCAGAGACCACGTCCAGGGGAATGCCAAATATCCGGAAGACATGGTTCATGAGGAGCTCCGCAGTCTCCTTAGCCGAGGGCAGCTTGGGCAGGGGAATAAACCGGGCAGCCTTAGAGAAACGGTCTACCACCACAAGGATGACGGTGTTGCCCTGGGATAGAGGAAGTCCCGTAACAAAGTCCAGAGAAAGGTGTGACCATGGCCTTCGAGGAACAGGTAAGGGATGGAGCAGTCCCTGGGGTCGCTGGCGTGTCGACTTTCCCTGGTTGCACACAGGGCAGGCCTCAACATAGACCTGCACGTCCTTCTTGATGGACGGCCACCAAAACCGCCGTCGGAGGAACTCCAGTGTGCGAGCACTGCCAGGATGGCATGTCAAGGGCGACTCATGACCCCACTGCAAGACGCGGGCCCGAACCGAGAGAGGAACGTACAGGCGACCGGCAGGACCACCGCCTGGATCGGGCTCATGGGCAAGAGCTTCTCGCACCCCTCTTTCTAGTTCCCACTGAAGAGGTGCGACGATCCTAGACCTCGGAATAATCGATGCCAAGGGCTTCTCTTGTACCTCGGGAGAATAGACTCGAGACAGAGCATCCGGCTTGACGTTCTTGGTGCCAGGTCGGTAAGTCAGGATGAACTGGAATCGATTAAAGAAAAGGGACCATCGTGCTTGCCGAGGGTTCATCCGCTTAGCCTGTTGGAGATATTCCAGGTTCTTGTGGTCTGTGAGAACCTGGAAAGGGTGCTGAGCCCCCTCAAGCCAATGGCGCCACTCTTCCAAGGCCAGTTTAACCGCAAGCAACTCTAGATCCCCCACGTGGTAGTTGCGCTCGGCCTCAGACAGGCGGCGAGACATGAAGGCACAAGGGTGTAATCTCCCATCCGCACCCCTCTGTGACAGGACGGCTCCAACCCCCACCTCTGAGGCGTCCACCTCCACCACGAAAGGTCTCTCTGGGTCAGGGGTCACCAGAATCGGAGCAGAAGTGAAGCGGCGCTTGAGATCCTCGAAGGCCCCTGCTGCTTCCGGACCCCAGTGAATCTTGGTCCCTCCTCCCTTGGTAAGCGTCGTCAAGGGGGCTACCACCGAGCTGAAATTCTTGATGAACTTCCGATAGAAGTTAGAAAAGCCAATGAACCGTTGAACCTCCTTGACCGTGGCAGGTGTGGGCCAATCGTGGACCGCCTTGACCTTCTTGGGATCCATCTCTAGGTGCCCGGGAGTGACAATAAACCCGAGAAACTGAGTCTGAGAAACATGAAATTCACACTTCTCAGGCTTAACGTAGAGGTGATTGTCAAGGAGCCTCTGGAGAACCCGGCTAACATGCCCCTCATGCTCCTTCAGTGACCTCGAGAAGATGAGGATATCGTCCAGGTACACGAAGACGAACAGATTAAGCATATCCCGGAGAACATCATTAATCAGGGCTTGGAATACTGCGGGGGCATTGGTGAGCCCGAACGGCATCACCCGATATTCATAGTGTCCCGTGGGCGTGTTGAACGCCATCTTCCATTCGTCTCCTGGCCGGATCCGCACGAGATGGTAAGCATTGCGGAGATCCAGCTTAGTAAAAATGGAAGCCCCCTTGAAGCAGCTCAAAAGCAGTGGCCATGAGAGGAAGAGGGTATCGATTCGAACCGTGATCTTGTTGAGTCCCCGGTAATCAATACAAGGCCTCAGACCCCCGTCTTTCTTTTCAACAAAAAAGAAGCCCGCCCCAGCCGGGAAGTAGAGGCATAGATGAGGCCGGCTGCCAAGGACTCCTTAATGTAGGTGTCCATAGCTGCGTGCTCGGGGGAGGACAAGGAAAAGATCCGACCTCTAGGAGGGCAGCACCCAGGGAGTAGATCAATGGCACAGTCATAAGTGCGATGAGGCGGTAAGGCAGTAGCCCGGGCCTTGCTGAACACTGCTTTGAACCGATGGTAAACACTGGGGACTCGGGAGACGTCAACAGACTCTTGAAACTGGGTACTAGGGGCTGAGGAACTCTGAAGCATGCAGGTGAGTTGGCAAGTGGGACCCCAGCTAAGAATGGTGCCAGTAGGCCAGTCGATCTGGGGATTATGTCTGCATAGCCAAGGGTGACCCAGGATAATAGGATACTCGGGAGAGTCAATGAGATAGAAGGTCTCCTCCTGCTGGTGTTGAGAGATGGTAAGTCGCAGGGACTGAGTCGCCTCAGTAACTTTTCCTGGTTCCAGAGGTCTGCCATCTAAGGCTGTAACTGCCTGGGGTTGAGGAAGTAGTTGGGTAGGGATCTTAAGTTCCTTAGCCAAGGTTACATCCATAAAATCACCTGCGGCACCCGGAATCGATCATAGCCTGGACCCGATGCTGGTGGCCCTCCCAGGACAGAGTGGCTGGAATAGCTAGGACCGCGTTAGTAGGAGGAGCTCTAATTTTCCCCATCACAACCCTCCTGTAGCTGGGCGGGGACAGGCGTTTCCCAAAGCTCGGGGCAAGTGGAGCGGAAGTGGCCGGCAACCCCGCAGTAGAGGCACCGACGCTCCCTCATGCGACGTTCCCTTTCGTTGGAAGAAAGCCTGGAACGGCCTAACTGCATGCTCTCCGGGGAATCCTGGGGCAGTTCAGGAGCCGGGCAGCTCTGAATGACGGAGTCCAAACAGGAGAAACAGAGCTGCTCAGAGGAACTTGGGACTGAGACACCTGACGGCGAGCCGTTCTCCGCTCTCTTAGACGATTGTCCAGGCGGATGGCCAAGGCTATGAGGGACTCGAGATCTTCAGCTGGTTCACGGGTGGCTAACTCATCTTGAAGGGGCTCAGATAACCCTCCCTGAAAGCAGACCCTCAGCGCTTCATCATTCCATCCGCTCCTTGCTGCTATGGTTCGAACTCAATGGCAAAATCTGCCGTGCTTCGGGGCCCTGACGGAGAGACAGTAGGCGCTTGGAAGCCTCCCGCCCACTGACAGGATGATCGAACACCCGCTTGAACTCTTCTACAAATGCAGCGTGGGAGTCACAACAGGCCTCCTGGGACTGCCACACCGCAGAGGCCCAGGCGAGCGCCTTGTCTGAAAGAAGGGTAATGAGGTAGGCAATCTTGGAACGGTCTGTGGGAAAACTTGAGGGTTGGAGCTCGAAGGTGAGGGAGCATTGGTGAGGAAACCCTGACAAGAGCTTGGATCCCCAGAAAAGGGCTTGGGAGGTGGTAGTCGGGGCTCCGCCAACCGAGAAGGCCTGTCGTCACTGGGAGGTGACCGGGGGAAGGGGGAGAACCAAGGAGGCGTTCAAAGAGCTGGTGAAGGGAACTCATCATTTCGGCCAGGAGTTGAGAATGTCTAGCCATCAGCTCCTCTTGTCGGCTGAGAACGGCTTCATGGCGCTGGAAAGAAGCCTCATGTCGAATGATCACCGCCAACAGGTCCTGGGAACTGAGTGTTTCTGGGTCCATGATTGACTTGGTTATTCTGTCACAAGCCGGGCTAGAACTCCGGTCTCAAATGTGTAGAGCTGGGGGTACTACCCCTTAGCCACAGAGGAGATGTTGTAGGACCCAAATGAAACACCCAAGGCAATACTCCAGGTAAGTAGATTTAATGTTCCAAAACAGGAGGCAAAACAAAACAACTCCCCGAGGGGAGAAAAACAAACTAAAGATAACTTCGAATAACTTACTAGGACTGATACGGTGGGACAAAGCAGGAGACACATAGACAGGACGCAATAACCAAGTGAGAAACAAGGGGAAAACACACAGCTAAAATACTCAAGGGGAAACAAGGCACAGGTGACATAGATAAGCTAATTAGGACACATGAGGAAAAACTAAGGCAAAGGGGAACACAGCTGACCTCTAGAGGCCAGGAGACAAACAGGGGAAGCAGGAAGCTGACAAAACCGGACTTGTGGAGGTCTACAATTATTTTTCTGATGTCTTGGCTGATTTATTTTCATTTTCCCATGATGTCAAGCAAAGAGTGACTGAGTTTGAAGGTAGGCCTTGAAATACATCCACAGGTACACCTCCAATGGACTCAAATTATGTCAATTAGCCTATCAGAAGCTTCTAAAGCCATGACATAATTTTCTGGAATTTTCCAAGCTGTTTCAAGGCACAGTCAACTTAGTGTAAGTAAACTTCTGACAGTTGAAGTCGGAAGTTTACATGCACTTAGGTTGGAGTCATTAAAACTTGTTTTTCAACCAATCCACAAATTTCTTGTTAACAAACTATAGTTTTGGCAAGTCGTTTAGGACATCTACTTTGTGCATGACAAAAGTAATTTTTCCAACAATTGTTTACAGACAGATTATTTCACTTCTAATTCACTGTATCACAATTCCAGTGGGTTAGAAGTTTACATACACTAAGTTGACTGTGCCTTTAAACAGCTTGGAAAATTCCAGAAAATGGGTTAGGGTTTTAGAAGCTTCTGATAGGCTAATTGCCATAATTTGAGTCAATTGTAGGTGTACCTGTTGATGTATTTCAAGGCCTACCTTCAAACTCAATGCCTCTTTGCTTGACGTCATGGGAAAATCAAAAGAAATCAGCCAAGACCTCAGAAAAATAATTGTAGACCTCCAGATGTCTGGTTCATCCTTGGGAGCAATTTCCAAATGCTTGAAGGTACCACATTCATCTGTACAAACAATAGTACGCAAGTAATAACACCATGGGACCACGCAGCCGTCATACCGTTCAGGAAGGAGATGCGTTCTGTCTCCTAGAGATGAACGTACTTTGGTGCGAAAACTGCAAATCAATCCCAGAACAACAGCAAAGGACCTTGTGAAGATGCTGGAGGAAACAGGTACAAAAGTGTATATATCCACAGTAAAACTAGTCCTATATCGACATCACCTCAAAGGCCGCTCAGCAAGGAAGAAGCCACTGCTCCAAAACCACCATAAAAAAGCCAGACTACGGTTTGCAACTGCACATGGGGACAAATATCTTACTTTTTGGAGAAATGTCCTCTGGTCTGATGAAACAAAAATAGAACTGTTTAGCCATAATGACCATTGTTATGTTTGGAGGAAAAAGGGGGTAACTTGCAAGCCGAAGAACACAATCCCAACCGTGAAGCACGGGGGTGGCAGCATCATGCTGTGGGGTGCTTTGCTGCAGGAAGGACTGGTGCACTTCACAAAATAGATGGCATCATGAGGAAGGAAATGTATCTGGATATATTGAAGCAACATCTTAAGGCATCAGTCAGGAAGTTAAAGCTTGGTCGCAAATGGGTCTTCCAAATGGACAATGACTCCAAGCATACTTCCAAAGTTGTAGTAAAATGGCTTAAGGACAACAAAGTCAAGGTATTGGAGTGGCCATCACAAAGCCCTGACCTCAATCCTATAGAACATTTGTGGGCAGAACTGAAAAAGAGTGTGCGAGCAAGGAGGCCTACAAACCTGACTCAGTTACAGCAGCTCTGTCAGGAGGAATATATTCTATTATTCTGACATTTCACATTCTTAAAATAAAGTGGTGATCCTAACTGACCTAAGAAAGGGAATTTTTACTAGGATTAAATGTCAGGAATTGTGAAAAACTAAGTTTAAATGTATTTTGCTCAGGTGTATGTAAACTTCCGACTTCAACTGTCCTTACATACATACATACATACATACAGTGGGGAAAAAAGTATTTAGTCAGCCACCAATTGTGCAAGTTCTCCCACTTAAAAAGATGAGAGAGGCCTGTAATGTTCATCATAGGTACACGTCAACTATGACAGACACATTGAGAAAAAAAAATCCAGAAAATCACATTGTAGGATTTTTTATGAATTTATTTGCAAATTATGGTGGAAAATAAGTATTTGGTCACCTACAAACAAGCAAGATTTCTGGCTCTCACAGACCTGTAACTTCTTCTTTAAGAGGCTCCTCTGTCCTCCACTCGTTACCTGTATTAATGGCACCTGTTTGAACTTGTTATCAGTATAAAAGACACCTGTCCACAACCTCAAACAGTCAAACTCCAAACTCCACTATGGCCAAGACCAAAGAGCTGTCAAAGGACACCAGAAACAAAATTGTAGACCTGCACCAGGCTGGGAAGACTGAATCTGCAATAGGTAAGCAGCTTGGTTTGAAGAAATCAACTGTGGGAGCAATTATTAGGAAATGGAAGACATACAAGACCACTGATAATCTCCCTCGATCTGGGGCTCCACGCAAGATCTCACCCCGTGGGGTCAAAATGATCACAAGAACGGTGAGCAAAAATCCCAGAACCACACGGGGGACCTAGTGAATGACCTGCAGAGAGCTGGGACCAAAGTAACAAAGCCTACCATCAGAAACCCACTACGCCGCCAGGGACTCAAATCCTGCAGTGCAGACGTATCCCCCTGCTTAAGCCAGTACATGTCCAGGCCCGTCTGAAGTTTGCTAGAGTGAATTTGGATGATCCAGAAGAGGATTGGGAGAATGTCATATGGTCAGATGAAACCAAAATAGAACTTTTTGGTAAAAACTCAACTTGTCGTGTTTGGAGGACAAAGAATGCTGAGTTGCATCCAAAGAACACCATACCTACTGTGAAGCATGGGGGTGGAAACATCATGCTTTGGGGCTGTTTTTCTGCATAGGGACCAGGACGACTGATCCGTGTAAAGGAAATAATGAATGGGGCCATGTATCGTGAGATTTTGAGTGAAAACCTCCTTCCATCAGCAAGGGTATTGAAGATGAAACGTGGCTGGGTCTTTCAGCATGACAATGATCCCAAACACACCGCCCGGGCAACGAAGGAGTGGCTTCGTAAGAAGCATTTCAAGGTCCTGGAGTGGCCTAGCCAGTCTCCAGATCTTAACCCCATAGAAAATCTTTGGAGGGAGTTGAAAGTCCGTGTTGCCCAGCGACAGCCCCAAAACATCACTGCTCTAGAGGAGATCTGCATGGAGGAATGGGCCAAAATACCAGCAACAGTGTGTGAAAACCTTGTGAAGACTTACAGAAAACGTTTGACCTGTGTCATTGCCAACAAAGGGTATATAACAAAGTATTGAGAAACTTTTGTTATTGACCAAATACTTATTTTCCACCATCATTTGCAAATAAATTCATTAAAAATCCTACAATGTGATTTTCTGGATAGTTGACGTGTACCTATGATGAAAATTACAGGCCTCTCTCATCTTTTTAAGTGGGAGAACTTGCACAATTGGTGGCTGACTAAATACTTTTTTTCCCCACTGTACATACGGTATGCTACAGTAGAAATAACAACACGATATACAGAAAATAAGTTTCTGACTTTGATAGGAACGCACACATGTCCAAAGTTATTATTTGTAAGGAAGACAACATTTAAGGAAATGCGGGCCCCAGACAGAACATGTGCCAGAGGGGAAAAGTTAGTGCAAGAACTGTTCTGACTAGAGATGTGCAATGTCTTCATATTTGATCTGGGGAAACACTGGGGAAGTGTTTGGGCTCTCTTGAAGAGAGAAGTTTGTCCGGCTCAGTAAAGCCTCAAGCATAAATTGTCCGCAACAGTGAAATGAGCTATTTCTTATGTGCATTAATGAGGAGGTGGAACACACCTCAAACCAAACTGTTGGTAGAAAATAAAACTTGTTAGAAAATAATTTGAAATTGAGAAGTTGAAACATAGCCTATAGATAATTAGCAGGCTTCGTGCCTTGGTTTGAAGGCAACACGGGTTAACTGTCCTGTTGCATAACAATCACATTTTGGAACAGTGAGTGCATTCTGACATCAGGCGCATAAAAAACGCACACTGGGGGCAACCGTTAGAGATATTTGGAACTCGCTTGTGAAAAGGCTAAAATATTCACGTCACCAAACAATTGATTAAAACACACTATTTTGCAATGAAGGTGTACAGTAGCCTCAACAGTACTCTGTAGGGTAGCACCATGGTGTAATCAGAGGGTGGCTCGTTTCTGTCCTCTGGATACATTGACTTCAATACGAAACCTAGGAGGCTCGTAGTTCTCACCCCCTTCCATAGACTTACACAATAATTATGACAACTTCCAGAAGACATCCTCCAACCTATCATAGCTCTTGCAGCATGAACTGACATGTTGTCCACCCAATCAAAGGATCAGATAATTAATCTAGTACTTAATACATAAAAATGTGGTGACTAGTTGAACAGTTTTGAACAAAATTAATTTATTTAAAAATGAAGGAGAAGCAAGAGAGAGAGAAAGAGAGATAGCTGTATTTTTTTTTCAATTACTTAGCTAGTAAATGCAGCTAGCTAGCTAGTTTAGCCTACTCAAACACCCTGCTCAAACAGAGGGATAATATTACCAAGCTGGCTATGGCTATCCAACACTGGAACTCTTCCAAGTCAAGGTAAACTTTGGGTTTTATTAATTTATTGCCAGCGGGTTCCGCCGGTGTAACTGCTTAACTGCTTGCTAACTGTTAACTGTACTGCATGATTGTAGCAGGTTTACTAACGTGTTAGTTCTAGTAGCTACAGTATGTTGTTGACTTGACGTTAGCTAATATGGTGACAACGATCTAGGCTGTGTGTAGCGGTTAGCATTTATGAAATGAAGGTTTGGCTTGGAAAGGTTTTTTCGCCTGGTCACAGACAGCTGATGTGTTGTCCACAAGCGAAGGGAAAAGTTGAGAGGAGGAGAGCGCGTATATACGAGAAGGAATTGTACAACGATCTGGCTGCTATGAAAGTGAACTGCTTTTGCCTTCGATCAGGGGTGTATTCATTCTGCCAATCCTGTTGAAAAACATTTCTTAAACTGAAGCGGAAAATGGAAACGAAAGGGAGGTAAACATTTGTATTTTATTTATTAGGGATCCCCATTAGCTGCTGCCAAGGCAGCAGCTACTCTTCCTAGGTTCCAAACATAGTAAAGCACTTACATTACATATAAAACAAAATATAACATTATTACACCACTACCAACAGTGCCTTGCAAAAGTATTCATCCCCCCATTTTTCCTATTTTGTTGTATTACAACCTGTAATTTAAATGAATTTTTATTTGGATTTCATGTAATGGACATACACAAAATAGTCCAAATTGGTGAAGTGAAATGAAAAAAATAACTTGGTGCAACAAATTACCTTCAGAAGTCACATCATTAGTGAAATAAAGTCCACCTGTGTGTAATATAAGTGTCACATGATCTGTCACATGATCTCAGTATATAGACAGTGGGGAAAAACAGTATTTAGTCAGCCACCATTTGTGCAAGTTCTCCCACTTAAAAAGATGAGAGAGGCCTGTAATTTTCATCATAGGTACACGTCAACTATGACAGACAAAATGAGAATTTTTTTATCCAGAAAATCACATTGTAGGATTTTTTATGAATTTATTTGCAAATTATGGTGGAAAATAAGTATTTGGTCAATAACAAAAGTTTCAATACTTTGTTATATACCCTTTGTTGGCAATGACACAGGTCAAACGTTTTCTGTAAGTCTTCACAAGGTTTTCACACACGGTTGCTGGTATTTTGGCCTATTCCTCCATGCAGATCTCGTCTAGAGCAGTGATGTTTTGGGGCTGTCGCTGGGCAACACAGACTTTCTACTCCCTCCAAAGATTTTCTATGGGGTTGAGATCTGGAGACTGGCTAGGCCACTCCAGGACTGTGAAATGCTTCTTACAAAGCCACTCCTTCGTTGCCCGGGCGGTAAGTTTGGGATCATTGTCATGCTGAAAGACCCAGCCACGTTTCATCTTCAATGCCCTTGCTGATGGAAGGAGGTTTTCACTCAAAATCTCACGATACATGGCCCCATTCATTATTTCCTTTACACGGATCAGTCGTCCTGGTCCCTTTGCAGAAAAACAGCCCCAAAGCATGATGTTTCCACCCCCATGCTTCACAGTAGGTATGGTGTTCTTTGGATGCAACTCAGCATTCTTTGTCCTCCAAACACGACGAGTTGAGTTTTTACCAAAAAGTTCTATTTTGGTTTCATCTGACCATATGACATTCTTCCAATCCTCTTCTGGATCATCCAAATGCACTCTAGTAAACTTCAGACGGGCCTGGACATGTACTGGCTTAAGCAGGGGGACACGTCTGGCACTGCAGGATTTGAGTCCCTGGCGGTATAGTGTGTTACTGATGGTAGGCTTTGTTACTTTGGTCCCAGCTCTCTGCAGGTCATCCACTAGGTTCCCCCGTGTGGTTCTGGGATTTTTGCTCACCGTTCTTGTGATCATTTTGACCCCATGGGGTGAGATCTTGCGTGGAGCCCCAGATCGAGGGAGATTATCAGTGGTCTTGTATGTCTTCCATTTCCAAATAATTGCTCCCACAGTTGATTTCTTCAAACCAAGCTGCTTACCTATTGCAGATTCAGTCTTCCCAGCCTGACACAACATCTCAATGTAATTAATTTTAAATTCAGGCTGTAACATAACAAAATGTGGAAAAGAAGTCAAGGGTTGTGAATACTTTCTGAAGGCACTGTCAGTGCTGTGTCATTGCCTCTGATAGGTCAAACCTACTGCAAGTCACATTCAGTATTAAGACTTTTGATTGGTAATTCTGATGTCATTGCAAGCCAAAAGCATTGGCATGACGAGTTGGGAATAGGTTGTTTTATAGTCCGTGGTAAGGGGGTGACATTGGGGTGCTTTACAGTGTGGTCCTAAAAGCTGGGATTTAACTGTAGTATAAAAGGATCTTAAATGGGCTGTTAACGCAGATGACCAAGTGTTTACTGTCAACAGGATGACATCATAGCGCTCTTGAAGTCGGTTGGTGGACATAAAATGGTGCTAAAAAGTTGACTGGCTCTAGATTGACTATCAAAAAAGCTGAATATTTAATTATAGGCAATGAGATATCCCTACGAATGAGAAATCGTCTCGGGGAGTAGAGCTTTGGATTAGATACGATTATATTTGTGCTGTTGTGTTCAGTGCACAGCTAATTCAGTCTAAAATATTGTAATTAGCAACACTAGCTACAGTATGTCAAAACATGAGAAGAAAGCCAGAGAGATGGATACATTGAAGGTGTAGGAATAGGAAGCACTATAAGCATTGCTTTTCATAGTTCAGCTTCTAGGATATTGTAATTACCAACAGTAGTCAAGTCCTGAGAAGGAACGAGAGAAGGAGAGAGAAATCCCTAGACTACAGAGAAAATCATTGAACTTGACTTGTTTTACATTGTGGATGCCTGCTCTCACAGTGACAGTGATGTGCATATCACATCAGGACATAAACACACTGATCTGGGCTGGAGATTTATGAACATCCCAACTCCAGGTAAAGTCTTGTCAACTGACTGCAGCACTTGACATGAATCAGTGGCTCATAGATTGAGATACAGTATATTCACCGGTTTATTAAAACAGGATCTCAGCCTAATGCAGCCTAAGTTTGCTGATGCAGGAAAAGAGGAAGGACAGTACAGCCCTGCCACCTCTTCAGTGAGTGGCTTTTGTCTTCCTCCCATCTTTCCTAATGGTTTTACCATAGAAACACATTGACTACAGTAATAACTGTTACTACTTAATGTATAACTGTATATACTGATATGTTACTAGCAAATAATTATATCCCAATTGTTTGTTTGTTTAGTTGACTTGAGAATTAAGCATTTTAGTTAAAAACATAGTTGTGTGTCAACAATCATGTCAACCATCATGCCACTAAAGTCAAAGCTTGTTAATCAGGAACAAATGCCAGGGCTATGAGGCTCAGCCTTGCAGACTCCTTAGCTGATGTTTTCTCCTGCGGGAGAGAGAGCAATGGAAAGAAGGTGAGGGTTTTATTTATAGGGAAGGGGGGGGAGCAATTACCTGAACACAATTACTGTATCTAACAACCATCATCCATCATCCTCGTCCTCCCCCAGTGAAGCTGCAACCATGCCATCCCCTTATTTTGGTTGGCTTTCCCGCCGGATCGCCTAGACACTCAGTCAACCCGAAGAGGCCCCTCTCTGCTCGCCAATTGAAAACCTGAGCGGCATTCCAAAGTGTCCCTCTGTCTCCTCCCCTCCCTGCCTCTATTCTCTCTCCTTCGCTACCTCAGACACAAGGTGAGGTGTCTTTCAAGTGCCAGGACGAGAGCCAGGAGAAGTGATAGGCCAGGACTGTCCAGTGGCAAGGTATACAAATAATAACTTTGAGGAGGGCTTATATGTCAACTTTCTGCCCACACCTTAGCACTGGAAGGT
Organism: Coregonus clupeaformis; assembly: GCF_020615455.1. Lineage (NCBI taxonomy): Eukaryota > Metazoa > Chordata > Actinopteri > Salmoniformes > Salmonidae > Coregonus > Coregonus clupeaformis. Next base: position 2,560,809 of record NC_059209.1, read on the forward strand.
GAATGAATAGGCAGAATAGGACTGCAGGCCCATGCCTCCTAATGATAATGTGGGATGCTTTCCTGTGGCCACCCTTGAGCTAATGCTACTGTAGGTGAAGTATTACTTCATATGTAAGTTCCATAACCTATTGACCTTGTGTATGGCCTGACATCGTTTCAACCAAACATCTAGGCACATTTCACCATTTTCTGTCAATGCATTCAAAATGGACACTTGCCTTTTTCCATACCAGCAGTGTCTCTAGTGATTATGTTAATGTGGGCTCAAGTGTTATTTTTTGGGAAATGTGCTTCCATCACACAGGGTGATACTAAAGACTTTGGGCGTGCAGGGAGGATTAAACTATTGGATACGTTGAACGAGTTAGGTCTTCAGGTGCAGAAAATACAGTATAAGGCAACATTATTCTGTTTGGAGGTAAACAAACACAGCAATGGAGACCATGGAGTACGCTTATGCAATGCTGAATCTGGTTTTAGTCCTGTACATGTGGTATTCTGAAAGTGAACGGCTCAGGATAGAGCAGAGACAAGTGAGAGATGAAGAAGACAGAAGGAGAAGACGAGAACGAAAGGGGGAGGGGAGTGATGCAGATCTGAAATGAAAGGAGGATCATTTGAGTTCTTTATCGAGATCAAGAAAAATGGGATATCTCATAGTATGTTATGTGTTTTAAGCTAGCTAGTTATCTTGGAAAGAGCTGCTTTAAAGGGCATTTCTGCATTGGTATAGCCAGTTAGCCAACACATTAGCTATTGGCTAGCTAGCTAACGTTAATTACTCTCCTATTGAGAGAACGCTCAATAGGAGAATGTATGCATTTTTATAGCTCTTGTCCTTTTTCCTTTTTTATTCCAGGTTAGTCTTGGTCATTAACACTCAGAGCGCCGGAATTCCATAACTACTATAATCGCCATTACGATGTCATATTTTCATTTTTTTACCCTTTACCATTTTTTATTAATTTTTTGGTATCCAATTGGTAGTTACAGTCTTGTCCAATCCCTGCAACTCCCGTACAGACTCGGGAGAGGCGAAGGTCGAGAGCCATGCGTCCTCCGAAACACGACCCTGCCAAGCCGCACTGCTTCTTGACACACTGCTCGCTTAACCTGGAATCCAGCCGCACCAATGTGTCGGAGGAAACACCGTACAACTGCCGACTGAAGTCAGCTTGCAGGCGCCCGGCCCGCCACAAGGAGTCACTAGAGCGCGATGGGAAAAATACATCCCGGCCGGCCAAACCCACCCCTAACCCAGACGACGCTGGGCCAATTGTGTGCCGCCTCATGGATCTCCCAGTCACGGTCATATAAAATGTAATCGGTCAGAAATGTTATTGATCATCCAGAAATGCATAGACATAAAATAAACCAATACTGTATTTTCTGACTGTAAGACGAAATCAGATTTGAAATTCATATTATTTTTCTAATGTTCTTTTGTAGGTTTAAAAATACAAAGATAAAACATGGAACAAATCGTTTTCATGCCATTGTAACATCACTTGTCAAATGCAAAATGAACATACATGGAGAAATACCATAGCATCAATAGAAATTCCATAGTGTCACCAGTGACAACGATAATTTATTAGCATGCCATACATTAGCTCGCATAAGAAGCAATCATAGCAATACAACAGGGTAAAACAAAAATGTACATTCTTTTTTTACTAAATGTTCATATGTTGGGCTCATACACATGGAACTGAATATCTCATTATGGGCTAAACTTTGTGCATGCAATGCGCATGGCATGTCATTTGGGCCCTTCTCTAGCCTACTCACAGTTAACACAAGTAACCACTACCTTCCTTGTGCATTTCCCACACACAACTTTCTGGCAAGTGTTGCAACTCTTGTGTGTTTTGTTGTTTGAAATGCCTGTTCACTTGGCACTGCCTCCGTTTATGATGCTGCTCTGGCTGTCGATCCTCCGGGTGCTGCTGCCATGGACCTTGGATAAGTGGCACAGCTTTCCCTGCTATGTATTTGTATTTGAATTTATTATGGATCCCCATTAGCTGCTGCCAAGGCAGCAGCTACTCTTCCTGGGGTCCAGCAAAATTAAGGCAGTTCATACCATTTTAAAAACATTACAATACATTCACAAATGTCACAACACACTGTGTGCCTTCAGGCCCCTACTCCACCACTACAAAATATCTACTGTACAAAAATCCATGCGTACGTGTGTGTATAGTGCATATGTTATCGTGTGTGTGTATGCATATGTCTGCGCCTATGTTTGTGTTGCTTCACAGTCCCCGCTGTTCCATAAGGTGTTTTTTTTTTTATCTGTTTTTTAAATCTAATTTTACTACTTGCATCAGTTACTTGATGTGGAATAGAGTTCCATGTAGTCATGGCTCTATGAAGTACTGTGTGCCTCCCATAGTCTGTTCTGGGCTTGGGGACTGTGAAGAGACCTCTGGTGGCATGTCTTCTGGGGTATGCATGGGTGACCAAGCTGAATAGAGAGCTTGGTGCACCCAACATGTTAACACCTCTCATAAACACAATTAGTGATGAAGTCAATCTCTCCTCCACTTTGAGCCAGGAGAGATCGACATGCATATTATTAATATTAGCTCTCTGTACATCCAAGGGCCAGCCTTGCTGCCCTGTTCTGAGCCAATTGCAATCTTCCTTTTTTGTGGCACCTGACCACACAACTGAACAGTAGTCCAGGTGTGACAAAACTAGGGCCTGTAAGACCTGACTTGTTGATAGTGCTGTTAAGAAGGTAGAGCAGCGCTTTATTATGGACATACTTCTCCCCATCTTAGCTACTGTTGTATCAATATGTTTTGACCATGACAGTTTACAATCCAGGGTTACTCCAAGCAGTTTAGTCACTTCAACTTGCTCAATTTCCACATTATTTATTACAAGATTTAGTTGAGGTTTAGGGTTTAGTAAATGATTTGTCCCAAACACAATGCTTTTAGTTTTAGAAATATTTAGGACTAACTTATTCCTTGCCACACACTCTGAAACTAACTGCAACTCTTTGTTAAGTGTTGCAGTCATTTCAGTCGCTGTAGTAGCTGACATGTATAGTGTTGAGTCATCCGCATACCAGTGGCATGTTGTTAGTAAAGATTGAAAAAAGTAATGGGCCTAGACCGCTGCCCTGGGGAATTCCTGATTCTACCTGGATTATGTTGGAGAGGCTTCCATTAAAGAACACCCTCTGTGTTTTGTTAGACAGGTAAATCTGTATCCACAATATAGCAGGTGGAGTAAAGCCATAACACATACGTTTTTCCAGCAGCAGACTATGATTAATAATGTCAAAAGCATCACTGAAGTCTAACAAAACAGCCCCCACAATCTTTTTATCATCAATTTCTCTCAGCCAATCATCAGTCTTTTGTGCAAGTGCTGTGCTTGTTGAATGTCCTTCTCTATAAGCATGCTAAAAGTTTCTTGTGAATTTGTTTACTGTAAAATAGCATTGTATCTGGTCAAAAACAATTTTCTCCAATAGTTTACTAAGGGTTGGTAACAGGCTAATTGTTTGGCTATTTGAGCCAGTAAAGGGGGCTTCATTTTACATTTACATGTTAGTCATTTAGCAGATGCTCTTATCCAGAGCGACTTACAGTTAGTAAGTGCATACCTTTTCATATTTCTTCATGAATATTCTTCAATATTTTTAGGTAGTGGAATGACTTTTGCTTCCCTCCAAGCCTGGGGGCACACACATTCTAGTAGGCTTAAATTGAAAATATGGCAAATAGGAGTGGAAACATCGTCCGCTATTATCCTCAATACTTTTCCATCCAAGTTGTCAGACCCTGGTGTCTTGTCATTGTTGATAGACAACAATATTTTTTTCACCTCTTCCACACTCACTTTACGGATTTCAAAATTACAATGCTTGTCTTTCATAATTTGGTCAGGAATACTTGGATGTGTCTTGTCAGCAATTGTTGCTGGTATATCATGCCTAAATTTGCTAATCTTGCCAATTAAAAAATCATTAAAGTAGTTGGCAATATCAGTTGGTTCTGTGATGAATGAGCCATCTGATTCAATGAATGATGGAGCTGAGTTAGCCTTTTTTCCCAAAATGTCATTTAATGTGATGTGCTCAGAGCTCTCTTGATAGTTGAATCATATAATCCCTCCGTAGCAGTCTTTCCCTTGTGCAGGCCTTCTAGAGGATGTGGTAAAACACTGTGACTGGCCAACTTCGGGTACCGCCTTTGATGCTGTACTTGCACGCCATTTGGTCCAGCACATCCACGCCCACCTTCAAATAAAATCAAAGTGTATTAGTTGTATTCACTGGAATAGGTCTACAATACAGTAGACCTACACTATAGGCTACAACATAATGCTTACTTGCAATATATATGCTTTAAAAACAATGTGTAAATGCAATGATTCGGAAATGAAATAAAATAAATTAAAACCTTTGTTTTATTGTTAAAAAATACCTTTGTTTTATTGTAGTGGGTAACCATCTCAGGGTCGCTGGCCAGGTCTCCGCGACTCGTCCTTCCCCAGGTATGGTGCGATGTTCAACATGTACTTAGTATCCACATCAGCAGCCAGCCAAAACTTTACTCCGAACTTGTGCTTTGGTGGGGAACATCTGCTCATCCACAGTGATGTCTGTGCTGGGCTTGTAGCAGGTGATGCTGTTCAGGATGAGTCTCTCTCACACCTCGGAGACTAGGGCAAATGTATCTTCCTGGAGACGCCCGCTTTTGGTCTCTTTTTTTATTGAAACGCAAGAATATCATTATCTCCCTAAATCTATTGCGGGACATGGTATCCTTTGTGACACGTACTGAGTATATGAAGAGGCAGGACGCAGACGCAGGAATAAACAAGGTCAAGGTTTACTTAATGAGCAAGAGAAATAACAAAGATGGAGTAAACAACACAAAGCTTAACAATCACACACAACATCATCCAGAACAGTCCAGTGCTAAATAGGGGTGGTAATGAGATGATGAGGTGCAGGTGCGCTGGAGGTGATTAGGGTGCGTTGGGTTTCCATTCCGGTGTTGCCGAGGTGGTGCACTCAGACCGGTGGCTCAGTAGACCGGTGAATCAGAGCGCCGGAAGGGAGCAACGGGAGGAGACGTGACATCCTTGAAGAATGCATAGCCCCAGTCGGCCGACCAGAAGCTCTCCAAATCCTTTTCACCCCTTGTGTACCTCGGATGTACAAAAGCGCAAAGAAGGCTTTTAGTTATTCAACTGACATGTCCCACAAACTGTCCTCCTTCATTATGTGGGGCTCAGCCACGGTATAGTCCTTGATGTGGGTTAGCATTACATTATCAAAGACACACAGGAAGGCAATGAGCGCATCCTCAATATTGCGCTTGGCATGCGATGTGGGTCCTGCAGCTTCAGTTATTTTATTCTGTCCTTGCCGTCTCCCCACATTTTCGCCTGGCTGTACGAGCGTTCAGACTGTGCCGTCCTTTCCCAATTCCTGTGTCCCAGCTGGCGGGGAAGTTGGTACGACTATAAAAATATACAAATCAAGCTTAGTCAGCCTAACGTAGAATAATAATAGATATATGATTGTTTTACGAAAACAACAACCCACAATATTGGTCTACAAAGTGTGTCCTTTTTGGAGCTAATTGCCTACCTGGTACAGGCGGTGACGGTCTGGGCGCTCGTGGGTGGAACAGAAGACGATGGCAATCGTTGTGGATTCGGCACTGTTGGCAATGATAGTACTAGCCAAATTAGTTTATTTAATTTCATGAAATACGTAAGTGAATCAGGGCTAATCTTCCATTCATACACAGACAAACAATATTGCCTAACACTGCACAATTGGCTTGCATACAGGCCAACATGATGATGATCTGCTGATAGGCCTAATAATTATAAAAAATAAGCTTATAATAATCTACAAAATAATATTATGATGATAATGATAGTAATAATAATTGCAACAACAACAGCAGCAATTATAAGCCAATAATAGCCTAATGCCAGTATTAGGCTAATTATAGACTGTAATAGCCGTGACAGGCCGACCATGATGATGATAATTATATTCTCATAATAATAATTTTTGGCTAATAATAAAGAAGAAAATAACAACAATATGCCTAGTATTTCATTCTGTTGCAGTCCTTTTTCCTGACATAGCTAGCAAGCTACTTCATTATTATCAGACAGTTTTTATTAATTTTTTATTATATTATATAATTGTTCTATTCTGCTGTTTTTCTATTCTGATCTATTATATGTCATATTATCATCTATTATATTCTGTTCAAATTCTGTCTATTTATTCTAAATTCTATGTGTTCGATATTCTAAACTACAGGCTACATTTGGCAACTTGAAAGAAAGTAAACAACAATAGTTGCTTAGCAACATCCTATGCGGGAAACATATGGCGGGAAACACAACATTTTTGTCTTTGAGGATATTGGTCTCAAAGTACTCCTAGACTGTAAAATACACATATTTATGAAAAGTCAGGGACAGGTGGGTTCAAGGTTTTTATTAAAATTAAGTTATTGAAATAAAAAAGTTGAAAACGGTCAGTTTGACCATTGTAGCGGTTCTAGTGTTAAGCCACGGTATATGATTGCCGCATTTGGGAAAAGGAACAAAAAAGGAGGGGCGACGTGAAAGCAGCACTGTTTGTTCTTGAATCCTGACACAGTGTGGCTACTAAATAAAATAAAATAAAATGTTATTGGTCACTTACACATATTTAGCAGATGCTATTGCGGGTGTAGCGAAATGCTTGTGTTCCTAACAGTGCAGTAGCATCTAATAATTCACAACAATACACACACATATAAAAGTAAAATAATGTAATTAAGAAATAAATAAATATTAGGACGAGCAATGTCTAAAATACAGTAGAATAGAATACAGTGTATAGAGTGCCTTCGGAAAGTATTCAGACCCCTTGACTTTTTCCATATTTTGTTACGTTACAGCCTTATTCTAAAATTGATTTAATCGTTATTTTCCCTCATCAATCTACACACATAACCCATAATGACAAAGCAAAAACAGGTTTTTAGAAATGTTGGCTAATTTGTTAAACATAAAAAACATACATTTTACATTTACATAAGTATTCAGACCCTTTACTCAGTACTTTGTTGAAGCACCTTTGGCAGCAATTAAAGCATTGAGTCTTCTTGGGTATGACGCTACAAGCTTGGCACACCTGTATTTGGGGAGTTTCTCTCATTCATCTCAGCAGATCCGCTCCCACTCTTCACTGCAGATCCTCTCAAGCTCTGTCAGGTTGGATGGGGAGCGTTGCTGCACAGCTATTTTCAGGTCTCTCCAGCGATGTTAGATCGGGTTCAAATTCGTGCTCTGGCTGGGCCACTCAAGGACATTCAGAGACTTGTCCCGAAGCCACTCCTGCGTTGTCTTGGCTGTGTGCTTAGGGTCATTGTCCTGTTGGAAGGTGAACCTTCGCCCCAGTCTGAGGTCCTGAGCGCTCTGGAGCAGGTTTTCACCAAGGATCTCTCTGTACTTTGCTCTGTTCATATTTCCCTCGAATATGAGCTCAATTTCGAGTCTCATAGCAAAGCGGCTGAATGCTTATGCAAATAAGGTATCTTTTTTTATTGATAAATTAGCAAACATTTATAGAAACCTGTTTTCACTTTGTCATTATGGGGTAGATTGCTGAGGAAAATGTTTTATTTAATCCATTTTAGAATAAGGCTGTAACAAAATATGGAAAAAGTCAAGGGGTCTGAATACTCACCAGGCGGTGATATCAAAGTAAAGCAGTATGTAAACATTATTAAAGTGACTAATGTTCCATTATTAAAGTGGCCAGAGATTCCATGTCAATGTATATAGGGCAGCAGCCTCTAAGGTCCATGGTTGAGTAACCCGGTGGTAGCCGGCTAGTGATGGCTATTGAACAGTCTGATGGCCTTGAGATAGAAGCTGTGTTTCAGTCTCTCGGTCCCAGCTTTGATGCGCCTGTACTGACCTCGCCTTCTGGATGGTAGCGGGGTGAAAATGCTGTGGCTCGGGTGGTTGATGTCCTTGATGATATTTTTGGCCTTCCTGTGACATCGGGTGCTGTAGGTATCATGGAGGGCAGGCAGTGTGCCCCCGGTGATGCGTTGGGCAGACTGCACTACCCTCTGGAGAGCCCTGCGGTTGCGGTCGGTGAAGTTGCCGTACCAGGCGGTGATACAGCCTGAAAGGATGCTCTCAATTGTGAGGGTCTTAGGGGCCAAGACTAATTTCTTCAGCCTCCTGAGGTTGAAGAGGCGCTTTTGCGCCTTCTTCACAACACTGTCTGTGCGGGTGGACCATTTCAGATTGTCAGTGATGTGCACGCCGAGGAACTTGATATTTCACCTTCTCCACTGCGGTCCCGTCGATGTGGATAGGGGCGTGCTCCTTCTGCTCTTTCCTGAAGTCCACGATCAGCTCCTTCGTTTTGTTGACGTTGAGGGAGACGTTATTTTCCTGGCACCATTCCGCCAGGGCCCTCACCTCCTCCCTGTAGGCTGTCTCGTTATTTTTGGTAATCGGGCCTACTACTGTTGTGTTGTCTGCAAACTTGATGATTGAGTTGGAGGCGTGCTTGGCCACGCAGACATGGGTGAACAGGGAGTACAGGAAGGGGCTGAGCACGCACCCTTGTGGGGCCCATGTGTTGAGGATAAGTGAAGTGGAGTTGTTGTTTCTTACCTTCACCACCTGGGGGAGGGCCCGTCAGGAAGTCCAGGACCCACTTACACAGGGCGGGGTTCAGAACCAGGGCCCCGAGCGTAATGATGAGCTTGGAGGGTACTATGGTATTGAAGGCTGAGCTATAGCATTCTTACATAGGTATTCCTCTAGTCCAGATGGGATAGGGCAGTGTGCAGTGCGATGGCGATTGCATCATCTGTGGATCTATTGGGGCTGTATGCAAATTGAAGTGGGTCTAGGGTGTCAGGTAAGGTAGAGGTGATATGATCCTTAACTAGCCTCTCAAAGCACTTCATGATGACAGAAGTGAGTGCTATGGGGCGATAGACATTTAGTTTAGTTACATTTGCTTTCTCGCGTACAGGAACAATGGTGGACATCTTGAAGCATATGGGGACAGCAATCTGGGATAGGGAGAGATTGAATGTGTCCGTAAACACTCCAGCCCGCTGATCTGCGCAAGCTCTGAGGACACGGCTAGGGATGCCGTCTGGGCCGGCAGCCTTGCGATGGTTAATACGCTTAAATGTCTTACTCACGTCGGCCACGGAGAACGAGAGCCCACAGTCCTTGGGTGGCACTGTGTTATCCTCAAAGCTGGTGAAGAAGGTGTTTAGCTTGTCCGGGAGCAAGATGTCGGTGTCCGCGACGTGGCTGGTTTTCCCTTTGTAATCCGTGATTGTCTGTAGACCCTGCTACATACAGTACGTCTTGTGTCTGAGCAGTTTAATTGCAACTCCACTTTGTCTCTGTACTGACGTTTTGCCTGTTTGATTGCCTTACATAGGAAATAACTACTCTGTTTGTATTCGACCATATTCCCAGTCACCTTGCCATGGTTAAATGCAGTGGTTCAGGCTTTCAGTTTTGCACGAATGCTGCCATCTATACACGGTTTCTGGTTTGGGTAGGTTTAGTAGTCACAGTGGGAACATCATCCCCTATACACTTCCTTATACACATGTCTGTGTATACGTCAATGTTATTCTCAGAGGCTATCCGGAACATATCCCAGTCCGGGTGATCAAACAATCTTGAAGAATGGATTCCGATTGGTCAGACCAGCATTGAATAGATCTTACCACGGGTGCTTCCTTTTTGAGTTTCTGCCGAAGGGAGGGTGTTGGAGGGCCTTGTAGACATCACGGAAGGGGAAGTAACAGTGGTCGAGCGTTTTAGCAGCGCATGTATTTTACATTTTAGTCATTTAGCAGACGCTCTTATGCAGAGCGACTTACAGTTAGTGAGTGCATATATTTTTCATACTGGCCCCCCGTGGGAATTGAACCCATAACCCTTGCGTTGCAAGCGCCATGCTCTACCAACTGAGCTACAGGAGTACTACAGGCAATGTGTTGATAGAACTTCTGTAGCGTTTTCCTCAAATTTGCTTTATTAAAATCCCCAGCTACAATAAATGTGGCCTCAGGATATGTGGTTTCCAGTTTGCACAAAGTTCAGTGTAGTTCCTTGAGAGCCGTCATGTTATTGGCTTGAGAGGGAATATACACAGTTGTGACTATAACCAAAGAGAATTCTCTTAGGAGGTAATACGGCCGGCATTTGATTGTGAGGCTTTCTAGGTCGGGTGAACAAAAGGACTTGAGTTTCTGTACGTTATCACAATCACACCATGAGTAGTTAATCATGAAAATACACCACCGCCTTTCTCCTTCCCGGAGAGTTCTTTATTCCTGTCTGCGCGATGTACTGAGAACCCAGCTGGCTGTATGGACGGGGACAGTATATCCGGAGAGAGCCATAATTCCATGAAACAGAGTATGTTACAGTCCCTGACGTCTCTCTGGAAGGAGATCCTCGCCCTGAGCTCGTCTACTTTATTGTCCAGAGACTGAACATTAGCGAGTAATATACTCGGAAGCGGTGGATGGTGTGCACGCCTCCTGAGTCAGACTAGAAGTCCACTCCGAATACCTCTTCTCCACTGGCAGCATCTTGGAGCAGCCTCTGGGATAAGTTCAATAGACCTGGCGGCTACGAACAAAGGATACAATTCGGGAAAGTCATATTCCTGGTCGTAATGCTGGTGAGTTACCACCACTCTGATATCCAAAAGTTATTTCCGGATGTATGTAATAAAACAAACGTTATTGGCTAATAATGTAAGAAATAATAATAATAATAAAAAATATGAATTGGCTGTTAAGTGTTTGTTTATTGTTTAATTTCTAGATAATCATGATGTACCGCAGACAGAGACAGTGCACCGTCCCTGAGGACACACGTTTGGTCGTCTGACTGGAGGGATAGTGTTCTGTCCAGCTATACAGAAACCCAATGGATTCAGGGCTTTTGGATGTCTGTGGAATCATTTTGTTACCTCTGTGACAAATTGAGAACTGTGATGGAACACCAAGACAGAACATTTCACCACTGTGTGACCCTTCCAAAACGGGTTGGCATTGCACTGTGGGAGCTGGCAACCAAAGTGGAATACATAAGCGTGGGTCATTTGGGATGCACACCTCTTTATTATACAGTACCAGTCAAAAATGTGGACACGCCTACTCATTCAAGGGGTTTTCTTTATTTTTACAATTTTCTACATTGTAGAACAATAGTTAAGACATCAAAACTATGAAATAACACATATGGAATCATGTAGTAACCAAAAAGTGTGAAACAAATCAAAATATATTTTATATTCTTGAAAATAGCCATCCTTTGCCTTGATGACAGCTTTGCACACTCTTGGTATTCTCGCAACCAGCTTCACCTGGAATGCTTTTCCAATAGTCTTGAAGGAGTTCCAACATATGCTGAGCACTTGTTGGCTACTTTTCCTTCACTCTGCGATCCAACTCATCCCAAACCATCTCAATTGGGTTGAGGTCGGTTGATTGTGGAGGCCAGGTCATTTGATGCAGCACTCCATCACTCCCCTTCTTGGTTAAATAGCCCTTACACAGCCTGGAGGAGTGTTGGGTCATTGTCCTGTTGAAAAACAAATTATAGTCCCACTAAGCGCAAACCAGATGGGATGGAGTATCGCTGCAGAATGCTGTGGTAGACATGCTGGTTAAGTATGCCATGAATAATAAATAAATCACCGGCATGGTCACCAGCAAAGCACCCCCACACCATCACACCATCACACCTCCTCCTCCATGCTTCACGGTGAGAACAACACATGCAGAGATCATCCGTTCACCTACTCTGCGTCTCACAAAGACATGGCGGTTGGACCATGATGCCCTGATTCACGCTGTCTCCTCTGAACAGTTGATGTTGAGATGTCTGTTACTTGAAATCTGTGAATCATTTATTTGGGCTGCAATTTTTGAGGGTGGTAACTCTAATGAACTTATCCCCTGCAGCAGAGGTAACTCTGGGTCTTCCTTTCCTGTGGCGGTCCTCAGGAGAGCCAGTTTCATCATAGCGCTTGATGGTTTTTGTGACCGCACTTGAAGAAACTTTCAAAGTTCTTCACATTTTCCGGATTGACTGACCTTCATGTCTTAAAGTAATGATGGACTGTCGTTTCTCTTTGCTTATTTGAGCTGTTCTTGCCATAATGTGGACTTGGTCTTTTCGCAAATAGGGCTATCTTCTGTATACCCCCCCTACCTTGTCACAACACAACTGATTGGCTCAAATGCATTAAGAAGGAAAGAAATTCCACAAATTAACTTTTAACAAGGCACACCTGTTAATTGAAATGCTTTCCAGGTAAATACCTCATGAACCTAGTTGAGAGAATGCCAAGAGTGTGCAAAGCTGTCATCAAGGTAAAGGGTGGCTATTTTGAAGAATCTCAAATATAAAATATATTTTGATTTGTTTAAAACTTTTTTGGTTACTATATTCCATATGTGTTATTTAATAGTTTTGATGCCATTACAAGAGCCGGAGGGGCAATGGAGCAATGGAGCAATGGGCAATGGAGCTATGCAACATTATTTAGGCGAATAGCCACCCCGGCGGAGTTAGATGAAGATCAGATTGGAGGCAAATTCCCTTTTTAACCGAGCTCAGAGAAGAGCTGTAAACAAGCTTGCTCTTTCGTTTTTTCACTCTCTCTCACAGCAGACTGAGAACAGGAGCGTGGTCGGAATACTGATCCGGGCCTGGATAGACAGAACAGGTGCAGTTAGGAGACAGGTGAGTGGGTGAGAGAGGGAGGCTGGAGTGCAGGGGTGCGCTGGTGAATGCCTAATGTATTCCTGTAACAGTAGCCTAAAGGGCTGTGACGATCCCGGCTGTCTGAGTCGGGTCCTGTCTGGTGACTAGTGTTCCGGTTCGTAATCTCCAGTTTCCCGAGGGTTCGGGAACGCTCCGGGGAGCGCTCTTGTTTTCCGCACCTGCATCCCATCAGCAATCGGCACACCTGGTCCTGATCATCACCCTTCTTAGGCTCTGGCCTAACATCCAGTTCCTGCCGGATCGTTAGCTATGAACAGTATGTTTGTCAGCGTGTCAGCCTTTGAGCCATTAGTGTTAGTTTTGTTGTTTTGCACCTTGTGACTTGCTGTGTACTGACCTCCGTTTTTGTTCTGTCTGCAGTCTCTCACCCGGAACCTTCACCCAACCTCTGCCTGATGGTCGGCGGCTGCCGAGCCAGTACCGGACCAACCACTGCACCCTCAACAACCCATCCACGCCACCCGCTCTGTTCCCTGGATTATTCAGCCTCACTCGGAATCTATTAAATAAACACTCACCTTTCTCTCAACGTACCTTGTCCTGGTCTGCTTCTGGGTTCTGGCATAGTAAACCGTGACAGAACGATCCGGCCAGTAATGAACCCAGCGGACCTGGACTCTGTTCGCCATGCTATTACCCAGCAGGAGAAGATGTTGGGCCATCATAGCACGGTACTACAGGAGATCGCGTTGTCGGTCCGGAACCTTTCTACCGGTCTGACGGAGGTCCAGAACCAACGTAAGTGTCCGATGGAGGATCCACTACCGGTTTCACCCATCTCGCCTGCCGCTTCTGAAGCTGTGTCCATCCGTGAGCCCAAGGTTCCGACGCCGGATAAATATGAGGGGGAGCTGGGAAGATGCCGTTCCTTCCTTATGCAGTGTGGATTAGTGTTCGATCTACAGCCCTACTCTTATGCCACAGACAAGGCTAGGATAGCCTTTGTGATTGAGTTGCTGCGTGGTCGAGCGCTGGAGTGGGCTTCAGCCGTTTGGGAACGACAGGATCCCTGCATGGCTTCATACCAGGGGTTCACGGCCGAGATGAGGAAGCTCTTCGACCATTCCGTCCGAGGGAGGGACGCAGCTAGGCGCCTGTTTTCGCTTCGCCAAGGAACTCGCAGCGTGGCCGACTTCGTGATCGAGTTCAAGACGTTGGCTGTGGAGAGTGGGTGGAACGAGGAGTCTCTGCAAGCGGCCTTTTACCAGGGTCTGTCGGAGCAGCTCAAGGATGAGTTGATCTCCTATCCGGAGCCTAGTGACCTGGACAGCTTGGTAGCCTTGTCTATTCGGGTGGATAATCGAGTCCGAGAGCGAAGGAGGGAGAAGCAATGGGGTCCGTCCAATCGATCAGCTTCTCAGTTCCCAGTCGGGTCGGGTGGTGGACCAGAACACGTCGATCATTCTCCACCACAATGGATTAGTGGAGAGGTTCTCTCCCGATTCTGAACCCATGCAAGTGGGGCGGCACGGGTTAACCAAGGAGGAGCGTCAACATAGACGTAAGACCAACTGCTGCCTCTACTGTGGTAGCTCGGGACGTTACATCTCCACTTGTTCCCGGCGGTCGTCAAACTGCCCGGCTCGCTAAAGTTGGGAGGACTTTTAGCGAGCCAGTTTCAACCTCTCAGTACCTCTGTCAGACCCCGTTTCCCGGCTACCCTTGTGAACAGGAATCAGAGCTTAGCGCTTAACGCTTTTATCGATTCAGGTGCCGATGGAAGCTTTCTTGATGCCGAGTTGGTGGAACAGCTGGGGCTTTCCAAGGAGCAATTGCCGGAAGCCATTGAAGCGACCACTCTGAACGGCAGTAGTCTGGCACGTATCACGATGAGGACTGAACCGGTTAAGATGCGGTTGTCGGGGAATCATTCTGAGATGATTTCATTCTTCATTCTGCCGTCTTCCCATGTTCCTCTGGTCCTTGGATACCCCTGGCTGAAGGAACACAATCCCACGTTCGATTGGGTGACGGGCAAGGTAACGAGTTGGAGCCTTGATTGTCATGCTAACTGTCTCAAGACTGCCTGCCCCCATTCGGTTCCCAGTCAGGTGATTGAGGCTAAACCCCCAGATTTGTCCCTGGTTCCCCGAGACATATCACGATTTGGGGGAAGTTTTCAGTAAGCAGAAGGCTCTGTCACTCCCTCCCCACCGACCATATGATTGTGCCATCAACCTGGTCCCTGGAGCTGTCTACCCCCAAGGGAAGGTTATACAGTATCTCCCGACCTGAACGTGAGGCGTTGGAGACCTACATCAAGGAGTCCCTAGCTGCGGGTCTCGTTCGTCCCTCGTCATCACCCCTGGGGGGCAGGATTCTTCTTTGTGGGTAAGAAGGATGGCTCTCTTCGACCGTGTATTGATTATCGGGGGGTTGAATGACATCACGGTCAAGAACAAGTATCCCCTGCCCTTGATGAGTTCTGCCTTCGACTCCTTACAGGGTGCTACGGTGTTCACCAAGCTAGACCTACGCAATGCGTATCACCTGGTCCGGATCAGAGAGGGGGACGAGTGGTTGACGGGTTTCAATACACCGATGGGTCACTTCGAGTATCAGGTGATGCCGTTTGGACTGACCAATGCTCCAGCGGTATTCCAGAGTATGGTGAACGACGTCCTGAGAGATATGATCGGTCTCTTTGTGTTTGTTTACCTGGATGACATTCTGATCTTCTCGAAGGAACCTTCCGACCACGTCCAGCATGTCCGGCAGGTTCTGCAGCGATTGTTGGAGAATCGCCTGTTCGTGAAGGCCGAGAAGTGCGAGTTTCACGCCCACACGACATCCTTTCTCGGGTACATCATCTCCAGGGGAGAGATTAGGATGGACCAGGAGAAGGTTAGAGCGGTTCTGGAATGGGCCCAGCCCGGTACGAGATTGCAGCTCCAGAGATTTTTTGGGGGTTTGCGAATTTCTACCGCAGATTCATCCGGGATTACAGCCGTGTGGCCGCTCCGTTAACTGCCTTGACTTCCAGTATCAGGACCTTCAAGTGGAATCCGGAGGCGGATCGAGCGTTTCTGGATTTGAAGAGGCGATTCACCAACGCACCGATTCTCTCTCAACCGGACACGGCCCGTCAGTTCGTCGTTGAAGTGGACGCGTCTGATGTGGGAGTTGGCGCCATCCTGTCGCAGCGATGCTCCACGGACAGTAAACTCCATCCCTGCGCCTACTACTCTCGTCGCCTTTCGCCTGCGGAGAGGAATTACGATGTGGGTAACCGGGAGCTTCTCGCGGTGAAACTTGCCTTGGAGGAGTGGCGCCACTGGTTGGAGGGGCGGAGCAACCGTTTATTGTCTGGACTGACCACAAGAATCTTGCTTACGTGCAATCGGCTAAACGTCTCAACTCCCGTCAGGCCAGGTGGGCGTTGTTTTTCGGACGATTCAAGTTTGCCCTGACGTTCCGACCTGGATCTAAGAACGGCAAGGCGGACGCCTTGTCCCGGATGTTCTCCAAGACGGAGGAGAGTGGGTCCAAGACCGAGACAATCCTCCCCCGGAACTGCGTCGTGGGAGCAGTGATGTGGAAGATTGAGGAGGAGGTGCTGGCGGCCCTTCGGACTCAGCCCGGTCCCGGTAACGGTCCACCCGGTCGGTTGTTTGTGCCTGAGTCGGTTCGTCCTGCTGTCCTCAAATGGTCCCACGCCAGCAAGATGGCTTGTCACCCTGGCGTGGCTCGGACAATGGCGTTTCTTCGCAGACGTTTTTGGTGGCCTGCCATGGCCGAGGATACTCGGGGTTTTGTTGCTGCCTGTCCAGTGTGTGCGCAGAATAAGAGTACCAATCGGCCCAGCTCTGGACTACTTCACCCCCCTTCCTATTCCCCGGCGACCATGGTCGCATCTGGCCCTGGACTTCGTCACTGGGTTGCCCGCTTCTGAGGGGAACACGGTCGTTCTGACTATCGTGGACAGATTCAGCAAGTTCGCCCACTTTGTGCCAATTGCCAAGCTTCCCTCTGCCTCGGAGACGTCCGAGATCCTGGTTAGGGAGGTTTTCAGGGTCCACGGGTTGCCCAGTGATATCGTGTCCGACCGTGGCCCTCAGTTTACCTCTGCTGTCTGGAAGTCCTTCTGTTTGGCCATTGGAGCTACAGTCAGTCTCACATCTGGTTTTCACCCCCAATCCAATGGTCAGGCGGAGAGAGCCAACCAGAAGATGGAATCCACGCTACGCTGTCTGGTCTCTTCCAACCCCACCTCCTGGGTCTCTCAGTTGCCTTGGGTTGAGTATGCCCACAATACTCTTCCTACATCTGCCACTGGGATGTCTCCCTTCCAGTGCCTGTATGGCTACCAACCTCCCCTGTTTCCTTCTCAGGAGAAGGAGCTCTCAGTGCCTTCTGTTCAGGCCCATATTCGTCGTTGCCACCGGACCTGGCATCGGGCCAGAAAGGCACTCCTTAGAGTTTCGGACCGGTATCAGCTCCAGGCGAATCGTCGCCGGATCCCCGCTCCCACCTATACCATCGGAGATAGGGTTTGGTTGGCCACACGGGATCTTCCGTTACGGACTGAGTCTAGGAAGTTGTTACCGAAGTTCATTGGTCCGTTTGTGGTGGAGAAGGTGATCAATCCAGTGGCAGTTCGACTCAAACTACCGAGGACGCTCAGAGTCCATCCCACCTTTCATGTCTCCTGCCTCAAGCCTGTCTTCCTCAGTCCTCTGTTGCCTCCTCCGCCTCCTCCTCCTCCTCCTCGAATGATCGGAGGTGGTCCTGCCTACACGGTGCGTCGCATCATGGATTCCAGACGGCGGGGCCGGGGTTTCCAGTATCTCGTGGACTGGGAGGGGTATGGCCCTGAAGAGAGGAGTTGGATTCCGCGGCGACAGGTCCTAGATGCGGACCTCATCAGTGACTTCTACCGCCTCCATCCTGGCGCTCCGGGGAGTCCGCCCGGTGGCGTTCGTCGGAGGGGGGGTACTGTGACGATCCCGGCTGTCTGAGTCGGGTCCTGTCTGGTGACTAGTGTTCCGGTTCGTAATCTCCAGTTTCCCGAGGGTTCGGGAACGCTCCGGGGAGCGCTCTTGTTTTCCGCACCTGCATCCCATCAGCAATCGGCACACCTGGTCCTGATCATCACCCTTCTTAGGCTCTGGCCTAACATCCAGTTCCTGCCGGATCGTTAGCTATGAACAGTATGTTTGTCAGCGTGTCAGCCTTTGAGCCATTAGTGTTAGTTTTGTTGTTTTGCACCTTGTGACTTGCTGTGTACTGACCTCCGTTTTTGTTCTGTCTGCAGTCTCTCACCCGGAACCTTCACCCAACCTCTGCCTGATGGTCGGGCGGCTGCCGAGCCAGTACCGGACCAACCACTGCACCCTCAACAACCCATCCACGCCACCCGCTCTGTTCCCTGGATTATTCAGCCTCACTCGGAATCTATTAAATAAACACTCACCTTTCTCTCAACGTACCTTGTCCTGGTCTGCTTCTGGGTTCTGGCATAGTAAACCGTGACAAGGGCTGTGGGGTTGAAGCTTTGGGTATTCCCTGATTAATAATTACTCCACTCTGCCTGCAGGGAGGAGCAGGTTTTCTGTGTGTGTGTGTGTGTTTACGCAACAGAGAGGGGTCGTCTCTAACCAATCCAGTTCCCACACGTCTGCCCTTGAGATGCAGAATGGTTGAAATTGATATTTAACTTATATTGAACAGCCTATATATAGGGAGGAGGTCAGAGACCTGGCAGTGTGGTGCCAGGACATCATCCTCTCCCTAAACATCAGTAAGACAAAGGAGCCGATCGTGGACTACAGGAAATGGAGGGCTGAGCAAGCCTGCATTCACATCGACGGGCCTGTAGTGGAGCAGGTCGAGAGCTTCAAGTTCCTCGGTTTCCACATCACTAAGGATCTATCATGGTCCAAACACACCTATAAAGTCGTGAAGAGAGCACGACAACTCCTCCTCCCCCTCAGGAGGCTGAAAAGATTTGGCATGGGCCCTGAGATCCTCAAAAAGTTATACAGCAGCACCCGAGAGCATCTTGACGGGCTACATCACCGATTGGTATGGGAACTGCTTGGCATCCTTCCGCAAGGAGCCACAGAGGGTAGTGCGTACGGCCCAGTACATCACTGGGGCAAAACTCCCTGCCATCCAGGACCTCTATACCAGGCAGTGTCAGAGGAAGGCCCAACAAATTGTCAAAGACTCCAGCCGCCCAAGCCACAGACTGTTCTCTCTGCTACCACACGGCAGGCGGTACCAATGCACCAAGTTTGGAACCAACAGGACCCTTAACAGCTTCTACCCCAAGCCATAAGACTTCTAAGTAAGACTGCTAAATAGCTAATTAAATTGCTACCCGTACTACCCGCATTGACCTTTTTTTGTATTAACTCTCTTGCACCTTGCACTGACTCTACGCACACACTCACACATACTAACACTGACACCCCAACACACACATACACAAACATAACATGCACACACATGCATACTGATGCCACACCCACACGCAGACTCACCACATACGCTGCTGCTACTATCTATTATCTATCCTGTTGCCTAGTCACTTTACCCCTACCTAAAACAGTGCATTCAGAAAGTATACAGACTTTTTCCACATTTTGGTATGTTACAGCTTTATTCAAAAATTTATTAAATCACCCCCCATCAATCTACACACACCCCATAATGACAAAGCAAAAACAGATTTTTTTTGAATTTTTGCAAATGTATATAAAATACAAAAATGAAATATCACATTTACATAAGTAAATGTTGAAGCACCTGTGGCAGCGATTACAGCCTTGACTCTTCTTGGGTATGACACTACAAGCTTGGCACACCTGTATTTGGGGAGTTTCTCCCATTCTTCTCTACAGATCCTCTCAAGCTCTGTCAGGTTGGATGGGGAGCGTCGCTGCACAGCTATTTTTAGGTCGCTCCAGAGATGTTTGATCGGGTTCAAGTCCAGACTCTGGCTGGGCCACTCAAGGACATTCAGAGACTTGTCCCGAAGCCATTCCTGCGTTGTCTTGGCTGTGTGCTTAGGGTCATTGTCCTATTGGAAGGTGAACCTACACCTCAGTCTGAGGTCCTGAGCGCTCTGGAGCAGGTTTTCATCAAGGATCTCTCTGTACTTTGCACCATTCATCTTTCCCTCTATCCTGACTAGTCTCCCAGTCCCTGCCACTGAAAAACATCCCCACAGCATGATGCTGCCACCACCATGCTTCACCATAGGGATGGTGCCTGGTTTCCTCAGACGTGACGCTTGGCATTCAGAAATGTTTTGTTACCCTTCCCCAGATCTGTGCCTCGACACAATCCTGTCTCTGAGCTCTACAGACAATTCCTTCAACCTCATGGCTTGTTTTTTACTCTGACATGCAGTGTCAACTGTGGGACCTTATATAGACAGGTAGGTGCCTTTCCAAATCATGTCCAATCAATTTAATTTACTACAGGTGGAGTCCAATCAAGTTGTAGAAACATCTCGAGTGATCAATGGAAACTGGAAACCTGTTTTCGCTTTGTCATTATGGGGTATTGTGTGTAGATTGATGAGGAAAAACATTAATTGTATCCATTTTAGAAAAAGGCTGTAACGTACAAAATGTGGAAAAAGTCAAGGGGTCTGAATACTTTCCGACTGCACTGTACAGTATAGCCATGTTATTTTTACTCATTGTTTTTATTTGTTATTCACTGTGTATTTATTCCTAATTTCACTATTTCCATTTCTTTATTAAATTGTTACCTTATTTTTACTCTGCATTGTTGGAAATGGACCCGCAAGTAAGTATTTCACTG
Source organism: Coregonus clupeaformis (assembly GCF_020615455.1). Classification (NCBI taxonomy): domain Eukaryota; kingdom Metazoa; phylum Chordata; class Actinopteri; order Salmoniformes; family Salmonidae; genus Coregonus; species Coregonus clupeaformis. The sequence goes on from NC_059209.1 coordinate 2,581,439, forward strand.
TTAGTCTACACCTGTTGTCTATGAAGCATGTGATAATTTGTATATATTTTACACATAGTAAACCTATACATGAATACGGAACACTATCTTTAAATAAAACAGACTTTGACACACACACACACACAGACTATTACACGTACATAACTAACAAAACACACATATGCTTGCACCAACTAACACACCAACATCTAGCTCTCTACTGCCAATCCTCTTTATTGACTAGTATCTATTTCTTCTTGGCCTGACAAGCTTCACTGAGGCTTCTTTCCCCCTCCTTATCACTCTCCCTTCTAGAGCTCAATTAATCACCAGAACAAGGTAATCTTATCACAAAGCCATGCAGGTCACGCTTTAGCGTGCACTTTACCGGGACACAGGCACATATCGGGGCTGATGTCTTTAAAGCTCAAACCTTGTGGCTTGAATCGCTTGTTAGCTCAGTCCCAATGACAGCTGGAATTGAGCAACAGTTTGAGTGTGTTATCTGGTGTTGTGTGGAAGTTTGGCTTCTGTACTTAGCAAATATTTACCCAGTCTCTTTGTTCCGGGGCTTTCCTATGTACTTGTTGCCTTCGGCCACGTTTTATTTGATGTTAACCCTGGGATGTGTGGGAGAGAGAACAGGTAGCGACGTGGCATGTTAATGATTGCTCAACGTGCTTAAAGTGGTCAACCAAACAGGGTAAACATTCTTTGTCCGCTGGTTCTCGTTGTCTTTTGTTTCCCCTCTCTACCCTTTCTTCTAAGCCACTCAGCCATGTCCTGCCCAGTTCATTAGGAATCCTACACAGTCCTGATGAGCTCACTATTTGTATTTATTAGGGATCCTCTGGGGTCCAAACCTATTAAAGCACTGACATTACATATAAAACAAAAGATAAAACAGTACATCATACAACATTATTACACCACTACATATCTACAATACAAAATGTTTAATACCACCATACAACAATATCACAATGTGTGCGTATGCATGTGTCTGTACCTTTGTGTGTGTCTCTTCACAGTCCCTGTTGTTCCATAAGGTGTATTTTACCTGTTTTTTAAAATCTGATCCTACTGCTTGCATCAGTTACCTGATGTGGAATAGAGTTCCATGTAGTCATGGCTCTATGTAGTACTGTGTGTCTCCCATAGTCTGTTCTGGACTTGGGGACTGTGAAGAGACCTCTGGTGGCATGTCTTGTGGGGTATGCATGGGTGTCCGAGCTGTGTGCTAGTATTTTAAACAGACAGCTCGGTACATTCAGCTTGTCAACACCTCTTACAAAAACAAGTATTGATGAAGTCAATCTCTCTTTCACTTTGAGACATGAGAGATTGACATGCATGTCATTAATGTTAGCTCTCCGTATACTTTTAAGGGCCAGCCGTGCTGCCCTGTTCTGAGCCAACTGCAATTTTCCCAAGTCCCTCTTTGTGGCACCTGACCACACTACTGAACAGTAGTCTAGGTGCGACAAAACTAGGGCCTGTAGGACCTGCCTTGTTGATAGTGTTGTTAAGAAGGCAGAGCAGCGCTTTATTATGGACAGACTTCTCCCCATCTTAGCTACTGTTGTATCAATATGTTTTGACCATGACAGTTTACAATTCAGGGTTACTTCAAACAGTTTAGTCACCTCAACTTGCTCAATTTCCACATTATTCATTACGAGATGTAGTTGAGGTTTAGGGTTAAGTGAATGATGTGTCCCAAATACAATGCTTTTAGTTTTGGAAATATTTAGGGCTCTATTTCCAAATGTCCCTTTTTCCAAGAATATCTGCGCCATCCATGTGTTCAGCACATGACCGCTCGCACAGCAGCATTTCTCTGGCTACTAAGCAAAGACTAGTAACATAATAAACTTAAAATATGCTATATATTAAATGCATTTTCTTATTTCCACAAGGTTTCTTTACACCTGCCAAAACGAAATTATAATGGATTTCTTTGATTCACTTCAACTAGTTTTTGTTTTGTTTTTACTTATAGCCTACAGTAACATATAAACTAATGAATGCTATTATTTTCTTAGAAATAATATTATTTTTGTATTCTAATGTTACCTAAGACCTTCATAAACACAACCAAATGATTATTCTTCTGATAGTATATATTAGACTGTTAGAATGTTGATGCGTCATTGGCTGGAAGTGTCAAAAAATGGCTTTAGGCCTACGTTTTTCGCTAGGACTTTGTAGAATTATACAAAATATATCCTTGATTCTATCTAAATAAATAACTATTGTTGTTATATTTCTACATGGATATATTTCCACTAATATTTCTTCATGCAATTCATGCTTTACAATTGTTTATGCACTATTTATCAAGTGTTGGTGCTTATGTTCTCGCACCTTGAGGGTTGATATGCATCTGATGCGTATGCTAAAGGAGACGTCTGGCAACGTTCTCTAGCGGGAACTTATAGGCTGAAAGGCCAGGCGGTTCTAGTGTTAAAGAAGTAAGGACAGAAACCTGCAGACACAGTTGCTTTCAAGGGCTGTATGTGATTGACAAACATAAGACACAGCTATCCTGTCTTAACTGTGTAATTCTCAGCACCATAACACTGACTGATCCTGTTTGGTTTCTCAATATTTTCTGCTCCCTAATCTCCGCTCTCTTCCTTAGCTTGTCTGTCACCACACCACCACCCTCCCTCAAGCCCTTTTCACCCTGTGCTGGTGTATGTCACCCCTCCGTAGCCCTACCGAGGATAGGACATTACATGCAAAGATTCACCCATTCACTCAAGATCTCACACACAGATGATTCCCACTGGCGGCCATCTTAGCATTCAGGTGTTACGTCCCATGGCCAAACAAGCTGTTCGATCTGATCCCAGCGTTGCCTCACCGAATCTTGTTTGTTCACTGACGTGCTGCATAGCAAATCGCTTCTGTTATGACTTTTGCTGATACCGTGGTACAGTAACTCAGTAGCATTTTGAGCCGGCCAGCAAGTGTGCTGATGATAACAACAACAACACTGGCAAAGATCTGAGAGCTGATACTTCTACAATAGCAAAGTTCTAACCAGTTCTCAGACACTTTATTTTCTCAATTTCCAAGCTTTTTCAACCACAGGGCTAATCGAAATGGGGACCTCGTGTTCCTGTAACCATGGACCACACTATCGTGTCTCAGGCATCTATACTGAAAATACACAACACGTACAGTGAGGGAAAAACGTATTTGATCCCCTGCTGATTTTGTACGTTTACCCACTGACAAAGAAATGATCAGTCTATAATTTTAATGGTAGGTTTATGTGAACAGTGAGAGACAGAATAACAACAAAAAAATCCAGAAAAACGCAGGTCAAAAATGTTATAAATTGATTTGCATTTTAATGAGGGAAATAAGTATTTGACCCCCTCTCAATCAGAAAGATTATTTTTTGGGGGATCTTGTCAATGATCTCAAGGCAGCTGGGACCATTGTCACCAAGAAAACAATTGGTAACACACTACGCCGTGAAGGACTGAAATCCTGCAGCGCCCGCAAGGACCCCCTGCTCAAGAAAGCACATACAGTGGGGAGAACAAGTATTTGATACACTGCCGATTTTGCAGGTTTTCCTACTTACAAAGCATGTAGAGGTCTGTCATTTTTATCATAGGTACACTTCAACTGTGAGAGACTGAATCTAAAACAAAAATCCAGAAAATCACATTGTATGATTTTTAAGTAATTAATTTTCATTTTATTGCATGACATAAGTATTTGATACATCAGAAAAGCAGAACTTAACATTTGGTACAGAAACCTTAGTTTGCAATTACAGAGATAATACATTTCCTGTAGGTCTTGACCAGGTTTGCACACACTGCAGCAGGGATTTTGGCCCACTCCTCCATACAGACCTTCTCCAGATCCTTCAGGTTTCGGGGCTGTTGTTGGGCAATACGGACTTTCAGCTCCCTCCAAAGATTTTCTATTGGGTTCAGGTCTGGAGACTGGCTAGGTCACTCCAGGACCTTGAGATGCTTCTGACGGAGCCACTCCTTAGTTGCCCTGGCTGTGTGTTTCGGGTCGTTGTCATGCTGGAAGACCCAGCCACGACCCATCTTCAATGCTCTTACTGAGGGAAGGAGGTTGTTGGCCAAGATCTCGCGATACATGGCCCCATCCATCCTCCCCTCAATACGGTGCAGTCGTCCTGTCCCCTTTGCAGAAAAGCATCCCCAAAGAATGATGTTTCCACCTCCATGCTTCACGGTTGGGATGGTGTTCTTGGGGTTGTACTCATCCTTCTTCTTCCTCCAAACACGGCGAGTGGTTTAGACCAAAAAGCTATATTTTTGTCTCATCAGACCATATGACCTTCTCCCATTCCTGCTCTGGATCATCCAGATGGTCATTGGCAAACTTCAGACGGGCCTGGACATGCGCTGGCTTGAGCAGGGGGACCTTGCGTGCGCTGCAGGATTTTAATCCATGACGGCGTAGTATGTTACTAATGGTTTTCTTTGAGACTGTGGTCTCTTCAGGTCATTGACCAGGTCCTGCCGTGTAGTTCTGGGCTGATCCCTCACCTTCCTCATGATCATTGATGCCCCACGAGGTGAGATCTTGCATGGAGCCTCAGACCGAGGGTGATTGACCGTCATCTTGAACTTCTTCCATTTTCTAATAATTGCGCCAACAGTTGTTGTCTTCTCACCAAGCTGCTTGCCTATTGTCCTGTAGCCCATCCCAGCCTTGTGCAGGTCTACAATTTTATCCCTGATGTCCTTACACAGCTCACTGGTCTTGGCCATTGTGGAGAGGTTAGAGTCTGTTTGATTGAGTGTGTGGACAGGTGTCTTTTATACAGGTAACGAGTTCAAACAGGTGCAGTTAATACAGGTAATGAGTGGAGGACAGGAGGGCTTCTTAAAGACAAACTTACAGGTCTGTAAGAGCCGGAATTCTTACTGGTTGGTAGGTGATCAAATACTTATGTCATGCAATAAAATGCAAATTAATTACTTTAAAAAAACATACAATGTGATTTTCTGGATTTTTGTTTTAGATTCAGTCTCTCACAGTTGAAGTGTACCTATGATAAAAATTACAGACCTCTACATGCTATGTAAGTAGGAAAACCTGCAAAATCGGCAGTGTATCAAATACTTGTTCTCCCCACTGTATACAGGGCCGTCTGAAGTTTGCCAATGAACATCTGAATGATGCAGAGGAGAACTGGGTGAAATTGTTGTGGTCAGATGAGACCAAAATCGAGGTCTTTGGCCTCAACTGAACTCGCCGTGTTTGGAGGAAGAGGAATGCTGCCTATGACCCCAAGAACACCATCCCCACCGTCAAACATGGAGGTGGAAACATTATGCTTTGAGGGGGGTTTCTGCTAAGGGGACATGACAACTTCACCACATCAAAGGGACGATGGACGGGGCCATGTACCGTCAAATCTTGGGTGAGAACCTCCTTCCCTCAGCTAGGGCATTGAAAATGGGTCGTGGATGGGTGTTCCAGTATGACAATGACCCAAAACACACGGCCAAGGCAACAAAGGAGTGGCTCAAGAAGAAGCACATTAAGGTCCTGGAGTGGCCTAGCCAGTCTCCAGACCTTAATCCCATAGAGAATCTGTGGAGGGAGCTGAAGGTTCTAGTTGCCAAACGTCAGCCTCGAAACCTTAATGACTTGGAGAAGATCTGCAAATAGGAGTGGAACAAAATCCCTCCTGAGATGTGTGCAAACCTGGTGGCCAACTACAAGAAACGTCTGACATCTGTGATTGCCAACAAGGGTTTTGCCACCAAGTACTAAGTCATGTTTTGCAGAGGGGTCAAATTCTTATTTCCCTCATTAAAATGCAAATCAATTTATAACATTTTTGACATGCGTTTTTCTGGATTTTTTTGTTGTTATTCTGTCTCCCACTGTTCAAATAAACCTACCATTAAAATTATAGACTGATTATGTCTTTGTCAGTGTGCAAACGTACAAAATCAGCAGGGGATCAAATACTTTTTTCCCTCACTGTATAGGAAAACAAAGAAAAACCAAATGTTGTATTTATCTAGAATGTAAACCATACAGTAGGTACAAAATCTAATCAGGGAATGAGATGGTATGTAAAGCCTGTTTCTCTATCTGATTAAGGCAAGTCTTTGCAGTAGCGTCTTTGTGCAGAGGTAAGAATACATCAGGGTGGTGGTATATGGCAAGATCACTATCCTCTCCACACTCGTTCACAGACATAAGGAAGTGATGACACACTGGGATGGTGAACAAGAGCATTTGAAGCTCCCCTACCTGAAATGTCTTAGTATATAGTATAGTGGCTATGTTGGTCTCTTTAAATTAATTTGATGGTATTCATATTGTCTGATTAATACCGTGATGTGTATAATTTGTATCTAACGCTTTTACTAAAAGTTGCAACATTGTCTAGATCAGTGGTTCCCGGCACACTGGTGTGTCTTAACTCTCAGGTGTGCCATAAAACTTTTCCTCACTTATAAACGGCACCTGTATTGTTGTTTCAAGTCCAGTGCGCTCAGGTTATTCTTACATTTGTATCATTTAAGGGGCGAGCATCAGGAGCAAAGTCATGTGTATCATTTTACTTTGTCTGTGAAAACCATTAGCACATCTAAGTCTGATTAGGCTTAGCCAGAGTCATTGATTTCTTAATATATGGCTCTGGGCTTACCACAACCTCTGCTATAGAAACAAACAGAGCATGGATTTGTGTCTGGGGTAGGACCACTTTAAGCCGTACACTCCACAGAGCTGGGCTTTACGGAAGAGTGGCCAGAAAAAAGCCATTGCTTAAAGAAAGAAATAAGCAAACACGTTTTGGTGTTCGCCAAAAGGCATTTGGGAGACTCCCCAAACATATGGAAGAAGGTACTCTGGTCAGATGAGACTAAAATGTAGCTTTTTGGCATCAAGGAACACTCTATGTCTGGCACAAACCCAACACCTCTCATCACCCCGAGAACACCATCCCAACAGTGAAGCACCATCTCCCCACAGGTGTGATTACTACCTCTGAGGTTTTAGAGCTTGACGTAGTCACCTCATACAAGTATTTGGGAGTAAGGCTAGATGATACACTGTCCTTCTCTCAGCACATATCAAAGCTGCAGGCTAAGGTTAAATCTAGACTTGGTTTCCTTTATCGTAATCGCTCCTCTTTCACCCCAGCTGCCAAACTAACCCTGATTCAGATGACCATCCTACCCATGCTAGATTACGGAGTCGTAATTTATAGATCGACATGTAAGGGTCCTCTCGAACGGCTAGATGTTCTTTACCATTCGGCCATCAGATTTGCCACCAATGCTCCTTATAGGCCACATCACTGCACTCTATACTCCTCTGTAAACTGGTCATCTCTGTATAGCCATCGCAAGACCCACTGGTTGAAGCTTAATTATAAAATCTGAGATACCTACTGCAGCCCTCATCCTCCACATACAACACCCGTTCTGCCAGTCACATTCTGTTAAAGCTCCCCAAAGCACACACATCCATGGGTCGCTGTTCTTTTCAGTTCGCGGCAGCTAGCGACAGCTAGCGAATGGAACGAGCTGCAAAAAACACTCAAACTGGAGAGTTTTATCTCCATCTCTTCATTCAAAGACTCAATCATGGACACTCTTACTGACAGTTGTGGCTGCTTCGCGTGATGTATTGTTGTCTCTACCTTCTTGCCCTTTGTGCTGTTGTCTGTGCCCAATAATGTTTATACCATGTTTTGTGCTGCTACCATGTTGCGCTGCTGCCATGTTGTGTTGCTACCATGCTGTGTTGTCATGTTTTGCTTCCATGCTATGTTGTTGTCTTAGGTCTCTCTTTATGCGTCTCTCTTGTCGTGATGTGTGTTTTGTCCTATATTTTATTTATTTTATATATTTTTTTTATTCAGCCTCCGTCCCCGCAGGAGGCCTTTTGCCTTTTGGTAGGCCGTCATTGTAAATAAGAATGTGTTCTTAACTGACTTGCCTAGTTAAATAAAGGTTCAATAAAAAAATAAATAATAATAAAATAAAACCAGAGGATAATATTCAGATAGTATTTCAAAACCCACACAAAGTAGGCTATTTGATTGACAAAAAATCTTACTTCTGTAACAATGTAAAAATCCATTCAGAGATTATTTCAAAATGTAGATAACCTCTCTCAATAAGATTTAGTACAGACCAGGCCTGACACAAAATGTAGAAATAGTAGTAGTAGTAGACAACAATTCAGTGAATGTTTTAGATAGACATATAAAGAGAGAAGATACAAAACACAACAACTGGTCAGAGACTATTTTTTTAAAGTATACAATTTCCCTAAAAGATTTGTAGGACAAATTCATACTTTACACCGTCACTTTAGTGTTTGCATTTAGCCTACACCATGTCATGAAACTTCTGGAAGCACGGCCCTATCCTGCAAAGTGGCACAGAACACGTAGAGCACCCAAAGGAGGTTTCTGTACATCGCACACTCTTCACCCTGCGTCCACTCCGGATGCACTCCACACACCCTCTCTTCCACCATTTTCTGCCTGTGTGTCCAACATTTTAATAGTTCCTCAGTAGGTCAAGGTGGACAACCCCGCCCATTTCCTTGTTGTAATCCATTACAACCTCTGGAACAGATATAAGTTCCTGCATTCCAGGTGAAGCAGGTTGAGAGAATGCCAAGTGTGTGCAAAGCTGTCATCAAGGCAAAGGGTGGCTATTTGAAGAATCTCAAATATAAAATATATTTTGATTTGTTTAACACTTTTTTGGTTACTACATGATTCCATATGTGTTATTTCATCGTTTTGATGTCTTCACTATTATTCTACAATGTAGAAAATGGTAAAAATAAAGAAAAACCCTTGAATGAGTAGGTGTTCTAAAACTTTTGACTGCTAGTGTATATATACTGAACAGAACTATAAATGCAACAATTTCAACAATTGTTCTGAATTACAGTTCATATAAGGAAATCAGTCAATTGAAATAAATTATTTAGGCCCTAATCTATGGATTTCACGACTGGGCAGGGGCGCAGCCATTTGGGAGCCAGGCCCAGCCAACCCACAAAAGGTTTTTATTACAGACAGAAATGCTCCTCAGTTCCATCAGCTGTCTGGGTGGCTGGTCTCAGATGATCCCGCTGGTGGAGAAGCTGGATGTGGAGGTCCTGGGCTGGCGTGGTTACATGTGGTCTGCGGTTGTGAGGCCGGTTGGACGTACTGCCAAATTCTCTAAAACGATGTTGGAGATGGCTTATGGTAGAGAAATGAACATTCAATTCTCTGGCAACCACTCTGACCCAACTGGTTCATTTACACAACAGTAACCATGATTCCATCCAACCATTTCATGCAGTTCAATTACCTGACGTATGAAAAATGTCACAACCAGGCTGATAGAAACATGAAACGATGGTACAATTTTATAAATGTCTACAATTGTGACACTCTGGCTCTATGGACTTTTATTTTGAGCCAGGGTTGTTATTTTTCACTTGGGTGTATTTCTATGTTGGTTAGTCTAGGTATTTGTTTTCTATGTTTGGTCATTGACTCCCAATCGGAGGTAACGAGTGTCAGCTGTCGGCTCGTTATCTCTGATTGGGAGCCATATTTATACTGTGTGTTTTCACCTTGGGGTTGTGGGTTTTTGTTCCAAGTTCTGTCAGTGTTACAGAGGACTTCACTATCGTCATTTGTTGTTTTTTGTGGTATCTTTATTTAATAAAGTCATCATGTTCACTCCACGCGCTGCGTATTGGTCCGCTTCCTCAGACGATCGTGACAGAAAAACCCACCATAGAAGGACCAAGCAGCGTGTCCAGGAGCAAGACAGCTGGACATGGGAGGAAGCGCCTGGTAAGGAGATCGAGAGGCTGGCGATGGCCCAGGTGGGCAAATCGTGGTCCTGGGAGGACATGCTCGGGGGCAAGGGACCTTGGGGGAAGATCAAGGCCCTGGCGAGAGAGGAGCAACGGCGTCAGCAGGGCCATCATCGTTGGAAGGACGAGAGGCAACCCCAAAAAAAGTTTTTGGGGGGGCACATGGCTTAGGCGGCTGGGCAGCAGGAGGCTGCCACAGGGAGACGTGGAGAGAAGGCTATCGGATTACGGGAGCCATTGGCGAGTAGAGGAAGGGGAAGTTGTTGCGGCACGGCGTGAGAGACTGATGTGTGTTACCAGTCCGGTCCGGCCCGTTCCTGATCCCCAGTTAAAGCCAGTGGTGTGTGTTCCCAGTACGGACCGGCCTGTTCCTACTCCACGCATCAAGCCCACGGTGTGCGTCCGCCAGCCCAGCCCGGCCTGTTCCTGCTCCACGCACAGAGGATACGGTGTGCGTCGACAGCCCTGCCCGGCCTGTTCCTGCTCCACGCACCAAGGATACGGTGTGCGTCGACAGCCCTGCCCGGCCTGTTCCTGCTCCACGCACCAAGGATACGGTGTGCGTCGACAGCCCTGCCCGGCCTGTTCCTGCTCCACGCACCAAGGATACGGTGTGCGTCGACAGCCCGGCCCGGCCTGTTCCGGCCACTCGCACCAGGGATACGGTGCGCGTCGCCAGCCCGGTCCGGCCTGTTCCTGCCACCCGCACCAAGTCTACGGTGCGCGTCGCCAGCCCGACCCGGCCTGTTCCTGCCACCCGCACCAAGTCTACGGTGCGCGTCGCCAGCCCGACCTGGCCTGTTCCTGCCACTCGCACCAAACTGACGGTGCGCGTCGCCAGCCCGGTCCGGCCTGTTCCTGCCACCCGCACCAAGTCTACGGTGCGCGTCGCCAGCCCGGTCCGGCCTGTTCCTGCTCCCCGCACTAGCCCTGAGATGCGTGTCCTCAGCCTGGGACCACCAGTTCCGGCACCACGCATCAGGCCTACGGTGCGTCCCCAGGGCCCAGCATGCCCTGTTCCTTCTCCCCGCACTAGCCCTGAGATGCGTGTCCTCAGCCCGGTACCTCCAGTTCCGGCACCACGCACCAGGCCTACGGTGCGCCTCAGACGGCCAGAATCTGCCGTCTGCCCAACGGGGCCTGAACTGCCCGTCTGCCCAACGGCGCCTGAACTGCCCGTCTGCCCAACGGCGCCTGAACTGCCCGTCTGCCCAACGGCGCTTGAACTACCCGTCTGCCCTACGGCGCTAAAGCCGCCCGTCTGTACTGAGCCTGCAAAGCCGCCCGTCTGCCATGAGCCTTCAGAGCCGTCCGCCAGATCGGAGCCGCTGAGAGCCTTCCGCCAGACAGGAGCCGCTAGAGCCTTCCGCCAGACAGGAGCCAGAGCCGTCCGCCAGACAGGATCAGCCAGAGCCTTCCGCCAGACAGGATCAGCCAGAGCCTTCCGCCAGACAGGATCAGCCAGAGCCTTCCGCCAGACAGGATCAGCCAGATCCGTCAGCCAGCCATGAGCAGCCAGATCCTTCAGCCAGCCATGAGCAGCCAGATCCGTCAGCCAGCCATGAGCAGCCAGATCCTTCAGCCAGCCATGAGCAGCCAGATCCGTCAGCCAGCCATGAGCAGCCAGATCCGTCAGACAGCCATGAGCCGTCCAGCCAGAATCCGCCAGAGCCGTCCAGCCAGGATCCGCCAGAGCCGTCCAGCCAGGATCCGCCAGCCAGCCAGGATCCGCCAGAGCCAGCCAGCCAGGATCCGCCATTTATCCTGGTGCTGTCCCTTATCCTGTTGCTGCCCCTTATCCTGGTGCTGTCCCTTAGTCCGGTGCTGCCCCTTAGTCCGGTGCTGCCCCTTAGTCCGGTGCTGCCCCTTAGTCCGGTGCTGCCCCTTAGTCCGGTGCTGCCCCTGAGTCCGGTGCTGCCCCTTAGGCCGGTGCTGCCCCCTTAGCCCGGTACTGCCCCTTAGCCCGGTGCTGCCCCTTAGTCCGGTGCTGCCCCTGAGTCCGGTGCTGCCCCTGAGTCCGGTGCTGCCCCTTAGCCCGGTGCTGCCCCGTAGTCCGGTGCTGCCCCTTAGTCCGGTGCTGCCCCTGAGTCCGGTGCTGCCTCTTAGTCCAGTGCTGCCCCTTAATCCTGTGGGGTTTAGTTGGGGGGTGGTCATGTGGAGGAGGTTACTAAAGCGGGTAGTGACTATGGTGGGGTGGGGACCACGACCAGTGCCTGAGCCGCCACCATGGACAGACGCCCACCCAGACCCTCCCCTAGACTGTATGCTGGTGCGCCCGGAGTTCGCACCTTTAGGGGGGGGTACTGTGACACTCTGGCTCTATGGACTTTTATTTTGAGCCAGGGTTGTTATTTTTCACTTGGGTGTATTTCTATGTTGGTTAGTCTAGGTATTTGTTTTCTATGTTTGGTCATTGACTCCCAATCGGAGGTAACGAGTGTCAGCTGTCGGCTCGTTATCTCTGATTGGGAGCCATATTTATACTGTGTGTTTTCACCTTGGGGTTGTGGGTTTTTGTTCCAAGTTCTGTCAGTGTTACAGAGGACTTCACTATCGTCATTTGTTGTTTTTTGTGGTTGCTTTATTTAATAAAGTCATCATGTTCACTCCACGCGCTGCGTATTGGTCCGCTTCCTCAGACGATCGTGACAACAATTTGTTCGTTCAGACATGGTGGAGACTTTTTGTGTTGTTAAAGTCAATTACGCAAGAAATGGAGGTGGAAACTCCTTTCTGCCCAAATATTGATACCATCAATAGTAAACTTGGAGTATTGTGTGGTCCTCCCACTACGACTCGGGAAACCATACCATTTATTAGGCTACAGATTAACTAGATGATGATTAACTGAATATGCAAGGTGATGAGGTTGATACTCCTTTCCAATAAATATTTAGGGTATTATTCTGGTGATATGTTGATCAATGCTTGGCAGCATTTTGACAAATACAAATAATATCACTCTTATCCATAATAATCTCATAATGTAGATAGCCTACCCCCACTGTATGTGCATTCGGAAAGTATTCAGACCTTTTCCCTTTTTCCACATTTTGTTACGTTACAGCCTTATTCTAAAATTGGTTAATAAAAATAAAAAAACATCAATCTACACACAATACCCCATAATGACAAAGTGAAAACATGTTTTTGGGACATTTCTGCAAATGTATAAAAAATTCAAAACAGAAATACCTTATTTACATAAGTATTCAGACCTTTTGCTATGAGACTTGAAATTGAGCTCAGGTGCATCCTGTTTCCATTGATCATCCTTGATATGTTTCTTCAACTTGATTGGAGTCCACCTGTGGTAAATGCAATTGATTGGACATGATTTGGAAAGGCACACAGCTGTCAGTTGACAGTGCATGTCAGAGCAAATACCAAACCATGAAGTCGAAGGAATTGTCCGTAGAGCTCCGAGAAAGGATTGTGTCAAAGCACAGATCTGGGGAAGGATACCAAAACATTTCTGCAGAATTGAAGGTCCCCAAGAACACAGTGGCCTCCATCAATCTTAAATGGAAGAAGTTTGGAACCACCAAGACTCTTCCTAGAGCTGGCCGTCCAGGGTAGAAGGGCCTTGTTCAGGGAGGTGACCAAGAACCCGATGGTCACTCTGACAGAGCTCCAGAGTTCCTCTGTGGAGATGGGAGAACCTTCCAGAAGGACAACCATCTCTGCAGCACTCCACGAATCAGGCCTTTATGGTAGAGTGGCCAGATGGAAGCATCTCCTCAGTAAAAGGCACATGACAGCCAGCTTGGAGTTTGCAAAAAGGCACCTAAAGGACTGTCAGACCATGAGCACAAGATTCTCTGGTCTGATGAAACCAAGATTTAACTCTTTGACCTGAATGCCTAGTGTCACATCTGGAGGAAAACTGGCACCAACCCTACGGTGAAGCATGGTGGTGGCAGCATCATGCTGTGGGGATGTTTTTCAGCAGCAGGGACTGGGAGACTAGTCAGGATCGATGGAAAGATGAACGGAGCAAACTACAGAGAGATCCTTGATGAAAACCTGCTCCAGAGTGCTCAGGACCTCAGACTGGGGTGAAGGTTCACCTTCCAATAGGACAACGACCCTACCGCCAAACCGGTCATGCTGGAGGATGTTGCAGGCAGCAGAACGTTCTCCACGGCGTCTCCAGACTCTGTCACGTCTGTCACATGTGCTCAGTGTGAACGTGCTTTCATCTGTGAAGAGCACAGGGCGCCAGTGGCGAATTTGCCAATCTTGGTGTTCTCTGGCAAATGCCAAACGTCCTACACGGTGTTGGGCTGTAAGCACAACCCCCACCTGTGGACGTCGGGCCCTCATACCACCCTCATGGAGTCTTTTTCTGACCGTTTGAGCAGACACATGCACATTTGTGGCCTGCTGGAGGTCATTTTGCAGGGCTCTGGCAGCGCTCCTCCTGCTCCTCCTTGCACAAAGGAGGAGGTAGCAGTCCTGCTGCTGGGTTGTTGCCCTCCTACGGCCTCCTCCACGTCTCCTGATGTACTGGCCTGTCTCCTATCTTCCATGTAAAAAACCTGTCTGATTAGAATGAATAATATCCGACAATACCTTTTTAATTCTATGCGCTATACATTTTGCTAGAATTTTTGCATCACAACACTGAAGTGTAAGGGGCCTCCAATTTTGTAAATGGACTGGATCTTTATATTTTCCACTTGTATCCTGTTTCAGTAATAATGAGATCAGACCTTCTTCTTGAGTGTCAGATAATCTACCATTTACATAGGAGCGGTTAAAACATGCTAATAACGGTCCTCTTAGTATATCAAAAAAGGTTTGGTATACCTCGACTGGTATGCCATCCAACCCTGGAGTTTTCCCAGACTTAAAGTCTTTAATTGCATCCAGAAGTTCCTCCTCTGTAATTTCACCTTCACATGAGTCTTTCTGTATGGCTGTTAATTTGACATTATCAATAGAAAAAAAATCTCTACAATTAGCTTCAGTTAGAGGAGATGGAGGCGACTGAAACGAAAACATATGCTTAAAGTACTTTGTTTCCTCCTTCAAAATATAATGTGGTGAATCATGGGTGACTCCGTCAATTGTAACCAGTTTCATTAAGTTCTTTTTGGTAGCATTCCTATGTTGAAGATTAAAAAAGAATTTTGATCAGGGTGTTGATTGTGGCCTGTGGAATGTTGTCACAATCCTCTTCAATGGCTGTGCGAAGTTGCTGGATTTTGGCGGAAACTGGAACACGCTGTTGCACACGTTGATCCAGAGCATCCCAAACAAGCTCAATGGGTGACATGTCTGGTGGGTATGCAGGCCATGGAAGAACTGGGACATTTTCAGCTTCCAGGAATTGTGTACAGAGCCTTGCGACATGGGGCCGTGCATGATCATGCTGAAATATGAGGGGATGGCGGCGGATGAATGGCACGACAATGGGCCTGAGGATCTCGTCACGATATCTCTGTGCATTCAAATTGCCATCGTGTTTGTAGCATATGCCGGCCCATACCATAACCCCACCGCCACCATGGGGCACTCTTCACAACATTGACATCAGCAAACAGCTCGCCAACACGATGCCATACACGCTATCTGCCATCTGCCCAGTACAGTTGAAACCGGGATTCATCCGTGAAGAGCACACTTCTCCAGCGTGCCAGTGGATGAGCTTCACTGAGACGGTTTCTGACAGTTTGTGCAGAAATTCTTCAGTTGTGCATACACACAGTTTCATCAGCTGTCCGGGTGCCTGGTCTCAGACGATCCTGCAGGTAAAGAAGCCGAATGTGGAGGTCCTGGGCTGGCGTGGGTACACGTGGTCTGCGGTTGTGAGGCCGGTTGGATGTACTGCACACAGGCAAGTCAACGCAGGAGTGGCTTCTCTGAGGGAAAAAAACTATTTAATCAATTATATAATAAGGCTGTAACGTAACAAAATGTGGAAAAAGTAAAGGGGTCTGAATACTTTCCTAATGCACTGTATCATTCAACAGTTTGTGACAAAACCATCAGCAGAGTTGAAAATGCGATGGAAAACCCATTTAAACTGATAAGTCTTCCTGCCTATCTTGTAGACTGGTGTTGGGAGGACCACTGGCAGAAGTCTTAAAGCGATGTCACCTTGTGAATCTGGAGAGAAGAATGTTTAGTGAGTAACCTGATTGTTTCAGGCTAAAAATTAAATTAGCAGCTGATGCATCACCAGCAGGGTCATTTCATACTTTACCTGCACTTGGGCCTGCTTTTCTCTGGGATGGTGAAGCAAAGTTTTTTGTCCTTGAAGACCACAAAAATGTATGACATCACACTTGCTCAGATCCACATGTTCCCATCGTATCCACACCCAATGCTGTTTCTAATGCTTATGAGACTCTGCCTCATATGGCTTCAAATTGTGTTTGTTATGTTGTAGCCAGACAAACAATTACTTTTCCATTGCAGTTAATCACTAGTCAGGCTAATGCCTAACTCTTGAAGTCCTGCTGACTTCAGCGTCCGGAATTGCTATTTTATGTTGTCTGCACAATGCCTCGATAATGAAGGGGGCTGTGCTTTTACTGGTTGTCTCTCCTCTGTGTTTTTTTCACTCAAACACCCACAGCCACCACAGCCCCTGAGCGCCGCCCCCTTCTATTACAATGGTTGGATTTTCAAATCCAAACAATAAGAGGTCTCAACCCTGCGAAACAAACAAACATTTGTGAGAACCAATCAAACCCCGTTGCACAATTTATTAGCCAATACTGCATTAATAAACCACCTCCTTTCCAGACCAGTGTGGTCACAGCTCTCCTCCCTGCACTGTGGGTCGTGTCAGCCAGGTTAGTTAATTACTGCGAACAGAATCAAATTCAAGTCTAATGTTTTTGTTTAAAAAAAATTCCACCATGCCTGGAGTATCCAGCAGACTGTCTTGTCCCCATTGAGCCCTCTTGATCGCGGTCGCCTTCATGTACTCCGCAACCTGGTTTGCCGGCCAGATGTTGTTCAGCCACTTGGTAATCTGGGCTGTCCTCTCACATTTGACTATGTTGTGAGAACAAAGTATTCAATTAATGATGAATTCCTTTAACAATCAGTTTTCAAAATACACAACAAATCTTTCAACGTGTACCTGGCTAGACCCGGCTACTGCTCAAGCTTGGTGTGTCGCTTGGTGTGTCCACAGTCCTATATACACATGTGTGTGTCCCAAGGACCTCCCCTCTTGTATAAAAAGGTGGCGTTGACAGAATACTCACTCAGTGTAAGGCTTTTATGTTCTTCTTTAACTTCAGGCTATAGTTGTCGTCCAAAAGCAAGAGCGTTTCCTGGTCCATCTCTTCAGCTGCAGAAGAGAGGGTAAAAAGGGAAAGGGGGTGCCTAATCAGTTGCACAACTGAATGCATTAAACCAATGCTCTTAACTGCTAGGCTTAACCGCTAGGAGGGTTAAATTCACCCACATTTCTACATTAAATACTTTGAGGGAAGGGTTGATAAGCCAGGTCAAATTGTTGAACAAAGGCAAGGGAGTGAGGAAAGAGCTAAATGAATAGGGGTGGCAGTAGCTTTAAGGCTACAAAGGCAGACCAATATTTGAACCCCCGAGCTGAAATCAGCAGGGAGTGATCTGTCAGCCAGAGGGTTACCAGCTACAATATACAGTGGGGAGAAAAAGTATTTGATACACTGCCAATTTTGCAGGTTTTCCTACTTACAAAGCATGTAGAGGTCTGTAATTTTTTATCATAGGTACACTTCAACTGTGAGAGATGGAATCTAAAACAAAAATCCAGAAAATCACATTGTATGATTTTTAAGTAATTCATTTACATTTTATTGCATGACATAAGTATTTGATACATCAGAAAAGCATAACTTAATATTTGGTACAGAAACCTTTGTTTGCTATTACAGAGATAATACATTTCCTGTAGGTCTTGACCAGGTTTGCACACACTGCAGCAGGGATTTTGGCCCACTCCTCCATACAGATCTTCTCCAGATCCTTCAGGTTTCGGGGCTGTCGCTGGGCAATACGGACTTTCAGCTCCCTCCAAAGATTTTCTATTGGGTTCAGGTCTGGAGACTGGCTAGGCCACTCCAGGACCTTGCGATGCTTCTTACGGAGCCACTCCTTAGTTGCCCTGGCTGTCTGTTTCGGGTCGTTGACATGCTGGAAGACCCAGCCACGACCCATCTTCAATGCTCTTACTGAGGGAAGGAGGTTGTTGGCCAAGATCTCAAGATACATGGCCCCATCCATCCTCCCCTCAATACGGTGCAGTCGTCCTGTCCCCTTTGCAGAAAAGCATCCCCAAAGAATGATGTTTCCACCTCCATGCTTCACGGTTGGGATGGTGTTCTTGGGGTTGTACTCATCCTTCTTCTTCCTCCAAACACGGCGAGTGGAGTTTAGACCAAAAAGCTCTATTTTTGTCTCATCAGACCACATGACCTTCTCCCATTCCTCCTCTGGATCATCCAGATGGTCATTGGCAAAATTCAGACGGGCCTGGACATGCGCTGGCTTGAGCAGGGGGACCTTGCTTGCACTGCAGGATTTTTATCCATGACGGCATAGTGTGTTACTAATGGTTTTATTTGAGACTGTGGTCCCAGCTCTCTTCAGGTCATTGACCAGGTCCTGCCGTGTAGTTCTGGGCTGACCCCTCACCTTCCTCATGATCATTGATGCCCACCGAGGTGAGATCTTGCATGGAGCCCCAGACCGAGGGTGATTGACCATCATCTTGAACTTCTTCCATTTTCTAATAATTGCGCCAACAGTTGATGCCTTCTCACCAAGCTGCTTGCCTATTGTCCTGTAGCCCATCCCAGCCTTGTGCAGGTCTACAATTTTATCCCTGATGTCCTTACACAGCTCTCTGGTCTTGGCCATTGTGGAGAGGTTGGAGTCTGTTTGATTGAGTGTGTGGACAGGTGTCTTTTATACAGGTAATGAGTTCAAACAGGTGCAGTAAATACAGGTAATGAGTGGAGAACAGGAGGGCTTCTTAAAGAAAAACTAACAGGTCTGTGATAGCCGGAATTCTTACTGGTCGGTAGGTGATCAAATACTTATGTCATGCAATAAAATGTAAATTAATTACTTAGAAATCATACAATGTGATTTTCTGGATTTTTGTTTTAGATTCCGTCTCTCACAGTTGAAGTGTACCTATGATAAAAATTACAGACCTCTACATGCTTTGTAAGTAGGAAAACCTGCAAAATCGGCAGTGTATCAAATACTTGTTCTCCCCACTGTATCTGTATGCTACCTACTGCCATTGTGCCCTTGAGCAAGGCACTTTACCCCTGAATGCCCATGAACTGCTCTCAGTCTGTGATGTGTGTCTGGTTGATCACTGTGACAGAATATCTGTTCAAATGACCAATAAAGCAAGTATGGTAAATGAAGGCCATACTATCTATGGTAGCTGTACATGTAATGTATCTAGTAGTCCCAAAATGGCTGCATGGTTGTAAGAGGCTCTGGTGAAGTTGTCTTTCAAGTTTCTATTAAGGTTGTACTATTGGTTATCGATGACACTGTGGAAGACGTAGATGCTGTATACACAGGGTCAATGAAAATCTGTTTTTTTCCCCCCTCAAAGCTCTGTCCCCACTCTCAAAAAGGAATTTCTCAGTTTAACTTACCCTCAAACTTTGGAATTAACGAGGCCAGGTTCCACTCATTCAGCGTATCTTTACAAAGCTGTCCATTCATTGGCCTTGACCTCTGCAGAAAATAGAAATAAATGTTAGAAACATAGCTAGCTAGCTATACTAACTTGGCTATATCAAATTTAAGGTAAACTCTAACGTTAGCTAGCTAACAGAATTTGCATCCATCCTCCTCAACTTCACAAGTCCGACTAAAGCTGCCACTGTCAGAAACCATTGGAAACCAGTACAGTAACACTTGCTAATTCAATCACCATGCAAGCATGAGATAAGCCTGCCAAATAGCCCAGAAGGAAAATAGGTCAAATCTAACTATGGTAATTTAGCTAGCCAGCTAACATTAGCTAACAAGTGAAACAGTGTCCGAGACAGTCCAGAAGAAGTGTTTGACTAAGCTAGCTAACTCTAGCTAGCTACCGTTACAGACACTGACATAGTTAGCTAGCCAAACGTAGACAAAAACCGTACAGGTATTTATATTCCGTGACAACACTTCAGTAAGCTAGCGTCGCAAGCATGGTCTTGAGGCTAACATTAGCTAGCTAGCTAACGTTACCACAGCCAGAGATGTAAGCTAGCTACCTAATTATGATAGGACAACCTATTTAACCTGAATGACCATCAAATTCATAATTCATAACAAAACACCTTTAGTCTGTCAATACTGTTAGTCATTTTCCACTCGTCAATCACTCAGTCGCACTACAACTAGAATACTTGCAAGTATTCTAGTGGACATCACACACTAGTGGCAGGAGCATTAACCCACTGGCTGGGTGAAATAGCCATAGCCCAACCTTAAAAACCCAGAACCAACAACCCAACTATTGACCCAATGCCTGCAACCCAGCAATTGGGTCCTCCAAACAACCCCCAAAAAATGGTGTAACTTGCATCTCAAAGCCATGTATGCAAGAAGCCTTGAACTGTGTGGTGCACACATATTTCTCTGTCCTCAGTTTGATTGAAGGCCTCAATCTATATTTTCACCTTGTAAAGGATTGCTTCTAGAAAGAGAAAAGGAACAACACATGATCATGATGAGCTTATCAATCTTGAAGACGATACACTCATTTATCACTCAAAAAAAGTGTTATGAGTGAGTGCACTACAAACATATTTCCAGGATGTTGATGCATCCTCCTCCCAATACAGCCTCATCCAACACCACGGGTAGGGGAAGGGTATCCATCTGCAAAAGTCAAGTTTGGCTTCAATGACAGATCAACTCATATTGTAGCTAGCTACCTACCTAAGCTGTTGTGCTAGCTAACATGCTACTGAACCGTGACACTAGCATATTGACATGAATATTGGTATTAAAATACAGCAACGTATTCACCTAAAAATGTGTTTAGTCAAATCATTAGTTCGCTAGCTCCCTATCTCGTGAATTGTTCAAAAATATGAAAGGTAACATTAGCTAGCTAAGCACTAAGCACTAGAAACTGGTATCAACAAAATGTGTTTCACTCTATCCTATAAAACATGACAATGGTAACTAGGCATCATTTAGCTAATACAATTTTAAAGTCTATTAGGAAGTTTAATTAATAAGTTAGACACTCACCGGACAACTTTCGTAGGTACTGTAGCTATTTATTAAGTCATTTTCCAACAAATGTTTCTAATCCCCTTGATTGGTCATCAACGGTTCTGGTCTTGGAACTCATGTGTTCACCAGAATTGGCTTCTGGTAAACTGTTTGCCACTAGTGGCAATAAATGTTGCTACCACAGGTTTGCCACAGATTCAAATAGAATCTTGAGAGAATTGTCTGCCAGAAGAAAACCTCTGGCGA
The DNA here is from genome assembly GCF_020615455.1 of Coregonus clupeaformis. Classification (NCBI taxonomy): domain Eukaryota; kingdom Metazoa; phylum Chordata; class Actinopteri; order Salmoniformes; family Salmonidae; genus Coregonus; species Coregonus clupeaformis. The sequence continues at coordinate 2,602,745 of NC_059209.1, forward strand.
ACTGTTTGCCACTAGTGGCAATACATATTATTTTTGCCAAAGGTTTGCCACAGATTTACCACTAGCGGCAAAAGTTTGCAGCAAAAAAATATTGTAAGGGATCAATTAATTGTTATATTCATTAAATGTATTTGGAAGTAACTAGCTACAATCGTACTACTAAAACAAGTGATGTAGGGAGTTGGTATATCATTTCAACTTGCATTTGTTGGCAAGTAAACATGTTTCAATCAAACAGTAGATTAGTCTGTCAATATCGCAAATAAGTAGACATGGCTTGTATTCAAGACTATGTTAATTTGCTCAGGAGGTGAGTTTACACTGCAGTGCACAGGAACAGATATGGCAATGTATGGCATATACAGTAGAATAAAAATATACTATTAACGTCTGTAATATATACTACAGTTCTACAAAGGGAACAGTTGCTTATTGTGTGTTTGGGGGGTGCAGTAAGGTGTTCAGAGTCACTTTGATACAATGGGAGATTGTTGTTATGGGACCTTTCACATCTCCTCTTGAGTTATCAACTTCTTTGTATCTGACATACGGTCCATTGTGAGGAATGGCTACCCGGACTATTTGCATTGACCTTATTTTATTATTATTTATTATTATGTTTTGCACTGACTCTCTTGTACAGGCTCGATGTACACTCACTGGACTCTAACCACACACTCAAACATACTACACTGACACTCCAACACACACAACCACACACATACATGAATATTGACGCCACACACACACACACAGACACACACATAGGGCTGTGGCGGTCATGACATTTTGTCAGCGGGTTATTGTCATGCAAAAGACTGCTGAGCATGCAAGCTGCATACATACGCTGATGCCTTCCTTTGGAACATTTACATTTTTAAAAAGTCTAATAAATCAATTTAACCCTCCCGTTGTCCTGTCCGGGTCAAAAAGACCCAGGCTACGTGTTAGAGTGAGTGGCTGTATAACCCCTAGCGTTGTCCTGTCTTGTCCGGGGTCAAAAAGACCCAGGCTACGTGTCAGTGCCTATGTGTTAGAGGGAGTGGCTGTATATCCCGTGCCGCTGTCCTGTCCTGTCCTGTCCTGTCCTGTCCTGTCCTTTCTTGTCCGAGGTCAAAACGACCCAGCCTACGTGTCAGTGCCTATGTGTTAGAGCGTGTGGCTGTATATCTCCTCCCGCTGTCCTGTCCGGGTCAAACAAAAAATAAAAAAATAAAAATAAAAAGACCCAGGCTACGTGTCAGTGCCTATGTGTTAGAGCGAGTGGCTGTATGACCCCTAGCGTTGTCCTCTCGTGTCCTGGCTGGGGTGAAAACGACCCAGGCTACGTGTTAGAGTGTTAGAGCGAGTGTGTGCTGTGCTGTGAACGGGACCCTTGCAAATGAAATTAAATCAACTTTTTATTGGTCACATTGTAGGTACAGACATTACAGTGAAATTTTTAACTTGGTAAAAGAATCTGGTGATTTCCTTGTAATATTGTAGGTGTGTGTGTGTCACTAGTCGAGGACAATGCTGGAAACCCAAGATAACCATTTCCTCGACAAGTGAATATATGTCATCTGCTCTTCGGCTTGCTGACAATTGAACATCTCCGCACGTGTTTCATTCTGACAGTCTGTCAACTTGTATACTTGCGGTACAACATTTTGGGTTTTCGTGAAATCACAAGGTATGCCTAGGCTCGCACGGATCCCCATCATGGCGTGTTGTTTGGGGCCAACAGAAAAGCCTTGAAATATCCAGGCGACTTTCTTCATCAGAAGTGTCTGTTCCTCATCTGAGAGATCTGTCATGTGGACACCGCTACACACGGATGAGATGTCGCATGGCATTTGCCGATATGTCCGATAATATGTCAACAAATGGTCTCGGACGTGGCTGTGACGAACGTCCATGTCCCACATGTCGTAGTACAAAGCACAAGTACAAGACTCGCTGTCGTCGAAACCGGTCAACGTTGCAGCACAGGGACACCATCCCACAGCTTGACGGTGTATCTTCTGCACATGGTGGTCCCGGTGTGTCACCATGATGTGTGACACTGCACCGTGGTAAAACCACAAGAGCAGAGCCTGTCCTACGACCCGAACGAGCCACAGCTCATACCTCAACAGACTATATTTGGGTTCGACAAATAGTCTCACCTCCAGTTTGTTGTTGGGCATGACCGAGAGGCTTTTCACCGTGTACCCGAGAAGTATGGGTATGTTGTTCACTACTCGATTGAACGCAGAATAGATGTCGTTGAAGTTGATGGTGCTCAGATTCAGTCGAGTCGACCCTCCGACGATGCCCAGACCGATCACGGTGGCGACGACGGTGGTGGTGGTGGTGGTGGTATTGTCGGTAGTAGTAGTTACGTGACTGGAGTCCGACGTGTGTATGTCAAACACTGCAGTGATGCAGCAAGAATCCCCCTTGACGTTTTCTGTGTTCTGGAAAGTCGACATAGCTTCGATCGATGTTGTTTGTCTGTGAGACACGAACCTGTTATATTGTGGATTCAATGACCACTCCCATACAAAAATAATTAATTATATTATATTCATTTTTTTGGGGGGTTAATGTTAGAGCCTAGGTGTTAGAGCGAGTGGCTGTATATCTCCTCCCGCTGTCCTGTCCTGTCCTGTCCTGACCGGGTCAAAAAGACCCAGGCTACGTGTTAGAGCCTAGGTGTTAGAGCGAGTGACTGTATGTCTCCACCTGCTGTCCTGACCGGGTCAAAACGACCCAGGCTACGTGTCAGTGCCTATGTGTTAGAGCTAGTGGCTGTATATCCCCTCCGCTGTCTGACCGGGGTCAAAAAGACCCAGGCTATGTGTCAGTGCCTAAGGTGTTAGAGCTAGTGGCTGTATATCCTCCCGCTGTCTGACCGGGTCAAAAAGACCCAGGCTACGTGTCAGTGCCTATGTGTTAGAGCTAGTGGCTGTATATCCCCTCCCGCTGTCCTGACCGGGTCAAAAATACCCAGGCTACGTGTTCGAGCCTAGGTGTTAGAGCTAGTGGCTGTATATCTCCTCCCGCTGTCCTGACCGGGTCAAAAAGACCCAGACTACATGTTCGAGCCTAGGTGTTTGAGCTAGTGGCTGTATAACCCCTAGCGTTGTCCTGTCCTGTCCTGTCCTGTCCGGGTCAAAAAGACCCAGGCTATGTGTCAGAGCCTAAGGTGTTAGAGCTAGTGGCTGTATATCTCCTCCCGCTGTCCTGACCGGGTCAAAAAGACCCAGGCTACGTGTCAGTGCCTATGTGTTTGAGCTAGTGGCTGTATAAGCCCTAGCGTTGTCCTGTCCTGGCTGGGGTCAAACGGACCCAGGCTACACGTTAGAGGCATAAGCTCTGAGGCAGAGGTACTAGGTAAGCCGTAAACAAAAAACAGCAACACCAAGAACACCAAGAACAACAACTAGAACTACTACTACTACTACTACTACTACTACTACTACTACTACTACTACTACTACTACTACTACTACTACTACTACTACTACTACTACTACTACTACTACTACTACTACTACTACTACTACTACTAATATTGCCTCCGTGGCATGTCCGGACACGTGCCGAAGAGAGAGGTCTTGGGGACTTCCCCAGTCTGGGTGCCGAAGCTATTATGAGTGCTGTGCGATTCACGGCCAAACAGGTCCTAGAACAGATATTTTCCAATGACTCTGACTGCGATGAGGAAGCGGACGAGAAGCGTCCGAAGAAGAAGACGGGGAGGAATACAACCCAGAGGACGAGGAGACCACAGAGGACGACGACGGCGACGACTACGACGCCGCAGCCGCCGGCGCCGCCGACGGCGAGGACGATGTCCAAGTAGAAGAAGGTCAAGGCGTAGAAGACGAACGAGACGATGGCGACGACTAGCGACGACGACCAACAAGAAGAAGAAGAACAACAAGGGGAAGAACAAGGGGAAGGTGAAAGTGAGCGAGGAGAGCGAGGAGACCTCCGCCGCTTCCGCAGCCGCAGCACCGCCGCCCGCCGCAGCATCAGCCCCAGAACACAACACGATATCCCTCGAGTGGAAAGAGAGACATTCGTGTCGAGAAACAGCCAAATCCAATGGTGCTCGGTGCCCTGTGACAACAATCGGGGCGTCGGAGGGGCCGCGGCAGCGGCAAATAGTAACAGGCCGGTTGCTGAGGTGCCGGAGGACATGAGGCCCGGGCCTACTAGGCAGGCCGTAGGCCAAGCCCGCGACATCCTCTCCACGTTCCGCTTGTTTTTCACACCCGAGATAGAAGACATCATCCTGGAGATGACCAATCTGGAGGCGTTCGAAAATACGGAGCCCGAGGCGACGGCGGCGACGGCGGCGACGACCACCGGCCGCCACTACGCCGGCGGCGACGACCACGAAGACCACGAAGACCGCGACCGCGCCGCGGCGGCGGCCGCTGGAAAGCGATGGACTCCACAGACCTGCGAGCCTACGTAGGGCTGCTCATCCTAGCCCGGCGTGTACAGGTCCCGAGGCGAAGCGGCCTCTAGTCTCTGGGACGCCGAGAGCGGAAGGACCATTTTCCGCGCAACCATGCCGCTCAAAGTCTTTCACGCTTACTCGAGACTCCTTCGCTTCGACGACCGCCAGACCAGAGCCGAGAGACGCGCAGCAGGCGGCGGTGACAAACTTGCGGCCGTGAGAGAGGTCTGGGACAAGTGGGTCGAGAGGCTGCCGCTCCTCTACAACCCCGGGGCCGACGTGACGGTGGACGAGCAACTGGTCCCTTTCAGAGGTGTGCCGGGCCAACAACACCGTACAAGAGCACAACAACAACAACAACACTGAACACAACACTGAACACAACACTGAACACAACACAACACAACACGCTAAAGCTAATCTCTTGTCTTTCGTCTCTCTCTCTCTCCTCCTCTCTCTCTCTCTCTCTCTCTCTCTCTCTGCTCTCTCTCTCTCTCTCTCTCCTGTCTCTCGCTCTCTCTCTCCTCCAGGCCGATGTCCTTTCCGCCAGTATATCCCAAGCAAGCCGGCCAAATACGGCATCAAGACATGGGTGGCCTGCGACTCCAAATCCAGCTATGCCTGGAAGATGCAGGTCTACACCGGCAAGGCCACATGCGGAGGCCCCGAGAAGAACCAGGGGATGAGGGTCGTGCTCGATTTGACGCAGGGACTCAGGGGTCACAACGTCACCTGCGACAATTTCTTCACCTCATACGAGCTCGCGCGCCAGCTCCTGACCAGGAACGTCACCGTGGTCGGCACAGTCAGAAAGAACAAGCCAGAGCTCCCGCAGGCGCTGCTCGCCTCAAAGGACAGGCTCCTCTTCTCCTCCAAGTTCGCCTTCACGTCCACCACCGCTCTAGTGTCCTAACTAAAAAAAAAAAACAAGAACGTCTTACTCCTGAGCACGCTGCACACCGAGGCTCACGTTAGCCGTCGCCAGGACAAGAAGCCGGCCATCGTCCTAGACTACAACAGCAACAAGGGAGGTGTGGACAACCTAGACAAGGTGATTGGAACCTACAGCTGCAGGAGGATGACCGCGCGCTGGCCCCTGGTCATCTTCCACAACATCCTTGACGTGTCCTCTTACAACGCTTTTGTCATATGGCGAGAGCTCAACCCCACTTGGATGCCTGGCACGAAACAAGAGGAGGGTGTTCCTCGAGCAGCTGGGAAAGGCACTAGTGACTCCGTTCATACAAAGAAGGGCCCGTCTCCCTCGCACCGAAGCCTCTGCGGCGCTCGTCAAAGCTGTTCAGAGGGCTACGTATCGTGATCAGCCCCGGCGGGATCACGCCCCCGCAGCACCCGGACCACGCAGCACCACCGGCCCAAGCACCCAACCCCGCACAACCCAGTAAGAGGAAGAGGTGTCAGGTCTGCCCCCACAAAGAAGGACTGTAAAACACACACGGTGTGCACCAGGTGTAACAAATACATCTGCAAAGGCTGCTCGCACCCATACTGTCCCACATGTTCCAACTGGGCCTTTAGTGAGAGGGGGACAGTTCGACCCGGAGGGCACGGCGTGTGTACAGAATACCAGGACAACGGGAGGGTTATCATCCATACTCAAACAGTACAGCGGTACAGTCCACGGAATGTGGTCCAATAGGGGGGTGTTTTTAAATCGCATACCCAAACTCACACAGTCCACAAGCCGGTGAAGCAGGTATAAGGTATTAATGACTTTACCAATGACAATAGCAAAGACCTCTAGAGTAGAATAGACTAATTGATGGCGGGGTGTCAGGATACTATGCTTGCTACTGGGGACCCATGTAGAGAGAAGCAGTTCAACCCTATCGGGGCTGCAGATGCGCAGGTTCTTTGCAACAGGCTGAAGGTGAATTGCTTCAAGGACCAGTCTGTACTGAGTACAGTCACTGGTGAGTTAGGGGGCTCCGTGCAAAAACATACCGATAAAAGGCGACGGCAATTGTTTCTTCAGAGCCGGTCAGTGAAGCGGTTTGTGGTACAGATGAGTTTCATAGAACCATTCGAAATGTCGTCGTGGAGCAGCTACAAAGCAATGATGTGATATACACCAGCATGTTGAGAAGTGGCTACCGTTCAGTATCAGACTACATTACCAAATCACAAATGGCCTCTCTAGGTACTTGGGCTACGGAAGTGGAGATTCAAGCAGCTGCAGATTGTTTGGGTGTCAGCATATATACATACTACACCGGGAGGTGGCTTATACACCGTTGTAATGGTGTAAAGGTGTCTAACCAGGGGATCTATTTGGAGAATGTTGGTAACCACTTTGAGACAGTTGTTTGCGTCCAGAGGCATCAGATGCTGTCTTGCTATGGGTACTGCAAAGTAGATAGAAGTAGGACCAGTGTTACGCCACTAAGAGACGAGTGTTCAGCCTCAGTCTGGTCCGATTTTGAGAGTGCAAGGCTATCACCAAGCTCAAGTTACTACAATGATTGGACGTGTGAGGAACATCACGGAGACCCAATAGAGGACAATGGAAATGTATATGAAACTATAGGTGATAATGTTGACAACACCATGCTTCAGGAAGCTGAACCCCCATGACCAGTACTTGTCAAACAACAGCCCTGTAGGCGACCAAATGTTTTACGGAGCAGATTCATGCGAGAACGGTTGTATCGCAAAAAACATTCAACCCTTCCGATTCCGATAGGTGCGATTCCGAGATCGATTGGGAAGGAAGCATGATGTATCCATTTGAATACGAAACTCTAGGTGATCAACCGGAGGACACCAGGCTTCAGGAAACAGAACCCGGTGACCAGTACGAGTCAAACAACAGCCCTGTGGGCGACCAGCACCTATATGACTCAGATGCATGCGGGAACAGTTGTAGACAACACACATTCAGCCCTGCAGATTCCAACCGGTCCGATTCAGAGACCGATTGCCAAGCTCAACAATGGCAGGTGACTACAATGATTGGACGTATGAGCACGAAACGACACTCTAAGTGATACGTGGAAGACACCAGGAGTCAGGAGGAGGACACCCCTCCCCAGTACGGGTCAAACACCAGACATGTGGACAGGGACAATGTTTACAAAGAAGCGGTTGACGACTACTTCGGCGTTGACGATGACGATGTTGAAGATATGGTTCGAGCCGAGGAGGATGCTAAAAAACATCAGCAGATAGATCTCATGCTTAAGTGGTCGATATTGAACAGAACGTGGCACTCCTTTCTAGAATGGCTAGGTGAGCGCTGGTGGGGCTCAGTCTCTGCAGATCAGATTAGCTCCTTCATGGGCGGACCTAAGATTCGCTTTGGAGATATTGTTATTGCGGCACACTTTGGTGACATGCCCGGAGGAGTATGTTCGGTTACGGCGAAGACTCAGAACGAAGTACTGACATTTCATGTGGCCATCTGTGGAGGCAGTTACATATGTAAGGACTTGGTAGAGGGCGACTTCTCTACGCCAATTGACATAATACGACATCTGGTCGATAAGCTGGGTGAAGGGCGCATTCTGCGTCAACATTGGACAATACCTCACAACCCAGACTACTTTTCCGTGACACATATAGCGGGACAAATGTGTTACATGATGAAGGTGCTGAAAGACTCATGGTGGGGGGCGTCATACGGCAGCAAGTATGGTCACCCCATTACCGTGAAGTAATAGAGCATCTACGAAAGAAAGGACCAATGTACGAGAACCCGGCTGCAGCAATTCATTATATGGACGATGTCAGCCTGGGATACCTGTTTGACATTGTCACTGCATTTGGGAATAGATTCAAGGTGACGTTCGATACCTTTGGTTTTACAGTAGGGACAAGGGCACACTTCTCAGATATCGCAGGTGTGCTGTCCTACATCAGCAGGATTGACAGAGTCACATTTGTATCTCCACCCTGTTCCCTGATGCACGCGCACCAGAGCTTAGGGGATGTAGATTACATTGCCAATCCACAGCGCGTCGTACACTCCACGAGCAACCTGTAATGTATTGCAACTATAGGTGCTTATGTGATGAGTGGTGTATCCCTGTTGTACTATGTCATGTACATTGTAATGTAAGCCTCCTTGTGTTGTAATACATGTCTATGGATATCTGTGAATAAATAAAAAATACTTGTGAAACTACGAATGTCCATTCACGTTTATTGAAATAGTACATTGGACCCTTCAGTCTGACAATATCCATACACAAACAGTGACTTTGCACAATATACAATCTGGAACGTAAACATACATAATCATACAATGGGTCATCAAAGGAATAAACAGGGCTTCTCCTTAGTCATCCTCCTCAATTGGCACGTGGCGTCCTCATACTCTTCTTCGTCATCGGCCATGTACTTGGGAGACAGAAGAGTAATCACATTACCCATAGTCCATACACACAGTGAATGTGCCATCACATTACACATTTCAATATCTACCATGTCATCCTCTGCATTGTTACCCTGGTGAAGAGGAGGCAACGCTGGTTGAGGGTGAGGTTGTGCATGGTTGAGGACCTCCGGGGTGCAACAGGGGATGCAGTTGGTGTAACTCAGGATGTTGAGGTTCCTCTCTGTCAGACGTTAGTATGTAATCGCTCTCCTAAGATGTATATTGTATGGAAAGAAATAGCAAAGTAGAATTTGCAAATGGTCATGGTATGTACAACAGTGCATGCAATATGATCAGCAAAGTCATCCACAATATATCTGAGTACCTACGGAACGGCTCAGTAGTACGGTAGACACCTGTGGAGTGGAGAGTAATTTCAGAAAGCATACCAAGTACTTAGGAGTATCATCTCTTGTACAAGCATAGTGCGTAACCTAGGGTGTAATGACTTTATCCTACCGCGCTGAGCTCGCTGGTTTCGGTTTCTATACCACTCTCCTCAGACATCATGCAGACTGTGATATGAACAATGGGTTGAGTGAACGATATACAGGTGTATACCCATCGGATATAGTAACCCAAGATCAGTACCGAAATGTTAATTTAGCTCAATCACTTTACCAGTACGTACTACTTACGATGCGTGTAGCATACTATAGCCGATGCACATGAAACATATAGCAAATATATTAGGGACTATGGCGTATGTGAAGACAAAGCAACTTCGATTCACTCCGTTTCTGTAGGCAAAGAGTAGGAATGGACAACAACTATGGCAACTGGCATCTATTGAACAACACATGGCGTCATTTGTAGGCTGGATGCAAGACCGATGTTGGTGGGGATCCGTATCTCAACAGCAGATTATGTCTCTGATGAACAGACCTGAGGTTAATGTAGGAGCCATTGTAATGGCAGGATACTTTGGTTCAATGCCTGGAGGAGTGTGTTCAGGTATGGTGAAATATGATGAGAATACCGTGATCACATTTGGTGTATACCTCACAAGAGGACATTACAGATGCACCGACTTTGTACAATTCCAATATAAAAACCCAGTTAGAATGATACAAGATCTGATTGCAGAAGTCCCACACGGGTACTTGATGGCTAGACCGGGAGACATTCCGGAACCCCCGAACCTGGGTTCCTGCTGCAAACGCATAGTGGAAGACAACATGCGTGACATGATACAGTCCCTGAAAGGTGCATGGTGGGGACTTTCACCTGGCAGTTCCCCAGGGTCATGCGAGCACATAGAAGTGATAAAGGATCTAGAAAAGATGGAAGAGGAATACCAAAATCCGGCTGCCTCAATCTGTTATATGGATGAAGAGCGTCCTGGCTACCTCTTTGAAATTGTAACAGCAAAAGACAAAATATATAAGGTAACCTTTGATCGTTCGGGGTTTACTTGTGGGACCGGTGACCCCTTCCCCACATTGAGAGGTTTGCTGCACTACATGACAACGTTTGAAAATGTGACATTCGTAACCAGGCCCTTTCCTACGATGCAAGAGCTCTGCAGGAGCACAATGGAAAGGGCTGAGTATATCGAGGGTGACATGCCACCTCAGCTACAGCAGCTTCATAAAGGCAAGCCCTTATGAACGTGAACAGAGATGGAGGAAACCGTAGAATGCTATGCATAGCACATCTCAACGGAATTATTTACACCTGTAGTACTACTGATGTGTGTATCAAGTAGCATGTGGCAACCAGCAAAGGACCTCTGATGAGCATTACACATATACAGAACTAGGGTGTGTGACTATGGCAAGCAATGTTGACTCGCTCCGTGGCCGTAACAAATCCCGCAAGCCTGTTCCATACAGTACCGAAAATGATGGAAACTGGCATACATTGGATACAACATGGTTGTAATTTTCAATGCTGCAGCAATCTGTCATATGGATGACAACAGTCCTGGATAGCTGTTTGAAATTGTAACGTCAAAGGACATATATACTCTGTTACGTTTGACACGTCTGGGTTTGAGTTTGGGTGCGAGTTAAAGGCATCTACCATTAGAGATGTTGTGGTATACATGACAACGGTTAAAAACGTCACCTTTGTGACAAGACCTTTGCCTGTGATGCAATAGGTCCAAAGGAGCTGGATGTGCAATGATGAACATGTGTCAGCCTGTATGAGTTTAATTGAAGTGTACCGTGTAACCTGTTATGTCCTGGCATAAATAAATACATAAATGACCATCCGTGTGGTGATGCTTGACTCTTTATTCACACACTGTACAATAATATACACCTGTCCTCACCCATACCATGTTTACCAATCCTAAGTAACGTTACGGGATTATTCAACATATCATTTCGAATAGGCTTGGATATAACATCAACAACACATGTGTGGTCAGCTTGGTGATGGCAATATCTGTTTGCAAACCTATATACCTGGCTTTAGAGTATGTAGTCACAGAGATGTACGAACATCAGATGGACAGTCTCATCACGTCATTGACAATAGTATATGACTTGCCATCAATACACAACAGTGCATAACCATCCATTTCATGATCTGTTTTATTTATACACACAAAAAAACACATTACATATACCATTCACTTGCCAGCCTGCCCATTTCACCCATAGTAGAAGGTACACCAATCGTTTAACGTCATATTTTTATTGAACATAAACTTCAACGGAGTCCTCCTGATGACCACGTCTGTGCTCAACTGTGAGATGTTTGCAATACTCTCTAATTGGTCATCGTCCGTGAGCCGCAAGCCATTGATGAGTCTTCCATAGATGGCAGAGATAGTTGATCCGTATATTATGGTTAGGGACATAGACCCGGTTATTTCACCTATGTTCCCAGAGGGGCTCTCGACCAAGACTCTGATGTGAGGCGTACGGCTGTCTACTATGGCCATGTTATCAGCGTACTGCTCATGGTATGGTACAGGGATGAAATGTATTTCATCGCCGCGTATGATATTGAAATGTCTCCCTTGTATTTGTTTCTAGTAGGGAAAGATGTACATTCAAGCTCTCGCAATGAACGGTCCGTTGCCATCTCCTGAGTGACACGTGTTACAATGTCAAGGTTGTCAAGGGAAGCAGATCTCAAGAGTGCTAGGAGATTTCTGAGAGCCACATAGTCATTGTCAGAGCTGGGTTGGTGGGAAGGTATACACACGTAACCGTCCGCACACCGAGGAAAGAGAATGACGGAAGTCCACCTTGGCCTTTCATGATGCAGGCGACGCCAATCTCAGAACACAGGTCGCAGGTGAATTCAAACTGCCCTCGAGTAAAGCCAAGGAGGACATCGAGAGCCCCTCTCGCTCTGTCCGAGGTCCAGAGGCTGTTTGACATCATGAACGCCAAGACATTGACGGAGCCTGCCTGTTTTCTTCATCGTACATAGATGGGTTGCGTGTAAAAGGTACTGCGTCGGTGCCGGCTATCTTCATACAGGATCCACAGTCAATGTCCACCTGCCACTTTGAGGAAAGCTTACACGGATCGTTCGTCGGACCCTTGTCTTGTTATCGTTGAGTACGGTGAACTTGACTGGTATTCTTTCCAAAGTGCCTTGCTTGTACGCTGTAACACTCATGTTGTCAATTGTGAACAGGGTGCTGCAGTCTCCGAAGGGTATGAGGCCGTTCAGGTCGATTCTGAATGTAGCAGGCTGATGGGCCTGACTGACCCTGGTCATGGTGTGGGAGAAAACGTACTCCTTCTGACTGAAAGACATTCTTAATCGGGTGTAAGCTGGGTTTGAAAGGGGGATACACCTTTTCCAGTGTTTGATTGACGCGTATCTACGGATTCATATATATGGTGATTTTCATCTCAGTCAACGTTTAGCAGAGGGTTGCTTGGGGCAATGTGGAGGAGAGCGAGGATCAAGAGAGCCAGCGTTTTTCGTTGACACACTGTCCTATCTTTCTCCTCTTGTCTTGGCCGTAGACGTGCTGGATAAGCTTGCGGGCCGGTACGTTGTTTGCAAACAGGTCTCTGTAGAAGTTTTTACAGCCTGCGCAATGATATGTAACCTGTCTGCAATCTACGGGAGGACGCGTCCTCTTGCCGAGCTTGGCTTGGATGGGTATGAGCCACTTCTTCTCCCTGAAGGTCTCCATCCACGTGCTCATGAGTGTGGTGTCGGCACAGGAGTAGGGCATGATGCAAAGAACCGAGCCGGGGTACATAGGGGCCGCTGAGCTGAACGCTTTCGGGAGTGTGCACATGCAACACCAGTACGGTCTGATACAGAAGACCGGCCAGGTCAACTAGAGTCCTCTCACACAGCTCGCTTCTCGCTATGGACAGGCTCCCGGTAGAGGAGTCAATGCCCGCGTCTGTCAGCATGACAGTCGGCACGAAACCGAGATGAAGGTGTCCGAGCAGGGACGAGGTAAGAGTCGTCGTTTCTGAGGGACACTATGCCTTCAGAGATGGCTTCGGTGAGCCTTTTCCCGAGCAAAGCGCTTAGGTTCCTGTAGACGTCTCGGGGCTTTAGGGACATGTCCTCGGTGATCACCTTGAGGCATGTCTCGAGTTTCTCACCCGGTAGGGCGAGCTACTGTCTCCCTGTTTATCCTTAGGTGTTCCAACTCCCGAGTCCCGCATGCCGGTATCATGTGTTCGGGGCAGTTGTTCATTACGGTGTTGAAAGTCACAGTGCCCCTCTTCAACCTCTCTCTGATAGAGGCGACGGAGGTGAGCAGGTGCTCCTTACAATCATCCAGGCTTTGGGCACCCAGAGCAGAGCTGTACATGTAGCGAGGCAAGCAGTAGTCTATAATGCAGTGAGCCACAAGCTTCCCGGAGCGGTTGACCAAGGTACAGTCTGAGTAGTGAGCTATCAACACCCTAGAGTTGGCGAAACATTTGTTGAAAGGCTGGTAGGGGTGAGCTATGAGCTCCGTGTGACAAGAGGAGGAACCTATGAATGTGGCCTGGTGTGCTTGGCGAACCTGGTCCGAGGTATCATCGCATGGGGCGGTGTTAAGGTCTGATTGAAGGTCGCATCCGTACTCCCTATCGCTCTCAGGGACCTTTCCGGATTCTGAGACTTTGGCCTCGCACATGGCGAGCCTCCGAACATGGCCGTGATACACCCTGTGTTAGCCTGGAGGTTCAACGGGTATCTGTAGAAAGCGGCTTGCATGGGTTGCACTTGTGATACTCGATGCACTCGGCGGGCTTGACGGAGAGTCCCGTGATCTGCTGTAGCCACGTCTTTACAGTTTCTACGTAGGTGGTTTTCACGCTGGAGTTGGCAACTTTAAGCGATCCAGTGTTTGTTGACTAAAGCACTTGTTCTTTGAGGATTTGATGAGAGTGCTCCAAGGAAAGAACCCCGCTCCCATCTTGGGGCGCAATGAGCTCAGAAGCTTTGCACGTGAGCAAGTCTCTGAGGATGGCTTGCTTGCTAGAGAACATGTGGTTCATGCAGTATGTCCAGTCCTTGTACAGCGTTCTCACTTTTACGGCATCGACCGAGTCAGACCCGGAGGCGCCAGCAGGAACTAGTGTCGTGGAGACCCCAGAGAATCCAGAGTCCAGCTGCAAGGTTAGAACATCCTCCACTCTGTAGGGGATGAGAAAGGAGCTAGCTCGATGCAGCTCTAACCACCGGCCGATATCGTCAACGAGGGGTCCCCGCTCCAGGTACAAGATGACATCGCCGGGCTTGAGCTTGTGCCAGGGAGAAGTGGAGAAGCAGGAGACATTGTCAGTCTCCAGTTTGATGCAGTCTCCCCTCATTACGCAAGCTATGAAGGTGTCCGTAACTGCAGAATCGCAAGGGGACCGCATGCTTTTGAAGGCCGACAGGCCCCTAACTTTCACGGAGACAGAGGACAGATCCCCGTTGTCGTCTAGGCTGTGAGTGAGAGCCACATAGGTCTTCTTAGCTACGTGGCAGTATATGGAGCAACTGTTTTCATATTCCAGCTTGACTCGCCTGTGTTTTACGAAGGGTCCCGTTACGTCCGTGTATTCTTCAGACCCAGGGACTCTGGCCGCGTAGACGGGATAGCCTTCCTTGGTGAATGTTCCTCTCGGGTCTCTGACTACATTTTGGTGTGTGTTACCTCGGCCTATCACGTACATCCTCTGGAGAGTGTCCTCCACCAAGGCGGTGTGCACATAGTCCAGAAAGGCAGGCACCTGCTCGCCAGCCCGTTTAAACTTGTCACCCAAAGCCGTCCGGGCCTTACACGCGAAGCTCTCCAGGAGTTTGTTTTCACTATCCCGACCGGGCGCGTTGTCTCTGCACACGGCGACTAGGTCGGGCACGTCACTCTCAGGAAGGTCTCGGGTCCGTATCCAGCTGAGACCATGACGCTGTCGGTGTCTCCGTATACAACGGGGCAGCGGTGCTTGTAAAAGGTAGCCACGCAGCTGTTTACCACGGCAATCTGTTGCCTGCCGTGGCCAGATATGAGAGGCCCGCAAGGAGTGAGGAGCCGTTCCGTAGAAGGAGTTGGCAAGGACTTTACACTCTCCCTCCTGCATCTTGTAGTAGGCCCGCTCGGCCTCACTGATGTCAGGGTTCTTGAGCTTCCTCTTGAACTCGGCTCGCTGGTTGAGGTAGTACTCCACCGAGGAAGCGAATACGGCCGGGCGCACGTACAAAACATCCTTGGGTCTGGTCGTATTTGAGAATGAGCGTGCGTACTCAAACCCCTCAGCTTCCCAGTTGTAACAAACCCAACCAGATAGATCATGGGGGAAGTTCACGGGAGGCCAAGGGATGGTGGTCTCAGGTGAGATGTTGAGAGCGCACATGATGGACGGGTACATACTCGAGAAGTCAAGCGAAAGCTCAAGTCCCATTCCGGGACCGGAATAGTGTAGGCCCGTGAGAGGATCACACACAGCTCCCCCTTCCACTTCTCGCTATCACCATTGTCAGACTGGAGCCTCGGGTCCCATCTCAAGCGGCTGTTTAATTCCATACCCAATGGTCGGCTTTCACTCTGAGAGTATCGAGTGTAAACTTAAGCTGAGGGAGCTGAACCGAGTGAATGCTCTGCGAATCCACCAAACATATCCCCTCGGCCGTGCACCACGACGTCTATATTGAGAGTGGTCCTACATCGATGGAACAGATTTGATACGGGCCTGAAGACTTTAGCCAGCCTGGCGCACAACTGCGAGTCGACCAAGTTGTAGACTAGCACAGCAAAGAGACTCTTCCCCCCCATCCTGATCATCTCGTCCATTTGACAGTAACCAACATCTGCCAGCTTGCAAAGCTTTCTGGTGTCCTTCGGAGGCTTTCTGTGCAGCGCCCTGGCTTTTGCGATGACAAAGGGGGCAACGTCGTTCAACTTCATGCTGGTGCACTGAAACTTGGTCTCTCTAGTCCCAGCCATCCTGTACAGATCGATGATGTTCATACCGCAGCTGTTCATTTTGAAGTGGCCCAGCTTGGCCTTGCCTTTGTTGAACTTTTCGATGTGCACAGATATCATTTGGAGCTTGTACTCGGTCAAGGTCCCGTGCATCAACACAGAGTCTAGGTTCTTCAGCATGTCCTTGTACATGTCCAGGTAACGTGCGTTTTCAAACTGGAAGAAAGGCAACACATCCTTGGCCAGGGCCCTGGTCATAAAGAGCCCGTGCCAGGCTTGCAATAGAGAGGAACATCGTTTCTGGGTAGCGCTGTCGGGCGCTTGGCGTGTTTGATTCAGCGTGAAATGCACACGCTGCTCAATCACCCTGATGTCGAATTCGGCGTTGTACACGTACAGGAGTTCTATTTCCTGGTGGTAGAGCACTTGGATCATTGTCTCCAGGAGTGCGAGCTCTCCGAGCACGGGTGTATTGAAATCCTCTTGACATCATCTAAACCTGCGCCCCTTGCCAGTTCGTGGTTGGCCTCTGGGTAACAGTTCTGTGTTACCTTACATTTGTTATAGACAACTATCAGCAGCTTCCTGTGCTGCTCGGGTGATGTCTTGGGTATATGGGAGTTGATGATCACGAGAGAGACGCAAGTTATCTCGTGCTGCTGACCTGGCATGTCTGGCGACAGAGCTGGTATGGAAACGTGTTTACTCTGTCGGGGCAGCTGTTTCCTGCCAGTGTCTAGTATTTGGACCAGCTTATTCCTGTACTCTGTCATGTCCTCTACCATGCGCTCGGTGCAGTAGGGGAACTTGTAGGCGAAAGACTCACATCTTAGGGCCATATTCCGGTATGACTTGTCAAACACCGTCTCGATGTCCAGACACGCTGCCTTGTAGAAATAGGGCATGTGTTTACTGTCAAAGAGCTCAGCCTCAGCCTCCGACTTGTCATGATCATAGATGA
Organism: Coregonus clupeaformis; assembly: GCF_020615455.1. Taxonomy (NCBI): domain Eukaryota; kingdom Metazoa; phylum Chordata; class Actinopteri; order Salmoniformes; family Salmonidae; genus Coregonus; species Coregonus clupeaformis. Next base: position 2,619,876 of record NC_059209.1, read on the forward strand.
GGTCTGAGGCTGAGAGGACATCGTTCAGCCTGTCTGCAGGTATGAAATACACCCTTCCAAACATGACATCGGAGCATAGGGCAGGCGTGTTACCGTCCCGAGCAATGTAGTAGCCCCTGTCCGGGCAGAAGTCTCCGAAAGTCAGCGAGCCCCTTACGGTTTCCAAGTACTTTGTGGCCAATGATATAGATTTGAGCGGGAATACCAGAGCATTTACTTTTCGCAATGTCATCGTGGAGCGCGCGGACAGGCACTGGCTCCGCAACTAAGTGTCTGGACCAAGTGTTCCGTACCAGCTCCCAGGTCTCTTCCTCACCATCCTGATCACAAATCAAGTCTAGGTCATAGGCCACAACAGGCGCTATACCAGTAACCTTAAAGTGTACTGTAGTGTAGATGATGCTGTCTCGAGCCTGCACCACCAAACCTCTGCACAAGAGCACCTCTTCCTGTCTGTGAAAGAAGACAGATTTGATCATTACCCCAACCAGATTAGGTTCCAGTTCAGGGTTGACAGTTCTGCGCTCAGGGTAGATGTCAGGGAAAATGTCCACGAACGGCAAAGCTTTGTTCATGATTCACACTCTAGGGATCTACGGGTGTACGAAGCCTAGTGACATCTGCTGGCAATAAAACTAGTTTATATGAGATCCGGATAGCCAATGTATAATGTATTAGGATGAGGCATGAGGCATCGGAGCTGGGGGTGAGAAAGGAGCATACACCACCAAGGAGCTGATCGGCGACTGAACCATTCGACCACAGCTGACTTATCCACTCAGAGCTGAACTATCCGACCATAGCTGAACCATCAGCACAGTGCTCAACTGTCCCCCACCACAGCTGATTATTCACACAGGGCTAAACTGTCTGCCAGTGCTGATTATTCACATATCCACACAGGCCTCTTCTCTCCAACCATATCCCCACAGGGCTGAATCATCCTACAATGCTGAGTATCCACACAGGGCGTTTTTCCGATATACATAGGTCAACCATCAGACCATAGCTGAACCATCAGCACAGGGCTCAACTATCCACCATATGCATAGGGCTGAATCATCCGCTAATGCTGAGTATCCACACAGAGCTGAACTATCCGACCATAGCTGAACCATCAGCACAGGGCTCAACTGTCCCCCCACAGCTGAATATTCACACAGGCCTAAACTGTCTGCCACTGCTGATTATTCACATATCCACACAAGCCTCTTCTCTCCAACCATATCCCCACAGGGCTGAATCATCCTACAATGCTGAGTATCCACAAAGCTTACTATCCCCAAGGGCAACCATCCGACCATAGCTGAACCATCAGCACAGGGCTCAAATATCCACCATATGCATAGGGCTGAATCATCCGCTAATGCTGAGTATCCACACAGAGCTGAACTATCCGACCATAGCTGAACCATCAGCACAGTGCTCAACTGTCCCCCCAAAGCTGAATATTCACACAGGCCTAAACTGTCTGCCACTGCTGATTATTCACATATCCACACAAGCCTCTTCTCTCCAACCATATCCCCACAGGGCTGAATCATCCTACAATGCTGATTATCCCCATAGGGCTCAACCATCAGACCATAGCTGAACCATTAGCACAGGGCTCAAATATCCACCATATGCATAGGGCTGAATCATCCGCTAATGCTGAGTATCCACACAGGGCTCAACCATCAGACAATAGCTGAACCATCAGCACAGGGCTCACAACTATCAGAACACAGATGAACCATCAGACCAAGGCTGGGGCTACTAGGGTTAGGAGACAAAGGCACAGGGCTCAATATATGTTAGACCAGACAAGCCCAGACTACCATGGCAGCAGCTACGAAAGTCAAGACCATGTCCACAGAGTGTAACATAGTGCCTCACAGAGAGGCAAACACAGCTGTGGTACAAAGGGCCAAGGTGCCTTCCAGTAGGAGAGCGTTGTTTTTAGCGGTTGACTCTGACATATTACACGACCGGTTGTCTGAGGAGTCGTCTTTCGGCGCTTTGTCACCCAAACGACAGAGCAACCTTTCAGTTCCTCTTGTACCTGACATATTGCTTCAAAGGAGGTTCTCCAAGTCACTCTTGAGAACACAGATTTCTGCAGCATGTCACCACCTATCAGAGAGGACTTCGCTAGAGGGCGCCTATTTTGTTTCGTACTAGACATGAGCACCGAGGACCCCCCCCCTCTCTTGCTGGCATCCCAGTTGGACACACAGGCCGCAGCCTCAGATGATACGGACGAGTACATGTTCGGTACCCACCTGCTCAGTCTCATGAATATGAGTGTCAACATGGACGTGTTCAGACGAGATGACATGGAGGACATCAACAACGACAATACCTCCTCCATGCCAGCAACATCAGCGGCTGTGAATGAAACGCTGGAGGAAGCGTACAACGCCTTCATGCGACTGCAGCTGGTTAGGAAAAAGGCATCATCCCTCAACAACGCTATGATAGCCATGAGAGACAGCAAGGGAGAGCTTGGCTCAATTTTCGACTGGGTGGATATCCGCAGCGACACACTGAACTCAAACATGGTCGACAAGAAGAAAGTCAAGGAGCTCCAGGGTTCCATGTACACACCGTCCTGCCACTCTGGGAGGCAGGTGATCCTCTTACCAGAGCCTATTGTGGACCTAAATCTGAGGGCTCTGGAGAACTCTATAGGCAGGATTACCGACAGCGCCAGCGAAGGAGAAGGCAAGGAGTTGTTCCTATCGCTTGTGTCTAAACTCACCAGTACTCAATGGCTGAACCAGACCGTTATGCAATCTGGGTATAACGAACATAGCGGAGGACCTGAGGTTCCTGGAAAGAGTGAAAGCGTTCACCAGTGACCTCAACGGTTCCTTGGGAAGCAGCGAGGTGAACATCAGAGGACTCTTGGTATTCAGGTACACTCTGGTACACTCATAGACAGGGAGAACCCGGACCTGTTTGTGAAATCACTGCTCCATAGGCACATGCCTATCACGAAAAACCCGCATTGACAGGGTGTTATGCGACATCAAGAGCAGACGCAGGGCGCGAGCTCTGGCATCTTTGCTGAACAACGGACAGTGCTACTGCAGCCAAGGCGCTCCAAGGACCCCTTCCAGAGCTTGCAGCGGAGAGTGTCAGACAGCGTACTCGTGTTTCTACAACTCATCCGAGCGTCACCCCTTCATGGTGAGCAAAGACGACCACAGCTACTACTTTGCGCACCTGTACCTCATCTGGGTAAACTGGAGCGCCTGAGCAAAGAAATGAAAGTCAAGTACAGAGGGACGCGGGCAGTTCGACAGCATAGCTGACACTGTCATCAATATGCTTGTCAAGCACCAGGTCAACGACACAGACTCCCTGTACAAAGGTTTGAGCGCGTGATAGACGACAAAATGAGCAACTCTAGCTTGTCTCTCGGTCACAGCCTGGCCGAGATCCACGAGTCATTGTACCTATCACCGGGCGATCAAGATGACAACTCGGTACAGGCCACCACTCTGGATCCGATTAAAGTGTACGACCAAGCATTGGTGCGCTACCTGTTTTGTGACAGCCTGCAAGTGGGCAGGTTGTTTCAGGCGTCTACCACATTCAATTACATTATCGCAAACACCGCTCCCAGGTACACAATCGAACGGGTTATGCTCTTCAATGTCACTGGACCCGGTGAAGGTAAGAGTTACGCAACAACGTGCTCAACTACCAGTTCAGGAGGGTAAGAGGGTGCATAGAGGGCTGACGTCTTTCACCCGCATAGCGTTCAAGTACAAGCAGAAGCGGACCTCCTGCGTGGTGATGATAGGCGGCGCTCATATAACCCACGAGAAGAACATTAAATCCGTAGACAAGGAGTCCAACGTGATCCCCAATACGTTCAAGAACCTCCTGGACACCAGCGTACTGGAGAGCGATGTGGTGACCAGAGACATGAGCAGCGGCAAGGTGGACACAGTCAAGTACCACGCCGTGCACAACTGCGGCTTTGTGTGGAACACCAACACTATGGGGTTTGTGAGCGACGCTTGGGCCGATCGGTCTATGATCATGGAATCAGAGTTCCCAGAGCATGTGACCCGCACGCGTAGCACCAAGCAGATACAGGACACCGTGGAGAAACTCAACATGGATCGTATAGCTGCAGTGTGCCTGTACAGGCAGAACCTGATCCAGTCCGCTACAATGATTGCAGAGTCTGAGATTATGCAGTTCGGGTTGAGGTTCGACACCGCCAGAGACGCCTGCGTGGCTGCCCTGTACGCTAGCCACATTGTGTGCGCGGGAGTCACCAGCCGGAGGGTTTCTTTCTGCATCAACCAGCTGGTGTTTGCCGAGGCCATGAAGTTGGCGTGCCACTTTGTCTTTGACATTTGGATCCCTCCATGGACCAAGATCCCCGATGAGAAGCTTTGGCCAGACTTGAGGGGTTACATGAAGCAAATGAACAGGAACAGACTGAAAGCTCTGAACCAGCTATCCTTCGGACAAATATGCCTAGAGACCAATGCTGTCTACAAGCTGTGTGCCGCTGCATGTCTTCCGGACATATGTCCCCGTGCGGTCGACATACAGGGTCGCTTTGCCTGCAAGGTGCTAGGGTACATCTTAACCCAAATCCATGAGCAGCACCTGAAGACTAGTTTGAAAAATGGACACTTATGCATTTTTGGTATAGATGGTATGTGTTTCCCTGAGAAAGAGATCAAGGGCGGCAATGACGTGGCGCACAACATGCTGATGCTCTGCTCAACATGCAAGGTCCCGGCTCGACAGGGTAGGAACCTTGCAATGAAGAACTACAAGCTGTGCACGTACAGATACGCCACGAACCAAAATGCTCCACACCTCCAGGAAAGGCCAGTCGAATCCCTACAAGAAAGTAGGGTCTATCACTGTGCCACTGAAGCAGTGTACGATATGATAGCCATATATGCACCCAGTTCCCACTCTGGCTTTTGGGACCAGTTGGGCACAGCGTGTTGGACGCCTACGAAAGGGGAGACTTTGAAGGCGTCAATGCTTTCGGGCAGTGTGCGAACGATAGCGGCGGGGGTGTGGCGATGAGCAGCCTTCTACGCCCAGATTGCTATTCACCTTGGACTTCAACAATGACCGGTGCGCTCTGTGATACTTGAGGCCACGGCTGCCATCGAACCTTTGAGCGGACTTACGTTCAACAAGTGCGTGCTGGGAGGGGAGATGTTCCAGTGCTCCGCTCCCTTGTATTAGGGGCGGTTATCAAAAGGGCGATGTCTCGGAATGCACCTAAGGAAGCTTACGACAAAGGGCACCTGAGAGAATCTAGACGAGGCCCTAGAGGAGCCTTCCACGGGGCCAGACGAGTGTGTACACAACCGAGTACTCGGGTGTACCCGTGGAAAGCGTGAGCTCTTTTTTGTAAACGCGGACTGTGTATCACCAGGACAAGATGCTTTTGACAGTCAACCGTGATAACCGTGGTCACTTAGTCGAGCTAGAGGAGGATTGGGAGTGGATGGACGCAGCCGAGGTGTTTAACAGTGTTCACGGCTCTGACGTGTTCTCTGTGGAGATGTTGAAGCGGGACTACGCTGCGACCATGATGGTCTCAAAGGGAGAGTTGATAAGTGCCAGGGCTCGGAAGTCAACCAACCTCAATGCCATGATAGGGGCTCTGCGTGAGACAAACGGCCTTGCAGCGCTCGCCATACGAAAGGGTATGACGCCTGTTCAAGAGCCTAGGACTCAACATTTGGATATGGGAGAGATACCCATGCCAATGACAAGTTGCCAGGTCAGGGCCGTAAAAGGACTAATAACGCTCAGCAGCAGCAGCGGAGAGCCTCAGTTGATGTGAGAGTGAGAAAGAGAAAACGAGCAAGGGTGGATGGGTAAACCTTGGAGGACACTAACTAATGAGTCTGGTGTTTATTGGTGGTGTGCTTGGGCTTTGGTGTGGGGTGTGGGGTGTGGGTTTGGGTTTGGGTGTTGGTGTATATGTAGACATGTAGCCAAAAGTATTGTGTAGTGTGTCGTGTGTCCTTACCTATATTATATGTATGTATAGGGTTTGTGTCTATGTGTCCAGGTATCACCCTAGTGGGACCGAGAGACATCGCCTGCCTATATGTCTATGACCGTATGACTATATGACAACTACTCTGGGGTTACTGGGGTTGTGTTGAAAAGGGGAATGGAATGATGTGTCAGTCAGTTAGTGTGTGAGGTATCCGTGTTGATACCTGAAACGTTGTACAATAAAGTCGAGTTACTCTGGCACCCTTTGAGTATTGGTGTGTTTATTGATGTGCGTGTATTGTTACCTCACTCAGCTGATACCCCAATACACAACACAGGTAGTAGTTTGGACAGATAGTTTATTTATTACACAGGGATGTATACCACACAGTAGGAGACCACTACTATTCACACTAATATGGCACACCAATATATCAGCATTTCGTTTACCATAGACCAACAAAACAAATCAGTGGATTCATCCAGTCTCACTCTTATTCATTGTTATTCATCAGAGACAGACCGTCTCCCGGTAATGCGCCTTTGGTGAGATGGAGGAGTATGTGCAGTTCGGAGACTAAAGGAGCTCCTTGTGTCCCTGCGGACCCTCATAAATATATACAGAGTAGGACTTGTGATACAGTGCATGTTCCCTATAGCTATGCAGACTTGAGGACCACGTACTTCACTTCCTCAACTCCATATGCCATCGGTAATACAGGGTGCTGCCCATCCAGGGATCCAGCAGCACACAAAGAACGAGCCGTGAGGAAGGGCAGGACTTGAGCCCTTGTCATCTTACCCCCCAAACGCATTCCGGTTCACGTGCTTTCTGACACTGTACACTATCATTCCGTTGCAGTAAACAAGAACAACTATGGGTAACATGAAACAAAGTGCCATCCTACCCCACAAGGTGGCAATTTGAGAATGAGGATGCATAACGTTCAAACACATCATGGTAGTCCCGGATATGGGGCGAACGGTGTAATAGCATATGTCCAAGAGAGCCGAGGCGGCTGGCACACAGGCGCACAATCGAGACACGGTTCTCCTTCTGCTCGACCTACGTCTGGACGCCATGCACTTGAGGGTTGTCCTGTTGTGTACCACAGTTACGTATCGCTCGATGTTGATATAGACCATGATAAGTATTCCGTACTGGAAACTGAACTGTGGAAATAGAAGCACAAAGAGAGATGTCAGTAGCTGAGCTGGTGGGACATGCTTGTGTGTATCCTTTTCAAGGAGTAAGACCGGTGCTACGTACCGTAATCACTCCCCTTCATCAGTTTGCACACCACGTAGCCAAACACCCAGCCCTTCATGAGAATGGTCTGAGTAACCCAGAGCGGGGTAGTCAGCAACCTGACTATGTCACAGACTCCCATATGTGAAAAAAAAACGTCGAGATCACCAAGGCCTTTCTTTCGCCTACCAGAGTCCTTTGAACAGGAACAGTGGAGCCTGATGAGCATGTACAGGTTGACAACCAAGCCCGTGATCATAGCGAGCGGTGACAGACAGGGATGTAAAAGATGCGGCTGTATTCATAGAGATTATAACAATGGCCCTTGGACTCCGGGTAGTTGGAAGGCCTATTGAAGAGTGTAGCATTATCGAACGTGACATTGAAAAGTGATGCCATTGTAGAGAACTAGGTGGCACGAAGCCACTGACAAGGTTGATAGGGAAATGGGGCAGCCTTTTTATGTAAACACCATGGTATTGGAACCATCCAGCCAAGCTCATCAGCACAACCAATAGTTGTCTACCAATGGGCTATACCAATGGGCTATGGAGTTCAAACATCCACACAGGGCTGTTTATCCATCCAAGCTTATACCCAGCCAAAGCTGTCTATCCATCCAGGCTGTTATACCAGCCAGCGCTTATCCATCCAAGGCTGTTATACTCAGCCAAAGCTGTCTATCATCCAACGCCATGGCTGTTGTATCAGCCACTGCGTACCATCCAAGGCTGTTGTACCCAGCCAAGGCTGTTGTACTCAGCCAAGGCTGCTGTATCCATCCAAGGCTGTTGTACTCAGCCAAGGCTGTAGCCTGTGGTTTGTGGACCTGTACAGGTTTAGCATGTAACACAGGATATACTAAATGCATTTGAGCATCTCTGGGACTTGTGTCTGTGTGAACAAAACTATGGACGTCTGGTTAAGGGATGCCACGTTTTATTGTAAAGTACATTGCACACATAACCTTGAAAGTTGCAGAAAATTAGCACAATACACACAACCTCTCGAGTAGTCAACAGTCCACTCAGTGTCTCAGTAGCGGGCTCATCTATTACGCTCACAACCGCGCCAGGGGCCGAGAGCATTACAAACCTCTCCCGTTCAGATGTTGGAAAGACAGGACTCAGCAGGACAAACCATGAAGTGACTCTGCAGACTGGGCATGATGCAAGCAGTGTCAGGCGGCAGAGTGAAGTCAGATAAGCGCAGTTGAGGCCGAGCGACAGGGAAGAACCTGGAGAACGGCACAGCTGATGTGGAGCAGGTGCAGGGTGATCTCCAGGGCGTCTGGGTGGAGAATGGTCCCGGCGAGAGCAGCATTGACCTCAACACCGATGGGAGTGCATTAGAAATTTGGATATTAGAATACCCATGTTAACCTGAGAGAGATGCTGCGTAGAAGTAATTGTATGAATACACCAATGCTGCTTATGTACTACAGGCAGGCGTGTCAAGCGACTGGGTGTAGTCTATGTGTAAGCAAGATGTTATAGAAAGACCATCTCGATCAGTAAATGTTACAATATGCGTCCTCAAGAGTGTGTACAAAGACTACTCTGTGGATTATGTAGTCATTAGAGGTGGTAAACAGGGGGTCAACGCTGATGGTCTGTTAAGGAATGGAAAGGTGATGGACAAAGACTTTGCCTATGACCTAGTATTAGACCTGGACTCCTCCTGTGGGGACCAGTACGCAACTCCTCTGGAACAAGATCTACTTGTCCAATGCCTACACCCAGTTCATAACCGATAGACTGGAGGGCATTCGAAAGCCGTTCACGTTCCAGCAACCCACTGCGTGCATATTCGTGTCTTCCGCTTACATACCCAGACCGTTGTCGGGATAACGGGGCCCAGAATGGAGATGATATCTGCTTCTTCAACTGTTTCGGAAAGGTGTGCGTGGTGAGCGGCGAAGTGATGTGCTACCCAGAGTTTGTGGACAAGTGGAGTGTGGACAGGTCTCTCCCTAGGCATCTGCATGTCGCTCACGGCGCCCTGGACAGTTACATACCGGTGAAAGTGAGAGACTCAAAGGCTAAAGGCTTTGGTTGTGTGGTCAGGAGCCACAAGGAGGATATTCAATTGGATTGGTATACCTGTACACAGAGGATCATATCACGTACATCACAATGTGTCATTATGTGATGCGTATCAGTATAAAGTGGCTATCTCAAGCAAGGCGTTTCATAGAAACCCCAACTGCGAGTGCGTGATAAATCCATTAGGAGGCATTGTGTTTGTCTCCCGAATACCACTCGCTGTCAAGCTCGTTTGTTTTGAACAAACTAAAGCGTTGTTAGCCGATATATTCTGATCCTGTTGTGTAACATGGTGTACGTACACATGTGAATGTTATGTGGTGTTTACTATCTGTGCTGTTCAAACCTGCTGTCTAATAAACATTTGTCACATGTAGTATTGTTGCCTAGTCTGTGTTCCCTAAAACAATTTGCTAAGGTTCAACATGTCAAGACACTGGACCTGACAAGATCCACACCACCATCCTGTGTTCACATACAACATTGACAGGACGATACAGCCCCTACCACTCTACACATCCCAGAACCAGAAACCTATCATTCTGTCCGTGACCCAGCTATGTGACCGAGCGAGCTAGGGTCATAGGCTCTGATCACATAGATCTGAACTCATAGACATAACAGTGGTCTGATCTTTCAGCCGAGGGTGGGGATCGCAGTCGCGGTCCGATAGTCTACCATCTGTCTGATAATTCAGCCCCTAGGTTGGGGATATCAGTCATGGGCGGTACTCTAAAGTGGTCTGATATTTGAGCCTAGGTTGGGTAAACAACTGAGGGGTGATGAATCAGCAATGTGTGGGTATCCCAGCCATGGTGAGGTGTTGCCAGACATACCTGGTTATTGTGGGTTGGGTACAGTCATGGTTGTATAATTGAGCCCCTGGGTTGGGTGTTACTGTGAGAGTGATGAAACAGCAATTGTGGTATCCCATTCTGGTGGGTGATTTTCAGCCGAGGGTGGGGATCACAGTCATGGTCCGATAGTCTAACATTTGTCTGGTATATCAGCCTGGTTGGGTATCACATTCATGGTGATGCGTTCGCCTAACATACCATCGGTCTGATAATTCAGCCTAGGTTGGGTAAACAACTGAGGAGTGATGAAACAGCAATGTGTGGGTATCCCATTCATGGTGAGGTGTTCGCCTAACATACCATCGGTCATAATTCAGCCTGGGTTGGGGATAACAGGGTCCGTACTAACAGTGGTCTGTTAGTTGAGCCTAGGTTGGGTACACAGCTGGGAGTGATGAAACACAATGTGTGGGTATCCCATTCATGGTGGTTCAGCCGGGTGGGGATGTATGTTAGCCTAGACATACCATGGTCTGTTAATTCAGCCTAGGTTGGGTAAACAACACGAGGAGTGATGAAACAGCAATGTGTAGGAGGTATCCCATTCATGGTGAGGTTTCGCCCTAGACATACCATCGGTCTGATAATTCAGCCTGGTTGGGGATAACAGTCATGGTCGGTACTCTAAAAAGTAGTCTGATAATTGAGCCTAGGTTGGGTACACAGCTGAGAGTGATGAAACAGCAATGTGTGGGTATCCCATTCATGGTGAGGTGTTAAGCCTAGACATACCATCGGTCTGATAATTCAGCCTAGGTTGGGGATAACAGTCATGGTCCGGTACTCTAAAAGTAGTCTGATAATTGAGCCTAGGTTGGGTACACAACTGAGGAGTGATGAAACAGCAATGTGTGGGTATCCCATTCCATGGTGAGGTGTTCGCCTAGACATACCATCGGTCTGATAATTCAGCCTAGGTTGGGGATAACAGTCATGGTCCGGTACTCTAAAATTGTCTGATAATTGAGCCTAGGTTGGGTACACAGCTGAGGAGTGATGAAACAGCAATGTGTGGGTATCCCCATTCATGGTGAGGTGTTCGCCTAGACATACCATCGGTCTGATAATTCAGCTAGGTTGGGGATAACAGTCATGGTCGGTACTCTAACAGTTGTCTGGTATATCAGCCTAGGTTGGGTAAACAACTGGGGATTGATGAAGCATCAATGAGTGGGGATCACAGTCATGGTCAGATGGTTTGAACTACCATAGACATACCAGTGGTCGGGTGTTTCAGCCCTGTGTCTGTTAATACAGCCACAGTTGGTTGTTTCTTGTTATCCTTGGGGTATAAAACAAGCTCAGCTCTACATTACATTACATTCTGTGCTTGTCTACCCTGTACAGCAGGTCTCCCATCCCCTGTCTCCTAACACAGTTTAATCATAATGGGGTACATGACAATTGTTGTCAGATGGCGCCGTACACCACAGCCCCACATCAACTTCATCGCGGAAGATTTTGCAAACTGGCACATAAGCAGATGGACATATGTAAACCATGGCACTCTAAATGTGGCGGTCGTCTGCGTAGAAGTACCATCTAAACTTGCTCCCAAATATCTAGACCAGATACTGACAGTAATGACAAATATGTGGGTAGAACAGAAACATAATGCAATGGAGGACTGGGGGACGTTCAATACATTGTTGGAAGAAACAAGTGGGTGCCCGGTGACACCAACAAGTATAGTGTCACACACACCAACAGTACGCCAGGTGTAAGCTTCTACAACCATGTGACAAACACCTTGGCAGTAGCTAAGGGGTGCCAGTGGACAAACAAGCGGAATCTGACAATGGCTGACAGGTGACATTATTTAAGATGTGCTGCAAACATGTAAGTGTTTAATCAATACATTGTTGTGACATTGCTGAGATGTGAAACTGTAACATGTGTTTTGGTATACCCCTTACTACAGTGGTTTGCACATGTCACCCACAGGAACCTCACAGTGTGACGGTGTTGGTCCGGGGTCTGGGACCAAGATGATATCAGTACGATGTGAAGAGCCCCAGAGAATATACGGCTTGCTGAAGAGGTATGGGCTGAAATGCTCCAATGTCCGGGATTCAACAATAGCCCTGTCGGCCAGGTCTCCATGTACAGCCCTGTGTGACCACAACATGAATATAGTTCATGTAAACAGGATCCCCTAAACCGACACATTTGGTGAACAACAACCTGATGTGTCGACCTTCTACCACAACATGAAACACGTCCGAATGAAAACCGGGCGCAATGTACTGAGGCACAAACCCTACACCTTGTTCGGCCCGCACCAACAGCTATACCACCACTGCAATTGTCCGCGTCGCGTCACTACCGAGGTCGAGTGCATACCAGTTGCCCTGTGCTACAACAGCGACCTGGCGAAACTGAGAGATGTCATCAAGGCAGCGGTCGATTTGTCAGTGTGTAGATCCAGCCTTCAGGGATAGCGAGACAAGAGATAGAGATCCACACATGGTGGAAGTGGAAAATTCCAACACAGATCTCATAATGGGTAGGGGCGGATTGGATCCATAATGTGAATCATATTTGCAATGCTGTTGGTGTGGAATATCTGTTGTAAATGTCTAACTGTGTTTCACCATCTGTGTGTATATCCTATAGGCCCAGGGCTTATAGATGTATCGGATGGCGAATCCGAGGACACTGGATCGGAGAACCCATTTACCTGCTTCTGCTGCTACGCCACTGCTAACATATACCTTGAATGCTGGCCACCTGTGTTGTACAGCCTGTATACAACAACTGAAGACCGGTGATGGTGGTGGCGCATGCGGTATTTGCAGGAAAGCGTCCAGCTTATACAAGCCCATGGAAATAACACACTACTCTGACTGTGGGTGCACAGCATGCTTGAAGCAGAAGCAATGGGTCTCGGTTGTGGCCATTTAACATGTACATGCTACACCGTAAGATGTATTATATGTTCTACATCAATCACTGGCCTTCGAAGACTGTTTACTTCGTAAGGAGTAAAAGAGGATACGTTGAGTTGAATTGTATTTGTAAGAACACAGTCATGAGGGATATCATGAGGGGATATAATGTAGTCATAAGAACTGTCAGTGGAATGGCAAAACTGTATATACTGTTGTAAATACGCCATGTTGTACAATACATTGTAAACAGTACTCAGATATGTGACCTGTTATCAATAAACAACTCTGGACACCTTACTTTGTTGATAATGTTGCATTTATTTATACCTTCCCATGTAATACAATCTGATTCGTTTCAATAGCATCGACATTGGTCCAATGTGTGGGGTTGGAAACACAAGGGCCTTGACATGAACCATATACCTTACGTACAAAACACTGTGGTGGCTGTGTTGCAGCATATAGCTTTGCAAGGTTGCATGTGTAGGAACTGTCGACTTTGACAGATAGCAGGTAGTAAGATCTCCCTGTGTTGCATTTCTTTACTATGATAGTATACAAACATGTGTCCTTGTGGGAATGTCCATATACCTCGTGTTCCCCCCCTGGACTCCAACATATACAAAGTGTACATTTCAGTCTCTCAGAGATCACTGCCATCTGTGAACAATGACAGGAGTTTGTGTAACTTCGAGCAAGCCTTGACTTCATCTTCTTACTTGTAACACACCCACTAGAGTATGAATAGGCTTCTGATAACCTAAGTTGATCATCTTGACATCGTCTTTACTGAAGCTTGCCGCCATGTACCCTGGAATGGGTGTCTGGACAATGTTATCATGTTCACCAATGTCAATGTTGAGCGTGTCAACACACCATGGCCAGAATAACCCAAATTCGGGGGTTAGTTAGTACGTCACACTCTTCTTTGACACGGTGCAGTTGAGGATTCACTTCTTGTTTCTCAGACTTGACATTGTGTTCAGAGTCTACCCGGGTCTACCACTTCAGGTTTGGGTTTCACTTCAGGCTGGTATTCTTGCTTCTTATGTGTGGGGGTTGGTTGTCAGATGCGCTTCTCTCCAAGGTATGCGTTTGGCAAGGTTTTCGTTTTACTGGGGTTTTGAAAGGTCTTTGCCGCGCCGTGTAGTATAACCACTCACCTCCATGGGTGTATGCTCTGAACTCAAGGTGTCTATTATGTTGCGTATCTCACTCTCATAGTCTTTGAACATCTGACCTGTGTCGGCCAGAGTGTCCATCTGGTGTTGGTCGTCATCATCATCCCACTCCAATTACCTGAATGCACCTTCGTTTAAGCACTTTCTTGATCCTTTCAACCGGGCGTCTTTCTGAACCATGATTCTAGCTAGCGCTGTTTGAGATCACCACTGGTACATGCCAGCACCAGCACCACCGAACAACTCGTCTAGTAGAACCATATAGTATTTTTACACAATCGCAATTCTTCACTCCTATTAGTCATCATAGTAGTCAGGGTGTATAGTTCTTTGGTTTGTGTGTCTATGGTCGCGCGGAGCTTCCTTTCGGTGTCTTCACGCATTGCATTGTTGAGTTTAAGCTCCTTGACATGGCATTGATGGTTATACAGATCGTCCTTTGTCACACTTGTTTCATGTCGAGCGTTGTTTATCTCTTCACTGTGTCTAATCTTGGCATCTTGCATATCACTCTTTAGCTTTGACAAGGACTTTTTCAAATTCATCTCACACTCTGTCAGACTCACGATCCGCTGTTCAAGTTCACCTTGTGCTTTGAGGTGTTCCTTCTGTATTCTCTCAATTTCGGAGTCCTTTGCTGTAGTTTGAGTGACCACATCGTCAAGTTCCATTTTCCACCTGGACCTCTCTTTCTCTTGTTCCATTGCGATTATGGTCATATCCCTTTTCAGGTTCTGGTGTGCAACTTGACTCTTGTTATATAACTGTTGTAGGTCAATGATGCGAGTGCTAGCCTCTAGATACTTAGTCTCGGTATCCTCTTGGGACATTGCTGACGTATCTGCCCTTTGTTTCATGGCACCCTGAGTACGTTCCAGTTCAGCCACGGTTTCCCTGGCATTGTTGCACTCACACTGCAACCGGGTGATGTCTTGTCTTGCTGGCGTCAGCGTGTTCTGATATTGAGTGCACTCTTGTCTAGTACAGACAATCAGGTTGCTGAGGTTCTGGATCATTGAGATGACAGGGCCACATTGCACCTTCACGGCCTCCCTCGATGTGGAGCTCCAGCGATAGGTGCCCTGTGTCATGAGCTGTGTCATGAGACAATTTCAGACAGTGTTCTGTGGGGTGTGGAGTCCCGGGTCGTTTGCGTCAGTGTCTGTCAACACATCCTCCATGTGGAGAGGTTTCAATTCACCGTTCACGCTTTCCTTTAGAATACCCATAATGTACGTCAGCGCTTGGTCAGCGTGTTTGACCTGCTGTGCGTTTTGTATAACCCTACACTCTTCAATTGTGTCTCGTGGGCCGTTTCCCCAGTCTACGGATGACAAGATCGTAACAGCCACACAGTTCCATAGCCAGATCGAACCCTATGGCGTTCCCGAGCTCGTGTACTCTCAAGCGATTCAAACCACTTAGCCAGGTCTCCGAAAGTACTCTGCAGCGCCTCAGCCGCTGCTGGTCTCAGCCAGGGAGTGAGCTTGGGAGATCCTGCGACCGAGGGCTGTGGAGACGCAGTCGGGCTCTGTGCTAGATGTTGAGAGTCACCTTGATAGCCAAAGGGAACAGTTTTGATATGATATCGAAGAACCTGGCACGAGAATCGCTTCCAATATCCGATCGAAGTGGGCGGCTCTACGCTTTCGTCCCCCCCCAGCGTTGTGATCCTGACAGGTAGAGCTCCCAGAACCTGTGTTTGCTGACATTGTGCCAGTCTGCGCTGCGCCCGCTTCTCTCGCGTAGTCTCTGTCGACAGTCCTTCTGCCATGACCACCAGCCTGGGTCTGGGTCTTGTTCGGCCTCTTTCCTTCTACTCTTTTGCTTTGGTCTCGGCCGCTCTTGGTCTTCTCCTCGCCTGTACTCTTGGTCTTCTCCTCTCCTTGGTACTCTTTGTCTTCTGCTCCCTGTACCCAGAGGGCATTTGCCTCGGTCTGTATATTTGTTGCTCTTCTTCCTCTTTCTTGTCTTTCTTCTCCACTGTCTTCTTGTTCTTGTCCCCAGTAGCACCTTGATCCGTTGTCCCACCACGGGCGATCTTGTTCGTTCTGGTTCTCTTCTCCACGGGAGATGCCTCTTGAGGAGCTTGAGGTTTGGACCGTTTCTTCTCCTTGCACTTTGGTGACTTGTCCTCTTTCTCTCCACTGTTCATCTTCTTCTCCCTTCCACTTTTCGAGTTCCCATTTTTCCTCACAGCTTGGGCTGTAGACCCTCCGGTGATTGAGGCAATATCTAGGTTCCCGTTCTGCTCGCCCTCGGTCATGTGGAGGGTAGCGTGCTTCCTTTTCTGATCCCGCGGGACCCAGCCATCGCCGGTATGTCTGTGGACCGTAGCACACAGAGTGGTGCAGATGCCACCCAGGAGCAAGTTGTCTATCTGCAACTCAGCGAAACCCTCTTGGGTCGGACTCACACACCACCGGTGAGGCTGTATAGGCGTACCCACAGCGTTGACACACCTCGTCCTTCTCTCGATCACTCCAGAGTGGCGATCTTCCACTCTCAACACAGCCGTCCAAGTTGTGTGGCTCGCGCGACCAACGGTCCCAGAGCTCCACAACACAGGGCACGGAGTATAACCGCCCAGTAGGGAGCCTGAATAACGTCTCTGGTAGAAGTGCCTCCCGAGCACCTGATGTCACCTCTAAACCCATGTACGTGAGCCTCACAATCCAACCACTGCACCGAACCACGGGACTTGTGGTGACAGGTCCGTGTGTTGGTTAACAGTTATGCGTGAGCGTGCCTGGTTCCGTGTCCATCTGCCGCGATGCACAGGTCCCCCCATAGCGCGCGTTGGGGATCGGCTATCGATGGGGATATCACGGTCACCGCCACCACCGCAACCCGCTCCAGGGTTAGCCTGCTCTGCTTTCGTGTAACACCTTGAAGGCATGGCGGGGCCCCCGAGTGCGGACAGCGTCTCGCCCCATACCACTTGGAGCCAGAGTATCTCTTTCTGTAGAGTCCGGGGTGTGCGAGGTCACCTGTATTGTGGGCGGGCGGTTCACACTGGCGTATATCCTAGAAGCGGCATCTCGGGTTGGTGGCCGCAAACCGGTCCCCTGTGAAGGGTAGGTCAGGTGGACACACTGTCGTATGGGAGGTATGTTCATCTTCACCCAGGCCAGGCGCTCTGGCCAGCACTGATCTTTTCACCTTGTGGCCCTTGGTGTCGGTGGTATCGGAAAAATGTTTGGCTGTAACAAGACCGTAATGTCTCCCACAGTGGGTGTATACAGCCCGGAGAACAATATAACGCAAACTGGGGATCACAGGAGACTCTCCGGGTGTGCGAAAGACCCCGTCAAGGCCTGGCTCCGTTAGAGTTACAGACATCGGTATCCGTTTCTCTATATCGAACATATGCACCCAGGTGTACTCTACACGACTTATAGCATCTAGGTCGTTCCGAACCTTACGGTTATGTGCCGGGTAGAGCTCCAGTCGCCTCTCTGACAGAGCTCCATGGTGAGCCTCACTGCGCTAGAGGGAGGAGGTGGGCGAGCCGTGGAAAGGGGAAGGAGACAGACAGACCGGAGACAGACAGACTTGGGTTTGAAAATGTTTTTATTTCCACACAACAAAATGAGACAGCTCTGTCTATAGTATGACAATTATAGCATGGCAATGACTAACTGTATATACACACAAAGCAAGGAGCGGTCACTAGTCGTCAAGAACTTTAGGCTTCTCGACAGTCTCGTCTTCCAATACAGCCTGGCACCCCACAGTATCGCCGCATTGTGTCACGTCACCTTGGACTGGAGCAGACAAGGATAGCTGGTCGTCCTGCTCCGAACACCAGTCGCTCACCCGTATTCACAGTCCTCATCGGGACAGTCTTCGCTGCCTTGGACACTGCCCTCCACGTCCCAGATGTCGAGGCAGCAGCTGCGTGTGGTATTACCTTGAAAGCCTCCAGATGCTTCGCTCATAGCCTCAGGGTCCTCGAGGTCCACCGCGCTCTCGGCCGCCTCGATCATGGCGTTATCAAACAGTGAGGGGTCCGCTTGCTCTACGAGAGGCTGTGTCTGATGTGAGGCCACGGTCTCCCACTGTGGCTTTGCTAGCAGACTCCATCCTGGTGGCGTCTCTGAGGCGGTCGTGATGTCTCGATAGACGGCTTTTCTGCCCAGCCTGTTTGTGATTTAGGTACAGGTACAGGTTATTGTTATCGCTGGCGGAGCCTCGCCGGGCTCGGACTCGCCTCACTTCAGTGTCAAAGTGTTTAGCCTCGTAATGTGTGCATATGATATCTTTCAACTTAGCAAGCGGTATATTGTGCACGGCTCTAAACAGAGCCACATCTGCCTGGCACGCTTTGCCCGAGGCTGTTTCAGCCATAGTCTAGTCGAGAGGGGGGCGGGGGGGGCTTATGGGGCCTTATCGGGGCCTTATCACAGCCCTTTGGCCGAGCACACTAACAGCGCCTGAGTAAAGCGTTTCCATGTCCACTAGTACTTCGGAAAAGATGGGCTGCTTGCAGTTCATACAAGAGTATACATCTGTTTCATTTCGGTGAACGTGCAGGTGTTGACATCTCTGGTGCTGGGCGGTACGTTTACCATGGGCGCGGCGCGCTACGAAGAGCCAATTTCGTTTGCTCGAAGTCAAATTCCCGTCTATGTTTCTCGGGTTGCCTTTCACTCAGGCGAGTGGAAGGTCTGATTCTTTAGACATCTCGAGCACCTCAGGTCTCCCTCCTGTCGGGAGGCTGGCTTCCGGGTAGGCCGGGCATGAGGAGTAGTTGCCTGTGGTTGTGGTCTACCCAGTTGTGTGGCAGTTGAGCACTGCGTATAGCAGCATCTGACACTCGAGCGGTGGTGTACTCAGCTTATGAAAATGCTGACTGTGGATAATGTCGCCGCTTGGCTCAGTTGGGGGTAGACACGCCGCTGCCATCTCCAGTGGCTGATCCGTGGTGTCGCGACTGCTGGCCTTGTAGTAACAGCTCAGGCCCCATCCAGAATGGAGCGTAAGCATAGGGTGCCCGACGGTTTTAACCACTTGGAAGGCTCTTATGAGTTGGCATAGTAGGATTTCCTCTGCCCAAAAACTGAATGTCGACCACTATGGATTCTCCCAGCAACTGCCGCGTTCCACAGACTGTGAGCAGAGGTTGTTGGTCTTGTCGGGATCAATCCCGGCTTTGGTTCCGTTCGTTGTACTCTTACTTTAGTGTTCAGTTGCCCCTTGGTGCGCTTACACATCGGTGAAGACCCGAAAGGTCCGTGTTTCAGTTTCACGTTTCCTGCAAAGTCCTTTTGCACTCGACTCTCTCAGCCCGGATTTGCCCCGTGATACAGCTCTGAGCGTTATCGTCGTCACAGCTGCATCATGCTGACTGAGAGGCGGATCTGTCTCTGGGGTTGGGGTGTGCGGGGTGTCCCCTAAAACATGCTCCCTTGTAGTGGTATGGAAGAGTCGTGGTGGGACAGCCCTAGTGTAGGTGGAGGTTGTAGCCGTGGCCGGTTGGAACAGCCAGGTCGTATGATTCAGCTCTGTGTGGGTTAGTCAGCCAGGGTTGAACACATGCACTCTGTTTGGATACTGTGATCATGGTTGGTTGTTCAAGCTCTGGTCTGGCATCTAGTCCCTGTGTGAGGAAACAGAATGCCTTGGCTCTAATCGCATACAATTTTCTCCTTGACTCTCCTTATTTAAACCGAGATCTTCGTTTTGGTACCTATAAAAATCAGCCAGGAGAGCCAGTCTGATCATAACCCGGCCCTGCATCTGAGCCAACTGCCCTTCCTTGGCAGTTCAACACTCCAAGCCTTTTGTTCAGCTAGGGCCAAGGACAGTTCGTCCCACAACTCAAGACAAAAGTCGAAGGCGTCTCGGCATTCGAAATCTTTGTCTTAGGGTCAACATCTTTACTAGTTTTGTCTGCAATCTGGGTGTCGATCCGCTGTCTCTCTGTTTAGAATGGCACACTGTGTTAAGGCACTCCAAGTAAGCCTGCAACAGGATGGATTTTGCATAAGCGGCGGGACCAAGCGACTCCGGCATCCTCTACCCCTGCCCTGCCAGCCCGTTGGCTCCGGTGCTTCTCAAGTCCCCCGTGGTGTTGCATCTCCATTGTCCAAACCTCTTCCCGGACGATCGTGAAGGTGCACGCTGAACACCTGGGTCACTTCTTGGCTTTACAGGTGCCTCGGATAGCGGAGAGTTCGAGCAGACCCTGTTCCTGGGTCTGTGCCAGGTCTTCACTCGGGACAAGGTCCTCTCTCCTGTACAAGGAAAACCTGACTGATGCAGCTCTGCTTCAAGAGGTTGTTGATGTACACTCCACAGACAAGGTGTGGTGGGGATGCTTACCCAAGTGTCTTTGTCAAGTTCCACAAAACCCAAGCTGCCAGGTTGTATCTTTGCTGCGCAGCCTGCTGGAGCTGTTCGATGTGGGCGACCTTCGCGATAGCGATCTAATGTATGAGCGAGGAGAGGAGCCTCCGCACGTTTTGCTGTTCCTGTACCTGATTCAGTTGCTGGCTATATTTGTGAGCAGCTGCATAGAGGGAGAAGGACCTCGCTACCATCATGAGTGTTGCATCGGCCCCTTTCCTGGAGGTTAATTTCAGCGATCCCTTGTGTGGCAAGCCTGGTAAAGCCCATGTTCATTTCCTACTATGATCCCAGCAAGTGGGTAGAGGAACCGGAAAGGTGAGACCGAGGGAGCAGAGGACCCTGATGAGAGATTGAAATGTTACAGGCTGTTCACGGGGCGACCTGGACACAAAGGGGGGTGGGCGTGTCCAGCGGGATGGATACTACGACTCTCCTCTGGACTGGTCGCAGCTTACAGCAACGTATGCAGGGGTGCAAGATTGTTCGAGTAAAGGCAAGAAGCTTTGGTTCGTGGCACCCCAGATGGGCGACAGGATGCTCATGGTTAAAGATACCGGTCTGAAAATGATGGGAGGACAGACTGGCGATAGGGCCCTGAAGATCTGCTCCTACCTGATGTCCAGATAACATATTGGCTTACATGCAGTGCGCAGTGTTTGGCACCATCTCCAACATGCTGCCCTGTCACGCAAACAGCGACTTCACTGACACCGTAATGACTACCATCAAAGGGGTCTATGACCAAGTTCTCAGATGCGGTTCGTCACCAGGGCGCCAACCTGATGACAGAGATCAGTCGAATGTCAGCAAAGCTGCCTTTCACCACCGGGGTAGGGTTGCTGGGCAGGACAAAGGCAACACACTTGGCTTCAGCAAGGTTTTCACTGGCCCTGAAGACAAAAGACCCCCTCAGAATCAGGCTGGGTTGGGGGGTCTTCACCTCCAGTCACTCTCGGGATCGGAACACCAGCACAAGAAGACTATGCTGAACATTGCCTGAACCAGAACCGTGACTCCCGCTCCATCGCAGCTTACACAGTATATTGTCTACCGCGTACAAGCCCTTAGGGGTTAACAAGACCGCCACCGACACCTTCTTCTCGGCCGCTTCCACCACAGGTTTAGCGGGGCGAATTCACAGAGGTGGCCTGTGTTAAAGCCACGAGCGAGCCCGGATACAACAACTTGGTACACGAGGAGACTCTTACCAACAACAGCAAGTATCAGCTAACAGTGTCCCACGGAGCCCTTGCCCATGTGCCACGCTCACTCTGGCCATGACCATACGACAGCTGTGTGATGGTCATGGGGTTCCTCTGCGCCGATCTGGCCTGTCTCGTCTACGGTCCTAGGGTGACTGATGCTATACCTGCGCCAAGCGTCTCATCTCGCTATCTATGGCTGCTAAGTTCAACACGGAAAGGATGATGATAGCACCACCAACGTGTTTGAAGGGTCCTATGGTTCGTTGCTAAAGCTGACTGGACAAGCCTTTGGCAACCCCCTGGAATGAAAGGTGTCAGCTATCACGACCTGGATTCTATGGGGTGGTTGCAAGCGGACGACAACCGTCTCCCCGCTTACATACACAGGTCGCTGAATATGATCGGGGATACGAAAAAAGAAGTCATGAGGATCATGCGGGAGAAGAACATGTCCTACAACAGGGTGTTGTTCAGGAGCGAGATGGGTGTCATGAAAGTCGCCTCTGTGTTCGCCAGCGCAGAGTACATGATCCAAGCGCCCATGATGGTGATGGCTAGCATGAGGACATTCACCAGCACCAGCAGCACCAGCTACGGATCTGTCAAGGTCTAGGCAGGGTTGTTATTATCCTGTGCTGGTGTTCCAGCAACAGGTGCGTCGACACAACACTGTACAGTTCCCATGGGGGTAAAGACTTCAGCTGTGTCGCTGTTGACAAGAAGACCACGATCGATGACATGGTGAAGGATCAGAGAGGGTGTCCTGTGTGTTGCCCAGGACGTGCCGTATCAAGATGCCCCTGAGCTGAATGAAACAGAGTTTGCCTTACTAGTGTTGGCTGTGAAGGATAACAACATCGAGGTGTATGGACAACAAGAGGACTTGTCTTATTCTTCTTCAGCAGCGTCTTGTTCTACATCATCATCACACGGAACAACAACCGCGGTTTGCTGACCATTGGGTCGGTATGAAACGAACTAGACAGGAGCTTGGCGGTAGCCGAGGTTTAGAGACCCGAAAGAAGGCCAAGGTTGACAGCGAACTGACAATATTTGAAACCGATGTGGACTTTGGGTTTGTGACTCTGACTGAGGGTTGTGTTTCTGTGCCGCTGCCCATGTGGGGTGTGCATGTTTGCCTTACCCTATATTATGTATTGATATTATGTACTGATACGGTGTGTTATTTGATGGGTATATGGGGCTATGAAATAAAAGTCATAACACCTTGTCTATGTTGTGCGGGTTGTTTATTACAGTAAACATAGTCATAACACTACACACATATATACTCATAGTTGTACATTCCTGGAGTACAGTCCCCATACTCCCTTTCGTACACACACACACACACACACACACACACACACACACACACACACACACACACATAGAAACATTATCATGTCGTTATATACTTGTACAGTTCATGTGGTATCCTAGAGGATGATACCTCGACCCCCGGTTCGAGCTCCAATCTTAGAAAGGTTAGGAATAAACATTAGAATATATGAAATTGAGCATGTTTAGTGTAACATTTCAACTATAACCATCAACTGCCTATATACACACCCGATCCTGTGCAGGTCCTCTCTCACGGTGAAAATAAGCCGATTCTCCATGCTGCACTGATTGTACTCCCCAGGTTCCCCCTTGTACACTCTCGGGTACCCTCATTTTACTCCGAGAGTCGAGTCTAGCAAACTCCTCGGTTGCCCTGTGGTATCTGACTCTCCACAGCCAGTGAGCTCTAGCTCCGTGTTCAGCCCAGCGCTGGGCCATTGAGTATGCCCGCTGACCCGAGATGAGTCTGTGACAGATTTGAGTTAGAGTTGTCACTCTGGAAGGTGATCTTGGATAAACCTGCAACTAAGAGGCTCCCCCCTTGTGGTGTGACATCCTCGCCACATTGGGTGGGTCAAAAGGAACACATACCATATATGTTCATGAAGTCATATGAGGTGGACACCGTGCTAATCCTTTCCACGTGCTCTCTCTCCAGAGCCTTTATATCTGAGAGCGCTTTATTCCTCAGTTCACAGTATAGTCGTCTGTACTCAGCGTCGATAGTACTCGCAGCCTTGTTGCTGTACAGAGTCTCTCCACATTTGTTCTGTAATCTTGGTTTTTGTCTTTGGGTGAATGGTGCGGTGTCCCGCTCTGTATGCTCGCTCATCCTCCCATAGGCAGTTTCCCGTATCATGCTTTAATGGCAGTGCTCCCACGAAGAACATTCTGGATACCTTACTGACCCTGGGTGGTGTGGATGCCCCGGTGCGCGTAGACATAATAGTGCGATATCTTCGTTGCCCTACCTAATTGGCCGAGCTGGAGTCTACTACCTCGAGCGCAGTCCAGCTCCTCCTCTCCAGTGAAGCCTTAATAGAGTGTCTGGTGAAGCACCGAGAGCTGATCTCAGGCCCTAACGTTTGGTCTCCTAGGGCTCGCGCCTACGTTCACTTTGAGCTAGCGCATCCCACGGAACATTTGCAGTTCTAAAGCTTCCAGCCGGGCCGGCTGTGGTTCAGTTACTGGAAGGTTACTGCCTGTGTGCTGCAGGCTGTGCTTATTGTCGAATGTCATGACCGGGCCAAGGCTGAGGCTCAGGCTTTGCTGGTGCGTCTGACAGGATCCAGGGACTTTCGGTGAGGTAGTTGTTGAATTGAGAGTCCCTGACCTGCCTGGTAGATAACCTGTCGGCAACACCCCCCTCTGAATTAGGGGGGCGTGTGTCAGTCATCCTGGCGTTTCTGCCTGAGACCAAGATCGCATGTGGAGCTCCTCTGGCTGTCATTTTGGTGCCTAGTTTACGCTGGCAAAGCTCGCAAGCTCCTGCCTGTGCAATCTGGAACTCTTCTTCACCCAGATCCCAAGACTCCCTGAACCTGTGTCCCGGCGAACTTAGGGCTGACTCTATTTTGTGC